>NC_134645.1:89399132-90737257 GCF_030463565.1 Pelecanus crispus
GTCCATCATAGCCAAACCCCTATAATCCCTAACTCTTTATATGTGTATCTCTTCTCCTAGCCTTGTTTTTTGTTAGTTGCCGTGTTCCAGAGGATCAAAGCTGTCTTGATGGATCACAAATACAAAGCCATATCTAGGTAAAAAAGTTATAAAAACTACATGATGCAGGTCTAACCCGCTCGTTAGTATGCCTCACAGGTTCTCCTGTGAGCTATACCCCCAGAGGCTATCAGCTTGTCATGGTCTCAGCTGAAAAGCTTGGGATCAAATTGCTGAGACTTAGGCATTTAGCTTCTGAGATCCCTGGTTTGTTTCCCAACCTGTCAGCGAATATTGTGGCCTTCACATAAAAGGGATGGATCTGAATTTGAATTACTGTGCACCTCACATGCTTGGATCTGGTTTCTTTTGATTTTGGGAAATAAGTAAATCATTGTTCAATATGTACTATAATCAGAGAGAATACTACCTCATATGCTTCTTGTATCTTCACTTCCCATATAACCTCATGAAATTCAGTGAATGCTTTACACCACTGTTTCCCACCAATCCCCAGTACATTGTCCAAAAAGGTGTCTAACATTTCAGATCGATAGCTCGGTGAGATTGAGTTTGGCATATGCCAGGGGGGCAGTTGTTAAGGTTTGACCTTGGCGCACTGCCTACAAGTAGGCTGTCTGCTGCAACTGCCTGGGTTCTTCCTATGCTATTCTTGTATTTCTCTTACTATTCCTATATTATTCCTATATTTCCTATACCATTACTGTTACTTCCTATACTATTCCTATACTACGCTTTCAGTACAGACAAATAACAGATATTAGGATTCAAATTTCATATTTTTCCTGGAGTTTACTTGATAGTAATTTCGCAGCCATTTTGGAAGAGGTACGTAATGAGAAAATACCTGGAAAGATTTGCTGCAATAACGGGTTATCCCTCTGGGGAATGATCAGACCTCTGCATCGTTCGATCCCTGTACAAAAGTTGGGAAAGGAGGTGTACCAAAGGGAATCAGGAGGTTAATTTTACTTTTCTCTCTCCTGGTCCTCTCCTATTAACACCTGCTTGTTTCTTTCCCGTGTCTCTTCTGCTGCCCGCAAACACATCACTGTGTAACTCCCTCCTTTTAGGACAAAAACTTGCCTGCCTTAATATAAGTTCAGTTCTTTACAAAGAATGATGTATACATTGGGTGATGGATTTTTTAAAAGCCAAACTCCTTAAAAACCGGTGATCCTAAGGGACAGAGCATTGCCTAGTAAAAGGAGTGAAACTGGAACAGATGACTTCTAAGCTCTACCATTGAATTCTTCTTTGACACAAAAGCAATTTAATTCCTGTGATGCAGTTTACCCACTTGTAGAATTAGTCTAATAATAATTACCTGGCTCACAGCATGTTCCAAGACTTCATTAGTGTTTATAGAGTACTTTGTCAGGTTTGAGTTCTTTGCCTCAAAACTCTGCATAGTAGGAAAGCAAACAATAGAACAGTTAATTATTACTAAGCAACTGGTCAAGTAAAGCAGAGTTGTTCGTTTGCACTGGTAGTCTTTCTGTTTGCCTTTTTGTGTATAAATGTGCTGCATTCTATCAGATCCTAAATTTTAAAAGAATATTAAAAACCTTCATCGTGAGGAAGTGGAGCTGAAATTATCTGAGACACCTCAGTTTTGGGATATGAGGGAAGCAGAGAAAGGAAAGGTGGCAAGGAAGTTTGCATGATATGGAAGAAAGGAATATATTCACTAAATTTGACCACAGTAATTACTCCTCTTCTTATTCTTTTGGCCAGAACACTGGGATGATAATGTGACAATATGTTCTAATATCATCCAAACCTTCTCTGGAGCTTTTCTTGCACTGCTTGATTTCTTTAGGGCACCTATTTGTTATCTCAGTGGGCACTCTAATCTGAACTATACTAAATATTCACAGCATCACAGCTCCTCCAGCCTTTGTGTCCACAGCTGAAATCTCTATCTCTCAGAGAGCAAATAAGCCAAGGGTCTCCCCTGCACACATTCTCAGCTGATTCTTACACTGAAAATAAATTTGCACTTTAAAAGCCAGATAACATGCACTCATGTGCCTCATGGTTCTGTTATATAATTTTATTTAATAAAATCCTGATTAATTTCAGTTCTAGAATCAATCTGTAGTTCCAGAGTTGATATAGTGAAAAAAAGGCAATTCACAAAGCAAATCCAATGAACAAGGACAAAACCAGATGACAGACAGTTTAATAGATCCATTTTTGTTCTCAGTTTCATAGGAACAAAAAGGGATTTTGCGCTAACAGATATCCTGCAAAATACATTGAAAATACCCATTGGGATGTCTTCAGTAAGGCCAAGATTCTCCCTGCTCTTTTTAGGGTGATAGCTACAATGATATATTTTATTACTGCAACTTGCATTCCCAGGAGTCCAGTTCCATCCCTGTTTTATCTGAACTGTGAAAGTTGCTATCAGTATTTTTGGGTGAATATTTTGATTTTGATTCATATTATTAAGGGATTTGGGGGAAATAAGTAGGAAAAGATAGACAGTGAACTATTAATTTTCAAGAAACAGGAAGAATTAGGACAACTTTCAAAATAGCTTATACATAAAAAGGGAAGAGATAATGTTCAGAACTATCCACATATCAAAATGGCATGAATCATGCAAGTCTTTCTGGAAATATGTCAATGTCACCGTGTACAACAAGTAGAATGACACTGGTCTGAAAGGATTTTTGGGGTGATTCCCCTTAAGCATAGACAGATTTTCAGCTGTTCAGGTTTTTCAGAATATGTATGTAATCTCAGATGGGGACAATATTTTGAACTAATTAATGTCCTTACAGCAGAAAAAACCCCAAACTGTCTTGCAAGTGTACTAGTAATATAAACTTAATTCGAAGAGAGGCGTAATATATGCATACGCAGGTAGCTATGTAGACAAAAGGCAAGTAAATCCATTTGGATCTAATACTGCTGCATCTGATTTTGGCAGGAGATCCTGGATTTTTCCAGTGTCACCTCTACTGCAATTTCCAACTGTCTCTCAGGTTTGATATGTTTCCTGTAAGTAAAATAACCATTTTTCAAGTCCCAACCTCACAGCTTCCTATTATACTTGCAAATAGTCAGCTAAAGCATATCTGTTCTGTACAGAGAAATATGGGTTTACCTCTTTTTTTCTCCATAGCATTGACTGTGGTATACCAAAATATATACCAAATAATTTGTATATATATTCTTTTACTTTAAACACTGTATATTCGAGTAAGAAAACATATAGATACACATAGATATGTATCTAATTTAGTCAGTAAAATATTCTGCTAAATAGGAAACATTTAGGAAATAAGTGTATGATACTTTTATATTACCCTAGGTTACTTGTTTTAAATCCATGTATGTATACAACTGACATTGATGGAAAACCTTGGAGCAGGTTTTTTGCTCACTAAGCACAGATTTGCATGATGGCAAACAGTTTCTCCATTACTGCTGATATTAAGAGGTTGTATTCATCTACTTGACAATTTTGTTGCCTCCCTTCCCCCTTCCTTGTCTCTCATTGTAGCTTGCTGGGCTGGAGAGTAAAGATCCTTCATTTAGCTGTCATCCAGACCCAGTGTTTTAGCCTGACACCCAAACTTAATTTAGAAGAATAAGATTATTGCAATGCGAACCATTTCTTAGTATCTGCATCTAAGGTATGCAAAACGTACTGCAATTTTAATAGCTTGGTTGTTCACATTTTTCTTCAGTTGCTGCAGAACACACTTTAAAACATATGTTTTAAATTACATAAAAATGTATTTTATGATGGTGCACTGAAAGCAAGGCAATCTGGAGGACAAAATTTCCCAGCAGCAACAAATCTGGCATGGTGTTATTATTATGTTCTTATATTCTGAAGTTTGGGGTTTTTTTTTTGTTTTGCATTTGTATATTTGTTTTTGGAGTGGGAAAAGATAAGAAAGGAACACTTTCTATGAAATTAATGCATCAGAGTAAATCAGAATGAAAAGTGAATCACTCTTTATTTTTACCAGAAAAAAAAAAAAAAAAATGGAGAAGTGCTAATACAGAGAATATTAAATTCCTAATATACACTAGATTTAGTAGCTTTCTCTGTTTATACAGCTCCAGCACTATTAAAGGATTTACCAATAAGTATACATGGAATTATGGCTGCATTGAAAATACCTGATATTTGGTATTTCTGTGCATTCTTGCAATAGAAATTTACCTGTAGCTCTGCTGAACTATTTATCATGTCATTACACAAATCCAGAGAGTTTCAGAATGATCCATCTTATCTTTAGCTTCACATATTTATGCTTAGTATGTAAAGGCAGAAGCTTAACAAAATAGGAGATACTCATTCCCTGGAGAGAAGAGACCCAAGGGGAGCTCCAAACCCCTGTCAGAAGATAGAACCTGAGACGCGTTCCTTTGTTATTTTGAGAGGGAAGCCTACTGTCAGCCACAGATGTTGTATTTGCCATAAACATACAGCAAGATGTTCAGTGTTAAGAAAACCTCAATGACAAGAGCAAATGATTCAGATTACAGTACTAAGCAGCCTTCTGCAGTCAGAAATGGCCCAGCAAAGCCCTGCTGGGCTTGGAGGAATTTTGCCTCTATTCCAGTTGAACAATGAGCCAGAAAGGAGACATTTGAAGCAATAAAGTGAGGAACAGATGGGTGAGCCAAAGGTTAGTGTTAATGTGATCTTCTGAAAATTAGCTTGATGGTCATCATTACCACAGACTGACACAACAAGAAATGTCATTGGAAGAAATGGAGGAAAGTAGTACAAGCACAGAGGGATCAAAAAAAAACCCCAAGAATATGTACATATTAATTCATAAAAAGAGTTTTATGCACCTTCAGAGCTACTAATTGAAGATGTAGGTGGTCTCCAAAGTTATCTGTAAGAGAGACATCTTTAGTAAAGACACCCTAATTGGAATTCCCATCGAGTTAGAGCTGCTAAAACAGACTCATAGGTTTCAGAGGATATTAGTTGCCTTAGGTAGAAATGCATTTGTTAGACATCTCTCCCTGAGAATGCTTTCCCCAGCTCTTGTGTGCTTTGCCTCAGGGTTGTGATATGCATTACCATAGACAAGCACAGTTGTCTCACTGATTCAGAGATTGTAGTGGGGGCATGATCCATTATCCTAATTACCATGTTGAAAGAAATATTCAAGAAAAATATAAAAATATGTCTTTTTAAGCTTCATCCACAGAAATTCATTTCTAGCCAAGTGAATGAATGCAGTGAAGTTTACTGGGAACCTGATATTATACTCATTGGCACAGATTATAATTCCAGTGAAGTCTATGGAAAGATGCCAGATTACACTAGGTGCAAAAAACTAGATCTAGCTGCATGTTTTAGATTCTTCTTTTTCTTTCTGCCACTTGAATGAATTTATGCATTAATTACATGAACCAGCCCTATAATATAAATAGCAGGTTTGTTTGTTTGTTTGTTTGTTTTTTTAAATAGATGACTGAATAAAATGGTTCTTGGCAAGGGGTATGAAGAATGAAATATAAATCTATACAAATCTCCAGAATACAACAGATTTTCACAACGAGAGAAAGAATCAATTATTTATTATCAGATTATTTTGGAGGTCACTAAACTTTGATAGTAAAAAGTTCCCAGAAATAGACCCTGTTAAGAGCCATGTCGGGTTTTAAAATAAAAGGAACTGGTATATCACTACCTGGAACAACAGTCTAGGAGTGAGAAAATGTCTTAGTTTCACCTAACAAAAGTAAAAAAAGCAGGAGGTTCAAAATGACAAAGTCCACCTTAAAAAGAAGAAAAAGACATGGAAGGGCAACTAGTCATGAACAGAAATAATCCCGTTGAAACTATATATCCTCCCTGACTTTCCTCTCACTGCATCTTATAAAGATATTGGCTTGAAACCCTTCAGAACTCTAAACTCAGCCTTGCTCTAAACTAGCCTGTAATCTTTGAGCAATCATAAAAATGCTTGCAGGTTTACAACACTTACAAACAGTATCTCAAAATGCTATGCCAATTGGCCACCCAGCATCTTACTTGAAAAGTAATGTGTATTTCTCCATGGAGTGTCTGAGATAATAAAGACCCTTTGTTCACTGTCTAAAAGAGCAGAGAAAGAGGCAGGAATGTCTCCAGTTTCTAATGCAATTTCCATATTTTGTGAACAATTATTATCTTAATCAACACCCACACCAATGACTTCCCAATCCACTCAATCATTTATATACAGAGACAAAGAGAAGAAACTATGTGTACTGTTACTATGGCTTTCAGAGAGAGAGACCATTTTTTAAACTTTCCTGCTAATTTATTAAATAATCTAAATCTAGTATTTTCCTCACAGCATCATTTAGAGACATTAGAGCAAGTGCAGCTAGGGAAAAAAAGAAAAAACTTCTTAAGTCTTAAATGACTGCATTAGTTTCCACTCATGCTCTTACTTTTTTAGCTTTATGATATAAACTTGCTCTCTTGAATAAGTCAGAAGCAATTCTTTCTTATGATTCTGTGAGAGTAAGGGGTGTATCAGCCTCTATAGTCTGACATAATATAAACTCAACAGACTGTGACACAGTAAGTCAAGTGTACAGAAAGGCACTCTTTCCTTAAATTTAGGATTCAGGATCTAGAAGAATTTGGAGCAAATAAAAAATCTCTGCCACTAGATTCATTTATAGCTCATGGGAAAGACACACAGACACCCCTTTGGTTAGATAATGTGGATCCTTCCACTCCACAAGTCAAGGTTCCCAAAACAGATAAACCATAAATGCACACAAAAATGTGCCTTTCAGAAGACATGGGTTCCCAAGGGGTGTCTCTCTCCTGGAGGTTATATCTGTATACAGGATGCAATTTCTCCAGTGTGCCTGTCCTTTCAAATGATTTCAAGACTCACAGCTATATATAAAAAACAGTCAATTGAGTATTTGTCAGCTGAGGTGAATCCTTTGTTGCCCCCTCCAACCCCTGCCCCTGAGATCTAAGGAGATATTTCATCAAAATACTCCCCTCTGTACCTCTGTTGTTAAATGTTGTCTGGAAAGGGAAGAGGAGTCCACTCAAAATAATAAAAAAGTAACAGCATGATTCCATGTTCACCCAAAAATTCTTCAAAGTCCACTTGAACTTCTGTAGATATTAAAAAAATCAAATACTGCTCCACCACCAGAAAAAAAATCCACAGCCAACCAACCAACCAACCAAACAAAAAACCCCCCAAAAAGGTGTCAAAATTTGAGTTAGCACTGGTTATAAGGTTGCTTATAACATTACTTTGCATTTTTTGGAAGGTAGTTTTTCACAAATACACATTTTGAATATACACTCAAACCCTTTGAAACTTCTAGTTGCAATTTGGGTAAGACCAGCCAGCCCTGGTTATTATATAATATTTTCATCTAGCATGGTTCATCTAACGTAGGTAGTGGAGCTTCTCTCTCCAGAGGTGAGAAAACTGAGGAATGGGAAAGAAATGGTTAATCTTTTTACAGAAGAACAGGGACCAGAACTGAAGCTGACCTTGCTTATAGTCTATACATTGACCTGAATGTTCATAAAGTAAAGTCTGCGTGTAATGAAGTCTCGCATATATCCTCAGATCAAACATTTTCTTTAGTCAAATAGCGTTGACTTTGGGGAAAACTGCTAGGGCATTTAATATACTAGAAAATTCATGTCACTCTTTGTAAACCATGCTTTCCAGTGCTAGAGTCCTATTTACAGAGCAGCACAGATGCAATGAGTCTTGCTGAAAGGGATAATGTCAGACAGTTACTTCAGCCAAGCCTCAGTGTTGTTTTCTCCCTTGCCATTTTCAGTTTGGCCTTTCTAGTCTCTGGACTTCGGTGCAGTTGTACTTGTGTTATCCATAACGGCTTTACTACTAAGTCTGTCTCTGGAAGCAGCCAGCAAAACCTACAGTGAATCAAATCTCACATGCTTACACTGCATTATTTTATTTTATTCCTCTAGCATCCAGACACTGACTCTGGTTATTTCTGAACAAAAAGTATATAGAAAACAAATTATGTAAGCATGCATATGTATTTTATAGACATGGACAAAAACATACAACCATGGAGTCATTTTTAAAAACAGGTGATCTGTTACAGTTAAAATGCATCACTGTTTGATAGCATTTTCAGCAGGGGAGAGGCATATACAAAAGCTACCAAAAAATTATGGCATCTATTTCTGGAGATATCAGCATGCACTGTTTAATTTCAGAACGAGCTTTAACTCTCGGTGGGACCACAGAGAATGATACACACACTCAAACCACAGAACAGAGAGGGAAAATAAAGAACAGTGCCTTTCCATCCCAGTAGAAAGTCAAAGGAGCACACTTCCAGACTTGTAGGAGTTGGGCAAATTGTCTCATCAACTTCTCTTTTCTGAGACTGCCTATAAAGAGAGTATTTAGTCAAAAGGGAAAACTCTCAAAGGGAGAAAAAATAAAACACTTAAATATTTCAGTGTTTATTCTCAGAGCCCAAATTAAAGGCATGTATAATAATAAAAAAAAAGCTCTGGAAATAAGGAATGCTTATAAATGTGCTATTGTTTTACTTGGTGTGTTCCACACACCTCCTCCTTTCCAATGCCCATAATTATTTCTGTGACTAGCTGAAAATACCCAAAACTACCCCGATAAAAAATATGTTCCCAGAGGCCAGCCAGGACAAGTTTTTTATTCTTCTTGCACAAAGCAAGGATAGATCCTCAACAACAATTCCCTACTTAACATGCACATTAAAAACATGAGATGAGCAACGATGTTTACAACCTAACACTGGCGATTCTGGAAAGGATGGCTCAGGGCACTTCATAGCTATGTTGTTACTGTTTTGCAATATACCTGCAGTTTATGAGAACTTGTGGCTCAAGAAAAAGATTAATGATGTTAATTATTTAGTGCTTACATATTGTACTATATTGTTTTATTTTCAGTTGTATACTACCTGTCCAGTTTAATATGCCCAAAAACTTGAATAAGAGAGACACAGTTGTTTTGCATATATTTGGAGAGGTATAAGACAAGACAGTAAAATATTCACAAACAAAGGACTATCCACTGCAAGTATGAAGTGAAAATGAAGCAATTCTTTCTTAAAAGGGTCCTTGAAACATAATTCTCAAACTAAGCATGCAACAAAGAAATATGAGCAATATGTAGCAATCCTGTGTAGTAATACAGGTTAGGTTTTGGCCTGGATGAATATGAAAAAAATATGGGTTGTGGCAAGAATTTAATGAGCCCTAATGAACTGAGTAATTTTCTTTCAAATTCTTTTTGGTCATTGTAGGAAATATCCTGTTCTCAACTCCTGATGTTACTACCGTTTGCATCTTCTCCCCTACATCCCTCCCTCCCTCTTTTAAGCTTAAGGAATGGTTTAACTTGAAGGTGAGTGATAATTTTTTTATATTTCATGATTTTCAGGTTTAGCTAAACTAGAGAGCGAAAGAAAAGGAAGATTACCAGTTCATATTACTTTGACTTGGACTTTTCCTGATTTTAAGAAAAGAGCATGGCAAAAGAAGTAATAACTTGTAGGAATACATTTTTTTTCCAACATACTTTAGTATGTGCCACATTTTCCTGTGATCTGTTAAAACTTCCTCCCTTATTCCTCACCCTCAAATCAATTTCATTTTAATTTCTTTGAATTTCCTGGTCAAACTATTATTTTCAAAATGAGATATGCTCTTCTAAGCTCAATTCATACTTACAGTAAATAACAAATTACCATTCAGAGCCATTGCATATCAATTTTAACTGATGCATTCCTTTGAATTAATACATATTAATCGAAATTGACATTTTTTGCAAAAAAGATAATGTACTGAAACTAAAAACAATTAACTTGCTTTTTAAATAGGTGTTTGCTGTTACCATTGCAGTCAAAATAGTGAGTTATATTATGATTTGAGGAATCACCGCAGATGAAAGTTGTTATTTTGTTTGGTTCCTTTTTAAAGCTTTCTTATTACTCATGAATTGTCCAGAAACAAACCATCAGGGGGAAAAAAAAAAGTACTAAGAACCTACTTAGCTGCCAGAGTATAAGCATGGTTTTAATTCAAGCCATGGTTTTATACCATATTTCTTCAGCCTTAGAAGGTAAGCTATAGTAGCCTCAAAGCTAGCATACAACCAGTAGCTCATTTTTATATTAGCACATTGTATGTTCAAATAGATGAAGACATCTCCTTATCATATATGAACGATGCTCAGAAATGCATTTTTATGTGTCCAAGACCTTTAAAGGAAGAAGTAAAGCAATGGTAGAGTATGACTATGCTATACACTAGAGAGAAAGGTAGCAGCATTAAAACTGGGTGTGAATGAACCAGCTCTGAATCCGGACATAGTGTCTTCATACAGAGTAAGATAGGTAGTTTGTAACTGACTGTTATCCTATGTGCTTTGCTTTGACACTCATAGGCAACTCCCAGTTCATATAGAATCATAGAGTCATAGAATCTTTTAGGTTGGAAAAGACCTATAAGATCATCCAGACCAACCATTAACCTACACTACCAAATCCACACTAAACCAATCAAGGGTAGACTAGACTAAACCATGTCCCTAAGTGCCACATCCACCCGTTTTTTGAACCCTTCCAGGGATGGTGACTCCACCACCTCTCTGGGCAGCCTGTTCCAATGCTTGACTACCCTTTCCATGAAGAAATTTTTCCTATTTTCCAATCTAAACCTCCCCTGGCGCAGCTTAAGCCCATTTCCTCTCATCCTATCGCTAACTACTTGGGAGAAGAGACCAACACCCACCTCACTACAACCTCCTTTCAGGTAGTTGTAGAGAGCAATAAGGTCTCCCCTCAGCCTCCTCTTCTCTAAGCTAAACAACCCCAGTTCCCTCAGCCCACTCCTCATAAGACCTGTGCTCCAGGCCCTTCAACAGCCTTGTTGCCCTTCTCTGGACATGCTCCAGCACCTCAATGTCTTTCTTGTATTGAGGGGCCCAAAACTGGACACAGTATTCCAGGTGCGGCCTCACCAGCGCCGAGTACAGGAGAACAATCACCTCCCTGCTCCTGCTGGCCACACTATTCCTGATACAAGCCAGGATGCTGTTGGCCGCCTTGGCCACCTGGGCACACTGCTGGCTCATGTTCCACCATGTCAATCAATACCCCCAGATCCTTTTCTGCCAGGCAGCTTTCCAGCCACTCTTCCCCAAGCCTGTAGTGTTGCATGGGGTTGTTGTGACCCAAGTGCAGGACCCGGCACTTGGCTTTGTTAAACCTCATACAGTTGGCCTCGGCCCATCGATCCAGTCTGTCCAGGTCCCTCTGCAGGGCCATCCTACCCTCCAGCAGATCGACACTCCCACCCAACTTGGTGTCATCTGCAAACTTACTGAGGGCGCACTCAATCCCGTTATCCAGATCATTGATAAAGATATTAAACAAGGCTGGCCCCAAAACAGAGCCCTGGGGAACACCGCTCTTGACCGGCCACCAACTGGACTTAACTCCATTTACCACTACTCTCTGGGCTCGGCCACCCAATCAGTTTTTTACCCAGCGAAGACTACCCCCATCCAAGCCATGAGCTGCCAGCTTCCCAAGGAGAATATTATGGGAGATGGTGTCAAAAGCTTTGCTGAAGTCCAGGTAAATGACATCCACAGCCTTTCCATCATCCACCAGGCGGGTCACCAGGTCATAGAAGGAGATCAGGTTGGTCAAGCAGGACCTGCCTTTCATGAACCCATGCTGGCTGGGCCTGATCCCCTGGTTGACCTGCACTTGCCTGTTGAGTGCACTCCAGATGAACCTCTCCATAATCTTTCCTGGCACCAAGGTCAGGCTGACAGGCCTGTAGTTTCCTGGGTCCTCCTTCCAGCCCTTCTTGTAAATGGGCGTCACATTGGCAAGTCTCCAGTCATCCGGGACCTCCCCTGTTAACCAGGACTGCTGATAGATGATGGAAAGTGGCTTGGCAAGCTCCTCTGCCAGCTCCCTCAATACTCTCGGGTGGATCCCATCCAGCCCCATAGACTTGTGAGCGTCCAGGTGGCGTAGCAGGTCATTAACTGCTCCCTCCTGGACTATGAGGGCTCCATTCTGATCCCCATCCCTGTCTTCTAGCTCAAGGGCCTGAGTACCCTGGGGATGACCGGTCTGGCTGTTGAACACAGAGGCAAAGAAGGCTGATAGTGAAGGCTGATATTCCTTTACCACATTTTCTCATTTGCTAGATTCGCAGTTACTATCCATAGCAATAGTTAAGGCTTGCTCACACATTAATCCTTCCTGTTTCTTAACATCACATAGCAATTAGCTCTACCTTTCAGTGGGCTGCGTATAGTAGAGCTATGGAAGCTTAAGGAGTTGTTATGAACCGTGCCACTGAAATTTGGTATAATACAAAGGTTTTGAAATCTAGGCTTTTACTTCAGAACCTGATATTGGCCATACAGAATGAGCAGATCTACATTTCCTCTAAGATCTGGTATGTTCTCAGTGCTGTTGTGTTGAGTTAGGCTTTGTCTTAAAACATTAATTTTCTGAAGGTTAGAGAAAAAGCTGCCTTGTTGCTAAACGAGAGTGTCCTCCACTCATGAGAATTTCATTGCAGACTGCACTGGAAGCTTGCAATATTCTCACTCTTTACAGTTCAGACACTTCTAGATAACCTGTATTTCCCAGAACTAATAACTAAGCATCAAATCAAATGAAAGGGTCAGTACGTATGTGGTGAGCTGGACACACATGTGCCCACACCATTTTTAATTTAAACCCCTTTTAACTGTATATATATTAATAAGTTCTAAATATATGCACTTTCACCCAAACTAATATAACTTAATACCAATGCATATTTATTGTTATTAGATTTTTATAGCATTTTTCCTGTATGGCACCTCATAGGCGTTAAGTTAGCTGAATTCTCTAAAATTCAGGCTGTTTAGAGAACAATAGGTCCATTCACAAGCAACATTAACTGCTTAGCAATTTATAGGTCTTATTTACACTTACCTTGTGCAATATAGGTAGCATAAATCTTCATTGAAACCAAGAAATTAATGTATTTCGATATAATGAAACAAGAAAATTTCTTAAATGTTTTCTTGTGTTTCATAAAAATGGTCTTTAGGCTTGGGTGTAAGCAAAAATATCCCTATTAAATATAAAATGCAATTTATGAAAATAGTTTTCTATAATAAGGTTTCATTTAACATTTTGTTCTCACTGCTCCTCCCACCCCCTCATTTACTATGTTTAACAGTGAAAGCCTCCAGTAAAGATGAGCTAGAAACAGAAGAGGAAAATCAACCCATTATACCGGAGCACTGTCTCTGACAGTGTTATAAATGATGGCAAGGCTCCAATTTTTAAAATTGTTTCATTTAAAATCTAAACATTGAATCCCTGTACAGTGTTTAGAGGCTTCTCAGCCTTCTCTGATTCAATTTAGAGGAAACATTTATGGGGTTTAAATTGTTTCTGGCAATTCTGAGCTCGGTTGCATTTTAAACAAATGTATTTTATACAAAGCTGTGCCACAGATAGTCCCAAGAAATCTAAAAATATCAATCAGACTTCATTTGCAAACCAGTTTACTAATAGTCAGTGGTTCAATTGTTCTTTTGTCTTGGAATAAAGGGTAGTTTAAAACTGATAACTGTGAAATACACATTTCCAACAGCACTCCTTCTCATATGGAATGACTAAAAGACTTCTACAATCAAATCAAATAAACCCTTCAAAACAGCATGTAGATTTCTTGTTCAGTTATTATACATAAGTTCAATACATTAATCAAACACCAGATAAGTTGACATGGCAGTATTTGGATACAAAAACTTTTGGTTTGTTTACTTTTTTTTTTTTTAAAGACACATACAGAATTTTAATGGATGTGCCCTTCTGTTTTAGAGATGTTATAATTAAATACCAGATAGAGTATTCTCAGTGTGTCGGCTATTCATTTTTCTAAGATTTTTTTTCTTCTCTTGGCAGTTGCTGTACTATTCTTATTCTACATATGCCTATAAGTGGCACAGCTGCGGTGAGTTCACCCCATTTATTCTACTTCTTGTGAGTTTTGTAAAGAGGATGGATCTGTTCTGACTCAAGATATTAAATGTATACTTGTACACACAGATTAAAAGAACTCCTAAAAGTTGAATACAGAGTAGCATGGTCCTATTCTCAATGCTTTATTGGCAAGTCTTGCACTCATGTCAATCTTAATTATGTAGTATGTCAATACCTGAATATTATTCTTAAAATATTTAACCTTCCATTAGCTCTTTTAAGTCTTTGTTTACCTTACATTTTTAATAATTTGATTGTCCTTTTTAAAACTTTCTTTCTCTTTTCTGACACTTGCCTGACTACTCAATTTTTCCCTTTTAATGAACTCATTTTTACAAAATCCAACTTTAATTCTATCTTGTCTTTCCTGCCTAACTTCTATAATCTTTTTTCTTTCTTTCTTTCTGCTACTTTGAATTCTTGTACTTGTAAAAATCTGATAAGTAAACTCTCTCTGTTTTTTTTCCCTTTTTTCTTCCTTCTTTTTTTTCATTTAGACAGTCTAACTGCCTATTATTTTATTTTAGCCAACTCAAGGTGCAGATTGTCACGTTTCTTAGTTAGTTGTGGCCTGATTTTCAAAGCTGATAGGCACTTGCAAAATCCACTAACTTCAGTCAGCTTGATATTTCAGTGCCTTTCTGGAAATCAAGTTCAGAGTTATGTTTTCATCTTAATTTACATTTTCTGCTAACCAAAACTTTTTTAAGTACTCACCTTCCACATTTCTTATTGTGTGAGAATGTGGCAATTCTTTCAGTTCAAAACCTACCATTGAAACGATTGTCAGTACCTCCAATTAGCATAACTTCAACTGGTCAGGTGAACAGTTAGAATTTTTTTTAACTTTATAAACTGATTAAAGCTAAACCAGTACATCATTTCTCTTTCTAGAAATCTAAAAGATTTACACCAGCTGTTTAGAGCAAGCACATTTTTGCTTGCAGCTGTCAAAACAGCCCGTCAGTTCAATTATCTGGAATGCCTATTAGTCAATTTTTAATAAAGCTTCAACTACTTTTCTCTGCTGTTTAATGAATAAGGTCCTCCTGCACACCTTTTAAATATGTGTTTCATGGCCCCTATGGAATTCAGAAATTATAAAGAAAAAGTGATTTGATTTACTCATAAGATGCATTATAATTTCACGTGTTGCACAAAACTGCCATTACTTTCTGCTTGTGGGACCTCCTGCACTCTTTTGACATTATTAGACCTTCTGCTAGAAAAAGCATCTTGTGTTGGTAACAGCACATTAAAAAAATATGGCACTGGTAAGATGTTTTGTTTTAACATCTTATACTCACTATGTGAAACACAGAAAGACAATCTGAGTGCTTACTTACATAGTAATAGTATGAAAGGGCTGCGACAGTTTATTTTTCTTTAAAAACAGTAATTATTACTAGTAGAGCAAAGGAGGGCAACATGGGGAGGGATAGAACCCTATACACAGCTCATATTTGGTTCATATTCATTGGATTTGCTTCTACTGCCTCCAAAGTGGGCCAGGCCTCCTGCTAGAGGGCTGGCCAAGTCAGATTTTTGGTTTTCTGTGCACACATGTAAGAAGACAACTCTTTACTGATGCCTGCCCTCTAGATTCAGAGTGTTGTTCAAGGGAACATCGTACCCTTTCTTCCTCTGGTGAAATATTATCACAATCTCTTTGCCAGAAAGCACATCCTTTGCCATTTGGCCATGATATAAATGAGGCTGCAGTACTTGCCCATGTGGTTGCCTTTTGATGATGTTCCTGTCATTTAGCAGCAGCCGCCTCCAGGCTTCTTTCCTACTAGGGTAAAAGGGAGTTTAGTCACAAAGTTTTCAGTTTTGAGGAGCTGAAATGACCATTACTTGCTTGGCCTTATCTTTCCTGGTAGCTGCTTTCTTGACACAGCTTTCCATGGGATATTGTCTTTCAGGCTGCCTTCTGCTCAAGCAACAGGATAAAATTTTACTCTCATTTCTAATGGGAATGAATTTTCTTTCTGTTCCACCTTACACAGCTAATCCCCTATGTGAAATGGCACTGATGACTTCAATGATGACAGTGGATCTTATTGCCTGGGTTAAGAATATAATCTAGCTGTTCAGTTATTTGTTTTGTTTTGTTTTGTTTTTCTTTGCTTTGCTTTGCTTGGGGGGTGGGGCGGGTGGTGTCACTGTTTTCCCCAGTATGAAAACTCAAGTCATTTAAGTACATCTGAAGTTTGATGAGACTTTCTCGCCTGATCTGAACCATCGAGACACAGCAAGTCAAAACCCTTCCCGTAAGTGAATAGCTACAAATGTTTAAAAATCATAATGAGTTATTGAATAGGTGCTACTTGTTTAAAAATGAAAAAGAGTTTATATAAGAAACATGTCTGACTGTGATAAGGCTGCCAGTGAACATGAGATTTGTGATGAAATGGCATGAACCTTTTATTTAAAGTAAGCATACCAAGACATCATCAGAACTTTTAAACTAAAAGTTAAGTTTTGTTTCAGCATTGTCATAAACAAAAAATCCTAAATCTTCTCCTTATGGAAAGAAAAAAAAACCCTACCTCCTCCTCCCTCCCATGTATACTGTCCTTTAACAATAGATAACTTTCCAGTCCTGATCTTTGTCCAGAAACCTTTAGCAGTTTCTCAGCTTCCAGCAGCCTCTGTCCCTTCCCTGTCCTAAGAAAAATCTTTTTTTTCCTTCTATCCTCTGGGAGGCCTGGCTGCATGCCGGCTTGCTGATCCTCTCTGGGGCTGCCCAGTCTCTGCTCCTGCTGTGGACCCTCTGCTTGCTCTGTGTCCTTCACACTCTGCTATGCACGTCCTGCTCTCCAGAAGCTTCTCCTGGCTGAGCAAGGTCAGATGCTGTCAGGAAAAGCAGCATCTCCCCTTCTTCCAGAGGATTTCTCCTGACCCAGGCTTGAGCTGTCTGAACAATGCAAAGAGCTTTACTCTCTGTTGCCCATCTATATTCCTAAAAAGGAACAGAATCTTAAAAAACAAAACAAAACAAAACAAAACAAAAAAACCCTCAAAAAACATAATTACAAATGGAACAGATAAACATCCATTACACTGATGTAAAGCCCAACTCTGCAAGTAGCCTCTAATCTTAGATGTTTGGAAGCCAGAGAACTTCAAAAAAGATGCTGGTTTTAAAATTACAGCCCATGTCAGAGATAAACAGGGTCATTTGAACAGAAGATTAGTGTAACCTGCTAAGAATGAAACAAATTAAAAGGACCAGAATGTGCCTCTAATACTTTGCAACATTTTAAGTGGTATTATGTCATATTATTTTTATCTATCTTCTTAGATGCTACTATCATCATAACATTAGCTCTGTGTATCAAATTCATCCTCACAACAGCTGCATACTACTGAGAGAAATTATTGATGTTATACATGGGGAAAATGAAACACTGAAAGACTAGGGATGAGATGCAATACTGTGCGTAGGGGTCTAAAATAGCATTTTACTGGAATTTGGGTGTTTAAATTCAAATCGGTGATCAAAATTAGTCTGTGGTGCTTAGCCCTGGAGGTGCCTAAATTTCATAGACTTCCTAGTTTTTCACCTGTAGGCTGTTTGGAACTTAGAGATCTGAGCTACCCAAGCACAGATTGGTTCCAATTTGGGCCTCCTGCTAGAGTTCAGTTAAGGTGCCAAAAACTCTGCCTTAGCCTGTTGCAGGGTTTTATCCAACAGCAACTGTCAGGAACTGTGTCAAACAGTTGAAATGCAAAGGCAGCCTGTGCTTTCTTTAAAAATGAAAGGAGAGTGTTGGCACTCTTTGTTAACATCTTTTCCCCTTTCTTGTTTAGTAGGAGATGAAGCATTTGCCTAGGATGTAGAAGTGGGTTCATTCCCTTCTCGGTCTCTTGGAATTGGAATACACATTTTCTTGTTCTCCAGATAAGTGCCCTTGTCACCAAGACCATGCTTCACTCATAGCCCCCATGAGCTTCTTACTCTCTGCACAGTGACTTTAATGGAAGGGCTAAACAGCCATTTTCCCTGGAGAGCTAAGCAACCAATCTGCTTACATAAAAGTCAGTTTAAAAAGAGATTAAAATTCAAGTCTTTCATTTTCTAGGGATTGCTCTAACCTAGAGCATGCTGCAAAGGTGCATTGTGGAAGCACAGCCAGAACTGCAATTTGTGAAAGTTTTGATGGGCATTTATCCACAGCTAGAATACACTTATTTGATCATATTCCTCATGACTGAAGGCATGGTGTCATCTAGTTTCTGAATACCAAGAGACTTATGTAGAAACGAGGTGCAGAATGTGCAGAAGTATATAAATGGCTATGAAACCTCCAGGATGAATGAGGCAGATAAAGACACATAGGTGGCTGCTCAGTAGCTGCTGAGATCACAGTTTTGGACTACATGCCTAACACCTACATTTGATATTTATATTTTCTTTTTCATGGTGTTTGGATTTGGAGCTTTAATTCTTCATTTTAACAGCCCCAAAGTCTATGGCAAAACTGAATTTATTGCATTAAATTTTAACTGTGGGGCACAAGACATTTCCAGAATGCATATGGCATATAATTGAAAATATAGATGTTCGAAATATATGCACAAAAGATGTACAGTTGCCTGTTGAACTTAATATTGTCATATCTTGACCTTTGATCCCCTAACTGGTAGGTTTTTTTGAATGGAATACTCTTTTTAACTCCTTCTGTAGCATCTTAGCATGATATTCCTAGGTCCGGAACTAACAGTAACCCCTTTCAGTTGACGACAAAAATGATTGTCAAGGATGTAAGACAATAACTTATTCTGGTATTGTTTATTGCTTTACTTATGGTTTAGCATTTATTGAGAAAAACAGCACAGTGGAAACAGGATTCCTTATTCACAATCCTCACACCCTGTGTTCTTTTATTGTTTGTAAAATACTGCTGTCATTTTCATTTGTAAAAGATGTGACACTAGGGGGGAGAAAAGTGACTGTTCATTTAAGTAGAATGCTCACAGGACAGAATAAGATTTTAGATCCATTGGTTACCAGGTAAATTGAGATAATTCTAGTTCAAACAGAACCTGTTCTTCCTTATTTTAAATTTGCATTACAAAAAATTGAAAGAATCCTTCAGGGAGAAGGGGAAGAGTTGTAAGGGAATAGTTTTTGGACAGCTGAAGGAAAAGATGGGCACCTGCTGTTCAGCAAGTTGAGGGAATTGTTGCATATTGCAAATTTTCTGTGTGTTACCAGGACAAGCAGATGGCCAGAGACAGAGTTTTCTCCTTGTGTGTAGTTTATCTCCTTATGTCTTCTAATGGCCTATATTAAAGTTTCCCAGCATTACATTCAGTTCAATTTAACACAGCTAATATATGTTTAAGCAGTACCAGTTGCTGTCAAAATTGCCTACTTGGAATAGGTAACTCTTTCAAATACTTCAGCAAGGATGACAGTATAAGGGACAACACTGTTCACATGCTATTTCAGGATGCTAACTCAGGCCACTAGGGATGAAGCTGCTGTCTCACTCAACGTGAGTCACTTGTGATTTTCAAAAAATTACTTTGCCTTCCTGAGCCTTCACTTGGGAAAGGATATAACAGCTTCCGTCTCCTGAAAATGGTTGCAAGGTCTAATTTATGTTGACAATATGCAGAACTGGTAAATGTTGTTTTTTTCTTTAATGCTACACCACCTTTTTCTTTTTTGGAAAAGGTTTTTTGTTCATAAAATTACAGACTAGCAAATATATCTTTGTGGAAAACCTATTCAGGCCTTTATCAGTTTTCGGGGTTTTTTGGTTTGTTTTTTTTGTTTTTTTTTTTTTTGTTAAATGCTACTGAGTATTACTGATATGCATATTTAAATTATCAAATTATATTAAAAAGTAGGGGATGCTCTTAAAAAGAGAAAACGGGAAGAAGTGTCTGCATTCAGTAGTATCTGAGTATCTTCAGCAGGACAAAGCAGAGATTGATTTTTTCTGATACTTGTTCCTGCTTGGACTGCCTCTTTTCCAACAGCTGCTAAAATTAAATTAAAAAAAAATAATCTGTGAAAATAGAGGCTGGACTCCAGAATTTCTTTATATTTCTTATTTTTACTTTCACTTTGTCTCTTCTCCTTGTCAGTGAGCCCTGTATTCTTGTCTCTACAGTACCACAGTTGAAACAACAGAGTGAGATTTAGGTATCTGTACAATTAGGTGGTCTCTGAATTGGTGTATTTTCAGTTTCAGTTTAGGATAGAAACCATCTAATGTCTGTGTTAGACAGCTATGTCCCTTTTTAGAAGTAACTTGTCACGTATGGTCATAACCGCAAACATGAATGAGATAAGCAGAAAATAGACTCCATTATTTCCACTTCTGTGGGATTCCACACACAAAATATGTGCTCCTCCCGTTTTCCAGTACATATTCCAGTTCTTAGTTTTAGTTACTTTTTTCACCTGTTAGCATTTACAGTAAAATCTGATAACTAGCCCAGATCAATAAAGATTGGAGAATACAAAGAAGGATCTCTGAGAAACAGAAAGGTGTTTAGGATATTTTTTTTCTTAATGGCAATGTCAGCTGCTCAAGGCAACATTATTCCTGAGGCTTTTCAAATTGTTGTTGGAGTTGGAAGTGGAGGTTTAGCAGTCTTATCCACGGGCAACTTATACCAGTTCTCTAATCAGTTCAAGTGACTTGCTCAAGAAGTGGGTGCAGAGCAGCGCTATGTGAAACTTTCCATATGAATCCCACAGTAAACTGAGATTTGAATATGGGATTTATGAATCATTTAGGAAACCAGGGATGAGTTTCCAGCAGAATATTTCCTTCTTTTTGTCAGTTACAGGGTGGGCTGATCATTTTGATCTGAACACCAAGCATCAGCTCTTTCCAAGAGCAATCAGTGGGGCAGCTGACTGGCAACCAAGCTACTGCCTGACTACAGGACCTCAGGGATCAGCCTCACAAACAGGTAGTTCACGTAGTGCCAGGAGTGCCTGGCAGAAGGCAGCAGGCTGTAGATGAGATGTAGGCTGATTTCTGGGGTGAAAGTAACTGAAGCGAGTAGCTGGAGGTAGGAGAGAAGTCACTGAAAGTTGTATGCTAAAGCTGGGGATGGGGGCTGACAAAGTCAGTGTCTCCCTGTGGTCACAAGGGTGGCAAGCAGGGTGTCATGTTTTAGCCCCTGTCAGCAACCAAGCACCACACAGCTTCCCACTCACCCTCCCACCCCAGTGGGATGGGGGAGAGAATCACAAGGGCAAAAGTAAGAAAACTCGTGGGTTGAGATAAGAACAGTTTAATAATTGAAAAAAAAAAAAAAAAAAGTAATAGCAACTATAATGAAAAGGAGAATGAGAGAAAGAAACAAAACCCAGGAAAAGAAAAAACAAGTGATGCACCTGCTCACCACCCACTTGTTGATGCCCAGCCAGTCCCCAAGCAGTGATCGCTGCCCTCCAGCCAACCCCCACCCCCCCCCCCCCCAGTTTATATACTGAGCATGACATCATATGGTATGGAATAGCCCTTTGGTCAGTTTGGATCAACTATGCTGGCTGTGCCCTCTGCCAATTTCTTGTGCACCTGGCAGAGCATGGGAAGGCTGAAAAAGTCTTTGACTAGTGTAAGCACCGCTTAGCAACAACTAAAACATCCGTGTGTTATCAGCATTGTTCTCATACTAAATCCAAAATACAGCACTATGCCAGCTACTAGGAAGAAAATTAACTCTGTCCCAGACAAAACCAGAACACAGGGTTAAGTGCAAAAGAGCTTTCCTGTCTTGTAAGTGTATTTTCTCCCCCTTCACATTGGGATGAAACACAAGACTCTAATCTTGTTGGTTTTAATAGCAAAGTATTACAGATGAAAATACTTCAGAGCTCAGTGATGAAGGCACTGAGTGCAGGCTGGGATACTAGAACCTCTACCCTCTCTGCCCAGCCAGGCTGTGAACAGGAGTCCAAATCCCTGTCTCCCTTCCTTTAAGGAAGCGCTCAGCTGCTAAGCCATTGGCCACCTTGAGGTTATTTTTTTCTGATCTTTCTTTTTAGGAATTACTCCACCATCTCTAAATAAATGAAGATACTTGGTTAGCCAGGGAATCCAACAGTATGGGGTATTCTTCATGTCATGGGATGGGAAAGTATCAGTTGAAACCCCAACTATAAGCAACCCTTACATCCCAAATAAGTACCATAAACATTAACATTTTCACCATTTGTGGTTTAAGTCTTTTTTTGATCAGGTAAGAGGCTAAGGAAATTCTCTGTCCAACACTTTAACTAAAACATTCATTATTCTGTGAAGAGTATTATGTTGGCCTTCTCCCATGAATTCCTGTTTTGCTGATCATCCACTCCCGTAAGGAAGGGCATAAGGGAAATAAGTGAGTGTTATGAAGCTGGAGTTAAAGAAACAGCATATGAAGGCCAATATTGGTTTGGGGAGAGTAATTAAGGTGGGTTTTTTTTATTAGAGAGGAGTGATGTCTCCTTGAATGATAAAGTCTTTAGTGTTTGTTTGTCTGATGCTTTTGTTTAGCAGTAAAACAGTAGATGCAAAAATACAGATGGCAGAAGTGATACCCTGTTGACAATATCTACAGTCCATTTATTACATGCTACATTACCCTTTGAGCCTGATCTTGGGATAGTGAATCATTATTTTTTTTTTATTCAAAGTATGTCTTTTTAATATTATTTTGAATTGTTTTCCTATATAAATAATGTTATATAAAATGCACTATAGTTCTGGAAGTAGGAATTAAATCTTACTTGAAATAAGAAACTAAGTTGCTGACGAAGTATTGCCAAAAAGCACAGTCAGACTCTCACAAAAGAACTCTCAATCTTCTGATCTCTGTTCTTCATCATGCAAATTAGCAGTAATATCTCTGTTATTTGTTTCCTGTCCATCTCTTATGATGCATGTATAACAGGACAATGCTCGGTCAGAAACTTTCCAGCAAAAGGCTAAGACCTGGACACTAGAGTATCACCAACTTTGTTGCATTATCTTTGACCAAGGCACTTTTATTTCAAGACAGTGTCTTGCTAAATGTGTGACAGTGTTATGAATTATAATAAAATGTAAGTATAGTTTGGAATTAAACGAACATTCATGTGAAAATGGGATTTTAATTTTTTTCTTTCCAGCTCTCATGTTCAGCAAAACTGAAAAGACTTTTAATTTTTAATTTTCATTTGAGTTGCCATAAAACTGAAAAATAAATATTTTCCAGCTCTAAAATAGGACTTGAAGTAACATATGTATTTGATATGCAAAAGTGCCACCTGTACAGCACTGAGTACAACAAAATTTTTATTCCAATTGACTGTTTCAGAGATTGGCTATAAAACAGTTTCAGTTATCAGAAATGAGTTGTGTTTGCAAAAAACTGCATAAATTGTTCCACACTGGGGCTAGATTTCATTTAAGCAGCTCAAAAAAAGACTGTATATATATGTACTGAGCTGTGACTATGCACAATTATGACAACCATGTATGTAAATGCTCATTGAACTAAGTGATTCCTCGCTTACACCAGACACTGTGTTTGAGGTGGTTATTGTCAGTTTGTATTGGGTTTGTGTGGCAAGGTTTTGGGAGCAGGGGGGCTACAGAGGTGGCTTCTGTGAGAAGCTGCTAGAAGCTTTCCGTATGTCTGACAGAGCCCATGCCAGCTGGCTCCAAGATGAACCTGCTGCTGGCCAAGGCTGAGCCCGTCAGCGACTGGTAGCACCTCTGGGATAACGTATTTAAGAAGGTGGAAAAAAAGCCCTGCATGACTGCAGCCAGAGAGAGAAGTGAGAATATGTGAAAGGAACAACTCTGCAGACACCCAGGTCAGTGAAGAAGGATGGGGAGGAGGTGCTCCAGGTGCTGGAGCAGAGATTCCCCTGCAGCCCCTGGTGAAGCCCATGGTGAGGCAGGCTGTCCCCCTGCAGCCCAGGGAGGTCCATGGGGGAGCAGATATCCACCTGCAGCCTGGGGAGGACCCCATGCTGCAGCAGCTGAATGTGCCCAAAAGAGTCTGTGACCCCATGGGAAGGACTCGCGTTAGAGAAGTTCATGGAGGACTGCCTCCCATGGGAGGGACCCCATGCTGGAGCAGGGGAAGACTGTGAAGAGTCCTTCCCCTGAGGAGGAAGGAGCAGCAGAGGCAAGGTGTGATGAACTCATTGCAACTCCCATTCCCCGTCCCCCTGCACTGCTTGGGTGGAGGAAGTAGAGAAATCGGGAGTGAATTGAGCCTGGGAAGAAGGGAGGGGTGGGGGGAAGGTGTTTTAAGATTTCTTTTTTATTTCTCATTATCCTACTGTGATTTCACTGGTAATAAATTAAACTGATTTCCCCAAGTTGAGTCTGTTTTGCCCATGATGGTATTTGCTGAGTGATATCTCCCTGTTCTTATCTCGACCCACGAGCTTTTTGTCCTATTTTCTCTCCCTGTGTCCTGTTGAGAAGGAGAGTGATAGAGCAGCTTTGCTGGGCACCTGGAGTGTAAACAAGCAAAATGCATACACTTCTGAATCAAGCAAAAGCTGTTATAGACTGGTATAGTGTTAGTGAAGTCAGCTTGAACCACAGAAACCCTTACACAGTATAATGCTTCAGATAGAAAAATAAAACAAAACAAAATAAATCCCCATCAAACCAAACCAACTTCTAAATTCTTACAGGTGCAAATTCTACTGTAGTGTTCTTCTGTGGTGACACAGGATTTTACTGATTTTGGCTCACTCTATCATTTTTAATATATGCAGGAATAATGGTCACACTTTAAAATATTAGTTGTCTTGGTTTTGATAAGCATCCAAAAAAACTGCTGCTCATTTAAATTTTGATCCTGCAAAATTGCTTTCATTGCGTTCTGTCATTTCCCATTGATTTTATGTTTTTTTTTTTCCTTTGGAGGAGGTCTGAGAATATCCTTGTTATCAGAAGGGTCAAAAGGAGAGTAAAATATGCTGAAAACGTCAAAACGTGAGAGACAGAGAGGTCTTTTTAGTTAAATGACATAGAACTGAAATTCCACAGAAACGTCAGCAAATAGACTGTATTTTTCAGTATCTTCATTTCTGGAAGATGAAGGATTACGGAGAAGTTTTTTTCACTAATTCTTTAGTGTTATCACTAACCATTTTTAATAGAAATGTTGAGTTTCAGGTAAGGAATTATTTTTATTACTTTAACTTTAGTGATTATTTTTAAGATATCAATAGCCGAGGCAAGCAGCTCTGGGGCTGGCACTATCTGCAGCAGAGCACTTATACACAGTGTACAGGGGGGTTTCCCAAACCAGGGGAGATTCCAGGGGAACTCAGTGAGCCACCAGGAGCCCACAGCTCCCAAGACAGTGGCTGACAAGACCTGGGCGGGCCTAGGAGCAATGGCAGCCAAGGACACACACTCCCCCCCTTATAAAAGAAGCCTTGAGGGAGCTCTAACAAGCAGGAGCACCGCCAACAGGATGGGCAAACAGGGCATGGCATGTCAGCAAGGGCGTGGAATGGAAGTTTGTGTGGCAGTTTACATGGAAGGGCGTGCAGGAAGGGCGCTGAAGCTCTGCCAGCTTGACTAGGGAGCAATGGCATCCACCCAGCAGAAAGCCATGGTGCCTCTAAGCTCTGCACCCACCATGATGGATGCAGCTTCCCAGACAGAGCTGCAGTGGGAACATGCTGCCATCCATGTACCAGGCTGCAGGGTGTGCCCTACTTTTATGCCATTATCGGACGGCAGCAATGAGCACACCTGTAGGAGGTGTACCCAGGTAGAGGAACTCCTCCACTTAGTGGCAAAACTCCAGGAGCAGGTTAGTGGGTTGAGGTCCCTGCAAAAAGGTGGCAAGATCACTAGTCCAACCGAAGTGCATCTACACCAATGCACGCAGCACGGACAACAAACAGGAGGAGCTGGAAGCCATTGTGCAGCTGAAAACTATGATATAGTTGCCATCACAGAAACATGGTGGGATGACTCGCACAACTGGAGTGCTGCAATGGATGGCTATAAACTCTTCAGAAGGGATAGGCAAGGAAGGAGAGGTGGTGGGGTAGCTTTGTATGTTAGGGAGTGTTTTGGTTGACTAGAGCTTGATGATGGTGATGATAGGGTTGAGAGTTTATGAGTAAGGATAAGGGGGAAGGCCAACAAGGCAGATATCATGGTGGGAGTCTGTTATAGACCACCCAACCAGGATGAAGAGGCAGATGAAATATTCTATAAGCAGTTGGGAGAAGTCTCACAATCACTAGCCCTTGTTCTCATGCGGGGCTTCGACTTACCAGATGTCTGCTGGAAATACAATGCAGTGGAGAGGAAACACCAGTCTAGGAGGTTCCTGGAGTGTGTGGAAAATAACTTCCTGACACAGCTGGTGAGTGAGCTAACTAGGGAAGGCACCCTGCTAGACTTGTGGGTGATGTGATCGTTGGAGGCCATCTTGGGCACAGTGATCACGAAATGATAGTTTTCAATTCTTGGAGAAGCAAGGAGGGTGGTCAACAGAATGGCTACCTTGGACTTCCAGAGGGCAGACTTTGGCCTGTTTAGGGGCTTAGTTGACAGAATCCCTTGGAAGGCAGTCCTGAAAGGCAAAGGAGTCCAGGAAGGTTGGACATTCTTCAAGAAGGAAATCTAAAAGGTGCAGGAGCCGGCTGTCCCCATGTGCCAAAAAATGAGCCAGTGGGGAAGATGACCAGCCTGTCTGAACAGAGAGCTTTGGCTGGAACGCAGGAAAAAAAAGAGAGTTTATGAGCTTTGGAAGAAGGGGCAGGCAACTCAGGAGGACTACAAAGATGTTGTGAGGTTATGCAGGGAGAAAATTAGAAGGGCCAAAGCCCAGCTAGAACTTAATCTGGCGACTGCCATAAAAGACAATAAAAAATATTTCTATAAATATATCAGCAACAAAAGGATGGCTAAGGAGAATCTCCATCCTTTATTGGATGCAGGGGAAAACACGGCAACAGAGGATGAGGAAAAGACTAAGGTACTTAATGCCTTCTTTTCCTCCGTCTTTAATAGTAAGCCCAGTTGTTCCTGGGGTAGCCATTCCCCTGAGCTGGAAGACAGGGATGGGGAGCAGAATGAAGCCCCCATAATCCAAGGGGAAATGGTTAATGACCTGCTACACCACTTAAACACTCACAAGTCTATGGAGCTGGATGGGATCCACCCAAGGGTACTGAGGGAGCTGGCAGAAGTGCTCACCAAAACACTTTCAATCCTTTATCGGCAGTCCTGGCTAAACAGGGAGGCCCCAGTTGACTGGAGGCTAGCAAATGTGACGCCCATCTACAAGAAAAGTTGGAAGGAGAATCTGGGGAATTACAGGCCTGTCAGTCTGACCTCAGTGCCAGGGAAAGACTATGGAGTAGATCATCTTGAGTGTCATCACACGGCACATACAGGACAACCAGGTGATCAGGCCCAGTCAGCACGGGTTTATGAAAGGCCAGTCCTGCTTGACTAACCTGATCTCCTTCTATGACTAGGTGACCTACTTAGTGGATGAGGGAAACGCTGTGGATGTCATCTACCTAGACTTTAGTAAAGCCTTTGACAGCATCTCCCACAGCATTCTCCTGGAGAAACTGACTGCTCATGGCTTGAACAGGTATACTCTCTGCTGTGTAAAAAAATGGCTGGATCCTGGGCCCAAAGAGTTGTGGTGAATGGAGTTAAATCCAGTTGGTGACCAGTCACAAGTGGTGTTCCCCAGGGCTCAGAATTGGGGCTAGTTCTGTTTAATATTTTTATCAATGGTCTGGACAAGGTGATCGAGCACACCCTCAGTAAGTTTGCAGGTGACACCAAATTGGGTGGGAAAGTTGATCTGCTCAAGGGTAGGATGGCCCTGCAGAGGGACCTGGACAGGCTGGACTGATGGGATGAGGCCAGTTGTACGAGGTTAAATAAGACCAAGTGTTGGGTCCTGCACTTCGGTCACAACAACCCCATGCAACACTACAGGTTTGGGGAAGAGTGGCTGGAAAGCTGCCCGGTGGAAAAGGACCTGAGGGTGCTGGTTGACAGCCAGCTGAACATGAGCCAGCAGTGTGCCCAGGTGGCCAAGAAGGCCAACAGCATCCTGGCTTGTATGAGGAATAGTGTGGCCAGCAGGAGCAGGGAGGTGATTGTGCCCCTGTACTCGGCACTGGTGAGGCCGCACCTGGAATACTGTGTCCAGTTTTGGGCCCCTCAATACAAGAAAGACATTGAGGTGCTGGAGCATGTGCAGAGAAGGGCAACGAAGCTGGTGAAGGGTCTGGAGCACAGGGCTGATGGGGAGCGGCTGAGAGAACTGGGATTGTTTAGCCTGGAGAAGAGGAGGCTGAGGGGAGACCTTATCGCTCTCTACAACTACCTGAAAGGAGGTTGCAGTGAGGTGGGTGTTGGTCTCTTCTCCCAAGTAACAAGTGATAGGATGAGAGGAAATGGCCTCAAGTCGTGCCAGGGGAGGTTTAGACTGGATATTAGGAAAAATTTCTTCATGGAAAGGGTAGTCAAGCATTGGAACAGGCTGCCCAGGGAAGTGGTTGAGTCCCCATCCCTGGAGGTATTTAGAAGACATGGAGATGTGGCACTTTGCGGATATGGTTTAGTCATGGACTTGGTAGTGTTAGGTTAATGGTTGGATTTGATGGTCTTAAAGGTCTTTTTCCAACCTAAATGATTCTAAGATGTACAGAGCACCAGTGCTGGCTGAAAAATGTTTCAAAATGCTTTTTCATTGCCAAATGCCAGGTTTTAAAATAATTTTTTCACATAAAGGAATTGGCTTTGTCATAAGGTGTTAGGTGCAAGATTGCATTTCTGCTCAAAATGAAAATGATACACTTGGCACAGGCTATTAATATTAGTTCAGGCTTTCACCTAAAGTGTAGGAAATAGATTCAAAACTTGGTATGCAGGCAGATAAGGATCTGTACCCTTTCTTGATCCCATCTCCTCTCATCCCATCCTATCCCATCACAGACATATTTTCTGATGCAATATGTTTTATAACATGGAAAATTTTAGACTTTGGGTGGGGGTAGGAGTGTTAGAACAAAGTCCTAGTTTCATCCTGATGCAGAATAAAAGCAGTCTTTCCAAATTTACATACAAACATTAATTTATTTTGCTGCAAGAAAAAGACTAGTGAGGGCTAAGTTTGAGAAGATTCAAACACTTTGTTTATAATGCACTCACCAACTGAGATTCTTCTTATAAGCTCTGTAATTGGCAATCCATTCAGAAGTATCACTGAGATATTTCTAAATAAACAATGGTTATTTTACTTCCAAGTATGGTGGCATATAATTAGAAATCAATGCAGTGGACTAGCAGCACGTTCACATTGCATGCTTATTTAGGATTAAAGTATGCCTGTTTCTCAAGTGGCTTAGATTTCATGTCACCCATCATTCCTCATCGGGACATCTGATCAGTCTCTTATTTTTCGCAAGGCCAGATACATAAGAGACTCTATGCGCCTCTTCACTGCCCCTACCACAAGCCTTTCTGTCTGCCAAATAATTTATTTAGGGTATGAACCTACTAGCTTCTCTAGCAAATCTGGATATTTTTATGCTAGAAGGCATTAATTGGGTGTTATCAATTAATTCTTCAGTCTTTGCATAGTTTCAGGAGCACTCAAGCTACCAGATGAAAAAGTCCTCACTCTCTCCTTTTATATTTTAAAAATGCAGTCTTTCCCTGAAGGCAAGAGGGATTTTCTCCACTGATGTCTAAACCAGACACTGATCAGTTCCAGTATTTCAGGGAATATCTCATTAAAATGCAAAGATAGAAAAGTGTTGATGAATGTATGGACTCAGCCATCTCAGCCAGTGAGTTAAAAGACGCTGTATAGCCATTCACAGTCACGTATTTAATGTAGTATAGTACCAATAAGATGTTGCAGTGACAGTTTATTCTGTGAAGGTGGTTTCGTTTGGTTGCTTTTTTGTAAAGCCTGATCTAAGCAACTATCTAACCACATGTTACACAAATTAACAACTGAAGAAACACTTCTCATATTCCACATTACTCCAAATTATTTGGATTTTTTTCTGCTCACTGTATTCACCCATTTTTCCCTAAAAAGAAGTAGTAATACTATTGTGCTATAGGTGGGGAAAAAAAACTTTGCAAGACAGAGGCAAATGAAATAATTAAGAGAATGATTAACTTTGCTTTAGTTTACATCCGTTTATTCATTGTGTGGTAGGTACATTGCTCTGTTGAAAACCTTAGCCAATTCATTTGTGGTAGTTTTTCTAATTCTTCAGTCAAAAAAAGGAGCCCTCACTCCTAAGCTCTAACTGGAATATGGCTTTGTAAGGCAGTGTTAACAGCTTTATCAGCTCTGTTGTTAAGACAGGACCCTGATCCTCACCCGTTTGGAGCCAAGTCCTTCATTCCTATGTTTTCCTATGTTACTTAACACAGAGCTCTTGGGAAGAGATTACAAAGTTTAGGGAACCAAAGGAACAGATAAACGCACATAAAATTTTTCAAAACTGTAGAAATGGCTACCAATCATTAATAATAATACCTCTTGAAAATCTCACTATAAAGAAGATCCCACAAAGGATTTCAACATTCACTCTTTGGTCACCACAACCTGCCTGCAGTATGTGAGCTCTTTGTACAAGTGTGAAGGAGATTTGCTAGGTTATTTCATCAAGTCCATGCCAGCACAAGAGTACTTCAAATTCTAGCTTCCGGGCTGGATTGCAGAGCCCAGACTTGAGCACATGTATTCCCTGTGAAATCTGTGTGCTCCATATAGGGACATCAAGACATCTCTGAAAGTGTCCAGAAGGAACAAAGAGCAGAGGTGTTTTTGAAATGTCATCTGTCCCCAAAGTGGGGGACCACTTGTGTGGACAAATATAAAGAAGATTTCTCTCACAATAGTCTCCATTGTTTTCAGTACTGAGCAAGGATAGTGCTGTAGCATGGATGAGCATACACGTCTTTTCCCTATTGCCCTTCTTGCTACAGCTCCATCCTGTTTTCCATTAGCCTGTTATTTGCACTCAGACTTCTTATGAATTGCTGATATGTAGCTGGTAACACTTCCAAGTTTGCACTTGATGAGAAACGGATTTAAATGGTGCTTTCTCTGTTTCTGTGGTGTATGAATTCTTCCTCTGAGAACTGAAGAAGATATACTGGGTTATTTCGTCCACTTCTTTGCCAGGACAAGATTGCCTCTATCCCTTAATTCAGAGTAGGTTATGTAGGAACTTGTCTACTACACTAAAAAAATATGGATAAAAGGTAATGAAGGACACAGTTTCAGTCATGCCTGAATCTGGCCCACTAAAAATATAAAATAAAAACTAGTTACACACCAATTGTTGACTATTTTAATGGGCCACCCTGCTTCAGATTTCTAATGCTTTACAGAATAATCTTTAATATAGACTTAGAATAAATAGCACCAGCACAACCTTTCTGACCAACAAAAACAGGGTTCTGGAACTGTCGAGGGCTTAAGGTTAAAGTCTTCTGCACTGTATTGCTGTCTGTCTATGTTTATCCAACACCTAGCCCTGAGACCAAAGAAATCCATTGCATAAATCTAAGTGACAATCTCAGTGGTAATATATCCCCCACCACCTGACTAAGTCCAGGAAAGGGAATCAAGTCGTAGTATTGTCTGGCTGGCAGTCCTAAAACATCACAAAAAAGTATCTGTGGCTTTGGACCGCATTTATCTAGGGGATGAACAATACCCATATGTTCACCAGATGACTACAGAGCTGTGCTGGTTGAGTCAAAGTTCAAGGCCGCAACAAAGGATAACTTGTTTCTTCAGGACTGGCTTTGATTAGATTGCTGTTTACAGAGAAACTTTTTAAAAATGAATATGCAAAAATATGTGGGAGGATCATTGTTCCTTGTTATCTTTTTATTTCTTTTTCAGATATGTTCTACTAAATGCAATTTTTTATGGGCTATTTTCATTAAGCATTTATTTCCATTACAGTGGCTCACAGTTGGAATTATAGCATATGTAGTTCTCTTAATTCAGAAGCCAGAAAACTGAAAATTAATTCTGAACAGAAATGTCAGGGAATGTGTATGCTTGCTCTCAGAGTCGCACTCTGTATACATGCACGCCTACACATGCACACACAGGCATAAAGTAAAAAAAATCTTTTAATTAATTAATTAATGATTGTGTGCATACACACATGTATACATGGGCATATGTAAGTAGTGTGCATATATAGGTAGTGATATTTTTATGTATAGTAGTGATATTTAGATGTATAAAGATATGTGTGTGTGTCTGTGTGCACGTGCATGCATAAAATTCCAATTTCTTGTTCTTCATCCATTAAGTTACTTAAATTTGGAAGGGAGGGAGTGGAAGGATCTATTTTTTGTTTTGTTTTGTTTTTCACATCTGAAATGAATGGGGTGGAACTGCTTTGCATCATAATATCCTTAAGCAAAATGTTAAGTTAGAGACTTCTAACAATTCTCTCTTGATTAATGTGTGCTTTGTACTTCCTAGAAATAGTAATGATCTGGACTCTGAACGTGTTTCTTTCACATTTATGTAAATGGAAATAATGCAAATAAAAATCTTCCTTCTTTTGTGTAGGCTACTTACACCTTGAGTTTAATAGAGCTATACTGTACCTTGAATAGGCAAGGAAAGACAAGAGGTAGGCAGGGTATGGTCCAAAATTTTTGCTGTTGATCTGCAGAGTATTACAGGCTGAGAAATAACTTTTCCCACAGAGGTGGAAGGATGCAGTGTAGAATCCTGTGTTTCCATGGATCAAATGCCTTCCAAGGGCTGCACCTGGAGTGACTCGCTGAAGGAAAAATCTTTCCCAAAGAGAATAATAAGCTTGCAGAAACTGGAAGAAAGGCTTGCTGTAACCTAAATATACACATTGGTAAGTTTGCTTAATCATTACCAAAGGTTTAATTAAATAATTGTTTTTCTTCGGAGTAGAATAATTTAATTGGTTAAAATAATGTTTATTTAATTAAAAATGAAATTATAACCCATTATCTAATGCACATAATCTAAAAAGGTGGCTAGAAAGAGGGTGAGAAAGCCCTCTAAGTTCAAGAAAGCCACTTTGGTGACACTCACAGAATACTCGGATGTTGTTACAAGGTCACAACATGTTGCTAGGTAAGTGTCTAGATGTCTGAGTGATGAAGGGATCAAAGTACCTGCCATTTGCAATGTTGTATTTATGTATCTCCATTGGTATGAGAGGGACATATTCCAATTCAGTGAAGCCACAAATATCACAACAATGCATGCTTTTCTAACATTACAACAGCAAAAAAGCTACAAAATTGTGTAGAATAAAAGCAACAAAATCCAAGTGACATAAAAATCATTATTTCTTGGAACATGGGAAATTTAGTTAGATATTAGGATTTTTTTGGTTTTATTTTTTAACCATGAGAGCAGTAAAATCCTGTAGCAGGCTGCCCAGAGAGGTAGTGGGTTCTCTGTCTTTGGAGGTGTTTGGCATCCTGCTCTGATTAGACCTGCTTTAAGAAGGGAGTTGGACTAAGAGGCACCTTCCAGCCTGAGCTAGTCTGTGATTCTGTGATTGTGTGATTCTGATGAACCATCAGAAGTTTTTAAAAACAAACTAAAATAACGAATTCATAATCTCACCTCTCCTGTGTTGTTCAGGCTGTTGAATTACAATGGACGTTTTAATATTTTTATTCATGACAGTGCCATAGGCTTTGTTGCCTTCTCTAGTTAGCTGCCCCCCTCTGCTGTGTTTGGATACCACCACATTGGACCCATGCATCTTCTTGTGCTCTGGGGTCTCAGTAGACTCCTGGTTTTAAGCCTATTCATCACTAAAGCATTTGTCAGCTATTACTTCATGAACGCAAGACCAAACATTGATCATTCCTGCAACATGTTGACTTTGTTGTAAATAAATAGTTCTGTCTGCCACAGGACATGTCAGATTTTCTACAATTCTTTATATATATTGCAGACAATATATGAATACTGATAGTTACTTGAAGTAACATTAATTAATCTTTCAAGGTATCTTCTAAATGGGGAAAGTAAATAAACAACAAGAAAGCTGTTTAGAGTCCCTGCAAAAGAGAAAAAAATAAAGAATAAATGAAGTTGGAGAATTCAGAAAAGAAATTTCCTTGGTCTGGTGTGAAAGAGCACAGACACTGCAGCAAAATATCACTCCCAGTAATTCCCAATACCAACTTTCAGAAACATGTACAGCCATGCATGTATGATATATATGTATATACACACACACCACACATGCACACATGCAAATGCATGGGTAAACAGTGAGTTTTATCACTATAACTGTCTTTCTGGGATGACTGGGACTATAGAAATGACTAAATATCAAACAAATCATTAATAAGATTCCTTAGTAGTTCATTTTCCTACACATTTATTCTCCTGCAATTTTTCATTCACTTCTTGGAAAATAAGACCTGCAATCTTAAGTACATTGTATCTTTTCCAGTCTATTAGATTTGAAATAGCATTTCACTACTATATGAAAAAAATTATTGAGAAGAAAAAGTATCATCAGGACAGTAAGATGAAACTATGAGGGGAAAAAAAAAAAAACAACAAAAACTTATTTTGGAGACAAGTCCTACTATTGACAAAATGCCCAGGCAGTGGCATGCATATGATACTTGTCTGTCATCCTAACACGTATCATCCATTGTGTTTCTTTGATCTAGTTACTTGTTTTGCTTCTTTCAGTGCTTTGGGTGTTGGGGGGTTTGCCCAATAAAGAAGCAGAAGTCCAACCTTGCAACAGGAACTTCCATGTAATGTATTTTTCATGTTACACCAAACCCCTAACTTTTTTATTTTTGGAATCCAATGAAGTATACAAAAAAATATCAGCTGGATGATAATGGAGAAATTGAAATTATGGAAATGATTAGCTAATATTGGCGTATCTATACAGAAAAATATCGAATGATATATTTTAATATGTTCAAAATTAAGTATTTACTGTCAGTTAAAATTTGACTTAGAACTAGTCTTTAATTTTGTTAAAGTTATATAAAATATATGAAAAAAACTGACATCCAAAATATTTTTATATATTTTGATCTTCTGCCACTCCAAGCAAAATATTTCTAAAAAGTCCAGAAAGATGAGAAGCCACCCAAATCTTGTGCATCTGTACAGACACACACAAAACAATGAACTCATGCCAGCATGAATAACTGTGGTCAATGTTTTTGAAGATGACGTCATATGACTACTACACATTTGCTTCATCAAATATTGATAGAATTAAAAAAAAAGTAAATATTTCAAAAGCTTTTTTATACTAACTGTGATTTTTTTTTCTGTTGTGTTATAACAAACATTAAAAGGCAGACTGTTTTTAAATGAAAGAAAACAAAATATGATTTGAAAACTGTTGAAACAGGTATTGCCTTTACCCAGTTTATTTTCTTTTTTCTTTTCTGAAACCAAGAATTCCAGTGGTCTGAACACAATTTCCACTTTCCTGTTTCAAATGAAGATTGCTTTCATCAAACCTTTTCCAATAGGCAAACTAATAAACCCACAATTTAAACTCAGATCCAATGGTCATACAAGGAAAGTACTTTCCAGGCCTTCTTTCTTCTATTTTCATGCCACTCATTGAAACATCACACACACTGTTTTAGGAACTAGTCACCCTAGTCTTCCCTTACAGTCAGTGAATCATGTCATCTGAATGAGAGATTCTTTCCATCTATTACTTTAGAGAAACAGTTTCAGGAATGTTAGTTTAAGCCTGGGCCCAAGGTGCGTATTATCTTACCTAATAGGAGGACTGCAGTACAGATTTATACATCCTAGGTCCTCCTTACAGCCAATGGAGAGAAGTAAAAAGGTTCAGCATACTTCAGCATGGGAAACAAATTGCCATGTCTTTAGCTGAAGCTCCTCTAAAGACTGGCAAGTAGAAGCTTCAAAACCCAACCACTTGCACTGTAATTCTAATAAAATAAATATTTAAAGGAAGTACAATATAAGATGAGAGTGCAAAATCATTTTGCAATAATCATAGAATCATAGAATCATAGAATGGTCTGGGTTGGAAGGGGCCGTAAAGATCATCTAGTTCCAGACCCCCTGCAATGGGCAGGGATGCCTTCCACTAGACCAGGTTGCTCAAAGCCCCGTCCAACCTGGCCTTGAATACTTCCAGGCATGAGGCATCCACAGCTCCTCTGGGCAACCTCTTCCAGTGCCTCACCACCCTCAAAGTGAAGAATTTCTTCCTTATGTCTAATCTAAATCTACCCTCTTTCAGTTTAAAGCCATCACCCCTTGTCCTATCACTACACGCCCTTGTAAAATGTCCTTCTCCAGCTTTCTTGCAGGCTCCCTTTAGGTGCTGGAAGGCTGCTATAAGGTGTCACCAGAGCCTTCTCTTCTCCAGGCTGAACAACCCCAACTCTCTCAGCCCGTCTTCATAGGAGAGGTACTCCAGCTCTCTGATCATCTTTGTGGCCCTCCTCTGGACCTGCTCCAACAGGTCCATGTCCTTCTTATGTTGGGGTCCCCAGACCTGAATGCAATACTCCAGGTGGGGTCTCATGAGAGTAGAGTAGAGGGGCAGAATCACCTCCCTCGACCTGCTGGTCACACTTCTTTGGATGCAGCCCAAGATATGGTTGGTTTTCTGGGCTGCAAGTGCACATTGTCAGCTCATGTTGAACTTATCATCATCCAACACCCCCAAGTCCTTCTCCTCAGGGCTGCTCTCAATCCATTCTCCGCCCAGCCTGTATTTGTGCTTGGGATTGCCTCAACCCATGTGCAGGACTTTGCACTTGGCCTTGTTGAACTTCTGGAGGTTCACACAGGCCCACCTCTCAAGCCTGTCAAGGTCCCCGTGGATGGCATCCCTTACCTCCAGCATGTCAGCTGCACCACACAGCTTGGTGTCATCAGAAAACTTGCTGAGGGTGCACTCAATGCCACTGTCACCAGCAAAGGTGTTAAACAGTGCCAGTCCCAATAATGACCCCTGAGGAACGCCACTCATCACTGGTCTCCACTTGGACTCGAGCCGTTGACCGCAACTCTTTGAGTGTAACCATCTAGCCAATTTCTTATCCACTGAGTGGTCTATCCATCAAATCCATGTCTCTCCAATTTAGACACAAGGACGTCTTGCTGGGACAATGTCAAATGCTTTGCACAAATCCAGGTAGAAGACATCAGTTGCTCTTCCCTTATCCACCAATGCTGTAACCCCGTTGTAGAAGGCCACTAAATTTTTCAGGCATGATTTGTCTTTAGTGAAGCCATGTTGGCTGTCACCAATCACTTCCTTATTTTCCATGTGCCATAGCATAGTTTCCAGGAAGATCTTCTCTATGATCTTGATGGACACAGAGGTGAGACTGACTGGCCTGTAGTTCCCCAGGTCGTCTTTTTTCCCTTTTTAAAAATGGGGGTTATGTTTCCCCTTTTCCAGTCAGTGGGAACTTCACCAGACTGCCAAGACTTCTCAAATATAGTGGATAATGGCTTACCAGCTTCATCCGCCAGTTCCCTCAGGACCTACAGATGCATCTCACCAGGTCCCATGGACTTGTGTGCACCCTCAGGTTCCTTAGATGGTCTCAAACTTGATCTTCCCCTACAGTGAATGCTTCTTCATTCTCCCAGTCCCTGCCTTTGTCTTCTGCAACTTGGGTGGTGAAGGGAATTTGCTGGTGAAGACTGGTGAAAAAAAGCCGTTGAGTACCTCGGCCTTCTTCATATCCCGGGTAATCAGATGTCCCTTCTGGAGAGGGTCCACATTTTTCCTAGTCTTCCTTTTATCACTGACGTACCTATAGAAGCTTTTCTTGTTCTCCTTGTCATCCCTGACCAGATTTAATTCTATCAGGGCTTTAACTTTCCTAACCTGAGCCCTGGCTGCTCGGACAATTTCTCTGTATTCCTCCCAAGCTACCTGTCCTTGTTTCCACTCTCTGTAGGCTTCTTTTTTGTGTCTGAGTTTGTCCAGGAGCTCCTTGTTCATCCATGCAGGCCTCCTGGCATTTTTGCCTGTCTTCCTCTTTGTTGGGATGCGTCGCTACTGAGCTCGGAGGAGGTGATCTTTGAATAATAACCAGCTTTCTTGGGCCCCTCTTCCCTCCAAGGCTTTATCCCATAGTATTCTACCAAGCAAATCCCTGAAGAGGCCAAAGTCTGCTCTCCTGATGTCCAGGGTAGTGAGCTTGCCCTCCTTGGTGCCCTAAGGATCTTTAACTCCAGCAGTTCATGGTCACTGCAGCCAAGGCTACTCTTGAGCTTCCCATTCACCACCATAACATGTCCTTTCTACCCTTGCATTCTGCTTAATTAATTGAATGACACGTTTGACTTATCAAAAGCTTGAAATGATGTTCCCACAGTCTACTTTTCTTATGTTAGACCTACAAGTCTACTTACTTTCAGTATGTGCTTTATAACTGAAACATACTTTTGATATTTTTTATTAATAAAGTCATATTTATGACTATATATGAATTATTATAAGATTAATAGAAATTTGAGAGGTAGTTCTGTCAATCTGTCTAACACTAAGGCAATAATTTTTCAGACATGTTCTGTACATACCGATTAAATTCTATAGTTCAAAAAGAAAAATCCATATGCATATTTTATTTTATTTTTCCAGTTTTCAGTTCTTAATGACCTCAGGACAGGGTATTTTGAGGGGATTAATGATCTACTAGAAGATGTTCATTGCCCAAGGTATAGAGATTTAGTCTAGTCATTAATACTGGGGAAATATTTTGTACTTCGATCATTGCTGTCAAGTTTCTTAATGTATTCACACTTTAAATAAGCTCTTAAAGACTGTGATAAAGCAAATTTCAAACTTGAAGCGTCTGACAAGATTCACACTAAAACAACCTCTTAGGAAAAAAAAATCTTCAGAATATATCTCTCTAGCCCCTTATCTATTTCTTTTGCTTTCTATCTGACCTACTTTTCTCCTGCACTTGTCCTCTGAAGTCCTTCAGTAATCAGGCTGTACATCTATCTAAAGCCCATGAGCAAAGTTTTTTGGCCTTTGGCTGAAAAACTTTAAATAGCAATACTGTCATATAGCCTGCTGAAAGACAGATAGGCATTCATGTGAACTGAAAAGTCTCTTTATATATACACATACACACATTGGTGTACATATGTGCATGAAAATGCACAAGCACACACATTTAACTCTTTGCTGAGACTGCTGACACAGCAAAAAATATTCAGAGTAGGGCTTTATTAAGGGTAAAGAACAGAAAATCTTACTTTGTAGCTCTGATTTGCATTAATCTGCCTGTGATAACTTTATAAGAAAATGTAAATTGAATTAAAAAAATTGGTTTTCTTGTCATGCTGAGTAAGACAAATGGAGTATAATAAGAATTTGCCATTTAATTTCCTCCTCACTTTGAAAGAATCCAAACATGGTGACTTGAGCTTTTTTTAATCTGTGATTTAATCTGGAACTTTTTGTCCACATAACATCAGGCTTTGTGTTTCTATCTTCTTGGTTTATTTATTTTTTAAAGGCAGGGTCAGATTTTTACACATGCAGTTGTGGGTGCACCTGTTTTGCACGGAATATGCTCCAACACAAGACAATAGCTGCATTGTCATCCCATTATTGAATTTCTGCAAGAGAAAGTGAGCCTACCTTTCCTTTACAGCTAGGACTCCATCAAACCCCAGCTGGTAGAGAAGCCTCTGACTCAGATCAGCCCTGACCTGTCCTGATGCAGCCTCTTCCTTCTCCAGTTTATAGTCTGTCCTGGTGCCTTTCAGCACATAAGTCTCTCCTCTTCTTAAAGCAGGAAGACAGCATACCATCCTAGCTTAATACTTTATTAGAGTCTAAGGCAGTGGAAGTGTAATTTTTACTAAAGTCTATCACTGGTCAGCTATCCTGTGTGATATCAAAATTCTTCACATACATTTTAGATCAACTACATCAGACAGTTTTCTTGGTAGGATCAAGTTAGATAAACCTAGTGTGTTTTCTAGACATCTTCAAACCATGCCAAAAGCACCAAATTTGGTCTGCATGTGTAATAATGGAACAGCAGCGTTATAGTTATAAACATAATCTGTTGAATGAGAAAATACCAATCAGATTGAATGCTGCTAGTGGCCACCCTGCTGATTCAATTGTCTAATTCAGGAGACGAGTAAGGAGGAAGAAAAGTGAATCACAGTCTGGGATTTATTTAAGTGCTTTATTAATGTGCTTTCCTGGTCAACTTTATTAAATCTTTGCTGATCTTGCAAGTACATAAGGTGTAAATCAACGATCTGGATGAGGGGACTGAGTGCACCCTCAGTAAGTTTGCAGATGACACCAAACTGGGTGGGAGTGTAGATCTGCTCGAGGGTAGGATGGCCCTGCAGAGGGACCTGGACAGGCTGGATCGATGGGCCGAGGCCAGCTGTATGAGGTTTAACAAGACCAAGTGTTGGGTCCTGCACTTTGGTCACAACAACCCCATGCAACGCTACAGGCTTGGGGAAGAGTGGCTGGAAAGCTGCCTGGCTGAAAAGGATCTGGGGGTGCTGGTTGATAGCTGGCTGAACATGAGCCAGCAGTGTGCCCAGGTGGCCAAGAAGGCCAACAGCATCCTGGCTTGTATCAGGAATAGTGTGGCCAGCAGGAGCATGGAAGTAATCATCCACCTGTACTCGGCGCTGGTGAGGCTGCACCTGGAATACTGTGTCCAGTTTTGGGCCCCTCAATACAAGAAAGACATTGAGGTGCTGGAGCGTGTCCAGAGAGGGGCAACAAAGCTAGTGAAGGGTCTAGAGCACAGGCCTTATGAGGAGTGGCTGAGGGAACTGGGGTTGTTTAGTCTGGAGAAGAGGAGGCTGAGGGGAGACCTGAAAGGAGGTTGTAGTGAGGTGGGTGTTGGTCTCTTCTCCCAAGTAGCTAACGATAGAACAAGAGGAAATGGCCTCAAGCTGCACCAGGGGAGGTTTAGATTAGATATTAGGAAAAATTTCTTCATGGAAAGAGTAGTCAAGCATTGGAACAGGCTGCCCAGAGAGGTAGTGGAGTCACTATCCCTGGAAGTGTTCAAAAAATAGGTAGACGTGGCACTTTAGGACATGGTTTAGTGGGCATGGTGGTGTTAGGTTGATGGTTGGACTGATGATCTTAGAGGTCCTTTCCAATCTTAATGATTCCTAGTTTTTACTTTCATTAAAAAATAATCCAGCCACCAAGCCAGGAAACATGAAATTACTACTCTACCCTTAATTGGTTTAGTGATGGACTTGGTAATGTTAGGTTAATTGTTGGACTGGATGATCTTAAAGGTCTTTTCCAGCCTAAACAATTCTATGATTCTATAATTCTAAATATATATAGCCTTTGCTAAATTTATACTATTGTTATCAGTGGTTGTCAGTTTTAAAGTATTTACCCAACTGCTAACTTGAAGTTTGTCCTCCTGTTAAATGTACCTGGAAAAATGACAGTATGTGGCTTCATATTTGTGTCTTGGAGCCTACCTGGATATGTTGTGCTCACAAATGGGAAATTTTTTTTTTTTTCCTAAGTTAAATTATTGCAATTCATCTTGAAATTTGAAGGCAAGCTGAGCTGACTTTTTCCTCAACATCTTCATGAGTAATACAACATGTGTAATTTTCTACTGGTCACCTTCTGCACTCTAGTATCTTCATATCACACTTTCAAAACACCTCTGAAACCATCTTTAAGGTACTTTCTTAGAAAGTAGGACTTGGCAATTCAAGTCATGATTTGTGAGTCAGAACTATCTTTCTTGAAATGTGTCAGTTATAGAGTACTAACAAGGCTTAAAAAAAATAAAATCTTGTTTGCTTTTAAAGTAAGTAGACATTTATAGTACTGAATGCACATCAAGAGCACATCTGTGTTTAAAAATACCACATATACCTCTGTCATAAAGCTTGTTTATTTAGGTAAGCCATAAAATCTGCTCTGAAATAGAAAGTTCTTCACACCAAAAGCACTAGTTCCCCATAAAGCAAGAGTGATATATATGCAAATACAGCCTCACCACTTATAGCAAGGGGATCTATTTACAGGTGAGTCATATGTGTCTTATTGGGCTATGTTCTTCCTCGAATAGCAGTCTGAGATAATCACAGCAAGTCAAGTTAACTAAAGTAATAGCTGATGTATCACTTAGCACATCTTAGCCTAAAGGCTGAGAAAGTGTTAATATTCATAGGTAAGACTTTTACTGGAAGCTTAGAGTTTGCCTAAACTTACAATTCTAACATTAGGTATTGCAGAAAAAATAGGAAAAAAGCCTACATCTGCCTATAAAGCCTAGGACCCTATCCATTTAGGGTAGGATTGGTTTATGTAATTTTCAAAAAGATAATTGTGTAATAGAGATACGTTTTCCAAATTAACTCGTAGTATTTAAAGAAACAGGCTAAAAATCTTGAGAACAATTTACCCCCAGTTAGACACTTAAAATTAGTGGGATGAATAACCCACTGGAAGTGTTCATCTTTCTCCATTGACTGAACACTATACTAGGTTAGACTAGATATCTGGGACAATTTTAAATTGAAAGGAAACCTTTTTTCTTTTTCTAAAATCTGAGGATAAAAGCCTTCTTTCTGAGTGAAATTAATGTCCCCAACTGATTTCAAAGAAAATTAACAGAATTCAGAATACTATGTGCTTATCATAGAATAAAAATTATGACTGCAAACCAAACAGAAATTTAGGTAAATTTCCTAGTCTTTTTGGTCACAAACAGATTTTGAGAGACAGTATTTTTTTCTTCATTATATGGAATTTGATGTTCAGATATTATTTACAAAGTGGATTGGTATGGCTTATTTAGGTGCCAGATAGAGACCTAATTTTAATACAGTCTTTTTCATGTTCAGTACTGTGGCTTCTTTGATGTTTAGAGTTTTGGGGTGGGGTTTTTTGTTTGTTTGGTTGGTTGGTTTTAAACCACCATAAAGTGGTTAAATGGATCGTTTGATTTAAGTTGTGAGGCACCTCACTAGGCAGCATACTGAAACACTGATTCAATTTACCAACATATGAAAATGGTGAGTCAATCTATTCCATAGAGGATCCAGAAAAGGCAAATACTTCACAATATAATGATGAATGCTGTCTCTTCTGATGATTCACCAGCAAATTTTCCACCTGTTTTCTAAGATGCTGTATTTCAGTGAGCGTTGTTTCCTATGTCACAAAGGCATTCTTCTGTTGCTGTTCCTGTGTGCATGTGTTATTCATGTTTTGTTCTAACCAAACTGGATGCTAATGTATCTGCACATGTATCTGATGCCTGCCAGTCACTGTCAGAAAACAGGATGATCAAGTAACAGTAATGGAAGAAACAGCAGATGTGAATGAACTCAATATCCCTCACTTTTTGATCCAGTTTTAAATATTCTCAGCTGTGTGAATTTGAGGGAAATATGCAACTTGGATCAGAATTTGCTTTTGCTGCCAGAGTCCCTGCTTAGTGGTTGTGGTGGTAGTGATGATGATAGCAGGCCCAGAAGCAATGTTTTGAATATGTATGCCCCCTCCCCATCACAGAATCAAAGAAAGGTCTGTGTGCTGTGAGCGAAAGATATGCAGTTGATTTAGCTCCTTGCAAGACTATTTGTTTCTCTGAAGGCATTCCTTGCTTTGATCAATAAGTTATCATAAATAAAAAACACAGCAATTGCATAAAAAAGTCTTTTTCTTGGGAAGGAATAATGTACCCAAAAAACCTGGCAAGCCCATAATCTCTGCAATGTGGTATGGCTCCAGATCAAGGGCAATCCTCCCTGCTATTTCCTGGTATATAGATAGTGTGGTTGGATGATTTGTGAGATGTTTTGTCTTCTTCTACGAACAGCCTGCATAGTAAAGATTTGGTGGTTATTTCCCCCCCCCCCGCCCCCAACTAAGTGTAACCTCTTGCTTCAGCATAATAATGACTGTTCCAGTGTTCAAAGTCCATTATTTAATATTGGATAAATAAAATATTGCACTCAAGGGAGAAAAAATTTTTTTTTTTCCTAGTTTATATAAAAAGAGTTTAAAGGATCTGTCCAAGAACAGCTAAAATAAATGACAACAGTACAGATTGTTAAAGTGTTTGGAACCATACAGGATGGGAAGTAGAGATGACTGCTCACATCACTAGTGCCCTAAGTAAAACACATATGGGCAAGAAACTGTGTCACATATCTTGCAATTATGCAGAAGTATATTTTTCCACCATTGTCCATACTATCTTTCCTTTACTGGAAAGAGTCACATTTTATCTCATGGATTATAATCCTTCTGTGCACACAGTACACCTGACATGAGTGCAGGAACTTGAAGAATGTAAAAATGTCTAAGTATTTTAGTTTGTAGGGCTGTATTTGTTGAACTGATATAAGATACTGGATATTTTGTAACAGTTATATGTGATAAAATGTCTCAGAGTAGCATGTCCCATGGCCACCTTACAGAAAAGAAAAGCACTTGGACTTTTCTGTCTCCCAGCCATAATTAGGATTCTCACTTCCTAGGATGCTGGCTTCCTCTCTGCACCCCAGAAGGATCTCTTGCATCCTCTCAAGGCAGGGAAATAAATCTGAAACTGTAGTCATTAGGGAAGAAGGGTTTTAAGGTGCTGAAGGGGAGAGTTCAAACAAGAATTATATCTTCCTCACTAGACTGCAATTTCCATTGTTCTTTGACATTTGACAAATCATTTATGGACCTTCCCCACATTTTATAGAGTGAAGAAAACACTAATTAAAATGCATATAGCTATCATTTGGGTTGGCTTGCAGCAGGACAGGACTTACATAAGCAAAAAGAAAGTAAGCTGGAAGAATAATAATTCACGGTTTACACAGCAACAACCTTAGTCTCCTATGGCACCAAATAGTACAAGCTCTACTGGATGTGATCCACTATGCAGAGTAGAAATATAATTTAATCTTTCAAGACAGTTCCCCTCAAATAGCTGAACTTTCTGCTATTATCAAACCACACTGTCTGTACACAGGAAAGTGACAGAAATAATTGCTCAGCCACACCACAGAGGATACTGTACTTCATCCTTCAGATGTGAGAATTCCCATTACATAAGATATATATAACATCTGGAAGGTATTATACAATACTTTGATTCTATTTATGAATTGTTTTGTCATAGATGATACAAATATCCTGTAGGGGAAATAAAACTTTCAATTTATTTCTTGCACTTATTTCCAAATAAGCACGGTAGGTGAGACAAATTTGTTAATCAAGGGTTATTGCAACATCATTGGCATTAGACTGTCCAGGTACAGTGAACAAAGAGCACTTATGTCTTAGGTTACCTTCACCTGAAGCAAATGAACAAAGAAGAAACAAATGTAAATTTTTTTTATGACTGAGATAAGGTCATGTATCTTTCAGTGTGAAATACAGAATATTCTGAATAGTCTGGGATTAAATTACATTGCTTCTGCAGTTGTTTGATAGGCATTGCCTTAGCCCTCCACAAGTTTTAGTTATAACTCCATTGAGATTAATGATTATTCCCTCTTCATTTCATAATACCTGAAGATTGGAAACAACTTGTTTAAATATAATTAAATTCTTTCAACATATTCCGTCGGTAGTTAGCCTTTGCAAACCAACATAATCACACACTTGAAGAGACAAGCACCTTGATTAAAGATGTAGATTGTTCTTGAATTGCCACTTGAGATACGTTAAAGAAAGATACCTAAACCAGTCCTTAACTGTATGACTTTCTTACACAGAAATTTAAATTGCTGAGAAATAGATGACTAATTAGAGTAGTAGGCTATTCAATGAGACAAAAAATTACAATAAATATGAACTTCTTATTCTTGAAAATAGTTTGGATATTGATTATTCCATTATACTCAGAAACAGTCATTTTTCAGAGTTTAATTAAAAGTCTGAATTCACATGGTTTGTTTAACTCCATCAAGGAGAACAGCACACAAGTAGACTATGGCTCCCATAATCAGTTAGTTTAATCTGTTAACTTCTTGAAAATAAATGGGAAGCAGGAGTTATTTGCAGCAATTCTGTCAGAACACCCCCTTTAAAAAAATATGTCAAAAAAGTCAGTATAATTTTTTTTTCTTTGTAGAGAAGGCAAATTTTCTACATGTATGCTAAACTAAATGAGGCTTTCAATTTGCAGGAATCTCCTGAAATAACTTCCGAATCCTAGTGTTGTCAGGAGTCAAAAATCAGGAAGTTACCTTCTGGGAAATTATTTTAACTAACCAATCTATTCTGAAAGGAAATCCTAAACTTCCAGCACTTCTCATTTCAGAATAAAAATGTTACAGTTTGGTACTTTTTAAAAAGGAGGAAGAGAAATGGGGGGTGGGGAGGAAAGAGAATTAGTAGCTGCAACAGTATTGTCTGGTGAAGCAAAGATCTAGAAAGAAGCAGCTGAACACATAAAGACTGGCTGACAAAACAATTTAGAAAAGCAACTATTTCAGCAAAACAGTAGAAGAAAAGTTGACTTCATATACTGAGTCTATTGAAGAGAAGAGGAAAGCAGAGACTGCTGCTAAACTTCAGGATTTACCACTGAAAGACCAGATAGGTGATGTCTGAAAGAACAGAGCTTTCAAAGGCACTAGCAGGAGCTGAAAGGACTCTGGAAGCCTTTTAGTTGTCCTTTCTATCCTCTCCTAAGTGCCAAAGAAATCTCTAACTAACTTATCATTTGTATTTTACTTTTTCTTGAAAAAAACTTTTGCTTCTCAGAGAGAGCTTACTATCCTGCTACAATTCCGCTTGGCAAAAGGATGATCATGCACTGTTTTCTTTTCATTACTCATAATGCACATACAAAAAGGAAAACATTCACATCAGAAAAAAAAAATGCAATACAAAGCTCACCTCAAGCATAATCAAAATAGGTATTATTTCCTACAAATATTACAGACTTGTTTTTTTTTTTTTTTTTATTCCTCCATTTTGGCAGCTGCTTTTTGTACTTTTTTTTTATTAGGATAAAATAATTTCTTCAATCTCAAAGTCCATATCTTTAAACTACTAGTTTGGAATGCAAATAGTAAAAGTCTTATCTTTCTCTCTTTACCTTATACATGAAAGTATATCTACGAAAATTCTAAGTATATTCCTAGGAAAATTTGCACATACATTTCAAGAAGAAAATGCAATTGAGTGAACCTCGGCAAGTCACCGAGGCGAAGGGCTCCGGAGCGGACACTCGTGCTGGGGCACCCTTGCTGAGGCGGCAAAAACAAAGCGCGAAGGGCGGGAGCGGGCAGCCCAGCCCCCCTCCCAGAGCGGGAAAGGGCGGGAAAGGGCGAGCTGCTGACGTGCGGCAGCTCTGACGCGGCGTGGGCGGGGCCAGGAGTGACGGCGGGCAACCCCCCCCCCCCCCCACCTATAAAAGCAGCCCCCGGGGAGCGCGGCGACCAGGACGGGCAAATAGGGCGTGGCGCGTCAGGAGTACGTGGCGCGTCAGTTCGCGCGGTCAGGGCGCGCAGGAAAGGCTGAGTGTCCCCCCCTCCAAGTTCCAAAGGGGAACCCAGGCAGTGGTCACCGTCCTCCCAGGAGAACACCTGGCAGCCATGGTCACCACCCGCCCGAAAGCCGCCGCCAAAAGGAATGCGGCGACCCAGACGGAGCTCCCGCACAGACACGCGGCCGTCCAGGTCACTGGCTGCAGGGAGTGCCTGGGCCTGTCGCTTGTGCCAGACGGCAGCGGGGACGGTAAATGTCTTCGGTGTGAGCAGGTGGATGATCTGCTCAGCCTGGTGGCAGAGCTGAAGGAGGAGGTGGAAAGGCTGAGGAGCATCAGGGAGTGTGAGAGGGAGATAGACTGGTGGAGCCGCACCCTGCCGTCCCTGGGGCCAGGGCAGCAGGCGGAGGCCCCACAAGGAGCGGAGGATCCCCTACCCTCTTGCCGGCAAGCAGAAGGAGGGGATCCAAGAGACTGGGGGGAATGGAAACAGGTCCCTGCCCGGGGAGGCAGGCGAATCCCCTCCCGGCCTCCCTCACCTCCCCAGCTGCCCCTACACAACAGATATGGGGCTCTGGGAGTTGAGGGCCAGGCAAGCGGGGAGGGAGGTGAAGGGGAAGGTCCAGCCAGGGGGTTGCCGAGGGTCAGTCAGTCACCCCCATGGATTACGACTGCCCCTGTTAAGAAAAAAAGGAGGGTGATTGTGGTGGGGGATTCCCTCCTGCGGGGAACTGAGGGCCCGATCTGCCGCCCGGACCCATCCCACAGGGAAGTCTGCTGCCTCCCTGGGGCCCGGGTTAGGGACATTACGAGGAAACTGCCTGACCTCGTGAGGCCCTCCAATTATTACCCACTGCTGGTTATACAGGTGGGCAGTGACGAGATTGCAGAGAGAAGTCCTAGGCCAATGAAGAGGGACTTCAGGGCACTGGGGCGATTGCTCGCAGGATCGGGAGCGCAGGTTGTGTTTTCCTCTATCCCGTCAGTGGCAGCAAGGAACACTGAAAGGAATGGGAAAACTCACCTGATTAACAGGTGGCTCAGAGGCTGGTGCCATCGCTGGAATTTTGGGTTCTTCGATCACAGGGAGGTCTACACGGCACCGGGCCTGCTGGCGGCTGATGGAGATCGGCTGTCTCCAAGGGGGAAAAGGATTCTTGCCCAAGAGTTGGCGGGACTCATTGAGAGGGCTTTAAACTAGGTTTGAAGGGGGAAGGGGATAATAAACAGGCCCGCTAGTAAGGAGCCCAGGGGCGGCATGGCAACATTGGGGGCAAAATCGACAGCCCAGCTTAAGTGCATGTACAGCAATGCACGTAGCATGGGCAACAAACAGGAGGAGCTGGAGGCCCTTGTGCAGCAGGATGGCTATGACATAGTCGCCATCACTGAAACGTGGTGGGACGACTCTCATGACTGGAGTGCTGCACTGGAGGGCTATAAGCTCTTCAGAAGGGATAGGCAGGGAAGGAAAGGCGGTGGGGTGGCTCTGTATGTTAGGGAGTGTTTCGACTGCATAGAGCTTGACAGTGGTGATGACAAGGTGGAATGCTTATGGGTAAGGATGAGGGGGAAGGCTGGAAAGGCAGATGTCCTGTTGGGAGTCTGCTATAGACCACCCAACCAGGAGGTAGAGGTAGATGAGGCATTCTATAAGCGGCTGGCAGAAGTGTCGCAATCGCTAGCCCTTGTTCTCATGGGGGACTTCAACTTGCCAGACATCTGCTGGAAATACCACACAGCAGAGAGGCAGCAGTCTTGGAAGTTCCTGGAGCATGTGGGGGATAACTTTCTAATGCAGCTGGTAAGCGAGCCTACCAGGGGAGGTGCCCCGCTTGACCTGCTGTTTACCAACAGAGAAGGGCTTGTGGGAAATGTCGAGGTCGGAGGCCGTCTCGGGCTTAGCGACCACGACATGATAAAGTTCTCAATTTTGGGTGATGCTAAGCAGAGGGGCACCAAAACTATTACCATGGACTTCCGGAGGGCAGACTTTGCCCTCTTCAGGACCCTGGTTGGGAAAGTCCCTTGGGAGGCGGTCCTGAAGGGCAAAGGGGTCCAGGAAGGCTGGGCCCTCTTCAAGAAGGAAGTCTTAAGGGCGCAGGAGCGGGCTGTCCCCGTGTGTCGTAAGACCAACCGGAGGGGAAATCGACCGGCCTGGCTGAATAGGGAGCTTTTGCGGGGACTCAGGGAAAAAAGGAGAGTCTACCGCCTTTGGCAGAAGGGGCGGGCAGCTCAGGGGGAGTACAGGGATCTTGTTAGGTCCTGCAGGGAGGAAATTAGAAAGGCAAAAGCCCAGCTAGAACTCAATCTGGCCAGTGCTGTAAAAGACAATAAAAAATGCTTTTATAAGTACATCAGCAATAAAAGGAGAGCCAAGGAGGATCTCCATTCTTTGCTGGATGTGGGGGGGAACATTGTCACCGAGGACAAGGAAAAGGCTGAAGTACTTAACGCCTTCTTTGCCTCTGTGTTCAACAGCCAGACCGGTCATCCCCAGGGTACTCAGGCCCTTGAGCAAGAGGATAGGGATGGGGACCAGAATGGAGCCCACATAGTCCAGGAGGAAGCAGTTAATGACCTGCTATGCCACCTGGACGCTCACAAGTCTATGGGGCCGGATGGGATCCACCCAAGAGTACTGAGGGAGCTGGCAGAGGAGCTTGCCAAGCCACTTTCCATCATCTATCAACAGTCCTGGTTAACAGGGGAGGTCCCTGATGACTGGAGGCTTGCCAATGTGACGCCCATCTACAAGAAGGGCCGGAAGGAGGACCCGGGGAACTACAGGCCTGTCAGCCTGACCTCGGTGCCGGGGAAGATTATGGAGAGGTTCATCTTGAGCGAACTCCACAGGCAAGTACAGGTCAACCAGGGGATCAGGCCCAGCCAGCATGGGTTCACAAAAGGCAGGTCCTGCTTGACCAACCTGATCTCCTTCTATGACCTGGTGACCCGCCTGGTAGATGATGGAAAGGCTGTGGATGTCATCTACCTCGACTTTAGCAAAGCTTTTGACACCGTCTCGCATAATATCCTCCTCGGGAAGCTGGCAGCTCACGGCTTAGACAGGCATACTCTTCGCTGGGTAAAGAACTGGTTGTGTGGCCGAGCCCAGAGAGTAGTGATAAATGGTGTTAAGTCCAGTTGGCGGCCGGTCACGACCGGTGTTCCCCAGGGCTCTGTTTTAGGGCCAGTCTTGTTCAATATCTTTATCAATGATCTGGATGAGGGGATCGAGTGCACCCTCAGTAAGTTTGCAGACGACACCAAATTGGGTGGGAGTGTCGATCTGCTGGAGGGTAGGATGGCCCTGCAGAGGGACCTGGACAGACTGGATCGATGGGCTGAGGCCAACTGTATGAGGTTCAACAAGGCCAAGTGCCGGGTCCTGCACTTTGGTCACAACAACCCCATGCAACGCTACAGGCTTGGGGAAGAGTGGCTGGAAAGCTGCCTGGCCGAAAAGGACCTGGGGGTGTTAGTAGATAGCCGGCTGAACATGAGCCAGCAGTGTGCCCAGGTGGCCAAGAAGGCCAACAGCATCCTGGCTTGTATCAGGAATGCTGTGGCCAGCAGGAGCAGGGAGGTGATTGTCCCCCTGTACTCGGCGCTGGTGAGGCCGCACCTGGAATACTGTGTCCAGTTTTGGGCCCCTCAATACAAGAAAGACATTGAGGTGCTGGAGCGTGTTCAGAGGCGGGCAACAAGGCTGGTGAAGGGTCTGGAGAACAAGTCTTATGAGGAGCGGCTGAGGGAACTGGGGTTGTTTAGCCTGGAAAAGAGGAGGCTGAGGGGAGACCTTATCGCTCTCTCCAACTACCTGAAAGGAGGTTGTAGTGAGGTGGGTGTTGGTCTCTTCTCCCAAGTAGCTAGCGATAGGACAAGAGGAAATGGGCTTAAGCTGCGCCAGGGGAGGTTTAGACTGGAAATTAGGAAAAATTTCTTTACGGAAAGGGTGGTCAGGCATTGGAACAGGCTGCCCAGAGAGGTGGTGGAGTCACCATCCCTGGAGGCGTTTAAAAAACGGGTAGATGTGGCACTTCGGGATATGGTTTAGTCTGGTCTACCCTTGATTAGTCTAGAGTGGGCTTGGTAGTGTAGGTTAATGGTTGGACTGGATGATCTTAAAGGTCTTTTCCAACCTAGATGATTCTAGAAAAAAAAAAAACCTTGCCTGAAAATACAAGGAAAAAAACCAATCAAAATCTCATGGTCCCATTAGGAAAGTTAAAAATATCTCTGTAAATCTTTTTTGCTTAATTATTGAGATAATTATTAATTTCTTTATACCAATTGTGAAGTGTTCAGTAAATGAAAAAGATCTGTAATTTATAATATTATGAAATCCTTTGGTTTTTAGATCCTCTTAGCCACTAGATTGGTCATCTAGCATATGGTATCAAATAAGTGAAAAAGAAGTTAAATATTTAGGTATTGAAGGCAGTTTATAAGGAAGAAACATCCCTCTCATATGACTTGTTATTTTGTTGCTATTTGTTTGTTGTTGTTGTTTTGTTTTGTTTTTCTTTGCATTGATTGAATTAAGACTAATTAAATTAGAAGAAAATATTTTTAAATTTGGAATATTTTTCCAGGAATTAATTTTTTTTCTTGAGTTTCTTCTGGAAGGAATGAAATGGTCTTTCATGTTTTTGTGAATCAGTAGTAAGAGTGAAAGCTTACCCTGATGATGGTTTAATGCAACATGCTGGAGGAATAAACAGTTGATGAATGCAGTGACTTGATCACACTTAATTTCAGTGAAGTATCAACTTTTACCAATATCCCATTCTCCTCCAAGCAACACTCATGATAATCTTCCACTTTTTCTCTGGACAACTATTTCCTCAGTTTTTCAACAAAGTACTTACAGTGGGAAATCTACCATCCATGGAGAAATTCAGTGATTCACCCAGCTGAATAGAAGCTATTATTTTACACTTGCTAATGACCTTGCTTGCTTAATTACAACTGAAAGCACAACCTGACTTCACAGAGCAAGCTGGTGAAAAAGCAAAGTATCAGCTGTCTACCATGCCACCTGGTATCCTAAATCCTTCTAAGGCAGTTCTTTAATCTGGGGAATAGTAGAGAGTAAGTGTTTGCTGCTTTGGCTCCTAACCTGCTCCTATCCAGAAACAGCCAAGTGTGTCATTTCTTAGAATACTGAATTTCCCTGTGGTACTTGGTGCGGCAAAACATCTAATGCTGCTGTCCTGCATTCAAGAGATGACAAGGACAAATTAGCATGCCCTTCCAGTCAAGCTGAACTCAGATAGCTGTTGCCAAAGGAATGTCCCCTCATCGTTAGAACCTGCACTTGCAGAGGAGGGTGGGGCTCAATCACACTTCCCACCTAGCCCAAAGCCAGAGAAAGCTGATGGGTGAAATGGCGAATGCCAGCAGGCAAGACAGAGCTTTGTACGCCCATTATGTTAAGCGTAAATAGCACCACCTTGTGTTCTCAGCCGTACCATTTGCAAGCCTGTCCTACTGTAAATCATTCCTATACACTCTTTTCTGTAGTAATTAAAACAATGCTCTTTGCTGTGCCCCTGGGTTAATATAATTTGTTTTATTCACAGCCTAAGTCATTTGCCTCCCTGCAGCACACTGCTGTATTATGTCTACCCAGCAGTGTTGAGGGAGCAAGCAGAGTACATTTCAAGGTGTACATAAAACTAGTTCAGGTTATTTCTAATGGAATAATAAGGTAAGTGGTATGTGCTTGACTCCCATAGGGAAAAATCATATGAAGATAAAGAAGGATTCAGGAAAATCAAAGCTTTGCCTCAGATTCATTCACTTAAAAAAAAGTGAGAGGGAGAAATATAAAGACAGAAGATAAAGAACTGGGCGCTCTGGAAATGTCATAAAGGACAGAGCCATGGCCACCATGGGAATACCAACCCCTGTTTTGAAGGTGGGTACCAATATCATAACCTTCTCCCCAAGGTGACTGAAGTCATGAAGTCCAGTTATTAGCATCGACACTTCTGAAAATCAGAGGAAATTTTTAAAGAACTCTAAAGGGACCTATCTTAGAAATCAAACATTACAGAAAAAGCCACAAACCATCTAGTCCAGTTCATCTAGAGAAGGATAAGTATAGGGCAGGAATATGTAATGGTAATATCCCCCCAGCTTCTGACAATTTTCCATTTAGAGGGTTTCCTATGTACGTTATGGTTCATCTATTTAGTAATATGGAGATAACAGATCTTCCAAATATTCCAGGTACTTTACAGATCTTCCTGTGACAATGAACACCATCTCTTGGTTTTGGACTTGGCTTTCACTGGTTTAATTTGATGGTCACTTGCTCATTTAGTGGAAGAGGCAGCAAGCGGTCACTTTCTATCTTCCTCCTTCATGGCACTGATGATTCCTGTAGAATTCTTAGTGACCTCTTTCCCAAACTGAGAAGTCCCAGCCTATTTAATCAGCCACCATAAAGAAGCTACCGTTAAGGACCTTTGATCTTCTTTGTTGATCATGAATTTATACAGCTGCATAATAATATTTTCTGTTTTGTTCTCCATTCCTTTCCTACCAATTTGTAACATTTGATTTTTTGAATGCTGCCAAGCATCGAGCTATTTTCATGCAGTCATTTGTCATGACTTCACACACTATGTGTTTGTCAGCATAGAGTTCATTATTTTATATAAGAAAATAGGACTTTTTCTCCCCACATCTATAACTTTACATATATTTATACTGAATTCCATCTGCCATTTTATTGCCAAGTCATTCAATCTGCTAAGGTCCTTTTGAAATTTTTCACAGGTGTCTCCCAACCTTAGTACCTTGAGAAACCTTATCTAATCAGATTTAATTTGAGTAAAATAAGATAATTTTTCATGGGAACTTTTAAGCAATGAAGTTTAGAGTGAGTGAACACTGAAGACAGTAGGGAAGCCAAGAACCAAATACAAATGGGATCCGGTGCAATCATAAGTTGCAGAAACTAATGCAAAAGACAGTCTTGGGAGCTGAGAAGATACAGCTTGGCCCTTTTGTTTGATTCACTCTGTGTTCCAAGAAACTGGACCCTTCAGTTAATAAAATATTTACTTGGTGCTCTGTATCCTGGGAATGACTTGTTAGACTGTAGTCTGAATATTGGACAAGAGTTTAGTGACAGTGCTGCAATGCACTCTATATTTTGTCTTAGGAAAACCAAGAACCGCAGACCTTTGGTTAGCAAGAAGCAAAAAAGAAATACCCATTCCAGAGAAAAATAAAATAATTAAAAAAAAAAAAAAAGATGGTAATAATTTGCTCAAGACTATATGTATTCTGAGTATTGCTCAAGTTCTCCCAGTGGTTTCATCTGAGCTATTTTGGGGCAAAATACGGCCCCATGATAACATACCCTATGAATAGAATCCCATGATTACAAGTATTGGAAGAAATCTCTGGATGTAATCTATCATTTTTGCAGTACTGAACTGTTTTATTTTTCTACTTGTAATCTGTGACTAGTCTTTGTAACCCTGCGGGATAATGATAGTTATAAAATAATTTACTTTATGATGAACTAGTATATTCGCTGTTGTTTCTTTATGAAGAATAAGACATCTAAGGAAGTAATTAAACAGATGTTTATTGACATGAGTTTTACCACTTTGGAGAAATGTAAATAATGAGGTTTAACTCAGGAGAGGGTTCACTAGTAGTAATATAGAGAGATTACATACCTAGATCAATAGGGCCTTAGAAGCTTTATGAGCAAATGTTTCATTGTACTTCCATAGTCTGCATTTATTTAGTGAAAATATTTCTGTGCTAAAGTTGACACTAACACTTTGCTGCCTTGGAAAAATGGTGGAAAACAACCATAACTAACATCAAGAAAACATATGCAGCATAGAGAGAATTACCTGTCACATATGACTCACCATTTCCTGTATCTTTTCAAACACTGCCTCTTTGTTATTGACTAATTGGAAGAACAATAGTGGGCATACAAAATATTCTGAGAAAGATAATGAAAACACTGGATTCTGACTGTTCTATTAAAAATGTAGCAATTCATCATTTAGCATCATTAGTGGCTGATAACTGGGACTGTGTCTATAATACCCATTTGAGGTTTTATTGTGTTTCAGTCAACATAAAGCATAGGTTATCTGTAATAGCTGTCTGTATTAAAATTTAGATACTGCCTGTTGAAAATGGATAGTAATTTGGTGATTATTCATATTTTTAAACATTCTGCATTACATTAATTTATTATGCAAAATTAAATTAGAGTGCATGAAGCATATGGATTTTTTTCTTTTTTAATACTTATTTGTGGCAGTGATGAATGGCAGATAATTTATAACACTGAAATTTAATAATTAAAATTACTTTTATTATTCTGTTTACTAGTTTTTTCTTTCTGCAGTGTCTTGTAATTTTGCCAGATGATTAGCAACAAATTTTGCACAGCAGCACCTTCTAATAAAACGCAGCATGGACAATTTTCCATGCAGATTCAATCTCCATCTATATTCCACTAATCCCTTGATTGTTCCTGGGGAAAATAATCAGATCCCTGTTGTGTTCCTGATGCACTGAGCATTCATAAAGATAATAACAAGATTCAGTACATCCAGAGAATAAGGATATGCATCTGCTCTTTGGCCTAACTGAAAAGGGCCACACAAGGAGCCTGATCGATCGTTCACTGAAGCTTTGTCATGATTAATACAGCTTAATTTGTAGACTGCATCTACTTGCAGTAGAAATACAGAGTTGTGGTGGGTTAACCTTGCCTGGCTGCTAGCTGCCCACCAAGCCACTTTCTCACTCCCCCTCCTCAGCTGGGCAGGGGGAGAAAATAAGATGAAAAGTCTTGTGGGTTGAGATAAGGACAGGGAGACCATTCACCAATCACAGGGAAAACAGTCTTGACTTGGGGAAGATTAGTTTAATGACTTGGGGAAGATTAGTTTAATTAATTACCAATTAATAACAAAGTAACATAGTGAGAAATAATAACAAAACTAATACCTTCCCCCTTGCCCCCCTTTTTCCCAGGCTCAACTTCACTCTTGACTTTTCTGCCTTCTCCCCAATGAGTGGTACAGGGGGACAGAGAATGGGGGTTGCAGTCAGTTCATAATGCTCAGTCTTTGCTGCTTCTTCCTTCTCATGCTGTTCCATTGCTCCAACATGGGTCCTTCCCACAGGCTGCAGTTCTTCAAGAACTGCTCCACCATGGGTCCTCTTCACAGGGTACAGTCCTTCAGGAATGGACTGCTCCAGCATGGGTCCTCCAAGGGCTGCAGCTTTCTTCAGGTCACATCCACCTCCTCCAGCACTGGGTCCTCCATGGGCTGCAGTATGGATATCTGTTCCACCATGGTCCTTCATGGGCTGCAAGGGGGCAACCTGCTTCACCATGGTCTTTTCCACGGGCTGCAGCAAGGAACTGTCTGGAACTGTCTCTGTTCAACATGGGAGCAGCTCCTGGTCTCTTCTCTCAGAGACCATCCTTGCAACCCCCCTGCTACCAACGTCTTGCCATGCAAATCCAATACAGGTGTTAAACTAGCCAGCCAGTCAGGAGACCTTTCAGTTGAGAAGACACCAATGCCTTTTTACAGACTTCTCGCTTGACAGTCACTGGGACCCAGCTGACCTCTCAGCAGATAATAGTTTAATAAAGTACCAGGGCAATGTCAAGTTCTTTAGGAATTCCTAATAATACACAACACTGGTATGGAAGCTCTACCTAAGTTTAGATGGCTTAGTAAAGTTCAAGTTTGTTGTTATCTATAGTTGTGATCATAGAAAACTATGACTTGACTAGGCATCTCTCATCTGCTTTGGCTGCCATGTCAAACCAGATTAGAGGGATTTATCTGCTCACCTGGGAATAGCTACACACAGAAGTCCACAGGAAGGTGCATGATCCTTGGTCTTGCTCTAAAATTAAATACCTGAACTTCCCTGTTTCTGTGACTCTCATGGAGATGAGCATAGCCTTAAATTTAAACATATACTTTAGATACTGCTGAATTGGATTTTACAGAGTAGCAATTTCAGATTGCATTGACCTAAAAATATGGAGTTCCTGTGGATCAGAGTTTCATTTATCTTAAACTTCCTTTTTACTGTACAATCTACATGGGGAAATAGAAGGAGAAGGGATTTAAAAAAATTGTAAATTATATTTGTACTTGTTTACAGTTCTTCTGCATTGCTAGCCTGATAGAAAGAGACCTCAGCGTAAACAACATTCTGCTTTGCTGTATTTTTCATCTTACACAGAAAAATAGCTGCGGGATAGGTTTTGAAAAGCTTTTAGGGATGGATTCTTTCTGTTCTTGCTGATGGTAGAACTCCCATTGACTTCAATAAAAAACAGATTAGGGCAGTGCAGAAGAGTTTTGAAAATACCTTGTAAATGCTACACAATATGCTATTTTGCATTTAATTACACAAATGAGCCCCCAAAAATTCTTAAATCTGGAATACTATCTTCTCTTAGGGGAAAGGGAAAAAAGACTACTATATGCTTTCTGTAGTCAGAGACAGTAGAAACAAGGATCCAGTGATGAATTAAAAAACAATCATTGAGTTGTTAGGAAGGCAAAATTTTCATTGATGTCAACAAGCTTTTCTGCTGGAGGATAAGATGGGCATCTATAGCCTGATTCAAGACTACTTAAAATCATTACAGATATTTCAGTAGTTGCAGCAGGTGTTAAAGAGGACAACTGTGAATCTAAACTTTATATATCTGACTCTTACCTCATGGAACGACCATTTGTATTCAGTATTTTGGGAGGTACAAAGGCTAAGTAATTTGGCTCCTGATCTTAAACATCAGCTAAACCTTACACAGCTGTCTCCTGCCGCATGCACACTCTGAGTGTATAATTGTAAGTAGAATTAATGTTTCTTCTGCAACACAGCACCATGGTCTCTCTTACTCCATAACCAGTCCCATGTTGTCAATAATTCAAAGGAGTTCACAGAAGGATTGAAAGATTTAAGCACTATGTTTTGAATACTGTTTACCCTTGTGCCCCTTTTCTTCTCCATTCCTGGATCCTGTACTTACAGGAATTCCATTAGCCAGTATCTCCCCTGGCATCATTATAGCAGTAAAACTTTAATTCTGTTGTGGGTAACCTCACATACCAGACACATCCCTTGATACTTGATGCTAATGCATTGTCTTCTTCACCAAAAAGAAAGCACCCTGATATTAGCCCTCTTTCTGATCTGTCCATAGCATAAAAAGAACAATAACCCCAAGGAACAGCTCTGTGTGCCATGAGGCACTTCACTGAATATTTCACTTCAGTCATCTGAAACATTAAATTAAAACATAAATTATTTCATTTTTTATCTTCAAAAATGAACAGTTTCCTCTTTCTCTTTTAAGTGTTGCAAATGGTACAGACACAAAAAAGTTGATGTATTACAGATTTACATGATTCTGTTAAAGATATTTTACATATATCTGCGTGTTAAATTAAAAGTAAATTGAACAGTGTTGAAATATAGGATTTTCTTTTACAGCATAATTAAACCCAGATATCAAATATTTGTAGGGAGGATATTAGAAACACAAGTAGAAATTGAAATGTGTACCATTCCCTATAAAGAGAAATATCTTACCAAAATGTGCTTTGCAAACTATCTGCATTTTAAATAACTGCAAATAAAGTGGTCATTTTCTGTTCTGGAACATTAGGTATTGTCCTGACATATGGTAAAAATAAATGGAAAATTCCAACTGAAAACACAATAAAGGCAAATTACAAATAACTTTATCTTCTCCAAAGAAAGGTGAAATAATAATATATTCCTGTACTGTGACAAGTTTTTTGTGTATCAAGATGCTAAATCACAAGCATTAAAAAAAATCACTCAGGAAATTAAAAAAAATTGTTTTACTGACTCTTCGAGTACACAAGCATTGTGTGAGTGTAATTTAAAATATAAATTTAGATGTACTATTTTTTTTTATGTATGTATGTATCTTACACGGAGGAAGGTACTTAAAATCTGAAATTTAAAATGTCTTGTTACATATCCTCAGGAAAACCTTCCTTTATTTAGAAAGACCTATGTTGGCTTCATTTCAATACTGTGTGAAAAAGCAGCATATGAAATGTGTACTTGGAGAAACATTGTTAATGTCAGCATTTTGGTTTTCCTACAAATAGCAGCTCAGTAACAGCAGTAATATCATTTAGAAGTTGGAGGGGTTTTGTGAGCAACTTTTTGTAATATTGAATTTTCATGAAAACTGATATTAGCAAGTAAAAGAAAGGTGACTTTGCATGCTATCTCTTGCATAAACTAGAATATCAATTATCTCTACTCTGCTTAGTTGTGGATTCACTGAGAGTGTACATTACATTAAGTTTTGTTCACAAGATTTGTTTCTTAATGCAACTTCTTCCCCCAACATCCAGGTTTTTAGTATATTAAAATATCATCAGTAGAAAGAAGGAAGTCCTGGTACTTTAGCAACAAAATGCTGAATTTAAAATCTTTATGATTAGTTCCAATAAAACACATATATTATGTTGTTTTGAAACTTTCAAATATACATTGAAAAGAGCAAATCTCACACTATTTAGAGGTCTGCTGCAAGGAATTTTCTGGTGCTCTAATTCAGCATGATGCAACTAGTGCTGCTATAATGGAATCTATACCGAGGTGAGCTGAAACCTGTGGTACGCACAGAAAATATTGAAGATAATGAGAGAGAAACTCTTTGTCCAAAAATTATGAATGTACCTAATACTGGAGTGAATGGAAGCTCTGAGTGAAAATCTTAGATCAGAATATAGCTATACATCTTCCAGAGACATGGTTCAGTAGTTCAGAACTGACCTCCTTACACACTGTACCCTGCAATGGCCACTCATTCTACATATTTTCTCAAAAAAACAATCCAGTTTACAATGAAAAAACAAGTCTTTATCTCCTCTTAAATTATCTTTTTACTGTTCAAAAATGCAGACTAAAATTTTCTCTTAGGTAACAGCTGTGGACCCTTGTGGTTCAGCAAATGGCACAGTTACTCACATAGGTATATGTGTAGTTGTCTGGACTTACCCCTTGAAAAGAAGAACAGCAAGAATGGATTGTGATTCTGGCTAAGGAGGAGTTCCTCAAAGAGTGGCACACGTTGGATTTCACCCACATAAACAGGTGAGTATTTTCTAGGTTTTGATAGACATTCGGGAAATATACCACATGTGCTTATGCTGACACTTTACTCTGGGGTCATATTTTTGTCTTACTTCTTTAAAAAAAAAAATCCTAAAAAAAAAAAATCAAACAATCAAAATAAAACTTCCAAAAAACTTCCCACTCTATATTTTGAACTGAAATGACATATATTCTCAGAGAATAAAAATCAAAGAATACATGTTTGTTTTCAAGTTAACATCAATAAAACTTTGTAAAACATCTGATAAAGCTACCAATAAATAAACCTTTTCTTTTAGAGCCTGTTAGCCAATAGGCAGGTGCTAATGTGAATATTAGATATTTATAAGTCTTAACTTTTTCTGATAATAATATTTTTGCATTTGACACTTACCTGTATTAAACACAAATTTACAATCTAAGTGATTTTCCTTTTTAAAAAGCAATGATGACTGTGAAACGTATGCCATTGGAAGCAACAGCAATCCTTCACAAACCTGGAGCAGGATTTTGCAAGGCTAGGCTGCCTTGATGTTCTGCTATGTCATTCATATCCTAAAAAGTCAAATTATCATCAGCTGATTTTTGTATGTCTCTTATGAAAATATGCACACGTATTTATCAGATTAATAATTATGACTACAACTGTCCCTGAAATTTTTCAGTAGTAGTGATTGATTCCCCCCCCACCCTCCGCCCCGCCCCTCCAAAGAATCTCAGTACTTATAACTATACAGACTCAGCACTGGCTTCTGTAGGCTTCTCTTCATGATATTAAATTATCAGGTGCTGGAGCAGAATCTCCTGTGTACTTCAGGTACTAATAAAGACAAAACACCTTAAACAGCAGATCTCTGTTGGGAACTATTTAGAATACATACTTATAAATATAATTTATTGATATGTTAAAACACTTCTCTGAAGAGAGTACAAATGCATTAGTAACTTGGCGAATGGGGTACAGAGCTATTATACATGATTTTGACAAGATTTTGAAAAAAACTTAAGCAATAGTTTTATCATATAATGACATGAATTAGGGTATAAAATATACCAATATTAATAAATAATAGACCATTTAAATGATATATGGGAGTGATAACATTGAGATCTGAGAGATGGTTTAAGATACCTTTCTCATATTAGTTACCATAAGGCCATATGCACAAAACATTATTTTGTGTGAGAGATGAGTAATTTTCTGTTGAAATATACAATGTTTTGTCATTAGATAGTCCCAGAACACCCATAAGGAAAAGGAATGTCGTTTCCTCCTTCTGAAAAGAAGCACTAGGAAAAGAAAAAAGAGGTAAACAGAAACGTAAATTATGATATCTTAGTAGAGGAAAATTGGAATTATACAACAGCAGTTTTCAATCAGTGCAAAACCAGAATTCTATATCTGCTCACTCTGTTCCTTTGGGCTTAATTTTAACAATCGTGGTTGAGAACCACATTTTAAACATTACATTGAGATATAATTTTTTCTGATATGAAGTACTGAAGAATTCCCCAAATGCGCAGTGTAACGCTGGGAAATAAAAGCAGAGAAAGATAAGTACAAGAATTGTCTAAGGAAATAATGACACACTGTATGAACATTTTAGCTCTGCAGTAGCCTGAAGATCAGCTATACAGTACAGTAGGTATTACTGTACACAGAGCAGCATGAGACAGGCAGCCATTCATTAGATGTGTGGCATATTCAATCTTCACTCTGAAGAGGGTTGTTCTTTAGGTCTTACATGTGGTTATTTGTTACTTTTAAAATGGCTGAACTTGTATGTGAGATGGTATATCAGCATTAAACCCAGAAACGTCTCCTTGTTTTTTAACATGAGGAAAATGTTTCTTGCTGAGAAAAGTAGACTGTCTTGTTCAGGAGCAACAGTCACTGCTGAAGAGGAAATAAACACAATGGAAGTTGTTGTTTCCTGATGGCTGGGGTGTTTCCAACATATTCATAAAATGGCATTTCTGCTATTGCCTGACTTATCTAGGAGGTTCTGTGATAAATTATTATGTCAGATATCTAAGGAAAGAATGTTAAAAAATACCAAGAAATTATTCGTGTTCATTGGTCTCACAAATCAAGTGCAGGATTGTTCACATTGTTTAAGTGCCACAGTACCTCCAGAGCAAGTATCCAGCCCCAACTGGACAATTCAAGCTGCGTATTTTAGGCATCTAGGTTCCTTTTTCAATAAATAGAGCTAGACAATCAACAGTGTACATAGCAAGTGGGGGAACTACCTAAAAAGAAAAAAAGGACATATTCACAGTACAAGAATAAATATTACTTTCTTCTTCTATCTGGAACTTTGCTGTATGATTCTGGACTGTATACTAATGCATCATTGCTCATTTAAATCTCAGAATCCTGAGGTGGTGGTTGTTGTTTTTTCTTTCCTGAGTGTAGTACCTAACTGAGCAGCAATCGTTCTTTAGACTGGTAGTCAGAGGCAGGTTGCCCACAAAGTCAGGAACCTAAATTCCCAAACTGTTTTTGCCTGAGTTAACAGTTTTTGCACTCTCCTAAAAGGTGGTAAACATATTAGCCAAGGCAGGGTTGCCTTTGGTCTGCAAATAATATAGATAATATAAGATCACACACTTTCGTAAGACTTAAATAAAAATCAGGAAAGACAGGTAGTGACTGTGTTTACACTGAAAATATTACCACCTTCTTTTCTACTGAAACTAAGCCATCATGAACTCAAGAAAACAAGAGGTATGAGGCAGTCAGAGAGCAAACATCTAAGCAGGCATTCAGAGAGAAGACTAGAGAGATCTGTTACCATTTTTTATCTAAGGACAGTCTATTAGACAAGCATTATATTGAACAAATCCTTGAAAAATCTCTGTGTTTGCTTGTACAAGTATCTGCTAGTTTAGGGACATAAGAAAAGCTGAAGAAAACTATCACATAACTGTATAGGTGACCAGATTCTTAGATACATAAGACTTTGGGCAATCACATACTGATTTAGAGACCATTCAGGAGACTGTGTTGTATGCATTAAGCAAATAATTGCCAGATAGTACTAAATATTTTCTTTGCTATACTTTGGTTGTAAAGCTGGGCATCTATATTCATATCATCAACCCTACCCAAATAAGAATAGAATAATTCCAGATTATAATGTCTATTTCTGAAAACTCCAAAGGAGACTTGTAATGTTTGGCACCTACTCAGACACCTACCCAAAATCAGGTGACAAGTGCAGTCACTGGATAACATCAGAACAGACCAAGAATTTCTCATACAAGCTAAAGGAGGCCAACAGATTCCATTCCTGGGATATGCTTGCTCTGTTCAAAGTGATCAAAAAGCAGCATGGCCTATTAAAGTAATCACATGTTAGTTTCTGACTACCCTGGTTTCCTAAGGAAAGCGGTTTTGTGTAATCCTGCTCTGTGCAAAGTTTTGTCTGCCTATCAGTTCTCCCCTAGTAACATTTGAGCCTACTAGTTCAGGAGAAATGGGGATGTAGAGATAGTTAGGATACGTTACAGGGAGATATCATGTCCAGAAGATCTCACCTTTGAACAAAATGAAGGGAAATTGTGCTGTTCAGAGCCCCTCCTCTCCCATTCCCCGACAACAGAGGGAGTGATACCAGAAAGGACAGGAGAAACCAAGCCTAGTAAATAGACAGATGGGTATCAGGCTGACATAAGGCCTGGAATATGCAAGTATTGTTCAGGCAATCCCAGAGGATTTACAATGACACATTTTTTGACATTGAGGAAGTTACAGTGAGCTCAGTGACTTATTTTTAATCTTCATTGCATACATCCTTCTGCCTATGTTGTATTCATGTTGTAATTTGAACCAGATCACACTCTTTGGTAAGACAAAGGGAAAGAAACAAAAAAAGGGAACAAGGATGAGAGAATTTTGCTCACACTGAATATGTAGTCTTGCTAAGTGATACAAGTTTTTGTGCGGATGTTGGTATGAGGAGAAACAAATCAGGAAGATCAAAATGATTACAACATGTCTGAGAGGATGAATTTTTTTTTAATAATGTTAAAATTAATTTCCTTTTTTTTTTTAATAAAATAAACCATCATTGGCTGCTGAAGAAAAATAGAAGTTTATACAAAGCATATGAACACATGAGCAAGACAAATAGGATATGGAAAAGTTGAATTTTAATCAGGATGGACAAAGCTTTCAGAAATTATTCTCTGCTCAAATAGTAAACAAATGCTTTACAGTTTGTTGTAAATTTTAAGATTGATAGAAAAGTGTTTGGTGAGATCCAGACTGGAAAAATACATCAAATTTGCAGCCCAAAGGATATGCAATATCCATAGGTTTCCAACCTGAAAGGAATAGTTGGAAACATTCATGTAACTCTTCAGGTTCTGCTTCCAAATCCAAAATCCTTTCATTAATAAAATATTTATGAGATGTTTCAAATTTTTTTTCATGAAAATATTTCTGCATCTAACTCCAAGTGTATTTAAAACATATTTCTCATCTGAAATAAAAAGACCAATACTATTTTCTGTTACCCCATATTAATTTTCCACCTTTGTCCTTGCAGATGACAATAATATAGATGTAGATGTAGATGTAGATGTAGATGTAGATGTAGATATGATATAATGTAGATGTAGATCTTCAGAGGGCTTTGTCCTTTTTTTACAAAATAGGCAAAGAATATATGTTTTTCTCAAATAACAAGAAATAATTCTTTTTTTGCAATCTCATTTGTGTATAATTCTAAGATTTTGTGTGTATAGCAACATGTGCATTGAACTAAAAACCCTCTGTATAAAATCTAATTCATTTTTGATAGAAATGTTTTTTTTATTTTTATCTCAAATTACAGATATATAATCAACTAGATCCTGATTGCATTAACAAAGATGTAAATCGAAAGCAAATCCATTGAAATCAGTGGAAAGAAACTAAGGTAATATTAGCAGGCTGAGGCTCAAGCTATTAATGCTGCTTAAACTTTTGTGCCCTCCACATACGTCAAGATAGCATGAGGCCTGTTTTATTTCCTCCTTCTTCCTACTCTCCTTTTTCTCACTGTGCAGAGAGCAGAAAAATCTGTATGTTCTTTTTGGATGTCATTCCATATTAAGGGCCAGGTCATGCCATCAATTTTTAAACACAACTACCCACTGAGATCAATGCAGAGTGCTACTTAAAACTTGACAGTAGTGTGTGACCCTATAATACCAAGAAATATCTCTTTACTTGACTAAAAGCCTCATTCTAGTCACAACAGAAGTCTACCAGCATTAAACACTGCATTTGTAGAATTGCAGTGCTGATGTGCTGTATCCTACTGTGTTTCCAAATGTGATCATTGCTTATACCATTTCAGCTATCTAAACTTCATTCTAGTTCCTATTATTCATTAAAAAACAACTGCAGCAACACCACAATTTTAACATTGGGTAAAGAACTACTGAGTGTGTAGGGCCAGACCAATAAATGTATTACGCACACATGCGTCCTTGTGCTGTACAAAGTTTTATTGGTCTCTGTAGGACCAAAAAGGTAGAGGGTAACTTGCAACCTGTCCTTTAATCAACGCTACAGGCCCTTATCCTAAAAAGATTCATGTGCATCTTTAGTCACACAGTAAATAGTGTAACTAGGGCCAATAGGGGTATTCAGAATTCAGAGCATGAAGCAAATGGATAAGGTCTTTGCAGAACTGAAGTCACAACATTTGTTTTCAAAGTTTTACTCTCTTCCTTGCAGCTGCCATGCATCCTGCAGAAACACTGATAGTTTATTAATGGTAATAGTCTCACTCAGCATAAGTGATTTCAGGTGAGGTGAATATTAGAGACATACCACACAAAAAAACCTGGCAAAATGTTAAAGCTGCAACTGTAGCTAGATCATTATAGATAAGCTAGGCAAATCAATCATGCCAGTAACTGTATTCATCCTCTGCATTTTACAAACTCATTTAGGTTTTAGCAAGCCAGTCAAAAGCATTAATGTACCTAATATCCATTCCACTCCTCTGCCTCATCCTCATGGATTTCCACATACACATCACACTGTATACAGGTAAAAAATGTTTTGATTCATTTTCCTGGTACAGGCATGTCATTGCCTTTCCATGAAAGAACAGATGAAAAACATTTGCTCACATATTGCTTTAACATAGAGGGAAAGAGCAAGGGAATGTACCCCAGGCACGCATTGAAAGCTTCTAACTCCCATAGTTTAGAAGTACCCTTACAAGTGTGACATTTTCAAAAAGGATTTAAAACCAGCTTTTCTAAGGAGCCTAAAGATTGCATTAAGTGCAAGATGTGATTTTCAAAAGGGCAGAAACAGATTTCATGTAACTTCCAAGTTGCTTTCAAAGTTAGGCTGAGTTATTAAATGCTAAAGTCACCTCTAAAATATGATTTAGGCTGTTAAATCAGGTAACGGCTTTTGAAAAATTTGCCTGCCATTAATAGAGGTATAGGGTTCTATGTGAAAGAGGAGATTTTTTGACACCATTTCATGAGTTCCAACAGTTTTTGACATAAGAAGGCTTGGTCAGGCAACTATAATTTTCAGAACATTAATAATACTTTTTGAATCCTCTGCTTGCAAAATTTAACCTTGGGACCTTCTTCCACAAAAGAATGAGTGAAATCCCCTAGCGTTTAGGAATTCCCCTGGAGTTAGTAAATGCAAATCCTATCCTGTGAAACGGGATTAGGAATTTGGGGTCTGCATTATTGTTTTGTGTGGAGGATTTTTAAACGTCTTCATTTTGATGCAGAGGGAAGTTTGACAATCAGTATAAGTGGGACATGAATTCCATAAAAACTAAATTCCTCCTGTAACTAATCTCCAAACCCGGTTTACTATTACTTTTTTAAAATTGTAGTACTGTTTTTGGTAGAAAATAATTACTTCTGTATCAGATCTAAAATCTTTCTTTTCCAAGAAACACAAATTCACTGTAAAGATGCCCTCTTCCTCTTATGACACTGCAGCAAAGAACCACATTCCCATTGTAAAAAGCATTATGGACAGTCACAGGAAAATATGATATCTGTTCCAATGACCTTAAGCATCTGTCATTAAGCCAAGTTAAAACTGCTTTGACCTGTCACCTTTGACCTATGATGGTGATCCTTCATAGTGAAAATACTTACAATACAAAAATGGTGGGTTTTTTACAGTATATACAAGACAGTAAAAATTTATTCCATGGATGATAGTATTTCCAAAGCCAGCTGGTTGAGGAGAAAAATATTTATTTTATTGTCATAGACAGAGCTCAGATGTGCCTTGATTTCCCTGGATGCAAAATAAATGTTTTTACAAAGTACCACAAGTGTTGCTATCTTTAATGTGACATAAATTGAGGCATACACACAGGAATAGTTGGAAAATTCATTCAGCCTCTGCTTCATATTTTGGATGTTCCATTTATAACCCTGAGAATGGCAAACATACCAACAGAAGGATATAAATAACACCATAGTAGAAGCTTGTGGAAGACATTAAGCCAGCCTGCTTTCCGTACAACACTGTATCAGCTTTACTTTCTACTTGGTAGCAGAACTCCAGTTTGTAAAATATAACAGAGATTATATTTTTTCTATTGCCTGTGACACTACTAAATATTTCCATCAGTTACTGTTAATGCATGGAAAGTTACTGAAATTACATACCAAGGTCTGAGCTCCATGCTACCACCTAGTACAAAACGCAATTGCATAGTTTGGCTTTTTAAAGCTGCAAGTGCTGCAGGACCCAGACACCCGTAATTTGCTGTTACATGGAATTAGATGAGGTGCAATCTGACACCATGCAAATACCAACTTGTGATACAGCACTCTGGCTTCTGAGGCCATACGAATATGCAACAAGGGAACTGTGTAGAATTAAGCCTGAAGCAGATCCTTTGCATAGTAAAGGCACTTCAAAGGAAGACCAAAACATTCTTTCATTGTATTGTTATTTGTGATATTGAACATCAGCTATTTGTAAATGTGTTCATCTGTGGTGTTGTCACTGAAAGTGTGATCTCAGCTGAATTCTCTGCTTTGACCATAATTCTATATTAAAATTTTCCTTTATTCCCCTGGCAGCAGAACTGATATACAGTGGCAGCTACAGTCAAAAGTCTGTAAGTGTAAACATACAAATGCTGAGAGGAAAAGAAACTATGGGGACTTTCTTTTTCACTTTTAAAGGCAGTTACTACAGAAAAGCCAGACACCTGGAGCTTCAGTAGTAACAAGCAGTCCAAAGGTGGCTGAACCGGTGTAGGGCAATGTAGATACCAAGCCTCTGCATTAGTAGAGAAGATTAAATGTATCCTATTAGTAGGCTTTTAACAGTCAGGGTTATGCTGAATAAACACTGACAGCTAAATTTTGTGTAAAATAATAATCTTATGAAATTACATCAGCAGGGTATACATTTGGACCAGTCTGTGGCTGCTTGGTTTAGCTGGGATCTTCACTGATGTTATTTCAGTTAGAGGGAATGTTTTAATGTTGCTGATGATGATAATAAGTGGGCCAGCAGACATGAAAAACATTTCATGATTAATAGAATTCTAGTTTTCAGTAGAAGCAGGTGACTTTGATTACCCTCTCTTGTTCTTGCTTACAACAGGGACGGCATAGCACAGAAAAAAACAAACCTTCCCATGCTGAGAAGTGCAGGTATTTTGAAGGCTGAAATTTCTTTCTTTTATAAAAAGCACGGCCTTTAATTCTTGCCTTGTTAAAGTGCTGAGGAAAGACTGCTTTTCTGGAAAGAAAAATAGGGCACTGATGTTCTTGGTTCTCTCTGAACTTTGTGAAGAAGAATCTTACAAAGATGTTACCAGAGCTCTTTTTTCTTATCATTGCTTTTTCCTGGGATGTGAATTAAATAATTATCTCAGCTTCTGGCCCATATAATAATGTCACCTGCTACGTTTATTCTCTCTGGCTGCAATGTGTTTGGAGAACATCTGAAACGTGCACAGCAGTTGGAGAATGTTGCTACACTAAGAAATTGTACCTGTACATTTAAACTTGCTGCTGCTGTACTTAAAATTGTTCAAGTGCTGGTGCAGACAAAAGAAAACTATTTTCAGAAATATTCACATATGTGTGAATCAGACTTGATGGGAGCAAATCTTCCCAAAATGCCTTTAGCTATCAACACTATCACGTAATCCATCTTTAGAACTAATGAGAAACTAATATTGGCAAGATAAACAGCATTTTTAGTCTGACTGCATCATAGTCTGCAGCTGAGGGATTGTACTTTGGTGGTTATCATGAACATCACTGCCAGCAATGGGTGAAAGAATCTCAATTCAGTAGAAATACTTATAATGTATAAAAATGTAGCATTAATATGTACTTTTGAGGGGTCAGAAACTTCATAGGTTTCAGAAGAGCGCTTACACAGACACATGCAAAAACCCTTTGAAACTACCGAGTCTACTCATATAAGTAATTGCTCAAAGGTGAGTAAAGGATCATGTCATTGCCCTTTGGGACCAGCTTGCATGAAAGGCCTACTGAGTATTTCAATAACATTAACATGTACAGTGTATGAAAAGCCTTGAATATGAGCTTACTTCAGTTGCCTGAAGGTTTTTAGACTTACACATGCTGCATAGCTAGACATTCCCCTCTCCTTCTTGCTGCTTCTTATCTTCTACTCCTTTTTCCTGCCATATGCCACTAATGTAATCAGAGGCCATTAGGGCAACTCACTCCCAGACTCAGATATTGGAAAGTATAGTAAATGATCAAAGCTCAGGGTCAGTGTGAGCACCTGGTTGGCTTTGATCACCATCATTAGTTATGACAAGCAGGAATCCCTCTTGTCCTCTCAGAAAAGTGTTCACACTGGTGGTGTATTTATTTTGGTCTCATACTGAGTATAAAAGTAGACTTGTGATTAAAACCTGCAGCATTCTGCTGGAAAGCAAAACTACCTCAAAGTGATGGGGATGGAGTGCATGTACCTTAAAAATGAAAAATATAGTATGAAGCTTTTAGCCCACAATGTCCTTGTCAAAAAAAAAATGTCCAGAACAAATACGTGTAGCTGTCTGATAGAAGGATAAAATGTAAGAGCTTTAAACAGAAAGAAAATAGACAGCTCACTGTCTGTTTTTCAATCCCATTGTCCTGTTAGCTTATAGTTCTTTTTGTGGTTAGAAACATCTTCTCATATTCCTTTATATCTCCTTTTCATAAGTGTAAAAATAAAGTAACACTCCATTACAGACTGATTTTTCAAATGGTGAATTTCTCCTGAGTTTTCACCTGTGATACTTTGGCTCATTCCCTGCAGAGTATTTAATTTTCTTCTAAACATATTTTGAAATTCTGGTTATCCTGTGTGTTTTTCATGGGAGTGTCTGCATTAGTTTAGATTCCAACCTTTTTTGTATTAATGTAGTCTTCTATCATTTATTTCCATGAGGAAGGTAGAAATTATTGAGCAGTTTTACTTTTTTGCCTTTCAATTTTAATTTACTCTTTCTTGTTCTGTGGTATCAGAAGAGATGAGGCAGAAGTGCCTTGTAGTTTTTAACATTTCACTTGCTCGTTTGACTTCTTTCTTTGATTGTAATTTATTTTCCTCTCTCTAATGTTTTATGTTCCAAATTCAATTGTATGCAATTGCATAAAAATAACAAATGGCGTGGAAATCAGGAATAGTAGATAATAAGAGGAAAAATCACAACAGACCTAGGTACTAAATTATCCATGAACAATAAAAAACCTGGATGGTTCCAGTCCAGCGATTTTCTATCAGTTGTCTGATATTCTGTGGAATACTTTTATGATTTTAGAACCTACTAAAGAGATGTTTTGAATTACCCTTTGCAAGAATCTTCCTCTCTTTCTCTCCCTCCCTTCTCTCTCTGCCTTTATACACACACCCTTGCACATAAATAAATAAATAAATAAATAAATAAATAAATGAATGAATGAATGAATGAATATAAGAGCAGAAAAAACTATCCTCCAGATTTAAACATTTCCAAAGCAGCTACTCTTGGTACAATGTGTTGCATACTGTCTTTGTATTCCAAAGTACAATTTCAAATATTTTAGATGGGGACTGTTCCCCAATGTGTTAGTTTTGTTAAGAGTTTATCACACCTATAAGCAATGATGTTTAACTGCACTTCCTGCTGACAACAGATTTAAATGCCTACACAACTGGTGGCCAGATCTGAAAGTCAGAGTTTGAAATTTAGACTCCTAGACATTCTCTAATCACCTCCACATTATATTGCACAAAATATCTTGGTGAGAATTAGCAATGGCAGGTCAGCGCAAACAAACAGCTCAACCTGCTTTCACACAGTCCATTTATTCCTTAGAGTTCAGTTCTGCTAGGATTGTGTTAAAAAGCTTGATGTTTCCTCTTTGTACTCTATTTCCTTACAGTACTTAAAAAGAGATTGTTTGATATTCTTCTAGTGATAACCAGTTATCCTTTACTCTTTGTTCTCCCCATGCTACGTTACTCTCTTCTTCCTAACTCATTTCCCCTAAATCCTTCAAGAAACATGTCCAGTTTGGAAACTCAAAAGTTCTGGATTTGTCTATCAGCTGACTCCTGAAAAAAAAAAAAGATGGAGAAGTATCTGAGTCAGAAAAAAAAAATCACAAAAGAACCTTCTTTTCTACCCAGGAATTCCTTACATATAAATTTTGTGAGATAACACATATTTATTCAAACTGAATAGAGTGTTATGTTAAAAATGTCAAAGTTTTGTATCTTTTTGATTTGTAAGAGATAATCTGAATGATGCTATCTATTTCCCAGTTAGCTATTCATGTATTGCGGTATGAATCATGACAGAGAGTAGCAGGCAGTACATAGATTTGAATTTAGGACCATTTATAATCATTTAGAGAGAAATTAGTGGCCTTTGTAGATCATTTTAAGCAGTAAGAGGGCTAAAGATACTTATTTCTGAATAAATTCCAGGTTTCTCTTGCATAGTAAATATAACTTTCTTCTAGAATATGCAACTCACTTTAGTTCCTCAGAAACTTATTTTCCTGTCATAGCATTTAACTCATCATGTTTCTGGGATGTTCTTTGGTAGTTCTTGTTCATATCATAATGCCACCAAATACAATGTAAACACTGCACAAACACATGGTAAGACCACCCTAGGTGAACACAGCCTAAATGAAAAAGATGTATTAAATATCAATGGGGAAACAAATGTGACTTGCTCACAGCCACTCTGCAATGCAGAGGTAGAGTTGAAATCACAATCCCTCTCAGCTGCTCTCTGCATTATTGCGCTTAGCATTCAATCCCACTATCCACCTGAGTGAGCTGCACTGTAGGCATTGTCAAAGTTGGTCATGTATTTGGGAACACTATAGGTGGTCTGAATTTGTTAAAAGAGATTTCCCAATGCCTGTCTAGATTTTTAATAGGCATGCAAAGTATAAACTAGTGCTCCTTGTTCTCATAAATGACCATGCATTTGCCAAACTGCTCTGAAAAAGAACTGGAGATAATATGTCTGGTTTTTACAAACTGATCTGCTGCCACTTTAAGCTATACTTCTTTTTTTCATTCTGTGTTGGTTGAGATCTCATTTAGTTGCAACAACACGAGCTTAATGCTGCAGCCATATGGATGTTTAGGGCAGCATGTTATTGACAAATTCTCTAGACTGATGATTTATTATGTACATCAATGGACAACACTTGTTCTGTCTATGAAGCCTGTTTTCTCAACTCTGCTCATCTGGGAGAGACATGCTGTGCACAAATGGATACATGGTTTGTTTTATCCAATTGAGCCTTCTACAGAGCCATGTATTTCACTCTGATTTATGTCCGTTTTAATCCTTTCAGTCTGTTCTTTGACCTACTGGTATGCCGTTCTAAACTGAATCACACTTAAATACATAAGTGGTCCCCAAGGAGAAGGGGAATACTAGGGAGAAGAACTATTCCTTAAACAGTATGCTTGTTGAGAGATTGAAAACATTTCTTGAAAACGACATGTTGAGCCCTGTCAGTGGCATTTTTAATGCAGATGGACATTGGCGACTTCAGAGGGGCTGAATATGTAAATGCACATCAAGTGGTTCACCTGAACTTGCCCTGCTGATGCTACTAAAGTCAGATCTGCTGAATTCGGTAGGATCACATCCCAGTCTGTTAGAAATGTAAAGGGTCACAAAGTTTGCAGAAGCTGTACACTGCTGGCATGCTGAATAGTGATTTGTAAGATAACTGGTATTTATAATCACCCCCAAAATTTCAGGTTCTTCAGAGGCTATATGTCTTGAATTCCCAGAAAACAAAACACACTGTCATTGCCTGGAAAGAATCAGCTAATATTGTGATAGCAGCTGAAACAGATGTACTATACAGGTGCCCTAGCTAAAACTGAAATGCTTCATTCACTTTTTATAACGTATTTATTTTTGGAACTAGCAAAATTTTCTTTCCTTTATTCCATAGCTATTTCTTTCTATGTTTCAGTGGAAAAGAGTAAGATTCTTGAGTGACATGAGATCAGATGCAGAATGTCCTCAGGGATACTTCTTGTGAAGTCTTCTGAAATCATATGCTGGCAAGTACAAGAGATGTCTCACTCCATAAGCAGGAGAGAAGTTACCCTTACTGCAAGCATAATTTAAAATATTGAATGTACTACCTTGACAGCTGCCATTATGAATAATTAAAAACTGTAATTACAGACTTCTCAGGTTGCACTGCACAACACTGCTCACAATACAACCTTTTAGGTAAGTCCATAGAATAGTCTTGGCTGGTTTTTTTATGTATGGTCTTGCCCAATCTGACCTCCTCATGATTCTTCATGTGCAAAGCAGGGCTTTTTTTTTTTTTTTTTCAGTTTTGATTTTGTGCACATTTACAGATCTAAAGATAAAAACTTTGGCTTCAGCTAGAACCTACTTACTTTGGAACTGGGACATGAGGCAAATCTACTAGTGCATTGCAAAGCTTCCAGCCTCTCCCAGGATTCCTCCTGGGACGCATCCTGGGACAAGTCCTGTAACCAACACAGTGAAAATGAGAGCATGTTACTATGTCTTACCACAAAGAGTAAAGGAATGTGTTTCCAGAAATATATGGGGAAGTACAAGAAATAATGAGGTTGCAGCATAACTTATATCTGCAAATCAGAAACATGAATAAAATCTCAAGGTTCAGGATTTCTTTATTCTAATTACAATTCTAGTAATTCCAAAAATGCAGAATTATTTTTTTGAAGTCATCTTTACAAGGCATATTTAATTGTAAAGTTGTTACTTTCAGATTTTTGCAGATTTTTTCATCATTTATGTGTTTTCTGCTCTGTCTATAACATTAGTAATCTATGGAATGAAAAGAAGTGACTCATCAAAATACAAAATATTCAGTTCAGAGTGCTTTAGCACCAGAAGTTTCTAAAGTTTAAACACTTTCTGCTATCTCCATTTTTACTTCTGCAATAGTAGATCATGTGAAAAATATCATTTTTACTGGCAGCTCAAAGCTCTCACATTGCAACTGAAATAATTGCCCAGTCAGCTGAACAAAGGAAGCTTGAATTTAGTTACAAATTTAGTCATCAATGTCCAATCTGTGATTTATCTCAGGCAATCTCTTATGGTGTGATTTATGCTATGTAACTCTGGAAAGTGGGATATCCAACACTATCATCAGTTCTGCATATCTAAGCTAGTCTTTACATTGGGATTCACTATGTTTTAAAAGTGGTGAAATGAATTAAACTTTAGTGGATCCTTTCCCCCTGCATTGACAGTACGCAGAACCCACAGCTTGGTCTAGTTGGTTGACTTTTAGACTGCTCAAAATAAATGAAATGTGCCCAGCCCTAAAAATCCATCTCTGGGACTTTGCAAGGGAATAGGATAAAGATCTGATTACAGGACTAGGACCCAGAGATTATCATGACAATATCTTTCTGTTATTTTTGTGACAACTATTGTATGAAAGTTATGAAGTGACAGAAATAGAGGTCATTCTGTCAGAATCTTAAAATGTGCAAGCTGAAGGCCTTATTTGTCGTTCTTTTTTAGCTGTTGTTTTAGAACTAGCTCACTTTACAGTGCATTTCTCTTTTTATGAGAAGGTGTCAGCTGCAAAAGGTGGTCCTAGATAGATACCAGTGCTTGTACTTTAGAGGATATTGGAGACATGCATACATATGAACACACATATATGTGTATATATGTGTGTGTGTATATATATGTGTATGCTTATATATGAAATAAATATACAGATGGAAGATATGAGTTACAAAATAGTATAAAGATTTAAGTTTTCACTTATATTTCAAACATAGTTTTCTATAATGAGCTTATAAACTTCTGATGCAATCAGTGGTTTGAATGAAACTCTTGATTTCCACAAAGGCAGGAGACAAGAAACACATGATAACTGAATATTAAATGAGTTATGGATGTTCACCAACAATTAAATGTATGCTCAATGTCTTGCTCAAATCTGTTATGCCTTACACATGTAAAAATAACGAACTATTTTACAAAATAATTTTCCCCTTTTTAAATTGGTTATATCTGCACAACACTAACATGAAGAAGGTTTTATCATATATTAGAAGTCTGAATTCAAACTGAAATACACTTTAAAAAAAAAAGATAAATAAGGTATTTATTGTCTTTTTCAGAGAATGAGCTTACTGTTTTGCACTCATTTTCTCACAATTTCATAGTAAATTAATTTTTATCATAGTAAATGCAAATAATTCTGAGCAGTTATATAAAAAATCAGGTTATCATTTGTTTTAACATTCTGACTCTATTTGATATTTCATCCTTCTAGATTTCACCTGAAAATTTAGGATGACTCAAAAATTGACCCTGTGAAAGTTGATCAGTGCTTTCTGGTTGGTTCTGTATTAATAGGATGTTCTGCTTCCCAAGAAAATATTTATAAAGACACAGTGATTTGCATGCATTGATATATCATAATTTTTTTTTGAGAGGCATGCCTAATGTGTATAATTTTTGTATTTAAAGGCATAAAATTTTGAAAAGGACTAATTATATCCTGCATTATCTCTTGATGACAGAGTATCAACAATCTATTTTAAGTGACAAGCAATTTGTAGAAGAAGCTTTGCCACTTCTAAATGTCAGTTTAAAATAAAATCAATCTCTTTTAGATTATGGATTTCAGGAAGGCATGAAGGGTTGGTGCTAAAAACCACTGAAAGAATAACTATTCTTTTGAAGCCATGCAAAAAATAAATTTGAAAATGTTCAGGTACAGTGAGTTCTATTAAAACCTCAGTAAATGTTACTTCAAAATGGCACTGCAGCACATCTTTTTTGAGGTAGTGGACAACAGCAGACCCTGACAATCTATGGACTATTGGATATTGAATTTTTAATGATGCTTACTGTATTATTCTGTTCTGATTATCTACTCAGCAGCTATAATATCGGTAGAGACATTGATATCTTAGTATATTCTTATTTTTCTATTCAACACTTCCTATGTTAGAAATTTTCTGTCCCAGAGTAATATATTTAATATTAGATGAACTATTTTCACTTATCAACCAGATCAGTAGGTAAGCCTGCCCAACAACAAATATGTTTTGTATAATTTAATGTTTTTCTTTTTATCTCAGACTAAGAAATCCTTTGGAAATTATGTTGTTTTATTCATCATAACTGCATAAGAACTCCATGTTTATTTCTTGTATGCCTTGCAGCATTCAAGATGTCTGTAGATGCTAATATTTGAACAACTGAATTGCTCCCTTAATTTTCTTAGAAAAACTTAACATCCAGCAGTAAACTATAATGCACAAAACAAGTTTTAACAAATTAGTTCTGAATCTTTCTAATACTTAATGACTTATACTTATTTATTTACCTATGTATATAATGAATGTAAGTAGGTATATGATCCATAATACTTCTAAAGCACCATAAATCTTTGAGTGAAACATCCAATTTTGTAATAGAGGTACATGTGCACTTTAGAGATGAATAATTAATTATAATGTAAACATTCATAACACAGTGATGTTAGTTTCATTTGCCTTTGTGGTGTGGTGTGTATAACTGCCTTGATGGCATATAGAAAGTACCCATCAGGACACCTAAAGTTCAAAGGTAATTGCAAACCCAACATCCTTCCCCCACTGCTTTAAATATGTAGTTTAAAAGCAACACTGTCTAATGAATAAGGATGTCCAAACAAATTCTAAAGAATACTTCTAAGAAGTGTCCAGGCAGCCAGAAGGCATGGTCCTAATCCTAGATGATCACACCTGATAGCAGTGTGAATCTGAGGACCTTACACACTGGATTTTCTCCATCCTATGTTGTTACAGACCTAGAGCTTTCTGATAGCTTTGTCATACTTCAATGTCATTAAAAAAACCCTTCATAAACCATTAACACATTAATTTGAGTGTTTGGCAAGATTTGAATATCATTCTGTCCTTTTTGCAGACCTCCTGCATAGGTAACGTCATGCATTACAGTTATATCTAATCCAGTCACAGACCTATACTGTAAAGCATCTAACTCAAGCCCTTGCCATTACTTATTTTCATTGCTGTCTTGGTTGAGTTTTCCTAGCACATACACATTCTCCCCTTCCAATTCAAACTTTGGACATTTTAGCATCTTTTTTTAATGAATTATCTACTCTCTAGATTCCACCAGTAATTCACCTTCATTCATCACATAAACCGGAAGTGGCTGCTTCTAATTTTCAGTTCTGCCTCTTCTTTCTTCCTTCCTTCTGACCTTTATCATGCTACTGACAATTTCTCAATAATTTTAGTCTTATGCCCTTATTCCATAATCATTATATTTTCTTCTAAGCAGTCCTTTCTGGTTAGGAAAATTTCATTGATTAATGGAGTCAATTCTGTCTCCTTTGTATATCCTCATTAGAGTAATTTTTTTTTTCTTTACTTGCAAGATAGCAACAATTTAAAAATCACTTTAAAGGTAACTTCAGTAGTCATCAAGCAGCTAACCACATGGCCCCAAGATCTTATTTTAATAACAATTTTCATTTTCCTTTGAGTTTCCCTTCTTGCCTCCAATCATGCAGCGGTCTTATCTAGACAAGCAGGGTCTTTAATTTGGCACATTTAACAACTGGTATGATACAGGCCCACTCAAGATTGAGGTCTCTTCAGTATAAGAGAACAAGCATAGCAAAGAAAAAAAAATATAAGAATCCTCAGCCATTCACTTTCAAGCATCCATTAAGAATAAGGTATGTCAGAAAACACAGTGATTGATAATGTAATTAGAACCTGAAGAATAACATTACCTATTTCAGTGGAACCAATATTTTTGTCCCACATTCATGAGAAGTTAAAATATCCCCTGTTCTGGACCTTAAAATATGATAATAAATAATAGAGTACCCAGTGATGAAAAAAAAGGAAAAAGTTAAAATAATGAGAGTTTATAATTTGAACTGTAATAAAGTTGACCAGCTTGACTCAGTTCAGGTCAGGTAACTGGCTGAAGAAATATAAATATATATATAGTGTTTGGCTTCATAAACTTTTATTGCTGAAACAAGATTTAAATTAAAATTATAAGCAATAACCCTAATTAAGAATGAATGTGAATTTACTATAATCTGTTAACTTTACCTGTATTCAGTATAGATTCTCATCTGTATTATTCACTTGTCCTGAATTAAGATTGATCTCTAAGACACCAGGAAGGATGAACTATTTTCTAAAGGTGACTGTCTTTCTTCATTGACTAGAGGGGGGTCTACAGGATGAACTTAAACTGGACACATAGTTTTTATATAACTAATGGTACAGACAAAATCTCTCCCACAAATAATTAGAATGTCAGAAACTTATCTTCATTTGTTCTTAATACGTTATGAAAAATTGTAAATATAATTTATTTTTCTCACAATAAAAGGTTATGTAACTGTGTAGTATATATTTTAATGTGATATCACAGTATTCAATTTACTTTTTTTCTTAGCACTTGTGGAAGGAAATGCTAACATCACTATTTAAGGATAGGGATAACAGAATTGTATATGTAAATGGTAGGTACAGGTACTCAACTGCTGTTTAGGACTAGCTTTTTATCATATGAACATACCCATATGCAACTATTTGCCAATTCTTTATGCCTATGCTATTTCAGCGTTACCATTATTTTGAAATAATCAGTTGCTGTCAATTTTCATGGCTGTTAAGTGGATTCAGGCACCTACACCTGACTCTTTCGCCTTGTATCTAACTCCTTGGTACTTTAGGTAACTATTGTACTTTGAGAGAGTTACACAAATCTTCTTTGGGAATCAGTTTGATAGCAAGGACTTGAGTTCAGAAAAAAAATACTGATTGGCATTAGCCAAATTCAAAAGGAAGGAAAAATTTCAAAAATTATTAAATAAGACATTGCTTTTGTACTGTAGGTTCATAAAAGGCCAAAGTTTTTATTCATATGAAGAAAGCAATGTCATATCTAATACACAGCAACTATAATGCTATAATGCTTCTCAGTGTTTTATCAGAAGCAAAGATTGAAAAAACAATAACACAAAAGCCAGTTGGAGGTCGGTCACTAGTGGTGTACCACAGGGTTCCATACTAGGGTCAGTTCTGTTTAACAACTTCATTAACGACTTGGACAAGGGACATAGTGCACCCTCAGCAAGTTTGCAGATGTTACAAAATGAGTTGGAATTGCTGATACACCAGAGGGTTGTACTGCCATTCAGAGAGACCTGGGCAGGCTGGAGAAATGGGCTGAAAGGAGTCTCATGAAGCTCGACAAGGGGAAATGCAAAGTCCTGCCCCTAGGGAGGGATAACCCAAGGCAGACGGGGAAAGCATCTTGGAAAGCAGCTTGGCAGAGAAGGACCTTGGGGTTCTGGTGGTCACAAGTGGAAAATGAGACAGCAATGCACCCTCACAGCAAAGGCGGCCAACAGCATCCTAGATTACATTAGAAAAAACATTGCCAGCAGGTCAGCAAGGTGATCTTTCCCCTCTGCTCATCCCTTGTGAGACCCTGGAGTGCAGGGTCCAGTTCTGAGCTCCGTGGTACAAGAGAGATAGGGATGTAATGGAAAGAGTCCAGCAAAGGACCACAAAGATGATTAAGGGATCAGAGCACCTTTTGTATGAGGAAACGCTATGAGAACAGGCATGGTTCAGCCTGGAAAAGAAAAGATTCAGGAGGATCTGGTCAATATGCATAAAGTCCTGACAGGAGCAAATGATGGTGCCCACTGGCAAGACAAGTGGCGATGCATAAAAATTAAAAACCAGGAAATTCCATCTGAACATAAGAAAACATTTTTTTACTCTGAGGGTGGTCAAACACTGGAAAAGGTTTCCCAGAGAGGCTGTGCAGTCTCCACCCTTGGAGATATTCAAAACATGACTAGATCTGGTCCAAGACAACCTGCTGTAGGTTACCCTGCTTGAGCAGGGTAGTTAGACTAGGTGATCTCAAGACATCCCTTCCCACCTTATATATTCTGAGAAATAGGGCTTTATAGCTTTCTGACAAAAATTCTGCTATGGCACAAACATGTCATTAGCCAGGACTGTTTTATAATCTGAAAGTCATAGATTGCCAGGTTTTGATCTTTAAATATGTATTTTGACCAGTCCTTTTAAACTAATGTCAAATATTATAGGATTTCTAAATACAATTTCCAAATTTGAATTTTACAAGAGATCCAAAACAAGTGATAAAATTAAAAACAAGGTCATCAGTTATTTAAAAGAGCAAATAAAAATATCATTCTTATCACTGAAACAAAAACAAATTTGATATAGCAAAGTTCATATGGAAATCTATGTTTTTAACCCTCTCAATATCAAAGTTCATTGTTTCAAGAAGGCAGACTTCTAAAACAAGCTTTCCTGAGTAATTTTCCTGTCTCTGATTTGAAATATAGAATTATTTTGCTTTTCTGGGTGGTGAGATGAAGGAAATAAAAGTAAAAAATATAAAAAAGTTTATTCTATGCTATGTAAGTTCTCCAGAAGAACTGATAAGATTGAAAGGTTCATAGAACATCTAAGCTGTACAGCTATGGAATTCAATTTTATTGATAAGATTTATAGCACTCAGCCTTTTTCTATAATTTTCTAAGTATTGTTCCTCATTTTTCCATCCTAGAAAAAACTAGAAATAGAAAACAAAGTCCTGATTCTTCTGAGATGAGAGACAAAACATGCTAAGGAGGTAGGATTTCACCTAGAGGTTATCACTTTCAGTTTGATTATCTCTTCAGCTACTCCATGAATTGTGCTTACAAATGGGAAGCTTTCAGGCCATTTTGACCCTAGGTATAGATCCACTGAAATTCAGGACATTATATGAGGAATATGCTATGTATATTCTCTGAGAAAGGAGGAAGAATATTAATACGCAGATTTTAACAGACCATTTTATATATCCAGATGACTTTCTGTAACATTTAAAAATTAAGAAAAATTTCTATAAGGTCAATAAGAAGATAGGTCACGTGAGATGGAAGTATAGACTGTCAAAAAAGCTTTTGCCTGACAACACTGAGAATATACTGCACTGAAGATATGTAACTGGGGGGGAGGAGGGCAGAGGTGTTTTGTTTGTTGGGTTTTTTAATTGATTTTACTTCCCTTACGGATGAAGTCTTTGACTTTTAAAAACCTCACAAATTTCCACAAAATTATTCCTGCTATCTCATGGTTTGAAATGTGAAGACATACATCTGTGTGTATGCATGTATACGTATACACACCTGGATATTTGGCTCTTATTTAGTATATGCAGAATTCAAATTGAAATTCAGTATACATTCTTTATACTAGTCTTTTTCACTGTTTCTACATGGTGCTGTGCATTTGCTCAAAAAGCTCACTGGAAAAGGTTTAATCTAGTATTTTTCACACTTAATATAGAAATCTGAATTCATCCCTCCTCAAAGATCTCTAAGAAAATGAGCAATAAAGATAGACAGTGCAGTGCTTATCATGGTCTAACTTCTGGGATATTTGTTATAACCCTTTCCATATTAATACTATTTGCATTTTAACTAAATAGACTAGATATTGGTTTTCCCAACTGTCCTTAAAGTGTTAATTAAAGGAACTTTTCAAGTTATGCATTCTGAAATGAAGACATTGATTTTGCCTTGAAGTCACTGAGGCAAAGGGCTCCGGAGCAGAGGCTCATGCCAGGGCACCCTTGCTAAGGTGGCAAAAGCAGAGGGAGTGAGAGGGCAGCCCAGCACCCCACCAGAGCAGGAAAGAGCAGGAAAGGGCCAGCTGCTGACGAGCAGCAGCTCTGACTTAGCGTGGGCAAGGACACCTGTGGCCAAACCCCCTCACCTATGAAAGCAGCCCCCAGGGAGTGTGAGTGACCAGGAGCATGGTGGTGAACAGGATGAGCAAGTGGTGGTCTGGTCTGGTCTGGTCTGGTCTGGTCTGGTCTGGTCTGGTCTGGTCTGGTCTGGTCTGGTCTGGTCTGGTCTGGTCTGGTCTGGTCTGGTCTGGTCTGGTCTGGTCTGTGCCGGGAAGGCGAAGTCCCCTTCCTAGCTCTAAAGGGAAACTCAAATAGTGGTGATTGCCCTCCCAGGGGAGCACCTAGCAACTATGGTTACCACTCGCCTGAAAGCCGTCGCCAGAAGGAATGCAGCGACCCAGATGGAGCTCCCGCACAAACATGCAGCCATCCAGGTCTCTGGCTGCAGGGAGTGCCTGAGCCTGTCGCTTGTACAGGAGGGCAGCACAGACAGCAGCTGTCTTTGGTGTGAGCAGGGAGATGATCTGCTCAGCCTGGTGGCAGAGCTGAAGGAGGTGGAAAGGCTGAGGAGTATCAGGGAGTGAGAGGGAGACAGACTGGTGGAGCCGCACCCTACCGTCCCTGGGGCCAGGGCAGCAGATGGAGGCCCCACAAGGAGCAGAGGATCCCCTTACCCTCTTGCCGGCAAGCAGGAGGAGGAGATCCAAGATATGGGGGGGGAATGGAAACAGGTCCCTGCCCAGGGCAGCAGGCAAATCCCCTCCTGGCCTCCCTCACCTCCCCAGCTGCCCCTACACAACAGATATGGGGCTCTGGGAGTTGAGGGCCAGGGAAGTGAAGAGGGAGGTGAAGGTGAAGGCCCAGCCAGGGGGTGGCTGAGGGCGAGTAAGTCAGCCCCACACATTATGACTGCCCCTGTTAAGAAAAAAAGGAGGGTAATTGTGGTAGGTGATTCCCTCCTGTGGGGAACAGTGAGCCTAACATGCCATCCAGACCCATCCCACAGGGAAGTCTGCTGTCTCCCTGGGGCCTGGGTTAGAGGCATTATTAAGAAACTCCCCAATCTGGTACGGCCCTCTGATTATTACCTGCTGCTGGTTATACAGGCTGGCAGTGATATTGCTGAGAGAAGTCCTAAAGCAATCAAAACGGACTTCAGGGCACTGGGGCAATTGGTTGCAGGATCGGGAGCATAGGTAGAGTTTTCCTCAATCCCGTCAGTGGCAGGGAAGAATGCTGAAAGGAACAGAAAAACTCACGATTAACAAGTGGCTCAGAGGCTGGTGTCACCAGTGGAATTTTGTTTTTTTTGATCATGGGGAGGTTTACATGGCACCGGGCCTGCTGGCAGCTGATGGAGATCAGCTGTCTCCAAAGGGGAAAAGGATTCTTGCTCATGAGTTGGTGGGACTCATTGAGAGGGCTTTAAATTAGGTTCAAAGGGGGAAGGGGATATAACGAGGCTTGCTAGAGAGCAGCCTGAGGGTGGCATGGCAAAGCTGGGGGTGAAATCAATAGCCCAGCTCAAGTGCATCTACACCAATGCACGCAGCATGGGCAACAAACAGGAGGAGCTGGAAGCCATTGTACAGCAGGGTAGCTACGACTTAGTCACCATCACAGAAACACGGTGGGATGACTCTCATGACTGGAGTGATGCACTGGAGGGCTATAAGCTCTTCAGAAGGGATAGGCAGGGAAGGAGAGGCGGTGGGGTGGCTCTGTATGTTAGGGAGAGTTTTGATTGCATAGAGCTCAACAGTGGTGATGATAAGGTTGAGTGCTTATGTGTAAGGATGAGGGGGAAGGGCAACAAGGCAGATGTCCTGTTGGGAGTCTGTTACAGACCACCCAGCCAGGATGAAAAGGTAGATGAAACATTCTGTAAGCAGCTGGCAGAAGTCTCACAATTGCTAACCCTTGTTCTCGTTGGGGACTTCAACTTGCTGGACATCTGCTGGAAATACAACACAGCAGAGAGGAAACAGTCTCAGAGGTTCCTGGACTGTGTGGAAGTTAACTTCTTGATGCAGCTGGTAAGTGAACGTACCAGGGGCGGCACCTTGCTTGACCTGCTGTTTACAAACAGGGAAGGACTCGTGGGAGATGCTGTGGTCGGAGGCCATCTTGGGCTTAGCAACCACGATATGATAGAGTTCTCAATTCTTGGTGACGTAAGGAGGAGGGGCATCAAAACCATTACCATGGACGTCCGAAGGGTAGACTTTGGCCTGTTCAGGATGCTGGTTGGGAAAGTCCCTTGGGAGGCAGTTTTGAAGGGCAAAGGGGTGCAGGAAGGATGGGCATCCTTCAAGAAGGAAGTCTTAAGGATGCAGGATCAGGCTGTCCCCATGTGCCATAAGACGAACCAGCAAGGAAGATGACCAGCCTGGATGAACAGGGAGCTTTTGTTGGGAATCAGGGAAAAATGGAGAGTTTACCACCTTTGGAAGAAGGGCCAAGCAACTCAGGAAGAGTACAGGGATCTTGTTAGGTCACGCAGGGAGGAAATTAGAAAGGTAAAAGCCCAGCTAGAACTCAATGTGGCCACTGTTGTAAGAGATAATAAAAAATGTTTTTACAAGTACATTAACAATAAAAAGAGAGCCAAGGAAAATATCCATCCTTTATTGGATGTGGGGGGGAACATTGTCACCAAGGATGAGGAAAAGGCTGAGGTACTTAGCACCTTCTTCCCCTCTGTCTTTAATAGCCAGACCAGTTATCCCCAGGGTATTTAGGCCCCCGCACTGGAAGACAGGGAGGAGAGCACAATGGAGCCCCCGTAATCCAGGAGGAGGCCATTAATGGCCTGCTATGCCACCTGGATCCTCACAAGTCTATGGGGCCAGATGGGATCCACCCGAGAGTACTGAGGGAGCTGGCAGAGGAGCTTGCCAAGCCACTCTCCATTATCTATCAGCAGTCCTGGTTAACAGGGGAGGACGAGAGGAAATGGCCTCAAGTTGTGTCAGAGGAAGTTTAGATTGGATATTAGGAGAAATATCTTTACTGAAAGAGTGGTCAAGCATTGGAACAGGCTGCCCAGAGAGGTGGTGGAGTCATCATCCCTGGAAGTGTTCAAAAAATGGATAGACGTGGCACTTTGAGACATGGTTTAGTGGGCATGGTGGTGTTGGGTTGATGGTTGGACTGATGATCTTAGAGGTCCTTTCCAATCTTAATGATTCCTAGTTTTTACTTTCATTAAAAAATAATCCAGCCACCAAGCCAGGAAACATGAAATTGCTATTCTACCCTTAACTGGTTTAGTGTGGACTTGGTAATGTTAGGTTAATGGTTGGACTAGATGATCTTAAAGGTCTTTTCCAACCTAAACGATTCTATGATTCTGTAACAATGAAGAGACAAAAATTTTTCTCTTTCATGATCCAGGGAGACAACTCACTTGAACCATTTTTAAAGAGAGTGTAGGGTTGTTTTTTGACAATTTCTAGTACACTTTTTAAAGCTGATGAATTTTAGCAACTGGAAAATAAATCTGGTTGTTTTTTTTTTTAAAAAGCTATTGTTAATATTTTTATTATCTTTAAAGACAGCAACAAGGCAACTCTGTTTCTATCCAACCACTTAAAATTATAAACAGGGTCTTGTTTTATGTACTGAGAAGCATGAAGAGTAGAAGTTATGCTCATAAGGGTAGACATACAATGCTGCAGTTTCTTTTAAAAAGCTTGGATGTTTTTCTCTTCTGTTTCTTCTATTTCCATGCATTGCTACATTTGTATATTTGGTAAGTTCACAGCAAAGGTAAGGATTGTTAATAATTGGGGAAAATGTTTGAAGGCACGAAACTTATTCTTACCACTGTTTGCAATGTCAGCACAGCTCTATTTCAGTTTGTTCCAACTGTAGACTGAAGGTAATTATAAGGACTTTTAAGAACAATATAAAAACTCCAGATGATGAACAGTCTACCATGCTCTTAATAAATCTTCAGAGCAATTTTCTTATGCTTATAACCTTTATTGTTAACTGTTGTCACCTTATTTGCAGAACTAAATCTGTTTGATTCCTCTTCCAGGATTAGGACTTGTCTTTGCCTTCTACCCATCTACCTTTACAAATTGTCTTCTCAGTATTTCCTTGCTGACAATGAAGTTACTTTTAAACCTTGTCTTTTATAAAATCAATGGCCTAAAATAAGGTGAAAATAAAACAAAATATAGTCACATTTTTAATTGCAATAACAGATTCCGAAACCTAGATCCTGGCAAAAGGTAATAAACCACTTTACAAAACCCTTAACAGTGAGTCACTGTATATCCATTATGCAGAGGACTCATTGATTTTGTGCTGTCATGTTTTATTTAAAGAAAATGTCCACACAATTTTAGTGTGTAATGCTTACATCTTCTGCATGTCACCTCTCCCCCCCCTCCCCCCCAAACTATTAAAAAATATAATATGAAGTGCTTTCCTTCTTCTTTCCCAAGAAACAGTAAAGTCATGCAATTAGAATGTAATTGGCCTAAGGTGAGGGTCTTGCAAGCAGATCTGAATTATGTCATCAAGACTCCACAGGCAGAGAACACTTTGCAAAATGATGGCTGGAAGATATTGTAGGCTTTAATAAGAGGGACAAGGTTTTCAGGAACTCTACCATGTAATTACCCAAAGCAGGAGGTGAGATTGTGCATGTCAAATATGAAAATTATGATCTCAGAAGAGGTAGAAAGGTGTTTACATAGAAGAAAACAAGAGTTAGGTAGATCTAAAAATATCAGATATATTTCATGTGTTGTCACAGCTGTCTTAAAATACATATGAAGCACAGATATAACACATTACACAACAGGGGCAGATCAGAATACTTTGTAAAGCAACACAACTCTGCTTAATTGCATTTTATTTTGGAGTTGTGATTGCAAGTAAAGGAATGTTGACCTCAAACTTGGCAGGTCACAGCTAATGCTGTTGCACGTTTTTTGACCATATTTGAAGTGAATTGGGTAAGGGCTATGGAGGTGTTCACAAGAATTCAAAAAGTTTTTAAACAATTTTTTCGCACTTCATAGGGAAAAAGATAAAGAAATCATACTTAATTTACTCTGTGCCTTTAGTTGAGAGCTAGGGGAAATGGGAAAAGTTTATATGGTTCTTCTCTAATTTTAAAGCATAATGGTTCTTCTCTAATTTTAAAGCATAATAAGATTTAAAGTGGAATGTCTCATTGGCTCTAAAATACATCACTTAAGACATTCAAGGACTGATAAGATTTAGAGACTAAACTGTTGATAATATTATATAACCGCTTTAGCATCAGTTACTGCTGTTTATAAAGGACTTGTTTTATAGTCTTCAACGTGTGAACAGAGAGGTGAAAACACAGTTAGAAACATAAAGAATGGCTTCTATGGCTGGTATTTGTAAACAAATACCCTGTAAATTGAAAAAAAAAAAAAAAAAAGAAAATGCAAGCATGAGAAATCTAGTCCTAGCTTTTCTAGGATTATGCTATAATTCAGACAGAAATGAAACCCATTTTTAATTTTGCTCTGTGAGTCTCAAACCAAAATATGTTCACTTGCTCCAAATTAACCCTTCTGTATTCATTCACGCTTATTTATCTATGCTGTAGCTGTGTCGAAAAGGCTTGCCAAGGAAAAGGAGACTTTACAAGCTAAGCAGATGAGCCATTCGGACGTTTAAGCTATTAACATGATAAAGAATGTTTCTATGCATTATCCAAATCTGTTGACTCTGTAAATAGCTGAAAGCTTAAAAAGAATGTGAAATTTGAGAGAATGTGTTTTTCACTGTGATTTCTGGTATATTGAATTGTACTTGCTTTGAAAAATCACAGGACAAAAGATTAGAAACTATATTAAAATTTCAGGGAGTGAAAATGTGGGAGGTTGGAAAGGCTTTTTCCCCTCAAATTCTTTATTAACTACTTTGGGGTAATTATATAGCATGGCTCCATTGCCCATGATCCTGCAAACACCAGAATATTCTGACAGGAAGCTCAGACTACGCTTTCTTCATCATTTCTACTGCTGCTTTTATACTTCTTCCTTTCATATAAAAGTGAAGGTGGGTTATACTGGAGATGGACTTCTACTCTCCATTAATAGGATTACATAGAAAATGCTGTTTAGCATTTAATTTCTTTCTGTTTGCCATTTTAAGTCTCTTTTTTCTCATTTCCTTAGTTACATGAATAGTGGAGCACAAATTTAACTATTCATATTAACGTTCCTTTTTTACCTTGGGTTCCTGCTGTTAGTCTCGTTTTATGTGTTGATTGCTAAGGAAACAAGAATTTAACAGAAACCCTGCTTCAAATCATTCTCACTAGGTTAAAGAACCAGATATAATGAAAACCAAGTAAACAAGAAAGTGATACAGAAAAAAATATTTACTTCTCATTTCCAGCAAATGAGTTGTCTGAACTGCGGAAACCTCTACAGTTAATGAACATGTCTCACAGTTTGTCAGAAATTTGTAAGTAGCAGCAAAATCCTTTTCCAGTGTGATATAACTAGAATGTACCCACTTTGTTTAACTAAAAAAATTGAAGAATAAGTGCTATCTAATAAACACTGAATATCAGGGTAGTTTGATTTCTTAAAGGAAAGGAAGGAGGCAGATTTATTTTATTATCCTTTGGTACATTAAAATCTATTTTGTGTTAGTGTTATTCCATGATGTTTCAGAATCTTTTCTTCAGTCAGACTATCTTTTTTAGATATGAATCTGCACATTAAAAAAAGAGAAAACAAATGAAAGTTAGAAATAGAAATTGAAAAAAAAGTTTAAGGAAAGTGTCAATACTAATATTACGAGGCAGATGAAGTAGTAACTCTAAGCATGATACCATTGCCAAAACAGACAATACTGCTTTAGAATTCAGAAACCTTATTTGAGATAAAGGGGGAAAGTGCGTTTGCCATATTTTGTCTTCATAATCAGGAATGCCTATTTAAAAAAAAAAAAAAAAAAGAAAAGAAAAATTTCTGATAAAGGCACCAAGTACTAAACAACTTCAGCAAAGCTGTGTGTGGCATTTGGAGAGACAGCAGGATCAACTGCTTATAGATCCCAATTATGCAAAAATGTCTTGAATAAGGAGAAGCTCTGCAGTCACTGGCAATTCATTACTGGATGTAAAAGCTCTGGGAGGAAATGTAATCTATATCAATAGATAAAACAAATTAGTGCCCGTCCTTTGGCCCTGAGGGCAAGGGTCAGCATGTGGTGTGTGTCCTCGCAGTTTGGCACACTCTCAAAAAACTTTGAGGCTTCTTAGTTCCAAGTTTCTCATCTGAATACCCTACACATTGTGATAAGCGGAGGCATGGGTCAAAATTAGTTTTCAAATGTATTTTAAATTACATATGATCACTAAGCCATTGACTTTTGTGATCATGAAATAAATTCATTGAGAAATATGAGCTGGGTAGTAATTATCGTCATGTTTTGAATCAAATAAATGAGTTCACAGACAGAGGCTTTTGTTTTGAGTTGTTATCTGCAATTCTTCTAAAAATGACAGGAGCTCATTAAAGTGGATGATTAGCATCTTCTATTCTGGTGAGTATGTGCATATCACCTTACACACCCTCTCTCTCTCTCTCTCACACATGACCATGTAGTAGTTGAGTATTAACACATACAATCATTATGTAAAACACAGAATTAGAGTATGTGACTAATTTGCAGAGCAGAAAATAAGACTATTTTTCCTTTCACAAGTTCATCCTTGCAAAGTGCTTGTTTGTTTCATTAGGTTATAGCTCCATGGGAAGAAAGCTGCAAAAAGAATCCTACAAATGCTTTTTGTAACTTAATCTCTCAGGATTAGGTGTTCATAGAGTAGGATTTTGGTTAAGATCACTACATTGTCATCAAAATCAATTCTGTTGCTATCATTAATTTCAAGGGAAACCAAGAGAGGACTTTCAAAATGCCAAATCCTGAAGTCAGTATTTAATTTTTGTTCAAGTTCCTGCTCACCTGACTTTTGCTACCATGTTAAATATCTTGGCAAACTCCTACTTCTGGAGGCAGGAAGAGTTTGTCATTTGGCTTTTACTGAAGACCCTAAATTTAACACCTGAAGGCAGGTTGAAGGCCAGTTTAATCAACATTTGAACTATCTCAGAGTAGAAAAGAGTTAGTTTCATTTAACACATTTATTTAATATTCAGGGTATGGCTATTGAAGCAATGGACCATGAAACAGAGGTATCTTAAACAAACCCAATTTTATTTGGACAAAACAAGCAGGAGAGTAAACTACATCCTTCTACACCTTTTGCAAATAGCTGCTTTGATGCTTAGATCCAAACCTGGAACTACTTGCCAAAACAAAACCCATCCTACCACTATGCCAAATAAATTAATCTTTCTTTAGGCCTCACCTCTTGCGGGAATTTCGCTTGTTCCCTGGTTTGAAACCTCACATTGTAGTGTCCCCCTCATATGCCAAAGTGCAGTGTCATCTGTATGCCACAACCTGCTTCTCTAATCACTTTGGCAATAGCCTCCCGATGCTTTTACTTGTGTTCTACCTCAGGACATGCAGTCATCTCTTTCACTGGCCCCGTACGAGAGCCAGAGCATGCTTTGCATGAGGGAGAAAACCTTTCCTCTAAACTCATGTAGTAATTTAACATGTCAAGCACTCCTTTGATCCTGTGACATAAAATTACTTGACTTTCCTACACAATGGTTTCTTACCTGCTGGAGCTCATCCAATGTGCTGTGACTTTCCCAGATGTAAGTGTAAATCTTTCCCACTGTTAACATTCACTCCTGTAGCAACACTTTTCTACCTCAGTATCCCTTTGAATGCTAATTAGGCTGTCACCATTCTGATTTCAGATGTTAAACTAGAAAAAAATTGACTCTCTCTTTTTCAGTCACATAAAGGCTTATCTACTTTAAAAAAATAATTTCAGTTTATCAATAATCCAAGCCAATAACAAGTATGATTTCTTGTCGCTTCTTGTCCATTCTGATCCACAATATAATTCAGTGATGCTAATTTTGAAGATTCTGAGCATTTTAATCCTGAGGGAGGACAAATAACTTGACTTGCTATTAGCTGTTTAAGATTCAATAAATACATAGAAGATATAGAATATGTAAAATGACACAAACATTCTGCTTTGTATAGGCACTTCAGCGAAGACTCTAAGTTCACCACCTTAATATGATGTTACAAACTGTTCAGGGACTTAGGTGGTTCCAGGGGGAGAGTGAGTATATCTAAGCTCTCAGAGAATCTATGGGTAAATTTTTCTTGCTCCACTGAAAAAAATCCACTCAGAGGAAGCTTAGGGCACCTTATGCCTCAAACATACATGTTCCATCCATGTGCCTCAAGTTACGCTTTGTAAAATACAAACAATGCAATTTATATATCTTTGGAACAACAAGTTCCATTACTAGGCACAAGTTATTAGCATCTGAAAGTCTTATAAAGGACTTTTTAAGCATATCTCAGATTTTGTTTTTCATGATAAATAAAAGAAAAACCTTGAAGGGTAATGCAGTGGATTGAAGAGAAAACAACAAATAGCATGTGACTTTTCACCACACCTAAAGGGTCTGGAGAAAAGAATAAGCAATTGCTTAAAGAAATATCCTTTTCTACATCAGTCACAAGATTTATTCCACATTTAGCAGAAGATTTTAGGTGTCTTATATCAGCACAAACCAAATTTTAATCAGTTAGATAGCCAGTTATAATCTCTCACGCAGGTGAATTGCTGGAGATGAAACAGGGTCTGAGGTTTAGCATGTCAAAATCTCAGGAATTCTGCCATTCTCTTTTCTGCCATTTATATGTTTTGTGAATGTAGATGCTTTGCTTTAATTTTCTGTATCTCAATTCTCCGCACAAACAACCCATAATAAATGCAAGGACCTCGGGGTGGAAGTATTTAATATCATTATAATGTCCCCTAATTTGAGTTTGAGAGGTTTTTATCAAACAGCATGTTGAATGCTAAATGGTGTGCTCCTAGCTGGATCCAAGTGGGGAAGAGGTGGGCAGAAAGAATTAGAAGGTTCAGTTCTAGTGGTTTTTTTTTTTTTCTTGAAAACCTTATCTTTAACTCAACAGTAAAAAGAAAGTTTGTGACTTTTGTAACTACAAAGAAAACTACGATTTTTCCTTTTTGAAACTGGAGTATGTCTGTTTCATGTTTTAAAACAAAAATGTTTTCTCCTCTAATAAGCTCTATAGAAAAGACGACAGCAATAGTATATGAACCTAATTTTCCTTGAAGTGCTACTTCAGCACCTCTCTCAGCCAGCCAGATATTTACCGCCTTTTTCTCATGAATTCAGTCAATTAATATGTTTACATTATTCTTGATTTTTAAGGGTACCTGAGCCTGTGTGTCCCAGTATTGTTAGATAAAATACAACAAAAAAGGGGGGTGGGAGGGATGTGGACACAAGGGATAACTGTTGTTGTATAAACTTATACATATGCAAAGTTTGCTGTTTCTGTTTCAAGCCTGAAGTAAGGCTGGTGCAGTCCTTTGTTCTACATGTCAGTTGTTCTAAAAAAAAGATAGTTACCTGTCCCTACAAATTTCTTCTTTACTATAAACAGTGAGCAGATGGGAAAAAAAGTAAAAGTGTTAGTGCTCACTGCTATAACAGAATAAATCCTAAATAAAACTACCCTCAACCTGTGAACATTTAAATCACTTAAACATGTGTGGAGTTGCATTGATGTTGATGGTATTATTCCTCTGCTGAATTTAAGCACATGCTTAAAGGATTTGCTTGACTGGGACCTGTGAGCAGATGCTGACCTTCTATTTTTTACAAGTTAAGTGTGCACAGACATATGCAAGAAGTGTATAATGTAAACCAGTGCACATAATACAGGCTTGCAGTGGCACAGAGAAACACAGTTGTGTCAACTTTCTACCTTTTGGATGCACCTTTCAGTCATCTCCTTCAGTGTTTTGAGAATCTCAACATTTTAAGGCAAACGACTTTTCACTAGATTGCAATTTCCATAGTCAGAAGTTTAATATATGTCAATTTTTTGCAAAAATTTATGAAGACTAAGATAGATTTAACTTACACACTAAAGTGTGTCCTCTTAATTGCTAGAGTTTCTGAAAGACACAATCATGTTTCTTTGGTGCAATTTAATAAAATTAAACAAATCAATCAGTAGTTTTATCCTTCAATTTTATATTATTTTTTTGAAACAAAGGCTGCTTGTGTCTGCTTTATTGTGTCCAAGGAAAATGGTGAGAGTGTATATTTCTTTCAGAATATATAATCTAAGATCATAAACCGTCTATCTACAAAGTGCAGAAATATTTTATTAACAACCTTTCTGGGCACAGCCTGGAAATTAAATGTTCCCCACATGAACGGGAGTATAGCTGTTGTGAATCACTAAAACATAAACATACTGGTGATACTTTGGTTCATATGCACATGTTATATGGCCCCTTGCTAAAGACATAACTCTGAGCTGCATGTTTGCCAAGCAAGAAACAGTGGCAAAGGGAGTTGAAAAAGGTAAATTCATATTAAGGTGGGGGAAAAGAAGCAAACATTTTCCACATCTCCTTTAATAGAAGAGACACCGGGCTACTTTTTTTTGATTAGCAAGTTCCTCTTTTCACTACAGATCTTTTCAGTGTTCTACTTTACAGCTAAACTCCCTGAGACCTGACGTGGGATTTAGTAAGCTTTAGATAACATAATCTCCATCTAATGGGAATTTCTGAAGCCAGTCACTAAGTGTATGAATTATTATAAGAGAAGAAAATCAAATTTAATATCAAAGAACTAACTTTAGAAGTTCAAGCAGCGGACAATATTCATTTTCCATCGACAGAATTGTTTAATAAGAATCTATCAGCAATACAGGAAACACTAGGTACTCTGGCAATAAGTGAATCATGATGGCTTATTTCCTTTTAATTCTATGATCCCAGCTGGAACAAGGTGTGATTGGAGAATGGTTTAATTGTTCATAGACATCTGTCTTTGGATTCAATTGAAAAATAATATCCTGGGCATAAAATGGCCTACAGAATTTTTGACATTTTTATATCTTTCACAATCAAGGCATTGTCAGAAAGTCAGGTAGTGGAGCTCTGAAAAACTTATGGATATATTTAAAGTAGAAGAGAATAAAACCCTGGTAATATATCAATATACACAGCTGGAAAGCAGATGTTCAATTGAGTGCACTCAGTACTTAGAGAAAGCTATTAAAGCTGTTACTTACTCAAATGAGAAATTTCTATAATTTATTGTTCTCGCATTTTTTATTTCCCCTTTTCTTTTCGTGTTAAGCAGACTATAGGAATTTTATTTTTCATATTGTTGAAGTCAATTACCCTAAAAGTCTGACTTAGTGCAGTATACTACATAATTGCTAAAGAATGCCCAAGGCTACTGTCAATCAAATTAGCCAGTGACTTATGAGTTGTTTACTGTACTGTGAAATGAAGTGATAAATGTGTGTCAACCAGTAAAATGTGACATTTTGTATTGGATATACCCACTTGAAATAGGTTTTGTGTCAGTTTTATTCATTTCTTACCAGACTGGCACATATTTTAACTGAGTTTTGATTATCAAAGGAGACATATAATATTAAGCTTTATAAGGTATTGGTAATCATGCAGCTCAAGCCTTGAAAGGCCTTGTGTGGTCCAGTAACTGAAGTGGCATGCCACTGAGCACTCATATTTTCCATCTGCCTGATAAAGAATGGCAAAAAGAATATAATCTTTTTCTTGAATGTTCTCCTTCCTTTGATTCAAAACAATAATTTTGAAGGAGAACCTCTGGTTCAAATTATTAATAAAATGGTGACTCAGAATGAGGTAAGGTTTGAGGGTTTTTTTACCCCCTTTTTTTTTTAGACTAAGTTCAAAATTAAAATCGGAGTGGGATATCATCGCTTGAGGTAACATATTAAGAACAAGCTTGTATTGCATGATTTCCTAGACAATGACTTACTAAAGTATCTCTCTGAGGTCACACTGAAGTGAAACTCTAACCTTCTGGAGCTGTGAAAGCTTAGTTAGTAGTTTGTGAAAGAAAATCAGAGCACTAGAAGTCCAAACCAAACAAGAGCATTTATATTTCCTCCAGAGGGAGATGGCTTGCCATTCCCACCAAATGTTTTACTAAACATTAGATTTAAATGCTGCAAAATTTCTCTTCCCATGACACAGAAGAGAGCTTACCTCTTGGCCTGCTCATAATAGCCAAGCACTTCTGTAAAAAGTATGTTAGAAATGCAGAGAAGGAAAAGGTACTGATAACTTTGCCTACCATCTTCTCAATATTTACATTCCTGCTATAGTTCCAGAGAAAACTTTTCCCAAACACAATGACAATTTGACAATGCCTGGCTTTAAAGTTTTATTGTCCATGATGGTGTGGTAGTACATCTCCCCCTGCCCCTGTTCTTCTGTTCTGTTTTTCCCCTTCACTTCGGCCGCTTTACAATCTCAGGAATTCCAGGCCGCAGCTTTTGTGTAGCGAGTTGGTCAGTTAAGCACCCCTTAATTGTACCAGAAACTCCTACATGGCTGGAGCGGAGAGCGGCTCCGTTCTTATAAACATTCATATTATGGCTAACGAGGGGAACAAGAACAAACAGCTAGCCCGGACAGCCTTGAAACAGGGTAGTATCATCACTGCTGGAATTCTAACAAGCCGACCCGAATTGTGGCTCGGATGGAAATTTACTGGTGATTAAAGTCAATCAGCTCACAATCCTATAAACGGCAGTCCTAAGTGAGGCCCTTTGAGCTCTCCTGGACCGCCGCGGGCCGCACCAGCATCTCCCTCTGATCGAAACGTCTCTCAGAGTCAGCGAAAACTAGCAGACTCCGAAAGTCTGTTGCTACCAGAACTCCATTGCCAGAGATCGACAACGGAGCCTGGGCTGCTGATATTCTTCACTCCTCGAGACTCTACTCTCGCCCGTTGAGAAATGCCAAGGCATTAGACATGAGTATTTCACGAAACTCGAGGGGAATTTTTAACAGGTATACTATTTTCATATATGCATTTATAGTTGTAAGTGTGCATGCATGAATCAATTTAAGTAGTTTGTAGATGTATGATTTAATTTTAAAAGGAGTTTTATATTGCTGTATTATTCTTATAGTATTACTCTCCTAAACTGTTGACCAAGTCTGAGACTAGGACTAGACCTAGCCGCACCTAGGCTCCTCTCTGAGAAGTTTAGAAAGCAAGGGGGTCTAGTCTGAACCTCGTGACTCAACGGGAGGGTCCCCTTTCGCCCCCCCCCCCCTTTTTGCCTTTATTCCATATATACGCAATACTTTTATGAATCATCTTAACTTGTTGTGATTTAATTCTCTTTTATGCGCTTCTGTGTAGTAATAGTGAACCTTGCCATCTTCGAATCTGTAACTAAATCACTGTTTGATCAATTTTGTCTAATCACTCTATTAATCATTGATGATTGAGTGCTATTAAAAATACGATAATCAAATTCTGCAATTCGCTATAAGTAAATTCTAACTTTTACTAAATCAAACTGTGTAAAGTCACTAATTCATAGTGAATCAACATAACCAGCAGGATTCACAGACCTGCATTCGTGACAGATGGATGACCAACCTTTACTTCTGCCATATTATTTTCTATTTAGAAATAGTTATTACGATAGATGGAGCCATTTTTACACATATTTACTATTTGAAAAGCAAAAATAAAACCACCAAATCCTTAAAAAATGTAAATATTAAGGTGGTGTCAAATAAGGCTTATTGACCTATAGACACAACTCCCAGGCAATTATCATACAGTTTTGCTAAGTATTTAAACAGAAGAATGGAAACCAATCATATTCCTGGGCCCAAATCAGCTCTTGCATATATGGTTGGCCATTAGATGTTTGACCATTGAATGCCACAGGAGTATTAAATTACGCCCTTTCTACTACATTGAAGGTAATGTAATCTTATACTGGCGGCACTGCTATGCTATATACTAGCTTTTTCTTCATGAAGAAGCTGAGCAGTATATTCAAATTCCACCCATCTGTCTTTCAGGAAAAGCATTTTTGTCCAACTTTTTGAAGCTTGGTGGTTAGGTTGACATAACAAATACATTCAAATTAATATCTTGTTTAAAAGAATTAATACCATTATTAAAGGGTTGCAATGTGATATGGTAAGAATTTTTTTTGTCTTATCTAAAGGAAAACAGATGTGCAAGTAAGAGGTAAATGAGATATCTGGGGAGTTGATTCAGGTTTCATTTTTTGTTGCTCATTCATATTTAATGTCATTTCTGTCCATAGTCTCATATCATTGTTTTAAAATCTGCAAAGACATTTTCAAAAGGACATTTATAAAGACTGCCACAACTGTGGCACTGATCCATTTCATTTTGTGGGTTTTTTTTTTTCTTAGTTCTCATGCAGTGCAGATCAACTTGATATAAGACTCCTTATTCTAAATGCATGTGCACTATTCAAGTTCACAAGTATCTTTTATTTATGAAAGTAAAACCAAGTAAGCTTAGAGATGGCCAGCACTGAAATCATTAACATATAATTTTCCCTATTGGCTCATACGTCTTAATTTAATCTTTCAGTCCTACCCTTTTGCACGTAATATGACATCTGGACATCCTCATGGGACAATGCCTGAGTAAGGAAATCTACTGGGGACCCAGCTGACTCCTTAAAAGCAGACTCCTCAGCTCTTAAGGTCTGGGGGCCCTCATCATGGTGCAAGTGAGAGCAGGCAAGTCTTTTGCTACTCCTAACATCATCGCTAAGCTGACATGGAAATGTAAGAGCAACTATGTTGTCTTTTCCAAGATTTTCCTTTCTTCTCACCTCAGGGGAAATCTTGAATGGGCAACAGCAGCCAGCTTCCAGTTTCTTTTCAGACCTGTCCAACAATTCAAAGGAGCCAAACACAGCAGGAGGAATCTGTTCCAATACATTTAGCTTTTCTGAGTGGAAACAATAAAAATAAATAATGATCATCATGGAATATAATGTACCAAAATGATTTATTCACACTAAGAAGAAAATGTTTAGAATATTTTACAACTCTTGCTTTAACAAAATATTGCTTAATTGCTTCTGTCTTTTTTGAAAATACAGTGAGTACATATCTGTATATGTTAGGAACAGCATTTTCAATCTTTTCCAGGTGGATCTAAGCATGCATGCTTTCTCAGTCCTCTAATAATCTGTGACCTTTCCTTTTCCTGATTCCACAGCTTAGTTTTTCTAGGCCACTTATCCTGGAAAACTAAAATCCTATGCTGGCCTGCCTCTGCTGGGCCAAAGCATTATAGCTACAATATAGTTCTGTATTTTTTCAGTCTTGCACCTTGTAAAAGATGTGAAAAACATGTTTACGTCACTGTCTTTACATCATTTCACAAACATTGTTTTGACTTTTCTCATTTCCCCTTCAGGCTTGTAAGTCTGAAAATCTCCTCCAACTTATCCATCATTCTTTCTATTCTGGTCTGCTCTTGCTTTTAGGTACAGCATGGGTCTTTCTGCCAAAAGAGTATGCAGTGTGTTGTCAGGTGTCTGACCAAAGACGGTACTCATCAACCCAGAGTTAAAAGAAGTGGCAACTCAGCATCTCAGAGGTGAGGTTGTTATGCCAGTAAATGGAAGAAAACCTAAAGCATTTGCTTTCAGTTTTTAACATCCTTTTTCTAGGAGGAAAGTTTGAGGGCTTTCTTCTTATTGCAAATTCTATTATTTTCTGTGTGTGAATTAAAAAGAGATCAGGAAAATGCATAGCAAATAGTCACAGAATGAGACTATGCATGTATGTGCATTGCAAAAGTCTGGAGACAGACACAAGACTGCACTTAGAGATTTAATCCCATGGCAAAACTTTAACTCCCTCAATCACATCTTGACCAAGCAGAAAATCAGAGACCTGGCCAAGGAGTGCAATGGTTCCACATGTAGAGTTCATTCCTAAAAAAAGTAAGGCTAAGAAAGGAGGGGCTGGTAGGTCTCCTAGCTTTCCCTCACTGGGAAAAAGGGTCAGCATGCAGCCAGCACAAACAGCTCCGTCCGGCACACAGAAGCACTCCTTGGTCAACCAATTTAGAGAAAGCCACTGAAATCAATAGTTAAACTCCTGTTGCTTTCAGCAAGGCAGGATTTTACCTAGCATGTTGGCAACTAGAGAACACAAATGACTCCCTGCAGCAAGAGTATGTGAGCTGGTAGGGCTGACAACAAAAGCAGCAGAGTAACATTCCCATTGCAAAGGACACAACAGAGCATCCGTTTTTCCAGTTTCATGACCACTCATGTATGGCTGAGCTGTACTGCTGTGCTTCATATTTTGACATATTTTGATGCAGTTTAAAAAATATGCATAAGTTAAACATCCAGGCATTCCAGCCAAAGACAGTTTTAGCGGCTCAGCTCACTGCTTGTTTTTCAGCATGTTCCTCACACCAACTGTAGTCAGCAAAGCAGAGATCCAGCACTCTGGGGAACACTTGTTGTGACGTTGCCTTGCTGTTGTAGGCTGCACTCTCAAGAAACATCATAGTTAGCAGTTTCCAAATGTAATCAGATATTATTCTTCCTTTGGGTTTTCAGTGTGAATTTTGTTACCTCTTAAAAAAATTCACTTTCTGTCCTATGTCCACTCAAAATTCAGGCACAGTCTTTTCTTTTCTTTGGCCATGACTCTTGTGGAACACTTGCAGTGGTAACACACACCTTCTGTGACACAAAACTGTAAAAAAAATGTTTAATTGCTCCCTTCACCTCGTCTCAGGAACATGTGTCATTTCCAAGTCACTTCTGTTTTCCTCATAATTTGTTGGCAATATTTGCCTACTTGCTTAACACTTTATACTGAAGTCCAGATGCCAATGGCATACTTCACCTCACCCCACTGCAATGCAACTTACACCAACCCACTTGGGTTCTGCTGTAGATAGCAGTGCTCTCACCTGACTGCTCTCCACAGGGTAAACTGTGCTCCCCTGGAGGTAGGAGTATTACTGCTCCACTAAAGGATCTTAGCAGATCCCTCTGGAGTGCTTCTACTAAATTCCTCCATCTTCTTGCACTAGAACACACTGCTCCTTTACAAACATGTTCTGCTTCTTGTTATGTTATATTCTTTTTATGTTTTGCCAGTGTTATATTCATAAGAAGTCACTTTTAAACACATAATCACACATATATTCATGCATTTTCTGAATCTCAGATTACATGAAGGAAAGTATCACCAAGAGAGCATTATCAGCCTACTTCATTTTTCACAATAAATATAAACACAAATATAAACCTGACCTTTTCATGGTAAGTTTCCTAGTACGGTAACCAGTTAAGGTGAACAAGAACCTATTTTAGTGTTTGCACATAAAGGAAAGTAGAGGAAAGGAGAATGAGATATGTAGCTATCATCTAGTCTATGCATGGCAATATTTGTGTAAATGGCTGCCCACACGGCTGTGTGAAAGCAAGTTGTTGTTCCTCATTTTTGGCAGACACGTTGCAGGAGAAGAGTAAGAGACAGCAAAAGCATACAAAGAAATTTTGTGCTGAACGGCAATAAATTTAGCAGAAGATAACAAATAAAGGTCATGACTGGAATGTTTCACCTGCTGTTTGCAACCATAGATACCATGTTTGCAGATGCAATTATGAAGAGTGCATGACAGGAAAACAAGCCACCTAAATACATATACTTTTCTAAGGATTGTGATGAGGGTGCTCTCTCTGAGTAGTTTTACATAACAAGCTAACAAAGTGATGCAAATCTGAACAAAGGAGCATTTAGAAAAGGTGCATGTTACTTCAATATCTTCTCTGAAAGTGTTGTAATGGTGATGATGTGGTAAGTTTTTTTCCTATTTAAGCAAAATTTTTTGTATACTACTGGAACTCTAGTCAAGTATATACCGAACCATATACTAATTAGTGTATTCTCTTCTCTAGTCTACCAGCTAATATATTTTTTGCCTTTATTAGCTCTTATAAAGGAGCTAGTGAAATGTTTCTGTCTGTTCTGCAAAGAGACTCTCCCTGCTGTGGCTAATAGTTTGTGTTAGAATTCATCTTCACCCAGCACTCGGGCATCAAGTTTAAGGCAGTCATCAAGCTTTCATTTATACCCGCTGGAAAGAAATCTCTACCTGCTAACAGTTTAGGATACAATTTATCCAATCAAATACATATTTCTTTCTTTCTTTAAGTGAGATGAGTTGCATACTAAACTTAAGTGAGAGTGTTGGTTAGATTTCTATAGACTATACAGAAAGACTGTATCACCTAGCTCTCTACTGTAAATAGGTAACATTAAGTGAGATTTAGATAAATAATTTCCAGATGGATAAAGTTAGATAAAATGAATTACATCTGGTGTATTATCCAGATAGCTGGATGAAACTAGTAAAAAAGCTTCAAATTTTCCAATCTTAATCAATTATCTATGATCAATTTTCTGAGCTCTTTTTTCTTCTGATCTTCTGGAACGTATGCAAACAAAATACTACAACCATCCAAAATCAAGACAATGTGCCTTGTATTCCTTCCAGAAACATCTACACAGAGTAAGTGTTAATGTCGTCTCCAGCTGCATGAGTCCATATACAAAATTATTATTATTATTATTACTATTATTTTATTTTTAGTGAAGCATTTAATGAAATGAGACTCCTGAAAAGACCTGTGCATATTTTTTTTCCTGCTAGAAACATAATCAGCAGTGCAAAGTTTCTTGCTGTGAAGTCTACACACTGTTTTCTGCAGCTCCTATTTCTGGATGAAGAAAGCACACAATAAGCAGTACACCCTCAAAATGTTTAAGATAAAATAAAACATAAATTGTTAACTAACATGATAGAGAATTTTCTATTGACCCGTATTACTTTCCCTTCAAAGATCATTACCCAATACAGCAGTCTTTTTATCTAAAGCATTAGTAGTCATTTGTTTGCTAAATGAGTTTAGAGATCTACTTAGACATAATTTAAATACCATTTAAAACTCCATTAGGTATGTTTATTGCCAAAATTTAAACAGTATTCTCTTAGTTCTTCTTCACTGCTTTAAAAAAATGGCAAACGCACAAATGTCTGGCAAAGCTAATTAACCCTCTGGTTGTCAGTCTCCTAAAGCAAAAGTTCTACATCAGCATGGTCCATTGACCACTGACTTGATACACTAGTAAGTCTCCACTGAAATGGCCACAAAAAAGGGAATTAAGAGAAGTAGAACGGATCATTCTGTATTGTGTTGATGTTTGCAGACCCAAAACCATCAGGAAATCACAGGAATTTTTAAGAACATCTGTCACAGCTAAATAAAAGCTGAAATTTCTCAGGTAAAATATCATCATCAAAAGGAAAATAAAGATTTTATGTCATACTTAGCCTTATGAAATAATAGGAGTTCTAGAAATTTTTATAGTAAAGAGTTGTTCATGATAAATGTTTGAACCAATTGTTTTACAGCATAATTCACAGGTCAGGATGACAGGACACACAGGAACTGTTCAAAACTTTGTAGAAAGCTAGAGAAATCTTGGTCTATTTGAGGAACAGAAATAGGTTTGTTTTTTTTTTTAATTAAGCAAACCCATCAGCACCAAAAATAAGAGCCTGGGAACCTGAAAAACAACCAACAAACTCCCCAAAACATAAACAAAACCAGTCTATCCTCTCTACTTGCATTAAACTTGATACACAACTCGGAAAAAATCCAAGCTTTGTCTTTTCAGTCCCCTTCATATAAGCCTTACAATTCATGACAAGTTACATGTTCAAGTACAAGGAAAGATGCAAATAAAATCAATTGCTAAAATACATGAATAAACACCATGTGAAAAGTAAAATGATGAGCAGCGTGCAATCATTTTGGAGTGTCTTCCAATAAAATATCATTGCTTAGCATAACCTGATGGAAAATTTCCATCCAAACTGATTTTTCCAGGAAAAAGTGTTGAAGTGTTTTTCCTGCTTTTCAAACAGCTCATTATTTGTCAAGCTTACTGGATTTCTATATATGAAAATAATCCAATTATTCTTTAGCCTAAGCATATATTATTCTATGCCTTATAATTGCTGTCAAGATACACTGATTTACTGAAAATTCAAAACCTGAATATTTAGTTATTTTGTATACTATTAAATATTTCTACATGAAAACAATTTACACATGATTCAAATAGAGGCATGCTTGCCACAGGAAAGAATTACTTTAAAAGCACTTTTTCTTTTGACAATTTTAATAACCAGCTTCTGCTTCCAAAATACTATTTTTCTGTCTAGAATAAAAGTAAAAGTATACTTTTAAGGATTAAAAAGTTTCTGGAAAGTACTAAGAAATAAGAAATTCTACTGATGAGATCAGAAATTCTCCCAGATGTCTGTCTAAAATTAGGAAAAATGCAATTTCTAGAAAAATCTGTATTGCCCACGAGGTTTGAATTTTTGGTTCATCCAGGTATAAAAACAGTCAAAAGTAGGGAAAGATGGATATTTCCCCTATAAAATAATGTTGTTATTTCAAGTGCAATCACGTTCTCTGAATAAATTAAAATGTTTACAGAAAGATGCTGCAGCTCTAAGTAATTTCTACCTCTCTCTCTTTCTTTCACTCCCTCTCTATGCATATGTATGTAGCTAAGGTACTGTGAGGCAAAAACAACTTCTGGTTTTCAGGAAATATCAACATTTCTATTTTTTTTTTTTTTCTGATCAGTAGCTGTTATAAGTTAGAACTGTTTAAGTCTATATTACATATGTAATGAAACATATATTCTGCATATGTCTGTATGCGCTTAAATGCTACATACAGAACATACTCTGAAACCAGGGACAGTTGAAGAATGAGGTGAGAATCTGTTAACCAAGTCCAGTAAAGTCAGATCATTTGCGCAATAGCTCCTGCTAGTGTGTAAAAAAAGACAAACCTCCTCTCTATTCTACCTTATTTGCATAGTTTGTCATTAACTGCACTTTCAACAGACTTGAACTCCCCCTTGCTTTTATAAGGAATTCCACAGATAAATGTTACCAAAGAAAAATACACTTTCAATCAAAAGATAACAGATAGCATGTATATCTACAAATATATAGCATATATGACTACCTGAAGAATTTTAAAAATAAATGTCTTGCCATGAAGAGAATAGTGTTGGGTGAATTATCACTGAGAAACGCTCCTGCTCCATATACCCTTTCTCACCTGGACAGTTACAGCTACAGCATGAAGCTTGCCTTCTGTCTGGGTCAGTTCCAAAATCTCCTCACCCCAGCATGAAACATAAATCAGATATTGAATTGAGCAGACCTTTCGGACTCTATTCTGGTCATTTATAGTTACACTAGGCTGAATTATACCATGTGCCCTTTATGTGGCCCATGGGACGATTTCTCTGCCAAGAATTCTACCTTTCAGACCAATAAAACGTATGGCAGCATAGCAGCCTGGACTGAAAAGAAGGGTTTCATTATTATTTTATTTTATTAAACAGTTTGTCACAGCATACCAAGGTATTTATTCTTCTACCTAAGGATACACAGTCTACTTGAGTTAAAATGTTTGTCTAGAGATGTTATATATACTAATATATACCAATATGATTTCATATATTTTCCTAGAAATCAGAAGCTCAAGGTCAGCGGTCACAACATGAGAGAGAGCATACACATATATTTGAAGGAATATAGTCAAGATGTGTATATATATACTGAAAAATGACTGAAAATGTTACTGAAAATTACTCAAACATAAATGAAAAAACACATTTCTCAGATACAGACATTTACAACTCCCTGTAAAACTGGTTCAAAATTCCTGACCTAGGAGAAAAAAAGTAGAAGCAGGATATTGTTCTTAGTTGACTCCTTGCCACAAAATTTTAAAGATAGCATTCATGTAATATAGTGATGTGCTGAGGTATTTTGTTAATAGAGGCCAGATGGATTGAATTAATTGCTAGATAAATAGATAGGATGTGTTTGACCAAGTAATATGAATGCACTATGAACTTAAGGAATAAAAGGATGTGAGATTAAAAACAGATCCAAGGGAAGCTGATGAGAAGATTCCCATTAACTTTAAGGAGATTAACTCTACCAGACACCTATTATGTTAAATATGAAATACCATATCTGTTACATAAAAAGATAGAACAGCTGCTTTTTTTACAATAGAAATAATATTAGGACACTCTTAAATTATACTAGTTCATGGTACTGCTGTAGTCCCCAAAAGTTAACCATTAACTTCAACAGAGCTAAAAGGAGTCCATAATAAATCACTGTCACCTGGAGGATTTAAAAAAAGTAACATAACACAAACCAAAATAGTAATATCTAAAACTATGATAATTTTACTATATTTATCTGGAACTGTTACCCTTACATATCTAAAGCAACAAAACTCTTGCACACTCTTGATCAAGTTATCAGAAAAAAGTTATCAGGAGGGTTTGATTCAGTTTCTTGTCGTTTGGAGGGGTTGGGTTTGGGTTTGGTTTTTTTTTTCCCTAGTAGGATGAATATTTTATCATTTAAAACAGGTAGCTTTTCATCAATTACAGTACTTAACAGTCCCTTTGTCTTCCTTCCTTCCTTCCTTCCTGCCTTCCTGCCTTCCTGCCTTCCTGCCTTCCTTCTTCTTATAAACTTTGCTATTGCAATTTAAGATCTCTGTACCTAAATAGTAGCTTTGGATTGAGTTTGTTTCCTGCATTTTACTGGGTCTGGTTGTAATGGAGTTAACTTTCTTCATAGCAGCCCACTGGGGGCTCCTCTGGGATGGTGCTGTGTTTTGGATCTGTGGGTAAAACAGAGGCGATAATACAGCAATGTTTTGGTTATCACAGAAACACCGGCTGGTTGAGGTTAGAAGGGACCTCAGGAGGTCATCTGGTCCACTCCCCCTGCTCAAGCAGGGCCACCTACACCTGCCCAGGACCATGTCCAGACAGCTTCTGAATATCTCCACGCATGGAGATATCCTTGGGCAACCTGCTACACTCAAGTAACAAAGTGTTTCCTTGTTCAGAGGGAGCCTCCTGCGTTCTAGTTTGTGCCCTTTGCCTCTTGCCCTGTCACTGAGCAGCACTGAAAAGAGCCTGGCGCTGTCTTCTTTGCACACTCCATTTAGGTATTTCTGTACATCAATAAGTTCCCCCTGAGCCTTTTCTTCTACAGGAGGAACAGTCCCACCTCTCTCAGCCTTTCCTCAGAGACACTCCAGTCCCTTAATCATCACAGTCACCTTTTGCTGGACTCTCTCCAGTATGTCCATGTCTCTCTTGTTCTGGGGACCCCAGAACTGGACACAGTACTCCAGGTGTGGCCTTACCAGTGCTGAGTAAATACTATTGCTGAGTAGTGTTTGCATATACAAGGCTTTCTGGTTTTCTCATTCTGCCCCTTCAGTAAATAGGCTGGGGGTGGGAGAGAAGCTGGGAGGGGACACAGCCAGGACAGCTGATCCAAATTTTCCAGAGAGCTATTCCATAACATATTGCATCATGTTCAGCAATAAAAACTGAGGTGGGAGTGGGGGATGTCTTCCAAGGTAGCAGCTGCTATGAGACTGACTGGACATCAGTCTGCTTGTGGGACATGGTGAGTGAGTGGCTCTGCATCATTCGCTTCTTTTTTTAATCTCTTTGCTCTACTTAATAATGTTTTTATATTAACCCATGAGTTTTCTCACTTTTGCTCTTCTGATTCTCTCAGCTGTCCCACTGGGGGTGGGAAGTGGGCAGCTGTGTGAATGCTTAGCTGCTGGCCAGGGTCAACCCACTACAAGTGCCTAAGGATAGAATAGGAAGAAAAGTCTCATAGTTTCAAAATAGATCATCTCAGTATGAGGCATTGTGTAATCTGTTTTATTATGACTTCTTTGTACAACCCATATGACAGTGCTAATACGCTTGCAGTCTTGCATCTAATCTATGGATGTGCAGAATATTTTAAGATCTATGAAACTGGTCACTTAAATACCTAAGGAATTATCCCTTGTGTGCTGTATTCTTTCAGTGAGTTCTTTAGCCTATGTTGGCAGGAGCCTGTGGTGCTACAGTGTTATATCTAGAATGGCAACTAATATTAATTTTTTATTACTGTAATTAGTGCTTTCTTTTGGGGCAACAACACCAAAATGAATGGTTTTCCAGGTAAAGAGTTAAATTAATCTTGTATGCTGTCTTTCCTGTTTAAATTAAACCAAAATTAGTCAAGTGGGACACTTCAGAAAGGGGTACTAAAGGGCCTCTAATGTTTATTGCTCCCATTTAAATGGATTGAATTAAAGCATCCTAATGTTTATTGCTCCCTGTGAAATGAACACAATTAAAAGAGACAGCACACCTGATGGTATTATCTTGCCTTGTTCACCTAGCCCAGCCAATATGTTACCTGACAGTAACGTGACTCAGTTTGAACAGACAAAGGCACACACTAAAATTAGTCCAAAAATTCTTTTACTTGCCTTTCTTCTCTCCAAACAAACAATTTAACCATATTTCATACATATGCATGCTTTTCAGTTTCAGAATCTAACACGCACTCTGTTATATTATTGTTCCTAATGAGAACGAATTAAAACCCAGCAGAGACATGACCCAGAACATTTTGCTTCCTCTTAACTGTCAGTTTGACTTTCTGTAACACTGTGATCAACTGCATCCTGAGTGGGAGTTGACACTGGCTCAACTTTCTACAAATGCAGGTAAAATGGAATGTGAACTGCCTGAAACTCAATGCTGATGTAACCTGGTTCTGCACCATTACACGTAATCGGTATCTTCAGCTTTGTATAGCTGCAGTTTCATTTCTTTAATAGCATGGACTTTGATAAGAATCACGTTGTGGGCCTTATTTTTTCGGGGCTTTTGGGTGTGTTTTTCTCCTCTTTTCTGGTATCACAGCTAACTTCTCGCATAATGCAAAGTGCATTTCTGAAAGAAATCCTGTCATTGCTCTTTAATAGCAGGTTAATGGACCGTGAAATCTCAAATTTTCAAGACTGATTTTGTTACAAGAAGAGGTGTTCCTTATATCTTTTCTGCGGACAGGAAAAATCTCTTCCTTTAAAAGGCCTTAATACTCAGTGCATGAGAGGAATTGTACCACAAATCATATCTAACGATGAGATTTTCTTTATTTTCTTCTGTTACTAACACCATTTTGGAAGAACTGCTGCCTCAGGTAGAATTTGCTATTCCTCTGTGAATCAATAAAACTTTCTGCAACAGACTAGAGGATGTGCCTGCTGTGAGCTTACAAATATTAGATGAAAGGATTCATATACAACACATCATCTATAAGTTGATAGTATAACCCGCTGCCATCTGCTGCACGATTTCTTTCATTATTTTAAATGTTTGCTCTGTATTTACTATTCTTGTCTGGAATTTTCATTAAGCAGCTTCTGTATGTATGATACATGTGTATATGTGTGTATATACACATACCCATACACACATAAATATACATATATATAAAAAATATATATGTGCATGTAATACCTATATAAGCATATATATAAAGAGAGACTGTAAGAGGTAAAATAAGAAAGACTGTGAATGAGGAAGACTATTCCCCTGATTTTAAAGACCTACAGATTGTGGCCATTTATAACAGTGTGATACTGAATGCAGAGAACTTCAGGAGAATTTTACTCCAAAATATTCCAGAATTTTATTCCAGAATATTCTCCAAAATAAATGATCTAGAAACTTTGTAGATCCTCAGTATGATTCCTTTAGGAAATGTTAAGGCAACAGTTTAGGAGAAATGCACAGGAATATTTGCACAGTTAGTTAATATCTATATGTTCAATTGCCAGTGTCAGGAAACAGATTCCTTGAATTTTTTTTCTGAAACTTGGTGAAGTAACATCATTCTGTCTCTTCAGTGTTACTTTTTACTGATGTAATATCTAGGTAGTCTATACAAATTAGAGCCATTTCTAAACATAAAGACTATGCATGTCAGCATAGCTTTCCAAAACACATTTCACTCAGACTAAATTTATTTCTTTTACATAATATCTCTATATGAAATGTGTCTGAACAACATCAAATAAAACATGACAATAGTTGAAAACAAAGCACAAACTGTCAGAATTTAAATAATAAAATTAATATTTATCAGCTGTCCTGATCTCCACCTACTATGGCTGCCTACACCATAAGCAGAAGGTCACTACTTCAGAGAAAGAAGAAAAGTGTTCTTTAAAGGGACAATCCCTTTTAAGGGTTATTGGACTATTAAATCCCACCAGTGCATTCCCAGAACCTGCTCAACACAGCCAGCTCTACGGGGCAACAAGTGCAAAAAGCAAGGCTCCTGCCATTCCCTACCCAGCTCACTTTTCTGTTCATACAGAGCGTGTTCCTACCCACTTACCTGCAGTGTTTAACTGAAAATGTTATTTCCCCAAATTCTCAAGCAAGGATTTAGTCCAGTTCAAAGTCTGACTATATGTGTCCAGATTCAAGATTGAAACGATGCAACCAGATACAGTGTCACCGTCAGTGGTTATGCTTTAGGGGACATAGATATGCTGTGTTAACACCAGTCAGAAATGATAAGCTTAGAATGATAAAGACCAGATAAATTCAGGATTCTTTGCCCTGGCTTTCTAACTTTGAATCTTTAACGTACATCCAGGCCTTCTGTTCTTCAGGCTCTGCTCTGCAGCCTCAAGGTCAGAAATACTTTTTAAGGGGTTCTGACCTGAGCAGTTGTCTGCAGGAGGAAAGTTTTATATCAAATGCCAAAAAATTGTGAACCTGTGAGTTTTATTGTGAGAATTGCCAGCTTATCTTTGAATCATAAGTAGTTTTTTCTTTCTTACTATGCGTAAGCAAACTTTAAGGAACTGTTTCTAGTTTTTCTCATTAGACACGGTTTCTTGGAAAGGGTTGGTACCTGAATGGAAATTATTTAACAAAATAATTAAAAGACAAATATTCATCACCCTTTGGAGAAAAATAATGTCAATTCTACTTCAACTTTAATTACATCCATCACTTTTTGAAGTGCTAATTAGGCATACATATCATATTTTATTTTGCAAAACTGTTTAGTAATAATAGCATTGGATATGTATTTATTAATGATATCCTTATTCAGCACTCGTATTACAAGTATCATTAAGGTAACATAAAATTTGGAAGACTTGCCATTCTTTAATGTACTGGAGTTAATGAGAGAACATTATCCATCTGATACATTTTGTAAACATTAGAGCTTCACCAAGTTATGCATCAGAGATGAGAAAGCCCCTCTAGGCTTGCTTAGAACTCATGAACTCACCATCAGTCACCTTCATTAGGTGTAGGAAGAAAAAAAAACGCACCCTGAAAACTCAATATTTATACATTTATATTTAGATATTCTGACATTTCCTGTGTGAGAGTGAGATCGATTCAAGAGAGAGGAATGAAAGTGTTGACATTTTTCTGTTGGAAAGTTTTCTTCTGACATTAATTAAGATTTCTTAAGCTTGTGAACTTGTATAGCATTAAATACTTAATTTGATATTTTCTCTCAAGAGGTATTAGAAAAGGCAAGTGTGAAGACTACTTTTACTTCAATTTTTTGACATCCATCACTACGAGTAGGATGTCCTAAGACAAGATACTGTCGTCTTTAGTAGCATCACTTTTTTCAGCAAATATTTTCATAGTTCTTTAGATCTAGTAAGTTTCTAATTATGATTTCCCTGCAGGCCTTTAAATACTCTTCCCTGAATGTTCATGAGTATAATTGTCTTCCGGAAATCCTGTTCATAGTGTTTACCCAACCTAATTTTAGGAATCTAATTTAATAGGTGATTCAGAGTCAAGACTAACTCTGCTGTTCTGAATCCTCTCTAGAGGTATTTGGCTTCAATTATTATAGGTTTATAAGCATATATAATAAGCAGACAGCCATCTATGCAGAACATATACATACTTCCCATTATGATGAAGATTATATTAATTTACATGTGCTATAGAGATGTCAACTGAGATGTTGGACAATGCCATTCCTATGCTACAGCCCAAGTGAAGCGGCTATGGAGTAAGTAATCAATAAATATGTGCTTGTGGACAGTAATTAGGGATGACTGATCTTTGTAACTAGCAGTATTCACTGTTAGTTTGCATAATTTATTCTTAAAGGTATAATGTGAGATTAGAGAGCACCTCGAAAGCTAAAGAGTTCTGAGGATTGAAACTCAAGTAAGGAAATAAAATAGGAGAGTTTCATATTTAACAGTATTTTAGACACTTAAGCTGATGCCAAAATCTTCTAATTAGCAGGTTGTTAATTAAATAAAGATATAGAAAAAAAGTTAAATGTAGTGAGACAAAGAGTTAGGATTTAATACACAGAAATAAATATGTAGTTTTAGTTAACTAGAGCTGGGAATGAAGGAAATGCAATCTGTGATAGCAAAAGGAGTGTAAAGAACAGCACATGGGAGATGCTGATGGAAGAATTTAAAATCAGTCTATAAAGGTGAGAGGAAGATGAGATGTATCAACACAACAGAGAAGTCCTAGTGTTAGTCTGGAATAAAGAAGGTGGGAAATGAGGCTAAAAGACAAATAAGCAAAGGTATGGAGAGTTGAGGTGCTAACTATCTTGCAAACCAAGACACAGGAGTAAACACAGAGATCACAAAAAGAAGCTGCAACATCTAGACTTTTTGGAGAGCAGAGGCACTGATCCATTGCCGAAGATAAAAAAAGCTGGTGAACACCTGAAGTGTCTGACAATATTAAGTCTCTGAGAGCAAGGAGATAATATTTTTTTGGGGGGGGGGAAGTCAGGTGGCACAAAACTGAAGGGGGTAGAAAGATTTGTGCAACCAGGAAAGGAGAAAAATGTGAAAAGAAGAGAGGGTACAGACTGGTACAGAATAATACATAAAAGAGGGAGGAACTATGAGCTGGATATGGTGTACATGTATAAGAAGGAGTGTGTTTTCCCACATTTGAGGCATGCTCATGAATCATATGAGGAGTCAGGAACTGAACTGAGAACCTGGTCACCAAGGAAAACATGAAATGGTAGGCTGTGTTGAATGTTTGTGCTGCTAAAATAAATAAATTATTCTAGAGAGAGATGAAGAAATGTAGATATGAATAGAGCCATGGAGAAAAATTGGAAGAGTGGGAGGTGAAATGGGAAAATTAACAGGGAAAGATGTCAGTAGTGAAGTGGAGATGCAGAAAACATTAGTTTTATGGGAAGTATTAGAAGAATACAGGGGTCCAGGGATAATGTTAAGTTTAGACATAAACGAACAGCAGTGAGAAAGACAGGTGAGAAAGAAGAAGGGGAATCTGTGTGATGAGCAGAGGGAGAAGGGGAGTGGGAAAGAGAAATTAAAATGTAAAAGTGTATGTGGGTTTTCTGAATTCATGAAGGAAGGGGAGGCAGAGAGAAGCATATCAGTTTAATAAGGATGGAGTTACATATCTAGTCCAAATGAGCCATGAATCCATTCACTTTATGGAGAAATGTGTCCGTAAAGTCCTCACTGAAGCAGGTCATGAATAATGAGTTAATTATCTACACATTTCCATTAGTAAAGATTCTTCTTCTACAGTGTGCTGGTGGTGTGGATCATGGATGTCTTGACCAAGGAATCATTTCCAGAGAAGTCACAGTTACATGAGTGACAGACTTTATGAATGGAATATAACAGAAAAACAGAAATCACAATGATTCTTGCACCCAGTTTGGCGCTAATTGTAAGAATCAGGGAAGAATTTAACAGACAGCAAAAGACCTTCAGAGAAACTTTCAGTTGTATTTATTTGGAGCCCTGTGTTTTCTCTTGTTTGATCTCTAAAATCAGTCAGTTGGATTGCATGAATAACAGGGAGGAGTGATGTTATTAATCTAGTCCCCTCCTCACAGGATCAGAACAACTATCAGATTAGGAGGATTAATTTAGTCAGTGCAGAGAAAGCCACAATCACTATTTTGAAAAAGCATCTGCACAACACAAAGTGTCAGATAGCTTATGCATTAAAAAACATAGGACTGCTGACTTTATCATATATTCTACTCTGCTACAAAACTCCATGTTTTTCACACCCATTAAGATTTACTGTATTGAATTCTGAGCATTTTGATAGCCTGTGACAATTGCATTTGTTCTCTATCTCTTAAGAATTTTATAATCTTATGGAAATTAGGGAGATATATAAATAACTCTTTAATAGATAGGGGTTTTTACTCAAATTGTACAGTTGTAACCATAGTTTTCCACCAAGGAAATTAACAGGACTTTTTTTGAAGTCTTCTTGGGGAAGCTAAATTGGGCCAGTCCTGCAGGACTCTATCACAACATCCTTAGACCCAGATCAGGCATCAATTCTGAAAGACACCCTGTCCTGTCTGCATCTTTTCTTGTGGAGCCTGGGGTACGGAAAACAGAACTGGAAGGGTCAGTGCATATCTTTTCTCATTCTAAGGACATATGTGACTGCACAGGCCCAGGGCTTGGAAATTAATGTAGCTCTGGGAATATACACACTATTTGTTCAGCCACATTCTCTTCCCACAGCTGAAGCATCATCAGAGGAAATCATCTATTGCAAAGGAACTACAACCAGATCTTAATAAGAGAAGACCTACTGCTTCTGCCTCAGGCCTGCTCCCAAATTCCAGCATTCCATGATATTTAGGAAATCCCCAGCACAGCTGGGCTCCAGTAGCACACTGGGTGTCTTTATAAACACCCAACACTTATTTACTCCTTTGTGGAAGGCAAAGTCCATGGCTCAGTTCAACTCAAGCAATAACATTGTATTGGCATGACAAAGTCTGCTAAAGTATAAATGAAAGAGCCAAGATCTTCAGGGGTTCTGCACAAGGTAAAAAAAGACCTGTCCCTAATGTTCCTGCTCCCTTCCATAAGTCCTAGAGGAGCAGAACTTATTTATCCCAGTTTAATGGTAATCATTTGGAAACCCATTCTTCAGGAGGATATGACATCACATTCTTCTAAGCTACCAGATCCCACATACAGTTCAGTGGTTACCCAAATATCCTTATTTTTTTATTGTTCTCTATAAAGAAATGTACAAGGATCTTAATTATATAAAGCTTTTCCTCATGCTGCAATACCTAGAGAGTATTTATTCATTCAACTGACAAGCAAGGAACATTAAGGAATGAAAAAACATTATTTGTCTTGTTTTTTCTACTAGGTTAAGGCAATGGAGCTACAAGAATTTGTACTAACCAAAGAACTTGGCCCATTTATTCTAAAAAGAGAAATAAATGCCTTTCCCAGCATTGTGAATCTCAGACAGTCAAAAAAGTCATACTTAAAAGTTATGAGATATGCAAATATACTTCAGCTATTTTTCTTGCCATCTTTGTTTTAATCTTTTGTGACAGGGTATTCACATATTTTGGCACAACTGAAAAAAAAGTATATTAAGAAGAAAAGGAGAAAAGGTTAGTCATAGTACAATAATTGCAGTAGATTGTGCTATTAGAAATGCCCTCACCGTATCTACCAAAATTATTTATCTAAAAGACCAAATGTATATATGAATTTCAGAAATTTTCTTTAAAATGGAAAAATTAAACAATTCCAGATCTTTCCATCTTTCCTTGTAAATCACCCTTTTGAGACTGCTGGTCATTCTCATAATTTCTTGATCTTTTCCTAATAAGACAATGTCTTCTGTGAACTGGTGAGGTTTCAACAACTCCAACAGATTCAGAACAAGTTACCTCACATATCTCATGGATTGTATTTTTGTTTAAGTGTCAGAGTTTATGTTCACTTTTTTCACCTCTGGTTCAGGTCTGGCTGTCTGCCCTCTCTTCCAGTTCTTCTCCACCCAGGATCGTTTAGTTCATTACTCTTGCCTAGGTAGAAGAACTTGCACCTGCCTTCAGTGGAGTGAAACCTGTGTGTCACAGTCACTTTGAGTTTGAAATCTGTTCCCCAATCTGCTTACAGCCAGACGGAGCCTGATGCTCTGTGTAGATGTCATTAGCAAGCTCTTGATTCCATTTTCCAGACTGCTAGTGGAACTACTGTATTATTCAGGACCTACTGGACCTAAACAGATGCATTTGCCAAATCCTTCTGTTTTAGGAATGAGTCATTGATAATCACGCTTCTAGTACAGCTTTCTGCTCCATTTTCTGTTTCTATTATCTAATCCACGTTTTCACAATCAGCTTGTGAGATGTCTTGTAAAACAGCGTCAAAAACCTTACCGAAGTCAAAATATATATCCTTACTGCTTCTTCTCTATCTGCAAGGCCTGTTATCCTCTCCTGCAAGGAAATTAGGGAGGCTTAACATGATTTATTCTTGAAAAATTTGTTTTGTCTGCTGCTTGCTATGTTTTCATCTAGGGTCTTTTTTTTTTTTTTTTTTTTTTTAATTATTATTTATTAACCTGTTTACTGAAGAATTAAAATTAAGCTGCCTAGGTCTTTAAAAAAGGCCTTTCCTTTTCTCCATTTTTAATGTAAGACTACGTTTTTCCTTTTCCTTTCTTCCAGAACCTCATCCATTGCCCATGAACTCTCAGAGTGAATTTTATTGATATTAAAAAGTTTGAAAACTTATTACTTCTCACTTGCTCCCCACATCATTACTTGTCTTCAGATCTTGCTATAAGTGTGTAGAATTCTCCTCTTGCTTTTTTTTTTCTTTTTCTTCTTTTTTCTCTTTGGTGTCAACAGTTTATTTGTTCCCTGAAAATCGAATTCTGGCTATAGCAGTGTAAAGAAAACTTGGGGCATACATCTGAGCCACTACTCTCTACATCAGAGGTGGTCCCAGTTCCACAGGACAGGAGGAGTGGCAAAGGTAGGATACACACTTTGAAAAGTACTCATATACAGTCTACAGAGAAATATCTTAATGCCCCAGAAATTAAAAAGAAAATGATAATTGCTATAACCTGTAAAATTGTGCTTTATTAATCACACTGGCAACACTTCTACCAAGACTATAAAAGCTTTCTCATTCTTATGTATTTAGTTTGCCAAAAGTCAACTGTTTAAGATGAAATTTGGACATATCTTCAAGCTTTAAAAATTATTTTTTTCATTTTACCCAAACTAGTCCTAGTAGTCCTAATTCCAGCCTAGGGAAGTATAATTTATTTAGCCATGTAAAAACATTCTAGCAAATTTTTCTGATGATAGCATACTCAAACTTGAAATTTAGACAGGCATATTTTTAGGGTCATGGATATGCCTTTTGCCATCCATCTGAAAATGTCTCCTATTTACAGAGTGATATCTTAACATTCTTATATACTCAGTAGAGATTTCTTCAATTTTTGGTATTCCATTGATCTTTTTCAAAGATTTCCTCTTCACTGGAAAATGCACAGCACTTTAAGGACCAGTCTGTGAATCCCTGTAGGTGACTGTTCATGTTCTATTGCACCTCCTACAAGTGCTGGTCTGACTTGATAATTCATTAATATCACAGAGATGCTAGGAAAGCTCCTTCTTATCCTAGTCTTCAAAGAGAAAGCAGAGTTTTTCTTGCAGTTTTGTTGAAAATTTTTGTTGGGGTTGGGTTATGAAACAATTTTTGCTTAGCAATCCATTTTAATTCCTATACCTTTCCTTTAGACATGTGTCTTTACAGTGGTTCCTTACCCTTTCACCTGTTTAGTCATACCTAAAGAAAGATTTTTGCACATGTTCTTCTTGGATAAAATCACATTTTCAGAAATGATTCATCTATCATGTTGTAGGCATCTTCTTTAGGATGAAAAGGACCACAGCCAATAAAAATGCTATTTTTCATTGTGTCTCTCCAGTGACCATAAAAGAAGTCAAGGAAGTTTGGCTTTAGATGTAAAAAACTATATTCCAGACATTAGTAGCTAGCTGTCTCACTCCCTGAGGGGCTAGTTAGGAAAAAAAAATAAAAATATGAAACTCATTTTGATCTGATAAGCAAAGGCATATGGAATTAAGATAATAAAAATATTTATTTGGTCTATTTAGCATAAATTAAAATTTCCCTTACCAGTGGGCAGGCCTTACTACCATGAAAAGAAGCTTTGCTTATGCAGAGTTCAGAGAAGGAACCGATATCAAACAGCTTTATCAGTGAGATCCTTATTTTTCTCAAAGTGCGACAGGTTAGAGATTTTTTCTTATATTTCTAATAATTCCATCATATTTATCATTAAAATTTTGAAGGTATGGTAAGGTTAGGCAATGCTTTAAAGAAGCATTAATAGTTGGGAATTCATTGCCAGCACTTCAGAATGCTTTAGATCTAACTATCACATAGCGTGCAGCCAAATGTGTTAGTGATAAAATATAGTCAGGACCCAAATGAGTAAATGAATAATTGCTTTTGCAGAATAAAAGTAGTTTCTGACTCTGTAGAGATTGGCTTTGATAAATACAGCTGCCACCTAGGATAAAGCTGATATTGCCTTTCAATGTGTGGCCTTATTAAATAGAGATCTCACTATAGGTCTTACTATAGCACGTGGGATATATTCGATTAGTTACCAGAATCACTCAGGGTGCCTTGGTTTTGTTTTCTTTAGAGGTGTGGGCTGGGAGCTCTTTTTTTCACAATGACCTACTGATTTCAAATGACTGTTTGACAGCCCTTGTTCATTAACATTTCATATCTTCATTGATAAGAGAGATAAATAGCTCCCTGGGCTAGTAATTGCCTGTGGAGTTCAATGCCTTCAGATGAAAGAGTCCAATACACTACTGACTGAGCAGATTAGAAGCTCTTTTAAGGATTTTAGATTAGTAGGGATCCCTAAATGATATGAACCTAAGGTTAGTTCTACAGAGATGTTTCATGCTAGTCTTTGCAATGTAAGGCGCTGGGGGTTTGGCACTCAAGGTGGCATCCAGACTCTGCACTAGATCTTTTGTTACTTGGGTGATACCTGAAGAAAGTTTCGTACTTTATACTGGGGATCCTAAGAACCGGCACAGTGAGGAGATTGCTACAAGCTCCTGAAAGCTGGCTAGTGCAGAAGGCTGAAAAGGAGTTCCTGGTTGCATTAGTCAGGGCAAAGAACCTTCCTTTGCTGACTCTGTTGGCCATAGTCCAAAACCTTACCCAGTGAAGTTTCTTCTTCACTTCTTTTAAACCTGGAGCAGTAGGGTGTGACTGCTGGTTTTGTACAATAGTATCATCAACAAATACCTTGACCATGGGAGACCTGAGTTTGATCCCTCCCTCTGCCTACAAATTTTCAAATCCTCTTCCCCCATCTTCCTGAGAAGTGTTCTGGTTGCCAGACCATTAGTCTCATATGGCTTATGAAGGCATCACATTCTGCGTACTATGTGTCCTCCTGGTAAAGAGCAGAAAGCACTGCAGAAGAAAAGCAGCTCCCTAAGTCACAGGAGTGGCTAGTGCACAGCTTGCAGGACTGAGACAGCTGAGCTCTGGCTACCTACCAGAATAGGTGATACAGCCACTAAATTTTGCAAACATGGTAAATATTTGGGTATTATGGGAGAAGGTTGCAAGGAGATCAGCTACTACAATAGTTCTCTCATCAACAAAAAAGTGTGCTGTCTCTTATTTAGCAAAGAGCCAACTATTGTCTGAGGTGCTGTTTATATGTCTGTTTTCCTCTTTTTTCACTCCCTTCAACATCTTACTGTTTCATTAAGCCAGTTGATTCATCATTTGAGAGTGGAGAAGTACAGCTCACTGAGCACCCAGACAGTTTAATTTAATTTTCTCAGGTTTTTAGATGGGGGCTCAATTTGATGCGACTCCTTGAAATTGAACCCAGCCCTTGCTGTTGCTAATCAAATCCTGGCAGACTGTTACATCAGCGAGAAGAGTTTTAAATTGTAGTAGCATTAGTTTGTAGAAAAGTTTATTTTGTTAGAGCTGATGTGATAATGAACCTTTTCTTTATGCATTTCAGCAGATAGAAAATATGATCTTGGATTTAAACAGCTTTGTAGTGAAGAACAAAAAATGAGTGTAATTCTTTATTATTTATAGCAAAGTAATTTCAGTACAAGAAGAACAAAAGCTGGAACATCTGACTTTCAGACATTAGGGTTTTCCTGCACTTTATAATTTTTGTTTGTTTTATTTTGTTTATTTAGTGCTATTTTGCACTTGAAAAATTAGATTGATTTTTTTTCCGCCCCCCCTCTTACCCTGGTACTCTTATCTGTTTCTGTGTGGAAGAACCTTTGTCTTCAGTTCAATCATTTGGGTAGAAAAGTGATGAGTTATCCCTTATGACTTTTTCTCAGCACTGGTGCATTCATCAGGGTGTGCGCAATTTTGACTGCAATGAATGTAATGTACATATTTTATAGGAAAGTACAGTTCAGTTCTCTAGTAGGGCAGAACTTGTGCTGAAGATGAAAACAAGCTGACACACAATTAAAGAGCTGTACCTTTCAAACAGGGATCAAATCTTACTTTCAAATGCACATGTTTAACCCATGGAATTGATATTTCACCAAGTCACAGACACTATATATACTATGGATGATAGTTTAACAGATAAGATTTTTTTTTAAAAAATTGTTATGAATTTTAATGATGTAAAATGCGTAGCCTTGTGAAATGAGTTGATATAACATTCATTAGTCTTCAAGTACAAGTGTGGGAAAGTAAAAATTTTGCACTGTCTTTCCAAATTGTTTTCTGTTCTTTCACCTTTTCTCCACTGGCAAAATGTACTTTAAAGGTGTCATTTTTCTCTGAACTATGAATCTGCTGCCCAAGGCAAGAACGAATAGATGCATGGTCAAATCCAGTATAGCAAGTCTTATTTTCTTTGATAATGGAGACTTTGATCCGCCCAAGAAACCTATTCTGGGAAATGTTCCCTGTGATTCTCACTGAAGCTTAAATTGATTAAACCAAAAACAGAAACAGAAAAATGCTTTGCATTGATTTGCTATTTACAGTCTTGAGAATTACAATATCAGGCATTGTTCAAAGGTGACTAGATACAGCATAAGCTCAGTGGAGAAAACATACTACAATCAGGATTTAATATAGATTTCAGTTAAGCTCAAACCACCAGCTCTTTGAACAGATGTCAAGAACCCTTTCTGCAAAAATTTTCAGAGTTTCTTTAGCAGATGACTCCATATTAATGATGATCCAATATTAATGGCACAATTAATGACACAACTCAATATCGTAGTAGTTTTCTATCAGAGCTCTATTTCTGTTTTCATATTTTTCCAATGGCAAATCTTGCTGTTTCTAATATTCTATTTATTTTCTGCTTGCTTTTAAACATGTTTCATTGAAAATATAAGACAAAGATAATTTTATATTAAAATGTGTTAAAGAATGTATTCTAACTCCACATACATGAGGAAAAAGAATAGCCAGGACAAGACAATGTCAACTACTTTGCCAGTTCTCTTTTATTTTAAGCTCTCTGTCAGTAGTCTTAATTATTAGTCATATTATTCCTTTATGAACAGTGCACTGTATTCATATATTTGTTCCACTCAGAAAAAATTCTGATACTGTACTAACTTAAAATTAAATGCAAACAATACAAATATCTTCATCTACGAATGGAATAGTTACCTCAATAAATTGCCATCTGTTATCAAAAACTTGGGTTTATTAACAATTTTGTAATGGAAATAGAGAATCCATTAGCCTCCAAGTATGTTTGGAAAGGCCATTCTGTAAGGCTACTGGGCTTAAATAAAATTAGTAAGGGACTTCTATAACATTGATCCCTGTTTCTGGATAGCAGGAAAGCTTTAATGAGCTCTAAATGGCTTTATGTATAAAGCGGAAGGTAAGATGGAAAGGGCAAAGCAGGATGAGGTGCACAAAATTCCAACTTCTGCAGCAGCCGTTTCCCTCTGAACCTGCTTTTACTATGAAGAAATCTCACTGTTGGACATTTGACCCACTATTTCAATATCCTGTTTTGCAAACCATGTATCAAATTAAGGACTGTATTTTTTAATTGATAAAAAAAGCCTTTTCTCAAGGCAGAAAGAAAGACTAAAATACTAAAGACTAAAAAACTAAAAGACTAAAAGACTTAAAATACTCCCTTTTTTTAAACAAAAAAAAGTGTTTTGGTAAAATAATTTATAAAACATCAATGAGGGGAAAAAATCTGAAAACATTCACCTTTACTTTTCCTACAATTTTATCTTTTTTGATAACCAAAGGCTATCCTTATTACATCCATTAGCACTGAATGCATTCTGCAGGCCTTTCAGAATTATACATCTGAAGTCTGTGGCAGAGCAAGAACAGAATTTTCTTTTCTGAAAGAAAAAAAACATTCATGAATAGCTATGTTTTTATTGTTTGTAATATCAATCAGGAAAAGAGAGGAAATTAATTTTGGATTAAAAAAAATATTCCTGGAAGCCAGAAGAAAAATGTTAATAGTAAGCAATGTATTTGTTTATTTAAAATAGAACATTTTGAGGTTTTAGTTTATATTTTTTCTTCAATGTAACAAAAGATGGAGTAAATGAATTGCATTTTTGAACTGAAAAATTAAAGAAATTTCAGAAAGACTTAAACTGGTTTTGAGAAAGATCTTTAAAAAGCCTCAGGAGAAACAATTTTGCCATAAGAAATTTCTAAATATTTCAACTCCAAAAGAAAAAAAAAAATGTTTACAATAGTACTCCAGAATGAAAGTCTAATTTGTTGTTATTCTAAAAATGATCACACATCATTTCTCCAATAGACTTGTGCTTTACTAATTTCTGATGGAATTTTTGGAATTATTTTGTTCAACAGCATAGGAACGGTGATGGGTCTCATCAGAAATTTATGAAATCAGGTGAGATGCAGAGTCCCCATATGAGGCTACCGCTCTTCTTGCCTGAGATCTCAAAAGTCTCCATGAAGTGCAAGCATGATCACATTGATGGGATGAGCCAGACTGCGGATCTTGGTACACTTTGTGTGGCTTACTGGGTTTATGTGACCGGTTTAGACTCTCACTTGCCTGTGCGAGGTATCTGTTGTACCTTAGCAGACTTAGGCTAACATCTGAGTTTCCCACAGTGGAACTGAGGGGCACATTCAAAAAACTGGTTGTCAGACCACCAAACTTCTTCAAGGGAGATGGTAACTTACTTTCTTCAGTGACAGGAGAGCTCACAGTGGCTAGGGCCCCAGCTGAACACAACTCAGCTATTTGCCTTAGTTGGGTGCTGTGGATCCAGGCCTTTCAATTTGTGCTGAGAATTCATAATATTTTTTAGGACAACAGGAAAAGAGAGGTTTCTGCTGTCTCCTGTTTCTGCATGTCTCCTCTTTGCTACAGCAGTTGCAGAACCTCACATCTATTTTGTAAATAAGTTCTGACAAGAGGGTATCTGTTACCATTTTGTGCTCCAGTCAGAAAACTGGTGTCTAATATTATCCACAACCACTCCATGTTAATTGATGTGTAGAATGTTATATATTTGTTCATTCATTTTTTTGTATAGTAGCCAGACATTCTGCTCACTGGAAAATATATTAAAGTCATTCTATGACACCGTAGTGAGATATGTAGTTTGTGCAATCTCATTTGTCAGTCAATGAGAATCAAGACTAGAGCTTTCAGCCTGCTTAAAATACATGGAAACTGTGAATACTTTGTTTCTAGGCTGATGCTATACTTTAATGTCCATGCAACATATACTCAACAAAGTGTTTTAGATCTCAGATCAAATTATTTGGATGAGATTGAAGCTCAAATGCCCTTGTGTCATAAGACAAACAGAGGACTCTTTTTCATAGCTCTCTAAAAAAGACTATGTGAATGGAAAATCAGCTGCACAAAGACAATGAGCAACAGAACTTATCAGAAATTTTAAAATCCAGAAATTAATTACAGCTCAGACCTTATAAAGTTGAGAAAGCGCTTTTAGTGCTATAAAGGAATGGAAAAACAGTTTAACTTGCACTGATGGAGTGACTTCTTATGTTCAGAATTCCTTTATTTCTGTACAAAATTACAGTATACCATCTTCAGCTGATAAAGTAGCCCAGTGTGTCAACAGGGGAATACATATACTGAAAGATGACACCCACAGATGATCAGTAGTTTGGTATTAATTCTTTTCCAATCCCAAATCTGTTTTGATGCTTATATTTTTTAAGCATCTCTATTTGCTAGAAAAACAAACCAGTGTTTTCAGTTTTGTTTTACATTTGGTTTTTATATAAACTGATTTTTTTTAAATACCAGTATAATACTGGACTGATGCTTGCACTAAAAATATATTCCACAACTTGTGAAAACAGACCTAAATATTTCTTTATTGGATTTGAAGAAATTTTTGTTATCTATAACACAGAGAAGACTGTGTTCCTTTCTTTCATTGACTGTGACATTAGAAAATGTTCAGTTAGTATTAGAGAACAGTTACAAATAGTGATTTATTAATTTAGAAATCAAAATTATTTTAACCAAAAACTCAGGTGAGATCATCACTTAGTCTGAATTTTCAAAGCTCTACTGACGGCAATAATCTTGCCAGACCTCTACTAGCTATGACTCCTGCAGGAAATACACATTTTTTTTTAAATGGATGCAACACAGGCAATGCAGCACAGGGCAATGTTTTACTTCTTAACTTTCCTCCCAGTTTTCAGAATGACATTAACATGATTTAAGCTCTTATTGGAACTGAGCTATCAGGTGGCTTCTTATATTGAATTGTTCAATAACATTGAAACATTAAGGGCTAAATCTGTCGGGAAATGCCATTGTTTCAAATCATTCTTACCTAACTATTGCCAGGTTGGTGCCGATGCCTTGTTTTTTTCCCCAGGCTTCAGAGAGAAGGCTTTCAGAGCACAGTTTTAATTTCTAAGATGATTTCTTAGAAGATAATACAAGTTAACTATTTTGTCTTTCACACATTCTGAAGTGTTTCTGTGCAGTAGTTTTCTTGGTATAAAAGAAGCTTAGGAAGGAAGAAACAGGAACTCTGTTTGCAGTACCAGTAAAGACACAATATGTTTTCTGCTTCCTTCAGGGGATTGACAAGACTATTTCAGAAGAACACAAGATTGGTCAGACCAACCAACCATCTTCACAGTATCTGTATCTTTTCTGCCAGTAATTAATAGTAGATGCTTAGGAAAGAATATACAAACATTACAAGGATTATAGTGAACATTCTCCAGAATATTCTGCCAGCCTTCAGCAAATTCACTACTCAAGAATTTCCTCAGCTAGAGGGGAGCTGTTCCTCAAGTTGTGAGAATGTAATTTTATTTTCCAAGGACCTTGTTTTCAAACACATAAAAGGTTTTGGCATCCACATACCCTACAACAAGAAATTTTAAAGTTGAACTTCATGGTGTGTGAAGAAGTAGGTATCACATCTTGTTTATTTTAGACATTGTAACCCTACTTTGTTTGCAGGGTCACTCATCACTGCAAATACCTCTATTACATCATTCTTGGTAACTAGTTCCAGCTCACTAGGATGAGGAGTCCTCGTTTATTTGATTATTCCTCATAAGGAAACCACTCTGTATGTTTGATTTCTTTGGTCACCTTCCATTAATCCCTCTCCTTTTCTGCCATATTCCTCAGTGATGGGGTATCAAAACTGTACAGTGTTCAGGATATGGGAGAACTATGGTTTTATGCAATCAGACAATGATTTTTTATGCTTTGTTCCTTACTCCTTTTCCAGTAGTTCCTAATATTTAATTTGGTTTTTTTCACTGCTGCTGAACATTGAGCTAGCATTTTTATAGAACAGTCTAGTTCCTAAATTCATAGGATATGAAGAATTTAAGACTGTTTATTCCCATGTTTATCAGCTTCAACTTGTCTACAATGAATTTTATTTACTGTTTACTGCTTTCCCCTATTACTACTATGCTAATGTCAATGATGCTTCTTTGTTGAGTCTCGTTAATTGCCTCAGCTGTGCAAGGTAGAGATGCAGTTGCTAAGGAGAATCATAGCCTAAAACGAAGACTGCTATAAAATGAAAAGTTGACATCTCAGAAACTTCTGATTTTATTAGGTCTTACCTAATATAGACAATATATCCACATATCTGACCTGTTGATTATTTTACTACTCATCCAGCTTCCTGCTTCTATTTCTTTTAAATACTCACAGATGTCACAAGTACAAAATAAAGACATAAAAATGACGGTTCGTGTTTCAAATGAATATAAGATTGGGAAAGAGGTGCTCTTCATACCACTACCAGTCTTGGACATTTATTCTACAGTTTCACAGATTTACTAAGAAGTTACATCTGGGTTAATTTTTCTTGTGTGTGACATCTCATTTCTATGGCTCAGAGCTTATATGTAGAGATTATCAAATGTCAAATGCAAATGTAAAATGGATCCACGCTGTACAAAATAGTCTCTTACTGATATTGAGCTGACTATTCCCTTTAAATGTTAATGAAACTGTTGTAATTACTGAAATACCAAAACAGCCTAAGAGCTGGAGATCACAGCTGTGGCCCATTACTCGTAAATTACTGGCACAGGCACTATCTTGGCAGAAAGAGTTGTACAAGAACTTGTTCATCATGCTTCCTTTTTAAGTAAGGGATGGAGACCAAGTCTAAAGAGCAGAGAGAGAAAACTGAGGGACTTTCTTGTTCTGCTAAAGAGGTATAAAAATTACCCCTAACCAGGCTCCTTATCTCACCCCCCCCTTTTTCTTAAGACACAGAATCCAGATTATATCATAAAAACTATATATATCATCAAAGAAAATAATCCTCTCTAAACATCTTTTTTAAATAAAGATGCCCTTATTACATTTTAATGTGAGATTTACAATTATGCTTACTTTTTCACTTTTTTTTTTTTTTTTTTAACAGGAAAACTGACTATGTTCAAAAGCAGACAGACAGGATAGGAGGAAAGTGAGTTAAATAATGGGGGGAGGGGGTCACTGTTGCATTTTTTGTGCGATATTTTTTCAGCCAGCAAGCCTGTGGCAGAGATGCAGTGAAAAGGAAAATAAAGTACTTGAATGGGGTAAGTAACCTCAAGACAAAAAATGCATAAGCGCTATGCAAGCATAACTAGGCAGTAAAGAACCAGTGATATCTATACTAAAGAAGGCTGGTGACACCTTGATTCTTTGATCTGTGAACTGTGTGACAGGCTTGCAAACGGATAGTTTATTATCTGGGAGGTGAATAGCAAAGTCCTACAGCGTTTCACAGGGTTAATATGTATAAAACAGCCATTTAGATGTGTGCCAGGAATAGAGCGTGGGAGGAGTTTGCTTCAGCATGCAAGGAAGTTGTACGTGCGTCTGTGTCTATATGTATGTCTATGCGTATGTGTTTGTGTGGATCACTGTGCGGTACCCAGCTGGTCACAACAGCTGCAACTGGGAAGATCCGTACCGAAGCTGACCATGGAATTGCCAAATCCTCTTAATTCACCTTCTGATGACGTTGAAGGTGGCCCAAGCCCGATCGGGACCTTGTTCTTATTTTTGCAGAGGATCGCTATCGTTACACTCCATTTAAATTCAGGAATAAGCATCTCATGACGCCATGCTCCACTGCATCGGAACTGTATGAGCAAGGCGGTCTTGCAGAGAGAGGGAGAGACAGAGAGAGGGAGAGACTTCCCAGGCTGAGAAGAAAAGGAGACACTATCTGGTTTTGTTGTCTGTGGGTTGATTTTTTTTTTTTTTTTTAAGGAATCTGCATCTCAAAGGTATTGGAGTAATATTTCTGTAAGCCTTGTCTCAACAGCAATAAATTTATTTGTATCAACGGCAGAGCCAGATAATTCTGCTGTTGTTCATACAGGGATCTGTTGTTTCATGGATCACATAGGGAATTCCAAAGAGCAACAATCTTCGTGTTACCTCACATTATATGAGCTTAGTCATGCAAGGCAAATAACTCATCTTTGAAAGGAGCTTACATCTCACCTAAGCTTATTTAAGTGGGCAGTCTTTCCTCAGATGCAGACATTTGATTGCTTTTCTTTCAGTCATTTTTGAAAGTAAGTTTGGCATGCAATGTACAATTGATGTGTGGTATTTTTATTTAGTTACTTTTTCTCATTTTTTCAGAGGTCTCTTTTTGTTAGACACAAGTAAATGTGAAACTGCAAAACAGTAATTATTGATTTAGGGGTAGCAAAGACCGTTGAAAGCATGTTGGTATGTGAGGAGTACAGGGAGACTACCTGGATTTTTCCATCATCATTACTCCACATCCATGTAACCATGGAACAACCAAAAGCTAGTCATGGTAATATTCAGAAATAAGTGTAACAAAAATGTTGCTCAGATAAATGAACTTCAGCATGATAAAGCATCAGGGACTTGGGGTTTTTTAAAATGATATTATCCTTGAAGCAAAAAAGAAAGAGTTAATTGAAGTGAACACTTACAACTGGATACAAAGATATTTTGTAAAGAAAAATACACTTACAATGGAAATCAGGGGAAAAAAGACCTGAAACCTTAGCTGCATGAAAATAAAACTGTGAAATAGTCAAACTTACATTACTGAAAATAATTCAGTGATTAAAAGTCTGAAATGAAAAAAAAAGTAGAACGACTTTGCTTGCCTGATATGGTAATTGGGTAATAAGATATATTTTACTGCAAGTCAATTTCCTCATTCCGCTTTAGAAGTACAATATAGCTCTGGCAAAGTAGCATCTTTATGGTCCTATGGATTGACATCACAAAGCCGTGGTCTTCTTTTGAAATCTATGGAACTGTGATAAATCTTCATGGCTCTGTATTCTAAAAGAAGAAAGGATTAAAGAAAGATTTTCAAGAGTGGCATATTACCTCCTCTACACTATTTGGAGATGAAAGGATTGCATTATGGTGGGTTAGCAGTTATCAGTTTTTTCTTGGGATTAATAATTAAAAAGAGTTTATAGCAACAGGAAAACAGTGTTACAGTATAAAGATTTAAACAATGAGAAACTGTTTAACCACTGGGCTTAAAGACGGAATGATAGGCTGTAAGTATAAACAGTATGTATAGGAAATCTTCCTTTAAGATACATGTTTTTTTAATTGTATGCTACATCATCACCAGAGAGAACCATAGAAAACCAACCATCCTAATAGAACTATCTTTGCTTCTTGATAAATAATTTTAAATGAGTTATAAAAGACACCAACCGTCATTCACAGATGCTGATCATGGTTTATCTGGCTCAGTTGCAATTCTCTAAGGAGGGGTTCTATGATTAGTACTGCTCTCCTTATAGCTCCAGGAGTCTTCATTTGGATTCTCACCTAGGAAATTTTGGAATATGTGGTCTCTGGGAACAACAGAAGAAAGTAAGACCCAACTAGGGACACAGGCTGCTTGATGCAAAACAGTAAGTGTATTTTGTGTTGCAAGGACTGGTGGAAGAAAATCTGTTGTTTCTGTGATAAAATTGGGCAGGTCAGGGGTTCTTGCTTGCTTGTTCTCTTGTTTTTCAAGGTAACTGGGAAATATATTGTGCATGCAGGCTTTTGGGATCATGCTACAAGGGGTTGGAAACTACATGACTTCTGTGGATGTGAATGTTGATCCCCATCATGACATCCAGCAATGAGTTCTCCCACTCATTTGCTTACCAAGGGCCAGTTCAGCAATATATGCGGTCCTTAGGTATTCCTGGAACCCTAGGCTGAACACAATTTTCTGTCTCCAGGTTTATTGAAGGTAAAAATTCACAACGAGGAAATAGGTTCATAATCACTATAAATATTTTAAATCTAGTCTTTCTTCATATTCTACTCCTTTTTAGCTTTGTAAAAGGCCGTGTTTAATGTGTTCTCAGCAGCAAAAATTTGATGAAATCCTTGGATTAAACTATTAAGGCAAGAGGTTTTTATTTTGTTTTGTTTTCCTTTGCTTCTTCCCCGCCGCCCCCCCCCCCCCCCCTCCAAATTCATAATTTAGTCTAATCTTTCTCATTTGGCACAAAGAGTGGATGCCAGGAGCTATCATCCTCCCTTATTTATCAGTGTATTAGAGACTAAAATTCAAGCAGAGACAATGAGTTGCTCATGAGAACCCCATATCTTTTTCCATATCTGAATACACACAAAGGATACTTGATACCTCCAGAAGCAGACTAAAGTTAATCCAAGTTTAAGTTTGACAGGGCTCAATAAAGCCACATCAAAGTTGTACACCAAATTCCTTTTATAAAGTCATTGAAAGTTAGCATGAATTTTTATGTGGTACTATTGCTCCCATAAAAAACTAAACTAACAAATATGAAGCAGAATTTAATTATCACATGTAAATATGTATGGTGGTATGATTACAATACATTGATTATAATATGTTTAATTTAACAGTCTATTATTAATGTCCCATACAAAGAAACTTGAAAATTAAAGCATGCAGCACTAAGAACGCAGTTGTCAAAGATTCAACTATAACAATTTTAAGATATTTTAAATAGTTGTATAAACTTGCTGTCTCTTTCGGATCTATGCTTGCAAATAGAGGGTCATGTAACAAATCTTCTCACATAAGCCTATTGCTTCACTGTTGTTTTTCTTCCTAAGCTGGTGACATCAGCCTCAGAAAAACAGGTTTACAGGGAGTTCAAAGGATTCCAAATAACCATGAAGAAAATGTCTGAAGAGACTTCAAGGTCTGTGTCGGGCCATGGAAACGAACAGATATTCCTTGATCTAAAAGTAAAGCCAAAACCATCCTCATACACTCAGTATTAATGCTCTGGTTCTTTATTACGCTTGTGAACTATCTACACTTAGGAAAAAGTTGAGGTTTTTACCCAGATAGTCAATTTGTTCCAGTCCACATCTTTATTTCAGCTGAAGAAACCTATTATTAGCTCAAACAGCAACTTTCCCGGTTGAAAACACATGTAACATTCTAGTAAGCTAGATTTATGTCAGGTAGGTCATGAACCTTTATTGTATTCCTGTGGTAAATAACATAAACAAGCAGAAAAGCTGTTGACCACTTGTAATGAACTGGCTTCCCTATTTCAGTTTGAAGACAGTTTAAATGAAGCAAGAAGAGGAAAGCTTGCATAAAGCTATAGAAGCCACAACAAATTGATTTTTTCCACTGCTTTTGTTACCTCACGGAATTTCCACAAAGTAAGAGCCAAACATAGTTCCAGTTGAGATTTTTCCTTCTATTTTAAGGATAAATTATACACTTACTACAAAATATCTTGCACATATCCAAAGTCTAAACAATTAACTGAGTAAATACTTTGCTAAAGCAACAAAATAAATATTTTTTGCTTATATTTGTTGTTCATTTGTTTACAGTAGCATTTTACCATCTTCCAACTCACTGAGTAGGCAGTTTATATAGAGTTCTCTTGAACAGATTGCACTTCGTAAAGGATTATCTGTTTCATACCTGAAAGTATTACACAAAGGCTTATAATTAAAGGCATGATTTGTGAAGCTAGGCCGGCAAAAAGCTTTGAAATCCCTGGCATCTGCCAGCTTGTATGTCATACTTCCTTCACTAGTGTGGGCAATATCTCCAACCTAACTTTCCTTCTTGGACTTTCTTACATTATTTAGAGCTATCTCAGGTGTCTAGACCTTGCTTTGCTATGTGCAGTACAGTCATATTCTCAGGACATATCTATATTGCAACCAGAAGTGTGACACCTATATACATAAGCACACCTGTGGTAGCTTTTCCCTAGTTGGTTCAAATACCAAAAGAAATGCTGCAGCATTTCAGAAGTTACTGTATTTGTTTTCCTGAGCCACTGGGTATTTAAATGACTGGCCCGTCTCTTTTACCTGCTACTTACATTTGACTTAGAATGATTGAATGTATGTGGATTTTGAACATATACACTGTAGTCGCACCTGAATTTTTAATATGGCTTTAACCTGAGTTAAACAATCACTAGAAATATGCACCTCCAACTGTCAGTTCATCCCATCCTGACATATAGGAGACAAAGTATGAAACACCATCTGCAAGGTTTTTTTCCTCCAGTGACTGTAAGGTGAAGATGATTAGCGTAGATGATTAGCTTGGACCGGCTGTCCTACTTTCAGTTGGGTAAAGGTAGATAAGGTGAATTTCATCCTGAATGATCAGTTTATTTCTTTGCTGAGCTGAGTATTGAAGGTGATAAGGCTATTTAGAAAAATTCTGATTTCCACTGGACAGATGGGGATAGTCTTGCTTTCATCACCAGTGTCCCCAGCTGCTCACCAGCTCAAGCGGATCCATGACTGGACTTCATGCATCCAACACCAAAAAAAAAGTCTATTTCCAAATGGATCAGTTCCTTCCCTTGGTCATACACTTACTTGTGCTTCTACAGAAAAAAAAAAAAAAAAAAAAAAAGGATTGAACAACCTTAGGAGGACGTGAGGAACAGGGAGATTGCTTCTGTTTACAACTGCACAGATGTATGCTAGAACAAAGTGACTGTAAAACCATGGTCTGAAAAAACCTCCGCCTTGGCATTCCCCCTTGGCTGGTTTAAGTGTTCCAGCAGTCAGTATGCTGTCTGCGGTGAACCCCAGACTGGGACCCTGGCTCTCCTTCATTTAATACCAAGGAAATTTTAGGGCCCTAAGTCAGGATTGCAAATTCCAAGTCCAGAGAAGGCACCTGGCTTTCAGGTACCACAGCACTGAGCATCATGATTCCAAGGCATCTTTTCTGAACCTGAGCCCCTCAGCAACCACGCCTTTCCTCCTGAGTTGTTGCTGATGTGGAATTGGATCCAGCCTTGGCACACTAGTGTTGCTAAACTTCAAGAACAAGGATACCAAGCCATCATTGCTCCTAGTTTTACATTGTTTAAATGAAGACCCAGATGCTGATTTCCTCTTGGCAGCAAAATCCTTTAGAAGAGCCTTGTGGACCCTGAGACTGTTCCTCTGAGCATTCCCACAGCTGCATATGAACATTTCCCACCAGCCTCCCACCTCTCCGTGTCAGCTCTTTGGACTGCAGTTTCACTTTTCAAGGAGGGACAGTTAGGCACCCATGTAGAAGGCACCCTGAGTACAGAAAGATGTCAAGGTTGTACAAAGAAATGTACTTGTCTGGTCATTCACCACCACCCCCAAGCATACATACACATGATCCAAAAATGGAACAAACATTTGATAGAACAGGGGATTCTGTTGTAGATTGGGTTTTTTCCTTCTTTTTCTTTCCTCCTGGAAAGTATCTGGAATAGGGGCAACATATGTTCTCTTCTCTTTCTTTGGAGTGACATTATGTTCCAAAAAATTAAAATTCTGGAAATTTGCTGGTGTGAGATCTTATTCCCATTTTGAACAAGTCTGGTTTTTGGGTTGGTTTTTTTTTTTATTATGAAAAACATTATTTTGTCTTAGTAAGTCAGGTAAGACAGCCACCCCCAGCCATAACAATTATTTTTCACTATTTACAAAAGCTATTTTAAAAAATAACTTGTAATTAGATTAGTGAAGCAGTTTAACAGACTAAACATATATTGAATGAGGGAGCAGAAATGTTTAATCTAGAATGATTGACAGGGAGACCCACATGTAATTTTTTTCTTCCAATGCAATGTTCCATAGTCTTAATCTTTGTACTTGTATATGTCAAAATAACAGAGTTAGTCTTTAAAATGAATAGAAGAGCACAAAAATCCACATTCCTTCTCTGAATATTCCTACATATGCTTGCAGGTGTCTTATATGTGTGCTTGTTTATGCACGTGCTATGTGTACGTGTGGCAATGAATATAAATATTTCTGATGGTGGGAGTTTACAAGGAATGTGACTCATCTACACAAAATGTTATGTGTATGTTTGTTATCATCCATTTGTATGAGCTGCAACGCATGAATCAAAGCACTTTAATCTACAAAGATATTCCACACAACACGGCTTGGTTGCCATAGCATTTATCATGCAAAGTCTAGCCCCATTTCATTGCTGAATTAAACAATACATCTCCAAGCAGCTATATATACAGCACAAATTCTGTAATATATTCTGTGGCAGAGAACCCATGTCAATATAGCAGACATTCCCACCCCACCAACCATGGATTTTTTTTTAATGTATTCAGTCATGTCTGGGATGCAGAGAGCAGCAGATCTTCTGCCTCATGCATTTCTGAATTTTTGGCTACTTTTTGTTTAATTTAGAGCTTAATTGAAATTGCTTTTTCTATTGCTCCCTCATCTTCATAGTAGCTGAATAATGGGCATAATTTTCATCATTCTCTTAAATAATGTCTGTTCTCTTCAAGTCAGAATCTGCACTATATTTTTATAGGGCCATCAAATGTTAAAGGCCAGTCAGTTTTCCTCTAACACGTTTGCAGTCAGGAAGACCTGGCAAGTGGGATCACAGCCTTGGCTGTGGGAATTCTAGGTTCAAGATGTCGTTCTGCCTCAGATTTCTTGTATGGCTTTTGGCGTGGCCATTAAGAGTACCTAAGCATCAGTGCATGGTACTTTACATTATCTTCTGTGATGGACAGAGATGTTCCATGCAACACCACTGGAGAGAACAGTGTTAAAATCTGTGCCTCCCTAGAATTTAGGCATAAAAAGGCATGTCTACATAAATAAATGAAGCACAATCCAGAAACAATCAAGATGGTATTAACACAATCTCTAGCTTTTCATGGTGCATCCCTTCATGCACATTTTAAGAGAAAACTGTAAACACTACAGAGTTTTGGACTGGAATTCAATTCTGAAAAAGTTTGAGCCATGCATTATGTCATGTAAGAAACCTGGTAATAAACTTAAGTGAAGAATGACTAATATCTACACTCAAGTGAGGTTAGGCATGCTATAGGTCTGAACTATTTGTATTGATCAAGGCAGAAACATCTGGTATCTCAAGCAGAAAGTGGTTCTTGGGCTGCAGGAGTGCTTCTGTCTTTCACCTCCTAAATTCTGTCACTCTGCCATGTCAGGCATCTGAATCATTTCTCAGACAGCTGTATTTTTTAATACTTGTGTCTGTCAGTACCAACTGAAATGTGGCAAAAGACCTATACTGGTGTTTTGTATCACATTATGACACAGATGACATAAATTTGTTTTAAACGGTGAGTTTATCTTAAAAGCTTATCTTTGTTTGGGACAAGTAACTCACCTGCTGAAAGATGTGTTTGGGAAGGAGAAGAAAGCACAAAAAAATTCTGCAAATAGCCCTGTGAAAGAATGCTCCTTGGACATATTAAAGGTTCATTACACAGATTAAATATTGTTATCTTCTAGCAGCAAAACATGTGCTTTGCCAGAGGTTTAGAAAACTTTTTTTGCCTGAATAACATGGAATAAGATTTATGGGAGAGGAATCGCATCTTCTGATTATACCAGATCAGACAGCAACAGACATCAGTTTAGAACATTAATTCTGACAGGCACAGTGGCTGAGCAATACTTGGAGCTGTTGCATTGAACTAGGTTGTGTTTCCAGATGTAACTTTATGTGACCTCAGTTAATGTATCAAAAAAAAAAAAAATGCAAGAAATTTTGCTTTCTTCTCTTCTGCAAGATGAATGTTGTGGGCAAGCACAGAGTAACGGTTTTGAAGTGGACAAGAGACAGAGATTTAGACTTTATAGTCTACTATCTCAGTGTGTTCTCCTATAAGCTATAGGGTATCATGAAGAAACCTGTGCTCAATCTCCAGTAAACTGGTGCTGAAGAAGAAGAGGTCAAATTCACATGTGCTGCAGAGTGTGACACTTAGGAAAGTTGAAAGGCAGGGATATCACTTCTGCCTACTCTCTACTTTTTATTACATATTTGGAGGGGAAATGTGGACAAAAAGAACAACTTAGAGTCTGATTTCTGGGTTGTGGGAGTATCTAGTAAATCAACAGGGGTGCTAGAAGTTAGGAAAGGAGCAGGAATAATGGACCAGCAATACTATTGGCTTCTTATGTAATTTATATTTTAGAGATTCATCTGCATAAAATGATTATTCTTACTACCCACAATTTCATCAAAATTACCTCCAATTCTACATAAATTCTGCCTTTAAAATGTGGAACTGTTGATCTGTCAGTTGATTTGTCTGCCTTCTTTGAAAAGGCACAGTCATTTGTCAAAACTTATACTTAATTCTATATTGCTTTTATTTATCCGAGCTATTGTCTATAAATCAGAGCATACTGATTGATATGAAAGCCAGCTAACACTGATATTTCCCAATAACCTTAAATTAAAAAAGAATACAGCATGAAAACAATATAGTTAATTTCATCAGATCATATCATTAGGCCAAGCAGTGAAGGTTCAGATATCCTTCTGCACACAGAAGGGAAGAAATGAAAATGTTAGGTGAGTGAGAAAAACATGACAGAAATAAGATCTAAAATAATGTTGGTGGCACGGCTTTTCAATAAAGTTCTCTATTTCACAATGTAGATTAATTTGTGTTCCTTCTTGGTTGGTTCCTTCATTATAAACTTGTGTCATTTCTCCTTCTGACATTATCTTGTCATTTAAAGAGCAGATTTCCAGTAGTCCAAAGAGAGCATCTTAAAGTAGTCATGCAAATGTGATGACAGGAACAAAGCAGCAGATCTGAAATACTCAGTGCCAATCATTTGCATTCCAGCTGCATAGTGTATAAAACATTTGCTTGGAAACATTTGTGTGTGATAAATATAAACAATAAAAATAAAATTATTCTTTAAATAAGCCCACTTGCTGAATTGTTTAAAAACAAGTGGGGAAAAATTGTAGTATGTGTTTAAAATAAGATGCTTTACTAAGAGCATATCAAAGCTTCTGAAAGAATAAGAGAAAAATATTTCTGTATGCACTCTAAACTCAGAGTATTCTTAGTTATGACCCCTGCTCCCCCTTTAAAATCACAAGGAATTAGAAATAAAGTCTTTTTCTTACATACAAAGTCAAAATTGAGAGCATCCAAGAATTGATCACTTAGGCTTACTAGGAAAGCATGTAAACTGTATTAATATGCATGCTATTTTGTTTTGAGTTTTGCATGTTTGGTGGATTTTGTAACATGGTAAAAAAATGAGGGATGATAATTTTATCCAATAAATCTTCATTCTAAGCAGCTACCTAAAACAGGCAAGAATAACATCTTTTTGCTGACAAATGTGTTGCTGATGATGAGTAGCCTCTGAATTTCCCTTTCAAAGCCTCATAAAGGTTGTATGGAATACAATGGCTTTGGTTGTACTACCATGGATGAATCCCAAGCTCATTTTCCCAACCCATAAAAAAATTAATCTATAGCATTTGTAACATTACTGATACTTTTCATGTATCAATGTATAAAAAAAAAAGCTCCGATTTGTGTAATCTCAATGTCCTGCAAACACACATTTCATTTTATAATCAGCCTTAAACTCAGACTAAACAGTTTTGATATTTCTTTTTTAAACACATCTGAACTCTTACATTTTTTCCTTGAAACAGTGGGCGTTCATCATACTATAGCCACGCAAACAAGCATATTCTGGCCTGGAGTCTTTAATGGTCTAGTCTGAGGTAAGGAAGAATGGAAGAACTATCAATCAGAGCAGTTTTACTTATTTATCTCAAGGATAATGTCAACATTTACATCAATAAATACTTAAATACCTAGTTGTTTTACTGTCTGTTAAAATCTTAAGGCAGTGTTTGCCACTGAGGGCCCAAGCTATGTGTCCTTTGAAAAAGAAGGGAGGGTTTGAGATGCAGTAGTATGGTATTTCCATTCTTGACATAGGAATATAATTATTTGCCTTGGAAGGCAGGGGTTAAGAATGAGGGATTTCAAAAAGTATGTCAAGGTTAGTACATGTAGGGGGAAAAGGACTTTTATTTTTGATCATGTATATTGTACGCAGCAAAGGTGTTGCTATTTCTGCATAACATTTGCAGTAATTTTGCATTCCCTGTGTATTTCTAGAAAAGTCAAAATTAAATGGTTAAATTATAATCTTTACAATTCTTTTTTATTCAGCACATTTTTTATAATAGATTTGTGTATACTTACAGTAGTAATGAATTATTTCTTTTTATTTTACAAGCAAAAGTTGACCCAGACCTTGGGGATATTGTTGTCTTTATCTCCTTTTTCTTTTCCCCCCAGCGGAAATGTAAAGACCTATACTCACTTTCAAAATATGTAAGAAAAATGGCCTATCAGACATCTAGCACAACCACTCCAAAGACCACCTTCCTGACATAAATATTTCATAAGCAGATCATCTTTTATTTCTACAGACTCTACATAATGACAAAAATCAATTGCAGTCATCCAAACCAACACCTGAGTTTCTCCCATCTCATAATATGCAAAGTAATATTTTTTGATGTTTTATTTTACTGAACTGTAGTATGTGATTCAAATGATTCTAAAAAAATGTATGACTGTAAAAGAAAATGTTATAGAACTTTTCATCATACACAAAAAACTATTTTATTGACTTTATTAAACTATTACTTACAGTGAAGCTTTTTTTCTTAAAATACAATTTATACCTAAAACAAAACCTGAAATATCCTAACTTATTCTTCAGTGACTGATCTTCCATTGAGCCCCTATTCTTGGGGCTATTCTGCTCAATGGGAAGAAACTTTCAGCAAAGCAAGGAATCAAACAAATGTACTAAGACATCTACAGTCAAACTGAAATTTATATCAATACCCTCTTCATAAATGTAAGTCTGTATTCAGTCTGACACCAGTTCTCAGCTGAGCTCATCTACAAAATTTAATATCTTGGTCTTGCATAGCTTTACTTTTATTGCTATTACAGTGAAGAAACCTGTGCCATTATCCAAGAGACAATTAGTATAAACAGCAGCAATTAATCCATCATTTCTAACCTAAGCCTCAGCAGCTCCTGGTACCAATTAAATTACCTGTGGAACCAATATTTGAATCATCGTCAGGGTAACGGATAAAGATGGGTTCATTTAAAAGAAATGGGAGAGAGAAACACAAAAACACTCTCCACCAGCACTGTGGAGTACATGTGTTTCCAGTCATATGAGAGAGGAAAAGCAACACTGCCACAGAAATCCATTATCTATGCATCCAACCATGGAAGAAGCCATAAGCAAATCTGATCCTTACCACAACACCTTGACACCTGTTGTAGAATTTCCTACACTGAGAATGCTTAATTGGTTTGTTCACTGTATTGAAGAGAAATTCACTTTTTTTAGGCTCTTCAAAGGAATACAACAGTCTTTACTTGATTGCTAACTTTCCCTGACAAAAGCAGGTTGAGAATCTGAGGAGGAATGTGTTACAGTCATCTATAGAACTTCGGTATCATGCAGCCAAGGACCCAGCCTGGTACTTTCTGATGTACCTTGCTACTTTTCATTTATCCTTATAAGCAGTGGATTCTGGCACCTCTATGGATGATAAGTGAAAATCAGCTTCTTCAACAAATGTCAGAGCAAGAAATGTGCACAGGTGGCTTTCCCAGTTCAAACTCGATGTTGGAAAAGAAGCAAGATATGCTTAGATGTGAGCTCTTTTCTGATGAGGATATTGAGTCAACACTTTTTCTACAAGCTCCCATCAAAGATTCTGGCCTGGAATTTTTTTGTGAGTGGAGCAATGAGTCTGTTTTTCCATACAGACAGTTACATAGTTATTTGGCTTATACATGTTTTTCTCACACATTCGAGAATATTTCTTCTTCCTTTGGACATTAGACCTGAAATGTGCATTTCCATTTATCCTCACAACCCCCAGGCTTTTGAGAATGTTGAAATGAATTTCAGCAAATATCATCACAGCAATATGACTCTAATACTCTTGATGCTTAGACTTGATGAAGCTGTTGCTAGGAAAAGCAGTCCTCCTGGTGGATTTTGCTCACCTGCTGCTTCAGAACAATGGCCATGTGGCTTCCATGGAGAAAAACTGCTTTGAAGCAGTTATACTATTTATTTTAGGAAAAAACAAACACAAAAGCAAACCCAAAAAAACCTTCAGTGATAGGGAGTTAACAGATCTTTTAAATACCTTGCATCACCCATCACCTCTACAACCAACACCACCAGCAGTGTCTGACCATGGTAGTCAGTGGTAGTGAGTCTAGATTACACATGGCTGTGATTTTATTGAGTCACTTTCCAATGCAAGCTGTCTGGGATTCCTTTTCCCTACTATGATGAAATTTCTAAAAGGGATTCTCACAGTTTTCCACCATTCAGACAACATCTTTTTCCTGGGGAAAACACTTCAATTTCAGCAGTGCTGCTGTTGGTCCACACAAACCTGCATTTGCTAAGATAACAGTGTTCTTAATGGATGTTATGTAAGCCTAAAAATTAACAAACAACTTTCAGTTTCTTAAAAATCTTCTATTTTTACCCTGAATTTCTTCTGTATCAACCTTTTATGTTGACCAGTTTCTGAATCCTGTCTTTCAACATTTTGGTACTCAAGACAGGCATAGTCCTGACCTAACCATGTAATAGTCCTCTCACTCAAGATGGCAGAAGTAAACAGAAAAATATTCTGACCTGGTAAGTAATTTGAACCACAGAATAGAACACAGATTTGTGGTATGTAACTGTTGTTAATGGTACCATATGCATCCATTCTTGTAAACAGCAATGTGATTATATCTCCACTACTGCAATAGCATTCTAATACATCTGCAAAAGTTTTCCTTTATAAAGACAGTCAGATATCCATCACTGAGTTAGAAGTTCTCTTTTCCTCCAAAAGTTGGGACTAAATCTTTACAAATTGGTCACGATTCAATAAATGGCCTAGACTGTACTTGCCTTACCACTTTTGGATTGTAATTGCCTGATATAATGTTACTTAGTTTGGGGGTGAGCATCACGGGACAAGAGTTTCAGTTTGGGAAAAAATGCTGAATATACTACATGGTAAATATTTTGGGTAGGTTTTATATTTAGTATTGTAGAGATACAGCTGAAGGGAAACTAGGCCTAATGAAGACTTGTTTGCACTGGGAATTGAGACTACTTCAAACCGATGGAACTTCAAACTTTACAGACTTTTTTTCCCTCATTTTGCCGTAACTACTTATCATTACTTGGTCCAAATATTTAAATAACTACAAATGTTGTGACTCTGACTTTTTCTTTCCAAACTGTGAGTACAGCTATAGATAGGTAGACTGGTGTTCAGGCTTGATTTCTGATCCAAAACCATTAATTTCAATGGCCTTTGGATCAGACCCTTAGAGATCTTGTTTTCAATAACCTCTTTCCAGTAATATGTACTGCATAATTAAGTGTAGTCTTAAAACTGACCCCTGTGTCCTCTGCTCATTATTCCTTTCTAATTTAACAGGTTTCCATGCATGGGTACATTTTGTCTCTTGCTCCTTATCCCGTTTTCTATCTAGCACCTTTTCTTATCTGTGACTTTTTACCTAGTTAGTAATCTGTGATGTGGAACGTTGCCGAATGCTTCTTGAAAATCCAAGTGCATTACATCTACAAAATTTCACTTATCTGTCATGTCAGTGTTATCTTCAAAGAATTCTAACAGGTTATTTAAGCATGACCTTCCTTGACTGAAGCTATTCTGGCCACCTTTAATGAACTATACTTTAGCAGGTATTCTCCTACTGACCTCTATCAAGATTTTTTCCCCTAAAGCTCATGTTAATCTATGTAGCCTACACTTTCTTGGTTTATCTCTTAAGACCCTTTTTTTCTAATAACAGACTTATATTTGTCACTTCTCAGTCCTCAGAAATCTCTTTCATATCTACTGAACTTTTAAAACATGCCATTTAAAGGGTCAACAAGACGTTACTTTGTTCTTTCATGAAATATATTTATATGTGAAAGACATCCAAATCTGTGGATAGTTTTGGTTCCTGTTGACTATGTTACTACAGAAGAATTTATAAAAATACTAAGTTAGTAACTACACAAACATAAGCATACAGTAAAGATTTACAACTTATCTAAATGAGCAAGGAATGTTTGGGAGGAGGGGGAAAGGACATCCAAGTCACAAGTTCCATCTGTCACAGATGAGCAACAGATTTGGGGATTCTTCCATGCCTGACAATTAGTTTTCACCAGGTATAACCCTCCCATATATACATACATATTTTTAATCATTGTCTCTACGTTTAGCTCCTCCCTGCTTTAGCTACTCCCTGAATAAATAAACTTTGCTTAAATACCTCTTTGCCCTTTTAATGTGTAAACCCCCAGATCTATAACCATGTACCTATTATGCAATTTCTTTATCCCTGTAATGTTCACTGGCATTATTTTAAGAGTTTGAATTATATTTTAACTAGCTTGGTTGCAGTGGCTAGTTAGAAATTCCATTCTCATTTAAAATTCTTTTCCTTATAAAAGGAAATTTGGACTGGATAAAAATTGGCACAAGATATTTTCACCTGACCATTGAATATTTTTAAGATTCCATTTTTCTAATATATTAGCAATTATTCTCAAGCCTTATTTCAGTGAATATTTAAACATAGCCCCACAGGAGAAAGCAAAAAGTCATAGAGGAAAAAAAAAAAAATTCCAGGTCAGTATAGGTTTCACCATTGGACTATTCTAACATGAATTTTTCTTTCTGTTTTTTTTTTATGATAAAGTCCATTCTGAAGCTTACAAACTTTTGCCTTCTGAAATTTTATCTCAAAAATGGTATGAAACCATTATTCCTATGTTTTCTCCAAAATGTTATGAAATGGTCTGAGAAACAGAAAAAGTATCTGTGGTTGAAGAAAAGAAGATGATTCAGGAAATAATTGAGTTCATTCCGTATAGAAGTCAGTGACAGAAATCAGCAGTTTTATAGACCTTTCCACCTTTAAATAAGTTGGAAAAAGTGTGATATCATCAAAACATGATCAAATTCTACAAAGCTTACGAGGAAACTGGATGGGGAGATCTAACTCAGTCTAGTGAAATATGTGACCTGGCTTTGTCTGAGTAGATTCAGAGACTCCACCAGCATTGAACCTGAAATTGTTGCAGTAAGATGAGAAAGCAATAAGGAGTGTTGGACCTGATAGCTAGTTTCACTAGATGTGTTTCTAATAAGACAAGCACTGGTAAAAGCCAATCTGGCAGGCACTGAAGCCCAAGACATAACTAAAAAGGATTAGGGCAAGCCATGGATACATGCAATATGAAACAAGGAGGTGGAGTTGTGAAGAGGAGCTAGACTCAAACAAAAATTATAGCAACTATAAAATAGTAGTATAGTTTCCAGCACAGAGGACCTCTTCAAGAGGATTCTCCAAAACTGGACTCAAAAAGGCAACAGAATCCTTATGACTCAACTGTGAGGAAACATATATGATAATACAGTGAGTGTTGTTAAAAAGACAAATTCTCAACAGATTATTATACACTAAAGGAGGAGGCGGCCTTGATTAGTAAGACAGAAAAATCATTCTCTCCATGAAACTGGAAAAAGGAATCAAGAGACTAGGAAGTCTACTTGAACATAGGCTGGGTACACATTTGAGCTGTGCCCTACTCAAAATGGGGCACTCCACAGGTCCTGACCATTACCTTTCTGCTCACACTCTGTCCATGAACATTGCAGTGTTACTGAAACTCATACACAGGAAGGAAAATGCAATGGAAATGCCTAATTATGGTCACAGATAAAAGCTAGAACACAGCACAATTACAGGTAAGGGGTAGAACATAGCATGATTGCAGTGCAACAAAGGTTTGATTTGAGTTTTTAAAAACAAACAGCATAGTATCCAAAACAGACAAAACCATTCGAACTCATGTGGTTATCTCCTCAGACCAATATTCTTCATGCAGTGGAAGCCAGGGCCCCTGAGGGAATCACACTGTAGCAACTGTTAGCAACTGTTGACTATTTAACAGAAACCTTTGTCTGGAAATAATCAACTGTAGAAGAGAGAGCAGAGAAGCCTGGCTGGTGACAAGTAGTCTTAAAAGTAAAAGGTTGCCTGGTATTATGAGTGAGGAAAGATAATTTGACTATTTGTCCTCTTAGCAAGAAATCTTGCAAAGACCATGTGAAGTAGATACATCAGTGTTTCAGTGAACAATTTTTGACAGTCAGAATATTTCGGTTCAGCACCTTGCTTTTTTTGTATTACTTTAAAGGTATATAGTCATTTGATTAATTACAGACATATGTGTCTTTGCTACTGATGGCCGTGTTTTGTATGCTCTGACACCAAGCTTTTCATGTATAAATCAGTAGACTTTGAATGTCATTTACATTATCTGTAATGTCACTGTGTATCTTTTCTCCCTTTTCTTAGAATGCAATAATTCAGTGTTTGACATTACAGAGATTCAGGTTAACACTACGTGTAGTGCAAGGCTTCAGAGATGTTTTACTACTATTCTTTTTTCTTCTCTGTACATCTTGCAGCCTTTATTATTTAAATAGAGAGCTGTTCCTACACAGAGAATTGGGAAATTGTTACAAAGATGATGGTATTTCAACATTTATGGGAATTTCCAGCAATGTCCTATGGAGAAAAAGGAATAAAATCCATTTCCTCAATGTTTCTCCACATTTGCAAGGTTGTTATAGTTTTTTTCATTGCCAGCTGAATTCTTGAGCTTCTATATGGCAGATTTAGATGTTCTCAACTCTTTAATTTTTGAATAGGCCCAGTTATCAAACTATTTTTCATGAGATAAGCAGCATGAATCATAAAACACATTAAAAAGAACAGGGCAAAATAAAAGTAGTTCATGGTCTATCCCACAAAGAAAATATACTTACAAAATCATCCTGTTCTCTGTGCAAATGTAATGCCACCATCATCTAGGTATTCAACCCAGCTCAGCCTTACATGATTTCCTTAAGTCCTTCTAAATGTTTCTGGTCAAGTCAATTTTCATGGTAATAAAATCTTTTTCAAATGTCAGTACTTTAAGCAGTTATACCATTTATTCCATAATAAATTGTTCTTGGAAAATGCTGTTTACAAGCTGAGTTTCTTTGCTCTGGGCTGACTGCCACCTCATTTTGGCTTGCTTCATAGGACTCTGCATTTAAATATGGCTATAAATTGGTGTAAAACTCCTGTAAGATTCTCCTACAGCTCTCCACCCAGAAATACAATCTGTTTGCCCTCTTCAGCTTCTGAGAAACAGCACACCACTCAAATACTCATAGAATGTGTCCTTCATTCAACAGAGATAATTAGTTTCAGTTACTTAAACTGAGCAACTATTTCCCTTCAAAGAGGATATTATATTTGCCTAATTGAATTTAAGTGCTATACAGTGTAAAGGATAATGTTTCCCAAGAATGGCATTTTTTTGGGTCTTTGCTAGTGGAAGGCTAGCTGCCTGTTACAAGGGTCAACAGAAAGCTATAGACAGTTAGAGTAATGGATGAACATTCACAGATCACTGAGCACAGGCACATTTTTTTCCCAAATGACTCACAGAGAATCCTTCCCATACAGTTCATACCCTTATCACATACACTAAGTAAGCATGAAAGGTGAATTGTTGACTTTCTGTTATGTTATGAAACAATCAAGACTGAGCTGAGCTAAGCAAGAAAGATACCAGTCTGCAGATTTCTGCAAAAGACCTACTGAGACATCGACCACACCAACCTTTTTTTTTTTTTTTTTTCCATTTTCCTCTCTTAATTAAAGAGACCTTTCCACTACCTTGTTCCAGCAAGACATTCACAGTGCAGGTGCTATGGTTTCATTCCAGTCAGAATAGAGACATGCTACACAACTTTGCCTTTTATTTTTGGCTAAACAAACAGGCAAACAAACAGTAGATGAAACTAATGGAGAGCTTAATTATATCTATCCATCAAGCCCTAAATTTGCTCCCTTTCAGAATAGCAGGCACTGTCTTTAAATCCAAAAGGACTGATGGCAAGATACCAAGTTTAAAATTCTCCCACTGTCGTAGGCTGTTTTACTAATTATCCAGATTCCAAGGCAATCATACAACTGCAATCATTCACCTCATGCCTGGAAACATAAGTCTTGTTCTTTTGATGAATATTTATAAGACAGTGTAAAGCAGTCTACTTTCTTTTCCCTTCAGGCAAGACAATTTGGAGTTCATCAATATGTATTACCAAGGACTTTTATAAAAGGCACTTCAAAGGAAATTCACCAGGCATTCCTTTTGTCTTGATTTCTGTTAGACTGATACTTCCTTTTGACAAGTATCAATAAATTATCCTCTGATGGCTAGAAACTTGATGTCTTATTCAGAAACTTCCTCACACAGCAAAGTCTGGTCCTTAAGTTTCCAATGAAATTTTTAGCATCTAGCTTCTAATTTAAGGATAAAGGAGGACAAAGGAAGCAAATGAAGGACAAAATAATCAATGTATTTATACAGTGGTTCTATGATATACTCTGCTTTCACAGATGACAGGAATTTTCCAGTTAAGAATTTCTATGACCTACATTCTTTGTTACTTTTTCCATTTGACTTTTGACCATATTTGGAATTCCTTAAAAGAAAAATTGAAACTCTTAGTCCCCAGTGCTCAAACTGAACAATAAGCAAATTAAAACCAGATTAATGCAGATACATAGTGTTGAATGACAGAATGTCTCTGTCCCAGTTGGTTATTTCTTTTCTTCCTTTGGATGCTGGCACAAGGGATCAGGTTTCTGGGAAAGGAGGGTGGGATCTTAAAGTGGAATAGAAAAGAAATCCTTTTCTGATTAATAAGCAATAAAAAATACTTTAATGATGCATACTGTTTCCTTTCCCCACTTAAAAATAAATGTCGTCTATGTGATTATTTATTTATTTATTTTTCCAAATATGCAGGCACAAGCAAACTATCATGGAACATACAAAAATGCACAAACTAATATGTGATGATAAAGTAAGTACCAGTCTGTGCATTAATGAGGAAAATAATGGGGAAAAAATCATAGTTTAACATTTTCCTGGTTTATTTTTTTAAATAAGAAATGGTATTATTATAAGAATATTTATGGATGTGTGCGAGTGAATTGCAATTTTATCTTTAAAAGGAAGGCAGACATTTCCACAAGTAAAAATAAACTCTTCAGTCATGTTGCGCCGTAATGAGCTCACATACCATGATCAGGATGGTCTCAGTTCCTAGGCAGCAGAAGCAGCAGCCTGAAGGGTTGGTCATTTTGGTCTTCAGTAAAGTGCAGGTACCAAGTGCCTACTTCTTCTTCCATACCTGGGTCTATGCTTGTATCACTAACAAAACCATTTTGAAATACAATTTTTTGTCAGAACACAACCCAAAATTGAGGGTCTAGTTTGTGTGTGCACTGGGGGAGGAGTGAGGGGCGATGGTTTTTGTTCTCCTCTTAAAACACAAGAATTGTGATGAGAACTTCAAAAGGTTGTGTCTTTTTTTGAAAATTTCTGGAGGATCCTGGGAAAAATTAGTTCCCCTCTATGGCTGTTGACCAGAAAAGTGCAGTAAAATTAACTTGAGTACAGACAAAGTTTAATTTATCATTTAGGTTTAATTTATCTGAACCAAGATTCAAACTGCACAAGGGACTTTCTGAACTCTTCACCAAAAACAGGCCTGAAAAAACAGCCAATTTTCCCTTGGCAACAAAGATTTACAATACAAAAAGGCACAGATAGCAAAAGAGTTGAGGAAGGAACTGCACAGAGCAGCAAGTATATGGAGATGCCCTGAATTTGAACAGACTTTTCATCACCAGATTTGAGTTCTACTTAAAACTTTCTTGTTATCTTCTGAGGGTACAGAGAGACCTTGTAAATCTACAGTAGGTAATAACCTTAAGTAACTGAATATGAAAAAAAATTACAGAACATATTTGCTGTTGTGAGTAGTATTATATGAGGGAGAATTAATTTCTGTGTATCTAGAAAATAAAGTAACTTGATAGAAGGTAATAGAAACTCTGATGGCTAATACTTATCAATTGCACAGTACTTAAACCGAAAAAAAGTAACATGCCATGTCACACAAACAAGGTTTACTATCCCGAATTGGAAAGCTGCTGTGCCTTGATCTCAGCTAGATTGGATTGTTTAGCAATGGAAATAGGGGAAAATTAATTTTCTCAATCTTTCTCTGAAACAAAGGCCCCTTATTTTCCTCATAAATACATTCTTTGTGCCACATGAAGTGCTTAATGTTTAGATTTGAAAAGCTGGTTATTGTGGACACCTAATTAGAATAACTCACTGTCTAAATTATTGTGCTTAATGTGTTACTCTGAATAAATATTTAATATGTTACCTCAGGTGTTCCTGTCTTAGGATTTTGATATCTGTTTCCTAATTACAGCAGAGCAGTTGTTATACTGAAGCTTATGCCACGGCCAGTCGAATTTCTAAGGAGAAGTTCAACATGCATTTTAAAATATTCATGCAAGGTTAAACTGTCAAGACTTGTGAAAATTCAGGATGAAAATAGGTAACTATTGCCTCATGCTACTTGTGTTAAATAGGTGCATACTAATAGATGGATGAAACTTCCCTAGGGTTCAGCTTATAACAGGCAACATTTCTTTCAAGCCTAGATTAGAAAAAAATACCAAAACCAAGGAATGCAAGTGGGGAGAATGACATATGACAGTCAGCCTCCTGGGATATTATCTTCCTGAACTTCTGATGCTCCTGGCATCATGTTTTCAAGTGAATGCAAAGTTTTAAAATCAGCAACAAGAAACAGCATCCTTGAGTGACCCTTGAATAAAAACACATATGAAGCCTTACACTTTGGAGCTCTCTTTCTCACATAATTCTCTCTCTTGCCTACTCTTTCTTTGGCATCATGATTTTTACAATCAATTTGACGTACTCAGCTTCAGATGTCAGTGCAGGAGATTTCTGTTTCCTCCTGGTTCTTTACCTACCAGGTAGGACATGTTTCAGTACCTAACTGCAGGAGCTGTACCACTCCAGCCTAAGGAAAAATTTAAACCTAGCTTGGCTGTGTCAGATACTCCTACATAATGATTTTTTTTTTTCTTGCAGTGACACAACTCTCAGCCTGATGGAGTGGGGATTGAGGGTCATGTTCACTTGGTATGTTCCTTTGATGTGTTTACATGCTTGCTGTGTAAATGGATTGCAACTTCTAGGCTTTGACTCTACCCTTTTCATCCATCACAAATGGAGCTGTGCAGTCTACCTGAGCCCTGGCAGGTGAGCACAAATAACTCAACAGAGCTATCCTTGCATCCTTCTGTGAATTTGAGCTGAATGCCTCATAAGGATGCCTGCAACAGAAAGAAAAGGACTGAGAAAGAAGCAGTATCTACAACATGACTAAATCAATCCCAAGTTAAAGATGAAAGTTTATCTTATTACATTTATAGAAGTCTTGTCCTGTTATTTAGGACTTCCAATAGAGTTCACTCCAACTGGTACAAATATCTTCCCCACCAAAAAAAAGGGATTGAACAAGATCTGGCCACCATCACAGCTCTAAAACCACTTACACATGAAAGTTTATAAAACATATAATCATACTGCATATGGCTATCAATTTGCTGATTTTTACACTTGAGATTAAGCGTTTCAAAGTGTGCAAGGACAAGAGGGATGCTGGGTCAAATGCCCTTTTAAAACCTGTATCAGGGTGTGTTCTTAAGACCTGCAGATAGCAAAAGTAAATACATGTCCTGAACTTTATCTTTTGTGATAAATAATATTCCTTCATTAGTCATGTTCAGTTGCCCAAGTTGAACATAGAAGAAAACAAAATTAAAAATATCAGAATTCGGAAAATAATTAGGGTGGTTTTCATCCTTTCTATTCCAAAGGTTTTGTATTTGCTCTTCTTTTTCACATTATATTTTAGAGCCTCTGTATCAACAGCTTGCACATCTGGAAGAGAAAGAGCAAGAGAAGACAAAAGTGGGTGACTGATTTCATGGCACTTTTCCTTACGTTGGACTAGTTAAAAGCTCACTAAATCCAAACTACCTGATGTAGGTGACATGCTGAATATCAGGGAACTTCTTTGTATCAACTTTTGAAAGCTGAACAGTTGCTTTTCTTACACATGAAGACAAGAAAGAAGATCTTATGAACTGTTTTGCTTGCAAAATGACACACTGTTTTCAGATTAAGTCTAGGGGTTTTTTATACTTGTCAAAATAAAGAATAGAAAGCATGTGAACCTGTCAGAGAGAGTGGGTGTAACCATTTATGACAGAGACAGAAAGAGACTACCTTTCTATTTTGGAAGTTGTGCCTTGAAAGCCTTTTAGAGTCATTTTTGCAAAATATATTAAAGTCTGTTTCCACCAGGTTATAAAAGTTTGGTTAGGAGTGTTCCCATCCCATCTAAACCATCAGACTGTGAAGTCTGTCTCTGTCAGGACTCTCCCAGACACCAGTAATAGAATGAACTAGTACTTAATTACTAGTAAATACTACTAATGAAAAGCTATTCTCTTCCCCTTTGCAAGGTAGAGATATCTACTATGTTCTCATCCACACAGTGCTGAGTTTTCTCCAATGGGGGGCATTTTGCTCAATGACAAAGGATTATGAATTTCAGATTTGAGCTGTATGATTCCAAGCAATGTCTGAGAAAGATTCAAAATACACATATATCTGCTAAAATAAAAAAGATGCAGATCATAGGTTCATTATTTACATCTTCTAGCACATATATTATTTGCAAATTCATGGGTACCTGGTAGCCCAGTATACCACATACACAGAATGAGCAGCTCTGAGCACTATAACCTCACAGAGGAACAGATGGAAATATTCAGGACACTGGAAAAGCCATAATATCCAATGTCTTCATATCTGCACTTCAGTTGCAATGGTAGTGTATTTCAATGGTAGAAAACATGACAGAGTATTAACTGACACAGCAGTTTGATAAGTTTGTTATCTTTCATTAACTAATCTCTTTTACTCATCATTTTTGCATATTTTATTGAGCTCATTTGAATAGAGCCAAGGTATTTTAATGCTGTTACTGCTGGTAGCAAAATGTTAGAATTATGTAAAGGGACTGTAGCACCTCATATATGAGGAAAGGCTGAGAGAGCTGGAACTGTTTAGCCTGGAGAAGAGAAGGCTCAGAGGAATCTTATTAATGTATAGAAATAGCTGAAGAGAAGGTGCAAAGAGGATGGAGCCAGGCTCTTTTCGGTGGTGCCCAGTCACAGGACAAGACGCAAAGGGTACAAACTGAAACACAGGTTCCTTTTGAACATCAGAAAGAAACTTTTTACTGTGAGGTTGACAGAGCACTGGCAATGGCTGCCCAGAGAAGTTGTAGAGTCTCCATCCTTAGAGACATTAAAAAGAGTCTAGGCATGGTCCCGGGCAACTCAGTCTAGCTGGCCCTGCTTGAGCAGGGCGGTTGGACCACGTGATCTCCAGAGGTCCCTTCCAACCTCAACCATTTTGTGAGTCTGTGAAGGAAAATATATGAGAGAACAACAAAACAAAGACAGCTTTAGAATTTGTCCTGGTTTCGGCTGGGATAGAGTTAATTTTCTTCCTAGCAGCAGGCATAGTGCTGTGTTTTGGATTTAGTAGGAGAAGAATGTTGATAACATGCTGATGTTTTTAGTTGTTGCTGAGTACTGCTTATGCTAGTCAAGGACTTTTTCAGCTTCCCATGCTCTGCCAGGCGCACAAGAAACTGGGAGGGGGCACAGGCAGAATAGTTGATCCAAACTGACCAAAGGGCTATTCCATACCATATGACGTCATGCTCAGTATAGAAACTGGGGGGGGGAGTGGCCAGGGAGCAGCGATCGCTGCTCGGGAACTGTCTGGGTATCGGTCGGTGGGTGGTGAGCAATTGCATTGTGCATCACTTGCTTCGTGTATCATTATTATTATTATCATTATTATACTGTTACTATTAGCATTACTATTTTACTTTATTTCAATTATTAAACTGTTCTTATCTCAACCCAGGAGTGTTTCTCACTCTTACTCCTCCGATTCTCTCCCCCATCCCATCGGGGTAGGGGGAGTGAGCGAGCGGCTGCGTGGTGCTTAGTTGCTGGCTGAGGCTAAACCACAACAGAATTGAAGGTTTTCTGTCCTATTATTAAATGATTGTGAACCTGACATCGAAGGTTTTGTGTCAAATGAGCAGTCAAGATCAAGAAGCATGAATCTTTACTATGTTTGATGCTTCAGAACAATTTTGTAAGTAATTTCAACTTACGGGTTTGTGTATGTAAAATACAATTAAATCCATGTGGAAAAGGAATTGGCCTGCTCAACACAAATAAATTATGTGGCACCTCAAGAAGAGAAGAGTAGAAAACCATTCTATGGAGTAGTAGATGCTTTTATTTCTCTAGGATCCACAGATCTCAAGGAATGAGCCCCAAAACTATATTCTATCGTACACTGTTTCATTAAATTTATTTTTTATATTACAGTTACAGGTATTGTTAGAATTCCCTAATAGCTCATTATGCAATGTTTATCATCTGTTTGTTTTTTCCTCTGCACTAGTTTCCTCTTTCAGTTGAGTTTTAGACGCTTGGATTCCTTTTCATTTTTTTAATTCCCCTTTCCCCCCCAATTCACATAGACACATGCCTAGGTTATAATATCAGAAGAATAACAGTCAAAGAAACATGCCTTGCATGTGCAACAGATGATGAGATCTGTGATGGCCCCTTGGTTATTTAGGGAGCTTATTCTACTATATAAAAGCAGCATACAGGAAAGTTTTGTTTGCCAAAGAGCTGCCCCCTTTGCCCTAGCTGCTGCATCAATAAAGCAGATTTGTACATCATGACTTTTCTTTTTGTGTTCCAGTCAGAGCAGTAGATATTTTAAATCCTGAACTGCAGTGTAGGTTAGAGAGCTGAATAGACAGCAATGATATATCTGTCATCTGTCACACTGCTGAAAAGACAAGCTGTAGTATTCTTTACTAGTGGCTGCCCAGCTCAGAGGTAGCCAAGGGAAGAATAAATAACGAGCTCATCTTCTGGGTCTGTTAGGATGGGACAGAGTTTCCCAAGGAAACAGAGAGGTGAGCTGTTGTTATTAGCAGTTACTGCTGCAGATCTGGTGTTTGGACTTAATTCTTTTAAGGAGACCTAAGCTTATGGTCTGGTGTAAAATAATGTAGAAAATAGCATGTGAATAAACATTAGAAATAGAATAATATGCAGTTTAGTATATATGAGTAACCAAAATCATATGTTATTGTAATTATAGGAAGTCAAATAGGAAGACAGAACAAAGGTAATATTCAGAAAAAAGAAAGAAGCTAAGTTTGCTACAAGATGTTAGAAATCCAGGTTAACTGTAAACAAGCTTTTCAATTTCTAATAACACTCCACAGTGTGCTTCATGGCGTTGTGATCTTACCATGCTTGGGATTGTAATGCTGGTACATACGTAGTTGTATAAACTGCATGCAAATGCAATCCACAGCAAGCAATTAATTCTTCAGCAGTCCACATTAAACATGCTGATCATCTGACTACTCCAATGAGGCAAGTTGGGTTAGCTCGGTTGGTTAGAGTGTGGTGCTAATAACGCCAAGGTCACGGGTTGAATCCCTGCTCACTGCAGGGGGGTTGGGCTAGATGATCTCTCAAGGTCCCTTCCAACCCAAAGCATTCTATGATTCTAAGTGTCTTGAGAGCCTGCCTTGGTATTACATTTGCCATTAGTAGAAGGCTTACTGGCACTCAGAGTAAGAATCTACCATCCAATGAATGCATCAATACAGAGATCCACAATGTCACTGAATCATACCTTTATTAGCAGCACAGGACAAACTGTATAATACTACTATGTAAGCTGTGTATTGGTTCTGGAAACTGCAGAAGAGCTGAAGAAATCCTTGCTCCCTTCATGTCCATGGTCCAGTTACATTTTGTATTTAATCAAAAAAGAATTTTATTTCTTGATGCATGGGAGCATCAAATACCTTCCCACACCTTTGTTAAAAATGGTTAAAAAAATAAATATCCAGAAAAGCATTCTAGATTTTCATATCTAGATTAACAAGTTTCAAAATACAGCAAGACAGAGGCTGAATGCACTGTGACAAATGTGAAGTGGAATTACAGGTGGAAAGCAATAACACTATGGACTGTCACGCTTTTGGTTTTTAGATCTGACATTTTATGTCTGTGAAAAAGGAAGACACATGGCAGAAAGCAAGCTCCTCCCCCCACTCACCACCCCCGCCCCACCAAAAAGTGTTGGGTATTTTTTTTTAAGAACTTTCTTCTGAGACCATGAAGATATGTGCTCTTTTAAAATTTGATTCAGTGAGGATTTTTGTACTCTTAATCAAGTGGTCATGGTATATAGGATTTCATGGAATCATAGAATCATAGAATTGTTTAGGTTGGAAAAGACCTTTAAGATCATCCAGTCCAACCATTAACCTAACACTACCAAGTCCACCACTAAACTAATTAAGGGTAGAGTAATAATTAATTTCATGTTTCATGGCTTGGTGGCTGATTTATTTTTTAATGAAAGTAAAAACTAGGAATCATTAAGGTTGGAAAGGACCTCTAAGGTCATCAGACCAACCATCAACCCAACACCACCATGCCCACTAAACCATATCCCAAAGTACCCATTTTTTAAACACCTCCAAAAATGGTGACTCCACTACCTCTCTGGGCAGACTGTTCCAATGCTTGATGAGCCTTTCCATCAAGGAAGAAATTTTTCCTAATATCCAATCTAAACTTCCCCTGATGCAACTTGAGACCATTTCCTCTTGTCCTATCACTTGTTACTTGGGAGAAGAGACTGACATGCACCTCACTACAACCTCCTTTCAGGTAGCTGTAGAGAGCACAAGGTCTCCTCTGGGCCTCCTCTTCTCCACACTAAACAACCCCAGTTCCCTCAGCCGCTCCTCATAAGACTTGTTCTCCAGACCCTTCACCAGCTTTGTTGCCCTTCTCTGAACATGCTCCAGCACCTCAATGTCTTTCTTGTAGTGAGGGGCCCAAAACTGAACACAGTTTTCAACGTGCGGCCTCACCAGTGCCGAGTACAAGGGAACGATCACCTCCCTGCTCCTGCTGGCCACACTATTCCTGATACAAGCCAGGATGCTGTTGGCCTTCTTGGCCACCTGGGCACACTGCTGGCTCACGTTCAGCTGGCTGTCGACCAGAACCCCCAGGTCCTTTTCTGCTGGGCATCTTTCCAGCCAGTCTTCCCCAAGCCTGTAGCATTGCATGGGGTTGTTGTGACCCAAGTGCAGGACCCGGCACTTGGCCTTGTTGAACCTCATACAGCTGGCCTCAGCCCATCAATCCAGCCTGTCCAGATCCCTCTGTAGAACCTTCCTACCCTCACACAAATCCACACTCTTGGTGTTGTCTGCAGACTTACTGAGGGTGCACTCAATCCCCTCATCCAGATCGTTGATAAAGATATTAAATAAGACTGGCCACAAAACTAAGCCCTGGGGATCACTGCTTATGACCGGTCGCCAACTGGATTTAACTCCATTCACTGCAACTCTCTGGGCTTGGCCACCCAGCCAGTTCTTTACCCAGCGAAGAGTATGGCCATCAAGCCATAAGCCACCAGCTTCCTTAGGAGAATGCTGTGGGAGAAAGTGTCAAAGGCTTTACTGAACGCCAGGTAGACGACGTCGATAGCCTTTCCCTCATCTACTAGGCAGGTCACCAGGTCATAGAAGGAGATCAGGTTGGTCAAGCAGGACCTGCCTTTCATGAACCCATGCTGGCTGGGCCCAATCCCCCAGTTGACCTGCACAGGCCAGTTGAGCATATTCAAGATGAACTGCTCCATAATCTTCCCTGGCACCGAGATCAGGCTGACAGGCCTGTAGTTCCCTGGATCCACTTTCTGGCCCTTCTTGTAGATGGACGTCACATTGGCAAGCCTCCAGTCATCAGGGACCTCCCCTGTTAACCAGGACTGCTGATAGATAATGTAAAGTGGATTGGTGAGCTCCTCCACCAGCTCCCTCAGTACTCTCGGGTGGATCCCATCTGGCCCCATAGACCTGTGAATGTCCAGCTGGCATAGCAGGTCATTAACTGCTTCCTCCAGGAATATTAGGGCTCCATTCTGCTCCCCATCCCTGTCTTCCAGTTCAGGGGGCTGAATACCCTGGGGATGACTGGTCTGGCTATTAAAGACTGAGGCAATGAAGGCATTAAGTACCTCAGCCTTTTCCTCATCCTTGGTGACAGTGTTCCCCCCCACATCCAATAAAGGATGAAGATTCTCCTTGGCTCTCCTTTTGTTGTTGATGTATTTGTAGAAACATTTTTTATTATCTTTTACAACAGTGGCCACATTGAGTTCTAGCTTGGCTTTTACCTTTCTAGTTTTCTCTCTGCACAACCTAACGAGATCCCTGTACTCTTCTTGAGTTTCCTTTACCCAAAGGGGGTAGACTCTCCTTTTTTCCCTGAGTCCCAGCAAAAGCTCCCTGTTCAGCCAGGCCGGTCGTCTTCCCCGCCAGTTCATCTTATCGCACATGGGGACAGCCTGATCCTGCACCCTTAAGACTTCCTTCTTGAAGAATGCCCATCCTTCCTGCACCCCTTTGCCCTTCAAAACTGCCTCCCAAGGGACTTTCCCAACCAGCATCCTGAACAGGCCAAAGTCTGCCCTTCAGACGTCCATGGTAATGGTTTTGATGCCCCTCCTCCTTACGTCACCAAGAATTGAGAACTATCGTATCATGGTTGCTAAGCCCAAGACAGCCACCGACCATGACATCTCCCACAAGTCCTTCCCTGTTTGTAAACAGCAGGTCAAGCAAGGTGCTGTCCCTGGTAGGCTCACTTACCAGCTGTGTCAGGAAGTTATCTTCCACACACTCCAGGAACCTCTGAGACAGTTTCCACTCTGCTGTGTTGTATTTCCAGCAGATATCTGGCAAGCTGACATCCCCCACGAGAACAAGGGCTAGCAATTGTGAGACTTCTGCCAGCCTTTTATAGAATTCTTCATCTACCTCTTCATCCTGGTTGGGTGGTCTATAGCAGACTCCCAACAGGACATCTGCCTTGTTGCCCTTCCCCCTCATCCTTACCCATAAGCACTCGACCTTATCATCACCACTGTTGAGCTCTGTACAATCGAAACACTCCCTAACATACAGAGCCACCCCACCGCCTCTCCTTCCCTGCCTATCCCTTCTGAAGAGCTTATAGCCCTCCAGTGCATCACTCCAGTCATGAGAGTCATCCCACCATGTTTCTGTGATGGTTACTATGTCATAGCCATCCTGCTGCACAAGGGCTTCCAGCTCCTCCTCTTTGTTGCCCATGCTACGTGCATTGGTGTAGATGCACTGGGAATATGAGGAATGTCGGGAAGGGATTAGCCTGCCACCCCGAGCAGGGACTTGTTTCCATTCCCCGCCATCTCTTAGGTCACCTGCCTCTGAACTGCAGATCAAAGCTATCATGAAGCCTGTATTTAATATTTACATTCATAACCTCCTGCTTTTTTGCATACTCTAACTAGATCTACACTTAAAAAGACTCTAGATATGTTTCAAAGCAGATTAGCCATAATCTAAATTTTTTAGGGAGCTTCAGAAGGAACTTCTTAGAATGTGCAGAATCTGTTCTTTCCCTGTCTTTCACCTTGCCTTCTGCACATACACAACTTTTTGTGCTTATCCTGGATATTTTTGGGCCTATTGGGTTTTCCTGTGCAGAACTGGAATACAGTTGAACTTATCCTGTCGTTGAGTAAAATTTATATACTTTTTAATGCTTTTATCCTTTGGACCTGTAACAATTAACATTGCAGTATCAAACAAGTAAATCTATGTATACATCTGAAACTAACAGTAAAGCAAAGTTACCGTTACCCTAAGTAGTATGTTCCTTTATTCTTGGGGGGTTTAATAATGTTTGGTTGGGGTTTTTTATCTTTTCTTTATCACAGTTATAACAGGTAGACACTAGGACTGCTGAGCTACCTTGAAAATACAGTTAAGCTTTCTGAAAAGGAAAATTACTATGTGATATACCTGGTGTATTAATTATACGCTAGTCCCATGATTGATTACACTGTGGAGAGGGAATTGCTCTCAACCCTCTCCCCTTTGAGTTTCTGCCACAAACTTATCATTAGAGCACCTGCATCCTCACACAGGCATTCAATGATACCATCACTGTTTTTAATCTTCCTGTAATTTTGGGAATATGCTGTATGCTCTCCAAGGTGTAAGAAGGACATGTTGTACCCATTAACCTTTCCACACAATGAGTGTTCATTGCATCCAGCAGTCTGACAGAGGCCCAGTCAGCTACTGGGTAGGACCAAGCTACAAAATGCATATGTTTTGTACAGCATATGCTATCAGATAACAACCTGAAAGTCATCTTCTGCATGGAGTGAACTTAAAGTGAACAAATTAAAGCTCATGTAGTAAATAAATCATCATGATAACGTCAGCTTGTGTTTACTGAAGGAATATGGGAAGCTGGGAGAGTAAAACATGAGTGTTTTAAGCGCTGTCTCTGTGACAAACTGTATGAAGTAGACAGATATAAGGAAAATATCTTGTTGTGGTGAATTTTTCATTAGAAGTCAATAGACTCCGTGAAGCTGTCAAATGTTAACTAGCTTACCTTCTGCTCTTTGCAAAAAGGTTAATGGATACAGCACATTTGCTAGCGTGACACCGAAAAACAAAGCATGACAAATGGTATGTTCTTGTATTTGTTTTGCACCCTTTTTTAATTTTTTAATTATTTTTTTTTAGGTGTATTATATGCAAAAGGGGCTAGAGTGTGAATAGATGTTAAGGCTTGAAAAGCCTTACCCAAGTACAAAATATGATATATAACCATCATGAAGACACAGGAGACAGATTTTCCCAAGACTAGGTGTGGAAGTAGTGTTGAAGGGTCTTGTCCGCTGCCAATTCAGCCCTTCTGAACTTGTGCAGATCATGTTGTTTCTCCTTTGCCTTGCCTATTTACACTGGGGGCTTGCAGGTCAGAGACTGTCTCCAGCAGTTTCATGCAGCAAGTAGTACAATGAAGCTTTGATTTTTGTTGAGGCTTCTAGGCACAACTATAATACAAATAATTAATAATAATTGTGTGAGTGTTTTGAGAAAAGCATTTGTGCATGATTAACATATATCATTTTGATGTAGGTGGGGAGAGAACTTGAAACATTTTAGCAGCCATCCTTTTCTTAATCGCATCAATTCTGTGTAGTATGTTAATCCTTTACCTGATGTGTTAGGCTCAAATTCTGCTACCACACACTTAACTGCTAACATAATATTCAGTACAAGCTTTGTCAGAAATGAGTAGGGCTAAGCTTTTAACTTGTGACTTCCAAAATTTTTTTCTCCACTCTTTATTACTACTATAAATTGTTCTGTGAATGTCATTGGACCTAGGACTTCTAAGTGAGTAAATTTAAAGACTGGATATTAGCTGGCATCTTTTACTAGCTGCATGGTCTCACTCAAAAATAAGATGAATTGTTCCTCCAACACATACCCAATAAACAAGCCACAAGATTGCAATCTGTCAAAGAAAAAAGCCCCAAGCATCCAAAGAAACTGAACCAGTTAATATGACTACCAAAAACCTCCATAAAATTTTGTGAAAAATCAACGATGATTGGTGGGTGGGATCACTTAAGCATTTCTTATTTGCCCAAATCCCTGCAGAAATACTGTTACAGAACTTCTCTCTCATCTGTTGTCTATTTGGGGAGTGATGCATTCCACTCATACTAAAATCTGTGGGGTTTTTTATAGGAATATCTTGGGAAAAAATTAATGACCTGTGATCTTCAGGAGATCCGACTAGATGGTCTTTTGTGGCCTGAAACACTATCAAATTATGAATAAGGTCACTCATCTTTTGCACCTGTTAATCCTGCAATTTAAGATGTATATGATTGATACTTCCAAGTGGAAAACTCTCAGGTCAGAGTCTCAAGTCATAAACTAAATAATTCACACAAAAAAGTGAGACTCATAGCCATGCAAAATCTGGTTTGTGTTGGTTTTTTTGCCCCCTTTTCACAGCACAAGAAACTTATCAGACACTAGGTGGTTGTTTGCACAAAATTTAGAAATCTTTAGGGTCAGGCTTGATTTAAAAAAAATAAGTCCTGGGGCTATGCAAGCTTCAAAAATATCTTAGAGACAGTATCTAACAATACAATGTTCCATTAGTTTAGTTGCAAGTTTTCATAACAGTTTTTAATGGAAACAAGAAACTGCTTGTTAGACAGGTTTAGAAATTGTGGTTAATAAGAACCTGAATTTGATGAAATACTTGTAAGTGCTGTTTTGTGTCATTTTCAGGAAACTTAATTTACTAACCCACTAACAGTTTCAATCTTGATTTCTGGGGGAAAAAAGGACATTTTATATGTTCAACTTGTGAAATATACTGTAAGGTTTAAAGAAAAGCAATACCAAAAGAAACTCAGTGCTTTCAAGAGTCTAAATGCAGCTATGAATCCACCTGCACCTGGGGGGATTTTAATAAGCTTTGGCAATGCAATTGTACCTTGGAATTTCTTATTTTCTTAATTCAAGAAAGAGGAATTTCTGAGAGTCTGCTATTATGCTGAATCCATTCCATGAAGAATCCACTGATTTTAGGTCGAAACAATCAAACAAAACTAGCTGAGAACGTTGGAGAAAAGCCGTAGGACGATATACTTTCAATGAAATTTTCTGGTAGTATTCTCCTAGGAAGAAAACGGGGAGGAGTTTCCTATCCTGGCAAGAAATAAAGCTGAAAGTGGAAACCCAAGAACTACAGGTAGAGAAATTGTGATGGAAAGCCTGAAAGTGCTACACTGCTTGGTTATCCCTAGCAAAAACAAGATTGAATTGCTAGTACAGGAATGACTGTTGTAATGGGCTAATGTAATACTAACATGGAAACTAATTCCAGAGAATCTCTAAAATGTACCAATTTCAGACTTTCACTGATACTTTTTACATTAACGGAATGTACTCCAACAAGCAACAAGTCTACATGTGACAATATCCTAAACTTCAGAGTCCTCGACCAGCATGGAGCTCAAGCCACCATGGGACAACTGCAATACAAATTTTTTTTTGCTAAGATGACGGAAATGGAGAGCCCAGGCAACTGCCATAAAAAGCACATGCAAAATAGGTGTTACAGATACTTATTTGTTTGTTCATCTTTACCTAGTGGCTTCAGGCAGACTTAAGCAGTGTTTTTCACTTGCAAGTAGCTGCCAGTACAGGCTATTCAGATCCCTTGGTATCTGTTTTATTCGTCTGCATCCAAAGCTTGCTAACACACTGCTAGAATCTGCATATAAATTTACATTTGTTAAGCAGTGTGCCCATAATGCTAGGTCATAATGTGAAAGTCAGAAATTATTCTGCAGTGTAGTTATGCATCCTGGGATAAGAAATTAAGGGCATTGCAGCTTTTAGAGCTAAGATACCTGTTACCTTCTCCTACTCTCCAAATTAAAGAAGTTCCTATAGACATCCATTGTTTTAACCCTTTAAAATTCACCATACTGAAACTTTTTGGCATTTCTGGGACTATTCTTCCTTCTTGGCCTTCTTTCTTTCAAGTGTCTTCTCCTCTTCTCTCCCCACTGCAGCCCTGCTTTCTGAGAAATGCAGTCATATTTACCTCTCTTTGCACCCTACATCCTTCCTACCTTAAGCTGGCTACTTCGATAATTACCCAAGCTATACAGTAGACTTTTAATAATCTCTTAGGACTTCAATAAAAAGTCCTAGTATGGGACATATACATAAAAATCCCTAATGGAATATTTGAGCATCATTCAAACCTATATCATTGTTCTACATCTCTGCCCATTGAGTTTTTGACTTGTGCATTTTTGGCCTTATTCATAAAAACAGTATTGTCTTGAAATTGAATAAAAGTTTTTTTACTGCTTTTGTTGTTTGGTTTGGTTTGGTTTTGGTTTGGTTTTTTTACTTAAGTCAGGAACAAAAACTTTTTTGTCTTTATGCAACTGGTGGATATGGTCATCTTTGTTCTGTTTCTTTTTTTCTTTTTTCCAGTGTGAAAAAAAACCTTAAGTTTCCTTTCTGAAGTTAGGATTTCTAAATTCAAGTGTAAATATTTTAAACTTTTTCAATTTTCATCGAGTTAAAATGCTCAAGATGCATTGCTAAGGATGAAAAAATCTCGTTATTTTATCAGATTAGTAAAACAGTTAATTGTGATTGCATTTAAAACAGGAAAAAATAAAAAAGCTTTCTTACTCTTCTTTAAATCACTCATGTTTTCACAAGAACTGTCTGTCCCCACCTAACATTGTCATCATCTATTTGTTTATTTATTATAATAATAAGCGATAAAACCTTTTATTTAAAATGCTAACCAAAGATTTTGCTTCTCTGCTCCCAAAGGGATCATAGCCTTATGATCTCCATTTTAAATGGAATTTCTGCCCAGTCACCATTTGCATGTGTTATGACCCAGACTGGGTAGCCCAGGGGGGTTTGTAGCAGTTTTGTGATTCCCTTGGGCTAAATTAAGGTGAAATGACACCAGACAATCAATTAAATGCTTTATTGATGGTAACAACAACCTGAACTTGGCAAGTGTAAAGGTAGGCAGCATGAACTTGGAAAGTGTAACAGCAGGCAGCGTGGGTTCTAATTGAAATACTTATAAAAAGAAAGAAAAAAGAGGAAAGGGTGGGAGGAGGGGGGCAGGGAGAGAGACAGACTTATCACCACCCTTGGATCCCACAATGACAATAATAGATGTGACAATCCTCCCGCGATGGGCGCACGCCTGGCTCCTTAAATTTGTGTCTTTTATACGCTAGTCCCCACCTCTCAATCACGCCAATCCTGTCCCTTGAGAACTTATATGGTTCTTGTTCCAGAATGTTCTTGACCTTCTGCACAGTCACCATAGTGGAGGGTGGTCATGAGGGGTCTTTCAGGTGGCCGTGAGCCCCTTCCTCAAATGAACCCTGTATGACCTCTGGCCATATATGGTGAGCTGTAAGGCACATCAGAATATGGAACTGCGCATCCTCTGACATGCCTCCCCACGCTCTATGCCAATCAACTTCTCGTCTGTGGTTTAGTGTTGTTATGCGGATTTTAACTTGTCTCACCACAATGTTTGAGACATCAACATACATTAAATCTTTCAGTCAATCACAGCATACAATTTCCTATGTATAAGTCTGCACCCCTACTTTTTCAGCACTGATGGGTGCTCACACAATATAAAATTTAAAAATAAGAATGAGGAAATGAAGTTCTGCCAAAGCCTGTGTACATGGGAAATGGTGTTCCTTAAAGTGAAAAGTGAAAAAATATGGGCTGGTTTTCATGGAGGCTATATCCCTGCCTAATTTCAAATCCCTGCTCTGCAGTGTGGTGTCTTTTAAATAAAAGTCTCCAGATTTTGCATGTGGGGAAACAAATATCTCTTCTCCCTTCCTCCCTCACATCCCACAAAATATGTGCCCAATTTTTTTGTTGAAATGTTCTGAAGAATGCTCACCCTGAGGTACAGCTCACCAAGAAAACGATTACCCCAGCTCTTAACGTTCATCGAAGTAAGAGGTTATTGAAAACAGAACAGCCTAGAGAAGAACAAATCCCACAATGAGGAGATCAACGTGTCATTAATAACAGAACATTACCCATATTTGAATCTCTTTAAAAAAATCAGAAGAGTATTCTTCATTAAGAAAATTTTGGTACTTAGAAGAAAAGGAAGATTGGTGCCACAAAAAGTTTTTTAATACATGTCTTAAAGTCCATTTCAGTCAATTTAATGTGCTTAATACTTGATCTGTAATTAATGACACTCAGGACACCAACTCCCTTTGATGAACTCTGTCCTTGCTGTTATGGTAGCATGGCCTTTCTTATCTGAAGAAGTGGATGAGGAAGTACAGAGTATGGAGGAGACTTTGTCAATTATGGGTGAACGCTCTACTAGATTATTTCAAGTAAATCTTTCCTTTATTCTTGTCCATCTCTCTTCTTTTTAGTTTGATATTTTTATTTCTCACTATTGCCTGGAAACTTTGCTATCACCTTGAGTAATTTCAGATAAGCCCTTTTTCGTTGACTCGTTAATATATTCATTTCTAACATGACTATGGATCTAACAACAGTAGTTGTTCCTTTCTAACAAAAGAAAGAGAAATAAAATCAGTTTTTTCTGCCTAATTCAACATACCAAGTGGAAAACAATTGGTTCAATTAATATAACTGTTCTATTAAAAAACCAAAGGTACTCAGATAAAAAATATCCATTTTCCTGCCTGTAGACATTGATGTTTCACTGACATGGAAACTCCTGTTTACAACAGTCTGATGACATTGTTTACAGGTGTTGCATAATGTTATTGACAAGAATAGTGTTGTTTATATAAACAGAATCACTGTGTGCAAAATAGTCTTTTATCTATGTGTGCTTGCTCATGCAGTATGAGCCTACTTACTGCAGGCTACTGTATTTGATCCATAGATATCAGCATTCAGCTGGCAATTTGATTTAGAAAATATAGCCTGAAAATAGCTTCATTTCACATATATTACCTTCTGACTGCTGCTGTGATTGCTCAGCCAGAGTCCAGCTGTGGAAATGTTAAAACTATTCATCAGGCATGAATATTCATCAGAGTGGTATTCTTATTTTCCTATACATCACTGGAATGGCAGACACAACTGCTAGGTGAGAGGTGTGAATAAACCCTCCAACTCTCTTAAAAATTAAAATCCCCCATGCACACACTCAGGTACATCAGGAAGCCCAATGAATTATGCCTGTGCATTTGAAAGGCAATACCTTCTTGGTTCTCCTAATGCAGCTGTGTTCAATCTGCTATTTGTCATATCAGTGGATCAGTCTGAAAGAAAATGGCAATCTCAAATAATTACAAAATCACGACTCAGACTTCCCAACTCCTGAGCTCAGTTTGAAATTATGAAGGTTTTTTAAAAGAAATTATTTATACTTGTTTTTATAGACTCCAGTCTTTGGCGACTAAATGACAAATTAAAACATGCTGGTTTTAAATAGAGGTTGAGACTGACAAGTATTCAGAGAATCTGGAGCTTCAAAAAAAGCCAATAAAACACAAAGACTTGTAAAACTAAAGCTAAAATGGTGAAACTGCTTTGCTGTAAATGTTCATTGCTTCAGCAGGAATGGGATTTGGGTCCAACCACAAAGAAAGGCATATTACCTCAAAAGCCAGTTCTGTAACCCTTACTAATTTCATGCCACATACCCTGTTGAGTTCAAAAGATGACATAGGGTGAAAACTGTGTATCTTGTATCCTGAATAAAAAAATGCAGGGTGAGGCTGACTGCTTCCAGCAGTGCAGTTCCTGACACTGCATCACGCATGACGTTCCTCAAGGCTGAGTCCTGGAGCCAGACCCACAGCTGGCATAAGCCAGTACAACTGTATTGATTTTGGTGGAGCTACAGTATTTGACATCAACTAAAGATAAGGTCCATTAACTTCCTATTGTCTCTAGAGCATCTGCCCATAGCTTTGCCCTGATATATATTCATATGGTAATGGAGTTAATACAAAAATCATTAGACTACAAAGAAGTATTTCAAAGGTTGTCTGGCAATAATCAACAAGAATAAAATCACCCTGTGGCAGAATTGTTGTGCACAGCCTATATGCCATTCATATCCTAGGTATTTCTTCTATTCAAGCTTTGTATAAGACTTTTTTTAAGGACAGAATTCAGTTGCTATTGAATATTTGTCTGAGGAGAAAAACAAACAAACAAGCAAGCAGACAAACAAACCAGGCCTGAAGCATTTTCTTAGTGTTGCCTGGAATGAATCCAACAAAAAGTACTGCCTTAACAACAATGTACTTAATGTAATTCTTTGTCACTTAAAGTTTTTAATTCAGACACATGAATCTGGTATTGGAGGACAAAATTATGTAGCTCATTGTATTAGCATGAATGTCCAGATGACACCAAGTTGGGTGGGAGCGTAGATCTGCGTGAAGATAGGAAGGTTCTACAGAGGGATCCGGACAGGCTGGATCAATGGGCTGAGGCCAACTGTATGCAGATCAACAAGGCTAAGTGCCGGGTCCTGCACTTGGGTCACAACAACGCCGTGCAACGCTACAGGCTTGGGGAGGAGTGGCTGGAAAGCTGCCCGGAGGAAAAGGACCTGGGGGTATTGATTGACATGGCTGAACATGAGCCAGCAGTGTGCCCAGGTGGCCAAGAAGGCCAACAGCATCCTGGCTTGTATCAGGAATGCTGTGGCCAGCAGGAGCAGGGAGGTGATCGTTCCCTTGTACTCGGCACTGGTGAGGCCGCACCTGGAATACTGTGTCCAGTTTTGGGCCCCTCAATACAAGAAAGACATTGAGGTGCTGGAGCGTGTCCAGAGAAGGGCAATGAAGCTGGTGAAGGGTCTAGAGCACAGTCTGCTGAGGAGTGGCTGAGGGAACTGGGGTTGTTTAGCCTAGAGAAGAGGAGGCTGAGGGGAGACCTTATCGCTCTCTCCAACTACCTGAAAGGAGGTAGTAGTGAGGTGGGTGTTGGTCTCTTCTCCCAGGTAACTAGTGATAGGACAAGAGGAAATGGCCTCAAGTTGCATCAGGGGAGGTTTAGATCAGCTATTAGGAAAAATTTCTTTATGGAAAGGCTCATCAAGCATTGGAACAGGCTGCCCAGGGAAGAGGTTGAGTCCCCATCCCTGGAGGTGTTTGAAAGACGTGTAGATGTGGTGCTTAGGGACATGGTTCAGTGGTGGACTTGGCAGTGTTAGGTTTACAGTTGGACTCGATCATCTTAAAGGTCTTTTCCAGTGTAAATTATTCCAATATTCTATGAGTCTATGAAAAGGGGTTTAGAAATAAAATACCAGTTTCAGTTGAAACAAACTTAGTCTTTTTCAAAAGAATACTGAATAGAGTCCTAAAGTACCATGCTTTGCTTGGTCTTTGCTTGACAGGATAGTTTTGCTTGTTCTGTACTTCCTCAGCTACCACGAGAGACATTTATTTTCTGGCATTATTGTACTTTTCTGAAACATCCCAGAAAGCTCAATGCCATTTTAAAGAGTTCACAATATTATCCCCAATAATTAATATGTACTCCATTAAACTTTACTGTCCTGCTTAAAAAAAGACAGTGTTACCCATCCTGAAATTATCAGGGTAAAACCCCTACATGCATAGACAAGAAATTTTTACTTTCTGTATATTAGTCAAGGTTTTTCTTCCCCCCCCTAAGATTGTTATTCCTTACTCACTAATCTGTTTTCCATTTCCATGGCCCAGGAACTAGTAACCAGAACTATGTCAATAATCCTTTTTTAAATTATTATTTCATTCATAGAATCATAGAATCATTTAGGTTGGAAAAGACCTTTAAGATCATCCAGTCCAACCATTAACCTAACACTACCAAGTCCACCACTAAACTAATTAAGGGTAGAGTAATAATTAATTTCATGTTTCATGGCTTGGTGGCTGATTTATTTTTTAGTGAATGTTTTTAATTAAGGTTGGAAAGGACTTTTAAGATCATCAGTCTAAATGTCAACCCAACACCACCATGCCTGCTAAACCATGTGCCAAAGTGCCATGCTTACCCATTTTTTTAACACCTCCAGGGATGGTGACTCCCACCACCTCTCTGGGCAGCCTGTTCCAATGCTTGACCACTCTTTCCATGAAGAAGTTTTTCCTAATATCCAATCTAAAGCATACAAGTCAAGGTCAAGTCAAGTGGCATGAATTTCAGGTCATGTGGGATGAATCCCACCCACATGCATTCAAGCTGGCTGTAGGCAAGGCTTGGAATGTATGAGACAAAGGTGCCATTCAGGAAGATAGAGAGGATAGTCATCAGTATATTTTAGAGATGTCACTTAGACAGCCCCAGCTTATATTCTTACCGGTAAACCTACCCCAGTCTGGAAGAAAAAAGAAAATGGTGTGGGCTTCAACCTAATCCATCACACCATAACAGATAATTTTAATTGCCAAAGTATAGTGACTTCCAAAATACTTTTTCTGTCAGTTCCTCTTGTTCTACCATGTACCAAGTACCTGGTAAGAAAACAGTATGTTAGTGATACTCTAGTTTGCTAAAGCATGTTATGAAATTGGGACCCATGTACTCAGATGCTCTCAGTAGGAGAAGGACTTAGTATGGGCTAAGCTACACGCAGTACTATTGGTTCCTTGAGAACTGAGCCCTGACTTAATTTGGTTCAAACAGACGAATAATTTGGAGATGACTGAAACTGTATCTGGCTAATGTGGGTAAGAAGATATCAAATAACAATATATATCAAAGAAGCTAAAAACTGTACACTAAAATAATAACACTGTAGTTAAGGGAGCACTGGTAAGATTTTTGAAACTCTAGAAGCCCCATTTCCAAATGAATTTTACTTACAGAGGATCATTAATCCTACTGAAAGCCAAAGGGACTTAGGCTAGATTGATTTCAGTGGGAGTTAGTCACTTTGAAAATCTCATTAGGGTACCTGTCTACATCTTTACACTCCCAACTTAAATGCTTTTAACATTTGGCTGCTAAGTCCCTTTTCAAAATGAAGGTTTAGGCTCTGAAACTACATAGACTTAGATTGTTAAAGATATTTATTATCTTCCAGTGATTTCAGTGGAAATGAGGTACCTAGATGCCTTTCAAAATTCTAACTACTATCGAAGTTAAACTTGAAAAGTACAGTTAGGTAACAAAAAGCATTTGTAACATATGAGATTATAAAGCATGTTCCCCTGACCATTATTTTTCCCACTTTGCAATAAAAGCAGTATTCTGTTCAAAATTAAACCATTCTTTCCTGTGTTTGTGTACCAAACAGACGTACTGAGCTAATGCAGAAAGGACAGAAAGAAATGTTCTAATCAGGAGAAATGCATGGAGGCTCAGAGTAGTGGGCTTTGCCATCTCATCTGGAGATGTATAATGGCTCAGAAGCATGCTGCAAATCCAACATGTCATGACTATAACGGCTCAGAATCAGCATGCAGTGCCACAATGAGCAGCTCAGAGCAATAGGCTGTGCCATTGCATTCCAGGGGTTCACACATATATAGACATTTCTCTCAATTTTTATTTAGGGTAGAAGAAAAAAAAAGAGGGGGGGAGGAAAGAAGAATGGATCAGGGTTCAATGTTCAAACATAATTCCAGGTCAGGGTGCACATTTTGCATGTTACCTGATCACTCAAGAGCTGCATTAATTTATGCAGAGTTTGGGATTGTTTGTTTATGCTGTTTCTGGGAGGATTTATTTTTAATGTAGGATTTCTGCAAAATGCTTTGTGGTCTTCTCTGTTTCTTTTGGAAAATAATAACTAGATTGAATGGAGCACTTTAGAAGATATTTCATTTCTTGGCTTTTAAAATCAATATTTTTCACACTGTCATGAATATTTTTTTGTAGAAGCCTTGGCAGCTATTTTTGTTCATTGTAATTGTGGCTATAGGTGAAGATGGAGTACCTTTCTCTCATTATTAAGAGCTTAGTAGCCCTGAGCTAAAGGCTGCAATTCTTCATGTCACCACTGTGGTGGCAAATGAGATTTTCCATTTAGTTTCCAGTAACCTCATTTGTCAAGAAGACTGTATTTCAAGTTTATATAGATTTAAGGCAAACAAAACTGGACAGTTAAATGCTTCTTTTTTCATAAATTGAATTAATCCATTAGCTAATTAAAGTAATGGAACGCTAACATTGCTGATAACACTGGCCTATTTCAGACTTTGTGTAAAGAAGGTTTGTGAAGTTAATATAAAAGCTAAATCATCTTTTCATTAATGACAGTTTCAACATGCTGCTAGCGCACTCTCATACACTGACATGAGTTTCATCGAAAATTATGGATATATTTTTCTCCATGGAATTTTTCCCCTTTCTTTATACTTTATGTTTTTAATTTGTGTGTGTGTGTGCATGTGTGTCTGTGCATGCAAAAATCAGGAGTGTGGATCGCATGAAATCTGCCACAGATGCTTAAAAACTTTAACAGAAGGGTTCTGTTAAAAACAGAGATCTGTTCTCAAGGTTTTCTTGTGGTTTTTTTTTTTCTTTTTTTTCCCCTTCATTTTCCTTATTTTTCCCAGTGGTGGTTGAGACAGAAAAGGTCATGTTAGCAGGCAAGAAATGCTAACTCCCTCTCACTCTTCATATGACATGCTTTCTGTGCTCAGTGACTAACCCTCACTTCAGTGGATAGTGTGCACAAAAGGGCTTTGGCTGAAGCTTCTAATCAGTGCAAGGGTAGAAATCTGACCGAGGCACTTTTGTACACACTCTCTTAGCCAATACCATTTTTCACCTGTTTTAGATTATCCCGACTGAAACCATAACTGCTGGTCTTAGCTGCAGGTTTCTGATTTGATGCAATTTAAAATTCAGTGAAAGCATGAAATTGCAAATGACTCGCAAAATGAAATTAACATAGCATGCATATCATCCAGTGTACTGTGATATCTTCCCCCTTCTCTCACATCCGTTTCTGTTCCTTTAGAGTTCTTGAGGACCATTTGAAAATTTGGGGTAGGAAAGTACTTTTCACATTACAACGCAAATACTTAGGGATTCCCAGAGGCTACTGTGGGGATTAGGATTTCTAAACACCCAAAACTTTGGTTAGGCATGCTAGAAAGGGACGTGAGATTATACAAACATCTTTATTCTACTATGCTCCCATTGAATGCAAACAATGAAAAAAGCTCCAAATGTTTATAGAGGAGTTTATGGTTCTGAATAAAACTGAGTCATGTCCCATCATGGAACAGCCTACAGTAAGAATAATTCCTTATGTCATATCAGAGTGGGGAAGTCCGTGACCTTTGATGTTCTTTTGAACACTTTCTGGCTGTGCTTTGTAGACAAATTTTCAGCAATTTCAAATTTATTCTTCCTTTTCTTGGTCAAATTACTTTCAGTCTTTCAATATGCTCATTGATTCAAATTCAGGAAAAAAATGAAACTTAATGAAACTTTTTAGATTGTGTATATCTTTTTAATTCCTCATTATCTTGATGACAGAAAAAAAGAAAATAGAACTCTAAGAGTTAATGTTTGCATTTTATGTTTTATTTTACTTCTCCACATTTCTTCAAAAATATCTGTTCCTTAAGTTTCATATGATGGACTGATTATTTTTGTACTTTCATTTTTGTTTCTTCTCAGGAACTGAAATATTAATGACTAGACTTTTGAAAATCTACTTTGTCACTTACTAAGCATTTACAAAATAATTAGATTTCTATAATTGAAAGGTATTTGATTTTTTCATTATTATTGAAAATAATATTTTCTTGGCAACAGTAGTCTGAAAAATGAGTTTTAGATGAAGAAAGTATTTTGTTTTCAGTGTTTGATTGAATTCTGATTCAAACATTGTATCTATCCTTATGTCGTTTCTGTAACGCTGTCTGATCTGACGGGGTAACATTTCTTTTCCCATTGCATAACAAATAAAATAATGAGAATAAATCAAATTTTTCACAACCCTTTAGCAATTCATTTTTAAAGTATTTTTAAAACCTGAACATGTTCCCTAGCTATTTTCTTGTAGCAAAAGTTGCTGCTATTTAATAGTAGCTGTAAAATATCTCCTTTTTCCACTATTTCATTTATAACTTTCTATTAGATTATTTACAAACCCAAAGACTTTAAAGCCAACAATAATCTCTTAAGGGCATCAAAAATCTTACCTAAACTCATTTTGCTATTACAAAAATGTATGGAGAAATGTGTTCCAATAACAACAAGATAAAGTGAACATTGATTTGTCAATAGATGTTTCTTATTTATACATATTATACTTATTTTGATTCGGTTACTAAGGTTACATTCCTACAAAGATATTCACAGTGGCCACCTGTACTTCATGTGGAATTCCACAGATTTAATTGGTTTTGTGTGTGCTGAAGACCTATTATTACTATTTTATCGATAGTAGAAATAGACTGACTGTGCTTTAGAAAGTATCTTTTTAAAGACAAAAAAAGAACATATACTCCATTTCCATAACTTTTAACCAAAGGAGGAATTAATCTGGTCATATTCATACTCTTTTTCTTTTCATGACTTAAAAATCTCCCTGAGAATCAAAGGTTTTCAGTCTTGTTCCCTACTAGCTGACTGAATACCAGATTTTTCCCAGTGCTCACTGGGCACATCCTCCTTTCCTGAGCCCTGTGATGCCCAGGTACAGAGGAGATCATGCAGCTGGTAGGGAGGCAGACCTCGCCACCCCCGGGGCTTTGCACAGTACAGTGCTGAGACCTGGCACCTCTTACACCACCCACAAAAACTTCGTTCACTGTGGATAAGGAACGCATTGTTTTCACTACTGGACATGGATAAAAGAGTGTTTACCTGAAAGCATAGATTTTAAAGAGGAAGCAAATTTACAGTAGATAAGATAACAAAATACATTCCTAAGCTTGTATTTAGCAATAAGAATATTCTGTACCAGCTTTAGTATCTTGATTAGTTTCTACTTCTCTTTTCTTCAGATTAAAAACTTGACTCTCCCCTTATTAAGATGCAGATTCATTGTCAAAGAGGTTGGCTCCACATCTGACAATGCTACCAACTCTTTCTTGTCTCCAGGCATCACCCTGCTGCTCCATCAGTTTTTCTGGCACAAGCATTTGTACAGCCATACTGTAGACAAGAACACAAATGCTGCCTAGCAGTCTTCATTGGCAGTCAAATAAGATATTTTCTGACAGAAATGCAGATCTTGCCTGCTGACAAGTAAGGAGAGGGATCCTTATACAATATATGATTTTTGAAGCATATTCATTGATCCAACAAAATCCTTCAGCACAATCATATTCTTATAAATGTTCACATTCTTAGTAAAAAATTTAAGCATCAGCTACATATTGTCCCATTTATTTCAGTTGACATGACACATACACCTGAAATTAGATGAGCGTTGAAGTTCACTTAAATTATGTCTCATTTTCTGAAGTTTCCTTATGATGCAACATCAACATGAAATATACACTTTGATTAGAGAATTTAACTGTGACTCTGAGTATTCTGCTCTCTGAATCTGATCCAGAATACTAAACCACCATTAGCTACAAATCTTTTGAACATTCAGCTGTTCGCAAAAGACAGAGGAAAAATTATATTGTTATAGTCTTTTTTAAAATCATTTTGTCACCACAGTATTCTGCATATTTTAATAGTCTAGTTTTTGTGAGTTATATTAGAGTTATAACAGCTCTGGGAGCTTTCTTGATGAATTCTCAGTGGTCGGTTCCATTAAGTAAAGATTGGTTTTCTTGACTGGAAATGAACCAACAATGGGTTCAACGTGTTTTATACATATTCTTGGTTAGAAATGTGTTATTATTATAATGTGTCATTTGTATTTCCACTATTTTGAAACAGTAGATCTGTTATCTAGTCCACATACTGAATAATTCAAAGAAGTGTTCTCTATTAAATATTTAATCTATGCAAAATTCTACAGTTCCAATATATATCAGTTAAATGCATACATTTATGGAAGCCCACTTTTATTAAACCAAATTAAATATTGAGTCAAATTTAATAATTAAACTAAATTACTTAGTGGGTCAATTTAAAACATAACTTCAATTTATGCCACCATACTCAAATAACGGAGAATAAATTTTGAATGGGTTAAAAGTAACCATACTTATCTGCTGCTAGAAATATTTCTTCTAAACTCAAGAATTAAGAGGTGTGTGCATGTGAATATACACAGACATATACTTCTTTCTTCTGTTGATCTTCTTAAACTAGAAAAGAGAAAATGTATGCCACTATATACATCACTACAAGCAAACAAGACAGTAAAAAGAAAATGTAGTGTATATACACTTGGATTTTAGAGACCTATTCATGAATTATCTAAACTTAATTTACTAACAAAGAACTTGTTAGGGGTGTCCTTTTTCAAGCCCCTCTTTCCTTTCTTATTTCTAAGATATAAGCCTGAGCTATGCACCATTTTACATAAACCAAAACATTATTGATGATAGTCACCTATTATTTCTTTGGATTTGGTTAAAGGCAGCAGAGAAAATCTTACATATTTACTATCACAGACACTAGGAGTCCATGTGCACCTGGACATCATTTAGCAAAAATGGACGCACAAGCTGTGATGTGCTGTAGGCTATTTCAGGGAGACCCAGAAAAAGTATTCATTTGAACTGAGCACCCAAAAGCCTAGTAGTCTGGTGTATGACACTACTTTCATATAAAACTACCTCTCCATCTTTATGAAATACCTCTTTCTAGTCCATTTCAAATTGTAGTTCAGCAAGGAATTGACCTTTTATTATTTACCTGCAGTGACAATTATGTGCATATGACAAGTACAGGAATCTAATAGTCTCACTCACCTCACAGATATTCAGGATCAGTCAAAAACAGAGGTGGACAGCTATACAGGATTGATCCAGATCACCAGTACTTGAGCTTTGATAGACAAAGACAAACTGGATTGTTACAAATCATCATTTAGCCAACCTTGTAAAATACCTCACTCAATATATCCTACATGAAAATGACAAGGAATAAACAGTATCACAGGGAAGAAAGCTGGATAAAATTGAGCTAGAATTGAATTGTCGGAGCAACAGGAGCACCAAAAACAATTAATATTGGTATCATACCTCTGGAGCAAGTAGGTAAGAGAGAACAGAATGAAGAGAATAGAACTTTCTTGCTTCAGTCAGCAACTGCTAAACCAAAGTAATATATGGAAATCAATGCAGAAAGAAAAGATTGGGTTTGGCATCACTAAGACTAATGACCAAGCAGAATAACATTCTCCAAAGGCAGGAAGTTCTTACAAATATTTTCATGATCCAGATTCTTGTGAGATCTGTGCACAGGGAAGTTCTATGTGTACCATATTTCCTGAAGCTGACATTTTGCAACTTTTCCGCAGCAAGAAAATCAAAGAAGAAAGTGCTTGAGAGAAGACCTGTAGCCTAAAAATTGACCATATTTCTTTAAAATGTGTGGTAATGCCACCTAAAGCTGTTTAGTCTAACATTTGAGTGAGAAAAAAATGAAGACTATCAGCAATTTGGCAACTGTGGCATTCTCTGACACTTTCAGTCTGATTATATTTTTGGAATGCCAAAAGACAATTTTTTTCATTGGGAGTACATATTAGGAAAAAATCCAGAAAACACAATTGTTTCAATTATTAATTATAGTTTATCATATTTTAAGGGTTTTCTTACTAGGCCTTCCTGTACCCTCTGATCACTTCTGTTTCATTGGACAGGTTATAAGTTTCTTAAATTAATTTAAGAAATTTAACTTAAATTAAGAAATGAGGAAATGCTTCCTTAACCTAGGTGCATGCCCTATCTGCATCTCAGCTGCACAGTGGGGTGATATGGGACCCTTCAACTCAGAGTCCGTCAAAAGAAAAACAGAGTGAGCAGCTCACTAGTGACTCCCTCTAAGAAATATTTAGTCAGTGGAAGAGGGGCGAGGGGATAAAACAGCATACTGTGGGAAACAAAAAAGTAACTGTACACAGCAACTTTAAAAAAAGTATGTAATACAACTTCTTTCAACGTCTTCATTTTCTGAATGTAACGTATCAGAAGCACACATCTGCAGGCTTCAGCAAATATTTGCATTTAATATCTGAAGTCCATAAGTGAAACCAAATCAGCAGAATTCAATTGTGTGCTACCCTCAGTGCATCTTTATCTCTCTCTCCTCTTAAGCTGTACAAACCAGGAGGAAAAGACAACCATCATCATTATTTTTTTGTAAATAAATTTACAGTACAGTAATGACTGTACTGCTATTTCTTACTTTGGATTTTGAAAACAAATCAACTTTCTCTATATATTTTATTAGTGTCGCAAAAGGACAAGAAACTCCACCATTTTTTGGACTGGCATACTGGTTTTCTCATACTTTCATACACTGACAATATAAATGTGACTTGTTCACCTAAGTCACAGTCCAGTGAGATTTTGAACAGCTTTTGTACAGTGTGAGTGCTGCCATCTCACATAAGTCTGAGCTCTTGAAGACTACAAGCTGAGAAAGGGCAGGATTTCTTTTTCTGTGTGTAACTTGAAGGTATTCAAGAGCTTCACATTTGCCTTTTTAAATAAGTCTTAAAATGAAATACTGTGTAGAAGCAGCAGTATTTTGAGAGATTCTTCAGATCTGAAAATTAGAACAAATCCAAACGCTAGGAAGAGTGATAAGATACAGCAGTAACCCTTAAAACCCCAGTTACTTGCATCCTTTCTCTGCTACATCAACACTGCTTTCAAACAGTGCAAAATTTGATGTGCTGTTATATCATGTCAGTTTTGCTCAGAGGTAAGATCATGCTAGGACTCTGACTCCTTTCAACCCCTTCCCTGTCTTGGGAACCTATCTTCCTGCTCCAGAGTCTAGAAAGAATGTTATGGAAGGATTCAGGCATCTCATCTGGCATAGCTTGATCTCAGTAGTTTGCTCAGAAATGTAAGTAGATCCAGATTCCTTTTTTTCATCCATGTGGGGTCATACAGTATGTGTTACAATCAAGTCCCTGTAGAACTGAGAGAACGGAAAGTGCAGCTCAAATCAGATGAATTAAAAAAGGTAAAATACCAGAATCAGAACACTAAAGGGCATATCCGTATTTTATATATATATATATATATTGTTTTAAACTGAGTGTATGTAGATAAATATGTGCACAGTCTTTTAGTGGAATGGATGAGAGAGTGGGAAATTAAAATTCCGCAATATGAAATTGTATTTCACTATATTATGTTTTCACAGTAATAGGAACATAAAAATGTGGAAATATTAAAACAAACAAAAACCAACTCCCCTTCCAAACCTCTGAATTTCTCAGTATTGCCTAACTTTAGGAGAATTGTCTAGTCCAGCAAGAAGCTGGGGTGTAAAAATATTGTTAGTGGGATCCTGCAGAGCTGCACTAGCTACTGAACTCACAGTACTACATCATTGTGAGTGCAGACCTGCATTAGCTGCTGAACTCACAGTACTACATCATTGTGAGTGCAGGTGCTAAGCTTCATTAGAACAAGTTCTTTTTATTTCCTCTGTGACATTCTCTCCTCTTTCCACTAAAGCCAGCAGTTTCTCACTTCCCTTGTCTAGATGACGGTACAGCTTGGGTGTTCAAGCCAAGTAGGGAATTACGGCATTTAATTGTGAAAACACAATTGGGAGGATGATTATCAAAGGTTATCTGAGAAAGGAAACATTATGAAATAGATTTCTGCCAACTCCTAGGTTTGTCTGCAGGTGCACAGGGACATGAATAGCTCCCTCATGCAGACTTCAGCGCTGTTCTGAGCCATCACTGATTCCTTCTGTCTCCGAGACTTCTTGAGCATGTGAGATACCTAAGGAGATGCTGGCTGGAAGGAAAGTAACAAGAACAGGTCCATTTTTTATCTTTACATCTGCCACATTCCTGAGGAGAGAAGTATACTCCACTTAGTTTAAGACAGATGAGCTAATCGACCAATATATTTTTTGTCTTTTGGATGGCTATGAGTACATGACTCACATTTGACTATTTTAATGCAGACAGCAATGAGATACTGGTGAACTTTACTTGGGCTGGTATTCATTTCTTCACTTCTCCAGGCTTAAGCCAAGTCTAGAAGTCAGATTTAGAGCCTGTTTAAGACACCTACCTACAGATTAAGATAACTGCTAACTGTAGTGCAAAATGTCTTGGCTCACAAATATAGTCAGTGGAGATAAAGTCAGTGCAGAAAATAGAGATGAGAGAGCAATTCAGCTCAGCCTAAAGTGAAATTAAATATGTCCTTTATGATGGGACTTAGCTGCCTAAATGTAAGTTTCTAGTGTCGCTTTAGATGCTTTGAGTTCCCCCAAACTGCATAGATCCCAGCTTCCAACAGTCACTCTTTGAGTGTGAGCCCTTGTGTTACAATGGACATTCATTGGTCCTTGGGTCACATCCACCAGCCTGTGCAGATGTACTGCGTAAAATTGTGCATCTGAAATGCTACTAGACAGTTATATTTATACAGTTCATGTATGGTCAGCTGAATCAGTCCCTAAGTTTCATATATAGTAGGTGCTAAATCTCTGTAGGTTATAATGGGAGTTTTAGAGCCATGACCTTATGTCATGGTTTAACCCCAGCCAGCAACTAAGCACCACACAGCTGCTCGCTCACTCCCCCATCAGTGGGGTGGGGGAGAGAATCAGAAGAGTAAAAGTGAGAAAACTCATGGGTCGAGGTAAAGACAGTCTAGTAAGTAAAGCAAAAGCCATGCACACACGAACAAAGCAATCCAAGGAATTCATTCACTACATCCCATCGGCAAGCAGGTGTTCAGCCATCTCCAGGAAAACAGGGCTCCATCATGCATTACTCGGGAAGACAAAAGCCAACACTGTTAACATCCTCCCTCTTCCTTCTTCTTCCCCCAGCTTTATATGCTGAGCATGACGTCATATGGTATGGGAAATCCCTTTGGTCAGTTGGGGTTGGCTGTCCCAGCTGTGTCCCCTCCCAACTTCTTGTGCACCCCCAGCCTGCTCGCTGGTGGGGTGGTGTGAGAAGCAGAAAAGGCTTTAACTCTGTGTAAGCGCTGCTGAACAGTAATGAAAACATCCCTGTATTATCAACACTGTTTCTAGCACAAATCTAAACCATAACCCCATACTACTAGCCCCAGCCACTATGAAGAAAATTAACTCTATCCCAGCCAAAACCAGCACACCTTATTTTAGCTGAATACAATAATTGCATTCAGTATTGTTTGAGAAACCCTAGAACATAAACACATGTAAAAGTCTGGAGGTATGACAAAGACCTGTGGAAGATCTGCTCTTTTCAGGCCAGGTAGAAAGTCTCAAATGTCTAAATGAGCAGTACATGCCTATGTGCAGAAAACCAAAGTAAGCTCACAGGTATACATCTGTATACTGACTCCTCAGTTCAGATGACTTAGGGTGTAGTCCACTGGCTGGCTTCATTGAGTAAAAAGACTTTCAGGTCACATTATCTAACCTTCAAAGTTTAGTCCATGCCTTATGTCACAGCCTAGGTTCTAAAATGTACATGAGTTTAAGCAGCATTTTGCCATTTATAACATCCAAGTATCTCTATTATGAAACAATTCTAGTGATCTGACTTCATTACCATTCATTTGTATTAGACAAAATCAGTTCCTTTGGAGAGGTCCCAGAAAGGAGGCACTTCTGATTGCGTGCTTCCTGCCTCAACTAAAGAGTAGTGCTTAGTTTGTTGGTTTCCTTTGCTATCATACTGTGAGATCACAATGTAATCTTCAGTCAAGTGAAGAAAGAGGTTTTGAAAAATCATCACTGTCCTTATAAACAGCTGCTGATTGTTTATCTTCCTGAAAATGTCTCTTTCACAGGCTTACTAGACAAATCTTCCCTAAATAACATTGTAAGGTGATCAACTTACTGAAGAAATTGAAACCAATTAAATTATATTTTTCCTGCAATTATCTTCCTTTTTGTCTTGAGCTTATGATAGGAAAGAGGAAATGTATCTTTCAGAGTTCAAACTGCAAATTATACTTGTGCTGTTACATACCTAGAGAGAGGATGTTTATTGTACTTATAGTTTCAAAAGTTTAAACCTACAATATTTGAGTTGACAATTTAAATTTGATATTCCAGCCAAGTGAGAGAAACTTTTGCAGTACTGAAAGCCCACAAACTGGAGTATCATGCCTGTGACTCACAGACACACCATCATCTGATCTGACCTTACTAAACTTTTTTGACATGCGTGGGAAAACAAATTAAATTATGACATATAATGCATATATCTGCAAGCTGCATGAAGTTCATTAGTTCATTAGCAGGTGATTTGAAGGGTTATTTCATAAAACTAGTCAAATTACAGAGGAGAAAGTAATCCAAGAGTCTTTCAAAAAGGCTGATTCTCAGACAAGAAGCAAAGTAAAGTTGTGAAATACTTCTAAGGGACAGACATCCCAAGCAGTTCTTGGGAAATATCTCCAAAGACAATCTACTCCCATGCTAATTTGTTTTTGCAAAAAGCAGCTGTTGGGGAGGGGAGCCTGTGAAGAGGGGGACAGATAGGAGTGATGTTTTGGGATGTCTGTGTTTGTCTCCAACCAACACAGGATAAGAAGGTCTTATGTGCAAAAGCATGTGGAGATTCCTGCCTCCCTGGGAGATGTGCTCTCATGGCTGAGTGTCAGACAGGGCTTGTGCTGCTGTACCCTGCTGCCAGCAAGGCCAGACACAGGCTCTGGGTCCCAGGAGCTGCTCTGTGGCAACGCCACCCACAACACCTTCCTTTTGACGCTTTGTTAAGAATTAGAATGGAGGAGAAAACACCTCAGTCAGTCTGGTCAAATTAAAGATCCTTCCAAGGATCAGACAGGGTTCTAGGTTCTCCGTGTTGTCTCCAGATAATAATTTGTTGTGTTGCCCTGATTTTCATTTTCCTTCTCTCTCAGATAAATAATCAGATACTCTCACTGGAGACAGATGTTAGCCAACTACTGATTTAATTTGCACAAGATTAGTTGCTGTTCTCTCTTCCTCTGCTGCGCTGTTGTACATAGAAGGAAGGAGGAAAAGGAGAGTCAAACCTACAGTTCTCAGTCCAGAGGAGGGGGCCGTACCCTGATGGCCTCTTAAGAAAACACTCTGAGAAGAAGCAATCCTAGAAAATAAAGACACTGTCATCCAACCCCCATGCAATTCACAGTGAGGTCCCCAGGTTGTTACTGATGAGGCCAGGTATAATGGTCAAGCTTAGTCCTACCTTTAAACTGGTATGCTGATATGTCTTAGGCACACATTATCAGACTGGGCCTCTGACAAATGCAGGAGTAGCTTTTTGTTCATAAAAAATTCAGGCAGAAACTGAGCTGCCAGTAACTACCTTTAAAGCAATATTGAGTACTATATAATATTTAGTATTTAAAACATTTGTCCAGGGAGCTGAAGACATGGATTACATTCCCTCCCAAGCTTCAGAAGTTCAGATGCATAGCTCTTTGTCATGAAAAACTGAAATGCACTTCACAGAGAATGACCTGGAAATTTCTATTTTAGTTTAGTGTGAAATACTCAAGTTTCAAAATACAGAATCTTAAGTTACAAAAAGGAATAAAATGGCTCTTCATGTAGAGGATAATGCAGACACCTGTATGTTCTGCAGGCAAAAAAGACTTTCTCATGCACCTCCATTTGAAAATGTTACTTCATTGACACTTTTGTCTCTGAGACAGGCATTCATATTGTTTAACTTTAGCCTTCTAAAAATTGTCTACTCTGTGCAGTCAGTCAGAGGGGCTGGCATTTCCAAAGGATTATTAGACTGCTTAATGGTTCTGTAGGTGCCTTATTCTTCATTTTGACTATGTAGTTCAACACCTTGCTTAGGCTGGCCATGTAGGGATGGGATTCAGTGTCTTAAACAAAAGTGTGTAGTGCCACTTGTGACTCCTGAAGTATTATAGAAATTTGCACACAGCTGAAAGATATTACACAGGATGTAAGAGAGATTGCAGAGAGGGGGAGGTCAGACAGGATACTAACACTAGATGCCCAGCTGGGTGACTTAGACCCATTTCTAATTTCTGGACAGCTAAAGATAGATGAGTCAAACCCCACTCTAAAGATCTAAATCAGCTTCCCAACACTACACCAACAGTAAGCTAACTTCACCCTGCTAAAGCAGAATCATCAAGGCAATAGGTCTAAAGAAAAACTGTGTTATCTTCCAAGAACAGTGTTTAATGAAGATTTACTTCAAAGATGTAAGTTCAAAGATATCTTACCATTCCAGCTACCCACATTGGTTTTGTAGCCTGACTTGCCCTTCAGTGCTTCCCATTTATAGAGGAAGCAAGCAGGACTGTACTCTTTAACTTACCATGTGGTTTGTGCTGTCCAAATCTAATACCACAAGCACTGTAAATGGCTGTGCAGAAATTCAGATTAGTTAGAACCATTGACTTTCTGGTTTTGGCTTACATAATGGTGTTTCTAACATTTCCAGATGTATGCTTCATATGAGGAGTAGTGTTCATTCTGTGGTGACATTGTTTAGTTATCAAAAGTAAAAATCAATTTATTTTATATTCTAAGAAAAACTATTGCACTTGAAGAGCTTCTGCTACATAAGATCTGCTACTGAACCTCAACTGGCAATTTAGAGATAACTAAAACCAGCCACAAATAATTCTACAAGTCTCAAATGTGATACTGAATATGGAACTGCTTTCCTTCAGTGTGATCACTTCAGTCTCTTATCCATGCTACTATTCATACTCTGACCTTTAGCCATGTACTTTACTTTGCTTTTAATATGGAACTGATGAATCATCTACCTGTTGTTGGATTTGTTGCCCATCAATTCTGAGCAGTAAATTTCATTGTCTACCCACTAAAAATTCAAATAATAAGACGTGTCACATATTTCTTTATAACTAAGGCATATTTATTCCAGGTATCCTTTAAAAGCCCAATCAATAAAATTGCAGTACATAGCATATCTATAGTTTGCAATGTAGAAGGAAAACAGCCTCCAAAAGATATGCAGCATAATAAAAATACAAAGCAATAAACATATAAAAACTATAAAACCAGTAGTGAAATATTAGTATGATGTTAAGTAACAGCTAATAGTAAGTAAAATAAAAAATGAATGCAGTAATAGAAATCACATTTTTAAAGGCTGAAGTTTTCTATGAGATTAATGCATAGCCATATCCTTCAGTCTTTCTTCATCTAAGGACTCACGAACTCCATTGGGAGTACACCTTAATCAAAACTAAACAATAGTGCCTAATATTTGAGAATTATCATAGACAAATCCTATAGACATAATTGGTCTTCATAAAGACATAATTGGTCTTCATAAGGCAAGAGGATGGGCATTCAAAGTCTTTATCAGAACTGTTTTTCTACTGTTCTCTGAATTCAGATATTAAAAAGACTAGGTTTCGCCAATTAACTGGAAATACAGTGATTTCCAATATTCTGATAGGAATCCACTGTTAGGCAAGATTTTTTCTAAGGGAGAGTCAAGAGTCTGCACACATTCATTTCCCAACAGATAGTGGGTTTGCACAAGAGGTATGATGAGCTGTGACAACATAAAGATATCTTCAGTCTTATATAGAACTTATAGAACTAAAAACTGAGAGTGTGTTGCAGTCTTTTGTCATGTATGCATTTCAGACATCCTCATAACATTTATATGAGCTAGAAATTAGATACTAAAGACAAAGTTTTATTTACCTTTTTTTTTTTTTGTTCTAAGCTTCTTCAGTTTAAGTTGCCTCTTACAGATAGTGAATTTTGAGTATAACTCTAAGAAGGAAGCTAACAAAGCGTGCAATTATATACCCCAAATTGACTTTTAATTGCAAATTTAAAGAATATCAATATTCTGGTAATAAGTTTGCCTGAATAATTTATCTGGTATTCCAGTATTCACTTTCAATGGTAGAGATCACTACTGAGACATTAAAGATTATTATGTAGACTACTTTGCTATGAGATGCTCCTGCAATAAAGTAAATTTAAGAGGAATAAGGCTGGTTTAGAATCCAAACGAGACACTTTAGAAATGTGCCCTCTGGCAAGCATCATCATGCCTCAGGTAATGCAGGCCCCCAAATGTATCAGGATCCCCTTTGTAAACACATTGTTAGCATGTTCAGCATACTTGTGAATTTACAACCAATTAAGTCAAGCTGTAGAGCCTGTGCTTGTTCTCAGTAGTAGACTTAACAATGAATGAAATGCATTAAAAAGGGGAAAGAATAAATCCCCTTTCCCCTTGCTGGTGAAGCTGCACCAGGACACTGCGCAGTAATGTGGGCACTGCTGGAGGATCAGGAAGCAGACCCATGCATAGAAATGAATGTTCTGATTTACCAAAATGTTCTCTTTGCCTCGAGTATCAAGTTCAACGACTTGCAGAAGGGGTGGGAGGGTGTCATTTGACTGGGCAAAACCTCACCTTTTAAGCTTAATGTACGTTAGGTGACTGAATTAGTTGCCCATAGCTTCAACTCTTTCCCTATACTTCAGATATTAGAGTCACCTTGGATCTGTCCTGTAGATACTTATGGTAACAACCATAAAATCTCACAGAGAAAGAAACAACATCTTTACATTTCCACCCATTATTCTTCATTCACATCTGTCATCCTCAGTCTCAGCCTTTAGGATATCACTATCCATCTCTGCACTTCTTAGAAACCCTTTTTGGGTGATGAATTAAGCTCCCTGACCAGAGGAGTATAGTTTCATGTTGCTGCTTAAAATAAAGATTGTCTTGATGAGGTGTAGTTTGTCTCAGAGACAGAAAGAAACCACGGTTCAATTTCAAGATGGGGACCATGACAATGGGAATATCTTTAGGGAAGGTGAAAGTGTGCGGCTTTCAGTTCTTCCAATCCATGCCACTAGTTATTACTGATGGGTTGGTTAAACAGGTCATAAAACAAAGTGTCCTTGTCTGTGACAGGCAGGCAAGGTAAAAGCCTTAAAGGTTCATTTGTTATGAACTTTTGTTTCTTGATCTTTGACAATTACACAAAGGTTAAGTTAATTAAACAACAAGAGAAAACTGCAGGAAACACCTTCAATTTCTTTTTTCTTTAATTGTCTCAAAAATACCCATAATAGTTTTTACATTTGAATCAAGTTTCTTAACAGACATATGGTCATAAAAGAGAAATCATTCTAGTCAGTAAAGCCCTAAGCTAAGCCCAGAATAATTTGATCATTTGTAAATCATTGTCACTTGAATGTTTTCTCAATATGGCTTAATTATCATTCAACACAATGTTAAGCTTCTGGGAAAAGACCTCCATTAAAAGGTACTTCCTGGGAGAAGCGGGAAATTGAGAGCTCTCAGCTAGCATTGCACTTTATTATTCATGTATAATTCTTCTACACCACTGAACATCTGCTAATCAATTTGATTCAAGTTTTCATGATAGCTTTTACCCTCATCATTCAATCTCTGCATGAGCTTTGTATCTGATGAGAATTGACGTTATTTACTTATTGCTGAGAATTCTTATCCTATTAACAATTTAGCCCACAAAGTTATCAGGTAAATTAAAGATGTTTATAAAGAGCCCCCTTCCCCAATTTAAAAATAAAATAATAATCTTGATTTAGAAGGGAATTTCTGTAGATTCCCCGGAAGCTAACTGACAGATGGTCACCTTGGCAGTATGCTGCAGTAGCTCAACCAAATATTTATTAAGAGTTTCTGAGGCAGAAGGTGATCAAGAGCATCAGAAGCTATTACTTCTAACTCTGAGTTTTGTCAGTCTTCTTTTCCTTTGTACCTCCACATTTATAGATAAGCTTAAACCCGGATCAAATATAAAAGTTCCTTTGAACAACTACAGATCTATCATATTGATTTGGTGTATGACTTTGTTCCATGTGATGTAGTTATTTTCCATGTGGTTAGACCACTGAATTGAGGGTTCAGGTTTCCTAAATCCATTCTGAGATATCCCACTGAATCACTGTCTGGCCTTTAAGAAGTCACTAAGATCACGCTTATCAGAAATGCTTACTAATGTTTCTCTTTAAGCCAGGCATTTATTTGTGCCAAGCTTGAGACATCCATAGTGGGTGAATCCTCTTAATATTCCTAGCCTTAATCTCCATATTTTGTACCTTATTTTGTACAGTTATGTGACATAACACTTTTGAATTTCTCACAAATGCTTAGTAGAAAGGGCTGAGTATAAAATCAGACTTCCAGAATTATACACGATAAAAGAGAATATTACAGAACCAGAAGTAGTGAACTAATAGCAAATGATAAGTTTGTCCCCAAATATTCATGGTACAGAACCTCAGCATACATAGGAAAGGGCAGGCAGTGGCAAATGAGTTCTGCTTTCCCAAAAGTGCATCAGGAATGGTTACGCAGGGGTACTACAGGGCTAGCTAAAGTGGTCATACACCAGCCAGTGACTCACCAGAAGGGAAATCCCCAGCCAAGAAGAAAGAGGGTGTTTTCATTCCCTTTGCACTCTCTACAACTACCTGAAAGGAGGTTGTAGTGAGGTGCGTGTTGGTCTCTTCTCCCATGTAGTTAGTGATAGGACAAGAGGAAATGGACTCAAGCTGAGCCAGGGGAGGTTTAGGTTGGATATTAGGAGAAATTTCTTCACGGAAAGGGTTGTCAAGCATTGGAACAGGCTGCCCAGAGATGTGGTGGGAGTCCCCATCCCTGGAAGGGTTCAAAAAATGGGTAGATGTGGCACTTCGGGACATGGTTTAGTCTAGTCTATCCTTGATTGGCTTAGAGTAGACTTGGTAGTGTAGGTTAATGGTTGGACTGGATGATCTTAAAGGTCTTTTCCGACCTAGACGATTCTAAGATTCTATGATTCTATGATTCTCTTCCCTTTCCCAGTGGAAATAAAATCATGCAAGAATTGCAAACAGACCTTGCCTTTCATCTTGATCAAATTACTTCATGGATTCTGTAGCTTTCTTTGTACAATGCCATCCAACAACCTTGAATGTGTTGCATAAACTAATCATGTAACATTGCTGTGGCTACAGTACTTACTGTGTCATGAAGCAGGAAAGGTTAATTATTGGCCTGCATCGTCACAAATTTTGTTGTTTGAAGTAGTGCTGAAAAGCTAATGCATGCATTGCAGTATGATTTAGCATATTTCAGCTTTTATTAAGTTTCTCTTTCTATTTTCATTTTCAATTGCTCAGGCTTTCTTTTGCAAACCTCTTTTATTATCTTTTTAGAATTTTTTGCAAAACTGGCACTTCTGAAATGTGAAAGAAAAAAGTCAATTGCATTGGTGATGATTCTATCCTCTACTGTCCCTCAGGCAGGCCATTTAGCCATCCTGTCCAGTATACACGTCTACGTATGCAATTTTTTTTTTTAGTAGCATGTTGCAATAGTTATTATACTATATCCCTCCTTGAGATTACATTGCTACAGCAATTATTAAGTTCATTTGATTGGATGACTTGACCCTTAAACTGTTCTGCTCTTCAAAATTACTACCAGGAAAAAAGTTCTGCAATCATTTGAGGTTTTATTCACCGCTGCTGATTCTCCATTTAGTTCTATATTTGAGATCAAAGCACATTCTACTTAATAATAACTAGCCAGATCAGAAATTAGGATAGCAGAGTCTATTCATTTACTTCTGAATCTATTTGTACTTCACAGTGTCCACAGCAGCCCCACTGATCCTACAGTCAGTTTTTTAGATTGTAGGCACCATATAACCTTTTGTATAATGTGAGTATTGTTGCAGATATGACATAAGAGGTCTGGATGTAGTCTTAAGAACTTTCTTCATCTGTAGTTTAAACTAACTATTTTACTTTTTGTACCTTACTGTGCCTTTCTGGTGTGTAAATACTTTACACTGGCTTGATAACCTGTAAATTAAGCATTAACTTAATTAACCAGCCCACATTTAATGCTGGGTCCATTAGTTTTTACAATTAGAGGATGTCTACAGAGTTTACTCCTCCAAAATGATTTTTTTTCAAGATCTGGGCCAATTCACAAGGTGTCACAGCTGGACTTCATCATATGAAACTGCATCTAGAAGGACAGATCTCTAGGAGTCTTGATTTCCTACTGCCTTACTCCTATAGACAATTAGATTTATGCAAAGCACAAACATTACTAAATCAGAATGACAGTATTCTATATCAAGTTTGGACTTGGGTACATTTTTATCTATGCAAACTAATGAGTATCCAGATTCTTTCTTCCTTCCTTGGTACAGTTATAAGAATAAAGTGAGAAGACCGATTTTCTTTAACAGTACCTTTATAACATCTTTAAACTGAGCAATGCAGTCAGTTTATTGCAAAAGGAAATTCTGCTGCATCATGTCAAAATGGAGGAAAGGCTGAGGCTCTATAAATACTTACACCCATAAGAAAAGTTTTCACATATTTACCATCAGAAGGTTTTCCTCCAAGATTTCTATGGTGATGTTCACAGCCAGTTTCTGTCTATTTTGCATTATTTCAGTGGCACAGGGCATTGAATTGCTGGAAACTGTGATATAATTTGTCCTGGCTAGTGCAAGGAATTACACATTTTCTAGAATGACCCTTTTCTCAAATACAGACAGTGTTTTATTTAAATTTGTTAAAAAGGCATAATGGAGGACTTATGAGGGAACAGTCCCTTTTATTTACACATCTGGCATTCTGGAAATCAGTTATTTGTAACTACAAGCAATTATGATAAAAACGTAATTTAGGAAAGTTTCTAGCAGTAATGTTAATGAAGCAATGGAATATATTGTCTGGGGACATTGTGGATTCTCCACTACTGGAGATCTTTAAGAATAGGTTAGACAAACATCTGTCTGGAATATCAGAGCATGAACACATCTTTAACAGGGAAGTAAAATCATAACACAGTGCCTTTGCTTAAGGTCACAGCCTGCCCCAACACAATGGTCCCAAGTAAAAATAGAGATTGTAGTTCCACTGTACACAATGGGACCAGCTGCATGGACTCTCTACAGGTCACTGACAATGTCTCCACATGCACCAATTTTTCTCTGACATGTAGAATGGTTAAGCAATGACAGTAGCTCCATGGGTTTGAACTTTATGTAGTGTGAGGTGTTTTTTTGCAACATACTGAAGTCCTTGATCTGTACAGGGATCTGGGGAGGCACAGTACTGCCACTCTGAGGTAACAAAGGAAGATGGTTCTGCTCTCACTTCTTTGCCCTCTCTTTTGAAAAGCAGCCCAGCTCACTGCCTTGCCAGGCAGAATGAATACTGCTTCCAGGTTTTAGTCCTAAAAGTTATCACTTTTATAAAATATGCAAGAACACATCTACAACAGCAGCATCCCAGCAAAGTATTCATATCAATAATTAAACTGAAACTACCGTTGTCAGAAACACGAGCAAAGTATATGTTGTTCACTATTACCTATGCCTTTTCTGTCCACCTCCTGGGTTACTCTCTAATTTGACAAACCACTGTGTGTTCCTGACTTTCTCCACTTCCAGGCTCACCCCAGAAGAGCCAGCTGATACAGAGCGATGCAGCAGGAACAGAGGCACTGTCCCACAGCAGCATGAAATGCAAAAGCGCGTTTGGGTCCTTACTACACCCACACTGTAGGCAGACATAATAACATTGATGGCATCACTCAGTAGTAGAGAAGGGCTGTGAGTGCTTCCTGAAAGGCCGAGTGTGGTGCTAGTGTGCAGGAGGGGACACATCCCTTCACAGCTGCAGACCACAGACCTATATTTTCTTTTGAGGACAAGCTAAATGTTTTGGGTTTTTTTCCTGCTCATTACAATCCTAGAGAAGGCAACTCAGGGTGGGTAAATTAGGCTCTGGGTGGGGAGGAGTCCATCCCTACTGCCAGCAGAAGATGCCTAAGCAGAGCTCATTTTCATTAAGCCAGAAGTACTGTGTAATTTTACAAAGAGTTTAGATCATATAATCATCACTGCTTCACATTGCTGCTGCTGCACCACCACCCCTTTCCTCAGCCATCAGGCTCATGGGGTACCAGGTTAATAAGATGATGCAAGTTAAAACTAACTTTTTCATTTAAAGTTGGGCAGTTTTAACTGATCATTATCTGCCCACCAAAGACCATAACAAATATTTGCTCCATTGCAAGTGGGAATGCCTGTAAGGAGCCACAGGGAGCAAGGGGAAAAAGGAACCAAAACAACTTTAAAATTTGTGAATTAACAGCATTTTCCTCCTTGAATCCATTCCAAAACTTCCAGTTATTGTCCCTTATGCCCCATATATCTGCTTTCTGTATGCTTTTTAATCACTAATGAAATTGCCTTGGTCAAATGCCTGTAATTCAGATTCATTGCATCAGACCAAGAAGCTTAATTCTCATCAACCAGTGTATCTCAGTTCTGCTGAAATTTCACTGAAGTTATTGCAGCAGTAAAAATTATGTGAGACCAGAATTAAGCTCTGTCCTAAACTACTGATTTATTTACTGTGTACAAACTTCAAGACATTTATTATTTATAGATACAGACATGTAAAATATCCTCTTTCTGTTTATTTTGGGGGAAATTGGGATGATGTTGTTATTTGCTTGTTCAAATATAATCTGTGATTGTATTCAAAAGATAATACAAGCGAGATCATTTAGAACATTTTTTCTTAAAGTTTATTTAACTTGAAGAGACTCATTCTCTTTGACCAGTGCTTTGCAAGCATTTTCCCTAATCTTATCTGATACCTTTGATTTAATTGAGAAAATTCACTCTAAGAGAATGTCATTTTTCTTGCATGCTTTTGTAAAAAGAAAGAAAAAAAATGTAATTAAGACTATGCAAAGCAAAGAAAAACCAACAAGAAAAAAAAAACAAAAAAAACAAAAACCAACCCCAAACACAAAAGCAAAACCAGCAAAATAATTCTTGAATGCCCAGGTAGAACAAAGGCACATGCATGTCTGCAATAAAAAAATTGCTGCAGTTAACGTGTAAGTAGGTGACCTGTAGATGACCTAATTTTAAAAAATTACATTATGGTGGTTTGAAGGTGGCAGGAATAAAAGCAAGAGGGAAGGAAAAAAGGAAGGAGGTGTTCTAACTACCAAATCATTAATCATAACAAAATAATTTTACACCATTTTTATCTCAATCATTTTGTAAGATTTAATATCTTCATCAATGACATAGACAGTGGGATTGAGTGCACCCTCAGCAAGTTTGCAGGCGACACCAAGCTGAGTGGTGAGGTCGACATGCCAGAAGGACAAGGTGTCATGCAAAGTGACCGGGACAAGCGGGAGAGGTGGGCCTGTGTGAACCTCATGAGGTTCAACAAGGCCAAGTGCAAGGTCCTGCACCTGGGACGGGGCAACCCCCAATATCAATACAGGCTGGGGAATGAAGGAATTGAGAGCAGCCCTGCGGAGAAGGACTTGGGGGTACTGGTAGATGAAAAGCTGGACATGAGCTGGCAACGTGTGCTTGCAGCCCAGAAAGCCAACCGAATCCTGGGCTGCATCAAAAGAAGCGTGGCCAGCAGGTCGAGGGAGGTGATTCTGCCCCTCTGCTCTGCTCTGGTGAGACCTCACCTGGAGTACTGCGTGCAGCTCTGGGGCCCTCAGCACAAGAAGGACATGGAACTGTTGGAGCGGGTCCAGAAGAGGGCCACACAAATGATCCGAGGGCGGAACACTTCTCCTATTAGGCCAGGCTGAGAGAGTTGGGGTTGTTCAGCCTGGAGAAGAGAAGGCTGCAAGGAGACCTTATTGGTGGCCTTTCAGTACTTAAAAGGGGCCTATAGAAAAGATGGGGACAACCTTTTTAGCAGGGCCTGTTGTGACAGGACAAGGAATAATGGATTTAAACTAAAGGAAGGTAGATTTAGACTGGATATAAGGAAGAAGTTTTTTACAATGAGGGTGGGTGAAGCACTAGAACAGGTTGCCCAGAGAGGCAGTGGAGGCCCCATCCCTAGAAACATTCAAGGTCAGGTTGGATGGGGCTCTGAGCAACCTGACCTAGTGAAAGCTGTCCCTGCTCACTGCAGGGGGGTTGGGCTAGATGATCTCTAAAGGTCCCTCCAACCCAAAGCATTCTATGATTCTATGATTGATTCTATGATTCTATGATTTCTAGTTAAAAATGGGTCATGGGCTTAGTGGAACTTCGTTGAAGAGGATGTAAAACATCTGCTGAAGTATTCCTGTATCATTAATGTTACATATAAAGAAAAAAAAAATCACCTTTACTTTTAAGTGTTTGCTGCAATTATTGTATAAAACAGGAAAAAAATCTCAGAGGAATCAGTGGGGGTTATTCCATTGCCTGTGCTGTCCACAGGCAATGGATCAAGCCTCTAAACTTGAAGCCACTGGCAGATCTCGCTTTGACTTTGCTCATCAGCAAAGTTACGTCTTTCGAATCCTCAAAGTTAACGTCAACAGTGATCACTGCTGTGCTGTCACCTGTACAGGCCAGTAGCTCTTCTTGGAGGGAGAAGAAAGAACTCCTACTTGGATTAGATTAAAGACATGACGCAAAGGAATTGGTATGAACAACTTCAAGATACACAAGCCTTTATCTGCCTTTGTAAACTACAGGACATTTGAATGGCATTACATAGTTGAATAGTGAGCCAGAACACAGACATACTGATTTTCTTTTTGTGCAAATACCTAAGAAAGGGCTTTTTCCATCAAAACAGAACCACAATAAAAGATGCAGAGTAGATTGTATGTTATCTGTATATAAGATTTTTCCTTCTGTCTTCAAAATGGTATGAAAAAGGAGATGTGACGATTCTGTGAGTACAGAGTAAAGATGCCAACATGATTTCTCTCATTTAGAAAACATCCTTTTGTTAAAATAAGTGACTAAGGCCAAGAGTCTAGGCAGCTAAACCCCTCTGAAATCCAGGGTGCAGTTGTCATCAAGGGACTGAAGGAAAAGAACAACATGAAACAAATTTTCTGACCTAAATTAGGCCTTGAATGGTAGAAAACAAGGAAGCTTTCTTAACCATCTTATTGTGTTTACTCTTTGTAAGTGTCCTTAGAACGATGTCAGGTTATTGCTGTAAATTATAATTATGGGCAAGGATAGGTGGAAGAAATACTTTAGCTATGTGTAAAAGAAATACCAGTGAACTTCTCAAAATCAAACCTTGGCTTTCATTTCAATTCCATTTCAAAGAATATAATATTATGTTCAAAAAACCTTTTCTTTTTATTAGTAAGACTCCAACAGTAAACATACTTTGTTGATCTGGGTAGAGTAAGACTTGAGGTCCCAGAGTGTGAAAATCTTTCCAACTTTATTTATTTAATCTTTTGTTATTATGACATCTTTATTAAGGACAAGGTCTTAGTCCTTATCATATCTGAGCAGGCCATGGAAGGGTTAAGGAAATGGCAGTGTTTCTACAATGTGCACACATTGTAGTCTTTGGTGAGTTTGACACCCTTTCATGTCCTAGGACATACTGCACAGCAGATATCCAGCAAAAGGGCAGACATATATCCCCAAAGAGAGATATACCCTTGGTCATTTTGCTAAGGTGGTTGTTGACAGCAACAACAGAGAGCTGGAAGAAAAATGGTCACATCAAATGATCATTTTCAGAAACATTTCAGTGTGCAGTGATGACTAGTTCTCTGCCTGGATTCTGCCTGATTGCATATAAAGGGTCAGGTAGTCACCATATGTTCTGCTAACAAACACTGTGCAATCACTCAGGCAGATTACAGAAGCAAAGAGAAACAGGAGCTTTCAGAGAGGGAGAAGAATCATCAACAAATTCTCCTAAAGAAAAAAGAAAAGATTTCCTTATTTTCTTGCACTTATTTATTTACTTCTACCCTGCTTTTAGCCATATTTCTTTCCCTTGAAAGAAACTCTTTCTCAAATTGCTTTTCTCAAATGCCAGTAGAATTTTTCTACCATTAAAAGCTATTATTTCAATTAGCCTTCTACTATTAGCTATATTCTATTTAGAATGGCAGTTATGAGAAGCCTTGGCAGACAAGACAGAGAAACAGCTTCCCCATCTACAAAATGCATTTAATTATTTCTCTACACAATATTGTAACCTTCAGTAAAGCACCAGATTTTGCTGTTGCCTAGATTGCTGAGGACCACAGCGATTCAGCTGTTCTCCTACCATGTTGTCTGAAGTGTGGTGGTCATGAAGCAACATTAATAACAGGATGAGTGCCACAATTTTTACTATTTCTCTTCTCTCTCATGCCAGCAAGACTAACCTGTTGCAATGCAATGTAAAGTTTGTTTGCAGTCATCTTGTTCTTATTACTGGTGAATAGCTTCTTACTATACAAGTGGCCCACTGAAATTACTTGCCGACACATATCCAGTGTGAACAAAGGCAGCATGAACAGATTTTTATTAGTCTTGATAACACCATATTAAGTCCTATGTTCATATTTAGGTGATAAGGATTGAATTTTCAGAAGCTGATCTATATCACTTAACTTGAAACTTCCACAACACAGACTTCTGTGGGTGAAGTACTGTCCCTAGGCTCCTTATGTAAAGGGAAATAGGTGGTTTAGGGCACGATATATCTCAAATATTTTAGACAACTCCTTTAGGATGAAATGAATTGCACTTCAGTAGCACCTTCTTTTCATTGGCTGGAAGAGAAGTCTAGGGCGAGTAACTTAGGTGCCAACCTTTGCTGTCTAGAGGAGGTCATGTGATTCCCACCACTGATTTCTTAAAAGGTAGGTGTGTAGTCTAAAATAGAGTCAAAGTCCAACATCCACCTGTTTTATGTCAGTCTGAGGGTGAAATGGTTTGCTTTCTGGAGATGCTAGGCTCTTTCTATTGTTTTCAACTCAAATAACTTCAGCCTTCTAAAGAAAAAATTATCTACTATATCGAGTTTTCTAAGCTACTTTATAGTCTCAAAATAGGGACGCCCAAAGACAATTCAGCACACCTTAAAGATCTCAGTCATTCAGAGAGGTAGGATAAGTTGATTTCTAGAGATGACACTCTCTCTTCCTTCATTGGCCTTAGATGAGTAGCCAAAATGACTATGCTGAAACTAGATGCCAAATTTTAGATGACTGAAGATCAGTAACCTAGCTGTACAGGTTCCGCAAAAATAAAACTGCTCCTAATTTACTTAAGTACTTTCATAAAACCTTTGGTGAGGAAGTTACCATTTAGACCACCCTTTTTGTGGCCCATTTTTCAGGCTGGTTATAACCATTTCAGTGAATTGTATTCCAGTTTTACACTACTTTCAGATTTAATCATGGCTCCTATTATTTCCTTGGCCTTATAGAAGAAATCAGACGAGTGTCATACTTTTTAGATTGTATGTACTATAGAACAAGGATGTGCATGTATGTGCATATATGCATATATATCTAAGCACTGCAAAGAGTCTTTTCTTTCCTGCCAGGACTCACAGAGTCATGCTGTTACACTGATCATCATAATAATGGTGACAACATCAAAAACTTGTGCACACTATATGTTTCCCATGAAAGTGAGACAGCACATGCAATTTGGCATGTTCTCAGAGCAACGATTAGCCCACTCAAGGGCATTATTAGAAATATGAAAACAGAGTTATCCATCATCCCAAGTGGTGCATGTTTACCACTCGCTCTAAATAGCTGTGCCTGGGAGTAGAGGTTAGACAGTTTCCCCTTTTGATTTCTGTTATCATCTTGTCACGCTGCTCCTTCTGATCAGACAGTGCATAGAGAATTTCTATTGTCAGTTTACTCCCTTTTTAATTTCAAGCTTTAATTTCCTAGTCCACCCATATTTCTTCAAAAATCTCATATAGGCTCCTTCAAAAACTTCTTTTCACAGTAAGGCAGCTCTTTCCTCTTCTGTTCTTTCTGCATCTATTATTAATAAATCTATGTTCTAAATATGTAGTCCATCATTGATGAACCCTTTTTCTCACACTGCATTGTTTAAGCATGTTATACTGATATTGCTTATGTATCTATGAAACCTTCTAATTACATTTAATTTACCTGTTTGGGGTTTTACATATGTATTCAAGCCTGACCTGAAAGCAGAACTGTTACTGGTATCATTACATGTCAGAACACTTAGACCAAAAAATTCACTAGTGCAGGTGCATGTTAGGCAGCATCTGCATTAGCAAATAGCATGGCCCAGTATATTATGTACTAATCTGTGGAAGGAAACAGGTTGTGACAAAGACCTGACATACATGCCACGCAATTTCCATGGCAAGGGGATTGCTTTGGACTAGCTCTCATAAGGCTAGTATGAGGTCAATATCCATTTGTGGCTGGAGTGTGTTAACTTGGTCCATACCTCCATCACATCTTCCATTTTGGCTTCAGATGAAAGAAAACCAGTCCATGCACTCTGAGGTGACACTACAATAAATGGAACTGACTGGAGAACATCCTAATCTAAAATACCAGCAAAGAACACGTGCCTAGAGGGTCATAAGATACTTCTTGTTTTAGCATTTTTGTTAATTTTAATAGTGGAAGTGAAAGTTATTTTAAGGCTACTTCATGTGCTAATTCAGAACAACCACAGAAATGTCTGTAAAGGCACTACCAAGATGTTTCAAAATAATTTTTAATGTTGCGTGGCCAGGCAAATTGCTGCAAAACCCACAGAGATTCCTGTAACAGCCAATTAAAGATTTTTTTCAAAATTCAGCCAGCAGCAAAATCATCTTTCTAGCCATTTGAATCTTATTAGATCTCATGTATCTAAGTGTCTGAAAGGAGAACACTAAAAATCAAGATGATATCAGATTAGTATTAAGAATCAGCAGCAGTCTCAATGGTCAAAAGTATCATCAGAGATATGAGGGGTGGCTATTTTATTTTTTCAAGGTTTGTACCTACATGAATTAACCTATAGAGTTCTGAGCATATTTTATAACATTTCAGGCCCTCATCCAGCAACAATTTACATATATATTCCACTCTACACTTCTGAATATTCCCACACGGCTACTTCAGATGATTCGCATCACAACTATTAAATACATCACGATATATTTCCCCCCCTTCATTTTCTAGTATGCTTTGTTCAAGTTAACTCAATAGATTGTTTCCTGGAGAATATACCATAATCAAAATGAAGGAAAGTCTTTTAATTGAAGCTGAATAAAGTGTTCCTAACACAGCTAACAACCAGCTTTCATTACAAAGTAAATAAGTAACTGACTACACTAAAAAGTAGACTGCAATTGTAAGCTGTATGCAGAAAATCAGAGGACTTTGGGGAATGTAAAGAAAGAGAATAAGATACAACTCCTCATAACCTTCACCACCACTTGCAGAATCTCCACTACTGACAGAATAGTGAACTGGTAAGTAAATAGGGTAAGCCTGGTAGAAGCTAAAATAAGAACTAGTGCAATATTTTGAATTTTATGATCAAAACAAACTAAATGTAAGTAATAAAATGGGTTTGATTTCCAGAAAGTGTTTCAGAGAGCTTCTGCTTTAGTTCTGTATACTACAACATCAGAGTGAATACTGAGAACCCTTTCCTGAATAAAAACGTTAAACATCAACCTTACACCATTTCCTTCTATTTGTCTTCCCACTGTATGGGGGTTACAAACTGTGCTGCTATAAAAGCGGATGATTCACAATAATCCTGTGACAAGTTTCATCAGAACAATCATCAGTAATCATGTGTTGTGAATAATGCAGCCACAGATTGATTTGGTGCAAATCCACATGTACATTTCCACATGCTTGATCAGAAAGAGTCGATGCTTTGATGCTTTGTACTACAGAGTGTCTTGATTTTCTACAAAGTAACCCTATTCAGGACAATATTATTCGATGCACACACACCCCCATCAATAGTGTCAAAACATTTTACATCAGTACGAGACTCAAAAATCCTCTTATGACACAAAGCTATGTCATTTGCAGTCTTAAAAGGAATATCCATTTATTACAGCAGCTGAGAGAGAGCTTGCCACACGTTGACTGTTTTAATCAGGTCAGAGCATGGTAGTTTGTGGAAAAAAAGGATGTGTTTATATGTGTGCATGCATATACACATATGTGTGTACATATACACTTTATGTATACATATACATTTCAATTTGAGAGAGATTAGTACTGCACAACAGTTACTGAGAACAGAGCAAAGCAAAATGTGTAACAGTTAGGAAACTGTTTCAGAGATTTTCATACATGGAATTGCTGGCTTTTCCCTGAGCCTCTTTTGTGATATATACTGACAAGACAAAATCCTTCAGGTAAAAAATATACCAAGAAGTAAGGCAAATCATGCAGACTAGAGTTCAATTACAAAGAAATTATCTCTAAAAGGAGAGTCATACTCCTCAAATGTCTGAGCAATTAGTTTAAGAAGTCAGCTAAGGCCAAGTGGCTCCAATGCTTGAAAATATAAGAAAACAACTAAGCAGTCCTTCGATGTCACAAAACAATTCTTTGCTTGGAAACATAGTCTTGTGGTGAGGTCCTAGCTCAGAATGACATCCGTAAGCCCATGACACTGGTCTTTGACCTCTACAATAGTTAAGAAGTATTTTCCAGATTCACAAAGAAGAAAAGAAACCAGCTACACCTTTATCACAAGTGTTTAGCTACCAATAGTTGCTGCCTAATACACATGTCCTTAGGCATAGCTACCTTCACTTCAATGAACAGAGGTTTAAAGAACCAATTTAACATTGTGCTGCATGTACTAAGTCATTTTGCAGTCTGTCAGGATTTACAGAGCAGGTAATATTTATTTGGCCAAAGTACCCCATCTGATAGCCATGCTTAACACATGCTTAACACATGCTTAAGTGTAGCCACCTCCCAATAAACTGAATTGAATAATAGATGTCTAAAAGTTGAATGCTGCAGTACTGAACCTTGTAATGCATAAACTCTCTTACAGCACTTCTTGCAGAAGATCTACCTTAAATGTCTATACCTTAAATGTCTTTCAGCAAAACCAGCATATTCCAGGAAAAAAAAAAAAAAAAATCATCCTATTCAGTTGTCCTTTTTTTCTATGACAGTAAAGGCTTTTGGAGTCTGCAAGGAAAAAGTTACTTTTAGAGATGGCAAGGGTCAATCCTGAGTCCAAAGATGAGGTCAGGATTTTGGCTAACAAGGCTCAATAAACTAGGTAAACTCCAAAGTCCTAAGAGTGTTAGCTAGAGTTAGGGGTAGGACAGAGAAAGGCAGATGATTCAGAGTAAAGTAGGAGAATAGTTAGGGATTTGGGGACAATGCTAAATATAACAAGGGCTGACAACAAGGTATTGGGGTTTTTTATTGCTTTGAATTCCATTAGGCAAGGATTGGCTTGGCAGCCAACCCTATCAAGTTCAGGCAGGGTTTAGAGTTTAGCTGGAGTTTAGAGTTCAGGACAGAAAAAGCCACTAAACTAATACTAGTACTGAAGACCATGGTTTTCAGAGTTTGTTAACTAAATTGAAAAGAGAAATCAGCTGGAAGGACTTCCAGGAATTAGATTTAATATTGTCTGTTGTGGTCAGCTGGCAACTAAGCACCACACAGTCGCTTGCTCACTCCCCCAACAGGGGGATGGGGGAGAGAATCAGAAGAGTGAAAGTGAGAAAACTCGTGGGTTGAGGTAAAGACAGTTTAGTAGGTAAAGCAAAAGCCATGCACACAAGCAAAGCAAAACAAGGAATTCATTCACTACTTCCCATCGGCAGGCAGGTGTTCAGCCATCTCCAGGAAAACAGGGCTCCATCATGCATACTTATTACTTGGGAAAACAAACACTATCACTCTGAATGTTCGCCCTTCCTTCTTCTTCCCCCAGCTTTATATGCTGAGCATGACGTCATATGGTATGGGAAATCCCTTTGGTCAGTTGAGGTCGGCTGTCCCAGCTGTGTCCCCTCCCAGCTTCTTGTGCACCCCCAGCCTGCTCGCTGGTGGGGTGGTGTGAGAAGCAGAAAAGACTTTGACTCTGTGTAAGCACTGCTAAACAGTAACGAAAACATCCCTGTATTATCAACACTGTTTCTAGCACAAATCCAAAACTTAGCCCCATACTGACCAGCTGGGCTAGCTCAGTTGGTTAGAACATGGTGCTAATAACGCCAAGTTCACAGGTTCAATCCCTGCTCACTGCAGGGGGGTTGGGCTTGATGATCTCTCAAGGTCCCTTCCAACCCAAAGCATTCTATGATTCTATGACTAGCTACTATGAAGAAAATTAACTCTATCCCAGCCAAAACCAGCACATCACCATACTAGGAAAACAATTTAGAGATAGAGGACCTACTGGTGTTACAGGCTAAGTTTAAAACTAGGTTTATCATACATAGAATCATAGAATCATTTATGTCGGAAAAGACCTTTAAGATCAGAGAGTCCAACTGTTAACCTAACACTGCCAAGTCCACCACTAAACCACGTCCCTAAGCTCCACAAAAAAGCTTTTTCTGGTTGGGTCCTATGATCATAGCTTAGGGCTCAATCTAGAAGAGGGCACTGGTTTATCATTAGGTTTGTCCCTGGCTGGTTTAGGGAAAAGATAATTAGGTGGTAGAAACTGATGAGATAGGTCTGCTGGCATGGCTTAGTTAAATTCAAGACTCAGCATGATACTAGTCCAGGTTTTGAGCGCAGCTTTTCAGAGGCTTTGGATGAGACTTAATTTCTAAAGTGGGGTAGGCACCAGAAGAGCTAATGAGCTACCTTAAGTCTAGGTCAAATACAACATGATGAGCATGACCAATAGTAACAGCCTCTGTTAGGAGGACTGAGGCTAGTTGGATTTTCTGTACTGTGCTTAAAGCCAGGTAGGGTGTGATTTGACCAAGACTGTCACATTTTTAATACTGTGGGAAATTTATATCAAAGTATCTTAATCTGTTCAGGATAAAATTTAGTGATTGGAAGTCCTATAGACAGGTTTCTATCAGTATTAGTCATAGTTTAAATAAGAGCTTGGAGATTTCACAAATTAGAAATGGAATATTAAAAATGCATGAAATCAAATTTTTCCTGTTCTTGTCACAGGGATTATTAAAAAGATGAGGGTTAAACCTAACTTTTATTTTCTTATTATTGTCTGGTTTTCTGCATAATTTCCCACTTTGGCTAGGCATGGACCAAAGAGTTATGAAGGTATATTTCTTCCCCTCTGCCCGCTCCCCCAGATAAATAAATAAATAAACCCCTAAACCATCACATCCTAAAAGAAAAGAGAATGAGGAGGTCAGAAAGAAAATCACTTGCAGAGCTGTGAACAGAACTAGTTTTCAAGGCTCCCAATTCAGTGTCATGGCCTCTACTTTCTGCTGCTCTTGTAATAGTCCTGGAGGCAAAGGAAGAAAAATGACATAAAGTACCATAGTTACTTTTCTACACCCTTGGAAATCAGAATAATTTAATTTGTAATTTTTAATTATGTCCCATTTTTCCACATTTCTGTTCAGCACTCTTGACTAAAAAAACCTTCATTAATTTTAGTACAATGCAATTTCCACGAGCTTTGAAAACCTTTTTCACTGTATATAACAGATGCTTTAAATATTAGATGTATGTTTCATCTGGCTAAACCTAGTACCATCTACAAGGTATTAGCAAACATTGTACAATTCATTCCAAAGGCCCAATTAAAAAACTGAGACTTGTTTGCATGGTACAAAGTTTGACAAGAAAACTATGATGATTTTTGTTGGTTGTTCTTTGACATATTAACAGCTATTGAAAAATAGCTGGGTAATAGTTTTCCAACATAGGGTCTGGGGTTCAATTTCTTATAACTTTGCCAAATTTAATGTCATTATGCTGAAATTTACTATGGCAGATCTTTGGTTTACAACAGACAGCAAATATCACCAAATGTGAGCAACTGAAGAATCACAGCCTATCACTACTATCACTTACTCCATCATCCCATACATGATTAATGACTTTTTTCTTTTAACTTTTCAGTGCATGCATTATTTTTTATTTAAAACATAGGTAATACTATTCCATAGATGCAATGACATGTGAGAGTGGATTTGCAGCTGTCTGGGAAGTCCTAATATAGAATACTGATGATTACCTTAAAAACAAGTCCACATCTCTCCACAGATAGAATCTGAGCAAAGGCCACTGACTAATGTATGGTACTCTGAGCATCAGATAAGGAAGGGGTCCCATGGAAAAAAGTAGCATGTGATCACATTAATTACAGTGATAGGAAATTAACAGATCTTAATTAAAGTTGCAGAGGCAACCAGCTTTCCTTAATGTTGAAGAGTTTGCCTTTGCAAACTTAGTAGCATTCTTTTGCCATAAGCTTTTCTGACTATGTATTCCAGGAGAATATATTATTCCTCAAATATTTTACATATTAAATTTGCAATTTGGAAAAAAATATATCTCTGTGCATCGATTTATAAATACTTTTTGTGTTATCTCGGCAAAAAAGTCTCCATTTGATTGATTAGTATTCTACTCTTGTGTTCTCACTTAGCTTCTATAATAAAGTGTAATCAAACTGGATGTTCCAGGAATTTAAGATCAGTTATCCATGTGCATACTAGGTCAGTCTATCCCAACTGAGGGAGTGGAAGAAAAAGAAGGAGGGTAAAATGGAGAAAGTTATTGACTTAATATCAGTCAAGTTATTTGATTTGACTTTCCTCCCGTCTTCAGTGTGCTCTAGGGACTCTGGATGAAATAATATATGGTCCCCATTTGCTTTTCATCTTTTCTTCCCAGAGTACCTTCTAATGACAGTAACAAGAGGAATGAATCATAGTCAGAAAGCTACAAATTTAAGAAACATCCATCAGATGAAAGCTTACTTCTTCAGCTTCAGCAACATTCACATTAACACTACGTAGATTTGCAACCCAGGCTAGTTTCCTGTCTTCAACATAAATGCCAAATCCAAAGAAAGCAGAGGAGAGTAGGGGAGAGGGAATGAGCAGAATATACACAAAGGCTTCTTTGGAAGGATACAGGTGTTCATTCTGGCCGCCTTCTCAGCAGTGTATCTGAGGAAAGAATGGGGAACTGCTATTTCAATAGAAAAATCTTGAGCAGCCTTTTACATCCAAAAGTTTGATCATTCTTCACTAAATAGTGTTGATCTATTTCGTTCAAAGAGTTTATTCACTAGATAATACCATGGTTAGCACATACCTAAGCTAACTTATCTAAAACAGCTTCTCTGCTATTCCAAGTCAGGTGAATCAGTCATAACTGATTTTTCCATTCATACATTGAGCAGTTCTAGGGACCCACCTCAGAAATGCAGCCTTAACCCTTCGTTTTGTCTACAAAGACTAGCTAACCTGGATATTTCCCTTGAAACCAGTGAAACGTTAAAAGTGGATGTGGTGGATGTATTCAGCTGTAGAATTAAACTGTTTGGGGGATGCTTAAACATAGGTGCCTAGTCCCATTTGAGCCATCCTACAATGTTCGAAACACATATGTGCACCTGGTGTATTTGCACAGGAATCAGGGGACATCTATGCTCTTCAAATGCAGCAACTGTAAAGCAGGTGACACAGTCTAGGTAGGGATGTGTAAGCAATTGAATCATGAGCAGGAGCTTGTATATGAGTCATTATGTTCGTATGGAATATAGAAAGATGCCTTTGGAATGCACCTGCAAAGAAAATGATAATTCATTACTCTAACAAGCATTAGGTTTATAAAACTTTCTCTTCTGATTGTGTAAATGTAGAAGCTTTTTTCAATTTTATTTTAAACAAATGTGTCCTTTGAGAGTTCTTAGTCCATTTGTTAAGGTACCAACGTAAATAATGGCAACTGGGTTTTCTGCCTTTTCTGATTTAGAACAAAACTGTTTCCCTTAAATTATCCAAACAAGATATAGTAAGGATCTGAAGCTGTGTCTCTGGTGCCTTAGTTGTCCTTGTCTTTGCCTTCCCCTGAAAATGCCATGGATCCAGCTATCTCTTCAGAAATTATCTCAGCTTTGGTAAAACAGCAAATTTTTGACCAATATATGACTTGACTTTTATGCTTAGTTTTTAATATGCTAGTACTTCCCAGATCTGGTCAAAGAAATGTTTAAGAAGTTAATAGAAATTTACATTAAATTTCTTAAAGCTTTGAGAGTTAAAGAAGCTATTTCTTCCAAATGTATGTCATTGAGGTTTTACTTAATAATTAAAATTAAACAAGACTTAAAATATAACAGTTATAAGGTACTCAGAAGATTTCTGTTATCATCCCTGGACCTTCCATGACTCTCTCCAGCTCCACCATTGTGCTTTGGCTTATTTTGTTTTAAATTGAATACAAATAACAACATACTTTCAATTTGAGTTTAGAGTTGCTTGCCTTGAACTAATTTGTGTCACAAATGTAACATTATTTAAAAACAGGTTTGATATTATTCATTGTTTTGAATTTAAATCTGCAAATGAGATTCAATAAACTTTCTTACTGAAAGGTTAAATAATAGATATTTAAATCAGGTATTAATCAAACATAGGTCTGTTTTCTTAATGTGAATGGAAGGAAACACTGACTGTTTAAAAGGGGCTTTTGGGAGAAAGACTAACAGATTACAGATCTTCACTTTGTGACCAACCAGAAAGAATTTGAATCCATCTATTTCTTTCCTTTATGCACAATTTAGAAGCTTTAGTTTGTTCATATCTGTCACAATATAATTACATTAAGCATCTAGATGAACAAATTAGATTAATTTAATTTTGCAGTTAAAACTTTGATTTGCCAGATTAGCTCAAATCAAAAGGAAATTTCTGAGGAAAACGTATTTCTGACAGTCATATCATAGGAGAGGAGCTGATGAGAAAATGTGAAAGAAATACAAAAATTCTTCTTTCCTCCAGCTAAAAAGAAAATTGAGGGGTGCGAGGAAGAGCTAGACCCTTTCTCTAAGAGCACAGGTCTCTCTCGAAAAGTAGTTGCCTCAAGATGTGATAGTCTTTGCAAAAAGAAACGAAGGTTGTATACGGATGAAGAACTCCAAGGGATGGAGAGGAAACTAGTTGCCGTGAGTAGTATTTTTTCTGCTCTTTTTACTTGAACTGCACAAAATCAGCAAGTTATCATTACAAAGCAGTGTTTTCCTCTGGCACTATGATAAAAAGGTGCAGAAATGCCTTGCCAGGGTGTTAAGGTGTTCCTTGCCGAGTTCTTCTTCTGTCAAGGTTGACATTGCTTCCTATCATTCTGCACTAGAAAGACTTCTTAAACAGATGAGGGACAACACCTCAGTGAAATGCTGATGGTTCATGAATAATTTCAGAAAATATCTCCAAAATAGTATTTGAACAGGCATAAATAAGAAACAGTTAGGGCTGAATTTCAAGTCTGAGGTGTCCCCATACTCCTCAGTGTCTGTTTCAGCAGCAGAAAGATGAGATTATGCTGAATCATAATCACAGTGTAGCAGTTCAGGTTTTCCCAGCCATCAGGTAGTTCTGTCAATATACAGAACAATGAGCCTTCGTAACTAATCCAAGCTCACTCCACCAACTACCAGCTACAAGCTTTCTGCATATGATCCTGTCACTAAAAACTCAGCATAACACTATTGCTCGTATTGGCCCCCTACAGCCTGGCATTCTGTGATATAATCCCACTTCTATGGCCCATGGAAAAGACGACTCCATCATAGGCCTGTTTGTGTATGTGTGCTTCGATAAAACTGATAAACTGGGCATTTACTCTTGTGTAGGATTGAAGAAACCAAATGGAGCTGACAGGCTTGAGAGTAAGATATCAGAGTCCAACTGGAAGCAAATGACTTGTTCAGAATCTTCAGATATAAGACTATGCCCACATGGCAATTGTTTTGAGTTGAATAAAAGCAGACATGAACATTGTTATAAGAATAAGCCAGTATTATTATTCTCTGACATAAAAACATACTTCTTTGGAAATTAAAAAAAAAAAAAAATTATAGAGTCTTAATCATAGAATCATAGAATCATAGAATCATCTAGGTTGGAAAAGACCTTTAAGATCATCCAGTCCAACCATTAACCTACACTACCAAGCCCACTCTAGACTAATCAAGGGTAGACCAGACTAAACCATATCCCGAAGTGCCACATCTACCCGTTTTTTAAACGCCTCCAGGGATGGTGACTCCACCACCTCTCTGGGCAGCCTGTTCCAATGCCTGACCACCCTTTCCGTAAAGAAATTTTTCCTAATTTCCAGTCTAAACCTCCCCTGGCGCAGCTTAAGCCCATTTCCTCTTGTCCTATCGCTAGCTACTTGGGAGAAGAGACCAACACCCACCTCACTACAACCTCCTTTCAGGTAGTAATGAGACAGTCAAGACCTGAAATGCAATTTAGAAAAGTAATTGAAAGCAAAGAGACTGAAGGAAAAACAAGGAGAAGGAATGAAAAATTATACTTTAGTATGAAATGAAACTAAAAAGTGAGAAAAAAAATAGGAAAAGAGGGTGGGTATTAGAAGGTCAGCAACTCTCAAAATAAAAGCTAGATGTAGAAATAGAGAGAAAATTCAGGAGTGAATAGTCTTTCAGGCAAGTAAATTTGTGTAGTGTAGTATAGTATGTATAAAAACTATTGATAGATTTGGAGAGTTGACTAGCTAGGACACCATTTTATCATCCTGATAGAAGTAATGCCTCTGGTTAACACAGTATGGTGATAAACACTCTGGATTATAAAGCAAGAAAGGGATAAAAATTAGACTAGAATTTCAAGAAATTCTGAACATGATACTACTTAGATTCAAATGGAGAGTAGAGCTATTCAGAGTTCATCTCACAGGATTTTACAAAACTCTTGCCTTTCTCCAGTAGCTATTTTCCATGTGGTCATGTATCTTGTTGATATTGTTTCTTATTCCTGGTAGATTGGTCAAACATTTTAAATGTAAGAAGCAAAACGTATAAACATATGAAATAGTAGTAGCACTAACATATAAAATAGAAATACAGTTATTTCATAATTAAGAATACACTACTAATGGTCATGGCAGATAAAGTAGCTCCTGTGGATGCACAAATGCACTTATACCTGTTTTAGAAAAAGCACATTATCAGAAAAACAGAACAGATGTAAAGAAAATAAGATGGCTGGGCAAGGAGATATCTCTGTACTGCTGTGTTTTTAACCAACAAGTAAGATATTTGTAACAAAGGAGAGCACTTTCATCTGTTCAGATTATTGTTCCTCTTGCCAGAGACAGTTTCTATCATAAGCAACATCTTTAGAGAGTTCTGATGTGATTTTTACCTCCACATAGAGTTTTCTTTTTCCCATCTGTAAAAAACCACATAAAAAATAAAATAAAACACATCAGTTCTGCAGCTGCACACTAAATAACAGGCTAAATGGCTTTAATTTAGGTGACAAATTGGTATAATAATGTAATGTCACCCTCAGAGACTGCATCAACGAACAACTGACCCCTTGAAAAAGGAGAAGTTAGAATCACTTTTTTCTTTGGAAACCTCTCAAAACTTGCCTTGAACTTTATTCCCTTTTCTTCTTTGCTGTTAGTGTCTCGGTAGAGTGACAATGAACCCAATAACACATCTCTGGCTACTAAGAGATCTTTAACATTGTTTACATCAGTGAAAAAAAGGCTCAGCATGTGAATCTGTGGATGTTTCTGAACATCAAATGTTTTGTAATATGGTGATGTGAATCAGAAGCAAATGGTTTCTGGTGCCCCCCTTTCCAACAACTGTTACCTGAATATGCACTTTTACCTCTGATACAATTTTTTTTTTTTTTCTTATCAGTGAATGAGACATACATGAATTGAAAAACAATGCAATGGCTGATCAGATGAACCTGGCTTGAACCCAGAACACCTTCCCAAGAGGACTGGGCCAGCAATCTCTTTTGTGGCATCTTTAACAGGCTGTTCTTGCTCTTGGCTGCTGTGGCCAAGACATAATGAGGATAAAGAATATCCTGTGTAAATGGAAGGAAGATCCAAACTGAATTACAAGCTACTATGTCAAATGCTAATATTGGGGGCTACTACTTTTCTTTTAGAGGAGTGAAATTTAGGCATTAGCTGTGAATAAAGGCATTTCTAAATTGGATGTGATTTAATTACATTCCATCCCATTTTCAATTCTCTATCATTAGTTTTAGGTAAAAGGCTTTGAATTTCTGCTTTTACATGGCAGCTCTCTGCCACCTAAATGATCATGATTTCAAGTAAGTATGGATGAGAACCAAAAGGGGAAAAGCTAAAAATAATTTGCCCAGAACCTCAGTACCCTCTGACATACCTATGAAGAAATTCTCTTTGGAGATGAACACTGATGATATCAGTATTCATTTTTAAAGGAATTCTGACATACCATTGATGTATCTCAATGCTTTGTCATGTCATTCCTTCTAGACAGTGTTTTTATGATCTTGTTATGAAAAGGATGAGCCCATGAGGGAAAAGTTCCACCACCAGAGTTGACAGGGCAGCCAAGAAACCTTTAGTCCTAGTGTGCGTGCCTCTGTCAGTCCCACTAATCCAGCGGGGGTCTGAGATGCCTTATGGTCCCCTGACTTGTTCAGAAATTGTTCTTAGGCAGGGAATTTATGGACATCTGCCTCATTTAGTATCTACACCTCTTGCAAAGAACTGTATGCTATTCTGATTAACTTTGGGCATCACACTGCCTTTTTTTTTTGCACAGTGTGGGATGTGATCTGGCCCATGAAATTTAGCAGAGCTTGCAAGAGTAAATCCCAGCATACCCTCTTCTGTTATAAAATCTACTCACATAAACCAGTAGAGGCTGGTCCTCCACATTTTTTTTTTTTTTTCCCTACTGGCTGTATTAATCAAAAGTTCATCCCAGGTCAGTAAAGGGGAAATGATGCTATCACAAAGTCTCAGCTAGTTTTGCAAAAGACAAATTTATAAGAGGTAAATACATGTTATTTGCAGACTTTCTGAAGCCTTACTTGAGCACTGTGTGTGTTACAGGGCTTTGTTTTGGGTTCTTTTTTTTTTTTTCATTTTCACTTGTGACTTTGAACTAAGAAAGAAAAATCTTCTAAGTAAATGGTAAGAAAAAATGCTTAAGGCAACTTCTTTTTATTAACAAAAATATTTTTTTCTTAAATCTTTCTTAGGTGTCTTACTTGTGAATAGTGTGTACATGTTCCGTATTTTTTTTTTAACGGGTAGAAGTGGCACTTAGGGACATGGTTTAGCGGGCATGGTGGTGTTAGGTTGATGGTTGGAATGGTGATCTTAGAGGTCCTTTCCAATCTTAATGATTCCTAGTTTTTACTTTCATTATAAATAATCCAGCCACCAAGCCAGGAAACATGAAATTGCTACTCTACCATTAAGTAGTTTAGTGTTGGACTTGGTAATGTTAGGTTAATGGTTGGACTGGATGATCTTAAAGGTCTTTTCCAACCTAACCGATTCTATGATTCTATTCTATTCTATTCTATGTCTGCTTTCATAATATAATGTCTTTACTTTGGCTAAATCATTAGTTTTCAAGAAAAAAATAAGGATTCATTTACCTTTAATGTCAGCACTGGGAAAAAAATTAAACAGTGGATAGAGGTTACTACTTTTAATATGTTTTCTCTTTGGTGTCAATTATTTCACATCCAGGTTTCAGTTATTTCTATAAAAGTGTGGTAGTCATTTAGACCATGAATACCCTTAAAGAGATCAAAGACTACCAGAAGATTGATACATGCTGCAAAAATATATTCTTTTGCTTTCACTTATTCTTTACAGACTCTTAAAGCAAAAGTCAGCACAACCCACTCCCAGTATAGAAAGTGAACACTTTTGCCTCTTTAACTCTTTGGACTTCAGATTAGAGCAAAACCACTGCAAAGTAAGATAAACTGCCTACAGGTAAGAAGCCTGAGAACATAGATATCAATCCTATTTTTAGACAAGAAATGTAAACTTAATAATATACTGAAATGATATTTGTCTCACCAGTGAGGATAAAAGAGGTTGTTTAAGCTCCAGGCTCTGCTGAGATCTGAGATTTTGTTCTGAGCCTTCAGAAAACCCAAGTGCTTGGAGATTCATTTCCTTATGACAAAAATCCCTCCTGTCTTAGTGCACAATAAGCACAGCAATAATCAGAACTCCAGCAAGTTATTGTTGTCATCAACATTAGCACCAGTAGTTTTCAGGCTGATACATTTTAATGGTGATGCTCAACATTCTCTGTTTCTGAAGTCTATTAATTTTGTGTTTGAATGCTTAAAAATTAGTGGTCACTTTTAAAGACCTGGTTGCATTTTGTATGCATCAGCCACATGCTGACTGCGTGAGGCTGATGTTGCATGTAAGTAAAAGTTGTCTCTGTATCAAGGACTTCACAATCCAGTGCATAGATAAAACAGTTTAGGTACATAATATGCCAAATGATGATACATCTATAGGCTACAGAAATGTTTCTGAGAAAGAAGCAGAAGAGAAAGCTAGCATGGAAGAAATGTGCTCATGCAGGATTAAACAGCTGAGAAGAGGTTGCTTGATAGAGGAGAAAAGAGAACAAATCAAGTAAGTCTCAAGATGCTCTGCACAAGAAAAAAAAAAAAGTGCTGCAAAAGAGTGTGCAGATCTTAGGAGACCTTTGAATCCTTGTCAATCCTGTTTTCTGAGGAAATTTTAAGTAGGGGTTATGAGCAGAAAAAATTACTGGCAAAAATGTCTCATTTAATAGCTAAAAATATATTTTCTAGATCAGTGGTAGGTTTAATGTTTTCTTTTTGTTTGAATCCATCACTGCAGTTGTCAAATGGAACAGTTGGTGCTTAACCTTACCCCAAAACTGCATATTACTTCCAAAGGTGATAATGCAACATATTCAATTTCCTTCTTTCACAAACATCTTTGATACATGTCATTTTTACTGCAGTTACTGCAAGATTCAAGAATCTGTGTAGTGAGAACATCCTTCCCTTCTGACATACTGGACCAGCTGCTGTGTATTGCTGCACCCAGTCTTGCAAAATCCTCTTAACACAGCATTTCTAGCAGCCTGCTGATCTGCAGAACTGCTGTTCCACAAGAAATCCCAGCATTTTAAAACATTATTATCTGATATAGGAGAGGAAATTTAGCTATGAGGTTTCCCATGATCCCCAGTTATTCAAGGAAAGAAGAGAAATAGCCTTCTCATACTTTTTAGTCAGTAATGTGAAAATACAAACAGGCTCTGAGGTGACCTTTCTAAGGGACCATCCTTAAGATGATGGTTCTGTTGCATAATCAGGATTTGGTTTTGAAATGCACTCAATTAAGAGTTTTGAGGTAAAAAATAGATGTGTCAGCAAGTTTATTCTCAGACTGAGACCTGATTTTCTTTCTAGATGCAGAAAAGCAAATGTGTATCTGCACACAGCTGGTTGGCTGGGAAACTTAGCTGAGCTAACAGAGGATCAGTTTCAAACCCTTATTTAATCACTGTAGGCCAGAACAGCATCAAGCAGAACCTTAATCATCTACATCACTAACCATTGCTCAGCCCCCAGGGTGTCTCACTCTGCCAAATGATACATCTTTATGTAATACTTTGGGTCTAACATAATCTGAATGTCTTTTGACCAGCTTTGTCTAATCTGACTAAAAAACTCATTCAGAAAGTTTAGGTGTTTATGAAGAAAAGTGGGGGGCGGGGGGCAGGGAACAGGTAGCTTTTTGCTGCACACAGCTTGCAAATTCAGAGTAAGTAATTTTATAAGAGCACATAAGAAAGTCCTACCCTCTCAGCATGTGTCTATTCAAGAACAACGGCTTCCTACAGGATCTGCCATCTGGAGAGCAAAAAGATGAAGATAGTGTACGAAAGATCTCATTCAAACTATACTAGAAGATGCTAGAGATTGGATTTTTTTTTCCCAGATTCATTGATCTGGAAAAAAAAATATCTAAACAAAGGCACTATCTGGGCTCCCTCTATAATCAAGAGATAAAGAAAATTCCAGACAGTGATTCACCCTGTGTCTCACAAACACCTTGAGTTGGAAATGTTTGAATTTTGGTGAGATGTGTGCAATCTTACACTAAAAGCTCATTTTCTGCATGCAACAAAAATCTTTAGGGAAGACTGTAACTGGTAAGGCATAATTGTCTCTTCACTCTTCTGAAAGTAATGAAGCTCAGCACTGCTCCTGAAAAGAATAACAGCTAATACTGTTGGTTTAGCTTTATACACTGTCCAAACCCCAAGACATGATCCTCCAGTGTGTTGAGATTCTCCAGTGAGAATCCAGTGATTCTCACGCAGATCTTCTAATGGACATGCGATTGTAAAGGCATTTGACTTTTCTTTTTAAATTGCTTTCTGGGGTGTCCATGTACATAATTATCCATAAAAATATAACCTGGGGAAAATAAATTAGTAATAAAGCCAGCTGAACACAGATATATTTACATAATACAAAGGCACTCACTGCTGACTCCAACAGACATCTAGGAATCTTATGAAAGCTAAGGAGAACCATTTACTGTTTCTACCCTGAGCCACAATACATGAAAGAGAGAGAAAATTCAGCTACTCAGATGACTGGGGGAGGTGACTTTCTGAAGGATCACATCACTGTGGTTTTTGCCACTCAGTGTGTCATTGGGCACAATTCATTTCATAATCATGCTAAATGGCTTCTTTATGATGTCACAAGCATTAAGATCCTTCCCCTCCTGATAGGGAACCGAGGCAAATGCTTCTACAAAAGCTTTCACCATGCTTTTGAAAACCTCATTAAATTAGAGAAAAGGACATTCAATACCCATGAGGAGATATTGTGCCTTGAAGCACTGACTCATTAAGTAATCTTTATGTACAAATGTCATTAGTTTCCATCTCTTCCAGATGTTCCCCGTAGCCAACAGAACAATTACAGTTATCAATTTCCTAGCATCATTCAGAAACATTAATTCACCCTCTTTCCCCACTATACACATGTAATTATAATACACATATAGCTCTATGATAACTGAATTCAAAGGCTTGGAGTTGATGTAGGAACTCTAAATAGAAATAGGTGTTTCCGATAATTGCACAGCTTATGGCAGGAGTAAAGAATATGTGACAAATTGGGCTACTACTATCTCTGCCTTCAGCATTTCCTGTCACTGGCTAAACTAGCTGCAAATAAGCACTTTGGTGCCTAGTAAACTCCATTTAAACTCTTATTTAAAAATAAAACCCAATCAAGAGCTGAAACTTTGAGGTATATTTAACATTTGGCCACTTGGTTTTAGAGACATTAGTAAGAAAGATGGATTATTTCCTTTTACTATGTGCTTTTAGGCTTGCAATTAAATGGGTCACAGACCTAGTCCTTCCATAGATACATAATCCCAACAAAATGCTTTTTGTTGCTATGCTTTTAGCACACGTGTCTACTTGTCAGTCTCAGTCTCTGTTGCTGTGTTATCATAGCCATCCTGTTTCAAATGGTTTATTGTCTTTGCCATTGTCAGGGTCAATGGTGTATCTCTGCTAGGGAAGTACATGTATTGGGTCTGGCTCAAATGGAGTTAACTTTCTTCACAGCAGCCTATATATGGTGCTGAGTTCTGGATTTGTGTCTAAAACAGTGTCAATAATACACCAATATTTTGGCTATCACGGAACAGTGCTTGCACAGCAATCAAGGCTTTTTCCCACTCTGTGCACCAGCAAGTAGGCAGGGCTTCGGCATGAAGCTGGAAGGGAACACAGCAGGTACAGCTGACCTGAATTGGCCAACGGGATATTCCCCACCAAATAACACAAAAATCGGTGATAAAAATGGGAAATGAGAGGAGGGGGTTTGGAATGGGAGGGGTGGAGTAGGTTCTTTTGCAAGCTAGTAGTTGCTTGAAGGGTGGATGGGCATCAGTCTGCCTGTGGGAGGTAGTGAGTAATTGCCTTTGCATCATGTGGGTTTTTATGGGTTGGGGTTTTTTTTCTTTCTTTCCTTCACTTATTAAACTGTCTTTATTTTTACCCATGAGAGTTTTTGCTTTTGCTCTTCCTATTCTCTCCCCTGTCCCTCTGCAAGGAGGGGGAGTAAGTGAACAGCTGTGTGGGTGCTTAGCTGCTGGCCAGTGTCAACCCACCACAATAAGTGATCCAAATTTATCATGGTACAGCTGTTCAGAGATCTAGTTAACTGAGCTTTTCATCGTCTAAAGCAAAAAGCTAGGTGTTGTGTGTGGTTTGCTATATAACACCAAAGTGCCAAAGTCTCCAAGGCATTCACTATTCAATCTGTCCCAGTTCTGGTGCCTTCCTGCCTGTGCCAAAATTGTTCCAAGCTGAAAGCTGATGTCCAACAAGAATTAAAATAAACTTGACTTCCAGTGTCTAAGATTTATGTGTAGGCAATTCAAGGGAGTGTTTTCCCCAAAGTAAATTTTCTACAGACACTTGCTCTTTAAGAATCTCCAAAGCAGGTGCTAAGTGGCTTCCTCATCCAAATCAGTGGGAAACTATCTGAAACCTCACTTCTGTAACACTGCAGTCATTCAGATCCTGTTTCTGTTATCTGGAAGCTTCTTGCTGTAGCCCTGTGAAAGTCTCTTGCTAGAGGGTCAGAGTCTGAGATCTTTCCAGAGGCTGCAATAGCAACAGGATTAGGCCATGTTTAACTTCTGTAGGGTATGGGTCAAACCTTGGATAAAGACTAAGAAATGGATCTGTGTTTGTTCTATAAATCTAACATACTGCAACTCAGACTTCTTATTGCCATGGACAGACTACTGATTCATCTGTTTTATTCCCAGTTAGCTAAAAGAGTTCTGAATCACGTTAGTATAGACATTCAAACACATTAATACAGATAAGAAAACTACAGGTGCAAGCAGCTACATTATCACATACCTATCAACTTCTGAGCACTCTGAGATAAGATATTTCATTAGTTATATATTTTTTATTTTGTCCTTGTACTGGATATTCAAAGATATTTTCTCTATTTAAATCTGCACTTGAAAAATGAACTGAAAATGACCAGTTGGAAAGATTACCACCATAACTTGTTATTCCTTAGCCAAACGTACAGACTCAGGTAAATTACTTGCCTCCTTGGATTTGTCACTGTGCCTGACAGCTTGCTCAAATATCCAGTTATGATTATGCATTGATTTTAATGATAAATAAACTATATAAATGCTAAGATAAGCATGGAAAACTTACTGTTTCAACATTCTTCCTTATAATAGATTACTTATACATATCATACTTGCTGGAGCTGAAATTCTAATGATTAGGACAGGTTAATAATGCAAAACATGAGTCTAAACAACATGTCTTTTCTCTGACTACTGAAGAAGATTAGATCCTGAAAAGCATCACACAACAGAAGGCAGAGGAAGTATTTGTACAAATCTTTGTTGTTAGAGCTTAGGTAGCCTTCCCCATTTCCTAAAATGAACATGTCCATTTTTTAGCATCTACAGAGAATGCAGCTACCAAACCCACTCCTCAGCATGGCTACTAGGACTAGCTTCTGACCACCACAACAGAACACACATAAAGAAAGGAAAATGATCAGCTGGGTGGAATACCTTAAATAAACCATACAGGTGTAATAGGTAGTGACTTTATTTTCTTTCCTTAAAATTATTGAATTTTACAGCCAGAATTTTTTTGGTATACTAGAATAAACTAAAGACAAGAAAATTTACATTTTCCTGACTCTGTAGATGTTCCTCACTGCTGTCATGTCGCTCCTATCTTGTTCCTATTCTCCAAGATTCTTAAGCAGAGGTTATCAATTACAAGTAAGTTTGATCAAACTGAAGCTAATGAGCTTCCAACTGACTGTCACGTAGTTGGGAATTCTCACTTGAAGCACTGGTTTTGTTGCAGGCAACATGGCAAAAAAAGATAAAACTATCAAAATAATTTTCACTGCTGACCTTTGACTTGCCTAACTGATTAAAATACATACTTAATATTAGTAATAGACTGCTAGTCTGGAAGAATTTAATCTTATATATATCTACATAACAGTTTTCCATCAATGACAGCTGTGTCCCCCACATTGCTGGTCTGGCAGCTTGTGGCAGTGTGCACAATCAAGACCATGAACCTCATCTCTCATTTTCCAAAACACAGGGGACTTCAAAAGAAGCTTGTTTAGCAAGTGATATTAGCACTTTCTGTTTGCCAGTCCCTAGAAGGGAACATTGTCCAGTCACTTGACCCACAAAGCAAACACGAAAAAAACGTTGAGAAATCACTTCAGGTACCATATTCAGTCAGACCTTGGCATGTATAACAAGTCTGTCAACACAGGTGTTGTGGTGGTGCTGGATGTTTTCCTTTTAACAAGCTGAAATGAACTCAAAAGTTTATTTCATGTAGTCACCAAACCACCATGATGTGCCAATAAAACCTGCCTTCTGAGCAGATAATAAACCATGCCTGACAGAGGGAGGAAAGTTTCCTATAGTGCTGTTTCCAACCACAGGAACCGCCTAATACTTTAGTTGGCTCTAGAAAAAAATCTAATCATCTCAGATTTACTCTTGCTGCCACCAAAAATAATGAGAGAATGACCATCTTACACATCTTCCATATCTAACTACAATTTTTCTTTCTCTAGACGTAGCAGTGGTAAACTTTGCTTCCAAATCAGAAACCTATAAAGAAACAGCAGCCCTGAAAATTCTTTCCTGAGTCGCCAGGCTACACTATCTGATACCTAAAGCTGCTTGAAATTGTTTGCCAGAGATGAGAGCTGTGGTGGTGTTGATGATCCCTGCCTTTGAAAGCTTTTCAAGATAACAGTCTAGTTCAAATTTTTCTAAGTCTGCCTGTGAACTTTGGGTATAACCTCTTTAAAGCTCTAGCTAAGCTCACCAAGGTTTGCTGGGCTTTCCTTCCCATAACATTTTTTTCTTACATTTGAAAAGCTTCAACAGCCTATCAAGGAGGCTGTGAAGAGCCCTTTTTTCTTCAAATTCTCCTCTGACAGAGAAGAGACCTAGAGCACTCCACAAACCACTACAAAAAAAAAAAAAAAAAAAAAGCTTGAAAAATGATTTGAATGTTTTCCCACTGCAAGCTTCAGCTGTGCCATCTTGACAGATTTTGTTCAGTTTTGCCAGGGATAGGTCCTAATGGGCTGACCCATGAGGGCATTGGTATTCCACTTAAACAAGTAAATTCAAACCTAAATCAGTGTTTTCAATTGTCTCTGACATCTAAGTCAAATACTATGGCTTTAACTTATCTTCATGTTTTAAAGAGTAAGCTGAGGTGAAAAAAAGATCATGTCTTCTCTGTTCTGGTACGATTTTGAAGAATGTTTCTAGCCAGACAAAAAGTCTAGCACTACTATGTGGACAGTGGCCAAAAACCTGCTCCCATTTGGGACACTGGTGGGTTATGCCAGTCTGTGCTTCAGACCCAGCATAGATGCCCCAAAAGAGATGAAGGTGTGGTCTAATTTGAAAGTATTCCAACACCATCAATATTATTTCTCTTGTATGAACTAAGGTATCAATTCAATTTTAAAAGTAATAAGGTTCTTACTGACAACAGCAGAGGTTTGAGAGAAAGGTGTTACAGCTCGTATTAACTGCTGTGTAAGTAACTGGACAGGCAAATTTGGATTTTTTTTTTTTTTTTCTGTGGTTTTGTTCAAGCTATAATGGCAATAAAAGTCTGATTTATTCCTAAGGTGAATTAATGTTTGGAAAGTGAAAGACAGGTGACATGTAAATGACACAGGTGAATTCAAGATATGGCTTTCCATGTAACTGGAATAGAATAAAGAGGCCAAGTGGGAAAAGTGGTCAGGTATCGAATATGCCTTTGGCATAGAATGAAACTGAATTTTTGTATGTGTTTGCAATATGGGTACTGTAGTCGTTTTTTTTAAGTCTTTTTCACTTTTTCAAGTATCCTTGACCAATTGAAGAAAAATATATGAATGCATTTGGACTTTCTCAGCTACAGTACAGGTTTTACTCCATACAGTAGAATTGCCAGGAGCACGCCATGAATTCCATATGGAAAGCAGATTCTAAGTCATGGAAAGCAGATTTTCAGTCATGAAAACATGACTGAAATGTTTAAGGTGTTTTAGTCATGAAACACCTTAAACATTTACTCCAGAAAAAACATTGCATCTGCTTTTAAATAACTAACTAGGAGAAAATATGAAACCTCTTTTAATTTCCATTCATTTAATTCCCCACAATTTTATATTTTATGTCATGCTGATGAAACAGAAAACCATAAAGACAAAGACAATGAGAAGAAACATGTCTTTGCAATCATAAAGAATTCATGAGCAAGATATACTCCACACACTTGTTGTTGGTAGTGGCCAATGCTTTGATAAAGCAGTCTTAATGTATTCAAATCTAACCCATTTGAAACTCTTTAATAGAACTATTCCATGGTGGATAATATTTGTTTCATTGGGCCCAAATCATCTATGGAGGAATGGTACTTGTCTTATCCCTGACACTTCATTATTTCTGTATATGCTACTAATTGTTTACAAATCTTACAAATATATCCTCAGAGAGCATTCAAACATTTATAGCTTGTTTAATTCACAAAGAAATTATGCTTTAAATATTTATTCTTCTTTCTGCAGAGTCTAGCACTAACATGGCTTAAACTCACCATTTCATTCCCAGGAGGTGCAAATGCCAAAAAACCCCCCCTATTCTCTAGAAGATGTATACAATATTATAATGTATGCTTAACTCCCAAAGCTTAAGAAAAACTGGACAAACAAAAAAAAAGTCGTTCTAAGCTGAATATATCTAGTGCAATGTTAATAGCACTCATTTTTTCTAGAAAACATGGATCATAAAACTGTATTAAAATATTTGTGTTTTAGTAGAAGTTTTTTCATCCATATCATAATGATGCACATTCCTTACAGTTGTTTTTTCATATTGACCTCACATATTTTTCAAAGTGTAATGAGAGTTTATGATATTCACCATTGTTCTACAGGAAAAACAAATGTCTTTAAAAAATTTTTTTACATGACTTCAAAAAGGATGACAAAATAAAACTACCCCTACTTTCCTAGGACCTTCAGAAAGATCACAGCTGAGGCTTATAAATGGAAAATTTTTATTTTTCCTAAAAGATATTTTTACAGAGTAATGTCAAGAAAATGGTTAAGATTCAACAAAGAATTTGAGGGATGTACCCAGCCAGAATAAAAAAAAAATAAAATATTTCTGAGGTTTTTAACCCACTGTAGACTAGTATTTTGGCTTTTCTTCTGTTTATCTTTTCAGCCATTAACTGTTCATTAAGGCCAGGACCTGAAATAGATTGAGGCAAAATGCTAGTTCATTGCTGCACTGAAAGATAGTCCACTGACTTATGAATATAAGCTGTGAAATTTGAATTTTGAACATGAGAGGAAGACAGCACGTATGTATTTTCTTCTGAGGTCCTGTGTGCAGTCAAAAGGAATTGTAATTATATTCATGCCAATAGAATTGTCATAACAAACCACTATCCTAGAGACATAGGTCACCTTGGAAACATAGTTCTTTTGTGGGTTGAGTTAACATCAATTTCTTGGAAAAAAAAAGATCACACAGACAACAAGAGTGGTTTGCCAATACAACCATATCTAAGTGCTTTTACCAATATGACTGTATCAGCAAGTGGTAACAGAATTAAAAACATACTAAATTACTTATATTGGAAAATCTCTGCTATAGACCAAGCCTGATGTGACACATTATATTTTAGACCTTGCTGCAAAAGTAAAAATTTTTTTAGTGAGGATAATTTGAGGTGTTCAAAGAAGCTTACACTGTAAGTTGAGACATAACTCACACCTACAGAAACATGGCTGTGCTGTTTCATTCATCTGGGTTCCCTAATTATTATCAGGTTTACTGGCAAAAAGTTATTTTTTACTTTTATTTTGTTGGCTTAATTTCATCTACCTTAAGATATTATTTTAGTCATAAGAAAGGCAAACATGATAAATGTTTCCATAACAAAAGAAATGCTTTTTTTTTTCTTAATTGAGTAGGGCCTTTATAAATGTTAGTGAATGCTGGTTTACAACAGCATTTTTCTTTCTTTTTCATGAGGTAGCATATTTGTTTCCTTATTAGTGTGATTTTTGTTTGCTATTTTTTTAAGAGCAGAGAAGAATGTTTAGATTAGAAATACTGACACAAATAAAGAAAAGTGAAGGCCAAAAAGTGAAGATTGCTAATCTCTTACAAAATAAATGTTTTTATTTAAGAAAACAAACAAATAAACAAAACAATGAGTTACATGTTAAATCATAAATATACTACATGATCCAGCCTGAAGGAGATTTTACAATCCCAGAAAAGAAAATTTCAGACTCATTGATTGATGCAGGAAGCCTGACACACAATAAATCTGAGACATGTACATTTCTACATAGATGCATGTATATGAAAATGTTATTTTCCTTTCCTAAAATTCTATTTCACAGATACTTCTAGATGTGAGATTTTCTATGAAAGCTAAAGAGGAACATTAAATTAATAAAGTGGAAATTTAAATCTGATTAACAGAATTACCTTCTTGTATAACACATTTAGATTTTGATACAACTTGCTACAAGATCAGTAATCTAGCAAAATTCAGAAATAATTATAATCTTACATAAACAATAAGAATATCTGCTCCTAATACATAATGCTAACGGAAAGACGAGAAAAGAAAAGCCTACATCAGTAATGGAATTCAATCTGTCTCCCATCTTAACCTTAAACTGAGACAAAATCATTATACTGTAAGGAATCTTCCCCACTCCATCCAAAATTGTATTAGCAAAAGTAGGAAGACATTTAAAGAGAAAGCATTCGAGGAAGAGAACAAGATCCTACTATATAAGATTCAGCTATAAAGCATCCCTGAAACATACCACAAAATTCAGTTGGAGATTGTGGTTAAGAGCTGAGAAGTGCTGGGTGACGGAGGCGGTAATGTGATTATTGATAAAAGTGACTTTGATGTAAAAGGAGCCCTAAAAATGATGCTGCATAAATTTTCAAATTCTCAAGTCTGTCCATGTTCTCCTTTAAAACATCATTTCCAGGCTCACAGTACTGTTTGAATGTTTCCCATTCCAGGCTTTAAGTTTTCATATAGGGGTAAAAGCATATTCAATATATTCAGTAGCATCCAAAATTATATTGCTGGCAGAAAACACTTCAATGAAAGAAAAATGAACTATATGTCAAAATAGATTATTATGCTGTGGAAACCAAGAGAAAAGCTACAAGTTCTGACTGGGCCACATCTAGTGGTGCCTAACCACAAAATCAACACAGAAGTAGCAGGACCAAACATGCGGAAGAAAATAAATATCTGACCTTGTTCCAAGAGGTATGACTGAAACACAAGGGCAAGCTAAATCAAATAATGGCCAATTACATGACCAGAAAGAAAAGAATAATGTTAGCCTTCTCTCTGGCAAATGTCATAAAACAGCCTAAACACGTTCATTTTCAGTGCTGCAGGAAGGGCTAATCTCTAATTAAAGCTTTATGAAAATTAGGACTGCCTATACAGAAGAATGTGGAGCTTGAAAGCCTTGACAAAATTATGCAAGGTCAAAGTAAGAGAGACTAGTGGTTCTATTAACACAACAAAAGAGCAAATATCAAAGCAATCTCTGGAACAATTGCAGCAACTAAGTTGCTACATGTCAAAAATGAACAGCCATGCAAAGCAGAGAAAAAGAGACGAGGTTTATGCGGAAGAGAAAACCTAAAATTTCCCTATCACACTGCTGATCAGCAGTGTAGCTGATACATGCTCAGCAACTGAATGGAATTCATTCCTGAAAAGAAAATTTCTATTAATGCTGAATGCATGATGTAGAGGGGAAAAAAAAAAAAATTAAAAAAAGGACTTCAAAGGCGGATGCCATTCCATGAATCAAATCCATATCTGCCCGTGTATGATACTGACGAAAACTAAATGGAAATGGGTTGATTTGATACGCCACTACTGGGATTAGTTCTGATGGCAACACTGTGCTGTCGTGTAACATTAACTGTGCTGCAGCATGATCCAGCTTCCATGCAGTCTGCAGGGGTCTTTCCTTGCACTGAAATGGGAAATGAATCGCCTTCTTAATAAGAAAGGAAGGGTGGGGGGAAATGACAAACTAAATACTGGAGGGCATTCATTACTGCTGCTTTCAGCCTAGCCCACTGTACAGAGCAGTTGCATTGCCCCAATATCAACCTAAGATGGAAACTGTGACTTAGTGGGTCATAAACTATCTCTCCATCTCCCAGCTTCTCCAAAGAGGAGAACAAGCCTCAGTCTGCATCCAAACCACTGTATGCCATATTTAATGCTAAAGTATGCTAAAGGTGGAAAGACTCTTTGGGTATTCCCCACTCCTGGACTCCCTGGTCACCAGAGTGAAGAAGTACATCTCTGTATCTGCTAAATACAGTTGGCTGTGGCATGCCGTGCCAAAAGGGTATCAGCACACTTCCCTGCAGGCTGAATAAGCCATGGCGTGACCCTGAGTCTTACTCTTTTCTCTGTATGCGTGTGATAAATAGCTCTAAGAAAAATATGACAGAAGCAAATCAATAGTAATAAAGGCAGCGGCTACCTTCTTAACCAATATGTGGCCCAGGTTCTTTTAAGAAAATAATGTCTCACTGTCGCTATACCTTTCATTCTTTTATGCCATTTTCCTGCTGGCTTCCCCAAAACATTCATTTGCCTAGCAAAAAAGAGAGGCTGCTGACCTTCCCATTTCCGAGACCCACTGAGAGGGATTCACCCCACCTAAGTTTGGCCCCATACAGAATAGCTCTCTAGCTCAACATAATCATGTAGGCACCCTTCATAGAGAATATTGTCTGTATTGGATGCTCATTTCAGGATGTGCTAAATCATCTTATTGAAGAACCAAACATATATGTTGTTGGCATAAATCATTCTTCTTACATTTTTGTGTCCTTCATGAAAATCCTACTTATAAGATGCTGTCTTGGTACACTTTTTTTTTTTTTTCCTGAGGCTTAGCGTGTTTTGATTATAATGAAATCCATGTTAATTGACCACTCAAAGTCTGGGTCTACACTTCAGTCACAAACTTACACATCTCAGCTATTTTTAAAATAGCTGGTCTGGTATAGTAGCAGTTTAATCAAGACAGTATGGAGCTTAGTGCAGGCTAAGCATTTCTTCTCTGTACAGACAGTACTGTTGTTATTCTCACAGCAAAATAAGATCTAGAAGCTGTCTTTTAAGGTACATTATTGTAATTGGAACTCAGAGCTTTGTAAGGACACAGTAAGAAGAATACAAAACAAACTGTAAAAAGAAAAATACTTGTAAAGTGGTGTATAAGCTTAGGATGTCACTAAACCTCATAAAATAAAAAAAAAGAAAACAAGATACCATTCCTGAAAAGCTGTTAGGAATCCCCATTTATACCTAATATTTTGTACTGCCAATCTTAATGATAGCACAGGTACATACAGTTATAGAAGATATGAACAAAAAGATGTCTAGAGGTTTTCTAGTCCATTCCCCCAATTTTAGCACCTATCAGTGTTTTAGAATGGCTATATTAAAGTCCTCAAGGAGCTTTCTAGTGGTTCTTTCTCTTTTCTGGAGGCAATGATGTTCAGCACAGGATCTGTTTTCTGTAGTCTAGAAGAAAAGTAAAAATAACAATTTTCAGATTCCATAAAAGCTGTGGTTTTTAAAAATCTGTCCAGTGTAAAAGCATGTGAGATAACATTTGAATGCTTTTAAAATACCTGACACGAATTCTTCAACATGTTGAAGTTTTATAAAATACCCAAAACACTAATTCAGATTAAAAACTGTTTGTTAGCATCCAGAATGCAAGCTTGACCTAGCTTCACTTAGCCAGGCCATTGATCTATCTTTCATTTATTAAATAAAAATAAAGCTTTCATAATCACTGTATTTTACAGGAGTCTGATGTATCAATTTACTCAAAATAAAGCTATCTCCATGACTATGCAAAGTGGAGAACTCTAAAGTATATATTAATTGGTACTGGAATTCAAAGAATTTTAACCAACTTTCTGAAGATAGGTGTTACCGGACCTGGTCTAAAGATCTAATGCTGGAAATGGATTTTACTCTGAAGAGGCTTCTGGTGTCCTTTTAAAGCAAATAGTCATTTCACAGAGATAGTCTTTAGACACTTGCTTCCCTGTAATTTCTTTTTTCCTTTAATTTGAATAAAGTTTATTAAAAAAAGATTGGAATGAATGATCACACTTTCCATGGCCATTCATTTGCCTGCAGCACCACTTTTTAGAATATTCATAATGTAGAAAATGTGATTAGAATAATTTACTGTTCTTCTTGAATAATAAATTATTGAATAATTTCTTATTCACACATCTCTTATAGAATAAGCTTGTTTGGATATATTGCTTGTCATGTTATTATGAAGCTATTATAACTTTTATGGGTTAAAAGTAAGGATTCCCTAAGTTTGCTTCAGTACATTTGGTCACATTTAGTACAAGTTTAGTTTAGCACGTGGCTATGTTTAACACATGTTTAGTTTAGCACATGTTTAGTTTAGCACATGTTTAGTTAGTTTGGCTCTGGATTCTGCTGGATTCCTGGCAATAGTTCCATTGTCTTCTTGGAGAATCAGATATATGTCTTGTCTAAACTCCTTTATTTTTTATGTTAATTTGCTTCCTCATTTGCTAACATTTAGTCTTGTGTAAAATGCCTTATAACAAAGGGATATTTTCTTCTCTTCCAGCACTTAACCTCAACTCCAAGTTGAAGCACCCAAGTTTCTGAAATCCATTAAGAACCCAGGTACTGTCCAAGTTGCATCTTCTACCAGAAAACCATTTTCTGATGATCATGAGTGAACACACCTTGTGAAATTATTTATCATTCTTCTCCAGCAGGAGGGCCCCTTCCCCCTCTCCCACTGTATGGTTTCACCAATCCTGTGTTGTTTTCTGTTCCATTCCAACAGCCAAAAACATGTTGTGTCCAGCTCCCTCTTAGTGCCTATCCCTCATCATTGGCACAGCAATTACTGAAGTAAAATGAGCTTCCCCTAGCAGTGAAGAGCTGATACTGGATAAGAATCAGAAACACTTCTCTTCTCTTTCATGGTTTCTTTTAGTGGAAGTCTGGTAGTCTTCAAGCAGCTTTTCTAGAAACCTTTTAGGAGTAGGACAACGGACTTGTTAAAGACGCTTAACTACAAAATTCTCATTTGTTTTATTGTGTTGAGTGGTTCCCAAGTTCTTTTCATGATAGTGTATTCACTTAATTTTATAGTTCTCTTTAATGAAGCTGTTTGGTAGCAGCTAAAGGTGTAGAAGCAGATTCTGTGAAACATATATACACATAGTGGTAAGCAATGTCTTTGTTAATGACTAGTGCAACACAACCCAGTGGATCTCTAGAGCTAATGAGTTGGTGCTAAACATCCAGCAGCTATACAGTTCCCCCTCTATTTAGTTTGGAAAGGACAATACTTATGGTGTTCAGTAACTCCTAGGTCATTTTGGTAAGTAGCAAGAGGGAAGGGAAGAAGAGGGTTCCCATAAGTGCATAATGGAGATTCCATGAGTACCTGCATGCTGTTCCTAGGTTCCATGTTCCTCCCTCCCTTGAAGGAGGCAGTTGAGCCTAGCCAGTGTAGCTGGCAAGATTGTGATAAAAAGGTTCTGCCAAATCTTTATTTATTGTTATCCAAACTGTGACAAGTTAAGAGCAAAACACATAATGGTTTTGTGTTGTATTGTAATAAACATCTGTCTGGCACTTATGCCCTTGCTGGCAGAAAGTACTGCCTAAGGAAAATCTCCAGTGATTCCCTGGAGAAAAGGGAATTTCTTGCTAGCTTGTTTTTCTAAGTGCCTTTCTTTAGTCTTGACAACTCACCATGTCTTGTGTTATGAGATACAATATCTTATGATATCTTATGTAAGCTTCAGATAGGACAGAATTTGTATATTCAAGTAATTTATCTAGGCAGGACAACTGAGCCAACCAAGTTCCTTCAGAAGGAGGAAAGATACCTAAAGCAAGGTTCCCTTTTTTGTTTCTCCATATGCTGGCCAGAGTAATTATAGTCATTCTTTTGGGCTGGAAATAGCCTATTAATATGGGAAAAATATATCTTGTATTGATTTAGAAATAATTGTATAGTAATTCCCTAAGGCTATTTTTTTAACTGACACATTTTGCAAACTTACAAAATTCTCCACAGTCAGTGTGTACTCTGCTGAAAAATGGCTACATAAGTCTTCGAAAAGTAATTCTTCTAGACTGGAAGGAAGGAAGAGAATTGGGGAAGTAATATGGCCTGGACGCAATGACAGAGTAAAAAGGATCCAATGATCAAAAGATAAGTGCATCACATTCCAGCAGACAATTTCAAAATGTTGATATTTCCATGAAAGGGCTAAGGTTATTAAACATAAATATAGAGCTTTCATTGACAGAGCAAACTTTTAGGAGCTCATTCACCATTAGATGTACAATCTTTGGCCACAGACCTCGATTAATATGAAAGAGTTGTATGACTGTATCCCCATGCATTCAATGAAGAAATCTACTGTTCTCCATGACATTATACCTGCTGGTTTTATTGTATTCCAACCCAAAGCATTCTATGATTCTATGATTCTATTCCTGATAATTAGGTCTATCTTTACCTAAAGCCGCAAAATATTCTCTCTGCATAGTATACAGTATGGATGTAGTAATTACAGTATTTATTGTAGATGGAGGTACAGATACAATTATAGCAGGCACTATATTGAGAACAGGACAGGAGCATTCATGGCAAATATTACATTCAGATACATTCATATCTTTGCAGTGTTAAAGGAAATGAGACTGCTGAATCACCTCCCTTAAAACACGGAGTTCTTTTGTATGAACCTATTTTACAGCCTTTGCCATGCTAAAACTCCCCCCAAAGATATTGTAACATTTTAAAATGTGACTCTCACTGCAACTACTTTGTGGCACCACATGTGACTCTAGGGAATGCTTAGCCATCACAGCTGCAGCTGCCACCAGAGCTTGTCTTGTGTGACTGGCAGGATACTGCATAAGTCCACATGGTCCCTCTGCCACCACATGTTGGAGCTCACCTGCTCTATGACAGACAGTTGAGCAGGTGCCAGAAAGGGACTGGATCTCTAACAATCATACCCTGGAAAGATGAGCTGTCCTAGATACAAGATTCTCTATCAAACTAACTAACTAACTAAATAAATAAATATAATAATCCAACATGAAACCCAAGTTATACTTTGGATGATCTCAAGAGCAAGAGTCCATGACTGAACAAAAAGCTGCAGATTGTGGGACTAACAGGCAGACCATGGGCAGATTTGACATTAAAGTTTCATTATACTTCTCATCCAGTGTAAAACAGAGAATCTACCTATCAGTAATAATTTGATACTTAACTCCTTTCTTTGTTCCTTTGGAAGCTAATTACTGAGGTGTTAATATACCAAGGCTTTAAGCTTCTAAGAATACTTGAGATGGAATGGTCACAAGCAGAAGACCAAAATAGTTGTATTCACCCACAGAAGCACACACCCTGCTTCCATTTTCCCTGCCCTTTATCAGTAGGGATAAATGAGCTTCATTTCTCCCAGAAAAAAACAGACCTTTCTCTTCTTCGCTATATTTTCCATTCAGGGTTTTCTTCTCATTTCATATTGCTGCTCGCTAACTTAACATGTCAATTGCCCCTTAGGTTGAGGAAGACCCCACATGCCTAAGGAATGGATTATCTGGTATTATACCATTAGTATTTCTCAGATGATATTTGCAGATGAACTTTTTAAGTGAAAATTACATATGTTACTCATAAATGTGTTTTGTTCTAATAACAATTTTAAATGTGATCACACTTTTTCATACCATTTCAGATGTTCAGTCAATTTTATTAGACTTCAGATTTTTTGTTTTCTTCCTTTTTTAATCTCTTTATTCAATTCACGTGATCAACTAGATTTGCTTTTAGTGTTCAGTCCCGATAACTTATTCAAAATTCCACTTTCAAACTGTTTTCACAAATGTTGCAAAACAGCTGGCTCCAGCCAAGTCTTCTCCAATTAACATCAGGGTCAACCTTTCTTTTGTTCCATCACTTGATCACACAGCTGATAGAAAAACACAGAGAAAGTGGGGAAGGAGAGGTTGTCTGTTTTACAGTAAGGAATTCTGATTGCACAGCACTTTGACCTGTTTTTATTTAACTCAGTAGGAGTTTTGCTGCTGATTTCAGTGCCTATTGGACCAGACTTTAATAAAGAGATTTTTTTGTGGGATTTTTTTTTTTAAACTCCATATTATATTATTCAGAAGGGAAATCGATCTACCAAGAGCAGTCACTTTTAGAGTAAATACAGTAGTGAGCTATGGAAATGCACATATTTAACCTTTGAAATCTCTGAAAAACATACTATTCTCCCTAGTATCACCATCAAAGGGCTCTCTATTTCTTTTGATTTCAGTGGCAACTGGAGAAATCAGTACCATTAAAAGGAGGCTTGAGTTTTGATACTAAAGGAACTATAGGATTTCTGACTGTTTGATAAGAGGTTAAATATAACATGTTTACAAGCCTCAGATTAGACAATCATTTCCACATGCAACATGGAAATCCTTCAAGTACTTTTACCCAGTCTTCTAGATGCTTGCCATAAGAAAAACAAATTGTTTCTCCCTGTATTCATCAATACTTAAATCAAAGGCGCTCAGTCACTACTTTTTCTGTTTAAAAAACAAAGCAAAAATTAAACATTCACCAAGTATACAACATAACAGCTTATGCAACCTAACTGTATATGATCTGATTGTCTGCACTATGTATAAAACTACAAATATACAACATGGGTATAATACACATGTGTCCATGTTTATCCATGCACATACATATGTAATTTCTCTATGCAGTAGTGTTAAAAAACAGCTGTTTCCACTTAGTTACGGATTCACCACCCAATCCTCTGAAAGGACCAAGCACAATTGCAACATCTACTGTAAATCCAACTGCCCCACAAGCATCAGCTGCTGGACTGTGCTGCTCAGCAGAGCAGATATGAAGTCTCATCTTCAGACAGGAAATATGGTGATGTTCCTGGTCCAAGAAGGTTTTTTTCATTTTCCCCTCAAGTACTGATACAGAGTTTAACCAAAGCAAAACTTGTACACCAATGAGGTTGCACAGCCTCTGTGAAACAACCTGATCGCTTATTACTATGTGTATCGTCTTACTCTACAATTGCCTAACAGGAGGATGTAGGGAAGATAGAGCCAAACTCTTTCCAGCAGTTCATAGTGAAAGGATGAGAAGCAATGGACATGACATAAGGAAAAGATATCACAATGAGAGTGATGAAACACTGGACCAGAGACAGGTCTAGATTTTGTAAATTATTCACATAAAAGAGCATAATGATAAGAAGCTGAGGCAATTGATAAAGCTGTTCTGAAGTTCCTTACCATGGTGTGTAAGAACTGCTGCAAAGTATAATTTGGGAAGTATCTCTACAGATCCCTCATATTTTCAAAAATAACTAGATCATTAAATCCCTCAGGGATCTAATTCCACCTTTCTTTTATTTCCAGTAGTTCCTTTTCTTTCCAGGAGTTGTCTGCCAAATTCAGGGTTATGTCGCAAGACTGAAGTACATAGCAAACGGCTTGGATTGCACAAGCATTGCCTCCCTTGTTCTCCAATGGAATAACAAGAGCATATCTCTGAGAAATGAGCCATTTCCTTTCATCCATTTGAACTGAAAGACACTATGCTGAACTGCACTCTAAATCTTCTAGTATGCATGTAATACATTCAAATGAATTAATAACATACATCTAGATAGACCTAGATTTAGGAGGCAGAAAGAGTTGAATAGAAGTAGAGTTCAGCTCAAAACCCATGGGCACCCTTCTTTGGGTCTTTCCTTCAGGAGGATTCTCAGGGCTCAGTCCTGTGGAGCACTGAGTTAGCTCACCTACCACTAACTTCAAAGGGATTCAAGGGCACTCAGTGCTTCACAGAACAGAGCTTTAGCCTGTCGACATGTTTAAACTCCAGACATTTACTTTTAATGAATAAAATAACATTCCCTTCTATACTCTCCCCTTTCACTAGTACTTTTCTCCTTTCAGGCCTGATTTAGAAAAGTGCTAAGTACAGCGAACACTTACTCCTTTCCTTTTCCTGCACCAATTATCGCTGACAGGCTCAGGGCCGAATGGTTCAGAGGATTTCTTTATCACATGGGTGGTCTTCAGGCTACAGTACTGAAACAGTACTAAATTCAGCACTGTGGAACATGAGGCACAGAATCAAAAGTAGAGGAAGGGCAGAGTTATTTTTTCATATTTTTCTAAATCAGACTTAGAAGTATGTTTCTGTCCAGGAACCCAATTCTTGCCTTATAAAATGTGGCATCTATCTCATTATCCTGCAAGCAGGATAATAGCCTTAACTTATACTAAGTACTGAACTTCTATGGTGGGATGAAAGCAATACCACAACTGAATCACTCAACCCCCACCACCACCCAAGCTGATTGAAATATCATAGAAACATTGAATCCAATAGGAAAAGAAGCTGGTGAGGCTTCCAGCTCAGGTCTTCAGACCAAGGAATAGTCTCCTGTCCAAGGAACGGTACAGAGACTCTTCAAAAGACAGTATAGAACCTTTCTTTCTGTTCTATTTTGCCTGAAAAGTTCTCGTATGACAAAACAGGACAAAAAATGATAGTTAGAGCACACCCTACCACTGCAGTGAAGCCTAGCACAGCACGTGTCACTTTGCAGTTACTTTGCCAAGTTGGCTAAGTAAGTCAAAAGGAAGCACCTAAAACAAGGGCACTGAAACTGGGCTTCACCTCGCCTAATGTCAGATGGGCAATGCCAAGGTAGCTGTTTTAATTCCTTCTATAAGCAGTAAGAAGAAATAGGAGCTTTTAAGCTGTACTATTTAAAAGGTTTCTTTTAGGATGGGGTGAGTTACTTTTCTCCATTGACTGAAAGTGGCTTTGACAAATATCTTTCATTTCAGAAGTACAGTTCTACATGTAAGATATCTCATGTTAGGATTAATTTCATCCATGTATTAGAGACCTCTGGCATGATAAATGCTTAAGAAGACCAGAGTGCTGAGAATTATTTTAATGGTTTTAAATAAACAAGTGAGCCAAAGGTTTCTGTCTTTTACTGAAGTTTTAGCTAACTTGGGATGAAAACATTTTGACTTTGACTAACTATGAAGAAAGTATTCTTAGCATATGAAAAGATTCAAAAGAATTCTGGTCAAGCCTGGGTCTCTCATGTCTTGCAATTCTACATTCAACACCTTGGTACAAATTAATACCCTATTTCAGGATGAAAGGAATGGAAAGCATGAATTTCTTCTTCCAAGCACAGCAAAAGATTTTGCCAACTATGATGACAGACAATATACTGTATAGACCAGGTGACATACCTTCCTGGGGCTCTGCTCCCATACTCCTCTAGAAGAAACATTTATCCAGTTTTGTATTCCTGTGCCTTGTTTGGAGTAAATTTTCTGAGTCCCCTACATTATGACATATCAGAGCCTTTTTCTTTCCCAAACATGTGAGCCTTGGTCAGTTCTCTAATCTGACCAAACGGCCATTCCAATCCTTGCACTGGCAAAAGGAAAGAGAAAAGAACAAGCAGAGGGCAGGATTGCCTGTTTCATCAGCAGAACAGCTTATGTTGGCTTAAGTCATATACCAGATTATGACCCTAGATGGGTGATGAGACTGTACTTTGAATAGAGGGTGGATGAAACACCAGCTAAAGGGAAAAGCGTGTACAATTATTCTGCATAGCTCAGGTTAATTATCTGATCTTGGATTAGTCATTAAAGTTAGATTTTGTAAAGGACTTCAGTACTTAAAGTATCTCATTTCCTTTGACTCTTTTACTGACTAGTAACAAAGGCACTCACTAGCACAGAAGATGATGTGGTGATGTGATCCCCATCAGGAACAGGAAGGGCAAGATTAGAAAAAAGAGCTACAAATGAAGGCCTTCCAGTTCTACAATGTTATACAAAAGTTCGACACCAGCCAGTTCCACTGCCTTCTCTCAGGAGAGGACTTTGAGCCTAACTAAAGCCATAAGCCAAGCCACGAGGTGACATGCAATCATTTATGTTGTATACACTTGCGTTTAGTGTTTGGTATTGACTAGCACAAGTTCTGTTCAGCAGGCATCAGTGTGGGGTGTTTTGGTGTTTAAGATCTTGCTATTCAAGACCTGGTGTTTAAGACCCTGAGGCATTTAACACTTCCTGTACCTTACATGCAGTGCAGAGACACTCTACTGCATTTTCAGGACAGGGTGGCATGAACCTAAATGCAGGTACAGGAACAATTAATTTATGGGTCTGAGAGTCCTTTGTTTGTTGCAGCCCTATGGCTTCTCTGCCTCTGCATACTGTACAGTGGACTCAACAGCACTCTGTTATCTGTGTTCCAGTCAGATAGAGAGATAATTTGGGCCAGGAGTTGGCTTCTGGCAGTGAGTCTGCAGAAAAAACCACAGTGGAGCACATATATGTATATTCTCCAATTAATAAATACTAATGCTGAGCATCTAGGGAACAGGCTGGCTGGAAACAGTAAATAAAGACTATTTTAGTTTCTGAAATGCTCTATGTATAACGGAGAAAAGTTTGTTATTTCAATAAGGATGTCAGCTACTTTGATGGCATTATTTTTTAATAACAACATGTTGCAGGGTATAGCATTACATTAAAAGAGCTATGGTCGTATTAGAATTAGGTAATTGCAGGGGCTGAGTGGATAGAGAAAAGAGAGTGTTCTTATATTGAAAACGTTCCCCACCACATCACTTGTGCATTAGCAGCAGGGGCAGGGGCGGGGGAACTCATTGCTTGCAAAAGGCTGGGAACAGTTACAACATTCCCACTGCCAGAATACTTTATTAGTATTCCTTGTCTTACAGCCTGGCAAGTGGAAAAACTAGAGACCTGTCATCAATTAGAATGGTGATGATGAGCCAGCCTAAAATAGGCCAGTGAACAGGGTAAGTGCCCCTGTGGTTTGCCAATTACCTAAATTATTTGCAGTAGTTTTAGTGCACATCTGCAATGAATACAAATAGAAAGCACATGATGTCTGGAATGCAGCATGTTTAAGATCAGCTTTGGTGTTAACAGAGGAGGGGAAACAACTGACATGTTTTAACGGAAATATTTCAGAAAAGGAGCTCTCATTCACATCTTCTCTCTCCCCACCTTCACATATGTAAAATAGACTCCCTTCTGTCTGGCAGCCCTGTGCTTTCTATCTAGGGTGAACCTGGTGGAGGGAAGTGCGGCTCTGCTGACCCTGCAGCCAGTGTCACAGTCACCGGCCAATTTCACCAATCCTTAGCAGTGACTCACCCAGAATGACCAGGGAAACAGGGTAGCACAACTGACAGTGGAGGTAGCATCAGGGGACCTCAGCTCACCAAGACTTTTCTCTTCCAAGAAAATTCTGTTGTAGACAGAAGGTGACAATGAGCAGAAGGAGAGAGTTATACAGCCCAATACTCCTGAATTTAACCAAATTGTAAAGAATAATTTAAAAAAAAGAAAACAAAAAGAAATAAAAAAAAGATTGGTCTTTTATTGTGTGTTAGTTCAAAAGCTTTTTAGAAGCTTTTGTGGTACAATTCCATGAGAAATCTTTTACGGTGGCTCAGAAAAGGTTATACTCTTGTAACAATGAATTTTTATTCTTTGTAGGGAAAACAGCCAGACTACCACTGGTTTGGTGAATATGTAGACTGATTGCTCTTTTTCCTTGGTCTTCCTTTTACACTTCTCCTTTTCTTTATATCCTTCCACGCTTCTGCTTTGCTTTATATCCCTCCCTTCCACCTCTCCTTTAACTGCTTCCAAAGTTCTTAGGTAATTGCAATGACTTGACATTCATAATTCTTGTAGCTAGCCACATTGAATTTTTTTGTTATTTAAAAGATTACATGAGTAGCTATTGGCATCTCTTCCAGTTGTCTGCTGTTCCTAGAAGACATTTTGAAACATATATTTTATGTGGCTTGATAAGCATCTGCATTTTAAGTAAAAAACACTGAATACAATAAAGATTTGGAGTACTACAAGGGACTTATAAGTCTATAACCTTGTCCCTTCCTCTTGGCTTTCATATAACCCTGGAGGCTAAATCCACTACAAACATCCATTCTTGGTTAAGCAATTAAAAATGTAGATGCTTAGAATCTTGTCACTTAATATGGCTGGCCTCAGCACTGTCTAAGCAGACAAACTGGGATAGAAGAAATATGTAGTTTTCTATCTAATTTTCCTCTATGTGCTCAGGGAATGCATAATATGCAGAAATAGAACTGGCCTCCTGTCGTGGTTTAATCCCAGGCAGCAACTAAGCACCACACAGCCGCTCACTCAGTCCCCCTACCCCGATGGGATGGGGGAGAGAATCGGAGAAGTAAGAGTGAGAAACACTCCTGGGTTGAGATAAGAACAGTTTAGTAATTGAAATAAAGTAAAATAGTAATGATAATAATAACAATATTATAATAATAGTAATAATAATACACAAAGCAAGTGATGCACAATGCAATTGCTCACCACCCACCGACTGATACCCAGACAGTTCCCAAGCAGTGATTGCTGCCCCCTGGCCAACTCCCTGCAGCTTATATACTGAGCATGATGTCATACGGTATGGAATAGCCCTTTGGTCAGTTTGGGTCAGCTGTCCTGGCTGTGCCCCCTCCCAGTTTCTTGTGCACCTGGCAGAGCATGGGAAGCTGAAAAGTCCTTGACTAGCATAAGCAGTACTCAGCAACAACTAAAACATCAGTGTGTTATCAGCATTATTCTCATACTGGATCCAAAACACAGCACTATTCCAGCTACTAGGAAGAAAATTAACTCTATCCCAGCCTAAACCAGGACACCTCCCTACAAAAAGCAGATAATTTAGGAGAATTAATACAGAAGCTCAACTCACTTACAGGAGAAGCACAAAGATTATTAGTCTCTCCAAGGCAAGTATCACAAACAAGCTGGGAAGTCCTGACCACTGGAATGAAGCAAGCTCTAAGACCCAAAATGGGAGCAGAAATCATTGTTTCAAAAAGAGTTCTCTAAGACGGTGCTAAAATAGCAATTGATTTTTTTCTGCTTACCAATAATAGTGACTGCAGCTTCTAAGATGAAGAAAATGTTTAAAGAATTAAGATCTTGCAAATTTCTTACAACTTTAGAGTGTACAAAACATTCAAAAGGAGTCCACCATCATTGGAAACACCCCCCTAGAAATCTCAAAATCCTTTAATTCATGTATAGAGATACTACGGAATTGTGGAGTAGAATTTGAGCTACTTTATGTCTTAGTGCACATACTGTTGTCATACTACTAACATTAAATGGGCTGATGCGCTTCACAGAATATCCAGTATTGTTACTAAAGTCTACAGTGACTGTTTTATTATGCTAATTGATAATCTAGTGTGCTCCAAAGATTAAAGAAAAATGAAATTAAAGCTACAAAATCAAAGGGTAACAACTTTATAATGTCTCTTTAATTTAGTGAAATACAATTAAAGTCACACAGAGATAGAATTGACTATGAATACCAAAATGAATGTAATTGGCAGAGTAAATGTTACAGAGCGGGGATGCATAAGAGCAAAAAGAAATGTCAATAAACTTCAGTGCTACTGAGCTGTGCCGCTGGGCAGGCACATTGGACAGCACAAGTCTTAAAGTCCTTGGGGTTAGCCAACAGCAGAGAAAGCTATGATGAATGTTTATGAAATCACAAGTAGATAGTATTGGAAGGTTCTGATTTTATAGGCATGCAAAAAGCACTAGAAATGCAATGTGGACTGTAATTACAGTAGAAGCTTGACAGTGCATAAGAAAAATGCTCCATTGATTGGAATAATTTCAGCTGAACATACTACAATTTGTAAAACCTTCAGTGCTGGCAACATGCATTTAAAAAATGGTTTCTTATAGGCTGTAATCTGTGGAGAAGTTGCCTCGGTATTTACATTAAGTTTTCTGAAGTTGGTAGAAACATTGTAGTATAACCTTCCAATTCATAGTATTGTAGGCCAGTAATTCAATAGTTCTTCTATGCTAGGCTACTTACTAAAATAACATATTTTCATATACCAGTTCCCCTGACATCTCCTTACTGATTACATGCTGCCTGGGAGAACTACACCAATCCTGTTTATCTGCATATCATACCTTCAGACTACATTTGTGGACTGCTGGGATCAATAATGGTGTATAAGGCCTTTTCAGTGGAGATTGCCAGTGCCAGTCCAATTCTGCTGTTAGAAATTTGAAGGTGTTACCTTCTACAGGCCATGTGACTATGGTGATAAATGAGTCAGTCATAGTCTATGTCCCAGGCGACATTCATGTTTATCACAAAAATCATTAGCATAACAGGAAATGAGCTAGAGTCCTGTTGACTGTGTAGCGTAAAAGTGTAGATTTGTAGAAGCTACATTTTTAAATTTCTGTTTTCTTATCCTTAGAAGTAGCATGTATGGGTCCAGAAAAAAAGTCCTTCTTAGTGTATCTTCACTAAACCTGTTCTGTGAAGAAAAAGTAGAAGTCCAGTCCCTCTATCTGTCAACACAACGTAATTTTGAAATTATTAATTCCCAGCCAAAGAACAACTTGTAAAGTTCCCTATGTCTAGCAGACTGGAGTTTACATGAGTAAAATCAGGTTTTACAGAGTCAGGTTTTCATAACCTGATTATTTCTAAATTGCATAGTAAAAACTGAATAAACCTGTGCTGGGGGATTCATCTTAGCTTTTTAGACTTCTACAATGCAGATTTCTACATATGAACTGAGCATCTAATCAACCTCTATAACTGGAGGGAAAAATAGTAGCTTCTAGATGACTCATTTCATCTGAGGAAGATGCCTAAAATAAGTTGGATGAATCATGGCCAATACATGTCTAAAAAGCTCAGATGTAGTTATCTACATTGTCAACTCTTGATATTAAGTAGAAAGAATCTTTTGTTCCTGGTCAGGACAGTGGAAGTTATACTTATGTGTTCTCTAGAAAATAAGTTCTGTTTATGAACAATTGAATTAACCAAAATTTATTAACATTCCACCTCAGTTATCATTTTTAATTGTTTTTTCATAAAAAATTGGGGGCGGGGGGAGTAGCTCTTTGAAAGTATTCAATAACTGCATCCTGCCTCAAATATGGGGGATATACATTCAAGTCCTACTCTGCATAAGAATCCTTGACTTATTTAAATATGCCTTGCATCATAAGCTGGTATTTTCCCCACTAACTGCAGTTCCTGCACACATTTCAGTGATTGAGTTCATGTTAAAGGAAAGTGACAGTCTCAATGGTGATATGTAGACCAGTAAATTAAGCATTCCCAGACTGGTTTTGGCACTGAGATTCACTAGCACAGAATGTCCCACCTCCATACTACTAAATCTTCATATTCAGCAAAACACAGGGCCTGCAAGCTATCTGTTCAGAATAACACCTGTTTCAATTTAATTCCTGAACTGTGTTTAGGAATTGTTTGGGACTGCTATTTGGTCTGGCTTCAAAATAATGCCAGGTGCTGCACTAACAATTTGAAGTATACAATTAAGTTAGACAATTAAGACAATCAAGGCTAGTGATGGCGTCAACAAGTTTGGATTTTCTGGTTGAAACTGTTGTGTTGTAAAATGCCTAATTTGTTTTAGCTTTCATGTGTAAATAAAAAATGTTATTATAGATAGGTAAATCAAAATCAAAACACAGTGAAGCTGCAAGATAAGGCCAGTGCCCTAGATGATGGTTTACTGCACTCTGCTGAAATACATCCAATTCCTGTGCAATTTTCAGAAGGTGGCTTATCACTGGGTTTTTTTGGTTTGGTTTTTTTTTTGTTGGTTTTTTTTTTTTTTTTGTTAATACTGGGAAGTCCATAGGCTCTCCAGTCAGCTAAAATAGGTCTATATAAGAACATGAATCCAATTGTGTCGTGGGTTGACCTCAGCTGGCAGCTAAGCACCCACACAGCTACTCAGTCACTCCCCCTGCCACCCCAGTGGGACTGGGGAGAGAACCAGAAGGGTAAAAGCAAGAGTAAATTCTTGGGTCAAAGTAAAAACAGTTTAATAAGTGAAGGAAAGAGAGGTAAAAAAAAATCAAGTGATGTAAAGGCAGTCGCTCACCACCTTCTAGAAGGAGACCTTACCCAGCCAGTCTCAGAGCAGCCACAATTTTGGAAAAGACTACCCCCTCAACTTCAGTGTTGAGCGCAATGTTATATGGCATGCAATAGCTCTTTGGTCAATTTAGGTCAGCTCTCCGGGCTGTGTCCCCTCAACTTCTTGTGCACCCCCAGCCTATTTGCTGGCAGCCAGAGAGAGAAATACAGAAAGCCTTGATGCTGTAAAAGCACCATTCAGCTGTAGCCAAAACACTGGTGTGTTATTAGGACTGTTTCAGACACAGATCCAAAACACAGCACCATACAGGCTGCAGTGAAGAAAGTTAACTCCATCCCAGCCAGATCCAGTGCAAACAGTCATTACCTAAAATTAACCAGAAAATTTTGACCAGCGAAATAAACTCCTCAACTGCCAAAAATCTCAGGTTATGGGAAAAACATTTAAACATATGATTTATTTAAGAAAACAAGACATTTAGAAAAGTGATACTCTTTGATATATTGCTGGGATCAAACTTTTCCTAAAGCAACAGAATATGAAGATATAAGGATCAGTCATCTGAAACAATACTTTCTTATTAACTTTCCAAATTTTAGTTCAGCTCAGAATTAAAATTTCAAGATTAGCTTTGTTTCAAGACCTGGGAAAATGTACAAGTTATTATAATTCTTGTGTCAGTGTGTTCTACAAATTACAGGATTTCAGAAGTAGCCAAACTGTACTATGCTATTTAAAGTATAGACAGTAAGTTTATAATGCCCAGGAATGTTAAATGGCACTGGTTAATTGAATGGTGTAGAATAGTATAGACATAAACAATAACTTTCCAACCTACAAAGTAACCTGAAATCTAGTCAATTTAAATGATTGCATGCAGACCAAATCAGAGATGTATATTTCAGCTCAGAATGATGCATCCATTAGATCATAAAATAAAATTTAACATAGTTTGTGGGCAATGTCAAAGTCATGAAAGGAAAAATGTTCACTTTCTTAAGCATGTACACCATCCTATTTACAGCAAGAGAGAAATAAGACTCAGAAAGCTTTTACTGAGGAATATGAAGTTCTGACTCCAGTATGCACAAGGTAAGAACTGCCCAGTTATAGGTTTTTTGGCCAGAAGTGTGGTATATAAAAAATAAACAGTCACAGTGTCTAAGAAATAATTTTATCTAGGAGATAAAGAATCCAAGAACATCTTATGCTCATCACAGATTTTTTATAGTTCAATAAGCCAGTAAAGCTCATGTATGAACTGATGACATCTTTAAAATATGATGGAGCAAACTAACGTATGGGTTTCTGTATTAATCTGTGAGTGACTGAGATGTCTTTCAAAAACTAATGAACACAGGGTGAAGGGAAAGCAAAAGGAGTCTCTATCTAGAGCAGAATAAAGCATAGAAGAGCCAAGATCCAAGCCTGTCTAATAAATAGGGCTAGGCCCTGGATGAAATCCTGGATTAACACTGCTAACTCAAGAACAGTCCAAGTGTGGGTTCCACTTCAGCAGGAGGAACATTTCATCTGCAGCTGTCAGTGGAGGAGATGACAACTCCCAGAGCTGGCGCCAGCATGCTGGTCAAGGCAGCACCTTTGGAAAACATCATGGGAACCCTTTGAGAGATCAATTACAAGCTGGCAAATTGCAGTCTCAGATACTTAAAGCACAAGGAACAAACAATAGAAAAATAGTGAAATATTTTTCCTATTATAAGAAAGGAAATTGGATATTATAAAGCACAGGAATGCAATGAAGATTAAAATTTATTTCCCTGACTTAGGAGCAAAAGGGAGAAAGAGCTATTTATCTTTCCCTTACTTCTTTTGCTGCAATATCTGAAAGTAAGTTTTCACCTTTTTCCTTCTTCAATTGCAAAAAGAAGCTGCAGAAAATCCCAAGTCTTCACTATTAAGTCTATGGAGACAGAATTCTTCTGACACCAATTGGGATGCAAATTTATCTTCTGTGGGTTTCATCACAGGGTGATGATCAAACAAACATTTGGGTTTGCTTCTCCCAGTCTTTGTTGGGAAGCCACAATTCGGAGAGGTGAGCTGCACCTATATTTTACATGTACTGGAAAGATGTTCTTGCCAAAATTTTCCTCCAAATCTTATCAGAAAGTTCTCATTTATTTCTTTTTATTATTTGGGAGACAGTGTGGGAATTGACAGGGTCTTTGTCTGAGGGTCTTAGTTGCACTGAGTGAAAGCTTGACAATAATTACAACAGTGCATATGGAGGATAATTTTACTGATGTGGTGTAATCTGATCCAGCACAACTGTTATGTACAGAAAAAGATGTCAGCGTTTTAGCATCAATTGGTTTTTGATGTCAGAGAGGAGTGTCTAACAGGACACTGACCTAAGTTTTTCTTTTTTTTTTTAGGAATTAAAATCTGAAGATTTCAATTTACCCTACACATTTACATTACTCTGAATTGAAGTCCATTTCAGGTCCTTTCAGAGAACTGAGCTAAATGACAGAGACATAGTTCAGATCCAACAGAGCAGCCAGGGCCCATACGTGCTCATATGCCTCAAGGCTCTCAGTGGTACAGACAACATTGTTAAGTTTTGGGACTCAAGATGAAGTCAAATAACTTTCTAGGATATGTAAATCCTCTCTATGCTCTGCACCAGGAGATCTTCAGTCTCCAGTGCACAAAGCCAAAGATTGTGAATCTAATGCTGAATTAACACAGGGCAATGCAGAACCATGAAAAGACAACTAACTTTGGTCCAGAGAGCCTCTCAGCAAAGTTACTTGGTATAGAAAGAGTTAACATGGCCCCACATATGAGTGGTGCAGGCAGAAGACCTCCCTTGTCTGTGTCAGATCACATAAAAACTTCTTTCACTTCAGGTTACATGGTGCATGGGTCACTACCCGCTGAGACGAGATGTAGAAACTCCTGGTAACGTATCCCTTGCTTTGTGTCACTGACATGGGTGATACTGCAAATGTGCGATGTATGTCCTGACAAGGAGTGGGAGACACGGAACAATGAGGGCTGCTTTTAGAAACCCCTTAGGTACATGTCTAATACAGACCTTTGCTGCTGGGACTGGTCATTTTCTGGTCTAGCTCCACATTATTTATGTGTTGCAGATACACCATAGAGACCACAGCCTCTAAAATTAAAATTTGGTGTATACAGTATAGTCAGGCTGCCTTTCTATGCTCAAAACTGGATTGGATTGTGAATAGTGTTTAAAGTTTATTCTATTGTCATTCAGCATTGCACTCGGGTGGATTTTAAGGACAAGTAAGAAGAAAGTTTGTAAATATGCTAAGTTTTTGCACCACTATATTTACTTTAGTATTCCCCCCCCCCCGCCCCCCGCCCCGACTTATAGACAGATAAATTCATCCAGTGCATCATACTCATTGAATTAGCTAGGAGAAAAAGGAGAATCATTTCATGCAAGAGGAACATTTACAGTATATGGTCAACATTTCTGGGAATTTATGACTGACACATTTATTTGAGATTGTTAAGGAGGTCTTGCTCTGACTAATAAGTCCTTAGAGAGTCATAATTTAAGCCTGATGGATTGAGTGCAGTAGATAATACCTTGTTTCCCAAGCATTTTGTTAAAAATTCCTTGTACTCTTCCTACTCAGCTGTTTGTAAAATATATTATCTTGTTTTCATCTTTGTAAAAATGTTAAACTAAACATGCCTTTATATATCTGTGTTACATTTTCACAAAATATTGTCTAGAGTAAGTCTCCCATATCTACAATTTCCTTTACAGTAATTTTTTACAGAAATACAAGTGCTGATTTAACTGGCCATAAAAAGAGAACATTTATTCACAGCATCTGGCTTATATGCTATGTTCAGAGCGGCAAATATTTTTGATCAAAACAGCATTGGTTCATATAGACCATCCCCCTGCCTGTGTTACTGCTGTTCATATTGCACCATTTAATTGAAAACTAAGCAGCCAAATGAATACTACTTTGCAGCATCCAGCATTCTTCCCAAAAGAACAGTGATAAAATATAAGAACGAGTACCAGCTGACAACAGGCATTTAGTGAATCACATTTCAAAGAGGAAAAGAAAAAGGATTTCAATCATGTTATAAAGTACAAAACCCATGTTTTCTGTAAGTTCTGATGCCCAGATCTCTCTCTTTCTCTCCATCTCTCTCCAACCCCTTCTCTTCCTGCATCACACAGCATTTATTTTCTCAAAGTTTTAATGCCAATTTCAGTATATTGTATTACAGGTGAGATAACTTCCTTGGTAGAACTGGCAGTGTGAACATCATTATATTTGTATCTATTACAAGCCCAATTTTCAATTTGGTATATTCCCAATTTTTTAATTGGTGTAGTTAACACAAAAAGAATGCAAATGTATAAACATTACCTCCTATATTTCTAAAAATGTCTTCTCTGATCTGTTGCTCACTTGGACAGGTATCAGAATCTTGTCAGGGCATGATAGATGCTTCATAATAGTTTAAATATTAGAAAAGATGCACATTAGTAAAGAAATCAAACAATTGTTTGTCTTTATTATAATATTTTATTTCTTTATCATAAGCTATTTTTGGACTATACTGTACATTCCTTCTCCAGCAAGGCAAAGAAAGCTTAGTTTAATTTTCATGTCATGATTAGGGCTTAAAAAATTACGCAGTTTAATTATTTATTCATTTTCCCTTTTGATTTAAACACTTCACATCAAAGAGCATCTGTCTACATCCTTGCATAGCATTGACCTAAGGTTTAAAGCACAATAAAGCAAGGTTATGCAATCAATTCAAATAGCAGCAGCACCCTTTCTCCAACTGTGATCACGTCTCAGGCAAATCAGGAACTGACAGACTCGACATGGATTATAGTTTTACTCCATGCTGTATTTTCCTCTAAATAACACTCCAACCCACAAAAGGCAAATTTTGCAGTAAGCTCCATAATGAAGTACTGGAGGCCAGAGGAGGGAAAGAATGCCTTCGCAAGAAAAAGACTTTAAATTCATCCAGTGCTCACCTTGGGCTGAGCATCACAACTCTGGTGCAACAAAAAGTGCTAATGTAGAAGAGCAATCTAATGTGATCTTCAATAAATCATTAGCCCATAAAACTCCTACTTGCCTCAAAGACCTAAGCAAATAGCTTGTTCCTAGAGTAGTCATTTAATAATTTCACATCAGGAAGAGAAAATGAGCTACTCATATATATGTGCTAATATATTAGACTCAATATAAAGAACACAAACTGAGAAGAATGTTGACATTTGAAAGGAAGTAGATCAATGGAACATAAATTCATGGACAAACAACACGAAAGATTGCTCCAGTGCAATAGAAATGGGCAATGTCCATTAGATGTGGTTCCTTGTTTCAAACAATTATGAGTGGCAGAGTGAAAGCCTAGAAAGGAGTCACAGTAAAACTGAACCTGTCAAGGATCTATACCTCTAAATGAAGTCCCATGACACAGGAACTGAATTAGGAAGGCTGAAACCACAATACAGTAGTGATTCCAAGTCCACATCTATCACTGCTGATGTCTGTTCTCAACATCCTATTACATTAGAGGGCTCATTTCTGAGTTACTGTTCTAGACTCAGAAGAACTTGGATGAAAGTACTGCATACTATATTTATTATCTACTCTATCTTAATATATCCATTAAGAATATAGCTGGTAAAATGTAGGAGAAATCTGCAATGATACAGTAAAGGAAGAGAGAAAAAAACATTGAATTAAATGGGAAATGCATTGACGAAATATAGTGTATAACAAGCACCTTGCTTTTTCTGTTGTTCCATGCTAACCAGAAAAGGAATTTGTTCATTCTTGATTGAATTTAGAGTCCCTACGTAACATCTTACACCAGCTCTGATTAATGTTACTATGTTTTCATAAATGACCTTTCTCTCATTTATACTTTAATAAAATAAAAAAAGTCTCATTGACTTTAAGTTAAACAAGATAGAGTATTCCAAGCCCAAGATCAAAAACCCTCCAAGACAGTTGAAAACCCGTTCCTAAGCTTTATGTCTAGAAATAAGGCTTCCATTTAGGAATGGAATCCATTAATTTCTTCAATTTGATTGCAAGCACAGCTTTTTACTGATTGAAAACATAGAAAAGAAAAACTTCAATCACAAATATTCACATTGTCAATTTTACAAATATCATGTCTAGTTCAAGCCGATTCACCACAGAAAAACAAATGGACACATTTAAAATACATCAGAAGTGTTAAAATATTTCTGAACTATTTATAGTTCCACAGACAGAAAAGCTCCCATAGCAATTCTCACAGTTTAACACAAAAAAAAACCCCAAACCAAAACAAAACAAAACAAAAAAAACCCCCAAAAAATCAAGAAGCTGCTGTTTCTTGAGTTCACATAATCTTTGTTTTCTTCCAACAGAATTATTAAGAAACATTTTAAAATCTTTTCCCCCTGAGCTCCATGATGATGGTCATTATTTGTCAATGTGTGCTAAAGTGGTCACCTGTAAAAACAGGTAAAGTGTAACTTGAAGCTTACATTTGCAGTCCTGGACCTTTGGTGAATATGATGGACATGAAAGAACATGAGATTAACAATCTGCACATGCAGCTTTAGGAAATAAAATTCATGGTCTCAATAACTGCCCTGAGGCAGGGCTTAGAAAAATATTTTGTGCTCCAAAACTAGCCATCTTCTGAAACCACAGAGGACTGTTTGTTCCTGCATTTATTCAAATAGAGCTATAAACAATGTGCATTTTCAACACAGCTTTAAATCTTAGCATATATTTTAGAGGACATGAAGCTCATTGCACACTGCGCAGTCACTATCACAGCAAATATTTCTGTTGTAGGTCTTCGACTGGAAGGAATGTTGAAGATCACCTTCAGATATCCTGACCTCAGGGATAGACTCATCAGCTTATGGTCTTCCTTTGTAACTCTTCTGTCTCATCCATCCTCTCTACTTCAGTTCACTTGGTCTTTGAACCTTGCCCTCTCTGTAACATATCATGCCACATTTTTCAAACTGCAGTATATGTTAAAAAAAAGCATGCAAGCAAGCAGATGATGTTGTGTGGTACTCTGTTCCCAAGCTATTGCCCCAGGCAGCCTTACAAACTAAGGGTGGATACTGCCTTTAGAGGTATGAGATTCCTTATGGGATGCAGGGGAAAAGCATCTTTGGATTGCACAAGACTTATGCAATGTTTACGGGAAGAGCCGAAGGCAGGGAAAGGATGGAATGAGGTGGTCTAGGGAGGAACAAGGGTGGGAAAATAGAGAGGTAAGGTGATAAATCAGCACATAAACAGGCTGCTGGTTAGTACTCATTCCTTGCCATGCCCTGCATCTGATCTGCACAGTCTGTCCTATCTTCTCATTAAACTCCATTGCTAATTATTTTCCTGAATGAGGGCACTCTTTATTCTGTAAGCATGTGTGTGTGGAGGTATAAGTGCCAGCAATTGGTGTGGGGACCATGGGTCATAAACACTATCTGCTCAAGTGTCCTGGTTTCAGCTGGGATAGGGTTAATTTTCTTCCTAAGATCTGGCATAGAGCTGTGTTTTGGATTTAGTATGAGAATAATGTTGATAACACGCTGATGTTTTAAGTAGTGTTTATACTAGTCAAGGACTTTTCAGCTTCCCATGCTCTTCCAGGTGGCAAGAAGCTGGGAGGGAGCATAGCCAGGACAGCTGACCCAAACTGACCAAAGGACTATTCCGTACCATGTAATGCCATGCTCAGTATATAACTGGGGGGAGTTGCTTGGGGGCAGTGATTGTGGCTCAGGGACTGGCTGGACATCAGTCAGTGGGTGGTGAGCAATCGCATTGTGCATCACTTGTTTTGTATCTTCTTTTATCATTATTATCTTCCTCTGCTGTCCTATTAAACTGCCTTTATCTCAACCCACGGGTTTTACTTTTTTTTCCCAATTCTATCCCCCATCCCAGCACGGGGGGGAGGTGTGTGAGCGAGCGGCTGTGTGGTGTTTAGTTGCTGACTAGGGTTAAACCATGACATCAGGGTGCCAGAAACTGGAGAGACCACAGTGTGTGCACCTTGTGTGGGTGTATATGTCAATGTGTCATCACTACTAGCAAGGGTAAAGCTGTACTGGCTGGTGAGTAGGATAGAAGCTTTGTAGTCAGATATTAGAGCAGCTGTAAATCTGGGCGAGATATTGGAGAGACTAGAGAGCCAGAGTGCTCGCTATTGAAGGGACCAGGTGGTCCAATTCAGCATCTGGGGAGAATGTAAGGCCTGGCAGTTGGCTGCTGGTAAGGTCATAAGTGTGGACCAGCTACCAGAAAGATCCATTTGCATGTGTGTGTCTGTACATGAAGCAGCTGGGATACCAGGGGATCCAATGGTCAACTACTAGTTAAACTGGGAGCGTAAGGCCAGCTGCTGGGGGGGATCCATAGTGCATGTGTCTGTGCATGTGCATGTAGGTCTAAGTAACAACAGCTGAACTGGAGCTGTGGGCCTTGGGGATTCATGTATCCACCTGCCAGCAGCTGGGTTGAGAGACCAGGGATCCAGGGCCAGCTACTGTACAGATCTGGGTGTTTAAGGCCAGAAAGTGCGCACATACTGTGTATATATATATGTATATGTTTCCTGCTAACAGACCTTCATCCAGAACAGCCAGAAAGAGGGACAGGATCAGGCAATTTGAATTTAGATCCTCAGTTGTTGCTGGAACAGTGCTTTTGTTCTTGATCTCAGCAGGTGCTGTTCAGAGATGAAACTCACTGTGTCCTTTCAGCAAAAGCCATTTTCTTTCCTTAGGAATGGCAAACATACTTTCTGTTGACCAAATGAGTTTCTGTATCATTGGAGACCTCTGCATGCATAATGCCCTTGACGTCTTCACAGCCATGGATGTTTCCTACCTTAAATGTATTCTCCTGCATCTCCCCTCCCCACATCTTAGACAATTTCTTAGATGAAAGCTTTCAATACACCTACAGCAATGCCTGTTCCACCCTTGACAGGCAGAGTTCACACAACTTCCCAATGAAAGACATGATTTCAGGCATCCTCAGATGGTCCTTGCAACCGCATGTAAAAGATCAGGAGTCTGGCTTTATGATTATGCTTCATGTACTATCATGCTCAGCTGCATGTTAACCCCACAGTTAACATACTTTCCTCAAACTTCACTGTGGAAACTCCTATTTGTACCACCCTGCTCACATACTACTTTTACAAAACCTTCTTCACATAAGCAGTTCCAAAGAACTTAGCTGGAGTAGGAAAGGGAGACCCTAGTCATGGACCCAGCTATGGACCCTCTGTTTCCTACCAGCAGACACCAGTGTGATATACTGTCCACCCTAAGCAGCCAGCCACTAGCTTCTGAAAATACATCCCTTTCTCTTAAATTCCTTAAGGGACTTAAGTTTTCTTTACCTCTAAGAGTGGCCAAAAATATCATTAAAAACTTCCTCTCTTGCTAACTTCAATTATTCATGTAAATACAAGAGAAAACAGGTAGGTGACACTATGGAACAGTTTCTTTACACATTTGAGTTATTTAATTTTCCTGTATCTTACCTGAAGCAAACACTATAGCACTGACCTCATGGGTCCTCAGAAATATTTCCATATGTACTATCTGACTGTTCAAGGTTCACCATTCAATAGTATGGTACCGAATACACAGAACTTCATATAGGGTAGTAGAGGAAATTAAACTTCCTCCCCATAGAAATACACTATCTTCCATCACCTACAGGAAGCTTTCTTACTGGAAGATTACAGTTGAATGATCAGCCTTTCTGATAATCTGGGGCAAGATTTTCAAAATCTTCAAAAAAAGAAACCTAAAGTTAGCCATCTAAATCCATATTTAGGTCTCTACCTGATTAAAAGCTGAGCTCCCATTCATTTCTTTCAGATTGTTTCAGAATCAAAGACTGCATCAGCAGGACAGCCAAAGAGCACACAGCACTACTGAAAGCCAGGCAGGTATCTGAATAGGACCTTGTATTTATCTATTCCTGAACTTTTAATTTTGAAGGGTTTGGCCCAACATTCAAGTTGTTTCTTTGCGGTGAAAGAAGTAGGGGGAGATCGCAATAAAAAACAAACAGAAGAAGGTCTCTTCAGTTCTAAAAGTCTCTGACTTCCCTTTCTGATGCACATTTCATTGCTGGCTGGGAAGGGAATGAACTTGCATAATGAATAATAAACTCTGCTGAAGCTCAGATCTGTTATGCAAATAAACATATTAAATAAATGCTTTTTCCATGCAGCATAGCTTCTGCCAGGAAATTTGTTGAAAACATTGTTTTGCCATTGACCAAGGCAGTGTGCCAAATTCAAACCTGGTATGAGTGGGCACAACTCTACTGGTTTCAGTGGCATTGCGCCCATTCACACCAGGTCTGTAATTGGCCTATTGTGCTTCAAAGGCTTTCATTATCCAAGATGTGCCAAAGTGCAGATAAACAAATTCTCCAACTACAGAAGAGCTTTTTCAGGGTCAACACTAATTTTCAGTTCACTTAGCAGGCATAAACTCCTTCTGGCTGATTTCAGTCTGTGACTGTACCAATTTTCTATCCTACAGAATGAAAATCCTTGGGTACTCTCAACTCCCTCTCATATGCAGAACTGCTAAAATCAGCCAGCCTAGAAGGCAGCAGCTTCAGAAATTGTGTCTCAGTAAAGGATGGGAAACTGGACTAATTCAATAAAAATTGACCTGACCTTCCTGTTCTGACTTCATCCCAGCCAAAATCTCTTTCACGTTTCAGAAATGTTTTATTTACTCTTTCTCTCCACAAGTTATGTCAAATGTCAAAACAAAAGGCTAAGTATACAAAAAAAGTATAAGATGGACTGCTTCTGAGAGATCTTTAGCATTATTTTATGGTTCCAAATTACGTAAATAAACATCTTAATTTTCTGTGTTGTGCACACAGATTAAGTCATACCCCAGAATCTTTTGAAGTATACCCATGCAGCTTCAGAGAGATGTAATGTTTCTGAACTCAACATTTCCTTTATCTCAGATACACCAAACACAGGACTATCCTGATAACTTTCGTATAAATATGTGCTAACAAATGTAAAATCTGGCAAACAGTTACTAAGGTGAACAGTACAATATTTGCCCTGAGATAGATCTAACAACTCTGTCACATTCTATAATCATTAGAGTAATATGGGTATCTAAATGGTTAAAATAATAGTGACTATGAGATTTAGATCCTAAGGAGAGAGAATCAAAGATTATTGTGAGATTTTGTGAGAATTAACAGAGCTGTATGCGGTACAAGAATAGTAAATCTGATATGATACAATTTCTTATTCAAGCTGACTTCTTTAACTTTTTCGGAATGTAAACATGAAGCTGGCTGCATAAGATCAGGTCACCTATTGCCTGGGGAAAGTAGACCAAATTTTATTGTCTTGATTTTGGGAGGTTTACATCCCAATCTGTCTTCATCCAGTCATAAGAAATCTTTGTGCAATTTGTCTGACATACAAATTACTGACTTTCATAATATTTTCATCATAATTTGAGTTTGCTTTTCTATTTCACCTACCTTTTCTTACATTAGAAGTGCAGCTGTTACATATACGAGCAGCTTCTATGGCACAAAGCTTAAAAACCGGGTTCCTTGCTATGCAAGTATGTCATAACAGCAAATAGTGCAATTAAATCAAAAGCTGTGATAATCTGCAGTTCCACTGACAGATATCTGCATATAACTTCAATGTGACTTATGTGCAAAGATAATGAATTCTATAATGCAGATTTGCACATGGGGGTCAAATAAGGAACTTCTTCATATTTGACAGTACATTAGGTATTAGGTATTTGTCACAAAATAAATAATTCATCTCACATAGCCACTTGCTATGTAAATGATAGTCCATGTATATTAAAGCATGTAGCACTTAGAATAAAATGGACAGCTGAGGCCAAATGAATATCTCTCAGGACACATTACCATTACAGTTCCCCTGTGAGTTTTTAACTCTTTTCAGTTCTGCGGGCTGTCACGAAGACATTAATTGAATAAGGCACAAAGTTCGTTCTAATGCAGGCAGAGCCACAAAAAAGAGGAAAATAATATAAAACAGTACATTAATTTCAGATTCTACTTTCCCCTATTTTTAATGTTTCTCAAATCCCTGGTGTAATGTGGATCTGATTCAATTTAGGAAAAAATAAAGGTTAAATATTTTCAAAAAATTAAGGAGATGACAATCAAAACATAATTAAAAATGTTTAACATTAGGTGGGATTTGGGCAGAATTTGAAGCCCAAATCTACCCCTAAATTCCACATGAATTTCAGACTCTCATTGAACACATCCTCTTATTCCAGCCCTCTAGATAGTTTCTTCCCTTATTCACTCAGACCCAAAGTGAACTTTAACAGAGCATGAAGAGTCACACACCAAAAAGTGGCCACACCAAGCGGATGGATTAAGGGTATCTCTCCAGACCCTATGGAGAGGGTAAATTGGAGTGCATGCTCTCAGTCCTACTCAGCACTGCAGAAATTTTCTGTAAAGATAAAAGAGACAGAAGCTGTTTTAACTTTCTCTGCCCTGCTCCTGTAGTTAGAAACACCATGAGAATCAAATTGACTCTCATGCTTACAACTGTGAATCCAAGGATATTCCACTAAACTCAGTAGAGTTGCTTGAGATTTATACCCTGGTTTAAACTCAACACCTTCCCTCCACTGGCACTGCACTGATATGAACAGGACTTCTAGCATTCAATGGTTACTTTAGGCATGGTATAAACCAGGCTGGACCTGATTTACTGACCTAGCTGTCACATATATTTCAATTATCTTTTCCTCAATGGTTGCAGGATGCTTATAAAATACCCCTGCTAACAACCTAGGCTTCTCTAGGGCTAATTTAACAGCTATAGATCAGATTCTACAGAAATATGATATAATATACAGAGAAGTCATTTAAAAATAAAGTCTTAGCATCTGTGATCATCACTGTTGTATCAGTGCAAAATCTAAGCTATGGTAAAATAGATTATACAGATGAAGAGCAAAGAAAGACATAAAAGATTCTGATATTTTAATAAATTACGAAATATGTCTATTCCCAAGTTAACCTCCTAAACTCCAAGCCAGCATGAACTGTTACTTTCAATACTGCATACCAACATTTATTTCAACTTCAGTTTATGTTATGATGATACTAGTTATAGTAAAATGAGATCCCTGCTGAATCCAGTTTTGACTTAAGGCAATGAAATTGTAAGAGTTATACCTGTATGTGTCCTGGATTTTCAGTATCCTGGTTCAGCAGAAAAATTGTTAGCATAACTAGCATTTGATCTCAATGCATTCTCATCCAATTCTGTAAAACAAAAGAATGTGGAAGATCATAGAATCACAGAATGCTTTGGGTTGAAAGGGACCTTCAGAGGTCATCTAGCCCAACCCCCCCTGCAGTGAGCAGGGACAGCTGTCACTAGAGCAGGTTGCTCAGAGCCCCATCCAACCTGACCTTGAATGTTTCTAGGGAAGGGGCCTCCACTACCTCTCTGGGCAACCTGTTCCAGTGCTTCACCACCCTCATTGGAAAAAATTTCTTCCTTATATCCACTCTAAATCTATCCTCCTTTAGTTTAAATCTGTTATTCCTTGTCCTGTCACAACAGGCCTTATTAAAAAGATTCTCCCCATCTTTCCTGTAGGCCCCCTTTAAGTATTGGAAGGTCGCAATAAGGTCTCCTTGCAGCCTTCTCTTCTCCAGGCTGAACAATCCCAACTCTCTCAGCCTGGCCTCATAGGAGAGGTGTTCCAGCCCTCGGATCATTTTGGTGGCCCTCCTCTGGACCCGCTCCAGCAGGTCCATGTCCTTCTTGTGCTGAGGGCTCCAGAGCTGGACGCAATACTCCAGGTGAGGTCACACCAGAGCAGAGTAGAGGGGCAGAATCACCTCCCTCGACCTGCTGGCTACACTTCTTTTGATGCAGCCCAGGATATGGTTGGCTTTCTGGTCTGCAAGTGCACAATGTTGACTCATATCCAGCTTTTCATCTACCAGTACCCCAAGTCCTTCTCTGCAGGACCGCTCTCAATCCCTTCATCCCCCAACCTGTATTGATATTGGGGGTTGCCCCATCCAAGGTGCAGGACCTTGCACTTGGCCTTGTTGAACCTCATGAGGTTCACACAGGCCCACCTCTCCAGCTTGTCCAGGTCAGGATAGTGTTAGATTAGCAAAGATACCTAAATCTTTTTGTGTTTCTCTAAAGTAGAAGTTCAGTGGTCAAGAAGTTAGAAGTTTAGCTATAAATGCAAAGAAAAACCTTTGTCCTTCTAACTCCTGGCCATTTGAGCTTTCGAGCATAGATCAAAGACACCTGAGGCAGCTTTACTCTGGTTGACAAGTCCATCTAGTATAGTGCAAACTTTGGCAAACTGGAGTTTGGACCTCAGGTAGCAATGTTGGGATAATTATGGGCAGCACCGGGCTCTGCCCATGAATCTGGACTTTGCTATTCAGGTCAGGCAGAAACAAAATGAGCTGTTTCTGGGGTGCTCTTTGTTCTGCAGCTAAGACAGGTGGATGCAGTGCTCCACTGCACTGTCAATATGCCCTTAGCTACCTGGTTGGTTTGCTTTATTCAGGGCTGTAAACAATTTGCCACATTTGAAGTCAGAAAGGAAACCTGCCAGCGGATGTGAGGGTGGAGAGTAAGGAGGAAGGGGGTTCTCTTTGGGGCTGGTTAGGGTCATCTAAACATAATTTACTTGATCATTTCAATATTATAGCCTTCCTCACTGCTTTAAAAATGTCTGTCTACTATCTGATAATGCCTCCACAGTCAGCAGTGCAGAAAGAAGACCTTAGACCTTTTCTGCAATAACTCTAGTCCTGGTGGATTCAAACTCTCATTGGTTTTGCTCTCAAACTCACATTTTTAATATGGTGACAGCTGGCTCAGTGCTTTTTTATGTCATTAAAATCCAATGTCTTAAAAGAGTAAGTTTTGTGAAGCCAAGACAGCATTTCAAACACGGAAAACAAAAAGTGAACTAAAATCTCAGTTGGAGGGTTTTTCTCTGTGAGATAACCTTTCCCTCACAGCAATAATTGAAGGATATTAATATGTGGCATGAAGTGGACATGCTGCTGCTGTGTGTAGGACAGTTTGGACCTTCAGATGTGGAAGCTAGTAGAGAAGGCCAGGAATATTTCAGTGTGACTAGTAGCACCTGATGTTGATGGTTTGTTGAAATCAATGGAGCACAAAGGGGATCATGGATCCCCTTTTGAGACCACCAGCTGTGGCTTACAAATGCAGTGCCCATGCAGGGCATGCAGATCATATGTGATACCTCTCCTGGCAGATGAGAGCTGTTTCTGGCTCTCCTGGTGGCATGGGAAGACACAAGGAACAGACCAAAACTATGAATTGAGACAGTTGTTAAGAGTGCCCTGACCACTGGGATAGTGGGAGATTGGTCAAATGCTGATATTTCTCTCTCTCTTTCTCTGTCTCCTGTTCTTCATTAGCAGAATGCACAACTTCTTTGCAGATGGAAAGCTACACCATCTCACTCAGGAGCTGCTATCTCCCCTGCCTGTCTCCCTCTGGGATTGCCCTTTCTCTGTGTGCTCTTGTCATACCCTCAAGGTCAAAAATCGTGGAAGAAATATAATGTTTTTCCAGGTGTTTTTCCTAAAATGTTTATTCTCTGAAGATGCCATTGTTAAAGACTGCACAATAGTAGGAGTAATTACATGCAGAGGATGAGTATTTCATGGAGCATACTGAGTTTCAAATCTATCTTTATTTCAAATTCAGGTGGAGATATTGTTTGATAAAAAAAAAATCTGTAATGAATAACTGGAAATTTATTTTGATCAATCAAAACATTTCATTTTGATTAAATTACTCTTGCAATGTGATCTTGGATTATCTCAAAATACAGTGGAATAATAATACATGTAATAATAGAATAGATGCTTAGTCATTTCAAAGGAGAAATTAAACCATCTTGTTATAAGAATGTCAAAATGCAGGTTTTCATTTTGCCTAAATAAGGTATCAATTGGATCTGCATACCCCTACAAATCGTTTCAATTTCAGAGAAACTGTATTTGCAAGTGGAAAGTTCTTCCATCTTTTTTTTCTGACCAATGCTAAACAGAGATCGCTTTCACAGGAAAAGGGAAGGAAACCAACATGCACAAAAAGTAAATATATGGTTTCCATTTGTTCATTCATAGGTACATTTTATCTCTTCCTGGTCCAAAGACCATCGAAGTTAATGGAGAGATTCCCTTGAACACTTACCATGCTTTGAGACAAGCACAAAGCAGCTTATGTGCTTCCCTGTATTATACTCCTTCCATGAACCTGCATGCTAATCCACAGGTTAGCAGTTCTGAGGTCTCTCCTGATGAACAATTAGTGCAGCAAACTATGAGGTGTTTATTGTGATGTGCAAAACTTTGGCAAAAATATTCCCTAACCCATTTTACCTATGAAAGGAATTTGATTTGTTGATCCCAAGAGCACACAGCACTAATCTGCTTCTCGTATTATACACTCTCTTCTGTTCTTTCTCACTTTGATTACTTCTGAAGTCTAGTTTGTTATTGTTCATTATTTGTTATTGTTTTATTACTTGTTATTAATTTCTTAGTATGCTCTTGTTATTTGTCTTTCTTCTTAGCTATTGCTTTATTTGTTTGCACTCCATTTCTACAGTATTTTTCCTTTTGCTATTATTTTTCTTCATTAGTTGCAGTGAAATTTTATCTCTGCATATCATGCAGCTTGTTTTTATTTCATTATTTCCCATGTTTGTGTTACATAGCCACCACTGCTCAGCCTCACAAAGTCTAAAGGCAACTCTTATCGATACAGCACCACTGAACTCCACAGATAACGCTTTATTAAATGTTACACTGAAGCTGAAATCTTACACAGTAGGTAGCATAAAATCATTACCAGCTTGAATATTTTTGAGGATCAAGATGATAATGATAAGAGCAATGTCCCAACAGGGGACTCGCTACTTATTACTTAATCCACAAGCCCCCTACAGGTGAGATTTTGTGTCATTGAATGCCCACCCAAGGGTTATATGAAAGCCTGAAGCTAAGACACATAAATGGTTCTATAAAGGTCTTGTAACACAGCCTAAGCTCTCTGTTTTTTAGGGACTTTATGTTATTAATAAGAAGTTAATGGGAAGTAAAAATATTGCATGGGAAAAGTGTACATAAAAGCCTTACTTTGTGGCTCTCTCCTGTAAAACTGCTCAGAAAATACCATCCCACACTGTCTTTTCTTTTTAAAAAGTATATGTGAGCAATCTATCATCTCTTTTTTATCTGTGGAATATTTAGATATGTAATATAAAAAGGATTTGTAAAACAAACAGTGGTCCCCACACCCTGGATTTCTCCAGTCAGAGAAAATGCAATGTTATTCATTTCATAATCTGGCCTATATTTCAGATATGAAAGGCCAAAGTAAGTTAATATTTTCCTGAGCAAAGCTATCAAGCAGACAAACACTATAAAAATGTTATATGGTCTCTCCTTCTCATTGTGTTAGTGGAGATCTTTGATCCTGAGATCCACAGTTTTAGAATCTTAAAGGGCTGAGAAGATCTACCATTTCTTTAATAATATTGGGCATTTTCATGAACTGTGTAATGTCCTCTACCCGGATGGTCAAGATTCTCAGGCTGATTTAAGTCTCTATTTTGTATTATTAATAACCTTTTCAAAGGTCTGTGCTCTACTACAAGTCTGCATTTCGCTCAAAATCTCTTAGAAAATCTGTTCAGGAGTTATCTATTGGAACTCTTTGGACCCTTGCATAAGCAGCTCAAGTCCAACGCTCTCCAGTCAGATCAGTGTTACAGGAGCATGGACTTTGCATGTTATATCTGCTGTTCAGCAAAAGGATCCCCACAGTGAATCTAATTTGTATAAAATAGCAGGGCTCCTCACTGTCTGTCACTTTTACCATGGACATGAAAATGACAAAGCCCTCAAGTCAAGGCTATACTACAGCACATAAAGAAGCAGAGGCTGAATCCTAGCCCTAACTGAATTCTCATAAATCGCAGTAGGACCAAGCTTTTAGTCACTGCTATACAAAGGGTGTTACGTACCAGGGACTGAAATTGCTCACGAGATGTACTTTTGTACCAGGTGACTGTGTTGCATCATTCTGTAAACCATATTTAGCATAAAGGCCTTATTTCAGATACTTCAGATGCTGTGAATTAGTGTTTCTGACAAGACCAAATCTCTGAATTTGAGATATTTCCCCTCCAACACAAACAAGACACTTATAGTCTGCAGCAAGAAGCTTCACTAAGTCAGGTATTTAAGCTTCCCTCTGCCTCAGTTTGCCTAAATGATGTAAAACTTCTCTTTATGGGACCCACAGACAAATACACAAAATGCATGTTATAAAAGAATAACACTTAATAGATTTCATTGAGATTGAAGCCTAGAGAACTATATTGATGCCTAATGCAGTCTTACAGTGAGACCCCACCAGTTTCAGATTACACTTCTGTGACTATTTCTCTATGTAATTGCTTTTGTTTTGTATTCTCTTTAATGTTAAATTCTGCAGTTCTTGCAAGTGGTCAAATATTACTATCCACATTGGTGTAAAAAAAGGATTGTATTACTTTCACCTAAATAAATTTCCTTAAAAAATATATACTCACATATAGCGGATGCCTTAGAAAATTGAGAGGGGGAGTAGTAGATATACAAACCCTTCTCTTTCCTTCCAGTAGCATGAGGTAAATTGCACAATAAATCAATTTTTATGGATGCTGTTGACTTGCAACATTTGCTGCTTTTAAAAATTAATAGTTGAAATAATGAACATTCTCAAAAACTCTCTGAACAGCCAGCTTGATTAATTCCCTGAAATGAAAAGCAGTTGACAGGTGCAATATTCTCAGCTGAAATTTTCTGTAGCCTGATCAGACTACAATCTAAACTTGTTCCAGTAACACAAGTTTGCTTGCTTTAGTTTTAATTTGTGGGAAAATAAACAAACTTAAGTCCCATATTGTGCTCTGCCTAGACATGCATACACACGCATCTATAAAATATTCCTTCCTGTAAAATTTAAACGAAGTTTAATTTTTGTGTAAATATTATTTTGAAGGCATAACAGCACTGCACAGTGCAAGTGTCATCACTTCATATTAATATTGCATTATTGTCAAACTGATAAGAGATTCCTGGGTATTAGGAAATGTGCACTGCATTTTGAGCATTTTCTAGATAGTAGTCCACATTCCAAAGCGATGTAACCAGGAATCCCCACTCTGAATGAAATGTAAATACACAACTTCACATCAGTATTTCCATTTACCCCCTTTTCTGGGTCTCATTATTCATGGTCCCTTAATATATGAGCAGGAATTAAACACAGAAAAGTGTTAACCATTTATCTTTCTGACTTTTTCTAGAGCTGGAATTAAATAATACTATTGTCTACAATGGAAAATATTTGTGATATATTTCAGGTTAGGATAAAAAATAAGAAATTAATAATCTTTTGGTTAAGCATTAGGGTATTTGTTTAATTTTTTAAAATGTACATAAGATTAAAAATATCTGAATTTTAATGGCTTTCTATGTTCTTTATTGCCCTGCTTTTTATTGATGAGAAATTGGTCTGAAATAATCAAGACATGTGCCTGAAGTCATGATTAATGAGACTGCCTGAGATACTCAGATGATCCAGGTGACCCCATCCTGCATCACAAGAAGTGGATGGACATAAAAGCCTCACTTCCAATGAATAAAGTTCAGCAGTTGCTCAGCCACATACATTCTCTGCTATCTACAGATCCTTTAACATCAGCATTTGTGAGGAACTTCTGCATGAAAAATAAGGAAAAGATGTTTTCAGTCTGAATGTAATCAATTTGATGCCCTTTCTTATTTTTAAAGACATTAAGGTCCATGGTCTCTCTCTTTTCACCTATGAAAATTTTTCCTCCATTATTCAGAAATCTTCTCTGCTGATTAACAATTTCATTGTTACTATGAGAGGAAACTATGGAGGCAACTGTGTTCCATGTCCTGTTCAGGCATTCAAGTAAATAAAGCTATATGTGAATGTGTGAGTCAGACTTTTTGAAGGAAATCTTCATGAAAATGTCAGTAGGCAGATGGGGATATCATCGATGTTGCTGTTGAAGTCTTCCAAGATAATAAATATTACTGTCTCAATAATCACGTTAGATAACTTCTCTACCAGCAGCTCTTGCAACTGTTAAGTGTCTGGGGGGTTTATAGATTAACAAGATGTCAAGGCTGGTCTTTCCTGTAGTCTTACAAAACAAAGGGAAACACTCAAGGGAGTCTGCTTCAACTGAATTCATTAAATTTCTCAAATATGCAGTGGAATTACAGCAAGTTAGTTAATAAAACCATGCAATCTGTTTGTCAGATATGTCAAAAAGAAATTAATTTACAAAAAGTAAGCATTTCCACTGCAACATGCAGACCATTTTTAGGATAAGACTTCCAAATGCATACACCACCCATGAAAATAAGATATCAGAGGACAGAGGAACATGTAGCAGGGCAAGATGGGCTTAGAAATATGACTCTGGAGAAAAGTCCTAAGCTTATCAGGAATAAAGAAGCATGAAAACAAACTTCTATATAACAGTGTAGACAAAGTGAGAAATGTGAAGGTTTGCTCTTAGCTCAGCTCTAATCAAGGCATGCCTCTTTGTTCAACTAAAATTACATTGTGTCCCTGGAGGACTAGCACATCTTTCTGAAAGCAGAGGAACATCAAGGTCTTTAGCATCTGTCAATATATTCTTGCTAAGGGCTAAATTCTGGCTCTGTTTAGGCAAAGATGAAGACTGAGGGATTACCAAGTTCTCAGAGACATTCTGCTTACAAACAGTAAAAGGCTTCACAGAGTAGGGTGCTTTTCAGTGCTTCTTGGCTTGATTGGAGAAAGGAATAACTTGTATCACCTATGGTAACTTGCTCTCGGATGTAAACTAATTAGAGTAGTAGAGATTGAAGACCTAGTACATAGCTGGTCTCATCCTCATCTCAGGATCCTCTGCAGTCATGATTGTTCTCTTCTTTTGCATCTCCATTGTGCTTGAGTAACATAGCTGAAACTTCACCTGATGTTATGTGTACATATATAAAAGCTGTGTAATCACTTCATCTTAAGTACACTGAAGCTGTATTAATTATGTGCATTTACTACCCAGAATTAGTCTGACCATTTGCTCAGGCTATGAAGCATTGGTTTTCCTGGTCCTGGGTTGGGGGGAAATTGAGATCTCAAAATCAGACTAAAAGGCAAAACATTGAAAGTGGCATTGTATAAATTAAAGTACATCAGCAGCAGTGACAGGAAAACATGTCACTAAGCAGAATAATAGTTTATTACAAGTTAAATAACAATACCAATAGGAAGATAGGAGGCTAGAGTCAAATAAAAGACCCTACTTATTCACAATTCAATCTTAAACTTTTGTTCCCTGACTTGGAAGTAGCCTGCTTCCATGCATAAAATGTTAACTCCAGATTTATTGAAAACTCAAGATTGATGGGCATTTCACCTTTTTATGATTAATTATGGACAGATCTGAGCACCACAAATCTGCTCCAATAAGCTGCTTGAGCCATGAGGAAAGAGAATATACCCAGAAATACCCAGCTGTCAGCTTCGCTGGAGTCATTTGCTACAGGGAACCAACTTAAGGCAAAGCAACATGAGGATGGAAGCAACATTAAGGAGGCTAAACCACTGTCTGTTTCACATCTTAATTGCTTGAGCTATTAAACAAACACATCTGGTGTTGACGTCTCTTGAATACTGTACTTTTTATGTATCACATATGCTTCTGTTAGTGCCTTTATGAGCTGCTCACTTTGGGCTTGGAGTTAGGCTGCTAGCTTTTTTTTTTTAATCTTCTAAAGCAAAACTTATTTATCTATTTGGTGATTTCATTTTATTTGTTTTTACCCTCAGCCTTTTGGGTTTTGCATATTGCATTGTCTATCCATTCGCCTTCCACCATGTCTCCTTCCCCCATTTGTTCAAGATAAATTAACAAAATTAAATAAAGGAAAATTCCACTTCTTGCAGGCATGAATTTGTTACAGTGTGTTAAAGGAGTCAAGTTTGCAAAATTTCATTATGGAGCCAAGTAATTGTTAAAAGAGATGCTGCTTCTTATTTGTTCAATAATGCTTTTATACATTTTGAGTTTTATGAAGGGTTGATTTGATAAAAATATCCTTGGAGGATTGTGACCTTGAGTTGCCTTTTGTGGAGGAATTTGTTGGGCCTAACCTAAAAAGAAATCAAAATGGAGACTATTGAGGATTTGTATTTGAAAGGGGATAAAATTGTGCAGACGTGCAGAATAAGCATTATTGATAAATTTGTTTCTAAGTGTTACAGGCTACAAAAGGCATTTCCACTTGTATTCCTGAAAATTTCCTGTATTCCTTAACCTTTAAAGATGTAAAGTAAGTACAAAAATTCCATGTACCATATAGGGGCTGAGACTGATAATTATTCAGAGGTCAAGGATATTGTAAAGGCACAATCCTATGTTGTTATCCAGTAACATGAAAGTGCCGAACTGCAGAAGGTATTTTGGCTAATAGAGCTAAATTTTCCCTGTCACTTTGTGTGAAACAACCCATAAGGAACTGCAGTTCCCTCAAGAATGGGCTAGCTGTTTATTCCATATGAATAGGAAACATTTCTTGTTTTCTCATAAAAATGTGGTGTATTATCCTGACTATCCAAATTGCATCTGCTCTATAGGCTCAGATTAGTAGACTATAGACTGTCTCTTCCTCTTCATACACACCAATGATGTTCTGTCAACAATACAGCGTGCAATGTTTTCTCTAAAATACAGAATGTTTACCTGTGTAAATGTGTCTATATATAACACATATGAATCTTTTGTTCCACTTTACAGTAATACACATAAAATAGTTACTCAAGATTCTTGAAAATCAATGTTATATGTTCCCGTACTCTAAATATATCTCTTGTAAATATTTTAGTGGGTTTATTTAGTTATTTTTCCTTCTGCAAAGTGTCTATAAAAGCAACATACATAAGAAAGTTATTGTAGCTGTAAGGTTTTGTGGGATTTTTTCCAAAACATTATTTCTAATATGGTTAAACTATGGATTATTTATTATGGGTTTAATCATTACATTCAGACTAGTAATCTAAATTTCAGGGTACTGAGCTTTCAAAGTGGAATGATTTACCTCAGCTACCATTTGAGCTTTCCTGCCCTTTACTATACACTGACAATGTTTGCAACATTCAAGGTTTGATTGTATTTGTATCTATGAAAAGTAGATGTTAGCTTTGTTTAAATGGAAAACAAAGTTCAGATGGCAATGAACATAATTTACACTGCTGGGTTCATTCTATCGTACTCATTCATGCAGTGGCGTTTGGTAACATTTCCATCATTCGCAATGGCGTTATGTCAGTGCTAATGAAAAGCAAAAGCAAATATTTAGTCCTTTATTAGTTTGAAAGCTAACATACAGCATAAAAATTTAAGTCTAAATTTCTAGAATTATTCTATAACAAGGTAATTTTTCAGTTACCCCTGTCCCCAAGGCTTCCAAGGAGAGTGCCTGAGTATGATTGTGCTTCTTGTTTACAGAAAGGAGTTAGCAAAAAATAAGATACAATAGTTATCATAATAAAAATGAGTGGTTATTATATCACTACAGGTTTTGCCTGTACAAACACAGCACTCTAACAGAATCTGTATTGTCAGTTATCTGGGTAAACTGTTTTTGACATCTGGAGTTATGAAAATGCATGGGATTAGTAAGCACCTGCTTTAATGAACTTAGTGTCTCTGATTCCCAGTTATGACAATTATCTAAAAGTACACTATTTGAATTTGCATACTCATTCTTGTGTTTTGGCATCATTTTCAGAAGACATCAGTTCAACAAGGATCGCTGTAAACTGCATTTATCTTCTCCAAATCAGTGTCATTCTTTATGGTTTTCCTCCTAAAATCTACGCGACTGCTGAAAAAAGTCCTCAATGTTTATAAAAGTAATGTAGCCCAACCACTTATAAACTTCTCTGCAACAGGTATTCTGAAAGCTAACAAAAAATATCCAATTCTTATTTTGTACTAGTTCTCATTTGTTGAGAGAATTAAGAAAATATTGTATAGCTGAAGTGGAAGTAAAGAGAGAAATCAGCAATAGGAATAATTCTGGCCATTATATCTTGCCTAATTAAGGACCAATAGATAATACTCACCCAGTCAATTCCAGTGGCAGCGGGGTAGCCTTTCTGAATGAACAACTATTTAGTTCAGATTAATTATATACCACAGACAACAAAATTCATAGAAAATATTGCTGATACACAGTATTTTGAGATAATTAGAAACGTGCTTGTGAGGAGTCCAAAATTTATGTAATTTGATGTGATGTGTGTAAATTGTAACAGTAACTGAATTGAAAGAAAAAATAGCATAGAATAGCATATTCCAAGAATATTTTCTCTCAGTTCACAGCAGTACACGCACAGATGAAATGCAGTCACATACACAACAGGACTGACAAACTCAGGAAGCGACATAGTTCATCAACTTAGTCTGCGGTAGGATCAAAACCACATCTAGCCTGGTTTCAAGAACAATCTCTGAGAAGGATTTTTACCTTCTGCATCAAACCCAGTGCTTGGGACATTACATACATGCAGCAACAGGCCGCTGCTGTTTTTATCATCACTTTCAATATATTTGAAACCATCTTTCTCCTCTGTACAGAAGACATGATCTTTTCTTTCAACCATTTCTCAGAGACCATATTTTCTAAGTCTCTGATCATTTCTGATTTTTTTAAGAGCTTCTGTTTTACTGATATTATTCTCTTAAAATGTAGTGCCCAAAATAGAACACAGAATAGAATAGGCTGAATAAATATTAAGGGAAATGTAAAAATTACCTTCGATGTATTATATACTACACTTTGGTAAATAAATACCTACATGAAGTTTACCTATTTTTACAACAAAGTCATAACATCAACTGCCTATGCACTTCATTACACTGTACATTTTATGCAGGGTAATTTTGTAATTTTGCAATAGAGATATAGCTCTTAACTGCATTACCTCAAACTGGTCTTCAGTTAATTTCTTTTGATATACTTTGGATGGTTTTCTTTTCATTAGGACCATCTCCAACTTCATTTCCATCCTTAAAAGTCCCTACTTTATAAAATGTCCATCCAAATGCAATTATTATATATTTGTGATCCACAAAGAAATATGTTCCCTGCTTTGCTGACCTAGTTGGTAAACAAAATACTGGATAACATCACATTGGAATAACCTCCTACAAATAAGATTCTCTCCTACTTCAGTAACAAACCATTAATGTAACCATGTCTTACTAATTTCTCTAGGAATAAATTTTCTTTCTTTCAGTATTAAAATATTTTGACAATGTGAAAAATCTTGCTAATATACTACATATGTCTCCATCCTATGTTTCACAGTTGCCTTCTTCAGGAATGAATGTGATGGGTTCTGAGCACATTTGTTCTTAGCAAACCAGGTCAGCCTTCTCTGGGCTTTCATAAAATGATCATTTAAAAATGAGTTATCATATATTTCTAGGTGCCAAAATTAGGCTGGCTTGTCTGTAGCTCAAGTTTTTTCCTTTCTGGCTTATTCCCCCCACTCCCATTTTTTATAAACTAGTTCAGTATTTGCCCTTCTCCAGTCTTGTAGGACTCTGCTTGTCCTCCTAGGGTTCCTGAAAATAATTACTAATGGTTCAAAGACAGTTCTGGCTTAGTTAATTTCATCAAATCCTGACAACTTGGCTACATCTAAGTTATTTAATATTCTTTAACCTGTCCTTTCTGTGTTCTGACCTATTCCCCTACCTTTTGTTAAAATTAATTGTGTTAAAAATTAACTGTTAAAATGTAATATGCAAAAATCACCTCTACGTTCATGCAAATACTGTGTGAAGGAAAGCTAGACTTTGAAAAACAGGGAGTTTAAGCTAATTTAATTCAACAAAAAGGTCATACTGACAGCTGCAGCAACTGAAAACCAATCCCAATAGGGATACAGATAATGCAAGCTTCCTCACACTTCCCTATCCACCTATTAGTTCAATATACAGTGAGACGATGAGGTTAAAAGGGCCATTCAGTCTCATGGGCCTGTAAGATCTTTGATTTCTCCAGAACATTGCCAGAGTGCACTAGAAGATTTATTGCTTTTTCCAGCATGGACATTCTGTCCTGAAATATTGGTTTAAAATCATCCATTTATTTGATGTTTGCTTCCCAAAGCAGTGACAAATATTAACTGCTACCAGTGGCTGTGTTTAAAATGGTACTTTGGATATAAAAAACATTTTAGAATAATGAGCAATTTGATAGGAATATATTAATTTTCTCTATCATCTTCTTATGGAAAGCCCACAAAATAAATGCAGTTGTGTTGCTTCTCTGTCTCTTTTCTTTCTGTTCATCATGTGGCCCCTGGTGTCTGGCTGTATGGTATCATGCAGCTGGGGAGAGCCAATGTGATTTTCCCTTTTGGTATAGTCCTTTACATAAGTTATTACTCTGCTATTAGAGCAGGAACATCACTGCTCTAAGGAACCCAGCAGTACACTGCAACCTAACCCCAAACCTATGTCAGGAAATATATTCAGAAGTTTTTCTGTTAAGCCCTGCCATGAAAAGTTAATCTTCACTGTTAGAGACTTAACCACCATATAATAGATATTTGTCCTTGTAGTTTACTCTGAGGAGGAACTAATCAACCACATCAGAAGTGGATGCCATTGGACAGTACACAAAACAATCTGTTATTTTGGGGGTAAGAAAGCATTCAATGCACCCTTTCATCTAGTTCTTCTATGGGGGGGAGGCTATGGTAAAGTTAATGGGATCTGTACTTTATCTTTGCAGGTCATCTTCAATTTATCACTACCAAATCAAATTTTTTGGGAGCACCATCATTAACCTCCACTAGGTTAGGTACATTCATCAAGTCCTCAATCCGTTTATCATTATTATCAGGAAAGTCATCACTCTTCAGGCCACTGTGACTATTAATTTCCTACACATTAGGACATAAAACCTATATTATCCATAAAACTCAGAAGTGCTGCAACATCCACACGTCTACATGGAGTATATAAATCAGTAGCTTGTGACTGCATTGTTTTGAAATATCATCTGTGGTAATGTATTTAGTATGGCCAGATAAGGAGTCTGTACTAGACAAATGCCAAACTTCCTTTGAATAAAAATACTACCTTCTCTTCTGTGTTCTTAACTCTTCCCTTTAAAGAACCTTTTAATGAAATTTCATGCATTTGAAAGACGTGATGAGTACCTTATTCAGCAACCATGTCATCTATTCTCCACTCAGTGAGTGCCAGTAACTCCTTTTAATGTCAGTGAATGTTATGTGTATGCATTTATAATAGAATGTGCTCCCACAGTACAGATTAAAGGATTTCATAGAAACTGCAGGTCTCATTTTCAGTAATTAATATTCTTTAAGATAGGAAAAAGAGCTTCAACAGCCTGGTTGTCAACAAATAGTGGCAACAGAATAGACTCAGCCAAAAAAAAAAGAGAAAAAAGAAAAAAAGTAAAAAGACTATCATCTTTTGACTAAATTGCTTAATCTTATTTCAGCATTCACATTAATTTATTTTCAAACAATGAACTCTTTAAGTGGCTGCTATTTAAAGGTCAAGAGTTGCCATGTCATACAATCTGTTACACCACTGTAATTTGCTAGCTTAAACATTGCAGATATAATGGGGTCGCAGTTTAGTATCAGATGCAAACAATTACTATAAACTATAGATGAGTACAAAGCACTCAAAAATAAATAAAGCAAAGTCTAGGATATTCATGATTGGAACCACATAGATGCAGTCATTTAATTCATTTATTTCCCTGTAATGGTTTGAGCTTACCTCTGTGCTCCTTCCCCTGGGGATGCATTACACTCTGCCCCATCCCCCAGTTTGGGGATACCTTAAGAAAGGTTCATTCCCAGGAGGGGAAGGAGGAGGATTCCTCCCATACAATATATCTTGGAAGGCACAAGGGGCACAAGGTGCTGACACCCACATCAAGAAAGCAGAGACCAGGAATGTGAGCAGGTGTCCCAGGCAGGCATAGAGAAGGGCCAAAAAGGTCTGAGGTGGGCAGCACGACAGTTTGGGGTGGAGGGAGACGGCAATAAGTTGGTGGGCTGCTGCTCAGGAGACCAGTAAGTGTTCCTTTTGTGGAGAGGATGTTCTGATCGAACTGTGCGCCTAACTGGGCTACTATTGTCTTCATGTCAGTGGCCAGTGTCAAGTGCGTGAGGAGAAAGAGATATAAACCTTCTGTAGTGGAAAAGTTAATGTGTTCACAACTCTTTCTATTACACTGCATTTATGGTGGGAGAGAGAAGCAGTACATTGAAATGGAAACTGAAAAAAAAGACTTCACCAAATTAATTCAGGGACTTATTCAAAGCTTCAATCAGTTAGCCCCAAGAGGATTTGAGCGAAGACAAGTGCCCAACCTGGCTGAGGAATACTGCCTTTTCCTGACTCATTCATCCACTCCATTGACAGGACATAGCCAGGTGTACTTCACCAGAGGTACTACAGACAATGAAAAGGGAGTACACTGCCTCAGAACAGCATTAAGTGCTAAGAGAGGCCAGCTTCAGTGAACTTGAAGACCATGGGGTCTTCTCCTTCCCAGACTGTTAGCTGTTTTTCCCCGTTTCCAGGTCCAGCCAGTAGCAGGGCTGAGCACATATTCCAAAGATGCAAATACACAGAATAGAAATGCGGCTGGCCACACAATAACACAAGGAGGACAGCAGGACCATCACTGGCACCCCCGTTAACACAAACAGCACTTACACAGTGGAGAACACCACAGACAGCCTCATCTTGCTCCTCTTTTCCAGCCGATGAAGATTAAAGCTCACAAGGGCAACAAGCTTGATTCACAAGCCTGCTGTCATTTCTGGATGATCTATAAATACTAGCATGGACTTCACATCCATCCAGAATCCATTTCTGGCTCTTAAGGTCTCTTAAGATCTGTCTTTACAGAAGCTGGTCTTCTACTCTTAGGCTAGCCCAGTTTGTTAAAGTTCACTAGCAAATATGCCATACACTCACATAGCCAGTCTCCTCTATCCCCTGTCCTCTCCATTTTCCCACACTTGTTCCTCCCTCATCCACTCCACTACAGTGGGCTTTAGCCCAATGCACCTACATGACTACTCACATTTGTATATCCCTGTTTCAGCAGAAAATGTGAAACAACACAAAGACTGGTACTTCACAGATAATTTCTTTGTTTCCTTTACCTTACAAAACTACAAAACACCTCATCAGTTTCTAACTTTCTGCTTTTTTTCTCAGCCCTTGCAGTAGTAATCCACTTATCGTCAATGCTACTTATTCTACAGGCTACCACAGCCTGTGCTCTTTCAAATTTCTCTCCCCACCCACCCTCCCTCCCCTTCCTTTCTCTCACTCCCATTTATTTCTTCTTCTTTTCTCTTTTTAAAAGTTGATTTGTCTAAGATGATCTATTTTCATTTCATTGAAATAAATTAAAACTATATGAAAAATAAGGATTTTTTATTATTATTTAGGAACATTTTAAAAGAAAAAAATTCCCTTCCAAATCACATGTCATTTGTGACACAATCTTTTGTGTCATTTTCTATTCCCCTAGAATGTACAGTTCAATAGTCATAAGCTTTGGTTGAAATATTTTTGGTTTCTTAAAAAATAACCTATAACTATTTACTTGAAATTTACTTTAATTTGAAAGGCAGTTTTACCTAAAATAACTTTTTCTCTCAGGTTTTTGGGTCTGTTTTTTTGTTGGGTTCCCCCCTCCCCCAAACTGTCTGTCTCTATATACAACAAGAAAAATAACATTTTCACTATTATGTTTTAGGTAGGAATTCTTTTAAAAAACCCACAGGCTTTAAGAAATTTGGTTAATTCAATTCTGAAGGTACAGTTTTATGCCATTTCCTAACAGGAAATTCCTAAAAAACCCAAACAAACTGTAGTGTGTCTGTGACTATCTAATATTTTCCAAGCAACAGTTCCTACCCAAGCTTTAAAAAATTGTAACCCTTTACATCACTAGATAATATTTTTTTTTTCATTGCAAAGTGACTGAATAGAGGGGGTTTGATCACTGAAAATAAAACATCAAGCTGGATAACAGTAAGAGTACAGTATTGAATAAAATTCCTTTCCATTTTTTCTGTTTTGCCAAAATATACTTTTAGTTACACATGAGAAAAAATAATTTACCATAAATTCCTTGTTGTAACTTACATTTCTGTTAATAGATTGTTATGAACGTCTGTTTATATCATATCAAGTAGCTTTAATTTTAAATGTATCATATTTCTTACACTGATGTAAGATGCAAGTAGCACTTAATCAATGAAAATGTCTCCACATCTTTCCATTTTAAGAAAAAATTCTTTAAGACCTTTAACAAATCTGAGGAGTGTTTGCAACTACAAAATTGAAGCTATTTTCTAATAGTCAGAAAACATTGAAAGAACTTTCAACTTTAGTAAGAAACAACTATCTTGTGAGAATGTACCTTAATTTTCCCATCTATTCAAGAGTGATGAAATGTGTCTTATAATTCTGATTTTTTTTTCTACAGGATGAAGAAAAGTAATAACTAATATCTGTTTTCCAGCACACAAAATAAGTAAATTAACTACATATTAGCTGCAAATATTTTTGTTATATTTAGGCAAGAAAATGCTACCTGAAGTACGCACTACCAAACAATGAGACATCTTTCAAAATTCAAATTACTTGATAGAGTAGGGCACCTTTTTTTACAGATTTCCCCACATCACCTGCATAGTACCTTGGAAAAGATCAAAACAAGAGTGTTCTACTGTTTCAGTGGCATAGTAATGAAAAACAACCGGACATCCTTACATTTCCACATTTTGAGGCATCATTGGACACAGGGATAAATATGTCCCTTTCAGTCATGTTCGTAGGGGAGCCTTCAGTTCCAGCAATTTAGTAACTTAGCATCAGTAATTGCCACCCTACTCTTCTTTCTGGCATCTGCTTGCCTCCCCTGGCCTTATCTCATTTCCTCTGTACAGCAGGCAAAGAAGTGCAGGAAGGAAACATGGGCTTCCAGAGGGGAGGGGACATTCTTCTAATGCAGGAACAGAAATAGATGACTGCCTGGGGATGAGGTAAACCCCATCCCGGGGAAAGAGGGGGATACGAAGAAAGGAACATTTCAGCTGTTATTAACACCTCTTGCCCTCTCCTGGAACAAGCTGGTCCCCTCTCAGTTCTGTTTTTTGTTGGTCTAGAAGAAGCTGTTCTACCACTAAATCAAAATTGAAATTTGTCTTCCTCACTACCTGGCAAAGAAGGAAGGCTTGAGACAGCTCTGACTCCTTTGGCAGACACATAGAGAGCCTCTGTTAACTCACATTACCCATAAAAGAGTTTCAGAAAGTTTGTTCTTGGAATTACTCTTTATGGTCAACTCTTCTTGCATGATGTATAGTCCACCGTGAAGTCCATTGTAAAGAATCAATGCTTTTTCTGCGTTAACTATGGAATGGCTAATGGTATGTATTGCTGATTTCTGGTCCATTAAAAAAATATTTATTCATGAGCTTAACCTAATAATTATAATAAGTGTCTACAATGATCTACTGTCTTCTCCTTCTGGAAAATGCTGAGCATACTCTTCTTTCAGGGAGGTATATCTAGACTTGCTGATGAGATGTTACCACCCTAATCACTATCACAGTCACAGTCTCATCAAAGACATTATTTCACTAAGTAAAGGTACATAAATAGCATTTTTACTCAGGTCTAGGTCATGATAAGTCTGCCTGCTTACAACCTAATGGCTTAATTCTGTAGGCTGAGGGTACATGTATGCTCTGTAGTCTGCTTTTGTTCATTACAAATATATGACATAGAACAATCCCAAGACACTGAAAGTATGTTACACTGACTACCGTTCTTTATGGTAGACTGGAAATAAATGTAGAACTTATCTATTAGCTCTTCGATAGTATCTCACTCTTTTTCCTCCCCTTCTTGTATTACAGGTCAAGTCTGGATTCAAGATAATAAACACAATAAGTTTTTATTAGTAAACAGAGGGATGAAAAAACATTAGAGAAAAGCATTTGTGAGGGAAAAGAAGAATCTCTATCCAGATCAGACTGTTAGCATTACCTCAATCGAGTGTTTAATTTTAGCCCAAACCTAAATTTAAAGAGCCTGTCTCACTTCCAGTTATATTCAGAATGTTGAAATTGAGCTGTTCTAGTGGCAGAAAATGTAGAAAAACATACCTCATTGCTGGAAAAAACAGTTCTTAAGAGAAAGTACTTTGAACTCATTGTGTAAAAGGCATTGAAACTATAGTCAAATTACTTGGATAAAATGACATGGTGAAATATTTAGATACAAAGAAAAGAATATCCTGTCCTTATTTCATGTAACACTTGGTAGGCTCCACTCAAATTAAATGTGGTGAAATGGGCATGAACCCATAAGAATTTGAGTTATTGCCTTGGAAAGAGTATTATATATCTACTAAGACTAACTGGTTTAAATAACCCAATTGACAAGGTGAGGTTAAAGAACTGGCCTTTTTCTCAAAGACTTTCTTAAAAGTGGGCAGGTTGGAAGGTCAGCACTTACACATTATAGTAATGGATACCATGGAAAAACTAAAACCAGAAAAGTTTCTGAAATGATAAGAGATGGATTGACCTGGAATGCAGGGGGAGATGGGTGAAAGGGAACAGTGAGCCAGAAGATACCCAAACTTGTTCTTATCACACTAGTGTTGATGGAAAAACCACATGCAGTTAGTGTTTTCAATTTCCTTAGTGTGTAATGTTATGCTGTATTAAGTGACACAGGATTTTTTTACTGTTAAATAAAGGTTTATTCTTTAGGATTTGGGCTGTGGTCCTAAGAAATTGGTAAATTCAGCTCACAGGACATTGTACTGCTGTAGGTTTCCCACAATATAAGTGTAATAGTCTAGTTGCAGCTAGCATTTTTCATGACATTTTGTATTGAAACAGTTTGCCATTACCTTTCCCTCTCCCAAAATACACACCTTTGCAGTTCCACTTTGCAGTGAAAGCCAAGGGAGTCCTTAATTTTTAAATTTCAACATGTAAGTACAAAATTGCTATACTAAACCTGGAAACATGAAAAAAATAAAACCAAAAAACATTATCAATCTTATGATTGACACTGTTTGCCATACAAGGAACAGATTCTCTGTTGCATTGAGTTTTCCAGGTAAAGTTAATCGGAAATAATTGTATTCTATTTATAGTGCTTTGTTTTCCTGAATGCCAGCCTAGTTCCAGCATCATGATAGGTATTTTTTAGACATTTAGATTTGGTTATAGATTCCAAGGACTCTAAGTCCTCCAGCAAAGCTCCTATTCATCAGAACCCAAATCTGTGATTTATGTGAGGCTCTCCACTGTTGGAGAACCCCTGCCCCCAGCTAACCAAGTCCAGCTGCTTTTCATGCCTTTTGCATCACTCGTAAAAAACGAATATACCAGAGCATTTGGAAATCTGATTTTGCGTGTCAAATTTTTGTTCAGTTGCTGCTACCAATCTCAGCTTCCATGTTAACTTGTGCCAGTGAATTCCATTAGTTGCACATTATGAAACAATATGTTTTATTTTATCACTTCTCTTTTTGGTGTTCTTTCTATAGTTTGGACTAGATTCACTTCCTCAGGTCACTGATCAGCTTTATGTTAAAACAAACCACTCTGCTATCCCTCCCCTCTTCTTTTACTGTGTACATTTCTGTTGTGACTTTTGGTCTTTTACTTCAGGTTTTAGTCTGGCAAGTGTTTCACAGGATGTAGCTGGAGGGTGGCATGTAGTGTACATGTCCTGTCAACACATATGAATTTGTTGTCCTGGTGCTTAAGGAAAATAAAAGATATTTAAAGAGTTACCTGCATTCTGTCAGTACTACTCTTTCTGAGATGAGCAAAAAGAAGTGAGCTTTTAGGTCAGCTAACACACCTAAAGATCCTTCTTCCACTGAAATACAAACACATAATCCATTTGATTATTGGGAATCAGTACCAAAGGCCATCAGGTATTAATAACTCTTGATCACAACTGATCCAGGGTGGATTCAGACGTATACATCACAGTCAAAAATCTCTCCACCACAACATTGCCTTTTACCTAAGTATTGAAGCCTCCCAGAACATGTTCACTGTCTCCTTTAAAAGAAAAAAAAAATCAATGTTTTTGTAGCACATAAAGTTTTTCATTAAAAAGCTGATATAATAATATCATCCAGCAGATTCCACAGTCCTTAAGCAGTCCTGTTGATGAGGTCCAATATGAGGTTTACACATGACTGCATACCCATAATCAAAAGCCAGGCTTGCCTGGGAAGGCGGGGAGGATGACATTTTGATTGTATGAGGGTTCTAATTTTTCATAAACTTGACAGATAGGAGAAGGGAGATATAAGAAATGTAACTTAGGCTGATATGGCAACATCTGGAATACAGAGAGAGTCAGCAGCCTTTGGATGAGATTTCCACCTCAAATAAAAGTAAGAGGGCTGAATAAATCAAATACACACTGTTTAGAACTAGCAGGGGCACTGTAATCTTTTCCTTCCATAGCTTACTTGTCCTTTATGGACGTGAATTAAACAACCTAAGGCAATATGAAGAAGTTGTGTGAGATAAGCCCCCCAAAATCCCCTAACATTTTCAGATTCAGTAAAGTAGCTTTTGATAAGGGCTCTTCAGCTAGATATATACAAACAAGCTGCAAATATTGCCTCCAGCACTACATAATTGTTCTGACTAGCCGTACACTTACTCATTCCTCACAACTCCAGGGCCTTCTTTTATACGTGAAATTTAATACAACAAGCAGTAGTGCTGTTCAGCACTTCAGAAGTCAAGGAGCAAACTTTTCTAATCAAGGAATTATGCTTCCAAACCGAGGACAAGAGTCTATGGTAGGAATACAAATGAACAGAAGTTTACTGATGCCATGGAGAATGTGAACTGCTCTAGTTGTACTTGGGCATGGAAGCCAGTAATTGGGGTTCAGGGTTTTTACATGAATTTCAACCACCCTCTGATCCCAGATTGCAGCGGAACATAGCTGAGATAAAATACCTCATGAGAACAGTGATCTCAAAATCATTTCAACATATCTGTCCAGTTGTCTCAGTTGTGTAACCTCTCCATCCTTTTTCCTTAAAATACTTGCATGGAGGACTGCTCTTTCAGGTATTTCCTTAAAAAAATAATCACATCCTCCCTAACCTTTTCACATTCAGTATTAGCTACAACCCACAGTAATTACAAAAGCAAGAACAGATGCAGGATCTATTTTCTTAGATGGCTGCCTACATCATAGTCCCAAATAAGCTGTTGAGGTCTCTAAGCAGACGAGACCAGCATACAGCCTGGAATCTACCTATGTGGACTTACCATCTCATATCTGAAGCAGTATAGCTGCCTCTTGGCAAGGCTAACTCCCTCAAGTGCAACACCACTGTCACTCTGTGTTGCACTTCTGAATATTTCTGTTAGCCCAAATAAAAACAGTTCATATCTGCTTGCAGCTGAAATTCATATCTAAATGTAAATGTGTCCTTAACCTAGCTGGGATCCATAGAGATTAAATGCAGAAGGAACTGTTTAGTCAGCTAGCCTGGTAACCCCTTGTATTTCATCCAGTTACCCTTTGCATATCTGAGGCATACTAGCTAACCTATACTGTCAGGAAACACAGTGCAACTACACTGATTATATGCATATGTGCCTGCACTTATATGTACTACACAGTGGAATCAGATAGGAACAGAAGAACTAGATAGTGGTTTTGCAAATCCTTTTTTTCTGAACTCTGATACGGGTTCACCGAAAATTGTTATATGAAAATTTTATGACAATTTTCATTTCTCACACACTGAAAATGTGGTAGATCATACTTTCTCATGGTGACAACCATCATCAAAAAAGCTGGGACTCTTTGTCCTGATCAGCAAAACAATTACCTAGCCTCCGAAGGAAGGAGAATACAGTAGGGCACCCTAATGTTCCTATTGTTCTTAGACATGCTCTTTGCCAAATTTCTTTCCTGTTAAGGAAGGGAGCCACAGCTCAAACTAATCTGAGCATTTGAATTAGCAGTAGGGTTAATGGCTTTTTGTATTAGCAGTATTTTAATGGTAGCATCCTGTATCTTATCATGAAGACTATTTTGTGATTTCTTTTTAGATTCATATAGTTCCACAATTATTCTTTTCACTTGGCAGCAAAGCTTCAGATATGTTTTCATCCAGCCACAATAAAAACTTAAAAGTCTGAAAGGATAAATATAGCTTGCTTATTTCTAATCTGTACCCCAGAAATCAGTCAAATAAAGACCAGGTACTTCTTGTGTTGACCAAGAAAAAAACAGATTCTTTTTTTGTATGTGTATGTGAGATTGGGAATGTGGGGGTGAGTTTAACTGAAATGTTTCACACCATTAGTCAATAATGTGTACTTTTGCCTTTAGGGATCTTGGGAAAAAATTAAATCAACAGAATTATTTCATTTAGAAAAGCACCTGCTGTGCAAAAAATAATTTTCATCAAAAATTTAATAATGCAGTACCTAAGCATTGCAGTCCTATTGGCATAATACATTATGATGGCTCCAGAGGCCCATGCATTGGTTACAGCTTACCATGTCCGAATTGTTCATGCTATGAAACACCTATAGGAGCTTCAACATGAAAGCAAGAAGAGCTGTGGGGGGCTCATGGGATTGTTAATTGGCTATAATACTTCTGCCATCCATACTGTGGTTATAAACCAGCCCAAGGCAATAACCACAGAAAGGTGTTGCCACCTACTGACTGCTCAATGGGGTGCATGAAAAGAGTTTGGTCCTTCCAGAGCAGTTGCAGCTGTGTGGCCACCTCTGTAGCAGCCAGGAACCAGGGCATCCACTGCCACTTTCAGCCGTGTCAGAAAGGCCAAGCTCTGCATGGCAGTCTGCGGTCAGCAGCAGGCTGTTAGGATGTCCATGCTGCAGCTGCTTGGGCTGGCCACCCCATTGTCACCCCAGAGACAGACCAAAATTTCCCCATCTGTCTTTCTAAGTGTTGACCAGCACTCATGTCAGGAAGGAAGGAAGGAAAGAAGGGAGGAGTAAACAATAACCAGTATAATGGAAACAAAGATGTCACATTTGAGGTTTGTCAAGAACAATAAATCAAGAAGTGCCAGAACACAATCCCAGGCACCATGACTTAGTTATCTATATTGTTAAATTACTAGAACAGACCCTGGCACACTTTTGGCTGGTAGCAAGGAGCTTTCTCTCACTAGGCACTGTTCAGCAGTTAGTATGATCCAAAGGCCATAGCAGTTTGGATATGAACACCTGATTTTAGGTTCTGAGGGAGCATTTATTGGTATTGATACATTCAACCTGTTCCTTTTAGTGTAAGGGCAAGAATATGGCACAGTACTCTCTAACTTTGTAGGACAGCAATACTCTTCGAATCCCCACAGATATTAGCAGTGACATAATCAATACCTGCAGCAAATTAGTGTAAACTTCTGTACATTTTGTTGTGTCCATCATACATAATGTTATACACACTAAAGGTTTCAAATGTGTTTAAGTAATAATAAGAATTCTGAAGGTGTTTGTGTGGTCTTCTGGATAAGAAGTATGTGTTGCTGAAGCTTTCAAAATATCAATGCAAGCCAAGCTTTGTTAAAAAAAAAAAAGTCCCAGAAAGACTTGCTCACATTTCATGTGATGTTTTTCACTTTTTCTGTATGTTTATTTTATACACATGCTCACATAAAAAAAAAAAAAAAATCAATAGCATACTGATTATGAAACTGAAAGGTTAATTCTTCATGAACTTCCACGGAGGAATGGCTCCATACTTATGTCACACAAAGAAAGATACACAGAACCTAATTATTAAATAATCTTCCAGGGGTGTAGAAGGGATGAATACAGAGAGTTAAAAAACAGGAGGGGGAAAAAAAAATCTGAAAAAAATAAGAGAACAAATATCTATTTCCTCACAGGGTTCTTATGTGAGCAAGAAAATGAAGCTATAAACTTAAATGACATCATTCACTGCACATCACTGCCCTGTCTCTAACAAACAGTACCTAAGTGTTCATGGAGTATAACTTCAGTTGCTACAGTTCTCTCTGAGAGATTTTTGTCTGGTACTCTGTTTAAAATAATTATAACAGAAAATGAAATTAATTGAGGGGAAAAGAGTTCATTTGTGCTGACACTAACTACCAAAAACATTCAGGTCTCAATATCCAAATTGAATTGAACTTGAATATTTGAATATTTGTATGTGTACTGGGCTAGCTAAATAGTGAGAACATGGTGAAATTACCAGGCATGCACCTTTGCTTACTTCAGGAATTGCAGATTAATCAGTGTGACTAATTAAGACCTTAGTGCTTTGCATACACTGTGTAATGGAATTTTCCTTCCAACTGCAATTTGAAAATAAACATTAACTCCATGATAGTGATCTCATCTTTAGTTTGGAAAGAAGTATAAGAACACTGGCTTATGATGTAGGACCTTGTAGTCCACAAAGAAATAGATGTTGTCAGAGACAAATTTACCTTAAGATGGGACGACCTTTAATGCATGTTGAACTGTCTTCTGGAGGTGTCTATCTGTCCCCATTCCACCGCAGAAGCAGAGACTATAGGGCTATATCCACTTACCTGATGGAGGCATCTAGAGCCCAAATAAATTGCTCACTCACATCTGGTATCTAGTGCAATTGCACTACAAGTGTCCTATTTGCTCCAGTCTCTGACTGTTCCTCAGGAAGAACACAGATGTGCCACAGGTTCTATATTGTATGTGACAACCCTGCAAGGACATCCTAGATATCCAAAGACATTTTCAGATGACACTAGAGATCTGTGTGTACACAACTGATTCAAAGACCGACTCAATTCAGTTGATCAAATGGCTGGTTTTCTTTAGGACGAACTGAATAGCTTTCTGGAGTTGATTATGGCCTTGCTTCACTACCCTAAACGTAGACCCCAATCTCCTCAAGCTGAGAAAGCATTTGAACTTAGTGATCTTTCTTCCTTTGTAATTCATTCCAACCCCTTAGATAAAGCAACCACCACCTCTTTCACCTCCACAGGATACCATGTTTACATTAAAACATTAAGGTCTGAGTGCTTTGGAAGAGCAGCCATATGTGCCCATGCTCTTGGAAGGACTCCAGCACCTCGGCACTGGTTGAGCTGAGGGACATCTCAGGCTATCATAATCAGGGTATCAGGGGTTGCAGACAGAAATATTTCCACGCTCAGTGTTTCACATGGGCCAGCTCCCCAGATCAGTATCCCAGTCTTTGAGCCACTATTCTAAAACACCAAATTCTTCTCTCAAACTGTACAGCAAGCCTAAGAGCCTAGCTCTGGGCTTTAGATTCTTTTATAGGACACTGGCAGCCTCAATTTGTAGGTACCTCACCTCCAGATTAAAACAGAAGAGGCAATTTCCTGATTTATTTATTTTTAACTGCAGATGAGTGTAGAAAATAGGCATTAACGCTTCTTGCCAAAATGATACAACTACAATTGCAGTATTAGACGTTATTTTTTTTCACAATAATTTACAATCACTGGAAGAAAGGATCAATTTCTGGAAAAAAAAAAAAAAAAGGGTTAGGCAACCCTTGATCTTTAACTAGCAAATATTCCTAAATGCATGACTGATTATAACTTCGGTTGTCACAATATCTTTTGCATGCTTTCATCAATGTGAAACATCTTTTCACCTCAAGTACTAAGTAGACTTTTAAAAAATCATGTGGGTCTAGTACATTGTTGATGTACAGTGGATTGTCTGAAATATTTAAAACTTAGCTAGGTAAAGGACATGAAATTCTCAAGAGTGATTTAACTTTCCCTTGTTTTTTTCGTAGGTGTTTTTACATTTTCAAGTGCAGAAATATTGTAGAACCAGTTTGTTTAATAAAGACGGTACTAGAAATGATCTAACTCCTCATGAAATCTGAAGAAGTCAGGTCTCCAAGACAGATTCAGCAATGGATGGCAAGAAAGGAATTTTATTTACCTTTTTTTGATTCTGAAGTGGCTGCAAATGGATTATCTCCTCATCATGCACAGAAAACAGTTCTGGTTTTTTAATTAGCAATATGTTTCCCCATTACTCCTTCATTCACTGAATAACGGAAAACTGAACAAAAGTTACTAGCACTAGCGTATTAAGTATCCAGTGATTTCACATAGTTCATCATATAATAATATTTGGGGTTTTGTTAGTCTTTTTTTAAAGTAGTTCAATATTCAAGCTTTACTACTTTTTTATATTTTTTTTTTTTTTGTTAGGCACGATGATCTGGCAGATATGTATACTCTCTGTTATATATACTGATGCATCTATTCTGATATATATGCTGCTGCTCTATAAGAATCACGCCTCTCCTGACATGATCAGCTGCCCTTGCAATGTAGTCTCTGTGTCTGTGTCTATAATTTTACATAAAATGTAACAGCTCATCCAGCTGACATGGCACAGCTCACATCCATACAGCTAAATGCTTCCAGCTTCTCAAGAGAAGCTGGCCACATACAACCTGCTTACTGAGAACAGCCCTGGCCCATGGCTGACCCCAGTAGCCAGTAGTTTAACAGTATGGCTATTTTAGTCCCCAGAGCCAGGTACCAGACCCTGGTACTGTTTAATTTTCCTGGGACAGCCATATCCAGAGGACCAATGGGAACTGAATAAGAGGTGTCTTGCTGCATCAGACTGTGGTCCACAAGCCTGGTATTACTTCTCCAACAGTGACAGCAGATGTTATTGTAGGTGGAGCACAAAGCCTTGGCCACTTTCTATAGCCTAAATCCCTCATATTCTCCAATATCCACAATTGTTTTATTAGCTTTTATTACCATTTTTGAATGGCTTCTAGACTGTTTGTAGACATCTTCATTTTCAGAACACTGCTTTCCATTGCTATGTTGTTTTCAGTTGTTATTATTAATTACCTCATTTCTATGTGGTACCCTGTCTTGAATATTCAAGGATGTCAATATTTGTGTAGTAGGTTTATTTGGCCCACTCTGTCCTATGACAACATTGAACCAAATTGCTTTGTTCTCGCTACTACAGAGCAGCTCCCCCATTTATTCTTCTCAAGCAGCTCCTGTGCCTCAAGATACAGAATAGCACCTTTTCTTGTGGGCTCTGAATCAGAATGTTCCAGGAAGCAGTAGTTTATTGCATTTAATAACATAATCTCTGCATCTTGTCCTGATGAGGCATTGATCCAGTCAATATGCAAGTAGTTTAAATTGCTATCACCACCTATGCTAAAGCTGCAGCTTTTCTAATCTTATTTAACATGTCCTGACCACTATCACCCCACAGTTTAAGAACAGCACTACATTATTATTGTTGGAGTATGGGATTTCCATCCACAAGTATTTTTCTATTATCCCATAATATTTTATGCTGTAACACTTTATATTATCCTTCACGTATTGTGCCTGTACATCTCACTCTGTCATCCCTGGAAAGTTAGCACCAGTGTCTCCTACAAAGTTCCACAAGGTCCCTGAGATACTTAAATTGGTATTGTCATTTGATGCCAAGCACTCTAGGTTTCACATCTTATTCCTAGGATGCCAGTATTGGTGTAGAAGCAGTCACAAGTTTTGCCCTTGCACTGGCACTCAATACCACAAGTGCCAGTCAACTGGCCCTGTAGGAGGTCTCATTTGCCTTCCCTATTTATTATGATTGTGCTGTTTATTTCCCTCCTGGCCCTTTCAGAGACACATTGAACATTAATTATGTCCCCCTCATCCCTGTTTTACTGAAATAAAAACAACTAAATGAACTTAACCTTGAACTGTGCATTTATACACATATTTTCTAGGCTGGATTTACAGAATTTGTACCTTGGTAGTGCATTGGAATGAAAGTTTTAAATCATCCTGATAAAACCAATTTATTAATCAAACCAATGTACTCCTCAGAGATATTTAGAAATAAACCTTTCAGGTTTTAGTTTGTGAAGCAATCACTTTTTGCGTTGGAGATTTCAGGTGGAGAGTAAGCTTTATTCCTGATGTTTTCCAAGAAAAAACAAGTTATTTTATTTAACTTGGACATTGTTTTAAAATTCTTACTAAAAACATTCACAGAAAGCACTTTAGTTCAATGTTGCTTTTATGTCTTCAATGAAATTAAGAAAAAAAAAAAAAAACAGAAATCCCATTTTTGTTCAGTTTCAATTTAATTTGAATAGAAAGAAAAGAGCAAGAATGAGTAAGACCTGAATTCTGCCAGTTCTGTTAAATGAGCTTTTCTGTTTATTATCTATATTGAAATCAGTGAGTCTACTCCCCCAAAAAATTCTCTTCAAATTACATATATATTTTTTATTTAATCTGGATCAAGATAGGAAAAATGAAAAATAGGAGCTGAAAGGAGAAATTTTCAGTAAGAGCTACGCAGTTCAGTGACAAAGAGTATAGTTCTTCAACCAGAATCCCCCTTTTTTAAAAAACTTTTTCCCAAGTCCTCCAGCACATTAAGAACACTGGTCTAGGGACCTGTTAAAATTTTGAGTACTGATCTCTAATAAGTGATGTGGCAGGAGTTGAAACTGGACTATTTCATGTTCAAAGACCTGAGACAATTGACATGGATGAACATTAGTTCTTGCACACACACAAATAGTTACAATTTCTTTGTTTTCACTATTTTCCATACTGACAGACATTTTGCCCTTGGGGTCCACTATTATGTGCAGAGTGAGTGGTTTAGCTTTGTTTCCATTAGTATAAGAGACAAGAGAGTGACACTGTGCAGAAAAGCAAGGCAATACTGAAGTGGATGTTCAAAACAAATCCAGTTTCAAAGGCCTATGCTGCTCAAATGGAAAAGCCAGCGTCTCTGTGTGCGCTGGTGAATGTGTGTCTCATTGCAATATGAGGTAAAAGGCATTTCAAGTGCTCCCTGAATGACAATGAAGTATTGGAAAGCAATGACATTCTAATCATTGCTGCAAATGTCAGCACAAGGAGCCTGTGGGTTGTGGGTCCCCAGTGCACAAGTTAACAGCTTTACAGTAAAATCACCAGGGATCAATTAAAAGGAAACTGTTACTAACCTTCATGCATCCTATTGCCGAAATGTCTAGAGAAAAAGGTCTAATTATAGTCCTAACCTTTCCCAATGGGCCATGAATGAGCTTCCAAATATGGCATGGAAAAAGGAAAAAAAAAAAAAAAGCCATGGTGTGCTATTTTCACATGTTTAGGGTCTCTTATGCAAGGCACTCAATAACACAGCCAGTGACCAAGTACGCTGAGCTTTACCCTGCAAATCAATACACTGAAATGCTAACTATTGAGTTAGGAAGAGCTTCAAAATAAAAATAAAACTGAAAGTGAAGTGAGATAGGAATTCAGGCTTGTTAATGCAGAGACAGAAATCAAAGTCAACCTGTAAAGTAAGAACAAGGATCAGATGTAAAAACATGAATGACACAGAACTATTGTGCTAATAAAGTTTGTGGGACTTTCTGCATACTAAATTTCCTCAGTTTCATGTTTCATTTTGGCAACATTTAGAGCCAATGTGAAAAAACGAGGAGGGAAGCAATTGAAGACTTTTCTAGCAAAAGAGAATATTACCAGATTTTTACCTAGTGAGCTGTCTGGAGAAGAAGAAAAAAAGATTTCCCTAATTTGCTTTCAGCTGTTCACAACCTCAAAAAATTTTGCAGTCGTGAGAGATCACAGAAAAGGAAGGGCCTAGTGAGGACTCTGTCTTTCCTTTGGCCAAGCGTGGCAGAATCTTGAAGCTGGTTGTCATGCAGACTAAGCTTTTCCCATTCCAGAGGGACGCATTTGGCTGAAGCTATCAGCCTTGCAAAACCAAGTGCAAATGGACTGATGCAAAGCAGACACAGTAATGAAATGCATAATGACAATAAACCACTACATGCTGGTAACATATAAGACCTACTTTAATTGTCCTTCAGGTATGTCTCTTTCCCTGCCTTGGGCAGCCTCTGGGGTATCTCTCTTCCCTCTGAGCAGTGAGCAGAGCTAATGGAGGGTTACAGGAGGGACAAGTTTCTAATTCTCTGTTCAAGGAAGGTTTGGAGTTGAGAACAGCGAAATCCATATGTAAGTTTAAGCTCCAGTCCTTCTCTATTATCATCATGAAACAATGTGCAGTTACAAGAAGGGGGGGGCGGGGGGGGGAAGATGACTATATCCTCTTGGGATCTCAAAGACTTTTACCTCAGGTGCTGGCACATTGACTTGTTTTTGTGAAGCTATGAGCTTGTTCTTAAACAATATCGACAGGAAACAGCAGATGGCCAAATTGCTCGCAAATGCCTTTATATTACAGTTTATATTCACCAAGACACTTCCATACTGACATGAGCAATGTCATTTTCTAGTAATGTTTGGAATTAGTCCCTTGGGTCACCAATTCCCAGGCATTATCAGATGATAAGTCTGAAACTGTGATTACTTAAATATTTTTCAAATCCTGAAGTACTCTTAAAAGGATACAATTTGCAGCCATGGGAGCCTTGTTACAGTGTTGCTATCCATACAAATATCACTATAGTTGTGTTTTGAGTCTCCATCATATACGCCCTAGTAAAATAGTTGATAACTGGGAAGCAAAAAATTGCTTTAGGCTGAAGCACGTTTTATAAGATCTTCATCAAGTGTGGTTTCTCATTTTCCTTTAAAAGAAAAAGACACTTTTTTTTAAAAGAAACCAGTTATATTTAAACTAAAGAAGATCAAAAGATTAATTTCTTACCAATAGTTTTAGTATATTTCTGACTTTGCAAAATAAAAGTACACACCATTTGACACTACACAAGTATCGTAATATGCATAAGGGAATTAGATATTCAAAACTTGCTAACATTCAATTGTCTCCAGTTCCTCCATAAAACTTCACTTCAGTTAATTCCACAGATTGTATAGATTCATGCTGAGTATTTTATTTGCAAATCACAAATTCTTTTTACTCATCTTCCTATCTAACTCTTAACTAAATCTAAATATTATGCTATTCATACTTGTCTGAAAATATATGACTTCAGTAAGGCCTGGCTGTGCAAGGCAATATGCAAATAAAAACCCACAAGTTTATATTTATTTGTCAGATCTTGCCTTAAACATTTTACATTAATGATAGCATTTTCCAGTATTAATTCTCCAGTTTTGGTGCATTTAATAGTTTGGATTATTTTTAAATAAGTATTGCAAGCAAGTTTTAATCTATTAGAAGGAAAAATATATTAGATGGAGAAATGCTTATTTCTTTTTTAGATGTATTTTATTAAGAACACAGAAAAAAATTCAAACCAATCACATTTAAAAGGATTTTATATTTAGTGGTGATCTTGACACCTATTCAGTAAATTTCAGGAAATCCTAACAGCTTCAATGCTTTATATTTATATTTACAGAATAATAAAGTTGCTGAATCAAGGCCCAAATCAGAACGTTTCAAGTAAACAGAAGAAAGAGAAAGTATGTAAAGACAAAAAGATTCATACATTAAGCAAGTTGCCTATAATGAATAATAACATGAATAGTGATATCAGAATATGTGATAGAGTAAATAGAATAGGATGCCAAAAAGTCAAAGTCTGACCATGAACAATATCTATTAAAAAAATTTGAAACCATTAAAAAACCTTAAAATGTACATTTCTAAAATAACAAAAATATAAAAACCAGACAGAATGGCATCACTGAAAAAGGTATTTAGAAGTATTCCTAACTTCCTGTTATAAAATTCTGAGGTGTTGCCAACAGCTATATAAATAAACTAGCTGTGATGTATTAAATAACATCTAGATATTAACCTGGAGTAGCTATCCATCACATCTTCTGTAGAAATGCCAGTGCCAATACGTCTGAAAAGGTTTTAGATTTTAAATGTTAATAATGTTCTTCTGAGAGTTTATCAGATTAATTCCTTCTAAATGGAATTTTGTCATAATAACTCATTTTACCAAAGCTAAAACACTGTGTAGAGACTTATCTTTTTCAACAACTATTTCACTAAGAGATTTTTTTTCAGGTTTTTGGCATCTACATTTTATTTAGTATGAATGTTGGTTTTGTTTGGTTTTTTTAATATGCTCAGGGCTGTCTTGGTATTTTCTTCAAGCTCCAGAAAGCAGCAGCAATACGGAAGTGTCATCTCCCAGAGAGGCCTGGCTCCCATTTTCAAATTTATATGTGAAAGATGGACTTGAGTAGTCTTTCTCACAAGCTCTATCTGAATTAAAAGCATGTAGCTACCACAAAATTAACATTGTTTCTATAAATTGCAGCACAAATCTCTTCAAGCTGACAGTTCAGACTAAATATGCTCTTCTTTGACTGAAGACCACCTAAAGGATGGTGCTTTACTCTACATCTCTCTTCATCCCCTCCAGGGAGCTGAAGCCCTTTACCCATAATTTTTTTGACCATGCCTTCTATGGGGGGTGTAAGAATAAGATGCCTCACCTATGCTTCATATCAAGTCTTCCTGCACCAGCTTGTGTACCACGCATAAGCAAACCAAAACCTATGGGGAAGGATCTAGCTAAATATTGTTAAACTTAGAAGAAATTTCAGAATAACTCCCTCCTGATACAGGATGTCCTTGACTGTATTTATCTGTTCTGAAAATGAGCAGTACAGAAAATAATTCATTAAAAAGTGATAAACTACATTATCCTTCAGCAGTTGATAAATGCCATGACTCCCAGCTGATTGTAGCATATCTATAATGGAGTGTGGGGGCGTGGGCTGTGAATATGTTTGTTATTCGTTCTGAGGTTTATAAAATGCCTACAGCCACAATAGTGAGGCTTTATATACAAAAATTAAAGGCATAAATTTCATACACAGCCCACAGTGGGATGTGCTACATAAAACGAGTGCTGCTGCTGATGCTAGAAATTCATTGACAGTCCAAGCAGGGGTGTAATGTAAGATGGAAAGGGACCAATCGACTGAAAAACAGAATCAAGTGTCTAAATTTCCTCTCAAAGGGAATTATCCACAGTAGCATAGTTTTGATTCTGCACCAGGCTTAGGATTTGGATGAGCTGAAGCCCTGGTTTAGGATGAGAGAAGCAGATTAGGGTGACCAAACATGGCTCCAGGTGGTTCTCTACATGGAAGGTTTACACTAGCCATACTCCATCATTGATTAATCACTGCATCACCTGAAACACCACCTCATTTACTCACCAGTTTCTACCATCAAAGAATAAACCAGACACATGGAGACTCAGGAAGTGGTGGGTCAGGAAGGAAAATGGGACAGCAGGAGTACAAAATGTTACAAGTGACAAGCAAGAACATCTGTAAAAAAAGAACTTTGTAAAGTGTGTGGGAGAAGTGAGGCAGGACATGATGAGAAACTAAGTGTCAGATAACATATAGAAGAGAAACAGATGGGAAATGGGTGGCATAAACACACTGACTGGTGAGCAGTTCAGCTTAACTGAGTTCTCCTTGTCCTTCCCCCAGTGAGGATCACTGAAAGGAAGGGAGATGGACAGTCGAAAACAAACATAAGGGAAGAAGAGGACAGGAATGGAGAGATGCTAAGATGAATCTATAAGATTTCCTGTGGATATAATTCACAGAGTGGGAGAAGTAGGTATGAAAAAGAAGAATTGCTTCCCACTTTTGGCAGTAAAGTCTATTGTTTTCAGGAGAAACCTGTAGAAAATATTAGAATCTATATATATAAAGGGCCTAACATCCCATAGATTCCTCATGAACAGCTCTGAGGGCATTTCATCTGTGTGGGGTTTTTTTTAGTTTGTTATCCTGATATTTTACGGACTCTGCAGGTAACTTCAGCCAGCTAATAACCTCATTTGAGAAAATGAAACCTGGTTATGGACAATGGACAAGTACAGAGACACCAAATTAATCCAGTACAGTGCTGCAAATGATTTACTTTTCCTTAGATAAAATTTGAAAGTTTTCATGGAAGTTTAATAACTCTTGCAAGTTATTTATTTGGGAGACTTGCCTTATAGGAAGGCGTTACAAGATCTACTCAAAGCCTCTTGGGTTCAAAATAAGCTATATGGTCTTAATGCTAAAAAGTAAAAGTAAAAGGAGACAAAAGAGGTTGACTTAGGCATGAATTAACAGCACAAACTCATTCTTGATAGGAGTAATATGTCTATAGACATAGACATATACCTGCCTGTCACCTGACTTAAAATGAGCAATTGGCAGTACCCCTCCAAAACAGAAAGTAACATTTAAAAATAAAGAATTCACATCCTTCTTTATAGAAAAGAAATGACTTAACAACTGTCCAAACTTAAATGTGTTATAAAATGCATTGTCTGTGAACTGAAGAATCAATGAAAACATATTTCCAACTGATCTGTGTCATACATTTCATGTGTCACCTATTCCTTATTGCAATACCACATCCTATGTAACACCCTGATTGCATTACTTCCAGATTCTTCTCATATCACCAGACAATATCTTCTGTTGTCTTTCATGCCCCCCACAACTCCTTTCCCTGTTTCTTCTCTATGTGCACTACCTATGATTTTGTCTTCTATCTAGACAAGAGAGAATATGCACTACAGCTAATCAGGAGCTACGTGTACCCCTAATGTATGCATGTTAACTGGCAAGGGATTTGCTGAGGTATAATGGACAACAGCTGAGTTCAGCCTGTCTTTCCCACAGAGAGGTATATTAAAAGAACATAACATTTTTTCAGGTACTTAACACAGGATTCAGTTTCATAAAAAGACATCTAAATTTAGATACCCACATTTAGGTCTCTAAGGGAACATTGTATCTCTCAGCTCCAATTTTAGTCAATGGAGATCTTGTCAATCCAGTCAGCTGAGCCTAGAGAACGATTCAGCTGATAAATTTACATCTGGGGACACTGACCCCCACCCTGGGCTTCATCAACTGAATTGCCTTGGCGCATGATTCTGTGGTCAGGTGTCCACCACTATTTGAGATGCACGTGGTCACCATGTGGGTTAGGTACATTGGACACGGGACCTATGAGAGACTCTTCTGCAGTGACAGGAGGACACCATGCAGGATATATAGGTTTATATCAAATGGCACTGGACAGTTGTGCAGGCAATTGAATTGAGACTACGGTCTCCACTTACTGTATCAGGAATTTAGACACCTACTGTCTGTAGATACCTACTATCTTAAGACATCTACATTTACATTTTTAACCTCAAACAGAATGTCTCCTCTAGTGTCCTTGGAATTTTGCCAGGTTTGGCTGAAATTGGGGAAAGAGAGCAAAAGTTCCTGCAGGGAATGTAGGATGACATAAACCAGCCTAAAGTTTTGGTTTCCAAGGCCTGCAAAACAATCTGCATAGAAAGCACTCAAAATTAGAAAATGTCAGAATTCGAGTTGCCTTAATCTGGCTCCCTCATGTGAACACATAATGATATATTTTTTAATTACATAGTCACATATTTTTTTTTCCCAGAGGACCTCTACTTCATTCCAGAAGACACAGTGCTCATTTAATGAGCAGCAGTTCAGTATTTTGTTTTCTCCTTATTCTTCACTGTGCAGCTCTAGGTCTTATTTATTGCACACAATTACAACACTGCTCGGAAAACAGAATTATTAATTTCCTCATGAGCTTTTCTGTGTAACTCATCTCTATCATGCATTCATTTTCACAGCACCCTTTTGAAACATTTCCCCTATTCGTAGCTGAGATGCTAAAGCTTGGAGAGATTAAAGTCCACAGTATCCATAGATTTGAAGTGGCCAATTTAAGTCACTGAGGAAATTATTTTTTCAAGGACTTAACATTGCTTCACACTTTATAAGCTCTGCACATAGCCCCTGTTGGTATCATTCTTGCACAGAGCGCTCATCATTCCTGCAAATTGGATGCCAGGAGTTAGCTAGGTACTTACAAAAAATAATTAGTGAACCATCATAAAAAAATTGGCTTATGTGCCTTGATTAGCATTATAGGCTTCTTGACAAACCTGTCTCAGTTTTCCATTTATCTTCTTCACCTACTTGCCTATTCTCTGTCCCAGCTCCCTCGTTGAGTTCATCTTCCTTTTCCTCCTGACTTTCCATTCAGATTCAGTCTTCTATTCTGTATTTAGTTTCTTAAAGGAAACACACAACATTAGAAGTCACTAAAGACTTCTCAAAGTCTTGGTGAAACTCAATTTTATCATGCTTAATGCCTAGAAAAGGCTGATTGAGCCTTCTGACAGTGACAGAACTGGGACACAGAGACAGAAAAATCCTCAGAAACACAGGATTACTAGTGATGTTTCTGGGATCTTGAAGGAGGCAGTGTGTGTGCATGTGTACAGAGATGAAGGACTGCCAGTTCTTCCCCCTAGTCTTTAGCAATTCATATCACCCCCAGTAGATGCCATATGAATTTGGCAAAGCAAAAAACATGACAATGACTGCTTTGAAATGTATAATTTCCTAAACAAATATGTATTTTGTCTGCGCACATCGATGGCCTTGAGTAGACCTATACAACCTTTCCTTTCTTCAGCTCTCCCACCTCTTTTTGTCTTTTCTGTTCTCCTCACTTACAGAAGGATAGCTCTATTGCTGTCACCAAGGTAACCAAACACAAGCCCTGCCTCTGTTCAGTACAGTCTGCATCAATCATGTGCCTCCCATGGCATTTCAACTGAGTGATATTTAAACGATGCTAAGAAATCAAGAACCATTTGGTGTCATTCCCTTGAAGCTGGTGTAAGAGGATATTGATTTTGCAATTTGATACTGATAACCCTTAGCACTTTCCATCCCTACCAGCCATGGCTATCTGCCCCGCATCTTGAACACCTGCCTCTCATTTCAAGCTCCTTCACACAGAACTGTCCGTTTCCTTTGGCACCATCCTTTCTCCAGCTTTGGCAACAGCAGTTAAATATGGAGTTTAACATTATGAACATAACAATGATTCATATCAATAGCAGCTCACTTAGGCCTCCTCCAAAAAAATAGAAATATCCTCAAAAAATACAAATCCTGCCAGTCTTCTACAGAGTATCTCTAAGGACATTTAAAAATGATTGAGCAATGGACAAATTTTCTTCAAGAAAAAAAAAAAGTAAGTTCTCCTTTTAAAGAGACAATGCTGACAGGATTGCAAACATAGCACTTTAGTATAGTAATCATTGCTGAAATACAGAAAATATTGTAAATTTATAATATAAAATGAGATTATATTAGAAGTGAAAGTGAATAAGAGTTTCCATGACTGTATGCTAGCTAAAGCCTGGTAGATAAAGTCTCGAAAATAAAAACTCTCAAACTGAAAGGATGTTCTGTTGAAAGAAAACTATAAACAGCAGCTTCACACAGTGAATATAAATAATGAATACTGATTAATGAACATACTAAAAAAATAATGAGCAAAGGTAAAAGAAGACATCAGTTATATCAAAGACCATGAGAAACATTTAATTTAGATGTTCAGAGGCTTATGCAATCAATACAAAAGGTTCCAGCATGAGAGTTAAACAAAAGCTCTGGAAGAATAAATATCTATTGACACAGGAGTTACTTGAGTTCATTTCATCCTGGTGGTGTTCATTTCATCCTGCTGGTGTTGAGCTGTGTTAATACCTTGTGAGAACAGATTCCTTGTGAGCTTTTGCTGAAAAAATGAGAAAAGCCTGATTAAGTTAATCTGAAAGATAATGTCTATGGTCTAAAAAAAAGGAGGTGGGGGGAGAGGAAAAGGGAAAAAGGGGAAAATTGGAAAAGGGGAGAGATGAGAAGGCAAGGCAAGGCAAGGCAAGGCAAGGCAAGGCAAGGCAAAGGAAGGCAAGGCAAGGCAAGGCAAGGCAAGGCAAGGGAAGGGAAGGGAAGGGAAGGGAAGGGAAGGGAAGGGAAGGGAAGGGAAGGGAAGGGAAGGGAAGGGAAGGGAAGGGAAGGGAAGGGAAGGGAAGGGAAGGGAAGGGAAGGGAAGGGAAGGGAAGGGAAGGGAAGGGAAGGGAAGGGAAGGGAAGGGAAGGGAAGGGAAGGGGGAAGGAGAAAAAGCAAAAAGGAAAAAAAGGAAAAAAGGAAAAAGGAAGTGAAAAAGAAAAGGAAAAGAAACAGAAAGATGGAAAGAAAATCTAACCTTCAAAATGTATTTTATAAAGAAAAACACTGTAACAACAAAACCAAGAAATCGAGTCCAGTCCAGTAGTCATTTAAATCAGCAGAAATACTTTCATGTGTTGCCACATGCTTTGGATCAGGCCTGAGGAGAACGGCCTAAAGAGCTACAACACACCAGAAGTAAAGGTCCTGTGGAAAGAAACTGAATTGCACTTGGCAGAGTAGGACCTCTGAAAGGATTTCCCAGTTGGGTGTCCATTATTTATTTAAAGGATTGAGATCCTGTAAGCAAAATATTTGCACACAAGGAATTAAATCCTCTGGGCTCTGTGACCAAACACATGGTAACCGTCTCCCAAATCTGAACCACAATGGGGTTGTTTTCTCACTCAGTTGTGCAGAATCTTCTCACTTAGCTGTGCAGAGTCAATATGATGCAGACTTCCAGTTCTGATTGCCTTTTGTGGGATGCAGGGATTATTTTCTAATTGGTCTGCACTAACTTTTTAAAAAGGCCAGCAGTCAATGAATTGAACATTACAACTGAATAAAGGAAGCTTAATGCCTTCAACAAATTGCTTTATTCAAGCTGAAAAATACTGACACTGAAACTGAATCATTTGGCTGGCTACCAAGCATCGTCACTACTGATAACAGCAAAGACATGGTTACCTTCTCTATGCTTTATTTTGCCTGCTCTTTTAAAGAATTTTGACCTTGATTGATCCTCCCCTGCTACTGGAAAAAGGTACTCCAGTTTGATCATTAATGTCATAAAGCAAATTGTCAGGCAGCACTGAAGTTCTTTGTTAATTTGCCTAATGTTTTTAGTGTGCTGGTGAAAGAAGATCACTTAGGAGGGTGACTCTGAAAATGCCACCTCTCTACCCAACTGCCATAAAATGCATTATATTCGCACAGAAGGCAGGGAGCAGTTGGCACTTCTGCTTGTTATGAAAGCCAATTATTGTGTTCACCATTGATGGCACACACAGTAGTACAAAATTGTGGAGGAGAGGCAGATCAGTTGGCATAAATTGCAAGCTTGTCTGCTATTTGTGCCTTTAAAATTTTAAAGGGTCAAAAAAATATTGGACAAAAAGACAAATAAAATAATTTTATTTCACCATAAAGAATAGGTTCTGCCGGGAGGTCCAAAGGAATCCAGAATGGATATAATAGTGTATAATAATAATATCCCATACCTCATATGACTTCTGTTGTGCTTGAAGGTATTCAACACCTCTAGGGTCATCACACTTTATAGTGTATCTGGACTAAAATATCATAATCTCATATATCTGATTGAAATACTATTCATTTATCACTATGCTTCATGCCCTCTAACAAGACAAAAATAAACTCAAGCAGTTCTACAGTACTGGAATTAGAAAAGCACTAATTAGCCTAGAGTGACCTGAGCCACAGCCTCGGTGGCAAATGTGAAGCTGTCCTAAATTCTGACACAGATCCTTGGTGTGGCCTTGAATAGTTCATTTCTTTTTGCTTCCTCATGTTCACATTTTCATGATTTAAGGAAAACAACATTTAATCAGCTATCTCTCCAGGATATGTTAATGCCTAGCCAATCAACTATGAAGCACAATATTTTTCAGAGCTCTTGGAAGTGCGCTTTTTATTCTGCAGATGAAGAACTTTGTCCTCATGATACCATGATTCTTTAGCCTTCTCACAACTGATTTTGAAAGGAAAAAGAAGTGAGACTGTGGTAGATTCACTCATACCATCTGAATGTACCTGATCTTGTCTTGAAGTTAAGTACTCAAGGGCCTGTTTAGCACTTGGATGAGAGACCACTTGGAAATCCCCGAGGCACAAGTCAATGAGCCATGTTAAATTACAGAAACTGAATTAGTTCAAACACTCTATTAGGTCTTGCCTTCATGACTGAGCTGTTGCAAAACAAGAGGAGGAGAGTGGTTGGATGACTATCATCTCTGCCTTTGAAAAGCTGCTGATATTTAACTCCTTCTCTGCCTCTTTCTCTTTTCCTTTCCTATTTTTTCCCCTCCATCATCCCTTTGCTGATTCCTTGCAGCCTGTGAGGACCTGCCTTTGCTCTGAGAAGAAGCAGAAGGGAATCAGAAACCATCAGTCTCTGTGTCTGCCACAGGTCAGGGAGAGGAGTGGAAAGTAACTCCTACTGTCCTACTCCTTGGCCCAGTGAAATGTTCACAAGCCTGTAATTTTATCAAGCAAGTTGGAAATTTTAAAAATCAGGCAGGTTACTAGAAGGAGCCCCTCGAGGCAAAAAGAAGTTAAATGATGGCTCCCTGTCTACATTTCCTTGCTTCACGGCAACTAACAAAGTAAGCATTAGTTCTCTTTAGGGGCATTGCTCCAAATCACACTTCAATATCATGCTTAAATGTTCCAGTAAGATTCTTAGTCTTTCAGCAGTTCCCTCTCATGATACCATATTACTGATGGATTTTGGCAGTGACAAATAACAAAGCATGCCTGTCTCTAAAGCCATTCTCATTTGCATTCTTTCCAGCTCCTTAACTGTCCCATTGGAATAAAAAATTAAAAGATAACATTTCTGAGAATAATATTTAAGTAACATAAACTGTAGCAGTGTTAGCATGACATTAAATTCAAATGCAAAGTACTTTCTGATTCCTCTGGTTTAGACATAGCTGAAAGTGGTTTTGATTAATACCATATCTTCCTCTGAAAAAAAAAGTATTTTTAAGGCAAACATTGTTGCCTAGAAAATATGAAAACAACTGACAAAGTTTTCCTCTAATTTTTTGGCTTGGTTTGACTGGTTTAGTGTTTTGAGACAAATGTAAAAATGATAGTATTTTATATGGAAACAAATTGGAGTACTGATTTAATTAAACTCTTAAACATATTTCAGTCAAACTCTTCAGCAGAATATATGAAAGTTCTGAATGGTTTGCTTGATTTACCAAGTTGAGTCCTGCTTGTGCTTTTGATATACCCACACAAGAGGTAAAGCAGTAAGGAATCATCCTTTTTAGGGCTTCAACATAGAAACAGGTATCAAAAGCCTTTCCTTTTTTGTTGTAAACATAATTACATGCAAAATACTAGCAATGATATTTTTGCAGCAGAAATTGTACATTTCTTGCACATCTTGCAAGAATGAAGCATTTTCTTATTTCACTTCATCCAAATATTTTCTTAAATTCAAAGGATTTTTCTGAATAGCTTCTACCTGCCTAATTGTTATCCTTAACAAACTTTTCAGGTTCTTCTATTTCCCCTTTCTGTTGTGTTGATGTCTTGCTAATGCATACATGATCATGCCTATGCCTGTATTTGTGAACTGCATCCTGTCATAAGTATGACACTGGGCATGGCAAATCACTTAGGAAATATTAGGCAAAACCCTGTTTAAACAGAAGAGAACTAATGGTTTCTAAAAGTTTTCCATTTTCCAGGTGTGCACAGTGACAAATGAAGAAAGCAAGAGTAAGAGTGAAGATGGTCCTTCCAACAAGGAAATTCAAATCAAATCTGGAAGTAAATTATGGTCTTTGGCAGGACCTTATGGGCAAGGCCTGGGAGCAGCAGAACAAGGAGTTTAAAATTCATACAAGTACATGAGACATTTTCTAAGGCAAGGTGTATAGATACTGTAGAAGCCTTGGTAAAAAAATGAATAGAGCTCTAGGAGCTATATCTGCCCATTTCTGCTAGTGAAAATGAAGAGAGAATAGAATAGTTCAAGGTCATTATGTGAGAAAAAACCACAACACTGACCAACAGCATTAAACAACAGGAAATAAATAAAAAAATAGAAAGGGGTTGGTGATATTGGAGAAGAATTGAAAGTTCACAAGAGAGTTCTGAAATGCAAGTGTTCATGGAGGGAAATAGATAGGGGGTAGGAGGAGAGTCAGAAAGACATTATCGATAGCTGAATCTATGTGATATTGTTAGGTATAGAACAGAAAGTTTAAAGGAACAGCAGTGAAATACAGGAAGGGAAAAGGTGTAATTACTAGCAGTAGCTGAGCTATAACAAAATACCTTGGATACCAGAGCATCAAAGTTGATGTGAATGATACTCTAGACTGGAAATCACTGTCAGTGAGAGTGGATGGTGGAAAAGGAAGAGGGTGAAGAAGACTTATTAGTTGGCCAAGGAAATATAAGTGGTGACTTTGTCAAGAACAGATCAGGGACACAGCAGAAAAAGAGGAAAAAGATAAAAGAAAGAAACTGTTGAATATGGTGAGCTTGTTTTCTCTAGGAAAGGTCATGTTAGCCAGAAATAGTCTACTCTTTTTTTTTTTTTTTTTTTTTTTCTTTTTTAAGGTGTGATTTTCTAGATTCAAGAATCCTTATATTTTCTTTGCTAGGAGTTGTTTAAGCAGTAAATCCCTCAGAAGGATCATTTCTTAGCATCCTTTCAACAGGTGCATGTGTGAAAGAATAGAAAAAGGCTAAAAGTTTTATGTGTTCCACAACAGATGTCTATTATTTATGCTGAACAACAAACCCTATATACAGTCGAGACACTGTCAAGGAAGAATATTTGATTTCAAATATTTTCAAAAGAATGTAACTTAAGGGTCATGGAAATGCATTATGCAGAGGAATATGTAGATGAAAACAATAAATCATCCTATTGACAGTAAGCTATATTAAAGTGTTGAAAATTCTTCTAGAGGAAGTGCAGAAGCCCCATCCCTTGAGGCTTTTAAAATTAGGCTGAATAAAACAGTAGAAAACTATAGCGTGGGATATAATCTTGCACTGCTAGTAGGATAACCTGATTGATCTCTTCCAGCTATAATTTTTACAATTCAAAATCCATGGCTTGGGTGTTTTGCTGCCTCAGCTCACTGTGGGAATACAATGATTGTGGGTTTGAAAGAGTGGTCAGCGGGAAAAGAGAAAAAGAGTTAATGAAAGCAGAAAAAAGTGCCTCCCACTAGAGAGGTAACTGGTGGTGCTAAAAAATATCTCAGCAAGTCTGATTTCCCATGAGGCCACCTCTGATAGCTAGACCCAGGCAGCCAAACCTGAATGGAAGGCAATAATAATTAGATTCTGATGAGTGAAGGACTCAAAGGAAGACCAACTTTTCAGAAGGAGTTAATGAAAGGAGAAGGAAATACCCAAATTTTCCAAAAGATTTAAAAGGGAATTTTACTATGGAATAGTCTTTTAAGTGGTTAGATCTTCCTTACTAACCTATGGATGTATATTCATATAAGGAAAGGGAGAGAAAGAGACAGAGACAGAGAAAATGCCTTGCACCTTAACAAAATTGATCACAGCTGGGGGGTGTTAATATGTGTGCATTTCCAGTACAGTAAGATTCAGAGTGACCCATAGCTATTATTCAAAGTCAGTATCAGACCATTTAATTTTCTGCTTCAGTTCTTTTCCTGTTCCTCTCTCCAACCTGAGTGTTATGGCTATTCACCATCTTCTCTTTTGCTATTCTTCCTTCTCATTTGCTTGTGCTTTCAATGGTGTTTTAGGACACTAAAGTACCCCAGTGGAATATCCATCTTCTTGAACTAATCTGAACTTGGAACAAGTTCTAATAGCTCAATAAGCGTTTTATGACCTATCTCCATGAACAAAACTTGCACCACTGATGTGAATGTATTCACTGCTCAAAATCACTGAACACTGTACAGGATTAATATTTGTGCTGCTGGTGTGGTGTCTCTTTGTTTTGGGACTGAGTCACCAAATGAACCTTTAAAGAAACACCCAGCACCCATTCCAGGTGTTGAAAAAATATCAAATCACTATTAAGTTTTCATCCAGAGATTGTATACATGTTGGAAAGATGCTCATCCACTAAAATGAAATGGTTCACTTATTTAGAAGCACACATTTTCAGTCCATGTAGTTTCTTTCTGTACTTCTTCATATCACCAAGCTTTTCTTTAACAATCACAAAAGAGTTGTATTTTATTCATACATACCCTGCAAGCTACCTTTTCTCATATTTCAGTTCCTGAATGTGACTTTGTCTCCACTCTCTGCCTGTGTATTTTACAGGTATGGATGCCATACTAATCAGTATTATAGAATCATAGAATCATAGAATCGTCTAGGTTGGAAAAGACCTTTAAGATCATCCAGTCCAACCATTAACCTACACTACCAAGCCCACCTAAACCAATCAAGGGTAGACTAGACTAAACCATATCCCGAAGTGCCACATCTACCTGTTTTTTGAACACTTCCAGGGATGGTGACTCCACCACCTCTCTGGGCAGCCTGTTACAATGCTTGACCACCCTTTCCGTAAAGAAATTTCTCCTAATTTCCAACCTAAACCTCCCCTGGCGCAGCTTGAGCCCATTTCCTCTTGTCCTATTGCTAGCTACTTGGGAGAAGAGACCAACACCCACCTCACTACTACCTCCTTTCAGGTAGTTGGAGAGAGCGATAAGGTCTCCCCTGGGCCTCCTCTTCTCCAGGCTAAACAACCCCAGTTCCCTCAGCCGCTCCTCATAGGACTTGTTCTCCAGACCCTTCACCAGCCTTGTTGCCCATCTCTGAACACGCTCCAGCACCTCAATGTCTTTCTTGTAGTGAGGGGCCCAAAACTGGACGCTGTATTCCAGGTGTGGCCTCACCAATGCTGAGTACAGGGGGACAATCACCTCCCTGCTCCTGCTGGCCACAGCATTCCTGATACAAGCCAGGATGCTGTTGGCCTTCTTGGCCACCTGGGCACACTGCTGGCTCATGTTCAGCCGGCTATCTACCAACACCCCCAGGTCCTTTTCCATTGGGCAGCTTTCCAGACAGTCTTCCCCAAGCCTGTAGCGTTGCATGGGGTTGTTGTGACCAAAGTGCAGGACCCGGCACTTGGCCTTGTTAAACCTCATACAGTTGGCCTTGGCCCATCGATCCAGCCTGTCCAGGTCCCTCTGCAGGGCCATCCTACCCTCGAGCAGATCGACACTCCCACCCAATTTGGTGTTGTCTGCAAACTTACTGAGGGCACACTCAATCCCGTTATCCAGATCATTGATAAAGATATTGAACAAGACTGGCCCTAAAACAGAGCCCTGGGGAACACCGCTCGTGACCGGCTGCCAACTGGACTTAACACCATTTACCACAACTCTCTGGGCTCGGCCACCCAACCAGTTCAGAGAGTAACACACTGCCAGTAACACACTGCTATACTGTTGTACACACTACTGTTACCGCCAGTAGCAACTGGCTGATCCCTCCATTGTCCCAGGCAGGCTGTTTTTTTCCCTCCAAGAAGCAGAGCTCATAGATTTGAACATAGAAGGTAACTCAGGATAGTTAAAAAAAAAAAAAAAAAAAAAAGATAAAAATGTTGTTGCAATATGAGGAAGAACTTCTGAGTGAAAATATTGCCTTCATCAACTGAATATCCTTTAATTTATTAAGCAAAACTTAATGGTGCAGATTCTTAGCAATGTACTACATGAGTTCAGTACCTGGATGGTTGATAAATTAGTTGCATGCATGGTAGTTGCAGTAACACATCTGTGGTTCTGGAATATAAAGCTCCACACAAATTTTTCATGTGGCATTTCTGTTTGTTGGTGATGGAATATTGCTCATATAAACCAGAAACTAAGTGTTGCAATATGTCAGCATGCTGATTCCAAACATAAAAACAAAGTGATATTTATCGCAAGTTCACACAACCAGGGTTGAATAATATTTTGTGGCATCTGAGTCACACTTACTTTATAAACTCTTGTACCACTGACCTTATTCCTGTCTGCTCATGCTATTCCCTTCTTCAGCAGTATCCATAGGCAGAGGTATTGCCTACTATTCAAGTCCAGAGAATCCAGTTTCTTGATGGATGAACGGGCTACCAGCTCTTAATGTTATATTCCCACTGTAGAGGATACTAAGTCAACTAGTATTTCCCATTATGCCCTGAAAACTGAATTGATCTGGTAGCCTGTGTTTCTGTGGGTTGGTTCTGAAATCTTTTTGCCAGTTCCCCAGAATAACTCTTCTCCTGTGTTTCAAAGCTAGAAGTTTATCCTCCTTTCTCCCATGAACTTTGCTGTTCATCTCACCCAAATGTGTGATTTGATGCAGATTCCAGTTCTTACTGTAACTTATACACTAAGTCAATCATTACACTGATCAGTCCATGAATAAGATGGGTTGCTTTATGTATGTTTCTTTATTTTGAAGTTGAACCCTGTGCAAAAGATTCTGAGCTGTATAGAATCCAGCAACAGGGCTTAAAAATCTGATTTTACTTGCAGGTTATTTTATTTACACACAAATAGTGAGGTAACAAAATGTCAGGCATCATTCACACCTGTAGGATAAAATACTGTTTATAGCCTTATACAACCTCGTACTAAAAGCCATATAATTTATGGCGCATTTACAATGCTCTAAAGGCCATATTTGTTCTTCATATGTCATAATTCTCATGTCTTGGCTCCCGGGCGGTGAAGGGATTTATCGTGTCATCTCAAGTGTAGTTTCCCAGGAAGAATGAACAGTTCAGGCCACTAGATTTACCATTTACATCTGTCCTGTGTGGAGCTGCTATACAAACTATAATATCACATTAGGATCGATAGAATACCGCAACAGGCTGCTGTTTCTAAATGGTAAAAGCAACAACAGTGCCTTTTACTATAGCTTTAACTGAGAAACATAAAAATTGAGGCAGATCTTGGAGTGGCCAGGCCTAGACCAACAAAAATAGATAAATGAAGCACAGGAAAGCTTCATTCAGAAATATTAATTAAGCCCTGTTTCCTGGTAGTGCAGAACAGTTCAAAAGACCATATTTTTGCCCATATTGTTTTCATATGGTGGGGTTTTCAGGATTTCCCATTGTGATTTAAATTTTTTTCCCCATAAGATCTTTACATTCATATCAAATACCAACTTTTTAATGGAATAGTGCTATTTCAAAACTCTTAACAAGGTTACTCATGAATAAAAACAGGACTTGGGAAATACCATTGAGCAAAATTAGTTTTTTCTTTATACCAGTGCCTGAAGCAGGATATAAACAAAGGCTTGAAATGAGAGAACTATTTAAAATGGTTCTGATATTGACAATAATTCTTTACATATAAGTTATATTATGGCAGGGTAGGATTCATGCCATGACAATGCAGGTATCTAAAACTTAAAGGATGGGATTCAGCTGCGAAAAGATGGACAACTAAATGTCCTAGAATATCCTGCCTGATCTGCAGTTGTGCATGTCTTATGTATGCTAGGGCATTTCAGGTGTCAGCAGTTAAATATCTTTTGGTAGCTGGATACCACCTCTAAGTCTGTAGCCTGAGAAAGTCCTCTAGATTACTTCTGTCATCAGTGATGAAAAAGTGTCCAAAGAGTTATTTATTCCACTGATTGTTAAAATATATAACATTTACTGTCCTCTGGATATACTTACTTTTTCATGTATCAGAGGGAGTTTAAACAACAAACTAGATTAGATACGAAACAAAAGGCAACTAGGATGAGACTCAGTTTGAGATTGAGACACCTGGTACTCATTTCGACATGACTATTCACTGGAGAGAAAGACTCAGGAATCATATTTACCTTTACCTGATGAAAGGATCCTTTGCAGCCATGTTGCATTCACAACTGTATAGAGGAGACTACCAGAATAAGACTGTACTTTTGCAGAGAGGAATCCTCCCAAACCTGATAAGAATGATTTAAAAGTGTAGCTTAATGTTCCCTCTTCCTCATGTACACACATGAATGAGTATATTATTCTCTTCAAAAAGGCATTACAATTTTTCTCTCAGAAAGCTCATCAAACTCTAAGCACATTTTTTTCTCTCTGGTTTAGGTATTTCCTAAACAGCTGCTTATACCATGAGGGTGTTGCTTTGAACCCTTGCCAAAATAAGGGTTGTAACTATTTACAAAGCTTAGCCATATGCAGTTTCTTTCAATGAGTTTTATAATTCAGTAGCCTTTATCTCAAATAGCTGCAATGTCCAAACCAGGCAATATTAAGTGTGAGAGATTTGGGTCTTGGATATTTGGTCTCCATTTATAAGAGGCAACTGGAAGGAAGCCACAAATCAAATGGCAGCAAACTTGACTCTTGACATGTCTGCAGAGTGCTACATGACGAGACCAGAGCATTAGGACTACTGGAATTTTCACTTTAATGATACATAAAATGTTCTAGTTTTGCCTCTACAAGGTAACTGGTAGAAGAGTTTACAGGTGGTGACGAACTTATAAATACATAGTGTATTAGAAATATCACAATTAATTCAATAAGTGTTTTTTATGAAGTGCTTTCTGAAGCTACTGCTAAATTAAATGGGTCCCATAAGTGCAGTAGAGTTAGAAATGTCATTTATAACAGAAAGAAGGAATGTAAACCTTGTACCAGTTTACAGATGTTTTTATTTAATGTCTCTAATCCAAAGGATCTGACAAGATGAGGCCACCCCAGTGTTCTTCAATGGCAAAGCCCCTAGGGCTTCTACACTTTGCAACAAGTAAGAAATCCTTACTAATCCCTTTAGCATTTGTTGTAATGACATTAATCGTGATGAACTCTTCCAATATTAATTCAGATGTCATATATAAATCCAAAGAATCCCACTGAAATTTGAACAGAGCAAATCTCATCTAATTTGAGTAGGAATCATAAAATAACTCAGTGTTTCAATTTTACTGAAAAAAACTAATCACGGCTCCTTTTTAAAGCCTAGCCAAGTTAAGTGAATCTGTTAGCCCTTGGAATAACATTGATTATATTCAGTTTATTTGTGGAAGTCACATTTATCCGGACCATATTTTGCCAGGCAATTCAGCATCTGTTAACGGATTTAAAGAAATAAAGTGTCTGAGCAGTTAATCACTGACTTGAACTTGTTATTTTATATACCAGACTTTATGTCATTATGCATTATGTTTACTGCATGTGTAAAATGTCTAAAGCATTCTCGAAAACAATTCCACAAAGCCTGTTTACACTATTTCATCTCTGCATAGGGGTAGTTCAAGTCTGGTTTTGGGGAGAACTCTGCAGAACCTTAGGGCTAACTCCCATCTTCTTTTGTGCCTTTTTTTGCAAAACATGCCAAAGAAACCTTTCCATGTATTCTTTATAAACAAACATTATATACCTCCAGTGACTCATAGCAAAGAGTTCAGAAGTTCAATTCAGATGCTTTAAATTAAATACACAACAGAACCAAACCCTAGTAAAATACGGTAGTGAGTAATCATGTTATACATGTTCCCACCAGAGTACCACCTATTAGTAAGAGGTTCAGTCTATACTCTACTTGGTTAGCATATGAGCTATCAATAGCTAGAGGTGGGAGAAATAGGTAATATATCCCTTTGTTTTTGTTTAGTAAAGAGCTGGCAGCTTTTCCAAGGAAAAAGTACCATGGCAGCCAACCAAGAGTAGTAAGTCTTGCCCTGGAGAACAGGATTCTTCAGTGAGGAAGAAACAATGGAAGATTTGTTCTTCCTCAACTTACCACTCAGGGCAGAATATAGCTTTTATGGAATGGTCTTGAACTGCTGGCCTCAAATCAAAGTATTGTCATTTGCTTCAGTAGATGCAGATGAGATCACTAATTGGGTATAGAGACTGGAGTAGAGCAGAACTCTTTCTTGCAAGACAAAATTACTAAAACATATTTGTTTTCTGTAACATAAGAGCATGTATTTTACTATTTGAAAATAACACTTAAGGGGTCCTGAATGTTTTAGCAGGACATTTAACTTAATAAAATTACTTTTTATTGATATAACAAGAAAAGAATATTAGGCTAATGATCAGGTTCAATAGGTTTTCCACTCTACTGTAAACTTTACTTGTAATCTTGGGCAAACAATTTATAACTACATGCTTTCAGATATTTCATGCATTAGAGTGCAGACCATAAGGGTTTTTCGCTTGGGGACGTGACTGTTGTAGGCAAGAGGGTCCCCACACATACCACGCTGCAATGGCTCTTTAGAAACTAACTAAATGGGGTTGCAAAGAAAGCCAGGAACGAAATGCATGAAAAAGAGGTGGGAATTATATGTATAAGTAGTGACCTGATCACACTCAGGTTCTCCGGTAAGAAAGTAATCTCTGTACTTCAGTACCTTCTGATATGATCCTTAGACTGACATTAGGTGAATAAGTCTTTTCTATTTCTCCAAAAAAAGAGGAAAGATAGACATACACTATAATACTTTGGGAAGCGTTCTCAATTGACAAAGAATTAGAGTATTGATGTGGGGCATAGAGAGCTCAGATTTATATTCCTGCTCTGCTTGCTTCGGCACAAGAAAGGGCTGCTCTTCCTTGGGTGAGAAAAGTAGACCACACATAAATGTAGTGTACCATCTTCTGTGAATTACTGCCAAGCTCCCCAGCAAGAACTGTTCTATTTTGCATTAAAAAATAACTATTCTTTGGGTCAATGGAAAAGATCGATTATATAAGCCTCTACTTAATATAAGACATGGCATGAGGGAAAATGAGGTCCATGTGTTTGCTGCTTGGTTATTTATACAAAGTGTACAACCTCCTATAGAAGAAGATGGACCCTAAATTTTAGAAAAGCAAAATTCCAGCTCTTCAAGGAGTTAGTCAGAAGGACCCCCTGGGAAATAGTCCTCAGGGACAGGGGAATGGAACAGAGCTGGCAGATATTTAAGGACACCTTCCATACAGTGCAAGAGCTATCAGTCCCCAAGTGTAAGAAATCAGGCAAGGAAGGGAAGAGACCAGCATGGCTGAGTCGAGACCTGCTGGTCAAACTAAAGAGCAAGAGGGAACTGCACAGGCAGTGGAAGCAGGGACAGGTGTCCTGGGAAGAGTACAGGGAAGCTGCCCAGTTGTGTAGAGAGAGGGTCAGGAAGGCTAAGGCACAGCTAGAGCTGAATTTGGCAAGGGATGCAAAGAATAACAAGAAGGGCTTCTACAGGTATGTCAACCAGAAAGGGAAGGTTAAGGAAAGCATAACCCCCTGACGAACAAGAATGGTGACCTAGTATCAACAGACAAGAAGGCGGCTGAGGTACTCAACAACATTTTTGCCTCAGTCTTCACCAGACACCTCTCTCCTCACCTCTCCTGAGTCGATGGACCACAAGATGGGGACCAGGAGGGTAAAACCTCTCCCACAGTAAGGGAAGATCAGGTTCGAGACCACCTGAGGAACCTCAATGTACACAAGTCTATGGGACCTGATGAGGTGCATCCCAGAGTCATAGAATCATAGAATCATAGAATCATTTAGGTTGGAAAAGACCTTTAAGATCATCCACTCCAACCATTAACCTACACTACCAAGTCCACACTAAACCAATCAAGGGTAGACTAGACTAAACCATGTCCCAGAGTGCCACATCTACCCGTTTTTTGAACACTTCCAGGGATGGTGACTCCTCCACCTCTCTGGGCAGCCTGTTACAATGCTTGACTACTCTTTCCATGAAGAAATTTTTCCTAATTTCCAACCTAAACCTCCCCTGGCACAGCTTGAGTCCATTTCCTCTCGTCCTATCGCTAAGTACATGGGAGAAGAGACCAACACCCACCTCATTACAACCTCCTTTCAGGTAGTTGGAGAGAGCGATAAGGTCTCCCCTGGGCCTCCCCTTCTCCAGGCTAAACAACCCCAGTTCCCTCAGCCGCTCCTCATAAGACTTGTTCTCCAGACCCTTCACCAGCTTCGTTGCCCATCTCTGAACATGCTTCAGCAATTGAATGTCTTTCTTGTAGTGAGGGGCCCAAAACTGGACACAGTATTCCAGGTGCAGCCTCACCAGTGCTGAGTACAGGGGCACAATCACCTCCCTGCTCCTGCTGGCCACACTATTCCTCATACAAGCCAGGATGTTGTTGGCCTTCTTGGCCACCTGAGCATACTGCTGGCTCATATTCAGCCAGCTGTCAACCAACACCCCCAGGTCCTTTTCCACCGGCAGCTTTCCAGACAGTCTTCCCCAAGCCTGTAGCATTGCATGGGGTTGTTGTGACCGAAGTGCAGGACCCGGCACTTGGCCTTGTTAAACCTCATACAGTTGGCCTTGGCCCATCAGTCCAGCCTGTCATAGAAGAAAAGGCTGCAAGGAGACCTTATTGCGACCTTCCAATACTTAAAGGGGGACTACAGGAAAGATGGGGAGAATCTTTTTAATAAGGCCTGTTGTGACAGGACAAGCAATAATGGATTTAAACTAAAGGAGGATAGATTTAGACTGGATATAAGGAATAAATTTTTTACAATGAGGGTGGTGAAGCACTGGAACAGGTTGCCCAGAGAGGTAGTGGAGGCCCCATCCCTGGCAACATTCAAGGTCAGGTTGGATGGGGCTCTGAGCAACCTGACCTAGTGAAAGCTGTCCCTGTTCACTGCAGGGGGGGTGGGCTAGATGACCTCTAAAGGTCCCTTTCAACCCAAAGCATTCTATGATTCTATGACTTTATGATAAGATGGAGAGAAACACACACACACTCATTGCATAATTACTGGGTAGGCCCAATGCTTGTGCTCTGAGAGACTCACTTTATTCCTTTAAACCAATTTTATGAAATCACCCCAGCTCCTGAATTTTGGGCAAGCAGTTACCTCCTGTTTGGATAAGTTGTGCAGGTATACATGTAATTTCATATGTTTCACAGTTTCAGATTTGCTGAATTTGCTAATCTGAAGGTCCAGAAAGTCCATTTTTGAGATACCACAGATTACTCTTACCTCTGCATTGTTAAAGGTATGTAATCATCAAATTTCCTTTGTTTGTTTTAACGGATTAAAGGATTATTTTGTCTGACTCCTGAGAACTCCATCTCTTTCCTAAACACTTTGGTGGAGGTTGAGTTCTTTTTTCAAATTCATGAAAGGTACAACTTCTAGAATGCCTAGAGAGAGATATCAAACATAGCCGGGTCATGACAGTTTAACTGCAAGATGGTTACTATAACTTTAATCACATGAGAGAAAATTTATGAACCTCTGTTACTCTATCTTCCATCCCCTGTAACATATACCTTTTCCCACTGTCATTTGTGACTCACTTTACCATTATTATTTAAGCCAACTGAAATTATTTTTTAAGATTTTTGTATATGGAATTTGCCTCTTATTGCCTGGCACCCTTTACTCTTTACTGGAAGTTCACACACAAATATCCAGACATCCCTCAACCACATGAATTTTTCACCCCTTCCTTCCCTCTTATCAGCCACACAGCCCACCTCATCCACTTCTTCCATTGTGTCCAGGGAGTGCATGTAACTGTAATGCTTGCTTTTCATTTCCTGTTGCAGAGCCCTTTAATCTTCTCAGGGGAAAAAAAAAAAAAAAACACCCCACCAAAAAAAAACCAACAACCAAAAAACCAACCAAAAAATACAGAAAAAAACTTTCAATGAAGTAGCCTTCCCTCCTTTATGTCAGAGGAAAACAATCAATTGTTATAATAAATGACAGAATCTTTCAGCCCTAAGAAACCCCCCCCATTTCTATAGGACCAGCTATGACATGAAACCATGGCTGAAGTAGTCTTAAATTTGAATCATCAGTCCTACTTTGCACTTCATGCATCTAACATTATGGTTTCTCAAGTAAACTAGTGGATTTTAAAGCATTAGGAATAAAATACGTGTAAGCACATGGGGTCTTAGGACAGGTACAAGCTGACTTTGCAGTTCCCTCTATACAGGTACTCGCATGAATCTAGACCAGGCATCTAATGACAGAGGAGTGAAAAGCTTGCTGCAAGTGACTTAGTATCACCCAAAGAGTACATTGGCACTGACTTCCCAGGATCTGGGCACCCCGTTGAAATCTCTTCTGTCTCTCCACAAAAACTTCTTGCCCAGGCTTTGTCTCATGCCTTTGCCTCTGTCCCATCCTCTTCCCTTATGTAGCCTTCACATTTTATCTTTCTTTGCTCCTTTTTTCTGTCAAACTCCAAGCTTCCTGGTATGGAGAACTCCAGATCAAACACTTAATGCAGCACAATCTTTAGGGAACTTAACATGTAAGGAAATACAGGATGATGGTGCCTCAAATCCCATGTGTAAAATATAATGGATTTGGATGTTTTAGGAAAAATTGCAGAGGCTACTATGCTTTCAGTCTGTTTCTGATTTATTTGGAAGGGTTTTTCCAATGCCTTTTTTCAGTAGTTGGGCAGTCTGGTACAGAGGTGCTCAGGAGTGCTGGTAGATAGAAATTAAGGCTGTTAATGCCATATCATCACCAATATCCTGTGCTACTTCAAGGTGCCATCTGAGCACTCGCCTCAGTTTTCAGGTGCCTGCTGCGCAGTATTTATGCTCTGACTTACAAAACAGTTGAGCTCCCACAGTTCATTCTGACTTCTCATTGCTAATGGCAGTAGTGGCAATGCAGTATGAATCACTTCACAATCATTAGATGAAAAGCCCTTTGGAGCCTACTTCTCATTTGCACTAAGAGCCTTTACATTGCTGTGGAAGTATGAGGGAGATTTAATACAGGTGTAAATTACATTTTTACTTACCTGCAAATCTCTTTTTCATTATCAGTGCCTTGGATAAATGAAAAATATTTGTACATGTAGAATAACACCTCTTTTTATTAGTACACAGTGTCCTTTGTATAACTGCATTATTCCCATTGAATAATCTTTCTCAGTTAATTTCTTGTTCATGGAAAAAAAAAAAACTGTGATAATCATGGATCATAGGCACAATATCTTCAACAGAATTGTTAAAGAGACCAAATTCCTCAGGATGATTCTTTCTTCTTCCCTCTCTCACCATGAAACTTTTTTGAGTAGGAGTCATTTCCATTTAGTTCATACAACTGAAAAGCTGGGTGACTGGATTAGCCTTTTTTCCTCACTAGTCCACAGAAAGGATAGGGGTAATTCCAGAAGGAGATTTATCTGACTGTGTTAAGATAGTTGGGATAAATTGCTTCCTAGAAATTTCAGCCCAGACAACTAGATAAAACTGCTGTTTACATTTAACAGTAAAGGTTATTGATCTGCAGCTCATAAAATATGGACAAAAAGGTATTTTTGGACGCAGACAGTGATAAAGTTCTTTCTATACATGTATGGATTTAATGAACTACCTTCAGAAAAGTTTGGCAATTTTTCTTAAAAACTTTGAGAAATACTGTTCTTTGCTTTATAAGCAAACTTAGCTATTTTCCTATCCAGCTGAAGTTCTGTGTCAAAGTTATTAACAGCAAAGACAAGTGTCTGTGAGTGAAATTAGTTGTAACCTTTACCAAGAAAAGCTTCAGTTTGAACACTGTAAGACTGCAAGTTTACAAATCCTTTGATTAAAAGGAAAGAAATGAGAATAAAAAAAATTACCTGCCTCCTCATTCCATGAAATAGAAGAGATGGAAAAGATTAAAACTGATAAGTATAAAATCTTTAAATACCACCATGAAGTCTACCACAGAATTTTCTTACATAGATTAGAGAATGACAGATATAAATGGAAACTGAAGAACAACAGATCAGAACAAACCATTTTTCATGCAGGAAATGTATGAAGGAAGATTGGTGCTGCAAGCATACTGACTTGACTAAAGAAACAGATTCCATTCTAAGTCAGGAACAGTGATACGTTTGTATAATTTTGGTATGTTACATACCCAGAGAACAGGCTGAGCATCTAAATGAAAAAGATAGTCGCAGAAAGTTCGGTATCTGCCAAAAAAATCTAGGAGTTTCATCATCTTCCAGGAGTCTAGAACGTTTTTTTAAAGTAATGTTTTTTGCAACTTCTTGTACTTTATAGAAGCCTTACAGGTTCTTGTTCTGAATCTGAGCTTTCAGGGAGTTATTTTCCACTCTGTTGGTTACAGACAGTTCAACAGGCAAAAACAGAAAAAAAAAATTATAAGTACATCAAAAAGAATTTTTAGAAAACAGCAGCTGCTCATGACTGCTTTGCCAGTGTTATTCATTATAAATATGGCTGCATATTTTTTTGTTATTTCATATTTAACAGTTTCACAAAAGCAATCACAGGAACTCAGAAACATCATGCATCAGAGCTGGAGCCCGTATGAAGTTGGAATTCCCCATAATAAGAGTTTCTAAGATTCTACTAGGACTTGAGAAAATTTGCTTTATAATCATTTCTATAATTTCCTGTGAAGCAAGATCTAAGAGCACTCACTGCATTTCTCACTGAGTCAGTATATTATTTGGTACTCTACTGATAGGCAATAGTCTAACTCAAGATAGTTTCAAAGTAGTGGACCATGTCCTGCAAATGTCATTTTGCAGTCCTACAGTACCTTAAGCCTGTCACCTTACCAATTCCATTCTTTTAAACAAAGCAATATAAAGGAACAGAATGAACTATCAGTAACTCTAACGTTTATGTAATATACAAGATGGGTAAAACAGTGTATTGGAAAGTATATGTATTTTCTATTTTCTGCAGTAGATACACACCTTCCTAAAAGGAAAATATTTTTTGAATGCAGTTCTCTACATTCTGTCCTGTGCAATGCAGACCTAAAATAGAAGTGCTTAATAGTATATGTTACAATTCACAAAGCAATTTATTTTGCATATGAAATGCCATGCACAATCATCCAAAGACTGTGCTTCTAATGAATTCATTTTTTATCATGATTGTAACAAATCAAGTGAAGAGTAAAGGAAGGCGAAGGGAATATTCACATTGTCAATTTTAGACAATTAGAAGCATAGGAAATTAGGAACCTGCTTTCTGTAAACAGTCAGTGGGGACTGACAGGGTGCCTGATGTTAGGCAGTGTTGGACTCTTTGACTGTTCATGCCCTATAGACTCTCAGGGTCCTTTGCAATCCTGTAAGGAGCAGTTGTTCCCAAGTTTGTGAAATATTAAGTGGAAGTGCTTATACAGCCTTACTTTGCTTATGCACTTTGGTGAAACACCACGACTATGTTTCAACAGTGCAGTGCTTCCACATACACTGGAAACAAAAAAGTAAATTAGCAATCTTCTTTAAGAATGTCTAGACCTTTTTGATTGAGATAGACACCATAATGGTTAAGTGAGTTTTAATTTGTATTCTCCTAGCACCCTGAGTGTTTGACTCACATTGTCATATAGAATTACTTGCTATTCTGTATGAAACACAATTTCTTGTTTGGTTTGGGTTTTTTTTTTCCACACAACCAGCCACTGGGAAATTATTGTCAGAGTCTTAAAATGATTTCTTAATAATTGCTTGTTAGGAAAATGAAATTTCTTTCTTGGTCTCTTTCTCCTCTCTCTCACTCTTTTGGGGATGGACGAATCTTCATATGCACAACATCAGACTGTATAGATTATTTTCTCCCACTCAGGACCAGTGGCAGCATCAGCTAGTAGGGAATGTCTGAGTTTATTTCAGGAATGGTGTGTGATAGCATAAGAGCTTTGTAAGCAAAATAGACACTTGAGGAAACAAGAGTATGTGGAAGAAAGATCTGGCTGCATGAATGAGCAGTGGAGAAGAGACAAATAAAATGAAGGGAGGAGAAAGATAAAAGATAAAAGAGAGAATGGAAATAAAGAAGAATCAGGCCAGAATATGAAGACCACAAAGACTGTTAAAGAAATGAACTTTGGGAAATAATTCTAAGAAGACACTGAGGTTTCTCTGTTTCCCCTCTCATATTCTGTTTAGTGATAATTTCTAAGGTTCTCCCTTCATTGGGGACGAGCTAGAGTCAAGATACTACATTAAAATAAAAGCCCAGATTGCAAAAATATTCAGTGTAATTCATCTGACCTACCTAAACAGGTCAGTATATCCAATACTGTAATTTCCTAACCCAATGGGATTTTCAAATTTGCTTTAGGCTTTGGAAATCTCATCAAGTTTTCATTATATCTTTAAGTACTTAAGTATTACAGAAAAAACAACCACTACTTTTCCCTTTGCCAGCTATATGCTACCAAATTTCTTGTTCTTTTGGTGTAACAGTTTCTCAGTCGATTTTCCTTTTCAAACTAAATTAAGACCACCGATGTTCCTCACAGACAATAGGTCACTGTACAGCCTCTTGAAAATAACCTATTCCATTTACCAGTGATTGACACGATGACTGGAACAATAAAGACACTCCAGTCCCATCGTTACATTCCATTTTTCAAGGCATAGAGATTTCTCTTAATTCTAAATCCCTCACACCAGAACTTTAGCTGAGATAATCTGTCTGGGGACTCCAGTGGAGGTGCACTGATTTCTGCCACCTCAGGACCCCAAGCAGATGACTTTTAGATGTTTAAATCCACACAATGGCATTACTATAACAAAAAATGGCTTTGGCTTGTCTGTAAAGTCCAGTGAATTACAAAAAATCATCAGTTTTGCATATAGGCAGAGTAATTTATACTAAACTAATATATCAAATATATCTATATTCAAATATAAAGGTATGCTAGACAAACACACAGACACATGCAAACACACATATATATAAAAATCGCAAAAAATCTCTGAAGATAATACATATACATATACTATATATACACATATATTCTTTTATCTGTGTTTGTATGAATTATTATTTAGAAAACTGATCTATTGCACAAAATTGCTCTTATTCCTGATGACATGGTCTGTTAAATGGCTTCTAGATAAGTGAAAGAGAGACGTATGTAAAAAAGAAATGCTTGTGATCCATTTTTCTCATTCACGTGTTGCCAGATTCACACTAGATGAAGTGTGTTTTAAATAGTTTGCCTTAAGCACTGGCATATGAGCTAGCATGAAAGATTACCATCCAAAAGGCAAATTCATTTATTACTTGCCCTGGTAGTATTTGTCACTTTATTCACTTGGGTAGCAAATATGTCACCCAGACTTTCATGGGGAATTAAACGATTGTGCAACCTGACAATAACAAGAATATTTTTAGCAACTCTGACAGGCATCAGGTATTTCTGTGTCCACACATCCTTAGTCACAATTCCCTTAACAGGTATTTTGGAAATAATCCCCTGGTAACACCTCTGTCAGACCTTCTTGCTGCTTGATGGACAAACAGTTCTACACAGTGAGAGTTACACACCTCTCTACTGTCCCTGTTACGCTACAATAGCATTATAGCAAATTGCTGCAGCAAATTGTTATAATAACTTGCCATAAAGAAGAGCACTCTACAGTAATCTACTCGTACAGTGACAAACTCGTGTGGTTCATTCCATATCTGAAAGGAAATGTTGCAACCTCTTGGTCAAATGTAAGTTATGTACTTTGATTTTCTCAGGGTTAGTAGTCCAAACAAATGAACCTTCAGTTTTTCTGAGTTAAAAAAAAAATAACCTTTTTTAATATTTTAAAAACTGGACCAAGTAAAGCCAGAAATATTATTTAAGTTAAAATTGAAAACAACATTTTTTATTTTATTTTTTTCCATGGAAAAAATACCTGAAAATTAATTTATACTTAAACATTTTTACAGATGCAACTTTCATCAAAGCAATTTCTCATCAATTTTTTTTTTTTAAATGATGAGATTTCCATAATTCATCCCTTCCTATAAGCATTGATTGTACTGGCTGCTAGATAGGCTATTACCTTCAGGCAATATGGGGTGTAATTTATCATCTGCTTTTCCTATCCACCTGTTGGAACACCCTCACATTTTGGATGGGTCTCTAAAGAGGGATACTCCTAGTTCACTTTGTGCTTTGGGACACATATGCGTGCCACAGAGATGGTATGCACAGCAGCTTCCACCTATTCCTATGGCAATGCCACTTGACATCTGCTGAGCAGGCAGGACAGCCCAAAATATGTCTTACAATAGCTTCTATACGTCCTGAATTAAGGGTAAAAAGACTGGAGTTCAAGGTGCCTGCAAAGCAAATGTGTAGTTCTAGGTCTTTAGAGAACTGCAGGTTTGCAGGACACTTGGGATCCCAGAATCCCAATAAAAGATTCATTTGATAGCGAAGAAACTTGAAACAGTCCGAAGTAAATGTGTAAGTATTAATGAAGACCCAAAATAAGAGAGGCAGAAAGGCATACGCCAATCATAGACTGCAGACAGAGCTGCCATTGGAGAGAGGAAGGGGGCAAAGATCACAGGAACCTCCCAGCAGGGACTTTCTGAGTAAAAAGCCCAGTGTCCTCAAGTGAAAAAAAGAATGGAGCTAATGTTAAAGGTCTCTAATTTTAGTAATATCCTAAGGTTATAAGTGTCAATGTCAGCTAATGATCCAGAAACATTGACATAGATATGTGAGTGTTAGCTTTCACAGAGGATCAGAGCAATTAGTGCAGTGCCCACATCAAATTCAGAAGTGTGGAAAATCAAAGATGCCTCTGGACTTCAGGCATTTTTAAAACTGCATTAAAGATCTCTTCTCTGTGACCTTCTACCAGAAGGGATACTACAGCCTTGGAGGTCTTTGAGGCCCTGGGTGTGAATTGATGCACATAGATTTGCATCCCCTACAAAGCCAACCCTTTGAAAAAAAAAAGAGCGGTTCTCTTCCGATGTTCTGTATCACTTTGCTTAAACCAATAAATTAAATACCACAAAACTCTTATGAAATAGGGTCACACTATCTCTTGTCTGTCTTCCCAGGACTGGAAAGTTTGTTGCTCTTAGAAGTGTGCAGGAAGGGCATTTTGTAAGGGGATTGCTGTCTATTTATTTCCTTGAGTTAGCTGGCCTTGCTAAACCTGTACAGAGTTCAGGGCAGGCTAACACCTAATATTTACCTCAGCTTTGCAGGAGGATTTTACAGCCCACAGTAAGTTCCAGGCTGCTGCCAACACACTGCTGTTGGTAAAATGATAAATTTATGCTGACATGATCTGTACCTGCACCTTTGTCTGTGCAGCAGACATTTCATTGGGCTCTTAGACTCAAAACCTGGACTCCCTAATGTCAATAAGTTTTTTTCCTTCACACTTCAATTTCAATTTGTATTGAGATTTCACTATCAGAATCCAAATCCCACTGACTTCAAGGAGACTTAAGTTCCTACGCGTGGTTCTTAGCTTTTGATGTCTAGAAGTTCATCTTCAGAACTTCAGCCAATCACTTCAGTCAATAAGGCATCTCCAGAGAGCAGCTTGCCCTATCTACCTCCTAGAGTGAGAGTAATTGCCCTCTGCATATATCTGTTTATTGGCCAAAAAAGGGATCATAGGGCTATCAGTTTAGGCTTACACAATTAACCATTTAGTCAAGTTGGGTGAAATTAATTCTGACATGCAGGTATAGGTTCCTAAAAAGGACTTAATGCACATATGTCTGCCATGCAGGCACCAGTGGATTGCTCAAAACCACTGCCTCAACTGAGCAGTAACAAGTGTACCAAAGGGCTTACACGTCCATGAGTTTGTTTATGCCCACAAGCATGTTTCTGTTACTGGAAATGGCCATGGCTCTACACATCTCACACATGAGCATTTTTGGGAAAAGAATGAGAGACACCTGAAGAGAAAGCAATGCCAGAGGGAAGTCAGGCTATTCAGCCTGCACTGATGAAGAAGACGCAAAGGGCTGATAGTCTATTGTTACCTGGAAGCCCCTCCATAACATCAGCAGGTTTCACAAACTGGGCTGGCCAAGGCAATTCTTTCCAGAAGCTGCCTTTTCAGTGCACAGAAAGTTGTGAAACACAGCTTAGGCACTTGTCTCTTTCTGTGCCTTATAGAGCATTATGGTTTGAATGGGAATACACACATCAGCAAACTCAGCGTTTCAATTCAGAAAGTTTCTGTTGCATATTTAACTTTTGGCACCTAAGCCACTTTTGAACATGGATATTAACTCATGAGTAACATTGATCCTTTGGAAATCCAGATGTTTTTAAGGACTGTACTTCGAATGAGAAGGAGGTACAAATACTGTAGACTACATATTGTGAGGCATTCAATATCTTCTGTATTCATGAGTATTATAAACTGTATTCTCTCTAGTAAGAACTGATGAAGCATATACATGAGGAATACCCATGCTTGCAAGATGATGACTGCTAAAGAGCTTCTACATTTTCTGACATTTTCTAAACTAATCTACTGTAATAAACTAGTGTTTCCAGAATTTGTGAAGTTACTCAGAAATGGGGAAAATGGGCATCTCCTCTCAAGATATTATTCAGGGAAACAGTATGTTTATGCACTGTGGTTGTGACTACACTGTGGTAAGCAGGTGTAATACCATAAGAAAATTAGACTTTGACATTCCCCCTCAAAATCAACCTGATTGTTTTCTCTGATGGATTTGTAGCTAGGTGCTCAGTACATTGCTGAATAGTGCCCAGACTGGGCTTTTATTTTGAGTGAGGGTATGAATAGCTGTTATTAATTCCCTCCTGTCCCATATAATATACCACTGGTTCTATTTTTTTGGACACAGGATTTTGTTCTGGTATACTAACAAAGTCTGCCCAGCAGTCAAGCCATTTTTTAGTGCACACCAGTGTTTCTGCATTTTGTCTCATTTCCATTTGGCAGAGGTCAGGGGTGCCAATGTTAAAATGCTTTTCTATCTACAACTGCTCTTAAACTATAGGCACAGGCTTGATTTAATTTGCTGCTAGTGCTGCTTCGTAGCTCCATAAATGTTAAAATCTGATCATATTTTTCATTGTAAACACAGGCAGTATATCGACACACAAACACACAGTTTTGAATGAAATTTTCACAATGTTTAGTTACCTTTTAAAACTCTGAAGATATATTATCCTGTTGGAAAATATTAGAAGACTAACAGTACTGGACATAACACAGGGACTTTACAAAGAAAACAAAACAAGCAACAACCACAAAATGGAATTGACAAGCAAATAATTCCAAATATTTTTTGACTGTTTAAGAGTACCTGGAATATTTCTTTAAAAAAGAAAACAAAACAAACAAACGAAAAAGCCAGTTGCAGTGCCACCTCTACACAAAGCAACTACTTCTTTGGGCAATGAAGGTCAGGATATCATTATCTGAGGACATTCTGCTAAAGTACTAAATAGTATATGCATTTTCTGAAATTTGGATCCTGTTATTGTGTGGTGCTTTTTATTCATTCTTGAAGTATCCATGCAACTATCTACTGCACCTCTGAATATAAAAAATGTGTGCATGGGTGTGGCTACTCTGAGAATCATGGGCACAAAGCAATATTCATATTCATGCTCAGATATACTCAGCTTATTTTAGTAATACCAGTTATTTTTATAGTGAACCAAGCTTTTATTTCCACAAATTAGACTCCAAAATATCACTTAATAAAAGACTGCATTTCTGAAAGTGTTTAACATGGTATTTGGAAAGTACAGGAGCCATGTTAAAGTAATATGCCCTGTAAAGAAAATACAAATCTGACTAATAAAATTTTGCATGTCTTTTTCAACATCCATGTACTGAAAAATAAGTTATTTGCTTTCTCTGGTGAGAAAACAAATGAATGGGTGTTTTCAGAGAAGATCTGCTATATTAACCTTAAAATTTGATTCTGCTTGCATGCCTATGTATCCAACAGGTCTTTCTGGAATTGCTAAAAAATATTCCAGGTCATTCTCACCTTTTACAGGGACCACTTTCTTACTTTGTGATTTAGCAGGGAAGAGAAATGTGGCATAATGAGAAAACAACAAAAACAACAACAACAACAAAACCCACAAACCTCTAACAAAAAAATTCAGAGTGTTTTATTGAGAAAGGGTTGCCAAAAGGCTATGGCACCCTGTTCCACTATTTCTCAGTATGTAATCACACGGCACACATTGAAAATTACATCACTAAATGAAAGATCCTCTCACAGGTGAGCAAAGACAGAGCTAATACAGAAACATAAGAACACAGTGTTCACTAACATCATGAAAAGATCAGAAAAAGCAATTGAAGAAGGGAACAATGACACAAGCAGCAGCAGCCAAACAAACTACAAATGCCAGTTCTGTGAGGTACAGTCAGGTGCAATGATTTCACTTTGCCGTTGTTAAAAGACACAGCCTACATTTTTCCCTAAATAGTTCAAGAAAGGCAAAATACCTTTTTTTTTTCCCCCTCTCTCTCACCCATCATCCCTTGAAATCAGAAAAGCCCTGACCTAAAACACAAAATAAAATGTTTTCAAACCAATTCACCATTCTAACTAGGCATGTTTCATGACTCCTTAACTCACTAGTACATTTCTGGAGTGACTTGGAGCATCCTTTCGTGTATCAATCTCCTTAAAGTAGTCCTTAGGGCTTAAAATTGACACCTAGGGCCAGCTACAATATGTTCAAGAAAAACTTATGAGTTTATTCAGAAAGTAAGAGGAAGTAGCAATTGTACTGAAATGTACTGAACAGTAAGCAGATTGCCAAATTCCAGGATATACTGAGGTCCTCCCCTCCTCCCCAGCTAAGGACAGACAAATATAGTTAGATGGGCCATAGTGACTGGTTGAAAAAGATACTAAAAAATATTAATGTGCTATTTTTCCCACTGTCAATACATTTGCCCAAAAATAGGGACAGGACGCTAAAATCCATCTTCCAAATGACAAGGAGGAAAGGGGTTGTTTTGTTGCAAGTTTGAACAGTTTAGCCCAACCTTAGATGAAACAGAAGGCAATTTTCACCTCTCAAAGAAGGTCAATTGCATTTGCCAAGGCACAGCCAGTCACAGATAGGACTTTAATTGTCATGCAGTATGACCTTCTCCCAGAACAGGAGAGAATCATATTGTTTAAGGAAATCTGCAAAGACCAGAGACAAAAAATGTTGGCTTTCAAACACATCTTTGGCTGAAAAAGCAGCATTTGCAAGATTAATATTGTGCTAAATAATGTAGCATAGGGTCACCTAGAAACCAGTCTGAAAAATCCCAGACTGGTGCAGCCTACAGACTACAGGGGATCCCTACCACATCTAGTAGTCCAAACCAGCAACTCCCAGGTTTTTTTTTGGTCCAACAGATTTATTTTTGATCATCATTCAGGTAGCAAAGAGGGGAAATAAATTGAGTAGAAAACACCTAGGAGAAACACCTCTGCCTGAAAAAAACATAGAGCTGCTGTATCAGGTTCATATTATCTTTCATAATGCAGGGAAGAGGAATTTTCCAGGAGAAAAAAAGAGGTTTGCCCAGAAGCCTCTGAACTATTCAGAGGCCCTAGCTATTGTTAGCTGTGTAATGGACCCCCAGCAGGGCTGTTGCAACTGGCTTAAAGGAAAGAAATTGATGGCTGGTGGACTAGTCCCTATCAGATCTGAAAATGTGGAAAATGAGGAAATAACTTTAAGGGAGCCTCTTTTTTTTTTTTTTCCCTCCCTGTAAATATTGCCATTTTCTATACCAAGAGCAGGCATTGGAGGTGGAAAGTTGCTCTATATTTTAAACAACACATTTTAATTTCTTGCATGTAATTTCATCTGTGTATTTCTACTCATTTGTTTAAAACTCCACAACCAAGAGGCAGGTTTATTTTTCCTGGAGAAAGACACTTTCTAAATTAAAGAAAAAGTTAATAAAACTTTCCCCTATTCTTCAATAAAACCAGCTTGCTATAGGAGGGCACATATTCCCTGCTGTACACAAGGAAAGATATATCTGACTTAATCCATTGAGCTCTGTATCTCCTTAGTGCTATTTGTAGAACTATGCCCTCATTACACATTAAATTCTTCATTAAATGGAGCCACCACTTTATTATCAATCAAATTTAAAAGTGAGTTTGGGTTACTATGGCTATGTTTTCCCTGAAGTGTTAGAAACTGTCGGTTTGTGATATTAATCCAATATCTGTTCACTTCACCCCAGATCCCCAATCTAATGTTTTGTTCAATAGAAACAAATTGAAGCCTTAGAGATGGGGATACTTCAACTGAGAAATTGCAAAGCTGTGACCTCAAAAATCTGCAGCTCCAAGGGACAGCCTAGAATCAATGGTAAATCTTATGTCGATAGCTGGGAACTGAAGGTCACCTAAGGACAAAGACAACCAAGTCCTAATAAAAATTGAAACCACTTCAGTACAAGGTATGAAAGGGGTTCAACATATGAAGGGGTAGACAAAGAGGTCACAATACAGAAAAAAGTCCACCAGATCAAGGAGATAAAATGAAGTAAATAAATAAAAAACTGAATGAGAAAAATAAAACCACAGATGACTGTGGGAAGCCTGCTGATGGCACTGCTGATGCTATGAGTAGGAAGCAGTGAAGGCCATGATGGTGGGTGATGAAAGGTGAGGAGAGAAAAGATGGGAATACAACAGGAAGGCTTCCTTATCTAAAGTCTGAAGAAATTTTTAGAGCTAGAAATGGGATGCTTTGCCACAAAGCAGGAGAATTGTTTTGTGGAGGGATGGGGGAGCATGAAATATAAACTCTGTCTAACATGGGTACTCATAATTAACGAGCTGCTCTTGCTTGTTAGCAATATAAAAATGTGCTGTAGGGAAAGTTTTTAACAGGACCTTTTAACATTAAACTTTATCCACACACCACAGTTATTTTTGCACAGCTAGGCAGTTACACTTCTTTTTCCTCCTCCTCTGTGCTGCCTCCAAGCTGCATTTTTTTCTCACAAGTGTCTCAAACCCATTTATGCAATGAGGCTTATGGAGCCTGATATTCACTCTAAAACAAAGACATCAGTACTGTCATGTACAATGCACCTTAGTAGTATTCTCAGCTTCTGCCTACTCCTCATGTCTTTCTGTTGCATGTCTGCCACTTGCTCTGTAAGTCATGCAGTCAGTTCTTTAAAACAAGTACTTCACCTACAGAGGTAAAAAGGTGAAAGAGACCTATATGGAAAAGGAGTATTTTGATCCAAAAGCCATTATAACTAAACAAGTAACTTGGTGCAGAACAGGGAACTTAAGAAGTGCCTTTGGATCTTCAGTTCTTCATGCTGGAGACTACCCAATGGAAGTCAAATGTTGCTGTGGAGGTAAGTAGCCAGGTATAGCTGCTGTCCATGGACAGAGAGGTACAGGGTCAACAGAGAGCTTACAGAAACCTTAGGTGTCATCCATTTATTGGGTCTGCCAGCCAAAGAGCAGGTGCTTAAGGAAGAGCTTCACTCTTGCTGATTTAATTTTTCAGGTTTGTTCTAATTTAGTGGTAATCTACAGCACTAGTAGTGCATGGTGTATCTGTGTTAAGAAGGTTTTCTCTGTGAGTCTGTGGCAGTTGCTGCTTCCTTTTTTCTGGAATCAAGTCATAGTTTCCATTTCTTCAAGCCCACCCAAACCTACAATTAAGCCACACATGTAATTTTACATGTATGTATAGCATGCCTGAACTCAGTAAAAGGATGTGTGGGTCAGTTTTAGCATTAGTATCAAATATATACTAATTGATACAAGCTTGAAAATTACCATCCATTTTTCAATTTTTACTTTTGGCCTTCTTTTCCCTTGAGACCCACAACCTGAGAGATAATCTCTAACCCAGGAATGAATATTATGCAACATGTAACACAGTTGTCATGATGTTTATGCAAATAGTAAAGGTATGAGGTGCCAGAAAGAAGTATGAGGCGACATGAAGAGATAAGAAAAGGACAAAGGCTCACTCTGTTTCAGTTTATGCTCATTCCATATACCAGAAATCTTTTGTTTTCTGCTTTTGAGATTTCTCTCAATGTGAATATATACTAGTGAATGAGAAAGCAATTAATACTATTAAATATTAATAAGCAATAGCAGGGTAGAAGAATATGAAAAAGAGCTGTATCTTAGTTCTCTAAGAAACAACTGCAGAAATAGAACAGGATAAGTCCATCACTTGTTTCCATGTGGGCAACTTGCCAGCTAACACGTCCATGACTAAAACTTATCTTTTTTAGTGCACCATAATGTTAGTGCAATGCTTTAAAAATAAATCTATTTTTGATTTATTTAGTTAAAGGCCATATTCAGTGTACCTCTCCCTCTACTGATAACTTCCTCTGTCTAATACAGATACCTTATTTTTATTATCTTCTTCTACTGCTAGGATAAGCACCAGAATGTCCACTGACTATAAACTGACCATGTGAACTCTCACCCTCTGTATTTCTCAATTAATTTTGCTGCTTGTAAAATGTACTTTAATTCTTCTCTTTCCTCAGCCAGCAGTTCCTCGTTTTTCTCCATATCTATTAGTGGTTCTTCTGTGGTTCTTTTTTCATGGGAAGTACACAAAAATTCATTGATTTCTGGAGGAGAGGATACAATAGTTTTTGCATGCATTGGGGGCACCTACTCAGACTCATACAACTCCTCCTTTTACAATACCCAGATTTTCTCTTTTGAAATATTAGATGGCAGAAAAACATGAGCTATTATTTTTATTTCTTAATATTTGGGAGGCACTCATGCACTACACTGCTGAGAAGTACTTAAGTACCTAGGCATAGAGATGATCCCATCAGCCTCTTCAACAGTTCAAGCCTCTACCCCATTGGCGAATAATAACACCAGTTAAGTACAGTACATGAAAATTGTATTTATTCCTTCCTCTATGCTTATGATTAAAGTAGTAGGATTTTTTTTTTTTTTTTTGCTAAGACCATTAGTTGTATCTTTTTCCCTGCAAGCCACATCTCTAAGGCAATTACTTATTGACATATAAGCCTAAATCCTAAATACACCTTCTATTCATAGCCACTTTGACCCTCCACATAGCCTGCAGGCTGCTTCCATGTATTAAGAAACTCTGTATCTGAACAGAGGAAAAAAGTAAGTTCCTCTATCCTTTATCCTTTGTACAGCAATGTGTTTCTCTCTGTTGTAAGGCCTGTGTTACATCTCAAAGCTGCATGCCTCGTCCATCTCAAAAGGATTCCTTCTTCTTTAAGAAGGTTGATTAAATACCTAGGTGACCTTTTTTTTAATTTTTGCTTTTTTTTTAAATAAAATGCTTATGTACAGATTTTTCCTTTTTTTTTTTTTTCTGAAAAAGAAATTACACAGGACAACAAAGTATATGGAAGAAAGAAACGTACAAACCAAAAAGGTTTCAAAGACATGATCTAGCATCCCACTTCAGTGAAAAAATGTCCCAAAGGAACTGCTCATGCTCTCACGATCAGATAAAAACTGAGGATGTTTAAGAAAGAATAGAAGCTCTGAAATACTGCAGAAAGTACTCCTCTAGACCTTCTCTTGATCTTCTATACAATATCCACTGATATTTTCTCACAGTTTGGGACAGGATCCAAAGGGTGGCATTCATCTGAGGGAGATGGAACAGCAGCATTTCTACAGAAAAACTTGAATTATTGGCTCAAAAATTGCTAACTCTCACATGAATTTTTTTTTTTAAAAAAAAGTTCCCAATAGCATTTTACACAAAATATTCAGAAGAGGAATGAATATGCACAACATTTTGGAGGAAAAGGCTGAGCTAGCAAACACTAGCGTACACTGCTTCACAGTAAATGTGTTCCAGAGACTGCTGTGCTTTTTGCATTCATTCAGTGACAGATCAGTCTAGGAGAATGGTAGCATCTGGATAAGGGCAGATGGCTAAACTGTCAAATAATGACATTTTACAAAATTTCAGCAGTCTAAGTGCAATCTGGTTCCAATCCCAAAGGCAGACAGGTAAACAATGGTGCAGAAGTTATATCACTAGCATATAAGATTATTGATTATAATTATTCTAGGGGAAAGAATTCTTCTCAGAAGATTAGGCTGACAGGAAGATTGAGAGCTCTCAAAAAGAATTAGGTGACTGCTCGTGGTTTTGTTCAGGCATCTATTTTGCTACATTTTCACCTTAGAAGAACTTGTTGTGATGAGCTAAGATAAAATGAAATTTCTCAGGGTAAAGATGTTAAAATCCACCATTTTTCTGTCATTCATGTTTCAGTGCAAAAATTTGCATTGGGGTCCAGAAATTCACCGCTAAGTCAGAGATAGCTGCTAAGAGAAGCCTTTGTCCTTACAACATGAGCGCACTTGGAAGCCAAAAAATCTTATCATCTGCATAGTTCAGAGGAGGAAATTCATTCATGAAAATATCAGAAAATAGTAGTTGATTCTGTGGAGAGAAACTAAAACATCTTTCCATCATTTGAACTTACAGGGAGAAAAAATTTAGAGTTTTGAATAGTCACTCCTAAATGCATATAAAATCAAGCTTCTGTAAAGAACAAGGAGAAAGCTTTTTTTTGTGGTAACTGGCATGGAAGAGAAGTCACAAAACAGACAAGTTAGAAGAGACTACTTCCACTTTAACTAACAATTTCTAGTCCTGTTGTACAACAGGAACAGCAAGATACCTTAGTGATGAAAGGTGAACCATAACCTACAGTTCATAGTGTTGTTCTAGAAAAGAAAGTGGAGAGTCCTAACTGAAATTTTTGCATATGTCAACAATCACTGATACCATCAGCTATGCAGTTACTTGAGTGACAGTAGAGCCTTACAGAAGTGAATGAGGGGTCCTTCTCGCTTTTGGTCCCTGCTTCTGGTGTTAATGTGCAGTTGTTCCTCAGCCTGGTATATACTGGTATGCATAGCTTTGCAGATTGGCAGTCTGTCATTTGCCCTGTTAAACTTACAGGTACCATGCTCATATAAGCACCTTCCCAGAGAACGGGCAGATAGACCTGTCAAAGGCAGATAGGCAGACAGACAGACAGGCCTGTCAAAACAGAAAGGAAAAAAAGAAAAAAAAAAAAAGAGCTATTCTGCTGGAAATATTAATAATATTAAAAATATCATAAAGTTTTCATCTACTTTTCATTAAACTCATATATAGGAATTTCTGTGCTTTACAGTGCTTGACAGATGTGATAAAATTACACGGAAGGTGTGAATTAACTGAAGTTCAACCTAAATAAAACCAAAGTAATACTGATCGGCAAGGGGAAGACTTTAAAAGAGTAAGTGAAGAAGTAAGGGAACCTGTTTTTTAAAATTGTACATTATTGCTGGTATGGCTTTTAATGTGCAGTTCATATTAGATTCACATTTTTTTCTGAGTTCATACTTGGCAAGAGTAACTCAGAAGCTATTACTATTCCTCTCAGATACTTGTATTACCATTTTTATTGACACAGTGATAATATTGAGGATATCTTTAAAAGAAACCATTCTACTTGGATATATCACAGCAATAACCACACTTTACCATCTGCAGAACAGAATAATCTAATCTCGGTGTGTGTTGACCACTATAGCTGAATGATGTCAATGTATGTATCAATGCATATGCTATTAATTATGTAATAGTTTAGAGCTGGAGTGCTAGTTGTGAATTAAGTGATATTAAACAGTGCAGAATCTTTTTTTTCTTCATAGTTATATTCTCACTCTTGACACATGGAATAAAACTTCCAATGTTAGAGCCAGAATTTTGTCAAGAAAACCTTATTCCTTTGGGATTTTCCTTTCCCAGTAGAATCATTATTGTCTAAAACAGTACTTGAACTTTCTGGTTTACTTTGATAGCATGGATTACCAGAGGGCAGATGCCTGGGTGGTATAGCTCTACCTCAGCTGTAGAATAGAGTGAATTCACAGATTATCTCTTTCTTGCAAAAGGGAATCATTGCTAACTTTCAGGTACACAAATTCAGATTTAGCTATCTGTAAATGATTGATTTAATAAGAGTTAACTGTTTCTTCAAAAGAACCAGGGTAAGATTTTACAGCATATATCCAGATGGGTTTGCTCATAGTAACGAGAAGTCGTTTGGTATGTATAGTATTTGTGGCACAGAGTACATGTCACTCTTAACTATGATAGTAAGGACAGAAGAATCTGGCTTATACAGTATCATGGATTTTGAGAAGAGTTGTATTGGCTACTCATGGAAAAGCCATTGAATACTGTTGGACGTGTTCATAGAGTGCTTGTTCTCATAACGAATTTTATTATTGATTACAGAACCTTCTGCTCTCCTGTGGTCAGTGCTAAAATTTTAAAACCATCATCCCAAGCCTAAGTTCAGAAATAACATTGAACACGGTTTATATGCTCTGTGTGTAATCACACTCGTAAGGTTCGTAACTAACTCATAAGTAACACAAGTTACAGCTCGTTACACCTTTTACCGATCTTCCTAGTTTAAAATCTTTATATTTTGTTTCTTATTTCTAAATTAATTGGCAACCTCCACTTAGGGAAGGTAAATAAGCAATTTCTTTCATATAGGCTGAAAGAAAATAAGACTAGAAAAGATACTGAAGAGTGATTTTATCCATCTCCTTGCCAAAAAGAGAGTAACCTATAGCTGAAGTACTCCACACAAACAACCTTTTGTTAAAGCCTTGCATGATAGAAATTACACAACCTGCCTTAGGTAATATATTTCTACAATCAACTACCCTTACTGCTTTTACCTGTCCTAAATGCCACTAACTGCAATTTAAGCCCTCATGGACTTCATACTTCAATTAGGATTGGAATTTTACTATCTCTCCAGGTAGACCTCAGTTTCCTAAACTTCTTGAATGTGCTTTAAAACCCCTTGCAGACTACAAAGAAATTGAAAATAAAAATGTATACATACAATGGATAAAGACCCTGCTTTGCATGGTTTCACAGGGCAAACATGGGACAAGCACTGTGGTAGGCAACAGCAAGGTAACCTATTTTCTATGTTACTGTCCCTAAAATAAGAAAAGATTAAGCTGCTAGTGTATAAGTATTTAGGTAAATAAACTGTCATCAACCCAACAATCAAACTGAGAAAATGTGAAGGTGGGATGAATCCAAAACTACATAGGCATAAGCTAATTCATATTCATAATATAATATATTATATATATTATATAATAAGTAATATATCCTCAATAAGGATACTAGTCTGTAACATCACAGCAGCTAACTAACTGGTTAATGGGAGCATATATTTGGGGGGATTTCAATGAAGTAACTAAGTAAAGTTAGTTATACATGATACTGAATAATGATACGTCCACATTGGGATAATTTCATCATCAAAAAATAGAGAAACTTTTTCATGAGATCTAGTTTCTGTGTATCATCCAGACTACACAAAGGAATCAAATCCAAGTTGTGTTTGCACCTTCAAATTTGAAAACTTTCCTAGCAAAGGAGAACTTGCTGCCATGCCTCACTGTATTAGCTCAGGGTGTGAACTTATGGCTTCTTCCTTCAAGTGTAATAACAGTCATGGTGGGGATTTTGAGGGAGATCTGATACATTAAAATGTTATCCGAGACCTGTTTAGGCTACCAAATTTCACTTCAGGTGTCTACTCAACAATTCAACTCAGAGCGAGTTGAATTGAACTCTGGTTTCAGTGACCAAACTGATTAGCTCTCCATTGACTATAAAGATGGTTTAGGTATCTATGATCACATGCAGAACCCTGTGTATAAATGCCTGACTAGATGCTTTAATCTGGAGCTGAACCTCTGCCCAACGTGGGATTCATTTGCCTAAAAAGCCATCTAGTACCATTTCACATACCATGACGTACATCACACAGGTTCTAGATGATCTGCCAAAAGATCAAGGGTACTCTGTAGGTCATTTCTGCCAGCTCCACAAAGGTGTCAGATATATAACGTCATTTGAAATTACTTTAGAAGCCTGTGTTTAGTTTACTAAGACTTTCTAGAGATGTCCAAATATTAGTTGCCTAAGACTAAGCTAGTCCCCCTTGACTCCGGCTACATTCAGTGAGGAAGAACAGGTAACCAACAAGAGCAATTAAATTAATTCATTAAATAAGAAAAAAAACCTGGCTCCTGGACATGCTTATTTTTCTCTGATTTCCCCTTATAAGAAGGGAATGAAGACTGTCTCACAGTAAAGAAAATTCATTTTTAGATGCCTAAACTATGATCTAAAGAGTCATCACCAAGAATCATGTAGTCAGTTCACTTTTCTTTGTGGGGTTCAGTTACTGATGCATAGGTCTCTAGAGTCGTGCTAGAGAACCTAGGGTGTCATACCTAGTTTCCAGAACACAAGTCTCCTGTTTCACAAGCCTCCCACCCATGCAGATGTTGCAGGTATCACCAATGGCAAGACACACCTATGTTTAGGCACCTGAATCCTGCTTTATGGGTTTATGGATATGGATGTAAGGGTAGAGGTAGAGAGAGATCTATGAATAGAAATGGTAAAAATCTGTCATATTCATTTGAGCACCAAGAGGTTCTAATTGCACTGACCAACCTGTAGCTGTTTTTCTCTCTAGTCATGCTCTGGTCCAGCTTTGTTGTACTCCAATTTGCTGACCCACACCTGCTGGAAGGTGAAGAGGGAAGCCAGGATGGCTTCTGCAATCTGGACAGAGTACCAGCACTCACGCTGTTGATGATCTTGATTTTCATTATGCTCAGTTCTAGGAACATTGATCTTCTGCACCCTATCAGCTATGCTGGGGTACACTGTGCTGCCAACAGACCACATCACGTCAGTGGGCAGGTCCTTATAGATATCCACATCATGCTTCAGACTGGAAATGAAGATATTTTTGTGGATAGCACAGGGAGTAGGAGGAGAAGAGAGTTTGTAAAGAAAGATTATAGAAAAGATGCTTACATGCTGGTCAGGGCAGTTAGAACCTGGCACTGCACTCAGGGCCCTGAGAAAGTCAGGGAGCTTTAGTTTGTTAAGGACTATCACAGAGACAGAGCTACCCAAGATATGCAGGAGAATTATAGATACAGTTCACCCTCACTTTTTTTTTTTACCCTGCAGCATATCAAGAAAAGGCAGTCAGTCAATTAAAATAATGACCAGTAAATATGGAAGCAGTAAAACAGATATAAAATAAAAACTATTTTATATATTTCAGAATCAACTGCTGAAATTTACAGACAGAGAAAGTTATCACCAAATACTGTGGTTGGAGTTTTAAAAGGGCTGAATAATTTTAGGACCAGTTACAGCATTTATAGTTATAAAAAGCTAAGACAAGAATGCATCTAGATCTCATGCCTCAGGGCACAGGAGTGGATCACCTGCCATCAGGATGGGCTTTTTCCCACAATGTGTATCACTATAAGGTCAGTGGAGTACAGTGTGGTAAATTTAACTTTTCCCTAATGTATCACTTAACGGACAATTACCAGAGACATGAGGCTGGTTTGGAAGGAACAATGGCCCATTCTAAAACAGCTCTAATGAATACAACTGGGAAAAAGTCCATTAGAAAAATCAAGTAAAGAATTACTTTTTTATTAACTATTTCATATGAGATAAAACAAATAGAACTTATGTTCATGATCAGAAAATCATAACAGCAAATCTAATTCTTTCAATTAACTTATTAAATGAGTAGTGCTAGAGCCTGGGTCACTAAAGGAGTCCGAATTGTTAAGGAGGGAGGCAAGTAGTTATTGATTTAAGCTGAGCACTGTGCAGAACTTATATGAAGATGTAAATCAAGGACCATGCTTCAGTAGTAAACATTATTTACTTTAATTCAGTATCTTTGTAAGAATGAGAAGCAAAGGACCTTATACCTTTCAGTAATATCTGGTGAGTTTATAAAGATGAGTAAGCATGTTAAGAGAATTTAAAAGGAAGTAAAAATGTTAAATACTTTATGCGGGTGAGGACTGCGTAAAGCCAGTGGGTTTGATGCTTAGAGTAAGTGTATACTGCTTTTAAAAAAAGAGAAAATATTTTTCAAAGAGGATAAAAAAACTGACATAAAAAAGATGAGCAAAGGAGACAGTAGAATTAAAGACAACCTTCTAAAAAAAAAAAATATCTAAATGAGGAAAATATGAAAAAAAAAGGAGTGTATAATTTGGCAAGTTAAATATTAAACCATCACATAATAGTCAAGAAAAAATAATGAGAAACTCCTGGTAGAAGCATAAAACTAATAATGAATATTTTCTTTAAACAATTTTAAAACAGAAAGTCTGTCAGTAAGATGACAGATGTGAGATAGAGGTGCAAAAAGAGTCTCCAAGGAAGATAAAGCTGTAGCAGAAATACTAAATAAATTCTTACTACTCATCTTCATTGGAAGAGTAACCTATATTTTAGGGGGATATTATATTGAACTAAAATGTCAATAGGAGAAGTTTTAGAAGAGAGTAGTAAAATAAACAGTAACAAGTCTCCCAGACCCATCAGTATTAACTCAAGTTCTAAAAGAATACTATATTGGTGAACTATAAACTGCTTGCAATTTGAAATTAAAACTGACTTGCTACCAAAGGAACAAAAAATACAGTAAGGGTGAATGTGGGAATCTTCATACCAGTCTGAATTCTTTAGTCAGCAAATTTGTTGAAATTAATGTGAAGAGTAAAATGAGTAGACATATGGATAAATGTGATATAATTGGGAACTGGGACCACAGCTCCTGTAGCAGGAAGGCATGCCTCACAAATCTATTAGACAACATGAACAATCACACAGAGAAGGATGTCCCAATAGTTCAGGAGAGCATTGGCAAAGATCCAACCCTAAGTCAGACAACCCTGAGTAAACAGCTCAGCTCAGCAGTGGGCAGAGATATGAAGTTGCCTTTCAGAAGTACAAATTAGCCCATGTGCAGGGCCATGCTGACGCACCTATAGAGCCTCATAATCTGGCGAGAGGCTATTCAGCAAAAACTTGAGGTGACCAGCACAGTATTTCATTGGCCATTGTAAACAAGATATCTGTGAAATGGGGACAACTGTGAGGAGATACAACAAAACATTAGGAATACCTCTTGTTCAGGGACCTATGCACAGGCAAACCGGTGCCCATACTTAGAAGTATTGAGCTATGCAAAGTCCATGTAAATCACACAAGCAATCTTAACTACTTCACTAAATCACAGTGGAAGGATACAGCCCCCAGGCAAATTTTTCAAGAGATGCCTGCAAGAAACACACTAACATTATAGGCAAATGTGTTTTGGGCTACATCTATCCTACCTGGCCGAGCTAAAATAAGAAATCTAGGAGGTCAGAAGATTATCATAATACAGAGCCCTTAGAATAACAGCAGAGAGCAAGGGGAAGCCCAGTGGCTCAGCTCCCCATCAATAATGAACCGGTTCATTTTTCCAACGGTCAAAAGGGTTTTCTGCTTCTGTCATGAACAAAGGCAGGCTGCTTAGCAGGGCATGCAAAGACCCACCACACAGCCCAAAAATCTCCATGGACCATTCTTTCATCAGGTCTAGAGCAGGTTTCAGAAACTCACTTCATTTGGTGAATAAACAGCTCAGAGCAAATGGAAAGATACCTGCTCCATCAAAAAAAGAGCTACTAGTTTTCAGTTATGTTTGTTTGCTGTCTTTCTGCCATCCTTCTCCCCTGCAGTGTTTGGTAAACCTCTGTCTAATAAGTTGGCAAAGCAGAGAAAAATTGTGATAATACACCAGTGGTCAACAAGCCAGCCTTTAAAGAAAAACACTGCTGATAAGATAAACAGCTTGTGATGTACTTAATTACAATATTTCATACTCATTTAGCCATCTCCACATCACAGCACTAACAAAGTGGATTTCAAACAGGAAATAAGACTCCCTCCCACAAGCCCAGAGGGCTAATTATAAAATAGCAACCTACTTTTTTTTTTGCTAGTGAGTGTATTTTTTTTTCCAGTAGAATTTATTGAGCTCATTACCAAGCTGCTTATGAAGTGATTTGAAATGAGGCAACATTAAAGCATTCTGAAAATCCCTTGTACTTAGTCATCTTGACACTTTGTTTGAACTTGAAGCATTAATATGAAATAACTGCAGCAGCCCCATATTTCTGATTCTATTGTTTGACAGCACATTTAAACTCTAAAAGATGATATTATCAAGGATTTTTAATCAGCACAGTAATTTGTAGGAGTGTCTCAAGTATTCATAACTTTGAAAAGACCAAAGGGACATGCCTGTGAGAAACAAGACAGGTACAGTGCATGTCAGCAATAACACAGCAATGTGCAACAGAGAGTACAAGCACTGCTGGAACTGAGGGGGGTTTTATTGCTTTTTACAGGCAAGACTGAAAATTGAAAGATACACATCAAAGCCACTAAAGAACTCCACACACTGTACCTTATTAGCCTGGTTTTACCTTCTGTAATCACATTATATAATATGCATCACCAGATTAACCTGCTTGGGGTCAGCAGAGGGGCCACCATAAATATATTTGAAGTGAAGTCTGTGAAGGTTTTCAAAGTCGGAAAAAAATCTATAGAGAGGAGTAGTAAAATCCATGGAAATCTATAGCATATTAAAGTGAAATCTGTGAATAGCTTTTCTTTTCACCGTTCCCCACACACACCTGTGCATTAGTGTTTGAACTAATAATTAGAGCCAATGGAAATGCTTCTGTTGAAAGAAAGGGTTTAACATCATCCTTCACTCTAACTGCATTCTAATGTTCTGCCTACCTTATTACAAAGCCTTTAAAGGAAAAGGGAAATCATTTGTAAGAGAACAAATGGGCACTAGTAGTACAAACACTGAGTGTATCACAGTGTGGTCTCTCTCCCGAAAAGGGCAAGCATCCCCAAATGTGGTTTACAACAAAGAGGGGGCAGATTCTAGCCAAAAGTGCGCATCAAGGGTACAAGAAGCTCCATCCTCCCTCCAATACTTTCTGCTGTCAGAGAGAGAGCGTTTTGGACCCTTCATGGGGTGTACTTTGAAACGAGATCTCCAGCAGAACAGCTTGGAACCTGCAATCCTCTGCAGCCCTCTTAGTATGCGTGATGGCCTCCTATGCACAGCCTTAAACTAATAAGGAAACACCGAGATAGATGTGTTGAGTCGTAATCTGGAAAGAATTCATTAGCTAAGCAGGATCTAGCCAAGTCATTACTTAGGAGACCCCCCGAGGAATTCCCATGCAGTTTAGAGAAATAGCATCAGGCCCCTGTTTTCCAAACCTGCACAGTTCTGTTAATAAAAGCTGATGCCTAAAAAAGCTTACTCCCCAAAAAGCTGATATATTGCAACAAAACAAGAAGAACAAAGCAGAGAGGAAAGGAATAGAAAACAAACAAATGCAATGGCTGGCCAGCTGCAGCATTTGCATCTCTCCACCTGTTTAGCTGCTACATGGTTGGAGGGTTCAGCACTTGATCTGGAAGATCACTTGAGAAAGTATTTCAAGACTAATGAGGTGTTGCTTTTTCTGTCATAATTCAGAGCCTTGAAGATGTTTTCACCAACTAGAAGAGCAGCTTCCCTATCTAGATTTCTTACAGTAATGGCATGCTATCATGTAGATCAACTTACAATGTCATTTGCTGTCTTAATGAGGATTTCAATGAAACTCTGAAAAACTGATGGGAAGTCAGAGTATGGTCTGCTTTTTTGAAGTTGTTTCCCCCTTTCTGGAAAGAAGAGATGAGAGATCTCTGTGTTGTGTTAAAAAACCCAAGCATATAGAAAAAAAAATATATAAACCAGAAGATTTCATGAGAATATATTTTATACTGCACATTAATTCTTTGTGAGAGTCGATAGAATATGGATGATAAATCCGTACATTTTCCCTTAATTTGAACCCATGTGAACTGATAGTGATTAAAATCTGTGACCATTTTTAGTTCAGTAGTTGGAATGAGAAGACGTTTGCCAGGCTTCTTTTCATGTCAGTCACAAAATGGTGGGGCAATATCAGAAGACCTACACTGCTGTCAAATATTCCTTTCTGTAGTATGGAAAAAAAAAGGTGTTCAGAAGTTTTGTGTTGTCAGTTCGGCTTCTGAAGTTCTTCTAAACAGTATTTAAAGATACGGATTTTCATTTCATCATTCAGGAAAAACATTACCTTAACATTGAGCAATATCATATTGCTTTTGCCCACAAAGCAAATATCTGCTTGTTTAATAGTTAATTTGACTCATTTTTATATTTGTTTTCTGCTTTTAAAACAACAAAAGTAAAAATGAATAAAGTTACCTATTATACATCTGTTCACTTGTAGGACAAAAGCAATACAATGTTGCTCAAGGTTAAAATGGTTCCACAACTTACGCAACACAAAGAATTATTTTTATCCTATGGCATAATTTTAATTGGTTATTTTCCCTTGTGAAATGTTCAGTTGGTTTTATTTGTACTCCTTTGTGTGTTTTCCACACTTCAACGTCATATTTAGGACAATTTTGGATATGCTCTTTGGTTCCTCTTCTTAAGGGGAGAGCTAGAGCAGTTATTCTCATCACTGACAAATCCCAGGGAGGTATTTGGATCAACCTGCAAAATATTGCCCCCTCAAAAAAGAAAAAAAAAGAAGGGAAAGAAGCTAATTATCCAATTGTGACGTAGATGTCTTGTGTAGAACATGAACTAAATAAGAAGAAGTTATTTTTAGACAAGGGGTGTTGTGTCTCCTGATCTTACAAGGAAAGTTTCTGTTTTGATGGGTTATTCCATAGTTGTCTACAACACTGCTGGTGTTTTTCTCTGAAAAGCCTTTTATTTTTCCCAAATGAGATATTGTACAAGTCTAATTCAGTGTGGTAATCCTGATGTTCTTTTTATTGCTTACTTGATATAATACAAGCTTAAGTTTCCCATTGCTCTTATTACTAAGTTTAACTTGTTGGACCTGTTGAAAACAACATTGGAGTCTATATATAGCAGTGAAATGGCGGTGAGTTTCATCTGAGTATAGCAAGCAAATTCTCTGGAGTGCAAAGTACCTGTAGGAGCAGAGCTATAGACAGCATGGAGCAAGGGCTGTGTTCCAGTGTTCCTCTGATGGAGATGTCAAATGGGGGGGTAAAAGCATGTTAATGTCAAGAACTACAGCTGCTGCCAGTCAAGATAAGAAGCTGCTAGTGAGCAGCAGCATCAGAAAAGTTAATGCTTTCAAACAAATTTGGGGGTTGTGGCAGTTGGAAAGGTTGCAAATGTGACCGGATGGTGAAAGAGGAGGGAGGTCAAAATTGCACTATGGCTGCAGATGGAAGTATAATCCCAAATAGCTAATGTCTGAGAATATATAATAACCGGTACTATCTTTTCATTTTTCAGATCAATGAGACCTAGCATTTTTTCCTCAGCCTCATGATCATCTGTTTTCATTTCTGACTTTTATGAACTACAGCTCAGACATTTTAATGAAATTTAGTCATGGCTGTGCTCAGCCTATGACAACTGACTGACCGGGGATCCCAGGCTCTTTTTTAAGAGTCATCTCAAGCTGAGGCCAACAGTAAAATTGGGTCTCCTGCCTCCTAGGTAAATGCTCCAGCCACATAGATGCTACATAAAAGCCAGTCAACAGCACCACCACCAGCCTATGAGATTTGGGCAGAAATGAATGCTGTTTAGCATGCATTCAGACTTGGCAGATAGCTGCCAAGGGAGCCCCAGAGCACTCTCCTAAGGGGCATTATCCAGAGATGTGCACCCCGATAAACTGCTTAGTTAAACAGCAGTACATCTCAATATGCACAGTAATAGGACTTCTGTCATTTAAGTGAACTTTCTGGCAAAATCTTAGTGGCCTCTGCCTATAGCTTTGTAAGTGCACAAGTAGTTTGAACAGTTTTCCTGGAGCATTTTCTCTGTCTTACGTGCCCATCTTCAACATTCAGGCAAGTGTACTTTTTAGTATCTTAGCCAAGGTGATTTGGAAAGTCCCTAGATGAACGTCTGTCCCTAAATACCATTTTAAACCTGAACCACAGTTCAGGTATCAGTCTGAGATCTGTAAGAGATTTAATCCCTACTCATTTACCTTTAAGACTCTGGACCTTAAAAACCTCAAGTCTCATTAAAAATCATTGATACTAAAATTTCTAGAAAGCTTTTTTAAGATTAAAAGGTTTTTACCAACAAAAGGGTACCAGCATATTACACCATTGATGTGCTGTCAGTGAGGATCTGGCCAAATGGGAAAAGCTGAACTTTGTAGTGAAATAGTTAAAGCATTCCTGGAGGGTAAAAGACACTATACTGGCACAATAGCTTTTGATTTGTTTGTTTCTTTGTTTTAAGTTTGAATATGTATTGACACTGTATCCTCTTTCTTGCGTATCTTCAGCCATGTGGGACCACACATCTACATATTCTAACATAGGATATTTATACTGGTGATGCCAAGTCCTTAACAAGAAGTCAACTAGGTGTTGCAACATCTACTGGAACAACTTTTAAGCATCTTTAACAATCTCAGCCTAGGCATCTGAACATAATAGTGACTATGACCACACCAAACTGTGTGGCAGCCGTCCCAGGAACCAGGGTGCCAAGGTATTTAGTTTCAGAATCAGCAGAGCTACACCGGAGAGTTTTGAAGGAGCAATGAAAGGCATGACAAGTCTGGTTCATTTAAAATCATCTGATCTTCTTTCTAGTTAAACATTATAGAAAACCTTTTTCAGCTCAGAAAAAAAAGCTCAAGAAAATAACTCCCCAGCTGTTTTTTGCTGATAACTACCAGCACTAGGAGAAAGCTGTAACTGCATTCTCTAGGAATTCCTGACTACCAGCCAAAGAGCACTCTGTATTATATGGCTGTAACAAGACTCCTCTTAATAATATTGTAATTCATGCATGAAGACTCTTTCACATATGTTTCATAGCTAAGCTTGCTTAAGATGTATGTTATCTGTTTTGCAACTCTTACAGATATTTGATATGAATCTAGAGAAGTACATAATCTTCAGTATAAGCCATCTAAAGGGCAAATAATCAAAACTGATGAAAGCAAGTAAAAATTATATTATGTCTTCTTCAGTCCCACTTAATACAACAGAGTGTAAAAATTACAATGGGACTAAAAAGATTGAAGTTTTTGTCTACAAGTGGCTCCACAAACCCCTGTACAAAAATTATCCTTCAAAGCAGAAGGTTTACATGTAAGTTCAGTGTGTCATATTCACCAAGTTGACCATGCTTTCGGACTATGGCCTACTACTACCTCCTTCCACTAAGAGAAAAGAAAAGACTGTGCTATACATTACTGGTAAAAGGAAGATAGCATAGCATAGCATAGCACAGCATAGCATATTTCAGTTGGAAGGGACATACAACTATCTCTAGTCCAACTGCCTGACCAGTTCAGGGCTGACCAAAAGTTAAAGCATGTTATTAAGGACATTGTCCAAGTGCCTCGCAAACACTGACAGACTTGGGGCATTGGCCACCTCTCTAGGAAGTCTGTTTCAGTGTTTGACCACCCTCTTGGTAAAGAAGTTCTTCCTAATGTCTAGTCTAAACCTCCTCTGGTGCAGCTTTGAACCATTCCCATGTGTCCTGTCACTGGATACCTGGGAGAAAAGCTCAGCACCCGCCTCTCCACTTCCCCTCCTCAGGAAGCTGTAGAGAGCAGGAAGGTTGCCCCTCAGCTTCCTTTTCTGCAAACTAGACAAACCCAAAGTCCTTAGCCACTCCTCACAGGACATTCCTTCCAGCCCTTTAACCAACTTTGTTGCTTTCCTCTGGATGCACTCAAGGACCTTCACATCCTTTTTAAGTTGTGGGGCCTGGAACTGCACAGAGTATTCAAGGTGAGGCTGCACCAATGCTGAATACACCAGGATAATCCCCTGTTTTGACCTGCTGGTTATACTGTGCACCCCAGGATGCGTTTTGTCCTCTTGGCTGCTAGGGCACACTGCTGACACCCCCAGATCCTTTTCTGCATGTCTGTTCTCCAGCCAGTCCTCTCCCAAATTGTACTTGTGCCCAGCATTATTCTTTCCTCGGTGCAGGGTCCAGCATTTGGACTCGTTAAATTTCATCCCACTAATCACTGTCAAATGCACCAATCTATCTAGAGCTGTCTGCAAGGCCTCTTGCCCCTTAAGAAAGTCAACAGCAACTCCCAGTTTGGTATCATCAGTAAACATGCTAATGGTGCATTCAACTCCTTCATCCAGGTCTTTGATAAATGTATTGAACAGAACTGGCCCTAGAGTTGAACCCTGAGGAACACCGCTGGGAATAGTTGCCAGCCAGATGTAGCCCCATTCACTACAACCCTTTGAGCTCTGCCCTTCAGACACCTCTTCACCCAGTGCACCATGAACCCTCTCATCCCACATTTGGATAACTTGCCCAGAAGGATGCTGTGAGGGACAGTATCAAAAGCCTTACTAAAATGCAAAAAAACCCACTGCCTTCCCTTCATCCACTACACTATGAGTTCAAATCAGAAAAAACTGGAGAAAAGGCCTGACATCATAGAATTGTCTTAAAAAAAAAAATGTTACTGACATGGAAGTTCTGAAAAAAAGCTACTTGTACAGGTAACATAGAATCATCAAAAAAGTTAGACTGGGCCAGACCTCTGTGGATTATTTATTCCAACCCTCTGCCCAAAGAAGGGCTAATTTTAAACTTAAATCAAGTTGCTTAGAACCTTGTTTAGCTAAACAAAAATCATCAAGATCGAACACACACCTATGCAGCAAGGCAACCATCCCAAATCCCCCAACAATCTTCTGTTGTTTATTAAATCTTTTGCAAGTTCTGGTAGATAAAGGAAACTCAAGAATACAAACCATGCCTGCTAAAGAAAATAATTTGGTATGTGTTCCTCTGTTCTATCATTGTTGCTAGGACAGTGAAAGTTAGAGATCACAGCACTGCATGAGCAGAAGCCACATGCCAGACCCTGCCTAGCAGGGCAAAGCTGTCCACCATGGGATGAACATTATGTGCTAAAAGGAAGGTCTTCAGTAGTAGTCTGCAGTGCTCAGTAAGTCACAAGAAGTATCAAACAATAGTAAGCAACAAATAGTTAATGTTTGAAAAACATTTAGGTCAAGATTAAGTGGAAAAACCCCTAGGCTTTTTTGACAAAGTATTTACTACTTCAACCACTTGATCAGACCTGACACTTACCTTGATCTCATGATTCTAAAAATCACATTCACATTTTCACAAAAGCCACAATCATTCTAAATATTGAAGTTAATTTTTCTGTCTGCTGTGTAGTGGCTCATAATTTCTGCATTTTGTAATCACTGTAATGAGTACAACTATGCTTGTAGGTCAATAATACCTGCTCATAATGAGAAATATACCAGAGGACTGTGTCTTAGTTACCCAGCCTTTCACTGATACTTTACAACTCACCTATTATGTTTTCCTTGTATATTTTTGAACCAACTTCTCTTTCAAAGCCATTTCTCCAACTGTTTAATTAGCAAGCAAGTAGAGTTAATTAATTAACTAGTTAGATGTGAGCCATCAGGGGAAGCTGGAATGGGAAAAGACTCTACTGTTACTTCACTTTCAAAAGAACAAAACCTGCTTCCCAAAAAATCTTTCAAATACCTTTTTCCTTCCTTTAGAAGTGTCTGTGTGCACTGCTGAAGTTAAGGATCTACCAAATTTTCAATTATAAACCCATTTTGGAGCTCCTGTACCTTCTGAACAGCTGAACCAATTCACCTCAAGTTGAAACAGCCTACAAGGTTTCAGCTCAAAGGAAATTTTTTCCCCCAGAGAACTTAGAGCATGTAAAAAATTACTTCTGTAGGTATGTTTTTTTTTTTTCTTTGTTTTTCTTACCATTCTAGAATTCAAACCCACTCTTACATTGTTCTTTTCAAAGATGACATTCTACCACCCCATAACATAAAGGAACTTAGCATCTTTTGCCCTATTTGTGAAAAGAAAAGAAAATGCAATGGATGTCCAGCTGGTGATACACCTTGAAATTCAGTAATTCTTTGTGAGCAGTAACTGTTCCTTTGCACATTTGATCACACTGAAGAGCCATAGGGATTCATGAAGCACACACTGCATGTAGCACAGGAATGGGTGACACTAAGGCAGTTATCCTGAGATAGCATATTTCAAGCAGAGGGCAAGACAAATGAATACTGTAGGTGCGATAACTGTTCATCACATAGTAGCTTCTACAACAGATGCTGGTTTTTTTCCAAAACTAGTAAATAAAATGAAAATATTTCTGGGAGGAAGCATTTCTATAATGAAAAAGTGATCCACGGAGTGTAAGTGATTCTGCTTAAAACAGTCTGAACTTCCCTCTGCCAATTTATGGTTCCAGTTCAGACAAGCCTGGAATCCAGAGTACATTTGTTATTCTTTGCAGCTACTCACTCTATAAATAGTGTTTCATGTCCCAATGATTTTTCTTCTGGTTCAATAAAATTCTGTTGAATTTCGGTCTTCTCCACTTTTGATTCTCTTCTGTATATTCATGACCTTCCTCACATCTGGCTAGTCCCATTTAAATCACCAACAGAGGAAGAACAGGTCACACAGTCATTTTAGGAGTCAGACTCCAAGTGTTTTCTGAGACAGTTTCCTTTCGTGTCAATGCCAAATTAAGGCTTTCAAAAAAGGTAAGCACATATTTTTGCAGTTATCTCATGTGAAGATACATTCTATGCTTAATTTCCTCCTTTTACCACAAAAGCAGCCACAAAGTTTGTTGACATCTCAGAATGAGAAGAGGGAGCAGGGTGCATCAGCATATCCCAGGAAACAGTTTTTAATAGTATTTCTGTCTTACTATTGCTTTGCATGTGCTCCAGGGCAGATAATTTGCTCACTCAACAGTTTAGATTGTTCTCTGTAGCAAAAGGACAATATTCTCACTCCTGATAAATGACTCCATGAGCTCCAAGGCAATATTCTGTGTTAATATCAAATGTTGCTATTTCTACTCAACTGGTTATATTTTTCAAGTGTTCTCTTGATGCATTTGCACTTGATAAGGAAATGTTAGGGATGCAAAATATTTGACTGCAGATGTGCTATTTCAGTGTTGCTTTTTCTGGATACATTCCTGTTTCCTGTCCAATGTTTCATCCACAAGGAAGAAATGCAGCCTTAGAAAGGATGTCATGGGAAAGAGGAATCATCCAGTTCATGCAACCAATCAGAGTCACTGTGTATCATACGGTAAGAGGAGTTCAGAATTCAGAGTTTGATCTCAGTAAGAATAGTATGCATCCATTTATTTCACCAGAATCACACCAGGATTATAGTTACAAAAAGTAGAATTTGATAATAGAACTTGAACTCTCCATAGACAAGAAAAGCAGGTAAGATTGATAAAAGTATTATTTGGATGTATGAGTTCTCATAAGAACAGGAACTTACCTGCCTTCACGTGTGTGACCCTTTGCAGACCTGACCCTATCCCCTGTCCCAGCATTCTGGTGTAGATGAGGCCGCATGCATGGGGATGACGTCTTCCACGTTGCTCATATAACATCCTCCGCAAGAATCAAGCACATTAACAATTCATCTGTAGAGGATTATAGAATCATAGAATCATTTAAGTTGGAAAAGACCTTTAAGATCATCAAATCCAACCGTAAACCTAACACTGCCAAGTCCATGACTAAACCATGTCCCTTAAGCATCACATCTACATGTCTTTTAAATACCCTCAGGGATGGTGATTCAAACACTCCCTGGGCAGCCTGTTCCAATGCTTGACAACCCTTCTGGTGAAGAAGTTTTCCTAATATCTAATCTAAACCTCCCCTGGCACAACTTGAGTCCATTTCCTCTCGTCCTATCACTTGTTACTTGGGAGAAGAGACCGACACCCATCTCGCTACAACCTCCTTTCAGGTAGTTGGAGAGAGCAATAAGGTCTCCCCTCAGCCTCCTCTTCTCCAGGCTAAACAACCCCAGTTCCCTCAGCTGCTTCTCATAAGGCCTGTGCTCCAGACCCTTCACCAGCTTTGTTGCCCTCCTCTGAACATGCTCCAGCACCTCAATGTCCTTCTTGCACTGAGGGGCCCAAAACTGGACACAGTATTCCAGGTGTGGCCTCACCAGCGCCAAGTACAGGGGCACAATCACCTCCCTGCTCCTGCTGGCCACACTATTCCTGATACAAGCCAGGATGCTGTTGGCCTTCTTGGCCACCTGGGCACACTGCTGGCTCATATTCAGCCAGCTGTCAACCAACACCCCCAGGTCCTTTTCCATTGGGCAGCTTTCCAGACAGTCTTCCCCAAGCCTGTAGCATTGCATGGGGTTGTTGTGACCGAAGTGCAGGACCCGGCACTTGGCCTTGTTAAACCTCATACAGTTGGCCTCGGCCCATCAGTCCAGCCTGTCATAGAATCAGAGAATCATAGAATGCTTTGTGTTGGAAGGGACCTTTAGAGGTCATCTAGCCCAACCCCCCTGCAGTGAGCAGGGACAGCTTTAACCAGATCAGGTTGCTCAGAGCCCCATCCAACCTGACCTTGAATGTTTCTAGGGATAGGGCCTCCACTACCTCTCTGGGAAACCCATTCCAGTGCTTCACCATCCTCTTTGTAAAAAATTTCTTTCTTATGTCTAGTCTAAATCTATTCTTCTTTAGTTTAAATCCGTTATTCCTTGTCCTGTCAAAACAGGCCCTGCTAAAAAGGTTGTCCCCATCTTTTCTATAGGCCCCCTTCAAGTACTGAAAGGCCACCAATAAGGTCTCCTCACACCCTTCTCTTCTCCAGGCTGAACAACCCCAACTCTCTCAGCCTGGCCTCATAGGAGAAGTGTTCCACCCTCGGATCATTTGTGTGGCCCTATTCTGGACCCACTCTAGCAGGTCCATGTCCTTCTTGTGCTGAGGGCTCCAGAGCTGGACTCAGTACTCCAGATGAGGTCTCCCCAGAGCAGAGTAGAGGGGCAGAATCACCTCCCTCGACCTGCTGGCCACGCTTCTTTTGTTGCAGCCCAGGATACGTTTGGCTTTCTGGGCTGCAAGCACACCTTGTTGGCTCATATCCAGCTTTTCATCTACCAGTACCCCCAAGTCCTTCTCTGCAGGACCGCTCTCAATTCCTTCATCCCCCAGCCTGTATTGATATTGGGGGTTGCCCCATCCCAGGTGCAGGACCTTGCACTTGGCCTTGTTGAACCTCATGAGGTTCACACTGGCCCACCTCTCCAGCTTGTCCAGGTCCCTCTGGATGACATCTTGTCCTCCTGGTGTGTCAACCGCACTACTCAGCTTGGTGTCATCTGTCCAGGTCCCTCTGTAGGGCCTTCTTACTTTCAAGCAGATCAACACTCCCACCCAACTTGGTGTCATCTGCAGAATTACTGAGGGTGCACTGGATCACCTTGTCCAGATAACTGATAAAGATATTAAACAGAACTGGCCCCAGTGCTGAGCCCTGGGGAACACCACTTGTGACCGGCTGCCAGCAGGATTTAAATCCATTGGGCCCAGCCATCCAGACAGTTTTTTACACAGTGAAGAGTACACCTGTCCAAACCATGAGCAGCCAGTTTCTCCAGGAGAATGCTGTGGGTGGGAAATGGTGTCAAAGGCTTTACTAAAGTCTCGGTAGACAACAACTACAGCGTTTCCCTCATCCACTAAGTGGGTCACCTAGTCATAGAAGGAGACCAGGTTAGTCAAGCAGGACTGGCCTTTCATAAACCCATGTTGACTGGACCTGATCACCTGGTTGTGCTTTATGTGTCACGTGATGGCACTCAGGATGATCTGCTCCATAACCTTCCCCGGCACCAAGGTCAGACTGACAGGCCTGTAGTTCCCCAGATCCTCCTTCCATCCCTTCTTGCAGATGGGTGTCATATTTGCTAACCTCCAGTCAACTGGGACTTCCCTGTTTAGCCAGGACTGCTGATAAAGGATTGAAAGTGTTTTGGTGAGCACTTCTGCCAGCTCCCTCAGTACCCTTGGGTGGATCCCACCTCGCCCCATGACTTAGACACTTGTGTGTGTCTAAGTGGTGTAGCAGGTCATTAACCATTTCCCCTTGGATTATGGGGGCTTCATTCTGCTCCCTGTCCTTGTATTCCAGCTCAGGGGACTGGGTACCCCGAGAACAACTGGTCTTAATATTAAAGACTGAGGCAAAAAAGGCATTAAGTATCTCAGCCTTTTCCTCATCCTTTGTCACTGTGTTTCCCCGTGCATCCAGTAAAGGATGGAGATTCTACTTAGCCCTCCTTTTGTTGCTAATATATTTACAGAAACACTTTTTATTGTCTTTTACAGCAGTAGCCAGATTAAGCTCTAGTTGGGCTTTGGCCCTTCTACTTTTCTCCCTGTATAACCTCACAACATCGTTGTAGTCTTCCTGAGTCACCTGCCCCTTCTTCCAAAGCTCATAAACTCTCCTTTTTTTCCGGTGTTTCAGCAAAGCTTTCCTTTCAGCCAGGCCAGTCTTCTTTGCCACCAGCTTGTGTTTTGGCACATGGGGACAGCCTGCTCTTGTGCCTTTAAGATTTCCTTCTTGAAGAATGTCCATCCTTTCTGGTCTCCTTTGCCCTTCAGGACTACCTCCCAAGGGATTCTGCCAACGAGGCCCCTAAACAGGCCAAAGGCTTCCCTCCGGAAGTCCAAGGTGGCAGTTCTGCTGACCACCCTCCTTACCTCTCCAAGAATCGAAAACACTATCATTTTGTGATCGCTATGCCCAAGACAGCTTCCAAACATCACATCACCCACAAGTCCTTCTCTGTTCACAAACAACAGGTCTAGTGGGGCACCTTCCCTAGTTGGCTCACTCACCAACTGTGTCAGGAAGTTATCTTCCACACACTCCAAGAACCTCCTAGACTGTTTCCTCTCCGCTATATTGTATTTCCAGCAGACATCTGGTAAGTTGAAGTTCTCCATGAGAGCAAGAGCTACCGATTGTGAGACTTCTCCCAGCTGCTTATAAAATATTTCATATGCCTCTTCATCCATCCGCCTCATGGAACAGTTCATATTGAGTGAGCTCAACAGGCATGCGCAGGTCAACCGGGGGATCGGGCCCAGCCAGCATGGGTTCATGAAAGGCAGGTCCTGCTTGACCAACCTCATCTCCTTCTATGACCTGGTGACCCGCCTGGTGGATGAAAGAAAGGCTGTGGACGTCATCTACCTGGACTTCAGCAAAGCCTTTGACACCATCTCCCATAGCATTCTCCTTGTGAAGCTGGCAGCCCATGGCTTGGACGGGGGTACTCTTCGCTGAGTAAAAAACTGGTTGGGTAGCCAAGCCCAGAGAGTAGTGGTAAATGGTGTTAAGTCCAGTTGGTGGCCAGTCACAAGCGGTGTTCCCCAGGGCTCTATTTTGGGGCCAGCTTTGTTTAATATCTTTATCAATGATCTGGATGAGGGGGTTGAGTTGTGCCCTCAGTAAGTTTGCAGATGACACCAAATTGGGTGAGAGTGTTGATCTGCTGGAGGGTAGGATGGCCCTGCATAGGGACCTGGACAGGCTGGATCGATGGGCTGAGGCCAATTGTATGAGGTTTAACAAGGCCAAGTGCCGGGTCCTGCACTTCGGTCACAACAACCCCATGCAACGCTACAGGCTTGGGGAAGAGTGGCTGGAAAGCTGCCCGGTGGAAAAGGACCTGGGGGTGTTGGTTGACAGCTGGCTGAATATGAGCCAGCAGTGTGCCCAGGTGGCCAAGAAGGCCAACAGCATCCTGGCTTGTATCAGGAATGCTGTGGCCAGCAGGAGCAGGGAGGTGATTGTGCCCCTGTACTCGGCGCTGGTGAGGCCGCACCTGGAATACTGTGTCCAGTTTTGGGCCCCTCAGTGCAAGAAGGACATTGAGGTGCTGGAGCATGTTCAGAGGAGGGCAACAAAGCTGGTGAAGGGTCTGGAGCACAGGCCTTATGAGGAGCAGCTGAGGGAACTGGGGTTGTTTAGCCTGGAGAAGAGGAGGCCCAGGGGAGACCTTATCGCTCTCTCCAACTACCTGAAAGGAGGTTGTAGCGAGATGGGTGTTGGTCTCTTCTCCCAAGTAGCTAGTGATAGGACGAGAGGAAATGGACTCAAGTTGTGCCAGGGGAGGTTTAGATTAGATATTAGGAAAACTTCTTCACCAGAAGGGTTGTCAAGCATTGTAACAGGCTGCCCAGAGAGGTGGTGGAGTCACCATCCCTGGAAGTGTTCAAAAAATGGGTAGATGTGGCACTTTGGGACATGGTTTAGTGGGCATGGTGGTGTTGGTTTGATGATTGGAATGATGATCTCAGAGGTCCTTTCCAATCTTAACGATTCCTAGTTTTTACTTTCATTATAAATAATCCAGCCATCAAGCCAGGAAACATGAAATTGCTACTCTACCCTTAATTGGTTTAGTGATGGACTTGGTAATGTTAGGTTAATGGTTGGACTGGATGATCTTAAAGGTCTTTTCCAACCTAAACAATTCTATGATTCTGTGATTCTATGATCCTGGTTGGGTGGTCTGTAACAGACTCCCACCATGATATCTGCCTTGTTGGCCTTCCCCCTGATTCTTACCTACAAACACTCAACCCTGTTGTCACTGTCATTAAGCTCTAGACAATCAAAACCTTCCCTAATGTACGGTGCTACCCCACTGCCTCTCCTTCCTTGCCTATCCCTTCTGAAGAGTTTATAGCCATCCATTGCAACACTGCAGTTGTGTGAGTCATCCCCACCATGTTTCTGAGATGGCAACTATATCATAGTTTTGCTGCTGCACAATGGCTTCCAGCTCCTCCTGTTTGTTGTCCATGCTGCGTGCATGGGTGTAGATGCACTTCAGTTGCACTATTGGTCTTGCCACCTTTCTGCAGGGAGAAGCCCTAATTCCTACGTGACCATTCTCAGGTTCTTCCATGGTTTCTAACACATCCATATCCCTTGCATCTTTGCTGCCGCATGGATCTCCATCCCCTACCTCCACTGAGATGGAAGACCAAAGGAATTGAATTATTCCAGCAGAAGAAAAGGTTAGATAGTCAAGGAAGTTGCTAACCTGTCTCACTGCAACTGGTTATTCCAAGGTATTTCCAACTCTCTTAGCCTATCTGCTACGAGCTGTTTCTGTTATGGCAAAGTGGCAGACAGTAGAGAACATACCATTATCTTAGCCACCATGGTTTCAAATAGCTGAAGCTTGGGCATACATGCTGTTCTTTACTGTTTCTATGATGTGGATGGAACCTTTGGCAGAAGGTAAGAGTAGATAGATAGAAAGTCTGTTATGGGATGGCAATATTATACCCTTCGTAGGCAACCAAAAACCTTATGTCATCCACGCAAAAACGCAGATACACAATGTCCTAAGAAAGGAAGAGAAGACGAAGAAAGATAACACCATGGCCCCATATTTGCACACTCATACTGGATGATTGGCATTGACTTGTAAATCAGGAGTGTAGTACAGTGGAGATTAATGGAGAACCTATTAATCGTTATGTTAATCATGTTGAGAAGCTTTTTAAGACAATTGCTCTAAACAAGGAGACCACACTAATTAGTAAGTAGGTTAGCCCAAAACAGATAATTCTCAGATCCATCGTTTGCTGTACATCAAAGTCCTTTACTATTATCTGTCAAGTGCAAGTACTTTGTGTTACAGTGAAAATCCATAATTTAGCTTCATTCCAGCACTCACCACCCCAGAGCCTGCATTATTATGTGCATGCTGTGATACAGTTATGTGGCTGTTCATCCCACATTTTAATCAGAGTTCTGTGTTTGACAGGTAATACTAAAGAAAAGTATTAAAACATAAATGCTATTCAACCTATTCAATGCTATTTTTTCTCCTGGAAATTGGACAGTTTTCCTATGAGGTTTTTAGATTACATATAGTTCAAAACTTTTAGCTGGACTTTAAGTGGGGAATAATCTTGAATGTTACTCTAGCTAGTTTTCTACAATAGTTCTTCAAGGCATTTGGGAGTGCCTTAACAAGTAGATCCTCCTGGCATTTGAGGACTGTGGCGAATGAAAACTTTACATATTACAACTTCATAAATTCTGTCAAAGCAACTCAATAACACTAAGTGCATACACTCTCAGCCTGCTGCAAATGAAGGTGCTTTGGCTTACCTTAAACCCCCATGTAAAAGCCAGTATTTTGCAAGGCTGAGCCCTTAGCCTCTGTCCAAGGTACAAAAACATACAACCCACTAAGGCCCACTGCTTTCATGCTTGGATTTTTTTCACCCCAAGAATATCCTTTGAAACAACCCATTTTCTCTTCTCCTTTCTTCCCACTAAACTAATGGCAGGGCAACTCACTTTCAGCTAAAACTGTATTTAATTCATAGTCCTGTGTCTGAAGTAACACAGCCAGGCAGGAAGAGGTTCTCAGCTCTTTACACAAGGTGCCCTTGGGACCCCTCCCAGACTACAGTTATGTGATTGCACCCTTCCCACAAACATAAGCCCTAGAGAAGCAAGAACAGAACTTTTTGTTCATTATAAAATAAATAAATATAACTGATTGAAGTTTTACCATAGGAAATCAAGACCTGATTCTGGGTGCAGAAGAGGGTTGGAATTGGAAACTCATCACAGATAAGAAAGTAAAATATGGTAATTTCCATGTTTCGTCTCTTGAGAGCTTGTCAAAATAAATATATTCAGAGACCGCATGCAGATGGTCTCATAATTTTAGGCATTGTGCACAACCATATGAAAAAGGGATTAGCACAACAGAAATAAACAGGCCTTTTCTTAGTTCTTTCAAAGACATAGGGGAAGGGAGGAGAAGAATCTCCTAATTAGAAGAAAAACAAATGAAGAAAAAATTACTGGACTGGAAAAAATAAAAGAATAAAAAGCAGAAAGCACTCTCAAACTTTCTACTGAACTTTTAAAAAAGAATCACAATGAAGGGATATATATAGTAGATATTCTCAGAGACAAGTCCAATTTTTCTTCACTCAAGGGAGAATAATTTTTTTCTATGTCTATGCCAGCATCAATGCTAAGACATAAGTTATATGTTCAAGCAATCATTTCTTTTTCAGTCTTAGATAAAGAACATTATTACTTCTGTGCTTGGCTGATGTTTGTATGTTATTTTGATGAAAGAGAATAATTTCTGAGGAGATATAAGCTATCTCCACCATATTACAACCTGTGCTAAACACAGTAACCAGGTTTCTAGTATCTTGACTCTATCAGTAATACATGTCTCCCTACTGCATCCCAGATTAACGTTCACCATTAAAAATTATGTTTATACTTTCAGAAATAATTCCTTGTGGTCTTTGTTCCTTTGCTTAGCTGATAGAATTTGGGATCAATTATAACAGAGGTTGCCAAATGCTGGTTCCTGACCTTCATGATATTTCTAAGCAGATAACATAGCTGTCCTGTGCCAGGAAGTGGAAGAAAGGGTGGCAGCACAGTGCAACTTCAACATCTCTGGGTCACTTTGGGTGTGGCTGTACATCCAGAGCCATCCTGCCTCTCCTGCAGTGGACCAATGAGAGTCCTCCAGGAACCACTGGATCTCCTGCTTGCAAGCTATAGTGGAGATGCTAAATTCCTTGGCTTCCCAAGTTATACAGTACACATATTGCTTTCAGTGGTATTATGTTCTTGGCTAATGGCTTGTGGAGTCAGGAAAAGGGACTACACCACAGGACTTCTGATATACATCCCTTTAAAACAGTCTATAAGAGGGAATAGTTGTATAATATTACAGCTGAGATTTTCCAAAATGTGTAGGTGACCCCATGCCCCTGGTCTACATTTACAAACCTTTTAGAAGTTTGCACTCTTCTGAGAGTAGCAGAAGGAACCTTCCTTAGCACCTTTGTAAATCCAGGCCCTACCTCACATCAAATTTTAATTAGCTGTAGGGTGCTCTCTTTCCTAAGGAATTTTAAAAATCTTGCCATTTTTCCATAGCACCATAGATAATCATAAAGCAAGGTCCTGTGATGAGAGTATAAAACTTATTTTATAACTTTCATTCATGAAGGCCCATTGAAATCAATAAATATCTCTGAAATCCATGTTTCACCATTTATTATAGATTTGTGTATGTATAAAAACAACTGGATATTTTCTAGGTCATGAGTCATTAAATTTACCCAGCTACCCCTGCTTTTGCCCTTAATGAGTTATGCTTGACTGAAACATGCTTTCTGGAAAGACAGCCATCCTTGAGATGAGGCCATGGAGACTCTAATATTTCCTTCAGCAGCATGTTGCAGTGCTTAATATCAACACTGTGAATATTTTTAGGTATTTTTTTTCTTTCTGTATTTGGCTTCAGCTTTCATATATTGATTATGTATTCTCCTATAGTATGCCCTTTTGATCTCAGGTTTTGGTCTTTTTCTTGGGTTTTTTTCATATGTCTCTAAGTCATCAGTAAACATTGGAAGCAAGTTGCCCCTCCAAAACTTTTTTAATAAGTCAAACTGATTGAAGTCTTCAGGCCTTTCCTTGCAGATCATTTCTTCCCACTGACCATTTTTGTGGTTTTTTTCCCTCCACACTCTTCAGTTTCCAACTTCACCTGGAAGACCTGGAGACCAGAACACTGTGAAATACAGACATTAATTCATATATTGGAATGCAGCCAATTGTTTTAATTCTGTTTATTGCTTAACGTGTTTTCACACGTAGGACCTCCTAAGGCCTTTTCGGTCATACTATTCAGAAGACCCCAAGAAAAGATTTTTCAGAAATGGGTTCCTCAAATTAGATACTTAAATCCATACCCCCTAGTTTAGTCCAGTTTTAACTGAGACCATTTCAGCATAATCTCTGCATTCAGGAATTCTATATTTAATATGTACTTACAAACATCTTGACTTACGTGACTGCTTGTTTTTCAGTCTCCCCTTTGATCGACTCCTACATGATGTGACAGTCTCCTTTACAGTAGTGATTTCAGAGGAGCTGTCACTTCATGTAAAATGAAACTTGAATACTCCCAAACATTCTTGAACATATGTTAATGATGCTTGATTTATTATTAATGCAGACTCCAGCGGGAGAAACAGGATCAGTGCATTAACCTTATTCTATTGATAAAAATGGACCAAAGGCAGGCAATCTCACTTCAGTGATGTGGCCCTTTAAGCTTCCCAGGGTCCTGGGTCTCATGAAAACTCAGGCTAAGCAGACATATATGTAAGGAGATAGGAAATGGTCCTGGGTTCTAATTAGTGTTTTTAATAAGCTTGCAGCAAAGCTTTGTCTGTCTCTACTGAACTTCACAAGTTTTGCAGTGTGAGAAGGTCTCCATTTCTCAAGGAAACCTAGACAAACTCTGAGCAAGTTCTATTCCTTTGTTTCAAGGAAAACCCACATGGCCCCACCCCCATACATCCAGCTCAGAGGAGCTGGTTAAAGCCATCAGCCTCCCCGGGCTTAGAGGACAGAAAGCTGGGGCTGCCTGTGTTGAGAAACAGGCTGGCCAAAGCAGCTTACACACTCAAAAGAGAAACCGCCATCAAAGTTGCATCTGAATGCCTTATCTCCCAAAGAGGACCAAGGAACCAAATCCACACAGACAGGGAAGCTTGTGCAAATATCATGTTATCCAAGTAACTCACTGTAAAGTTCTAGTGCAAAACTGGCAGTAGGAGTGTCCGGGGAGCCCCCTCACACTCCTAGAGTTAAGTTCATAAGGCATCTCTCACCAGTGAGAAAAGAGAGACATTTTCAGTAAGCAATTTGGGTGGAGGGGAGAAAACATCTTGAAAATCCCCTGCCATTTGCCTCTTATAAGTATAAAAAGTCCAGAGGCCGAACTTTGTTAGTACTAAACCAGAATTGAAACATTTTTATGGAAATAGTCTGACTTTATCCCCCTTCATAAAACTGGGTTTCAATGCCATGAAACACTGCCTGTTTGCCCCCCTGCTCCCCCTGACAGTGTTTTTCCAGGTTCCAGGGTTAGTGTGCCATGAAATGCCCTGCCATCCCAGGGGCCACAAAGGGGTCAAAATGCTCCCTCACACAGTTACCCTTTAACTGTAAGAGTATTTGTCTTATAGTTTGACCAGACCTTGCAAGATCAATAGGACTATGCTTTTCCTCACAGGGAAATATGTACACCTTTATCTGTGGCTGAATGTTTTTTGAGTATTTCTAGGCTTATTTAGCTCTTCAGTTGGACACAAAGTACCGTGTCAAAAAGATGGCAAATATTTAAATGCAGACTCTTGTACTTTCATCACAGACTTTCTGCTCTAAGCTTCAATTTTAGTGAGAAACTTGTGGCTCCATAACTGTATACACATAAGGAAAAACTTTTGACCTCTGTCCTTCCTTATAACTATATTAAAAGGCAAAAAGCTTTTCCTTTTTTTATCCTGAGGAAGATTTCCTTCCCTTTGAAGATACTCCATCAAGATCAAATTTTCTTACATCAATGGTTCAATATACTTTCACATAAACATACTTCATTTTGTTTCCATGTCAATCTAAAGGGAGTAAGCATGGAACAGTTGGAAGCTGATTTTAATAAATTAATAATAATGATTCTATCCTGTTTAAGCTTCTACATGTGCTACTTGGTATAGAATAGCCTCAGGCTAAGAGAGTCTTCAATGAAACCCTTCAAAATGGAACATGGATTTGAATTTAACAATGAGAAACTTTATATTTACACCATGCCAGATAAAAGAGATGCTATCTGTAACATGAAAGCTTTAAAAAAAATTAAGCCTAAAGTAAACAAAGAGATGTACAAACAAGTCTTCAGCAACTACATTGGAATTTGCACCAAGATTACAGTAATCAAAGAAACACCCATTCAGACCAGTTAAGGACTGTAACACTGACTATTCCATCTGCATTTGAAAATGGTTTTGGCCATGAGATCCCAGGGTTCCTGTCCTGATGAATTTCCCCTATGGGAAACCTAAGGGCAGAGAATTCTCTTTTTTCAAGTCAGGGAATGAGGGAAGAATGCACTCAATGAGTTAAATTCTACTTTCTCCCATCATCTGCATCTGTGTAGAAAATTTACAACGGTAACATGAGAAAAAAACAGATCTTGTGGGACGTAAGTGTTGGCACAATGATGAATATGGGAGAAGTCTCCTTATCCTTAAAAATGAGAAGGGACATCTCAAAATATATGATGCCTGGGTAGCATTAGCTAATATTGAAGGGATAGAAAGGAAATCTGTTTGTAAAGGCCAATGGTGGCAAAGTTACACCAAAATGTCATGGTGTTCAGCATTTAACCCACAGCTTGGCCAGGGCTTCTAGCACCCCCGGGGTTGGACTGCAATCCCCACTTCCTTTGTGTCCTACTTCAAATCCTCCTTTTCCTAAAACAGACATTTTCACAGTTCTTAGAAGGTCAGATCTATGTGTTTGTTTGGCTCAATAAGAATATCTTCTTCCATACTTCCATGTACAAGCTACACATTGACCCTTTATAATATGGCGTTAATGTTGAAGTTAGAATAAAACAAGACCTCAGATGTTTTTTACCTCTTGACCACTGTAACAAGGATAATTTGTTTATTGTGTTCTATGGGTGCTTTCAACAGTAAGTGAAGTTGTTTCAGCCTTAATAGGCAGTTGGGTTGGAGAGCATTTTCTACAGCTGCAATAAAAAAGCTAAAATTAAAACCTTACAAGGGCAGTTCACTCAGCAAAGGGGAAGTCTTTTACTGCTCAACAGTGACACCTCTTGATATTCAGCAGAATATTACTGATAACCTTCAAAGATAATTTAATGCAGTCTGCAGGACAGAGTACTGCAGGCAGTGCAGTGTCTCCCAAAGGAAATGTTTTTCTTTCTTGGTTTGTTCAGGAAAAAGCAGCCCAGCATCTAACCTATTGTTCCAATACGAGAGGCTCAGGAAATGAAAAAGTTTATAGGGGAACAGCTCAGAACACTGAATCTGTATCCTCAGAAAAAGTCAGTATTTTGATATAGGCCTTTGTCATGAAATTGGAAAGTTTTAAAATTGTCACAAAAGGAAAAGTACTGAAAAAGACATTTTATCAGCTTTGAGCTTTTCTTCCGAAATGTTAATATTTTGAACATGAATGTTGAAATCGATATCTCCCCTGAAAATTTTTTATTCATTCAAACCCTACTTTTTGTCAGAATTTTTTATTATCAAACTTTTCATATGCATAGCTTCTACAAAGAGCTATACCCAAATGTCAGCAAAGAATCTGACTACTAGCACATTCAGTTAAATAGAATTTGTAACAGCCACAATTCCATTTATTAACTCTTCAAAGTGCTACTATACTGCAAATGAGAATTCAGGTTTAAAAAAATGCAAAAGAACTGAAAAACAGAACTAAAAGGAAAGCAATTCTTTAACAAGTATCCTTCCAGCAGGATATGGAATATGGCCTACCTTTCTGGTAGCTGGGACTGTATTTGGGACCCAGCCATGAAAAGTTTAAATACTCATCCTTTCTGGGCCAAATCTTGAGTGTTAGAACAAGAAATTTTGGCTCACATTTATCTCTATAACAGAAGTTGATTGGCCAGCTGAAATTTGTTCATGCATTTTATGAGTAAGTGTACCCTTTTGCCAATTCAACAGAAGCATTTGTGAGAAATCCAAATACATACATTTCTGCTGGAGCTCTAGCTTTATTCTGCTTATGGTACAAGTTCATTAGTGAAACAGCTGTAGATCAACTGAAAATAGCTTGGCATTTAAGTATCATCCACTGGCACCAATTAGCATTATGGAATAACAAGATCTGTGAAGAAAATCTCTGGGGACTGTTACATAGATAGCAAATATATGAACAAAGAGTTAATTCCTAGCTAATAAATTCTCAAGACACTGGAATGACTTAATTGTGAAGTGGTTTAATAATTGAGTGCCAATAATAGACAGATTGTAAATTGGAAGGTTTATTTCAAAAACAGCAAAAACTGCACAGAGAGAGTGTAACAGTAAAAGAAAAAGTGCTAACCTACAGGGAAGAAAATTTGAAAGCTGTAGGGAAGATTTAGGAGCAGCAGTAGTTTTAAGGGCACACTTTTATGTTTGCTATTATGTTTTAAGTGGAGCCTTAAACAGTGCCTACCAGTAAATGTTGATACTTCTTTGTTTGTAAGAAATCAGCTGTTACTTTTGTCTAGTAGTGGAGTAATGCTTGGTGCTAAAAATCTGGGAGGCACACTATGCCTGCACACCATAACAAAACCCTACTGCCCAGGCTTTGCAATATGTCTTGGAAGTAAGCAAATGTGAAAAAGCACATCAGATATAGAGAAAATAAAACCCCAGAGCTGAGACACATGACTGAAAATGCTTTTTATTTCTGGGCAGTGAAACTTACCATTTTAATGATGACAGCACTATTTGTTGAAATATTTAGAGAACAGCTTTCTAAAAAATCTATTGGCTTCAGCTCTAAATATATACACATGGGGACATCTAAATAGAGCCAGGAATATTTTAATGTTGATTTTTGGAATCACATTTGAGCACCTTATCTATTTTCTGGGGCCTTTATAAGGAATTAAAAAGATAAAAGTGTTTAATTTTGTGAGTTAAGTGCTTTATCTGGAAGTGGATAAATTCCATTCCTCTGCAGCTGAAAGAGGAACACCTTCATGTAACAGACAGTTCCTGAATAAAGACCCAGAGACTGGTCTTTTGGTTGATTTTTGAGAAGAGAAATATTTAAGTTTACACTTATCTCTTTTCAGCCCATGTAGCTGGATTTAGGTTTTTGAGCAGACTTTATCCTGTGAACATACATACATGGAAACTCATGCACACAGAGGATACACACATGCACAGAGGAAAGAAAAATAAATTAGCCCAGCAAATAGAACACAACGTGATACCAAACATATGATAGCAAACACAGTGCTAATACCAGCCTAGTTTTCTGGTGGATTTTATCTTCCTTAACTTTAGACAACTAAACAAAAATTAAACATCTACTCTAAGCTAGCCATCTGGGCTACATGTATAATCAAAACAGAGACAGGCAGCCAGGCAGAGAGAAGGGCATGTCTAGAGAGTCTTTCCCCAACATCTCTTTTTGCTATGAGCCCACAGATAAGACAGCTCTGGATAGCTCTGCCTATCTCCCTCTCTCCTCTCCAACTTTCACTGAAGCCTAAATAACTACAATGACTCTCTCTCTTTTATGTGGTTACAGCTAGGTAAGAGGAATTTCCAGCCTAAACGATACACCTCCCCCATTACTCTTTGGCACCTTGTATAATCAGACCTTTGTTCTTTGCTAAAAGCACAAATACCCCACTATTTAAATTATATAAATGGAAGAGCCAAATATGAGCCATACCACAACATTTCTTTTACCTCAGGTAGCACATCTCTCTCTTGCTCCTTCTAAATGAAATCTGTGAGAGTAGGCAAGATAAAATGAGGCATGGGATTTCCTGCTTTTTATGGTTTCCATTGCTCTGGATTTACCATAAGAATGGTGCCACTCATAGCGTTTTGGCTAATAGGCAAGATGTAAGACTTGCTGTCCCTTCAAAACAAATAACATGCTTTTAAATAAAATACAGTAAGGTCAACCCCTCATTTGGAAACTTGAGAAGTGCATTTTTATCCGGGAAACATATAATTATCGAAAGGACAGTTCAAAAAAAAAAAAAAAGAAGAAGAAGAAATTCACCTTTTTCCTGATGTTAGAGAGGCCTTGAAGTTATATAAGAACAATCACCCTGTTTCTGATGAACAAGAGATAAAATAATAACATTAATACATTTTCTTGAAATCTTTAAAGTTTTATAAATTGCCCATGGAGGTTTGAGAACCAAGGTCACTCTGTCTCTTTTCATTCTTTTAATTATCTAGTTCCAGCCTGATACACTAGCCTTACTAATTGGACACAAAGAAATCCCTTATCAGTGAAGTTAGAAAAGGACCTATGAAAAGGGTGTGGGAGACTGCTGTAAATCAAAGAAGAGGAACTGAACAGAAGGCAAGCCAATCAACTGTACCCCTCCGAGCTGTGAGTTTATAGGAAAAGCAGAGCTTCGTTGGATGGAAGAATAAGTGGCCAGCAGGTAGTTACACATGTCACTGACCTCTCCCTGATAGGCTTCTGCTGTGAGTGGAGCCAAATGCAGACTCACACCTGCCCTTAATTTCTTGGGGAAGGGAAGATATTAAGCACTAACTTGGGCTTTGGGGTGTGTAGGTGTTGAATATAGTGCTATTTGCTTCCATTCCCATATCCCCAAGAAGCTTGTACATACTCTCTCAAACCCCAGTGAGGGAATTAATTGCCCTGTCTGTAGTTTAGCATTTTCATGCACATTTGACAGGTGTGATGTACACAGCGATGTCTGAAGTTCTGTCAGTCTCTATTTAGTAGCATAAGAAATACGCATATCTGTACTATCCCTGACTTTGATTTCTCACCCTTTTCCTTTCCCAGCACTCTTGCACACTCTCCAAGGTTTTTGGTGATCCTTCTCCTTAAATTATGGCTTGTCATTTGAACAACAGCTTCCTTCCATCTCAGATCTCCCATTTTGACTTTGGATGGTCCAGTTAAGCTGTTCACCTTCTCTCCTTACTCATTTTCTAGTATAAAACCTGTTTGTTCATCACCTCTTCCATTTCCCCTGCATCTTACTGAGTCTCTATAGTTTATATGCCAGTATCTATGTCCTGTTATTCTGCCCCTAGATGTTTTTCCCGGTGCTCAAATACCAGCCTTCCACAGAGATATCCAGAACTATCTCTGATTTTCTCAGGCTGTATTTAATCCAGTGTCATAAGGTGTTTCCACCTAAAAAACCCCATATGACCAGCAACCCAATATTGTCCTTAAAGCAGAAGGAGCTTATACACAAACTCTTCTAGAAATATTGGACTCTTTATTCACCAGAAGATTTTTCCAAAGCAAAGAAATCCCATAATAACATCAGCCAGAACCCAAAAATTATACAGAGAAAGAATCATTCAGGCTTCCAAGGAAAACACATGGATGTTGTAGGAGAAAAGACAGGAAGCCATTATATTGCAGTCCTCCTCCTATGTCAGTAGAAAAATGTAACTACTGTTTCATATGTATGAAAGTTATATGGTTATGTTTGTTTGTGAGACATGAAACTGAACATTCTGATCATTTTAACTGCTAAAATTTCCATGGCATTGTGCCCAAAAGGCGTGGCATTGCCTTGGCATATTGACAAAGGCAGATCATATTCCATTCACTTGCAATTGCTTTTACAATTTCGTTTAGCTAACTTTCTTCCTGTGTCACACTATTGTGTGATTTCCTAGCATGCACTAGGATTTACATGCAATTTTCCCTAGCTTCTCTCACATCCAATGTTTTGAAGAAAAAAACCCTGAAATTCTGCATACTTGGGACGAGGAGGAAGATGACACGTATATTGTCCATTTGGGCACATAGATTTCCATAGCTGTTACAGTGTTACTGTGTGTACAGGTATGAAAGAGTTATGCTGTTTGCAAGATCTCCAAGTCCAGAAACATGACTTCACGTGAAATCCTTCTCATGACAGAAATATATATTTGAAAAGTGCTAGGTAAAAAATAACAAGCTCCATGCTGTACCCAAATGGCTATACTGTTTAAACATGTTCCCTGACATGGTGTTGGCTCAAGTCAGCAAGCGCTGTACACATGGCTAAAGGCATAAGTCCAGCATTGGAGACCACATCCAATAGGCAGTTTTCGTGCAGCCATTTGTTTTGTAGAGTAAGAGAGTTTTAAAGGTATGGACATGTGACTGCTCTGTGCAACTGGCCTCAGTGTTAGACAACAGTCCCAGCACAATTAGCATCTTATGGTAATAGCAAATACTGACTGAAAGGATCAGAGCTGGCTCTATTCACTTTATTCAGGATTTGGTGGATTTCTACATTTTAAAAATTTGAAATTCTGCCCCCCCATAAATTCAGTCCTACCATAATTATGTTACAGCAACATTTGAAAACATGAGATTAGCTCAGCATTAGGAGAGAAAATCAGAAAGCTTTCTGGGTTTTTTTGGGTTGGGTTTTTTTTGGGTTTTTGGGGTTTTTTTGAGAAGCATAGGGCTATTTAACTTTTTTGTAGTCTTACATGCTTTCTTTTAAGAAGCAATTTATAAATTGAATGCTTTTCTGCAAAACTTTTCCAGAAGGATATTCTTCCCTGTGTGTTTCATTCACACTGCTTCCCAGACCTATCAATATCTCCTGGGGTTTTTTTGTTTTTCTTCAGCAAAGAGGAATCAAACCTTATCAGACAGAATATTTTAAGGTGGTCAACTCCAGGAAAAAACAGTCATGACAAACTACATTTTAGAGAAAGCATTATCATCTCACTGTATTAGTTCTTGTCTCCACCATAACAAGCTTCTCAATGAATTGGAAATTCCTCCTAGCAGAAATGCATCTTATATCAACAAAAGTGATATTTTACCAATGTGTTTTATGCTGACTATGTGCATAAAAGTTGAAGTTGTGAATATAGTTGCTTATATTGATGGTGTTGTCAGTATAAAAATGTCACTAAACATCATATCCCCTAACCGACATAGCCATAATGACAAAAATGCTAACATAGACATGGTTTTAGTCTCCACTATAGTAATAATAAAATGGGTCCTTTTTCAGCTGCTGACAGAGTCCTGAGAAATTTAAAGTTTGTGTGCAACAGGACTATGGTAAATAGGTATCACAAGAAAGATTAATCTCATCAAATGCAGATGTTTACAGTCTTGTCTCCCCTATGTTTCTGCTACTCAATACAAGCTCTTTTTATAATGTAAAGGGCCCATTTACACTGTAAGACTAGTGATAGTCTTACACTTAAGACTACTAAAGCCTTATACTTGAAGACTAGTAAAAAATATGAGTAAAGTAGATATCTAATATGTTCCAGATGGAGAGTGTCAGCCTCAAATTAGTCATCCACATTGTACACGCCTAAAGATAACAGAATGGAGTCCTACTCTATGTGGTTTAGATTTCAATTTAAGATTTTTTTAGAAAATTTTGTCTCCAATTATCAGATATTCTAGCAGTTATCTAGATAATTTATTGGTTTTCCCATTTCCTTTACCATCACCTTCAATAAAAACTTTTTAAAGCTGAAATGTAAAGTTTTGTGTCTCATCCATCCGCTATTCATCCAGTTTTGGCTAGTGTCAAAGGTTTGGTGAAACCTTAAAAATGAAAGGAAAAAACATCAGATATTAGCAGACAAAGTTTGAGATGGCTTTTAAACTATGTTTGACAGGAATTACTGATGAGTGAACCTTAAAAAGCTTGTTCTAATTAAAATAGAAAAGATAACATGGATGCTTATCTGAATGCTTCCACTTCTTTTTCTTCTAGGAATCAGGTTTAGACATCCCTTGATCTCCCTTAACACTGTTTGGCCTGAACCTGAGAGTGTTAAAAACTGCTTCTTTTATGGTATTTCAGTGCTTCTAATCCCTGCAAAGAGGGGGAAAAAAGTTAGCAGGTTTATTTTTTGTTTTGGGTAAAGGTTGAGAACACTTTTCCCATTCTCTCTTAAAAACAGAAATTCAGACTCAATAGCAGAACAGTGACAATATCTTCCAGGCTGAGCCTCTCGGTTCCCAAGAGGAGACAATATCCCCCCACTATTACAGTAGCCAGGAAGAATGAACAGAGGTTCCAGTAATAAATATAGACACAGAGACGTCTGGTTTCTTTTCTGCCTCAGAAACTATCAAGAAAATTTAGTCAGGCTTTTCTTTTCCAGTCAATCCTCAGATAATTTTAATACTTTCACGTTCTGTATTGAAATTCTGTCATCCTCGTCAGTGTTTTTGCCTGATGGCTGCATGCAGTCATTGCTAAACAATTTGTTAAAGTGTTATATTTTTAGAGAGGTCTGTTCACTTACCATCTAATGGTAATGTCATTTTGCAGGGGTCATAAGGAAAGAACATATTCATGATGAGAAAAAATCAAATGAATGGCAAGACATAATCATATTCCTGTCTCATCCCCTCTGCCTCCCTATCCTCTTCTAGGCAGAGAAAAGATAACACACACCAACCAGATTTTTACTGTATGTAGAGCTAGCCTGGTGTTTTCTCCCCTACGCTAAATTATGTAGTGCTTCTGCAGAAAGTGTGTACAAGAGCTGAATGTAAATCAGAAAAAGATACAACAATTGTGGAACTAAAAGGCAGCCACTCCTCTCTAAAGCCACACTGGTATACAACACGCCAGTGTGCCCTCCTTATAAGATCATGGGACTACTGTAGTACCTCAGGTATCTGTGCATGATAGCAATGAATTTAAAATGCATCCTGACCTTCATATGAAATAACTGACACAGACCTGAGTGAATGTGGCAAAAAAGGGGTGACTTTTTACTGCTAGAGAGATAAAGATGCTTTCTACATTAAATTTAATGAAATATCATAAAAATCAACTTGGGTTTTCTGAGCAGCAGTTAAACACAGGACAATATAACAATCTGTATGTTCTGCTCTAGCCTTGGAGGGAGAGAGAGAAATCGCCTTTATTTCTGAATTGGAATATAAATAACATCAGCAAGAGAAATATACTACATAAAGTTTTGACAGACTTGACTGATCCTTCATTTTAGCTCTTACTTTCTATCTCATGAACCTCTTTCCTTGCTGCCTTGGTTATCATGTCTTTGTCAAAAGCAAAACAAATTCACTTGTTGAACTAATTACCAGTTTTTAAATACTGTAATGGTTTTTACTGCCAGTCTTTACTATCTCTTAGATGGTACGCAATATTTGCATTGCAGTCTTTTACACAAAATAAAACAAAGTACAAATGAAGACTCAGAAAATTCTTTAGGTTTCCTTGTACACCTTATCACCAGCCTATTACAGCTATTTTTAAAATTATGCTAAAATAAAAAATAAATGTGTAATTTACATTTTAAACAACTCTTCCATAACCTTTTGAATCTATAGATATTTATGGAGCCTGGAAGGAACAGTGTTAAAATTAAATTGTGTTTAGCTGATTGATCTTTTTACATTACATGCTCACTAGAATGGGGTTCCCATTGGGACATAGGCGGAGAGGAGTGTAACCAAAGTGTAAATCACAGTCTCAGCTACTATTTGTAATGCTGTTTGACACCTCTGGTGACTAAAGTCTACCACAAACTCACACAAGTGCCACATAACTTACTAATGAGTCAGCCACTGGTCTTTCAAAAAATTCATGAGCATTAATGACTTGACTACTGTCTGCTGCTTTGACTAAATGGCTATTATAAAAAAGCACTCAGCCTCCTTTCTCACATTACTTACAGACAAAAACTGTTTCTTCCAGTTCATGGGAGAGTTGTGAAATGGAGTGAGCACCTTTCTATGACTTTTAGTGAAAACTAACCCCTTCTACTTGTTCTGAGCTATTTCTTTTTCTATTTGCAGGCACGTGGAACTGTCTTTTCAACTCCAGTTTCTAACAGACCTGAGACTTGTAAGAGCAAATTACAGTTAAGCATTCCCAATGCAAATCTTGTAACTTTAGAAGACCAAAGAGGCCTCTGTCAGCCCAGTGGTTTTGAGAGTGCCCTGTAAGGTAGAAGGTAATGATTCTGGCGAAGGAAGGAATATTTGTCTATATCGTGCACTGCAGATGTACAACACTTGAAGTGTCATTCTTAGCTCCAGTTTTCCTTAGAACCTAAAGGAGCATATTCCCACATGCAAACCCAGACACTTTCCAGTGGGTTTGGGATGTCAGTTCATATTTACAGCCTTCACATTCAGCATCTAAGTTAAGAAGGCCAAGTCTCAATTTATCCTTCTAACTTCAGTACATAGCCTGGCGCCTAAATCAGGAGGTTACTGGCATCAATGTAATTAAAAGAAAAGACAGTCATCTCCAAGGTCAGTCCCACCCACTCATAACGTTTCTCACCCTTTTTTGTATTTACAATGTTTTCATTTTTTTAGTATCCACCATAACTATGGCCTGCTTTCCTGAAGTTAACAGAATTGCAGAGAATTGATACAGTAACAGAGATAGCTGAATGTAGTCTAAAATGAAAGATTTTAATCCACATCTTTTGAAGACATGACATTATTTATGAAACTGCCAGTGGATGGAGACAAATGTTCTCAGGGTTTTTTTTTTTTGCAGGAAAGCAATTGTTCTCCTAGTCACGCTCACTCCAGGGATGTGTGTGTATGAGATTGATCCAGTGATTTCTGATACATCACAGCAGGAGCAGTGATCCATATAACCAATTATTCCTGTACTTTTACTGACATGATGAATCATGTAAGTTTTTTCTTCAGATGATAATTTCATTGCTGCTTTAGTCTGTGCATTTATTTCTTTGTTGTTTCCCTTAGCTGAACCTTGTGTGGCATGAATTCATTAATGTTAGGTAATGAGGTGGAGATTCAGGCTTATAAAGAGGAATTAACACAGACAAAATTGCAACTATATTATAGTACCTCCATCTGGTTTACTCTTACAGAAAATTTACATATTCTCATTTCAATTAAGTGAGATGGTCAAAATAATTGTAAAATCTTCCATTCTTTCCCAGACATTACAACAAATAAAGATATCATTACTTCTTTGAGACTCAATAACACTTAGTGTAAAATGTACTTCTATTCAAGTTTTATAACCTTGTCCTCATCACCTTTTTTGATAAATATCACAGTCTAACTAAACCAAATTGAACAGTTTCATTTTGTCAACTAGGATTAAGGTAATAGCTATTTAGCACACAAATAACCCACACAGTGTTGTTTTAAACAGGACTGAAAACATTTTTTTCACTTCTCAAAATCTTCAAGACACTGCAAATTTCTTAGTCAAACTTAGTCTAGAAACTCAAAACTGCATGTATGTTTATGAGTCAAAAATGAGGTTTGGGACCCAACAAGAATTTTTCTTTCAACTACTTCAAAGCTATTCCATTTGAGTTTGGTTATTTACATTTGCTCATATTTTGAATGAGAAAAAAATTGGGAAGTCAGATACCTTGCTAAACTTCCTAAAGGAAATGTGATATTTTGGTCTTTTAAATGCTTTTTTGCTGATACAACATTTGGATTTGACAGTTTTCTTCTTTAAAAATACACTTTCAACAAATCATCATCATCTTTTAAGAAATTTCAGAAAACAGGTCACTGACAGGCCTAATTTGGAGCTCAGAATTGCACTACCATCCTCAATAGTTGTTTATTTTCCATCTTACTTTTACCAATAAAAACAATGAGCTTGCACTGCTTCTAGCTTCACTTTTAATATGCTACATTTTATGTTTCTTCCTCGCAATTCTCAGAAGCATTTCCAAACTTTTTGCTTATTTGGATTTATAGTTTCCTTAGGCAGAACTTACTCTCTGGTGAAAAGTGTGTTGCCAGCTTGCCCACTGATTTCTGTAGCCACTGGATTAGGCCCATATATTAGCTGTGTATTTCATTTTCTCCAGCAATTCTAAAAGATTTACAGGGCTGCTTTAAAACATGTAAACCTCTCCATTATGGCAATCTATTCCTGTACCATACAGTCCTTTCATTATACAGGACACGAAGGTGAAGAAAATATCAGTAACTTAAAGCTAAAATTATTTGGTTTAGTCATGTACTTTGGAGTCTGCAAAAAAGGAAGATGGTAATAAACATCACACAAACCTTGGTGTTTTAAACGAGTTATGACTAGGAGTGAGGAGATGGACATTTTATTTCTGACTCTGCTGATCATGATCAGAGGCCTAAATGCAGATGCTGAAATATCAGTGACTCAGATTGAATCCTGCCCAGTCATGCCCCCCTGAGGCACTGCCCCTGAGGAATATTTTTTCCCTGCCTCAGAGAGACATCAGAGCATCACTTATTCACACTGACAGACAATTCTAAGACTTCTAAATGGAAACACTAAACGCCTGATAACTATGGATGGCCTTGCAAACCCTGATCAGATACATTCTGGAGATCTGAATCAAAAATAGGACTTCATTCTACCTCAGACTAACACAACTTCAAACCTTTTCAGTCCTTTTCTGTAGCTATCAGGAAAAAGTTTTATTAACTGTAATGAGACTGAGATCAAACATTTGAAGACTTCACGAGATATATTTGCTGAGTTTGACTGTAGATGAATGGTAGACAACAATACTCAATCAGGAAGTATTTCTTACACTCACTCCGGAGTACTTTTCCACAGCACTTCCAACCCTTGTGATGACAGATAATCCACAAAGCATCCTCACTTTTCCAGATTATTCTACATTTCTTCATGAAATATAAAATCAATAATCAATTAATAAGACCAGCAATGAAAAACATTAACTGACTGCAGCTTTGCTGATTCTTGCACTCTCTAGCAGGTGATCCCTCTAGAACTAATGGGAAAATTCTGTTTCTCTTGAATAAAAGATGCAATGAGCCTGCATCTTTAGAAGACTTGAACTGGAAATTCAGGGTCTATGTAATAAAAGACCCATCTCCCTTCTTGAAGACACTGTTTATAAATAAATAAATGAACAAACAACTCTTAATCTTACTTTGAAGACTTTACATCAGGCTCTAGAGAGAAACCAGGCAGCTTTCCAAAAGAATCTTTACAGTCAGCACACTGAGAGCAGTCTATCAGTAACAAATGGGGAAAAAGCAAATTCAGCTGAATTAAAACTGCCCTAGGAAAAAGGAAGAGAAGACAACAATGATGATTAAGAAGAAAACTGGGCATATGGTCACCTTATTCTACTGCTAAAAAGTGCTAATCAATCACACAGAATTAACCAAGGTAAAACAAAAAATAAATTCCACTGTAAATAAATGTTATAAGCTATGTGTACCTGGGCTTCTGGGAAAGCAGTCAATAAGAATAGTTAATTTTTCTTCTAGAGGTCTATGCATTGTCATGTCAGCACCTTTTCAAATGGAAGTTTTGTCGGGGACTACACAAGAGAGTGGAATAGCAGGGAATAGCAGGGAATAATCAATACAAAAATACTGTCATTTTCGAAGTGTCTAAGGTTACCAAGAGGCTGGGGGAAAACTGACTTACCTGAGATCAGTGAAAGCTTTAAGAGGTACAAGGAAGGTATGGATGTGTCGTGTTAGATGACACTACCCTGGAGTCCCTGAGGAACCTTTTTAGAGAGCAACCCCCTTCTGAAATAGATACTTTTTTGACAAATCACACTACACTTAGATGAAGTTTCTCAAGAATTGTCCTCCTGATGAGAAAAGATTACAGGCTTCACATCGTAAATGGAAGAAACTGCAGAATTTCTGCAAGTCCAGAATTTTTTACGAAGGGAGACTGCCTCCAAGTCTTCGTTCTCCTGGTTATATACTCTCATTGTTTTCTCCTCAGCCCCAGTGCTGTTACATGCAATCACATGTGAATTAAGGCTAGAAGATGAAACAATAAAGGAAATCAAATGCAAAATCTGGTTTCCAAGAGGACAGATTCTATTCTTATTGAAAACAGGCAGAATTTCAGCTTATTTAACTAAAAATAACTCAGAAATGTCCTAAAAATCTCTGCACATTTGCATACACTCTAGTTCTACCGTCTCTGTAACCCAGATAGGGGAATATGTTGGCAATCACCATTGTTTTCCTTTAGCCTGGCAGCTGGGTTTCTCTCTCATAAAAAACAAGGAATGATGTACACAGGGGTGTCCTCCTGCTCTTAGATGCTATAGGGCAGACCTGGTCAAAGAGAAGAGCCTTGCATCTGGAGGGACATAGATTAAATGACGTAACCAGATGTTTCACATTCAGTTTTTGTGACAGGGTTCACGGTAGAGATAATTCCTACCTATGTGCAAATGCTCCCTATTCCTCAAGAAATAGTCAGTGAATATTCACTGGGCTTCTGTGAAAGGAAGAATGATCTCACACCACAACTACCACATGTAAAAAGACTGGGAGAAATTGTTCTGCTGATCTTTGAGAATTTTGTCAGTGTCACCTGGTTTCCCTTTCTTTTTAGCTGTTCGTCTTAATATAATTGATTGCATACAAATTAGTTTATAGGTTAAATTTTGGGGTTTGATTTTCTCAATCTTTTTGAAAGGTTGCAAGAGTTGTAGAGGAATTATCCATACATTTAATTAATACATCTGCTGACACAGAAAAGGTATGACATAAGAATATCTAAAGCACTCAGCATTCACCTAACTTTGGATATATTTAACTGACATCATCAGTAAAAATCTTACTGGCTTCAGTAAGACTGGGACAATGCTAAGTCCTTTTGAAAGTCCTGTTTTCCCTTTTAAAAAGTGAAAAAATGTAAATATTTCCAAAACCTACTGTTAACATGAGCTGTGTGTATAACTCCACATTTCAAAATAATGAGACTTAGTCTTCAGCTGCTATAAACCAATATACCTCTGATGAATGCATCTGAACTGTGTTGATATACAACTTTGCATGGTCGCTTAACCATGGGAAATTGCTGGAACCATTTTTCATAGTATTTGAAGGAGATGATCTAAATACCTAGCTTGTAGGTAAGTGGAGAAGGAAGTATATAAATAGGTCCCTTGACTTCACTGAGAGCACGATATTTTAAATAAGTTATTCTGGAAACATGATCATCTTTATCTTTCACAGAGGAGAGATGTTAGTCTTTATCACCTTCTTATATATTACATGGAGGTATTTTTTAAAAAAAATCACAGCACTGCCTCTGCAGGAAATGAGTATTAGCAGAGAGGAATTTTTCATATTTACATCTATATATTGTAAAAAGTAAAATCAAAACCAAACACTTGGCCACTTGTATCAGGAATAGTGTGGCCAGCAGGAGCAGGGAGGTGATTGTGCCCCTGTACTCGGCACTGGTGAGGCTGGACACCTGGAATACTGTGTCCAGTTTTGGGCCCCTCAATACAAGAAAGACATTGAGGTGCTGGAGCGTGTCCAGAGAAGGACAACAAGGCTGGTGAAGGGTCTGGAGCACAGGCCTTACGAGGAGCAGCTGAGGGAACTGGGGTTGTTTAGCCTAGAGAAGAGGAGGCTGAGAGGAGACCTCCTGAAAGGAGGTTGTAGTGAGGTGTTGGTCTCTTCTCCCATGTAGTTAGAGATAGGATGAGAGAAAATGGGTTCAAGCTGTGCCAGGGGAGGTTTAGGTTGGAAATTAGGAGAAATTTGTTTACGGAAAGCATAGTCAAGCACTGGAACAGGCTGCCCAGAGAGGTGGTGGAGTCACCATCCCTGGAAGTGTTCAAAAAACGGGTAGATGTGGCACTTTGGGACATGGTTTAGTCTAGTCTACCCTTAATTGGTTTAGTGTGGACTTGGTAGTGTAGGTTAATGGTTGGACTGGATGATCTTAAAGGTCTTTTCCAACCTAAATGATTCTGTGATTCTGTGATTCTATGATTATAACCACGTGGTCTTACCCATCTAGAGGCTTCCATGGCATTGCAAACTCAGTGTCCCGAAACTGTCTAATAGAAAAATAGTCCTATTATACATGGTTGCTAATCTGCTTCTGTGTTGTTTCTGGTATCATGGCAATGCGAAGAGGAAAACTATGTTGTGTTCTTTAAATAACAGAAACAATAGAAATGCACAGTCATTCAATATTGTCCTGCCTGCTTTTACCTGAAGTATTCTCTTCTGATGCTGTTTTTTGTTCAGCCATCTCTAACTAAAAAATAAACCTGTAAGAAAGAGGGTCATATTTTTTTCTGAATCCAATGTTTTCATAACTTTATGTTAAGACTAATCTTACTTAACAGCTCTGTTGATGGACATTAAGATAGCAACAACTGAATACAATTCACAGCTGATATTATATTGGAAGGGCTGGCAAATATCAAATAAGACATAATATCCACATTTATTTGAGGCACTTTTCCAAGAAAAATAAAGCTCCCACTACTAGAAAAAATACAGGTCAATAAAAAAAGGATTGGCCTATACCTGACAGAACAAAATCATATTTGCTGATGCTGGCTGGAATAAATATTCATGTTCCACTGAATGTCTACAAAAGTGGAAAGTGAAAGAATCAGAGAACAGATTCTTGTATGGTGGGTCCCCAAATGGGGACAGAGGGAGGACCAAACTGCATGTGTATCTTACAGACCATTCTTTGTTATTTGTAAAAGGGACGTACACTGGAACCAGAAGCTTTTTTGGAAATGTTTGAAGTAATGAAGTCAATGGTATAAAATCTCCTTGAAGAGACCAGATTCTTATGGATACATTATTTTGCTACAGGGAATAGAACAAACCCACGGGTAATTTTTCATGTATTTGCCTCCATGGGCACAAGGAAAACTTGTTATAACATGTAGGAATTTAACTGCCACAACCACCCTAGATTGTACCAAAGCATGCCCACTTTTTCTCCAAATCAGCCTCTAATACACAAATACAGCACATTTCTCTAAAGCAGAGAACCTGTGGCTTTAATAATCTGCTCTAAAAAAAAAAAAAAAAACAAAAACAAAAACAACAACAACAAAAAAACACAAACCCAAGCGTTTCTGCCTAATCCTTTATGATCAAGCTAAAATGGCATCCTGAATCAACCAGCAATCTGATTGATTCCTTACCTGAATGTCTACATGCAATTGCCTTCCCTAGCAGCCACCACAAAGCAGCAGCTGCTACCCTTGGTACCTTTCACAGGCAGAAGCACAAACAAGCGTTTACACACCTGTGTCCTTTCCAGATGTCTTTCACGACAGCCTTTTATTGTGAATCTTGCTGCAGTGACTACATGTTCCTTAAATCTATGGCAGCTGCCAAGGACAAAAAAAAAAGAAACACCTATATAATCCATGGACACACAAGGATGTCTGTCAAAATTTAACCCTGCTTTCTGGGCCACTGATATGGAGAACTGGGTAGTCACAGTTTTTCTCTTTCAGAGGGGTCCAGTTGCCACACGTAGCACTGTATATAATTTATCCAAACACTGCTACAGGCAGTACTTAATACAGGGAGTAGATTCCAGGTCTTGCTTATTTTAGGTGAGTGCCTTAACTCATATGCTTCCTCTAAACTGAGCCTTAAACTATTTTCTGCATAATTTGAACAGGGGAGATGGTGAGAGCCAACACAATTACTGTCTTCGGGCTTATTCTACTCACAGATATTTTGAGGTGTGGATTTGTGTGTTTAAGGAATGAGATGGAATTAAACCTGAACTCATATCTCTAATAGTGGCTTAGCTATCTGTTCATTACAAAAAGAGACACAGTAACTCCTTCATGCTTTTAAAAAAAGTAGTGACATTAGCTGGTTTTTTTCAGCATCCTCCCTGTGAGCATCATCTCAAGATGCTGAAGAATGTCTTGCAAGCAGAGTCTCCCTGGATGTGAGCACTAAAGTGGACATGGGATGACTTAGCTCTGCCAAGGCAAGGATGTTTCTGGATATCTTCAGGGTCACATGGCTAGCCCTATCTTAGGATAAACCTAGAAAAGCCTAGGTGGACAGTTAGCACATAGACATACATGTATATTCCATCTAAGTTTTTTTCAGATCTTGTCCTCATCATCTACTATGTTTGTCTCCCAAAGTCTTTAAGGTTATAGTGAATATTCTTCCAGGATGTGATATCCATGTGAGAGGTGAGACAGAGTGCTCAAACCTCCATGCTCCTGACTGGAGAAGTGTGCAGGACTGGTGAAGGCAATTGGATTATGTGAGATTAGACAAAACGTATATTAACCCAAGTAAACATGCTGTGCTGCTGTTGTGACATCTACACTGTTATTGCCCAAGAAATGCCTTGCATACGTGGCACAGAATCTGCTTCACTCACCTGAGCAGAGACCTGAGTGCATCCCACAAATCAGAATTTTAAAAGGTAAATATCCAGTTTCTTCAGTAATAAGAAGGCGTCCCAATCAATATATGCTCATGAATCATGTATATATGTTACCTTACCCAAGTTCTGTAGGGCATCAAGAGCCCTAGAATTCTGCTGTGGGTGATTTTTAACCAAATCTGTCAAAAAGTAAATTACTGTTTTCCTTGTCAACATAACAAAATAATTTTCAGGCCCATCCCTGTTACCTTAGTCAGATGACCTGATGACTAGATACAATTTTTACAGGAAGCCATGAATAATTAACCGCACAGTGCAGTGCAGGACTTGGCCTTGAGCACCTTTAGATCATTCTGGTGGTTTTAGCCACTCTGCATTACTTCACTTCATAAGTAATACCAAAAAAAAGGAAAAGAGAATTCTCAGATGGCAAAATGTGTTTGCATATTCAGCCAGAGAATGCGTGACAGAGTCTGGACTGCATTCCTACAGAACAAGCACAGCTTCTTTGTTCTCTTTCTGCTGTATATGTTACAGACTTTCACAGTTCTGTTTGTATACATGCCATGTAGCCTTTCTCACTTGATACTGCGTAATCAAAGGTAAGGAAAGTAAGTAATATTGAGGTGTGAGTCCACAAGGTGCTTCATTAAATTTTCTTCTACTAGCACTGACTTAAAAGCAACAAAAGGGAGAAAGAGGCAGGAAGCAGGGATTCCATTACTTAATTTTTTTTTCTTTTAAATAAAGTTCATTAATCAATACCATCTAAGAAAGAGGAATAAATTAACCAATTAAAAATAATGCTTTTTCCTCCAAAGGAATTTTGTAGCAAAGCAATGGAGAATAACTTGGAGTAAGGTATATTGAATTGCAAGTCAGAATTGTAACAGCAAGTATACATTAGAGCTGGGAAAAAAATACAAGTCCATTAATTTTCTACCAGAAACACCCAGAGGAAATTTCTTTGGAAAAATATCCAAAAACAGTGTTTCCATTTTTCGATCGACTCTGCCTAGCAAATATACAAAAATTGGAAGGACATGCAAAACTACTACATAGCATTTTTTCAAAAAATAAAATTTACCTATAAAATAGTCATGCTTCTTAGTACTTATATATAAGCAGCCTCCCAAGATCAATTGTATTAATTTTAATGGTATAAATAGGCTTAAAGAGAGAAAAAGGCTCATGTGATTTTGTTGTAGTATTAAGCAGTTGAAGAAGGTTGGGGATTTCTAGTAGAGATCTAAACTGCTTTAGTCATGTGTCAATCATCACCATGAAAAATCTTTCGACTTTATATTAAATATACAAAAGAGGAAAAAAAGAAAAGCTATTTAAAGTTATGGAAGGAGACAGTGCTATTAGCAAGCCATATCATTCATCAAAGAGGCAGAGGAGGGCTGAGTGCTGTAACCCCTTTCCTGCCACAGATCCAGCAGCAATGGACACCAACAGAGACATTGACCTGCACACGTGCGATAGCTCTGGCACTTCCCAGGGGCAGTGAGATCATTTCATCTGGCCAGCCAGGACATCTTCATGGACACACCACTTTCTCCTCCACAGGAAAGAGGGGCTGCACCTGTGATTAAAACTGGCCATAACCCCTTCTCTAGTCATGAGAATGACTGGCACTGTGCAGCTCACACTCGTCACCCTCAGAAACACATCAGGCTTGTCCTCATCACACACTGGGAATGGCAGTTTGTAGCTGGTGTGTAGCCTATGCTGACCTTGAACTGTAACCAGGCATTTTCTGGAAGAGTACCAGTTGGCCCAGGACAAAACTGCCAAGAACATGCAAGAAATGTAACAGTTTGGAAAACTGTGTAGTAGTGTTTGGGTCTGTACCATGGTCCTGTTTATTTAGCTAGTATAGACATAGTTGTGGGGCTGAAAGAAAACTTGGTGCCAAAGGAAGGGCTCCTGCAGACCCTTCTTGATAGCCATCTTTCCCAGATGCTGCTCAAGAGTCAGCAGTGTGGGGGTTGATAAGAGTTAGTTGAACTGGTGCTGAGCACCACTGTCACCTTTCCTTGGTGTGATAGGGAATTACCTCAGTTTGTTGGCTAAGCAATGTACAGAGCTCAAACCTCAGTGGATGGCAAACGGATCATGGAGTCTCCTGGGAAACCTGATAGCTGCAGGTCTGGCTGTCCCAAATCTGACTAGTAGTGCCAAGTGGACCACAGGAAAGACATCAACAAGAGCAGACCATGAGCCAGGCAAATTTTCCCAAACTTCTGTAGATAAACCATGATAAACCTTTCCTGCCTTTTCCCTCCTTCTGCCACATGTTCTTGCCCTGCCCCTTGCACCTGCTGTGGCTTGCGCTTAGCCACCCCATGAGCTCTAAAGCCATGAAAGCCTACCTGCCAAGACTGAGAACAGTTTTCTATCCATTTAGTTCTCTGAACCAAATTGCTGTGGTCTCAGGCAATTGTCAGCGAAGGTGCAAGGGAGTGGAAACAGGAACATGCTGAGAGAAGAAGAGGCAAGGTGTGGAGAAAGCCGCAACAGCCCCTACTGAGATTTTCTTGAATTGCTCTAGATAACATCTCTTAGAGGTTGTACCACTTTCCTGTGGCTCACTATTACCACGTGCCTTTTTTTCAAGTACATTAAAGCCCAAACACAATGTAAATGTTTCCACAATAAAAGGAACTGTATCATCATAAGCTGTTATGACCACTGATAAGTGTCCCTTGTAAAATTTGATTAAAGTAAAGCATGGCAAATATAAATTCTAATGCTTCTTCCTATACAGGTATATTAGAAATGAGCAGGAAAACCTTCAGAAGGGGTTAACTTTGTCACTGAAAGTACACCTACTGCAGTACAAACATGGATAAATTAGTGAGGACAATAGATTCCTCTGAGCTTGATAAGCTGATAACAGGAGACATCTGAGCTCTCATGTTTCAGGGGATGCTCAGTCCCTAGTTGAATTACTGTTGTTTTTTCTACAGCAGCCAGGGCCCTGTAAGTTTGACTTTATGTGACAGCTCAAGCACATATTCTTAACAAAGGACAGGCATGCCTTTCAGGTAGAAAAACAAAAAAAGACACACAGAGTCTTGAAAACACTGGAACAAAAGGGTTTTTTAAGAAATGGCAAATTAATTGCCGTGTAATTCTAAGTCTAAAAGCAGTTGCTTAACACAGTCCAGTAGGTGCAAATCAGTGCACAGCCTTAGAGGTTAAGCCCTGTATATGTGACAATACAGTAATTTCAGTTGTGAACAGCCAAAATGTTCAGGTTCAGGATATTTAGGGTCTTCAGAGAGTAAATAAAGTAGCTCAGGTCATCACCCAGAAGCATGTGAAAACTGAATGTCCTTACTGGAGATAACAGTCGCACTCTTAGGCATCCCAAGATTGTAAACAAGCAAGGAAATCTTCATATGGAGAAAGACAGAAGAGTAATAAACTTGGACAAACATAACAACAAAGTATTTAGAAATTGCTCAGAGCCAGGAAGTTGGACAAAATTCTTCACTGGTGCCATACCATTAGATGCATGTAGGTAAATATTAGAATTTAATTTAGCAATACTTTTACTTAATACTTCACAGATATCATTTTTCTCTACTGTGTTTTATACGTCACTGAAAACTATTTATGCTAATGCATATTAAACTGTTATCTATTGTCAGATGTTAAAATGTTAGGTTAAAAAATATATTTGTTTCTGTATATGTGCCCTTCAGACTAATTCTGTCTTCTAGCAAGAGTATCTCAAAGCAGCAAGAATGAGCATTTGAGATAATAGTTTTCTTTACGCATCTTCTTCTCTTAGCAGTGCAGCAGATGAAGTAACAAGGAATCTGCCCAGCAGGTGAATTTCTATTAAAGGCTTTCTGTGTCTTGGCAGTGGCTCACAGCATTGATATTCTTTCACAAAACACTTTGTATCAAGGAATCAGCATTTTTCTAGTGACAAGTCATTTAATAAGAAAATTCCTGACATGGTCCAAGTACAATGCCTAAACAACCATGATGCAGTTTGGATGGTTTAAGAAGTGTGCCTGAATGTAAGTTTATTGCCATCGGTAAAAAAATCTGCAGCGCACACAAAGGATGGTGGCTCACTGGAGAAAACAAGAGGTTATTGTCTTTGCAGCCTCATGATTTAGTTCTCCCCCCACAACCTCTCATGGGGCGGAATGTTTGCTGCATGTTCCAGAATCACTTTTCTGAAATGGGAGCCTCATGCTTTCCGAGCTAAACAGCTACAGCCCTGGCTGACACCAGTGACTGCTTTAGCCCGTCATTAGTCAGCACGCTATCAAAACTACCCTGTAAAAGCATGGTCACATCAAACCACAGTTTCACACCAGTGGACACGTCCAATATGCTCACGTGAAGAATACATTTGTTTCACATCCCCCCCAACCTGCTCTTATATTCTGCAGTGCTTAGCAAATTAAGTCTCATGCAACACAAAGTACACTCTAGGCTGATGCTCAACACATTGCACTCTGTGGTGAAAAGAATTCTCAGTCTGTCAAATAAATTCTTCTTAGGACACCATCCTAAGTTTCCATTAAGGAAATAATATATTTTATAATGTATTTCCAAACATATAGTCATTTGTCCTCTGAGTGCCCCAGGAATGTTTACAAACTGGATTCGATGAGAATGCTGTGCAGCCTGGATAGTAAAGCAGCTCTGGTTAAAAGGACAGTTTAAGGGTTTAGGGCAATAATGGTCCAGTTTATAGAAGTAAGCAGGCAGAGGCCATTGAAAGGTAAGGGCTGAAAATGAAGTGTAATAAAAACTACAATTTCACTCAGTTGCTCTACAGAAATGAACAATCTCATCCCCTCCTACCTTCCTCCATTCCCTAGAAGGTCCTTGTTATAAGTGCAGTTTATAACATGGATCACTTGAAGGTAGAAAATTTTCCTGGGAAGTGGGCAAGTATTCAAACTACTCAGGTAAATTAGGACCATAAATAAACTGTCCCAAATACTTCAGAAAAAAAAAAATGTGTTGGAAGGGGAGGAACTTCAGTTCATAAAGGGAAGAAAGATGGATTTTTTATATTAAGGTAATAGCAGAAATCTAGGAGTTTCTGTTCCAGATCTGTCACGGGACTTTTTGTGACCCTGACCGATGGTCTGAATCTGTTTCTCTTGAAGTCAATAGGAGTTTTGTCATTGTCTTTCCAGGAATCAGCATGATTTAAGAAATTCCACCAGTGCTTGTTGACCTCATATCCATCATGCAAGAGCACAATGCAGAGACCCCTGATGCTGTGCTCGTAGCATTCAGCCGATGCAGCCTAGCCCCTTCCCATGCAGAGATCCTAGCTGGGGATGAAAACGGTTGTTACCTAGTGCAGTGCTGTGCCCATGCTAGTAATCTCTCCCTCTCAGCCTATCTACACAAGAGGCATTTTGACATTATGACAAAGTCTAAATGAAAGACAGATGCTTGACAGCCAGGCCAGGCAACTAGTCATTCCACAGGACTCACCTAGCTCAATAAGCCATGGTGCAAACTCCTGCATAATCTAAGACATCATTGCAGGAATTTGTTTCAGTTTTCTTTCCTTCTGTAGGAATTGCTAACCATTTGCTACTGTGGGTGCAGGGACGCTGAATTCACCAATATTTTGCTTAACCTATGGAATCTAGATCACTACACACTTAACCTGATTCAGCTTAGAGCTGAACAGCTTTCCCACCTTACCACTGCCTCCCTTCGCTTTACTTTAGAAGGGATATCTTCCAAACAAAAAACTTTTCTTTGTTGAATGAAAACATTTTGGGTTTAGGTCTAGCACAGCCTAGCACACAGGTTTGAGCCCTACCTCCACCATTTCCACAATTCGCCTTTCCACTGGAGTTCACCAAGTAGGAGGGGAGAAGCAGGGTGCCCACAGCATAGGTGGCATGCAATTTAACATAATAAATAGAGATGCCTGTGTAAGATCTCCATTCTCATGTAATGAGCCTCCCAGCTGAGTTAATATATAATCCTTCTTAGTTTCAATTAATCATCTTCTTTTTATTTTAAGAAAATCATGCAGCAGAAAAACGTTCTAATATTAGTAGCTGAGTGCTAAACTATATCACTTTTTTAATCAAGCAGTTTTTATCTGAGGCTGTTTTAACACAAGGAGAAGAATAAAACTAAGCGGCCTGCAGTATTCACGTTGCTCTCTCAGACCTTCCAAATTACCTCGGGCAAGTTCCTTCACCATCTTGTGTCTCAGTTACCCCATCTGTAAAATGGGTACCATGATATTGCTCTGTTCTCTTGAGTGCTACAAATTTTGTGGGATTTTGTTCACAGTCATAGTTGGGATATGACACTGGAACTTTGCAGAAAATTTGTGCCAGAAGACATGTTATGCAGCATAGGCACCTCTGGTTATGAGTAAGATGTGCAGCAAGTCTGAAGAATATATTGCACCTTACATCAAATGGAGCTGAAGATTAATTAGACAATATCAGTGAGTATTTATCTACTTGATTTATTCTGTTCAAATGACACTCCTGGCTTTCAAAAGCAGTTACACTGTTGTATGGTAATGGAGACCTAAGTCATGGAAGCTTTTCTGGAAACTAAAACTTTTCATAAAAGTATTGTAAGTTTATGAGTGTTTTTCAGGATTTCATACTTGCTTCTGCTCTAGTAATAATGCTATTTTCTGTTCTGCAGTCCAAAAGCTAGGAAGCCTTTTCCCCAGCTTGTTTTTAGTAATACTTTTTCTGTGAGAGTCATGTTGGGTTCGTGACCCTCTTGGCTTGTAGGAAGGGACCAGCCTCTCAGCAATCTTTCACCCACCCCTCTGCAAGAGTGACATGCGCGAGAGCATGGTTCACTCCCCTCCTGCCTGGGAACCAGACCGCTGGGCCCCAGCCATCTCTTTGACTTGGCAGGGAGCTATCAATGCTCCTCCTGCCCCTTTCCCTCCCTCTCAAGAGGGCCAGAGACACTGTCTTCTTGCTTTTTGTCAGGGAGGGAGGGAAGGGTGGAGATTCAGCAGCAGATAAAGACCCAGGGGACTTAAAAACGTGGGAAGTGCTGGTTCCCAAGGTCCCTCTGACTAACAGGGCTGGCCTTTCCATGGGAACGTGAAATGTCACATTAGACCAAGGCCATGACAGTTACATGGGAGAGGGAAAAGCCTTCTCCTTGCCTGCGTTCTCATGGTGGAAACCCTCCTCTTTCTTCATCTTCTCTGCAAACCCACTCACAAACACCACAACTGCAGTGAGACTTGGATCCTGGGAATTACTCAGTTGCTCCCCATGAAAGACGTGCCCTTGATGACTGCCAGAAAACATGACAAGAAATGTCTTTTTGAGTTAGGAGTCCTTCCCGACCTCCCCTGTACAGCAGCAAGTGCTACAGTCAGGGAGTCATTTGTAGTTGTCACACTGCATTCTGGCATTATTACAACATTAAATTTGAATTATGGAGTTATGAAAGGGTGGTGGGGTTTAGAAAGCAGGAGAATAATCTTACACTGCCACGCATTTACATGCTTCCTGAGACTTCAGGTAAAAAGTGAAATGCAACTTTAAGGGCACTGCATCATCCTAACAAAATATTTAGGTAGGGAAATATGAATTTATTTCATTTTTAACTAGAAACCAGAGTTTCCTCATCCTGCTGCACAACATTTTTGTTTGTTTGTTTCACAGCTGCAGTCCTGCAGTGTTTTGTGCCAAGTAGCAAAGCTACCAGGAAATCTTTTCTGAGAAATTTTCAAAAGCTTTCGAGAAGGACACAGCACTTCCTAGTTGTAGAGGGGACATCTATAAAAGGAGCAAGAGTGTCTGAAAAAATGAGGACTTGAAATAAATCTGTATGCCTTAAAGAAGCTTAGTAAAAAAAAAAATCTCTTTCTTTCCCAGAGAAAACAGTCTTTTTTTTTTTTTCCTAGCTTTCACATTATATTTTTTCAAGGAATCTGGAAATTATGTTTTCAAGAAAAAAATCATTTTAACTTATAGATTTAATACTGCAATTTGGGATATCTTGTATTTCATGAATATATGACTCTCATCCTAGTGGGGGACTTAACCACCCCGACACCTGCTGGAAAAGTAACACGGCAAGCTGTAGGCAATCCAGGAGATTCCTAGAATGCATTGAGAATAACTTCTTAAGCCAGGCAGTAGACACCCCTACCCAAGGGGATGCAATACTGGACCTGATGGTCACCAATGCAAGTGAGCTCATCTGTGACGTCAAGATTGGAGGCAGCCTGGGCTGCAGTGATCATGTGTTGGTGGAGTTCACGCTCCTGAGAGATATGGGAAAAGTGAGGAGTATAGTCAGGACCCTAAATTTTAAGAAAGCAAACTTCCAGCTCTTCAAGGAGTTAGTCAGAAGGACCCCCTGGGAAACAGTCCTCAGGGACAGGGGAATGGAACAGAGCTGGCAGATATTTAAGGACACCTTCCATACAGCGCAAGAGCTATCAGTCCCCAAGTGTAAAAAATCAGGCAAGGAAGGGAAGAGACCAGCATGGCTGAGTCGAGACCTGCTGGTCAAACTAAAGAGCAAGAGGGAACTGCACAGGCAGTGGAAGCAGGGACAGGTGTCCTGGGAAGAGTACAGGGAAGCTGCCCAGTTGTGCAGGGAGGGGGTCAGGAAGGCTAAGGCACAGCTAGAGCTGAATTTGGCAAGGGATGCAAAGAATAACAAGAAGGGCTTCTCCAGGTATGTCAACCAGAAAGGGAAGGTTAAAGAAAGCATACCCCACCATGAACAAGAATGGTGACCTAGTATCAACAGACAAGAAGAAGGCTGAGGTACTCAACAACTTTTTTGCCTTAGTCTTCACCGGCAACCTCTCTCCTCACCCCTCCCAAGTCAATGGACCACAAGGACAAGAGGAAATGGGCTCAAGCTGCAGCAGGGGAGGTTTAGATTAGATATTAGGAAAAATTTCTTCACAGAAAGGGTAGTCAAGCATTGGAACAGGCTGCCCAGAGAAGTGGGGGAGTCACCATCCCTGGAAGCGTTCAAAAACCGGGTAGATGTGGCACTCTGGGACATGGTTTAGTCTAGTCTACCCTTGATTGGTTTAGTGTGGACTTGGTAGTGTAGGTTAATGGTTGGAGTGGATGATCTTAAAGGTCTTTTCCAACCTAAACGATTCTATGATTCTATGATTCTAAGATGGGGACCACGGGGGTAAAGCCCCTCCCACTGTAAGGGAAGATCAGGCTCATGACCACCTGAGGAACCTGAATGTATATAAGTCTATGGGACCTGATGAGATGCATCTCAGAGTCCTGAGGGAGTTGGCTGACATAGTTGCCAAGCCACTCTCCGTGATATTTGAAAAGCTATGGCAGTCAGGTGAAGACCCTGCTGACTGGAAGAAGGGAAACACTGTGCCCGTTTTTAGAAAGGGAAGAAAGGAGGACCCTGGGAACTACAGACTTGTCAGCCTCACCTCTGTGCCTGGGAAGATCATGGAACAGATCCTCCTAGAAGCTGTGTTCAAGCACATGGAAGACAGGAGGGTGATTTGAGACAGCCAGCACGGATTCACCAGGGGCAAGTCCTGCCTGACCAACCTAGCGGCTTTCTATGAAGGAGTGACTGCATCAGTGGACAAGGGAAAAGCAATGGCTGTCATCTATTGGGACTTCTGTAAAGCCTTCGACACAGTCCCCCATAACAACCTTCTCTCTAAATTGGAGAGAGATGGATTTGATGGGTGGACTGTTCAGTGGATAAGGAATTGGCTGGATTGTTGCATCCAAGGGTAGTGGTCAATGGCTCGGTGTCCAAATGGAGACCGGTGACAAGTGGGGTCCCTCAGGGGTCCATGCTGGGACCAGTAATAATATCTCCATCAATGACATAGACAGTGGGATTGAGTGCACCCTCAGCAAGTTTGCAGGTGACACCAAGCTGAGTGGTGAGGTTGACATGCCAGAAGGACAAGGTATCATCCAAAGAGACCTGGACAAGCTGGAGAGGTGGGCCAATGTGAACCTCATGAGGTTCAACAAGGCCAAGTGCAAGGTCCTGCACCTGAGATGGGGCAACCCCCAATATCAATACAGGTTGGGGGATGAAGGGATTGAGAGCAGCCCTGCGGAGAAGGACTTGGGGGTACTGGTGGATGAAAAGCTGGACATGAGCCGGCAACGTGCACTTGCAGCCCAGAAAGCCAACCATATCCTGGGCTGCATCAAAAGCAGCGTGGCCAGCAGGTCGAGGGAGGTGATTCTGCCCCTCTACTCTGCTCTGGGGAGACCTCACCTGGAGTACTGCGTCCAGCTCTGGAGCCCTCAGCACAAGAAGGACATGGACCTGCTGGAGCAGGGCCAGAAGAGGGCCACAAAAATGGTCCGAGGGCTGGAACATTTCTCCTATGAGGCCAGGCTGAGAGAGTTGGGGTTGTTCAGCCTGGAGAAGAGAAGGCTGCGAGGGGACCTTATTGGTGGCCTTTCAGTATTTAAAAGGGGCCTATAGGAGAGATGGGGTCAATATTTTTAGCAAGGCCTGTTGTGACAGGACAAGGAGTAATGGTTTTAAACTAGAAGAGGGTAGATTTAGATTGAATATAAGGAATAAATTTTTTACTATGAGGGTGGTGAAGCACTAGAACAGGTTGCCCAGAGAGGTAGTGGAGGCCCCATCCCTAGAAACATTCAAGGCCACGTTGGATGGGGCTCTGAGCAACCTGACCTAGTGAAAGCTGTCCCTGCTCACTGCAGGGGGGTTGGGCTAGATAACGTCTAGACATCCCTTCCAACCCAAAGCATTCTATGATTCTATGATATTTTACTTTCATCAAAAGCAGTCATTTTTCATTAAAAAAAACCTTAGCATTCAATTAAAAAAAAAAAAAATTCAAGGAAAAATTTGGATCTGACTGTTTCTAGGTTTAAACTCTTCCCTGGAATTTTGACTGCCATTTGAAAAGATTTGCTGTACTTCTATATACATACAGCCACAAGCATTTCTAATAGAAGAATTCAGTAAAAAGTCATTCTGCAGATAGAAAATCTATCACAATTTACATTAAAGGATTGTGGCCCAAATTTGGAATTTATTCATCAGATTTTTCTCAAGAGAAACTCACAGCTAAATAATCTATAGTTCAGAGAATGGAAGTCATCTGGTTAGGCAATGGATCAGTGATAACAGATAATTGATCTGGCTAAGTAACAGATTATAGAAATGTTAATGGAAATATACAAAAATAATCCACAACAAAATAAAACACTGAAGTTTTAATGATGGGTACTTAGCACACAGATCAAAGCTAATCAAATTAATTTTTACAAATTAATTATCTGAAAAGTTTAGCAGTAAATTATCTGTAGCTATGCTGTGATATTTTTTGTACTATTTAATGAATGTATGACTACATTTTAGCCTGGGGTTTATTCACAAACTGGTGAATGAGCACTCATTATTTATGACTGCCCCTGTGAATCATGCAGGACAATTTCTGTTCCAGAACAGGGTGACCTGCACTCTGTAAAAAAAGAAGAATCCCATTTTCCTACTCTGAAATGATTTGCAAAAACTCAGCCTATGTTCAGTGAACTTTATACCAAAAAAATAGAAAGAGCTTTTAAAAGATTATCCCGAGAGAACATTTTTGTACAAACATTTCCGTAACAAGTTACTTGGTTTTCCTGATACTCCTGCTTTCAAATATACTCATGAATAAAATCTCACTCCCCAAAGTTGTGCAGACACATAAATAAGATACCGAAGGGCAGTAAGCTTTATTGACAGGAATATTTACAAATATTATTTGGCCACAGCTACCCCCAGCTGAGCTGTACACACATTGCAGCTGCCGTGCACACAACAAGGAGGTGCCTCCAAACTTTTTAGAGGCAATTGCAGCAGAAAGGAGAAGCGAGGAGAGAGGTACATATTATACATACAGATTTAAAAAAGAAAAAAACCCAACACTTCAAAATGACTTTCACATTGTCTGGAAAGAAACTTCTCTCTACAGACTGCAAGTTCAGCATTTTGATGTTCCAAGGCAGTGGAAAATTAGGCCTGCAGGGAAATTCCTGGTGCAAGCTTCCAGTGGCAGGGAATTGTTTTTTCTGACAAGAAGCAAGAAGTGATGAAGGATGTTCTTAGGCCATGAATTAGTTTCAGTTTCCCCACTACTATAAGATACTTAAAATAAAATACTCCCAAGGTTTAAGAAAAAGGAAGAGGCAAAGATTTCCTGTAATAAAAATAGATAATAGGAATTACATGTGCATTTAATGCTTGCCTATCATATGATTTCATACGTCTAAACTAGCATGTGCTTATGTAAGCCCATAGCCTCACACCAACATAGTACTAACACATAAAAGGTATGGTTTCTCCCTGTACCTAAAGTGCTGTTCTGTGTCTCAAGGCCTTCTTTACAGAACTTGCAGATCCATTTCCAAAACACCTCAGCAGAATCCTTTCCTCCAAACTATTCATACTTCATCTGAACCTACAGGAAGAGTTGGTAAGAGATGAACTAGGTCTCCAGCAGTATATGGACAACTCCAGTGTATATCTTCTTTCCATCAGTAACAAACAACATGATCTCTGAGCACTCCCCATGCCTGTACAAAACCAGCAGCTGTTTGGGGCCTGGATAAGAAGCAAGAGGATGGAAGTCCTCAAGGAATTTTCTTCCTTTATGACCCTAGGATCACCAGACCATCGTAGGGCCATGGGAAAACTCAGGCTAGAAGGGACCTCAGGAGGTCTCTAGCCCAGCTCGAAGCTGGGTAGACAGATCTCCATAGATCATAAACCAGCTCACAGCTGGGCCTATTTTTGGACCCTTCCGTACTACTGTCCCTAAGAAATTTCCTGGTAGATTATACCCCATCCTATCAGGCTCAGATCTGACCATGGTGATCCATGACTTTGTGGCCAGCAGAACAGCTCAATCCCAATCAGATACAGCTGAGAATTTCACTGAATACCAAAGGCAATACTTTACCTCCTTCAAAACCCACCACAGGTATATCACCCTGCTCATTCTCTTTGTTTAACGTAGAAGGCAGATAACAGCTACCTGAGAGCCTTCCTTCTCCTCTATGTCTACGATTTTGTATAAAGGCAGTTTTGTACTGCAGTGCTGGCCTGTTGCAACACTTTTCCTGCATCCTCAATGTCTTCTGAATTATGGACTGTGTTTCTCGCCAGAAAATTGTATTTATCTTTCTCCCTTTGAAATCCTGTCACTGCTTTAAAACTGAGGACTAGTGGAAAATATCAGCACCCTCACTTATAAAAGGCTGCTGGTCTGCCATCTCAGGCAAGGGTACCAAATTAGACATTCATGGATTTCAAACAACATAAGCAAAAATGATCTTCTTTTCTAGTTAGGTATAGTTTCTGCTACTTCCTCTGCTTCCTGAAAGAATCTGTGATATTTTTCTCCAGTGAACCAAATATTGTCTGGCTGTTGTTTTCATTTTCATCCTTTTTGCAGAGACTTTCCCACCTGCTAAAAGTTTCACAGAAAAATGAAGTGGGCGTTTACAGATAGCATCTGCAGTATGTAAGCCCCAAAAACACAGGGTGGAAATACAGAACAGGAAGAAAGAAATACAAGGATAAAAGCGGAGGGTTTCTAACTGTTTTCTGTAAATAAATAGCAACTCTTTCAGGGCAGCCCAACAACAGACAGAGCACCCCATAGACCTCACCTACAAATGGTCTCTCTCTTACATTTCTTGTATATGGAACAAATGATCTGTCAGGTTATGCATACTCTCAAATTTTGGACAGAGCAAATCAGAGTCATATAAGAGAAAAAATAGCATAAGGTACCCCAACTCATGACACTAGTTTATGATTTTGGACAAAGGGAATGATTTTTTTTTCTTCATTGCAAACTTTACTGTACAATCTTCAGTAAGTTGCCTCACCTTCCTATGCTTCCATTTCTTACCTGTAAAGTCAGGACAATAGCATTTTCCAGGTATACTGTGAGGAAAAAATACATTAAAGACTGGGAGATCACCCAGGTGGTACAGTGGTAGGAACATAAAGGAGCCAAAATAGAGTTTTGCTATTGAAGGTTGTCATTAAAATACTGAGTAGTGTTCCTTATTAGAGCTGGCTGGAACACTTCCCATCAAATACACACCGATTTCATCATTCGGCTTTCATCAGAACCAAAAGCTTTTTAAAAAAAAATCTCAGTTTTGACAATGTTTTGAAGGAAAGGTTTCTTTGATCCAGGCTGGACACTTCAGTTATTTCCAGAGACAGGGGTCAGGCTTTTCAAAGCATCTAAGAGATTTATCTTTGACCCTATGAAGAAGAAAAGGTTGAAACCTAAAAGGCTACTATGCTACACAATCATCATTGTCCAGCCGGTCCTGCCACTCCTGACTCAGAACACACTGGGGAGAAGAACTCTTGTGCTGAGCAAAGAAATTGCCTTTTCCAGAAAGGCCATGGAAATGAAACTGTTGGGCAGGGTTTTCAGCAACTGCCAGCTAATCCATTCAGAGTCAGCCAAAGGGCTTGGTCTGACCTACCAACTTCAGCATAAGTATGAGCTGCAGCCTGATTGTTTAAACCTGCATTTGCAGGAGCACGCAGTTGCCTTCCATCTACATTTTTCTTTTTTATTTTCCCCAGTCCCACATCAAGGATATACAATTCCACTTACACAACATAGGGGCAGTTTAACCTGGGGGGGATCTGCAACATTTTTCTTCAGTTCCTGTACGCACTCTTTGAAACAGTGTCTCTCATGCCCAGCAGTTCAACTAATGCCATTGCCTCTGCATTTTTTTTTTTTTAATGCATTTTTTTTTTTAGGAACTAGCAGAAATTTAAGTGTAACCTGATTTAAAAAACAACATACTGGTATCAGGTGCATTAAGGAGCATACCGATGGATGTGATAGTCTCATTGTCTAGCTTAACGCGTAATAAACAGGGATCATTGTAAAATTTAATAAATAAATAAATAAATAAACATCTCATGAGCTTCCTACACCGCGTACTTCAAACGCCTTCCGATTTCTGTCTAGATGCCTTCTGCTTGGACTGGGATAACCCAAAACCCCGCTCTAACAGACAGGGAGGAAGGGAGCGCGAGCGCGGGACCGCAGGGCTCAGGCTCCACCTAGCGGGGAAGTACCCCCCGTTCCCTCGGAAAACCCGCTCCCGGGTGGGCAGGCTGTGCTCCCACGCACGGCTGAGAGCTCACAGCCACCCCGGGTAAGGACAGCTGGACGCACAGATCCCTTTGTAGAAGGTGCATTTCTCATGGGCAGGTGCGATCGCGCAGCCCGTACGCTCAGCAGCCCGCGCTTTTCCTGCATCCCGCCGCGTACGAGCGCATCTGTCGCACCACTCCCTTGCAATCTCAGGCTGGTGGGTTGAGGGAAAAGGGCACGATGTGATGCAAACTGTTCACTGGGATCTGTACACCCCCGGGAAGACCGAGATGACTCTCTGCTTCCAGAGCATTTCAGGGCAGAGTGATGCCTCGCAAGCAAATGTGGACTTTCCCTCCAATGTTTAATCTCTGCCTCCTGTCTCCCTGAGGCAGCAACTCAAAGAAAATGACCCTCAAAGGGTATGATTTTTCTGCTTCACACAAAGCTTGTTATCCTGGAGCTGCTTTTTCTGTTTCCTCTCTTCTATTCTCTTTCTCCCCTCTCCTCTCCAGAACAAAGAAGATCATACATCTCATCAGGATCTGTCTTAACGGGAGATTCTTTTTTTTTTTTTTCTCCTTTTGACAACTTTCTTTTCATAAGGAGAAAAAGTATATTTCTTTTTTCAATATAATTTTATTCTGCTTAGAGTACTTTGATGTAGATATGCTGCTTGCTGTTTTATGAAAAAGACATTTAATGTGAAGTACCAATCATTTAGTCTTGTGACTTTTTCCATCTGTTACAAGCTTCCTATTTTTGGTGGGAGGGGGGTTAATTTTGGACATTTATTTTGTGGGAAAAGTTACAGACTAATTATCTCTAGTGGAAAAAATCTGTCTAAAAATAGCCCTTCCTGAATTCATTTTTCTTTTTTAAGGCATTTTAAAGTCTTTCATTTTCGCCTCTGTAGAAAGTAATTTTTTTGTAATTATGATCTAAGGACAGAAGAGAGTCAAAGATTCGAGGAGATCTAACATCTTTTATTAGACTGAAATAGATAGAAAAAAGAGCCAAGCTTTCAGACACACACACCTAACACCTGAAGGATATCCTGCAGGCCCCAAAGCAAGGCTTTTTTTGCCGTGAAAGGAATACGGATAATCTTTAACTCCCATTGCATCTCTGCAAACACCTGCCATCATTCAAGGAGTGCCATCACACATTTTGTGTATTTCCAGCTACGAGCAAACAGGAATAAGAAATCCAAATCTGAACATTGCAGATCTATTTTCCATAAACTGATAAGTTAGACTCCATTTTACAAATTTAAGTTATTCAGTGAAATTAAAATAAAACTGGCTTCATACCCACATCCTGCCAAAATTAAAGGAGGTATCTGATGTTGCAGAGGTTTAACAGTTCAGCTGAGTCTGTCAGTAGCATCTCTGCTGTCTCCCTGCCCTGGCTGCACTCCTTATCTATGCAAGTACATTTGGGCCCTACTCTGGCTCTCTTGCAACCAGGAATAAATGGCCCCAGCCTCCACCTGAATCAAGGTTTATGTACAAATCCAGCAAAAGGGATCTGAAAAGACAGGCAGCCCTGAGAAATGTTTGGGCCTGGACACAAGGCTGTGCTATAGCTGCTGTTCGCATGTTTGGGCATGAATAGCTCTGGCTGCGTGACCCCAGCATTGGAGAGATGCTCTGACCCTGCAGGAGAAGAGGGACACAGGATCAAGCAGCTCTATCACTGGCACGCAGAGATGGATGAGCCACCAGCAATGACACTGTATGTGACACTACTTACTGGTAACAGAGTCACACAGAAGCACTCCAAGAGGTTTGAGACCTTCTCGTCTTCTCTCTGCAGGAAGATTTTCTCACTTGGGTTATGCTTTCCATGTTGTTTTGTTAGTGGCATTCCCATATGTTCATACTACCGTGTTTGCTGCTGCTTGACTATTTGCATGCTGCCCCTGGTTTTGCTAAGCAATTGGGAGCTACGTCCTTCTCTGAAAAGTCTTTGCTGCTGCCTTAGGTAGCCTATTCTTTCCTCTCCTTCATGCTTAAATAAAAAATGTTGGGCTGCCAGTCTAAGGATTTTTGAGGCCTTTAAAACTTCAGTTTCTCTCCACTCTACTATTGTGCCCCATCACAGTTAGTTCCTGCCATGGAGGAGCACAGCCAGGGTCCATTGTAAGCAATGAGAAAGTAGCATTTCCAACGTAAGTTGCATCTCTGCAGGGTGAAGGGGGCTAGAAAGATGAATTTTGCAGGGGAGAGAAAGCAACCGGCACTAAGCCAGCACTGTGTCCATCACAGAGAAGCATTGCTCAGGGAGCTAGTAGGTCTTCTGAGGCATAGTTTGCCTAGGACTTGGAAAATCAACCTTTCCTTCTGTGCTAGCTCACAGATTTTGCAGAAGGCAGTGAGAAAGAGGGGGCAACCACAAGAGATGTAATTTCTCTATCCTGAAGGGAGAAAATGAGCTTGTTTCATAGGAAAGAAGCATGCTTGCTGGAGTCAGGGAAGGCAAAAGCGTTTATGGCCATGAGGCAGAAGCATTAGCACAGGGAGGGTGCGTTCATCTAGACTCCCGAACTGTTTTTCAATCCCAGAAGCCAGAACCTTCCACTATTGACAAATGGAGCAAAGATGACTTGGAGATACAAGTCCTGTCATTTCAATGTAGTTACAGAAAAGGTTTTTTTAAGCTTCACAAAAGCTGGGCAGGGCAGAGCAGGCCACAATGCTGTACGTGTCCCACTTGTTTCTGAGGGTTTGCTATCTGTGGTCAAATGTGCCCTCGATCACTGCACATGGGGCTTTAGTACCTGATGAAAAGTGTCTCAGTGACCCCAGCAGGAATGCATGCCCCAGCCATCAGCCAGGAGTCTTATGAGGCCACTGTTGCTCTTGGTCCCTGACTCCAGTCATATCCTGATGTAATTAGTGACGGTGCTCACCAGCATTTTCAGTCCCTGCCAGCCTGCACAGTCACGTCTTCTCACTGCTCATATAGCCCTAACGCTTTTGAAATGGATGTTACATGGGGACATGGATCTTATTCAGATTTTTTATTTGTCTAGGGAAGTCATATCATTAAAACCCTCTGAGAACATCAGGGAAATTAGTGATGCCTTGGAAAGCCTTCTACCCTGCTGTCACAGTTACCCTAAGAAGGAGATTGTCCCACATTGGGGATGGGGCTGGAGACTCGGAGACAGCAGTGCTGTTACTGCACAGGCGGCAACAGCCACTGGTGCAGAGCTCGATGGCCCTTCTAATCCTGAAGCTGCACCCCAGGTCGATTACACCAGGCTGAAGGCTGTCATTGTCCCACTACTGGATTTCTGTACCTCTCCTCTAAAACCCCTGGTTGATGAAGAGCAAAAAGGACAGAACCACAGCTGTGGCCCAGTCTGAAATAGTAAAATGACAGGTAAGAAGAAAGCAGGATGAAAAAGATAAAAGTAAATATAATAATGTTCTTTTTCAGATATTGTATTTATTTAGGTTTTGAAAATATTGCAGACTTTCTGTGCTCATTTTATTTATTTTTTAAAGGCCATTTCTCATTAAAAGAATAGGTGGAAAAAATGTCAACAGCTATTCCAAATATATAAAGTTCAACACCTGCATAAATGTCTGGAAGACCTAAGGAACAGTCTGGGTGGCTTTATTCTGCGTGTTGGTTTGAATCTCCTAATGAAATACGTTTGCAATAAATATAAAGGTAGATGCAGAACATTATTACTGAACCTGTGCATGCAGATGTTAAAGCTGAAGTATATTAATAAGCTATACCACCTGATGAATGGCTTGCGCACGTACAGGCAGGAATCAGGTGAGTTAATGAAAACCTGCTATAATTAGGTGACCTTTTTCATGGTGCATTACATACTGAAATTTTGTTTGAATAGGTGAAGTCAAAAATAGTTATTTCCATCGATTCCTAAAATATACATTCTCTTAATATATGGCACTCCACGTTGAAAGAAGCAGAGCTATTTCATAAAGACACAGTTTGCCAAATGCTGTCAGTGGGTACTTCTGACTTTTAAGGCCACCGCCACCTACAAAAAGAAGTTCTAAAATTTTAAATTTTTTTTTTCTTTATGAGTCAGTGAGAACATTAATATATTAGGGTTTTGCCATATTTTTAGCCAATAGCCAGTGGCCTTCATGTAGATAAAAAAACAAGTCAACAGCACATGGGAAGTGCAAGAGGACTGCTCTCACCCAGGTTCCCTGCCTCAAGTCCCCTAAGCCTGTCCTCCTCACACTGACTCTGCTTCTGGTTTTCTAGTATCACACGCCAAATTACCTGAAGACTTGTTTCCAAGGCACCAATATTTTAAAGGGTATGGTTTCATGAACTGTCCATGTGAAAATATAGGTAGTTTCCCCTGATTTTCCAGTACCACATGCTGTAGTCTTTTCTACGTAACTTTCTGCAGCATAATAGACGTTTCCATTACATCATGCATGGAATGACTTTAATATTGATCTAAGGTTTTATACAAGGAAATAGTGTAATACTGCCTTATAAAAATGACTTTCAAATGCTAAATGTCAGCATTTTTAAGGATCGTGAAAACAGCTGTATCTGGTCAGAGACAAGGTCAGGCTAATTTAGCATTCTGTCTCCAAGAGTACCCAATTCCCTAAGTGCTTTGTAAAAAGTGTAAGAAGAGGGCAAGCACATAGAGATGCTTGCCTAGGTTACTCTCCCAGCCTCCAGTAATTTGCAACTCAGGAGCTTTTGGCATCAAGCTTAATGAAAAATACCAGGAAAGCAATAACATGTCAAAGTAAGGGGTGCACAAGCCTAGCTGTATAGAGTCACATATATAAATTGAAAACACATAAATGTCTCTCAAAGTCTGATCCTAAGACCATTCAAGTAGAATTTTCTTTCAAATCTTTTTAATTGTTAGCTTTACTAACAGGTAAACATCCTACTAGCCAGCCCAAAAAAAATCCCCCTCTTCACCTTCATCTTCCTTATCAATCCTCATCACCAATAAAATTAACATTGAGTGGCCCAGAATAAGTGGTAAAAAGTGAGGAGAAACAATATAAAATGATGTTTTGATGGTAATGTTCTGGGAATTTAGACTCAAAGCACCTGTGTGTCAGAAAGTGCCAGTATATCTTTCAGATCCTGAGCCAAAATTGTCAAAAATTACTGCTTAAGGTTAGGCATCAAGTGCTAGGTGCACAAAAGAATTGGTGCATTACAACAGCCATTGGTACTTTGCCATCAGAAGCCTCAGCCGTGAGGCTGGGCAATTCTATACAATTCAGGGCAGGGGAGACAACCAGTCGGGGGTCAGATTTATAGGACAAAGAAGGAATTTAGACCTTTATGCTCCAAACTGTCATGCTTAAAACCTTCACTCAGCTGCCACCTAAATCTGGATATACCTAATATCTGTTACTGACTCCATTTTTTTACCTTAATGTACTCCAGGTCCCTGGAGTAGTTCTGGTTTTGTGTGTTGTGAATTGTCAAGTGTGCCTGGTTTTGATACTGGTGGTTATCTGGGGACTTATGACTAAGTCCCTATGAAATGCAGAACAAAGGCGTCCTCCTGTGAGAGCTCTTATAAACAGTGAGCTGGGAGGTGGTCTCACAGCACCCCTGGAAACTGTAGCTTCCTACAGATCAAGTTCCATGAGGAAAATGCTCATTTGGAGAGGACCTCTGCCCCAGCCACTGCCCCAGGCATGTTTCTCAGATGACAGTGTCTGCAAGCAAGAGCCTTTTTCCAAAAATATCAAAAATGCTTCTGTCAGAAAGCAGCTGTGCCTCTTTTCTTGGGCCTGTCCCCCATGGACCCTCTCTCAGAATTAGGCACCAAACAAAGCATTTCATACAAATCTCAATTGGAGGTGGTCATTTCTTTTCACCCAAAAGCCCGGCAGGATGCCCTTGAGGAGAGGTGGCAGATTTCAGTTCTTCATCTCTTCTCAGACTGAGGGGATTTGAACTTATGTATAACATTCCCACCACAGTAACCCAGGTATCAGGCAAAAAGATATTTTGGAAAAAAAATTTCCCTCTTTTGAAGTATTCAGCTTTCTATAAATCACTTCAATGCCTATTGAAGCCCAGTTTGCTACCACCTCTGGCACTAGTTATTTCATGATTTCAAGGATGTCCTTTGGTAGCAGTGGTGGTCTGTGTAGGCTAAAGTCTGTTTATGACTGCTGACCATTCACAGGTAAAAAAGTCAGTCCTCCCTCTGTTGGTCTTTTCCATTCATGTCATATACTTTTGTTCCTCTGCCTAGCTCTGAAATAGCAAAAGCATGTTGGGAAAAGTGTGATTGAGGTATGCCTAAGTATTTGGATTGTTTCTTCCATTCTGCAAGCACAGCTTTAACAAAGAAAATATTTCCACCACAAGATTTTCATTGAACGATACCAACAGCAGCCAAGAAGAGATAAGTCTGAGACAAGCCTAGCTTATTCTTTTACTAATTTGTTCCTTGATACAGGCAAATCCTTGAAAGGGATTTTTTTATTATTATTCCATGGCTTATGATTTATAAGAGATTGAGAAATGCATCTGCTTCACAGTGTGCAAGGTCTTTTGAAATCCATAGATAGGTATTGCTATGGGAGCATGACATATTATTAATATGCCACAGTTCAGGCTGAGGTGTATTAACACACTTCCAATGTAAAAAGTGGAGCTGGAGGAAAATTAGACAATAAGCTTGAACTGAGCTGGCAATATTAGTATTAAGTACTATTATAAATAACACTATTTGCATATAAATATAAACAAAAGTACTAGCTGTATTGTCATGAACCACAGGTATTTATTGCCAGTAGGGAAAATATAAATTGTTCTTGAGGTTATGAAATAATTATCTATTACCTTTGAAAACACATTTTCTCCAAAGTGTGAGTTTTACAAATGTTAACCTCAAAGTCAAACTATGTTGGTATTATTATTCTAATGTACCTTCTTGTTCTGTTTTGTTTTGTTTCCTTTTTTTTTTAATAATTCCCTACCTGGGCACTCTGCTTCCCATTTGTGTTTTGTCATCACAGATTTTTCTTTTTCCTCCATTTATCTTTGTAAGAGTCCCCTGTCTCCTTGCATTTTCTTCAGTTTCATCTTGGTCTTCCATAGCTTCACTTGCAGACATGGAAGACTTGGCTCTTCGATATCTCCTCAGACACTAGAGGAAACGTAAAAACATTGTCTCTAAGCTGCCACCAGCATTATACTGCCACATCATAGAAAGCAGGGATGATTTGGAGGTGAAGATGCCAGAAATATGCTTTGGACCTACTGATATAGGCATGACCCAAGGAGTGGGACAGCTGAGGTCCATCTGCCCCCAGTCATTCCCCACTGGTGATGCTTTCTCCCTCACTTCTTTTCAGGACTCTTCAGACAATCAAGGACAGATTTTCAGTGCCTAATTTTCAAGTGCCTGGTTCACAGAACAGCAGGTAGGCTGTTATTTAGGGGGTGCATTGGGCAAATTGGGGGATTGAACTAGATGACCTTGAAAGGTCCCCTCCAACCCAAACCATTCCATGATTCTATGATTCTAAGTGAGGCACTTTCAGCAACACTCAGCTAGCCCATGTACTGGTTGAGCTCCATGTGCCACAATGTGTCATGGCCAGCAGGAATTGCTGAGATTATAAATGAAGAGTTAATATATGCTACCTTGAAATATTTAACTCCAGATTGCAGCAAGGTACCTTTGTTCATCTAACATTTAGCACACAACTAACAGTGGTATTTTATACATATTTCATCTTACCTTTAGGTAATATGTACCTAAGGATATGTATTTTTACTATTTCTTTCAACATATTTTAGTTTTTAATAACAGCTTGAGGTGGTGATGCCAAGATTGGTACTAACTTCCCAAAAAAGTATTACAGAGAGTCTGGCATTTTTCAGGCACCTAAAGTCTACCAGGTCAACTACAGAGGCAGCATGTGCATTCTGGCATCCTAGGTTTTCACTAAAGGACACAGCAGAAAGCCTCCCCTGACTTCCATTTACACACATGCGCGCAGAGACACACACACACACAAGTTTTATCAGCATTATCTTAAGTGGCCACATAACTTACCCATATTGCAGTGCCACACACCACAATATTTCATAAGTCCATTTATGGGTCCACTCTCTATGTTTAGAACACTTACATGGAAAGCAAAGACTCTAGATCAAGTCTTTCTTCCACTTAAATTCATCTCTCCCTAATTTAAGACTGCTTAAATTGACTTTGTTTTCTTCTGGTTACTAATTAAGGGGGAAATACTATAATTACTTGGTCATGAGACCTGGTATTAACTAGTCACATTTGTTATGAAAATACAGGGGATCGGTTTACCACATTAGATGAGAGACTCACACAAAGGTGGAGTTGATATTCATGTAGTAAATTGCAGATCCATGTGATAAATTACATTTATCATGTACCTTTGACTGCCTCACCTGTGTTCTGCTTACTAATCTATCTCTGTCAGGATTCTTTCTAGCATTCTTAACCTCTAAGCAGCTCTGAAGCATCTGCTGTTTTTTAACACTCTTCCATAAAAGAAAATGAAAAAAAAAAAAAAAGAAAAAACAAGCCAAAAAAAATGCCAACAACCAAAACTAAACAAGTTTTTTTGTTCACCACAAAATGTGTAAATTCTTCTCCAAATTTCATTGTGCTAAGGAGGAAGATGAGCAATACTCAGTTCTGAAGCAGGGAGATGTTTGAGGTTCTCCTAATTCTCAAGAATTCAGAAGCATGTTTCTTTCAGGGGAAAAGAGCTGGTAAGCATCTCTTTCCATCCAAACTAGCAAATGCTTCTGGCTTGGGTATGCTGGCATATACTAGACCACAAGAGTGGAACACAATGATTCATAGACAAGTTGCTTAAGATCATTTAGAGGTTCAGAGCTGTATCAGTAATCATTCTGAGGCCTATGTAGTTGTCTCATAATAGCAAGTTAATTTGGCTTTAATATAGAAGGAAGTGCAATAACAGTATCAATTAAAAAAATCATAAAACCTCCTGAACCATTTCTGAAATATTTTTTATGTTAGATTTGTAACATAACTTAACTGCGTATGTGATATAAAGGTTTTATTGGTACTCATTTGGGATGATCTGTGTAATAAACCCTGGGATTCACCACAACTAATATTAATGAAAGCATTCACACTTTGTACTATCTGTCTAGCTAAGTGCATACTTCCAAAAGAGACTTTGATGAATGGACTGCCAGCTGGTTTTATTCTTATATCTTTTAATAAAATTCCAGTTTAACAGAGTTGCATACCTAATTTACTTAAATTAATTTGATAATGAATCTTTAAGTTCATGATTATTTACAAATGTACATGTATTTGCTTACTTATTCATAGATGTGGACAGACACACAAACTTCTTCATATCGTCCAAATACAGACATCCAGTATAGAAAATTTTGAACTTAATGACTTAATTTTGGCACTGTTACAAGCAACTACACACAGAGTTTTCCAATTGGGAAAAATTCAATTATTAGTCACTGACACTTGAGCTGCCTGTATTGCAGCATATACTTTTTGGAGAGTTAAATTATCTAGTTCGGTAGAGTAGGATTTAAATTACAAAGAAAATTAATTAATGTTAAATTAATTAAAAATCAAATTAAAACTGTCCAATGGACAGTTTTAGCAAGAGTAATCATATGACAAAACCAGTCCTGAGAAATATTTTACTTCACAGAATGCTCAGTTCACTATGAGTGTTCATATGATATTTGTGTTGGCTGGTTAAGTGTATCAAGTAATATTTTGTTAGTTTTGGATTGTATGATTTTTTTTTTTTTTTTTTTTAGCTAATCAGCAGAGTACATAAAGGAACTCCAAAACAGTAGAATCCAGCACAAAATCCAATATGAGCTTCAAAAAGATATTTGAATATTAGACAGTAAATTTGCTTATCTCAAGTTTTTCACACTAGTCCTACTCATTTGGTGAATATTTGCAGAAAGCAAACTCAAGCATTATATCAACATACTTGAGGTAAATTTATTTAGAAATCTGAATGAAGATATGTAGTGTTTGCCTAGAGCTAGAAGTAATAGGGTTATGAACACATCATAAATACTATGCAAAGCTTTGAATTCCATTGCTGAGACACATTATCAAAGGTCATGCTATCAAGCAAGACATAAATCACAACTGTAGGATCATCTCTTATCTAGAAGTTCAGAACAGTGTTAGAAATTACAAATTTTGAAGTGATTCCAACACAAGCATAACTGTGCTTTGGAGATTATTTGAGTGTCACCAAATACAATACTGAAGCAAAATCATATTTCTGTGTTTCTTATATATTTGCAACTTTTTCATACTTCTAACAAAAGTCATGTTTCAAAACGTGTAATGTGATCTTCCACGTATACTTCTAAAGATGGATATGCTGTGGAGATACACACATGCACAGGGTTGTTTTCTTCAAACCGTTCTTAGTTAACAAGTATTTTGTCACATACATATACTGCACACACATAAACCAATACACTTATTCCTTCGGGAAAGAGGAAAACATTTATTTGTTTTCTTTTTAAGGAGCTTTCACATTCTGCTTTTTTATGGGCCATTCTAGTCTTTTCTTTTGAAATAAAGCAAACAGAAAAGTACTGTGGAAAATGACAATCATCAGTTTAAGCTTTTTAAGGATCAACCAGCACATGACAATTGAGAGAAAGGGAAAAAATTGTGAGTCTCTCTCAAATTTTGTCTGAATACTTGGTCATCACTCTGTTTAACTGTGGAACATCAGATTCTCCCATGTATGTTGGAGGCACCAGCAAAATATATCTTGGTTAAAATTCTCAAGATCAGAGTGACCAGACCAGCATCCATCAGGGTGTTTTGTGTCAGGGAAGACATAGAAGATGGTCTTTTTCTTCTGAGCAAAGCACTTTTACCCTTTGTGAGTGGCAGACCTGCGAGAAGGGAAACCACTAGATTGTTCTCTAACTGAAGCGAAGGTTCAATTTAACTGTTTTGTTATTGCTGTGAGAGAGACTAAAGCTTATCAGCTTTCATGTTTTGTAGGAAATGAAAAAGAATAGAACTGGATTACTTTCTTTTTTTGTGGGTCTGAGGTCAACCACAAACAGCTTCTGGGTCAATCTCCCTGCCTTACTCTCTCGGTGTATCCAGAGCATTCTCACCATCTGTGTAAGGCTGGCTGCCGACAGTGCAGCTTTGCTCTGCCTTCTTAAAGGTTGACGAGGTGATGTATCAAACTGGCAAGCTTTTGTAGTGCTGGCAAACCGCAGCCTTAAGATAGGCAAAAAATCTCAGTCCCAACTGCGTGGCATGTGCAGTGTTAACACTAGGAGTAACTTGTTTTCAGTATTTTTGCATTGATAAGAGCCAAGAGAGAAAGAGAGGTATGTTTAGTTGAGTGGAAGATAACAAACATGCAGTGCCACATTCCCTCTGTGTGCTCTTTGTTATCAGCAGGACTAGTGGCATTATGTACTGTACAATGAAAGATAACCATAGAGTGAGAGATAGCTGGCTTTGTAGCTCTATTGATTAAACAGGACAGCAGGCTAATCAGAAAAAATGTTACAGGGATGGGAGTCGAGCCACTTGGAAAATGTGAAAGATGATGGCAACACTTGAAATGTTAATTTTTGAATAAGGTTGTAGGGCAGAAAACTGTTTCCTTGATTTAGTTTCTTTTAATTAAAAAAAAAACAAAACTATACACAGAAAGGTACCACTTCATTACCAATTTACAAAGATAATAGCATTACATTTATCTGAGAGAGTCACAAGACAAAACACAATACAGGTTTGAAGCCTTCCTAAATAAAAATTACAGATCTAGAGTTTTGTTATGTACCATGGTTGACATGGGGATAACTCATCAAGCGAATGGGTATACTAGCTTGTCCTGGTTTCAGGTGGGGTAGAGTTAATTTTCTTCCTAGTAGCTGGCATAGTGCTCTGTTTTGGATTTAGTATGAGAATAATGTTGATAACACACTGATGTTTTAGTTGTTGCTAAGTAGTGTTTATACTAGTCACGGACTTTTTAGCTTCCCACGCTCTGCCAGGTGCACAAGAAGCCGGGAGGGAGCATAGCTGGGACAGCTGACCCAAACTGGCCAAAGGGCTATTCCATGCCATATGACATCATGCTCAGTATATAATCTGGGGGGAGTTGGCAGGTGGGCAGCGATCACTGCTCGGGGACGGGCTGGGCATCGGTCAGCGGGTGGTAAGCAATTGCATTGTGCATCACTTGTTTTGTATATTCTTTTATCATTATTATTATTATTACTACTACTTTCTATTCCTCTACTGTCCTATTAAACTGCCTTTATCTCAATCCATGTGTTTTACTTTTTCTTTTCCAATTCTCTCCCCCATCCCACTGGGTAGGGGAGGGCGAGCGTGCAGCTGTGTGGTGGTTAGTTGCCGACTGGGGTTGAACCACGACACAGCTACCTCAGCACTTTGAAAGTTTTGTTATTTTTTTTGCATGTAGGAATAGTTAAATAAGGACTTCAGAACCCAGTCTTGTCAAAAAAACCCAACCAAACCCTAAGATATCTTTAAGGCTTTTGTGACTCTTATTTTTAGACTCTTCATTTGTTTATTGCTTTGCTCAGCTCTAAACATTTAGACTAAGATTTTTCACAGCATATAACTGTGTCAAGATAAATTTGCTTGCAGGTAACACATTTCTATACTCTTTCTTCCAAGCTCTTGCTCAGTCTGAGGCAAGGAAGGGACAAAGCCAGACTGGAATAGAATGGATGTGCTGGGTGTATGGCCGCAGCACATAACTGCAGAAATTCAGGCCAGCTCTGCAGGAACAGCCCAGAATTATGAGGATACAGAGGTAATGTAAAGTCATTATTCTCCCTCTTGATTCTTGGCTTTGAGGTCTGTGCTACATCTCCTAGAGGCACAACATAGTCTCTCACCTGACATGCTTAGCATTGGAGGGGAGGATTTCACTGAAAAAGCCTCTTTCCGTGCTACTAAAACCTCTATCCTAATTTTGTCAAATTGCCCATGTTCCTTTAGGGCTTCGTTCTTAATCCTCTCTGGTGGGGTGTAAGCTACTGTATCTCTGATCCATCTCTCCCTGCTAGGAGCTTCCTCTGCTACCTGCTGTCTTGCAACATAGCAATTTACTATTGACAAAGTTACTCCCAGTAGTTTGATATGATGACTTGGTATAGCAATTTCAGCTCTTTCTTGCCAATGTGTGTTGCCAAGGATTCATAGGCATGTCCGGCCAGACTTCATATTTTCCCCAGAAATGTGGGGAGGGGGAAGAAGAGGAGGAAGGTCATAGGAGGCACGGTGCTTGCATTTCTGTATTGGTGAATGTGTCAGTCCCAGCTCTCTGGAATGACATATTTTAGATGCTTATTGGAAATTAAATACATTGCTTTACCCTTTCTTTACCCTTTCCCATACAGAATGATGCCATTTACAAGCAACTGATAGAGCAATTTATACTACACCTTTGACAAATTGAATTTAATAAGCAGTAACAGCTTAGTACAGCTTTCACAAATCTGCTCATTCCTCCAGAAGTTCACTCCTCCACTCCTGCCTCTGCTAGGCTCCTGGAGCCTACAGCAGGCCCTTGGCAATATTCAGCATTTAGGCTGCAAGTTGTCCTTTGTCTTAGAGGAACAAAAATACTCTCAGGCAGATTCTGGGTTTACCCTCAGCTGGGAAGTGAGTCATGATAAGGTGAAGGTCACACAGATGATTTGCAGCTTGATCCTGTGCCCACGTAAATCAGCTGCCTAAGCCTTGTTTCTTTAGGTTGGAGCAGGATTGAGCCCACAGCTTTATTATGCAGCTGCAGGTATAGTGCTGCGTGCCTTTCCTGTTTCTTTTCGTAGAAGCATCCCCAAGACCTTTGTCTAAAAGTCCTCTAATTCGGTAGAGCCAATAATATTGGTAAGTTTTGAGATGAGTCCTGGATCCTTCAGCAATTTATTTTACTACAGATCAATAGTACTGTATCACCTGAAGTTTGATATGCATGCATTTTAAAGTGAAAATATCATCTTTTTTTTTTCTCCAGTTATGTCTTCCTGTCAATTCAATATTTAATTAATAGATTAGCCACTTCATCTGATTTTTCAGAAATCAGATTCAAAAGTCATTTTTAACGAATGCATTTATTTATTAAAGAAGCCAATTTTACAAGTTGATTCATTAAGATATTAGCAACATCTGTATTTAAATTATTGGGTGTTCAGACAGATTTGGTTCTATGAGAAGCAAGCATAGGATATATGATTATAGTATGCCATACTCAGTCCAGCTAACCAATCAGTGTCCACTGAATCTGTTCCCCCTGAATATAGTGGATGTGGCGAAATTTGCATTAAGTACTGAAAAGTGCTAATCATTTTATTCTCAGTACATACAACAGGAAGCATCTTTACTCAAGAGTCCAAGGTTATCTTTACCTCGTGCCTGTCTATGTATTGCTTTTCTCATTATTCATAACACCATAATATCCCAGCAGTGACAGACTGCATTATGTAAATTTTTTTCTCAGGTGACCAATATTACTATCCCATGGTTTGCTAGGTACTTGTGTGTTCATAGCTATTCAAAGCCCTTCCAGGGTACAAGATTAATAAAAACAACCTTACAAAAAAGGCTTCTGTGCATTTAATAGCAAAATACTGCTTTTTCATCACTATTCTAAAGTTCTGAAGACTTGCTTCAGCCATGGGTATTTTCATTCATGGATTTACATGATTTTGCCCCTGTCTTCAAGACCTAAGGTCCCACTGTCAGCCAGAAAGTAAGTGACCAACCTGAAATCAATTGGCCCATACCCAAATTTAATTAAACTTCTCTCTGCAACTCTAGAGGAAACTGATTTCCATCATTATTGCTTATGTGGATAATATGTGAAATTAATTCTCCTTCACTAAGTTATCACTGCATTGAGCAGACAAACACAGATATAATGTTATTAAAAGTAATGAAATAGGTTCATCAGCAGTTAACGTTAATGTTTTGTGTCATTGCGATCTTGTTGCAATTCAGGACAAAATTATTCAGCTTTGCTGCTGCAAGATGCAGAAGGTCAACAGCTCAAGGGTTTGCAAAGGTTTTGGCATAAGGCACTATTTATACATAGTTTACTGTAGATGAAAAAGGGAGGGAAAGATGGATTCACCTTGCTTTCCCTCTAATCTTCCAGAGACAGGAAGAGAGAGGGATAGAAGCAGAGAAGGAAGTAGGGCTTCCTCTCTGCGAGATGTGAGTCCTCCTGTGGTAGCCCTGTAGGCCAGTAGCACTGTGCTGACACTGCCTTTGCTAGTAATGAACCACAGGTTTTTCACTGAGTTTGCAAGGCCTCAAGACCAAGGCTTGTCAGGAGTGGTTTGTCTAAACCTTTCTTCAGCTACCAGGAACTCTGTGTTTAACAAAGCATGTGTTAGCTGTAAAAGTAGTTTGTCTAATGACCAGTACTAACAAGTCCTATCAAGTAGTTACGCTGTGGTGAATTAGGTAATTATAACTATAACATAGCAATGTACTGGAGAGGAGAACAAGTCTGGTACAACAGCAGACGTCTTGAGAAGTGGGGATGCGGGATGCAGTGTAGAGGAGTAGGCATGGGGTGATAAGAGATGAGACACTGGCTAACACTGGAGACCCTAAGAGTGTAAACAGCCCACCACTAAACAATTAAAGAAATGCAGGTATAGAGCTGGACAAAATGAGTTTTAGGAATATCAAAGAATAAGAATTTAGCACATAAGGAATACACCATAAATTCAGATGCAATGTCCAACTGTAGACCAAGAAAAAGCCAGATACAACAGGATGTTAGAAAACAGATAAAAACAGCCTCTAGTTAATCCAAATGAATGAATAAATAAATAAATAAATAAATAAATGAAAGGAAAGGAAAGGAGGAAGACACACCCATCAATATCAACATCATGGTCATCACAGGAAAGGATTCAAGATGCTAGTGGCTTGTACCCTGATATACATACCCCAAATGTACAGCAGAAGGGTGGTGGAAGGGATCATATAGCACTGGGAATGGGGGAAGCATGTGTTGTCATAGGACAAGGACTGCCTGAAGGCACCTGATAAAATGTCTAGACTGTGTCTGCACAGATCTAACTCATTAGATGATTCTGGTAGTTAGTGGAAAAACAAAGGAGCACAGCTAATTGTCACAGATGAACTGTTAAATCTACATCCTTGTAACATGTTTGGGGTAGAGGCTAGAGAGTGATAGCAACCCAGGTAATGACCACTAACCTGTCTTAGAGAGAAAGTCAAAGAGATTGACCCACAGCTACATGATCAACAAAGCTATTGGCAGCTTATGCCAAACATCTACCCTAGAAAACAATGAATAGCTAAGAGAGTAGCGCCTTGTAGGCAACATATACACAGGTGCCCAGCGCTGCGCAGAAAGCTGAGCTCAAGGTGGCATCACTATGTGTGGAAGCCAGGCCACCAGCCAAGGCTTGGACACAGTGACCAGCTGGAGTGAGGTCCCTGCTTCCCCAAGTCCATGGTGCAGGCTGAGACTCGATCAGAGGGGCAGGGGCCTTGGCTGGTGTGAGTGTGTCTGCAGAGTGTGTGTGGGTATGGTAAAATAGAAACCTTGGAATAGAAATCACCACCTGCTATGCCCATCCCACTTGGTAAATAAATTTATGTCAGTGAGCGTTATAGTTCAGATCTTGAGGCCACGCCACCCTCAGTTCTCCATGACAGTGTGTATAGCAATTTTAGCTATGTGATTACTGTTGAGACTTTTCCTGTACAGTAATATCTTTTTATTTTCTTTTTCTTTCTTTTTCTACAATATCTGAACTAATAATAATTCTTTGATTGCTGTGATAATATTTCAATCATCCTAATCATAAATTCAGGATTTACATATAAGATGTGCTTTCATTTTGCCCATAACAAAGTTTTGCATATATAACACTACTCCTGTCTGTGCTATGATTCTGCACTCTGACCCAACAGACATGGGAAAGGATGCCAGGTTTATCTAAGGTTAAAAAATGAAGAACCTAGTTGATTGAATATGACTGAATGTAAAAAACTAGCTCTAAGCTGTTCTGCTATTCATCATCTCTTTTAATGTATTTGTTAACTTATTTCCTTTTAATAAGACCTCCTCAGGTAAAGAAAAAAAACCCACAAATTCTAATGCAGATTGAATTTATGAGATAGATTTGAAGGACAACATTTCAAAGAAGGTAACAATTCTGCTGGGATGTGAGCAAGATTTTGTAAGCTCACAGAATGAGGTTTTTTCTGATGCCCATAACGAGAGTCCTTCTTCCTATCCTCACAATGACGTGGTCAGCTGAAGAACAGTGCTGATGCTCTCAGGCCTTTGTTATGTACAGATGACAGATAAATAGACGCATCTGCAGAGATCCTTAAGTAATAATAGCAAGAGAGCTCAACAATCAAATTTAGGAGCTGAGAAGATCAGCACATAAATCCATATTCAGTTTCTCAGACTTCTTACTTTGATATGTTAAACTGGAGAGTTAAGGGTCATTATAACAACCTTGGCAACAAGGCTGGGAGGTGTGAATCCACTTTGATCACCCTGAGAAAAAAGAAAAAAAAAGCTTTAATCTGCTGTTCAGCTGGAGATACAAGAAGGAATTTCTCATAGGCACAATCAGATGCCTTTTGGATATCCAAGTGTGAGAGCTAGAAGAAGCCCTTCCATTCCTTGGTCTGCAGGCCACCTTGAGCAATCCAGAACAGATGCTCCCAATCACAACAAAAACAATCCACAACAGATTTCCCACTAACGTGAAAGGAATATCTGCTGTTTCCCTTTCTATCTTGCCTTGCTGTTGTAAGCTATTTATGGAAGTGCTCCTATCATTTCTGCTTTAGGTGGCTTGCTTAGGTTAATAGAAAGGGGTAAATTTTTCCAGAGTATAATCCAGAGCATTTAAACAATCATGGTGTCTCATGGTGATTTGCAAGGCTGTATCCCAGTCCTGAAATATAAAATTCTTCTCTGTATATCAGAAGCAGGCTGCAAGTATGGTTTTCAGTTCCGGAGTGCGCAGCATGGCAGCTACCTACTGCTTCCTAAACACTTAAACTAAGAAAATTAAGGCAAATGTTGAACCCATGACAGGGTAGCTATGTTCATGGCTGGACAGTCAGAATGAGCTGTAGAATGACTTGGGGAAGTTAATCCTGGCCAGACTCCAGCAGGTATTTATGTCCTAAATTTCCCCTGTTGTTTCAATTAAATTTTATCTTCACTTCCTCCTGTTAAAACACTACTGTGCAATATTGCTGGCCCGGAAAGGGTTGCCATTATCCCAAGGGAAACTGCATTTCAGCAGCAAGCCCAGCGATCTTTGTAGAGTCTCTGAGAAGTTCTTTAGTATCCTTCTGGGTACATGTTTCTATAAAAATGCAAAGTATAACAGTATGTAATGCTGCCACTCTGCTATTCATAAAAAGGAAAAGGAAAGTAGGTCAGTATGTGAAGGGGACAAGAATTTGGGAACGTTCCCAAATGCAGCTTCCACTTAACTCAAATGAGGCCACACTGAGAATCCCAACTGAGGTGGTCCTTCTTACCTTTAAGGATGGCTGGAAGCATCAACTAGGAGTGCAGTGCACCAAAACTTTGATTTTGATCCATGTACCAAGTGGCAATGGAAGTAGATTTCCCAATAATCTTACTGACTCTAAGGCATTGCAGTTGTTCTAGAGAAAAATCTGTTAATATGAATATGGATGTCCCTCCTTAAAATATATATAGATGATACATACATTCATATACCATAACACTTATAAGGCTGCTGAAAGATTGTTGGTTTTGTTTGGCTGCTTTTTTTCTTTTTTTTTTTTAAACTGCTTACAATAGTAATAATGACCACAGTGCTGGGCATTTCCTGGGGACTAATGATCAGCTGGGGTTAATGACCCAAAATGTAGCTACAGGCCATCAACTCATCCCAGCCAGACATTAATCCTATGGAACTACCAGTGTCTCTACTGTTATGGCTTAATTTAGTCTCCCTAATTTTAGTGTAGCTTTAAAAACCTTACTGCAGCCACTGAGCAGCTCTGTATTTTATTAGCCTTGCATTTCTACTGCTGAGTACAGGTTGTTTTCCTAGCTGCTGATCAACACTAAACACTGAATAGACTTTATTAAAAGTTGGTTATCAAGCTGCTGAGCATCTCCAGACATCTAAATATTTTATGTGTGTTTGCTTTGAGTGGCCCTGAGCAATTAATACATTGTTTCATTAGGAGGGTTTTTTTACTAACCACTAAGTGACTCTAAACACCTAATATATTTCACAAGAAGTTTGTATTCCAGCCATTGAGCAGCTTTAAACACTAAATTGGCGTCATACATTTAAAAAAGAAATCACTCAGTGTTATACATTTCTCACAAGTAATTTCCTGTCTCTACCCTTCTAAACATTATTCTTTTATTTTATGGGGTTTTTTTTTTCAGCTGATACATTCCTATTTAGCTTGCTGGACCTCCAGTACTTTTCATTCAAAAGCTCGGAGCTTCACTGGAATTGGTTTTGCTTCATTTCCTTCATCTAATACAGAGAAAAGAAGAGCCACAGGGGGCAACATGAACCCTGGTTTCCTTCCGGCACCGAATTAAGGGATTAGAAAATATTCGTGTTGTTCTGACCAAGATAATAATTCAGGCTTTAGACTTAAAAATAACCTGTGGTGTATCCCTGCATATACAACTACCAACAGCATGACAATCAAAATGACAGTGATTCAGTACGTATTCTTAATCATCGTTACAGATCTCCAGCCTGGTGTTGTCAACAGGAAATTCACTCTGCTTCAGCAAATGCCAGGATTAGCTAACATCTGTTCTCTCAGGCTGCAGATTTGATCAGCTAACATTTCGGCAGACAGGCCTCCACCCTGCAATTTGCTTGCTTCTCCAAGGTCTCCCATATGGCCCTTCAGCCAGCAAGAGCTGTCACCCTTCCTCTGAAGTCAGGGGAACAACGAGCCCAGGGGATACTGCTCCTGGATCTGCTGCTCAACCTCCACAGCTCCACTGTAGGGAGCAGGGACAGGACCTTCCCAATTCCCATGCCAAGTTCCCACCAAACTGGACTTTTGCTCCTTTCAGCAAGCAGTAAAATCTCAGTGACAGGTCAGACTTGCATAGCAAGGCTCAACAAGGATGGGTACACTATCCAGCTCACAGCCTTTTTGGGAACTCATATACATAGCACTATACACCACTTCAAGCCCAGCTCTCCGAGCCTGTATCCATCTGCTCCATGGGTGGCTGGCTTGCTTGCCCCCTTCCTTCATGCACATAGGGCAGTTTTTTGCCACGGGGTTCCTCTTCTGGGCAGGACCAAGTAAAGGGGGAAAGGACTCTTTCACAGCTTCTATCAAGTTGAGGCTTTTATCAGATAGGTAGTACTGAGGATCTTCCTGTTTAAAAATCGCTGATGAGTGTCATTCCTTTTAAACAGTACTGGTGAGGACAGAATTGCTGACTGTTATTGAAGCGATGCAATACTTTCAAACAAAGGAAATGTGGAAGTCTTACTTTAATAACATGAGTAAATTATATTAATCTCAACAAATTAAAGTTTGCTCCAGAAAAAAGAAAAGGAACATTTTAGAAAATGTTAACGGCTAGATAATCCTATGAAAAGCACATTGCCCTCTTCCTAAAATGATTTGAAAAACTTGTCCTAAGACAATATAAGCATGGATTCAGAAGACTGGAGCAATGATATAACAACGTAAACACCTTTTTTTTAATTATTATCTCAAAGGCAATGTTTTTACAACTCAGCCTGATTGCACACACCATCTGACTTCTAAAATGGAAATCTTCTCTCTAGCCATATCAGTTGGATTAACTGAAGTCAAAATAAAGGTTATATTATTACCTTAAAAAGATTGGTCCAGGTTGATGGTCATGGTATAGAAGTGTATCAAATACTAACTTAGACGTCCTTTACCAGGATGGACCAGGAAGGGTTTGATTTGTTTAAGTCTCCTCAGGCATTAGTGATATTCAGCAGTTTTGTACTGGCTCTGCAGCAAGAGCGGCAAGGCAATTCCTGCATTCAAATGACATCCAGTGCACTATACTTCAAATCTCAGCAATAAGATACTGCCTTATAATATTTGGATTGCTAGTTATGCACCAGCTTCAACTGCAATATCCGTCTTTCTGTTGATACACTTGGGCATGAGTTAAGGAATGAGATCGTACGTGGGGAATGACTGAAGATTATGGTATATGAGTGGAGATTATGACTTAGATAACTCCAGTGCTTTCAGTGCTGTGAATAAAAAAATCTGACTTTGGATCCTCTGGCTTTGGCATACTTGTAACTCAGACTGATATCATCCACGTATCTGAATTTGTGTATGTGTGTGTGGGCATGCATACAAGAACAGACATGCATTTTTACTTTTAAACCCCCAATCACTATTACTTTCCTGAAGTTCTGTCAAAATTACCTGATCCTGGGAATCAGTTCTGGGACCACAGACTGTTATCTTTGGATGAATTCTATTTTGGGCTATTCCTCATGGGAGGAGTTTTTTTTTTTTTCTTTCCAGGCACTGAAAAAACATATATTTTAAAGTTGGATCAAGATTTTTCTTTGGCATGCATATTTTATTTTGCATACACATGTGGTTTTCATGCAGTTAATATTTTAAGTATAGAAAGCCTAAAATAAACACAACAAAAAGCAAAATCCAAGTTAAGACCTTTAAAAATAAAGGGTATAATGGAAATATCAACTGACCCTCAACTCTGTAAATACAGAAGCATAACTGTGTTGACTTTGGGTTAGGTTCAGATCGGAGAGGTTGAATGCAATATTTATTTCAGCATGAATTGCAAGCATTGGAGTTACTGCCAGTTATGAGTGAAGTCAGTCCTATGATAATCAAAATGATAATGAAAGAACATACTGTTGACTGTTGTGAGAGCAATACATGATTCTGTATTGAAAAGGAAGTCTGCCTCTTTTCTGTTACTGTGATTAATGCTCCTTATTTTTATGTATTTAAGTCTTCCAATGTTATAATTCTTGGACCTTTAAAACAAAGACATGTCTGCTCTAACAAAAAAAAAAAAAAAAAAAAAAAAAAAGAACATATAGTTTTACATTAAAAGAGAGATGTGCTGTTTAAGGGTTTTTTCAGCAATATCTGATAAAATATCTTTTACTGATGCAGACTTATGTGTTGGCTTTCAGCAGAGGTTTCTATATATAGTTCTGAAGTAGGTCAAAAGTCCCTTTGGATGTGTGTATCCTAACAAATCAATAATAAAAATTACCACTGTGTTGCAATTTCTGGGGAAAACTATACATTTCACAAGTTCCTTATGTCTGATGGCATTATGTGAACAATACAACAGTTGCACAGGTAAAATACATAAATAGCTCAAATTTGCCTGTCTCCTCTGGTATCTAAATTTTACAAGACTGCAATGGATGAAAAACATATACCTCATTTGGCACAATCCAGACAATCAAAGACCAGCTCCTCATTCAAAATGCTTGTTGTTTTAAAAGCAGTGATGTTTGCACAGACTAAACACCATTTACCATTAGTACACTGGCACATCTCTGTGTGGTGTCTTAGACCAGTTCTTTGTCTGTGAGCTCTTAAGAAAAAGTTCATGATTAGAAACCTCGGGTTTGAGTTCTATCTTCTGTATGGATAGTAAATAATGTAAAGATTTTCCACTGATCTACAGCAGGTTACCCACTGTGAACAGTTCTGTTTTATCTACTTTACATGGCCTTAAAGGATATGAAATGGAATGTTTGTGAATATCACCTGAAGTTAAAGATGTCAAACAACCTTTTTTCCCCCCTGTAATAATATTTCTACAGAGACATTTGACAGACAAGATCTCAGTCTTTTCACATCCTCCATTCATCAGTATATTTCTCAAAGCTTTTGTCAGTGTCTTGCATTCCTCTTTTTTCCATTATATTTTCTGGTTCTTTCTTACTTTAGTCCTTTTCTCTTGCTATCCTAAAAATTTTCCATCTAAAAATCAGATTATACAGCTCCTGCTTCTTAAGACTTTCTAAGATAACTGTGGTGTCAGTCAGCCATTCATTTCTTAAAATCTTAGATGAACCTTTTGCAAAGCTATTGCCTCAGGAACACATCTTCCCATTGGGTTCTGTGTAGGTTGCTCTTTGTTCAAATTGCACACATGTAAATCTTGTCTTAGGTCACAAGTAGAAATTAGACCAGTACTGTCTTCATGATTTCCCAGTACTAAATAAATCAGCACTACTCCATGGTTTAACATGACTGTTGATATGTCTGTTGGAAATGTCCCAGACTAGAAGATAAGGTGGAAACAAAACCACCTTGCAATCAGGAGCAGAAGACACAAGTGATCTCCTGTTTCACAGGGTGGTACCAGCTCTTGGTTTTGCCTGTGTGGTTTGCAGTAAAGGGCATGAATCAGCGCAAAATCAATTGAATAGAGCCATTCTCTTAGCATTACTCCTCCTAGGCAGAAGAAAATGTTGGATGGCTTTGTAACACCTCTCTGCCAGACTCATCCCAGGATACTGAAGGCACTCCTATGACACTGAGGTACCCCCTGTGCTCTACTTAACCATGTACCTTGACATACTAGACGTGATAAAATTGTTTTCATGCCCCCCGTTTCACAGCTGTTGACACAGTTAGGTACAAACTTAATCTTTTTTCACTCCTCCAAAGGTTCAAACAAGGCTTGGGAAATACTGGGGTAAAAATTCAGAATTGTTAATGCAAAATATTTCCCAGGAAACTGTGACTCCTTTTCACCTCCTTCTCTGGAAAATTCTCTGAATACCCCTGTTTGGCATGTAGAGACCAATGTGTATCCTAAAATGCCCAGTCTTGTCAAGGAGGGTGTTACAGGTGAGAATGAGTACCTTGGACATGGAAGCAGTAAAAAGGCAAACTGTGTTGAGCCAGAGTGTTGCTTTGGAAACTGTTAAAGCACCATTATTAATTCCTGAGCCCAGGAAACTCTCATAAATGTGCAAGCAATCAAGAGTACACACTGGTAAGCCCTTAGGTGTTAGGAACTGTGCTGTTATTTGTAATTTGATCATCGTTGTCTAAAATCCACATAGTAAAAATTACTGATCCAAATGCAAAAGTGAAGAAAGCCACTGAGTTTGCTTCCTGTGTGGAGACAGCAGGTGAACATTGCACTCCTTTTAATTCAGTAAACCTAAGGTCATCTGTTCATGTGCAAACTGGAAAGACTGTCTGATGGCTTAGTTTGAACTTTCCTGCCAGACCACTGGTCTCTTAAACTAGGAATCATACATAGGTCACCCTTCTTCTACAACTCCCAAGGTTTTCAAATATGTTGCAAGCTGAACTTGATACATTTGTAAACAGTTCCCTCCTCATTTTTATTATGTCATTTTTAATTGACAGGTTAAATCTCAGAGCACTGTGTCACTAGCTATCATCAAATTCTTTTTAAATTGAAGAACAATTATTTCTGCCCTGTTTAAATGTTCTCATAATTAAAAAGGTCGACATCAGAACCCATGGATTTTTCCCCAGAAATACCTTAGATTGCAATGAGTCCTGTGATTTCCAGTACTCTGCAGTTTCCCCACAATCTGTTCCCCTTTCCCCATCCCCATTTAACAAGTCCTCTCTCTACACAGAGATTTAGAAGTATCCCTTGTAACAGACTCCATAAAACTTTCCGTGAGTAACACAGGCTAGAGAGGGAATTTAGAGAAAGCATCAGGAATACAGTCGGCATGTGGAGGACTAGAATTTTTATACCTGTTCTTTAAAACAGTTTTTCTAATTTAAAGCCAGCTTATTTTTATGGGCATGAGGCCTAGCTGGTAATTAGCCAGCACTCAGTCCATGGAAAACATAAAATAACAAGGTCTGGAGTAATGTAATGCCATATCAAAATGTGTAAGATATTCAGAACGTTTTATGCAACTCCGTCTCATAATTAATATCGCAAGCCACTGGAGCCACCACACTACAGTAGCAATTTGACATCAAGGCTTAACAGATAATTTCTGAGAGATGCTTCTAGGCTGTTTTTTCTATGAATGAGTTTTCTTTCTCCTCTGTTCCTGTTCTTTGGGAGATGGTGGAGAAAGCTGGTTTTAATAAGCAAAAAGCCAGACTTAATTATTTTTGTTTTAAAAAAAGGAACTAAATGAGTGACCAATGAGCACTGGTGTTATCTACTTCATTCCTCTCTCTACTGAAGCAGCTGCCCTTCTGCAGCTCCTGCTTCCTGACCCATGCCAGAGTTGGGTGTCTAACCAAGACCCCAAATTTCTACACTCAGCCCTTGCCCGATATTAATTTTTAGCAGAATGGAGAACTATTGCAATTTGGGACTGGGCTCTAAGTAGCACATCTGGTTTGATTTGCATCTGGAAGGAACAACAGTTCAGCCAAAAAAGTTAAAGCTTTTGTGATATAATTAAATCCAACACATCTGTGAGAGGAGATATATTGAGTAATAGGAACGCGTCAATAATATTTGGCTAGGAGGACTTTAGGGAAACGAGGCAGCTAGCCAAGACAGCCTTGAAGTCTGAAGAAAAATCTTTATGTGCAGCAAGAAGGTTTCTTTTATACATTTTAACAGCATCACAGAAGTGAATGTATGTTCCAAAGTAAAAAACCTAACCACCCAACCTTTGAGGAGACAATATATAGTTGCACAAAAAATAGCTGTCAAAACAAACCCCCAAAAACTTGCACAGCTGGAATAAAAAGAGTATGAAGACCAAGCAATTATATAAGAAAATATTGTGTTCATCCAATATGCAAATTTTTGCATAAGAACTTGCATGAGATCCTTTGGAATGTAAATGAGCAACAGTCAATATTAAAGTGTCTACCTTATCTTTCTTATCTTCACCTTAACTAGGTAATAAATTGAGGTTCTGCTATAAAGGAAGATTGTCAAAAACAGAGGTGCCAAAATTCTGTTGAGATGCCACCATCTGTTACGATGATAGGACAAGGACACAGGGGAAGATTTTAGAATGCATTTACAGAGATCACTCTTCTTAAAACTGAAAACTGAAGTTTCAGAAACTGAAGATGGAAATAATTAAAGGCAAACGTTCTGTGAAGAGGTACTGAAAAGTTTATGGCTTTTACATCATCACAAACATGTTCTGGAACAGATCTTTTCAAAATATATGTTTAATGCGTAACAGTGAGAGAGCAGCTGAACAAGATGAAACAAACTAGAGTGAGCAAATATGCAAAGGGCTTTTATCATCGTAATCCCTTGATATTAAGTATGTTAAAGATCCTTCAACACAGTTTTCTGGAGAACAATATGTTTATTGTCTCTGTCCCTCTGTAACAAATGGAATTTTTTTAATTCTCTCTGAGGCTTTTAACATTTAGATTTATGCCACCAATTCAATATAATTGACTGAATCACACTTTGTACTATGTTCTGTCATTATGTTTTACCAACACTTCTTTAATAGAAGCCCATGTAACTTTTTTTTTGTTTTGTTTTATTTTAATAGCAGAATCCTGGGTTAAGTACATCAGCTTGGTGACAGAATGATCCAAAACAGAGCATCCAGGAAAGTCTGCAAAGTCACAGTTGTAGGGTGGTAACCAAATTATATTTGTAGGTTCTATTTGGTCTCTTATTGGAATCACATTTAGCTCTCACTACACTCTTTCTCGTGAGAATTTAGACATCACAGCTTGATTTGTTCACTATCTGAGCAAAAGAAGGCAAAGTATGGCTGGGAATGATGCTACAGCATCACTGACTAGGATCTCTCAATCGTTTAATGTGATGCCCAGAAGAACTTGCTTCTGGGAACATCAGGAAGAGAAATAAAAAACTTGAATGATTAAAGCACATTTCCTCCTTGGAAAGTTATTGTATAAACATGGAAGTGCTTTATCCAACAGATGTGTAAACTTTGTGGCTTTTGAGTCATCATATCTGCTTATCTGAAGAGTATGATTTATTATATTTTATTGCCACAAAACTGTGCAATCTGGGGTATATATACAAAGAAGTTCATCTTGACTTGCATATGATTAAAATAATTGTTAATTGAGGGACAATTCTGAAATACACAGTACATACACATATTACATCCTAAGCATGTAAGCAGTCCCAGGGAAATTATTGTATAAGTATATATTAAGCAGTGATTAGGGAAAAATTCAAATAACATAAAAGAAGTTACTGGTCTCAGTTGCAGTAGATAGAGTCATAACTTCTGAATACAGAGCTTTTATTCTCAATAATGTTACTATTTAAAATAACAGTCTAACATGAGAAACATTTATACTGCAATTAGAAAAAAAAGACAACTTCTTAATAAACTAAACTGAATATATCTGATCAGAAAGAAATAGAAAAACAGTAAGTATAAACATTCACAATACCACTTTTCAGAGTACAAGCACACTTGGAGGTGACCAGGCTTCATCAAGGCTATTTTCCTGTTCACTAACATCAGCATTTTTGACCTTCTCATTATTACATGTATTGATGGACTGACTATTTTACATCCTTCTCACAAAGTACCAAAATTATAAATAGAGGATATTGGAAATGGCTAACACACCAAAACGAAAGCATTGAATAGGTCAAAGTCATAGACTTTGCTACAATCTTCTCCAGAATACATGCAGAGATAGCGCAGTCTATGTTTCATTTTTGTGCTAATCATTGTAAAAATTCTGTGAAATGTCCGTCTATGAACACATTCCCACAGCAACATCATTTTGTGAAAAAAGGAATGAAGTAAAAATGCAATCCATACCTATAGAATTTACGGTACACTTAAAATTGAGCAATTCTTCAGTCTATCTATACACAAAATGACAGGAAAGAGCTAAAAAACCCAAAGTAGACTGAAATCAATAATTTTCCTGTGCAACACCTTCCAAAGAGCTGTCAACTCCTTCGGACAGAAGCCTCTTCTTATTGGGAATACTGAACCCCTGGCTACTCATCCTAATTAAAATGTAATTAGGTAAGTGTAATTAGGTAATAATACCACTCAAAACACTTAGCCTGTTTTCCACAATTGAATCCACAGTTGAGCTCATTATGGCATAAAATTCTGAACTCAGATCTCATGGCACTAATTGCCTCTTCACCCCAATTTAATCTGACATGTAGGCAGAAGCCTAGAGCTGCGAGGAGTATTTATGCTGTGAACTATGAAACAGACCTGGGAAATACATCCATGACCCATATGGTAGATATGTGACAAAGGCAATGAAAATACTGGCTGCTACAAGTAGTATCTACTTCAGAGAAACAAATCTACTAATATCAAGGAGAAGTGTAATAGGCCATTTAGTCCTTGGGGTAGGCTTCATCTCACATACTTTTAGCCATCTGAAAGACAGGTATCTGTTTTAAGGTAGTCTTTTTCATTGCCTCTGCAGTCAATGGAAAGAAGGACGAGACCAAACAATGATTCATCTCACACCAGAGCAGAGTTTAAAACAGTTGGGTTGAACTGCTTTCTGTGGTTGCCTCTTCCTCAACCTGGACTACCAAGGAGAGTTGGTGAAATAAATTTTGACGATGATGAGCCTCTAAGATCAGTAAAGTGAGACAAAACCTGCCTCTGCTACAGAAAATGTCTCCAGCTACTACCTCACCATGAGCTTTACATGTCTAAGGCAATAATTAGAAAATGCTGGACAACCTAAATCAAACATCATGTGACATCTGCCATCTAGTCAGAGTTTTGTGTTCTCTGAATAGAACGTAGACAGTCCATCCCACAGCTGCTGAACTACTCCACCCTTCACAGGCCAGTCACGCCACTGTCTTACCTTACCTGTCTTACCGCAGGTACACTGCGATGTACCTGGAGCAAACCACAGGACTAAATGAGCATGTGTATGCACACGCATGCGCGTGCACACACACACATATCAATGCCTGCTTGCAAACGTGTGCAGAAAAAGTGTTCAAGCTGCTTGGGCTGGCCCAGGCCCATGGTGTGTCAGCTGAGCAGCTCCAGCTGACGCTGGCACCAACCACAAACTGGTGCAGACAGAAGGAACTCCCATGAGCTCCACGGTCAAAAATTCCTTCAGGGCTATCAGCTGCCTTTCCTACTTTCTTAGTCTGTACAGCTATCAATGTTTTGAATGCCTAGAGGAGAGCAGCACCTTAATGAAAAACAGCCATTCCAGTTTAATATATGCAAAACTAGGGTGCTAGTGCCATTCAGACAGGCTACAAAGAGCTGCTAGACAGAACAAATGCCATCTCTTTTATCTTGTGTCATCAAGCTTCTGTGAAGCCTTCGGAGCCTGCTGAATTTACTAGTAGTTGCCAGTTACTAATCTCTGGCTGACAATGCAGGATCATGGCTTCCTTTTCCTGACTGCAAGCACTTTTTGCTCCCCCTTTATCATCTCACACACTCCAGCCTGCTTCCGTAGACCATTCAGAGGTTTGGCTCCTATTACCAACATTTAAAAAGGATCAGCACCCGCCTACCACAATTACATCATGATCTACCATGATGAACTGGCTCCTAAGAGAAAATGCATATTAAAAAAAAATCAGAACAATGCGTGTTTGTCTCAGAAAAAGCATCTTGCTCAGGTTGTTGTAAAATCTCAATGACATAATGAGCTATTAGAGGAGAGCAGACAAATGTAAACATGGGTTTTTTTGTGTTTCTGTTTTCATATGAACAATGCACAAAGGTCGAGAGCTAGAACTGAAAATGGTTGCATACAAAGAAAAGATATGGATTCATGATAGCTTTTGAAGAATCAAATGATAAATACATATAAATTTGTCCTTTACCTTCTCCAAGAAGTCAAACAATATATACAATGACGACTTTCTGATTGCATGCTAGTACACACCTTAGCTAGCCTTAGTTTTTATCATTCTTTGAGAACACAATCATATTAAAAATTATGTAGATTGAGCATGCTGCTCACTAATTAAATTTAGAAATTATTAGAAATACTTGACATTAAAATATTTAAATTAATTTTTTCTAGTTATCATAAGTGCATTTTTTTAATCCAGTATTGTGTGTACTTCTCTTGAGGATCTACTGAGGATAGAGTGCATTAAAAATATAATTGGCTTTAAACCCTGGTAGATTAATGTTTTGTCATGATTTATGCTTCTCTTTTGTATTCAGCTCTAAAGTTGTTTTCCCCTCTCTGAATCATGTATTGATGATTCAACTGTAAGATTCTAACTGTTATAATAATGACAGGAATATAAGCACATCTCCACATGTTAATGTCTTTTTTAAAAAAATCTTTACCTTGTGCCCAAGCACTCTTTTAGCTAAAGTGACGACATTTTCAAGAAAGACAATATCCTAAAGCATACCCTGGAAGAATGGACAGACATATTCTTCTATGGCCAATGGAAAAGTGGATAAAAATTATGAAAGTCTATTACACTTCATAGTATGTTATTTTAATATTTCCTCTGAATCCAAATCTCAGGAGACCAGCACCAAGCAGATTTTAAATTGCTACCAATTTACCTTTCATTTAAGTTAGAAATCATAAAAAATATTTGAAATCTTTTACTAGTTAAAAAAAAAAAAAAAGACATGCCAATTGTCCATCAGTCATACCCAAGAACCTCTTAGGTCTCCCTCTTTGAAGAAGCACATTAAAGGGGGTCAGAGGTTTCACAAATAAATTGGTTGGCGAGCAATATCAATGGTGCCCTAGACTGACCTGGTATATATTTGTTTGCATATCATTGCAGTAAAAGCAACAACATGTTTAATCTGTGTGTGTTTATTTTGATCTATATATGGACCTTAAGGGTCAATGTGATTTACTCACATTTACTGTTCGCTATTAAAAATGATGAATAAAGTGATGGAAAGGTGTTAGAAGGCATTTGCAATTAAGAAAGAAAATGACAGTCCGCATGGAACTGCTTACTCAGAATTTTATCACAAGGGTGTTGGAGTTTTTTCTACTCTATTTTCACAAAGCTTTATAACTCACAGCTTGAAAGAAACATATCAAAGCATTTTTTGCCTTCAGTAAATGGATGGCAGGACTAATCTTTCCTCCCTAGGTCTTACCTGATCGTGGTTATTGTAAAACTATCAGTGTAGAAAACATAGGAATACAGTATTTTTTACTGCCCTGGGGTTTTTTTTGGTATGCTTTGGTTTGATTTGGTTTGGTTTGTTTTTTTCTCTAGATAGTTAAATAGCATTGTTAAAATTGCTAGACTCTTCCCAAAACTGAGAAGGAATATCAGAGTACTCCATACACAGGAGCCCACTGAAGTCAGTAGAAAGATTTCTGTTGACTTCAAGGGATTTTGGTTTTCTCTGTACAGTGAAAAATTTTCTGAGTCTCATGAAACTTAATATTCAATCAGGGCCTGAAAGAAATTGCTCAGCCTTCAAATTCAGAGGTGATTTTACTTTACTATTCTATCTTACTCAGTTATTTCACTCCATTAAGAATCTCTAAATAAAATTAAAATAAAGAGAAGAAATAAGGAAGAGAAGAAACAACTCAGAACAGAAAGCATAAGCAAAAGAAGAACATGAAGATAGAAAAAACACAGAAAAGAAGCAAAGATAGAGACCAAAAAGAGCAAATGAATGTAGGAGGAAGACAACAAGTCTTCAATTTAATATGCTATATAAGCGAGTCTGAAGCTTTAGACACATGATTAGAGGAACAGAAATCAAAGGCCCATTCAAATGTTTTAACTAGTTACACCTCATCTGATGCACCTTGTTGAATCTGTTCCTCTGAAAGCAAAGGATAAAGGGAAGGACCAGTCTGGGAAAACATTTTTACATCTCACAAGCCTTAATGAAGTCTAATTGCAGCACCCTTTTTGAAGACAAAATTATCAAATGAAAAAGTTGCAGCTTTTTAAAATAGATTAATGCCTGCTTAAAGCAAAGCAGTGCTTACAGAACCTGGCTGACATTTCTTGTCCTTTACTCACTTTAGCTGATGTTACATTAGTCCTCCATATGTATAAATCCAGAACTTTCTCAAGAGTGATGGCAATAGTCACTAGTGTTGGAGATGAGACTGGATAATCCACATTTTACATCTGTAAATAATACAGAATTGGTCATAAATTTTCAGTCAAATTGTGACAGAATGGAGAACTCTACGAAAACATTATTTTTGCTGATTTTTTTTTTTTTTAATTTTCTGTCAAGACTGCCTAAACAAAGTTTTTCACTTGGGGCTTGGCCATTCAGCATCAAAACCAGTTGATTTACTGAACCCAGTCAAAATGCTTCCTGACAGAGAAATTGGACACAAAGTCCCTGTTTCACAGCTGCTCCACGAAAACCACATTTTGCACCCGGAGGCTCGGTGTCATACTCAGCAGCACTGACAGGAAGACCTGGAGCAGTACCACCATCCCCAGGCTTACATATTATTTACAGCTGAGTATAGTCAAGGTAGGAAATATTCTTTACCATTTCCTTGCTATTGTCTGGTCTACAAATGCTCTGGTAAGCTCCTCGGAAAGTTCCAGCTGCCTACCTCCTCCATGTAGCCACAGGATAGCAAAACATGTTAAGTTCAGCTTTAAGCAGTACCAGGAGGGCTAAAGTACATGCTGAGGTGCTCTGCAGTATCAGGACTTGAAACTGGAGGGGTTTTCTGCAGTCAAGTCCTGCCCTCCATCCACTTTGTTGAATGCCCAGCACTGGAAATCAGCTAAGTAGTTTCAGCACACTGTCAAGTTGTAATTCTTCTGTTACCTTGCAGGGACTTGTCTAGCCAGTGTACTCGATCATCTCTCTTGATAAATCTTATTTAGCTAAATACTGTGAACTACAATGCAACCACTCTGAGAAGTTGTATCTCCGCAGGGTGCAACAGCATCGTAAAATGCTAGTTGCAATTTTTTATTTGCTCCTCTAAGGGACAAGCCCCTTTTGGCCCCTGGTAAAGCTTTTGATGTTCCTTGTTTTACAGGAGCCCATTTAAACCATGTATCCAGGCCACAGAGTGACTGCAGTCAGATGCAGCCCTCCCAGCTGGAACACAAGCCTCACAGGGAGCCAGCTGAAAAATTCCTTGCTACCATCAAAGTAAGCAATTCCTGCCTTTCATCATTGTTTCCCCATGGAGAGAAACAGCCCGGGCAATCTGATGGATGGTTAGGTACCGCAGGTCTGATGCCCAGGAGCACGCATGGGAGTTGTTTAGCTGCAGTCACAGCCCTGGAGCAGAGACTGAGCGAGGAACGGAGCAAAAGCACTGCCCTTTACAGGTCACATTTCTGTACTCTGATGCTTCTTTCAGGCCACATTATCAAGTACGCTTAGACACTTGCAAGTGGACCTTTATATACAAGAAGTAAACCCACTGATTTATCTATGAGCCTGTTGAACAGATTTACTTCCTAGCAGGACAATAACATACCTGAGAACCAATTATTCATGAAAATGCATATTTGATTTTGACCGAAACATGTGTTCGTTACATCCGGTTTATTTCCTTACTTGCCGTGTCAACAGGAAATAAATGGACTCAATTAATAATACAGAACTGCAACTTACACCAAGTCAGCTTCAACCAATTAATATTCATCTTTTTACTCCACAGACCTTCTAGCAGTTTGAACCCAAACTTTTCTCAGAAAACAAAAAGGACAAATATTTAAAAGCAGGCAATTATCTTCTACTATGACATTCCTCATCCTAAGAAAATATACTCGATATATTTTTAAAAATGTACTTTGTTCATTTTAAGGAAAACATTTCATCCAATTTATGTTCTCCTAACAGACCTTAATTTGATTGTTCGGATGTGTCTGTGTAACTAAATGTTTTCTTTGCTTTAATTTCAGAGCTCTCCCTTTCTGAAATATTAAGTGTATAATCACTAAGTGTACTTCCCTGTTTACGGAAAAATGCCACTAAACTTCTACTATCCATCTATAAGTTTTTGGCAAGAGTTGATACAACTGTGATATAAGGTGATTAATGGAAGGCAAATAAAGGAGTAATTAATCAAACCACATAAGAAAGTGAAAATAAAAAATGATGCAGAGACTGACAAGAGAAGTCTAAACTCCTTGTGCTTTGCCACCAATGAAAGCAGACCACAGAAAAAGGCTAAAAAGTTCACGAATGTGCTCCAATTAATCTGTATGCGTACTGCAATGCTCTTTAGTTTGGTTCATTTAAATCTGAAATTCCCTTCCCCGTTGATGTCAGCTAGTTAGCCAAGATGGTGCATTACTGTTATGATCACTGCAGCGCATATAATTTAGATTTATCTCTTCAGGGACTCAGCTCCACCCCCTGCTAGCTAATATGCTCACCATGTTTAATGATGCAAAAAATTTCCCTGAGTACAGGTTATTTATCTTTATCAGGGGCTGCTTTGGGCTGGCTGTCAGTTATCAGCCAGAATATTTGTTCCTAAATGGTTTGTACTCATCCATATTCCAGGGCAATTCTGAGGCCCATATTATCACTGATGTTTGCAATAAAAGTGTTTCAGTTCTTCAGATACACCTTAGTAATACTGATTTATGAGTCTGGACTGGCTATATTTCTGATGCAGTGATATGAACCCTGAAATATCTGTCAGGGAAGTGAAATATCTATCCAAAACCTCAGAAACAAAACCCGCTTGTAGGGGTCTTGAAGAAATATGAGGAATGAAGATATTTCTTTGAATACATTTTGAGGAGAATGAGTCAGAGGTGAGTTTTTTAAACTGAAGATCTGTAGAAAATAAAATAAAATTAGGAGCAGACCAGTCAAAAGAAGACAGATGAAAGTGGGAGGAAAAGGAACAGTGAGAAGGAAACAAGTCTGGACAGAGAGGTAGGGAGACAAAAAAAAAGAAACGAGAAATGAAAGAACTTTTGCTGCACCAGATGAGTGAACACTTTCAGCCTATAAAATTGAAAATGATAGTTGGAAAAGCAGAAAACTAAAGCTTATGACTTGAAAGTTCTTGCCTGCACAGCAACGTGAACAAGCACCCAGCCTAAAAGTGAAAGGCAGATATCCCGAGTGGAGAAAGAGTTCAAAACGAATGCAGTTCCGCAGCAGAGACATGAGATGTCAAAGAAGAGACCAGCAAGTCTGGCAAGTAAGAAAGACTGAAGATATGAAATAAGTAAGTAAATTTCAATTTTTTATAGTTTTGACTAGGATGGCAATAAGGGCAGCAACTGTCTGTCAGATTTGATGTATGCAGTATAATACACTGGATTTGCTTTTCAGGGTGTGCAAACATCTGTGGCACAGAGATTTCCAAGCTCGCAGCAACAAAGTCTGTTCCAAAACTGGAAGCAACAAAGCCAGACATGCTCTCCCTAGGGTGGCATGCTGAGATAACACGGCTTCGCTGCTTCCCAGACCTGAGCTAATGCCTGAACTATGCTGGAGAGCCACACCAGTTTGTTCAGAGCAAGTTCAGGTATCTCGAACAAAAGACATACTTCAGAGAGTAAGAAAAGCTAAATCCCCAGTTTAGATCCCTTGCTTGTTTCTATAAGAATACAACAAGGGCCAACACTGTTATTATCTTCTTACTATGTATGCACCCACTTGGTAGGTAGAGTCACATTAGAGGAAGACCATAAGTTGCCATCCATAATTCAAACAAAATTTGGTGTTGAAGCTGGCACATGTCAGGCTGCCTTCAACTCAGTAACAAGTGTCAACTGAACGATTTTTATTCTGAAGCCTCCATCTAGCAGACAGGTCTCCCCTAGGGCCAGAACGTGCATACTACATCATGCACCAAACAGATTTTATAACCAGCCAGCTACAGAGTCGTTACCCTTTGTCTAAGCTCAGACACATGTTGGACATTCTTCTGGCTGCAGTTTCACCAGCAAAGAAAGCTGTTGCTCAGGAACCCATGAACTATAGCTCTATCAGAAGTTATGGCCACTTCAGATCTGCTGGTTGAATTGCTCATACGCTTGTCTCTCTTCCCCTTTGTCCTTCACATTTCTCTGTGCCCTGGTGGCTCAGGCCTATGTGAGGGTAAGGATCTGTGTTCAACACCTTTTCTTTGCCATGTTGAAGTAAGAGGTGCCTGCTTTTTGAGAAGGCTATTAACAATAATCCATCTTTGTTTAATATAACGCAGAGTTAAGCAGGTAGGAAGACTGGAAATAAAGCAGGTAATCAGAGAGGTACAACAGAAGAATAAACCCCTTTAGTGATTTCTGAAGAGGTAAAACATCTGGTCTATTTTTAAGAATATATCAGATTTGGATAAATTTCCTGAGTCTTTATGGTGAAAAGGAGGATGTAATTTGTGTGCATGAAAAAGCATTGCAACAGACATTCTTGGTTTTAATATACTAGAAACATTGAAGCTGTTACAGTTAAATTATTTATATGAAGTTTTTAACCACAAGAGAAAGAAATACCCCAAAAATTGTGTAAGATATTATTAATTTCCTTCAAAAGTCAATTCAATGTTTTCAGCCTACATCACGTACAAATGTTAGTATCACCACCAGCAAACTGTGTGTAGAATGGAAATACAGCATGCATACTTGAATTCTGCTTTTGTTGGTTTTAAATGATTTATTTGTTTGATTTCTACCATGACATTCTCTTCCTGTTCTGAAGTTTTCCAGAAGCCTAAATTAATGACAAAATGATCTCCAGTATAAACTTCCACAATGATAATAACATATGCTGGCATAGACAGAATACTATTACAGTACCACCGAGATCCTCTGAGATCATGAAATAAACACACAGCAATTAAAAAAGAACTTAATGTGTGTATTATTTCCAGTATTACTGCTGTAAATATGCAGGGACTTAACTAACTGACCACGTAATATTAATAGGATGATATTCAATATCACAATATTCATGTGCTATGTTAAGTATTTGAAATACTCACTCTGTGCTGTTAGATAAATTCCCTATTAGACCTACCCTTGATAATGTGCGTATTGTTTCTGAAAGCAATTTCTGAATTATTTAGAAAAGACCTGTATTCCTCCTGAGACATAAAATGAAAATGAACTGCAGATTTCCTGTGAGTTCTTATTACCATTTGGTCTAGACCACATTATGACCAAATTATGGTGAAAACCCTTGAATAAAGTAATTTCACAGGAAGCTGTTAACCTGCTAAAGCACCAAGAAATACAGATCAGACTGAAATGAGCTTTAGTTGTATGCTTCTTGATTCAACTATTTAGATAATGTACTTTCATTTAGATCAGCAGCTAAACGTGTGAAGGATAATAGCCTTTCTTGTACAGGTATAATGAGACATCAGTGCAGTGGTATAGAATAGCAGTGAAGAAGAAGGGAAAAAGCAGTTCTGATGCCTGAAGTTCTCTTGTGACAGACACTTTTGTAAAAGAATATGACTATGGAAGCAACAAGCATTTATGTCAGACACTTTCATACAACTGGAGAACATGAATCTGTCACCTGATGAAAACTGATTAAGGAACATCAAGCCCAGAAGCAGAAATTCTACTGCTATTGAGAGAATAAATGCACAACATAAAGAGAGGGAGATATTTATGTACATGCCATCTCTTTTCTTAAGCAGAAAATAAGCAAATTTCAAAGTCAAGTTTCTTCTCCATCCTGTAAATTCAGTTCAGAAACTTTAAAGGGAGGATGAGACAATGTAAGCTTACTCTTCACTCTGAAGTTCTTCAATCTCTATATAGTCACCAGTGACTGGTTTCAGAAAAATTTAGTTCAAAGCAGTGACTTATTTTCGGGCAGCAAAATATCTTCAAGTACATAAATGCATATAATGATACTGATAATCTGATTTTGTTTTCTCTGTGTATTGGCCTTGCAGCGTAAGCATATATTTTTCTACTGCCCTAACTCACTTTGGTTGTACTGCAGTTGACCTCAAAACCATGTATAAATACTTCTGGATTGCTTGAGTTTTATCTTTTGTATTGGCATTTGTGCACATGGCATACTACTCCAAAAATATAATTAAACTAGGCCCTGGACCAAGGAAAAAGTCATGGGAAATTTAAGCCTGTTCTTAAAATAACTCCATACAGAAGGACTTTGTTGAATGGAGGTCCTTATCCTTTCATGATATTATCAACCCTGTTACTATATGACTATTAGTAATAGAGCCAGTAAAAATGCAGCATTTCTTTCTTTCAAGAAGTTTCATTATTTCAAAATTCGTCTTCACTGAAAGTGAAATGAAAATTACTGTTTTTACAATTAAATACCAAGTGGACCTGAGACATTTCCTTCCATTTATTTATGTTCAAAGGTTTTATTATTTTGTTTGGTTACTCAGTTTTTACTTCCTATACCAATGGCAGTAAATCATTATATATCATTCAAGACATGGCACAATGTGACACACAATATGTTACGCTGTGCACCTCTCCTGATTTGCTAGGTTACATGAGATATGTGTGTAAATTTAATATAACACATAGGGGTCTACATGTGAGCTATTCACTTAGATATTCTCCTTTCTGTGAAGAGAAATAGCAGTTATGACGCACAATTCATTTGACCTAATTTAGATGTTTACTTACTTTGTAATGTCATAAATCAACCCCTAGGAATGCCTGTTTCTTTCCACTAATCAGCATGAGCAATTTTGCACTGCTCTTGTTTGTGTGTCACAGGACACTTCAAATAATTTCTACCTTGGCTTTACTTTTTTATTCTGTATTATTAGAGTATTTGTAAAATCATTATAAGAACAGCAGTTATGCTGATATTTCAGGCAGTATACCTTTTATTTAGTTATTTGTTTTCTGTCTCCCATTTGTGTTTTAATAGAAAAGTTTAATGTTCATCACTTGAGCAAAAAAGGAAGACTAGCTTCTGCGTACTAACTAAAGGTCTGGCTACATTCAGTAGCCAGGGAAAATTATTCCAGGGATATTGAAAACACTGATCTTTTTTATTATTTGTTGCTGTAGTCATCATTATTACAGGAAGCCAAGATGAGACCCTGCTTGGACTCAGCACTGCAGAATAAAGGGAAAATCAAAAGACAGAGCTGGTAGCACTGCTGAATAGAGCAGAGAGGAATCCCAGATGTTTCAGTCTCTAAGACAGAAGGTCCATCTTTTTACTTGCATAACGAATTTTAATTAACTTTTATCTAATATATTTTGTATATACTTTAGCTGTTGGGGAGGGCTATTCTTTTTCTTTCAATGTAGGCATGACCAGAAAAGAAAAAAGGGAAGACACAGAAAATCTCTCTAGTGAATTGTAAGGATATGTTGCAAGCCACTATTAGCAATATGACTTTTGTCCTAGGAAGAAAACATAGAGAGAAAAAGCTTATGAGCTATTTTTGCAAAATACTCTTACAAGCTATGAGAGATACAAAATGCCATAACAATATATTAGAGGGGACAACATGATACAAGGATTGTCTTGATAGCTTACATAAAACTGAAAGCTCATGCTCTTAGGTTAGAAAACTGATGAAAGAATTATTTCTGTGTAGTGACAAATAGCAATGTAAGCAAGCCTACCTGGCTGGCTTTCTAAGGCTGGGAATAGGAAAAAAAGGTGGACCTTAACTTACTATATCTGCAATTCTGAAATCACCAACAGGCTACCTATATATATAAAGATGCATTGCAGGATATGTAAGGTGACAAAACGGAGCAGATGAAAGTGGTTTTTTTTCTTTTGTTTTGCCTTGACTGTTGGCAGTTGGGTAATGTACCTACATTTGCAGAACTATCGTATACAAGCATATACTAAACATTAACTATATCATGGATAGAAAGTGTGCATTTTCATAAAGTGCCTAGGATTATACTGCACTTGTTTCTAGGATTGCTTGTGTGGATTTTTATATTTGTAATATCCATTGTACTTTATATAGTTTATTGATCCAATTATTTTGCCGGAGTTTTTTGTGTGACTTTTGTTGCTGTTTTTTACCCATTGTTACAAAATATTGATTACTTTTAGTTTCCAGTTACTTGAGAAACACCAAGAAATTCCATGTCTTACACAGGAGTTGGGGTTTTTTGTGTCTTCTGTTTTGAAAGAATAGTATGATTTCAATGCTTTGCAGGATCAGGGATCAAAGCCCAAAGTGTCTCAGATTCCACAACTACTCTACAGAAGGACTCATCCATCAAAAAGTGTGATTCATATCCCATAGAAAATCTCAGTCATTTTTTTGTCATCCTGAAGTAAAATCAAGAGTAAAAATTTATTCACATCCCGAGGACCTACTAGGAGGCAATGAGTGGTCTAAAAAAGTCTCAGCTTATATAAAAAGCCAGTGTCTCATACACCTGAACTTTAAATTCCCATGAGATATTATGGCAACACAGCTAGGTAAAGGCTATTACTGCCAACCAAAAAACTGATCTTTTCATTTTCTCTGAGGAAGATTACAGTGCAACAGGTTTTTAAAACATATTTTTCTAGGATTTTTTTTTAATATAAACTTGTACTTTCAAATGCCACTGACGTTTTAAGAATGGAGTATTCAAGAATTTATCCATAAAAGCTATAATCCCTACTGGATAGAGAATACAATAATGAGAAAGGGAGTAGAAAAGCACACAAAGGAAATAATCACTTCAGAGTTTTCAATATAAAACATGATCCTATTCCAAGGCTGTCTAGGTAACTGAGAATCTTTCCCATACATTCAGTGATCTTTGGTTCAGACTATATTGATGCTTACGGTATCATAGTAATCTCTTTTGTTTCCTATTCATTTAGAAGATTTTGTATTACATTAATCCTTCACATACTGCAGATTTTGTGGTCTTCTGTAGCTCTGAAATCTGACTTGAAGTATGAGATCGGATGGTAATAAGGCAAAGAAGGAGTACTTCTGGATATAAGCAGGAATCTAAGTTCTGCTGGAGTTTTCATCAAGCGTAACACTAGCCCTGATAACCCTTACAGTATTAAAATACTTCTATATATACATAAATAAAAGTTGTACTAAGAAATTTAAGTGTCAGAGATGTTTTGTGTTCCCAAAGTAATGCAGAATACACAAACACTTAACTAAGTGAATTATGGATCTTAGGTACAAGCAAAATAGAAATCTGCCACCAGAGAAGGGTAGCAATGACTGATTCCAGGTAAGTGTTTCTCTAAAATGAAATGAGAGCTATTTGGTACAAATCACTCTGCTTCCCTCTTGTGCTTCTCTCTGTAACCAAACTACGTAGCCATTTGAAGAAAAAACAGTTTGCAAGTGGCAGCAAAATGAACTCACTGCCTATTTTGACCATACCAGAGCTCCAGGAAGGGAAGGGCTATGGGGTGCCAGCAGCACGCTTCCCTGCCTTCTGAGCATTGCTTTTGGGATACCACTGTGGAAACCTTAGGTCTGCTACTGCTTTTTGAAAGGCAAAAAGCTGAGGCCTGGTATCCCAGATGTCCAGATTAACAAGGCCCTTCTTACTGCTTTTGCTTTCCACAGTGGGAAAAGTGTTACTCCAACACAGTCTAGTCTGCTACCCTTTAGCAACAATATTTGGATTTTATTTGCACCACTGTGAAGCTTTGAAGCAGCTCTGCTGAGGCATGTAGTTTGATCTTCCCTCTTTTTCTGTGAGCATTAACCATTGCCTGGAAATATCCCTCTAGAAGCCTTGTTAAATGTCTGGCTCTAGGGATCTTGTGGGACTGTGAGGTTCCCGGTCACATAACACTGCTTGAAACATTTCTCAGGCATTTAAGATGCTTCACTGCTAAATTTAAGTCCCATCATTCACTACATTTTATTCTGATAAGTCAAGTGTTTTGAGCAACAGGAGGTAGCAGCATTTTCTTTTTTAACCTTACATGTCTTTTTCATATATTACAGAAAGCTGACATTAACTGTAACATGAAGCTTATTCCTGCTTAGCCAAAACTCGCAATGAAACCAGTTGGGAATTTTGACTGTTTAAGAAGAAAGGAAGTAAGTATGTTCGGAAGGAAATATATATGTAGTACGTGTAATTGGGCCCACTTTCTGAAGTAATACTCCCTGGTGCCTGTTACATTCACTCAAGGGTGTCTTGCTGCTAAGTGGCACTGTAACTTATTTCGGTGTTTCTTTCAGTAGAATTTTAAAACATTTATCATGCTGAAATACTTAGAGCAGCACACTCTGTTTGGTATCATTAGATCCCATTAGCAATCAGCATTCAAAAAACATTTTCTCTAGTTTTTTTTCTTAATATCCATACATATAGTTTTCCCATAATTAAGCAGATCTATTAGTTTCACATCGTGGGTGGGATGGAATTTTAAATAACATTCATCTCTTTCAGAAACAAATAGGAATCTGAAATGAAAAAGTACTCAGCTAGCTTGCTGTTGCTACAAGGGTGTGGAGAAGTGGGATGACAACAATGCAGCCTAAATATACCGTGCTGCGGGGCTGAGAAAGGGGTGGAAGTTTTTCACTCAATTCAAGCCTCAGCAAAGAATGATCACTTCTGTGACAGGCCGGGAAGCCCTGGCTCTGCCTAACACAGATCTAAGCTTTCAAGGAGGTTTTGCAGAAGATTGATTTCGGTCAAACACTGAACTCAAAGCTGGATGTATCCTGCTGAAACTAGAATATAAAGATACTTGAGATGTTTGGGGATGCCAGGCTGTGCAAGGGGAGAGAGGAACTGGGAGACCAGGTGTTTTGCTCAGCCTGGTTGCTGTCACTTCTCAGGCCACAGGATGTTCACCTCCAAGGGAAACATTCAGGGTTTAGAATTAAAACACCATTGTCACAGTTCACATGGTTGGATTGGTGGAGGTGGGCAGGGTTGTGGTTTCCAGATTTGTTTCCATTTGGTTGAGCAATCAGCAGCACAGAACAGCCCTGCACCTGGATTTGTTTTGTTTACCTACAAAGAGGGAACAGAAGGCCAAGCAAGCTTAACTCAATAAAAGCCATTAACAGCAGGCATTTTCCTTCTTCAGGAATTCACAGTTGCACAAGCCCAGCAAACTCTATATCCAGGAAGTCCTGCTCTCGCTGTGTCTCAAAGTCACATTTCACCTCCTTCTGTAACTTTTCAGCACACAAAGCACCCAGCTTGAAATCAATTAACCAGCCCCATCGTCTCTAACCAGGGAAATCCGTAAGTTGACAGCACCTATGTCTGAACTCCTTAGACACAATAAATAGGCACAAAGCATTAAATATAACAGTAATGGTAACAAGAAAAGTTCCCATATGATTATCTAATGGTACAATGAAGCTTGGAGGACTATAGATATTAGAATTTTTTACACATAAGAAAATTAAAACATAAACCCATAGTTGGGCTTAGTGCAGAAAACGCTCAGAATCTGTAAGTCATTTAAGCTCTTTGATTGAGTACAGTCTGATTTACACCAGATTTAAGCTTTATTCACTGCTGGGGAACATCCTGTGAAGAAAGAGGGAGGAGTTACCCTTCTGTCACTTTGGTACTCGCCTTTTGATAAGAACTCTTACCTGCCACCAACATCAGAGCTGCATTCATTGCCATCTCTGCGCTGAGCTGTGGAAGGGGAACATCTGACTGCAGATCAATCAAAGTATTTACTTTTTTCTATAGTGTAAATAGCAACAGTGAAAAAAAATGTTTCTAGAACTACCGAGCTGGGATGTGCCTGGCTGGAAGGAACATGGAGATCTGCTGATCGCACCAGAAAATAAAAACAATCCTTCAAGTTCTGTCTAAAATATTTATTGCTTCTCAAGTTAGAACTGCAATATTTACTTTTTTCCTCAGCAGGTCCCTGTTCCCAGTCAGCACCTGTCATTGACTGGTTGAACCATGGTGTTATCTCCGTAATTTTTAACTTCTGCCATCAACTATCCAGCTTCTGTTTCACTCCTGAACCTCATCCTGTTTCCTTGGTGTTTTGTCTCCCTCACTGGCACCTTGGACCCTGGGACCACTGCGGTTCTCCCCATAAACCTCTAGCTGCAGGAATGCATGCCTCAGTGTTGTATGGAGAAGAGGAACACCTGATGGGAGCATCAGACTGACCAAGTATCTTCCAAACTGCAGAACACAAGGCTTCCCTCAGACAAAATCACTGGTGCCTCTTCTGCTGGCCTTCCTCATGTTATGGAGACCTCTGGTGTCTCTCCAGGCAGCAGACTGAATCTGCGACAGGGGACGCCAGATGGAAGGCAGGCATTTTCATTTCTAGCCATGCTATCATGAGAATCCTGGCTTTCTTCTTCTGAAAAGTCTTGTCATGTCTCAAAATGCAGCTGGAATTCCTCACATCAAAACTAAGTCTGGGCTGCTGATAGCTGAAAATTACTGAGTGGTGGGATGATTTTGTGTACAGTAAGCCTACACATTCACTGTGCCAGCCACCCTTCTGCCCAGCATTAACTCCAGGTCTGATAAGACATGGAAAGGAGTGCTGTGCATATCAGTCAACCTGCATCAGGCTCAGCATGTGTTAAAGAAGGGGCTGTGATGGGAGCTCTGACAACTTTAATCAATCTACTGCTTCTCCATACTTGCTCCCACACATGCCTCCAGCCTTCTTGCTTCCTCTGTGGCTGTGACATGCCTCAGATTTCATAGCACCAGTCTGTAGAGACCATGCTGTTCATCATCTATCATGAACTCATGAGCATGGTGTCCCTAACTCCTTTACTGTACAACTTTGAAATGGATCCTGTAGTGAATGATGACTCTACATCTATTTCTGATCTGATCTAAAACATATTTCTTCTTTCCCTGTACTTCTACTTTCTATCCCTGCTTTTCTTCTTATTTTTAAACTTTACCATGGAGCTCATATGGTGTATTAGATTAAAGCCATTACACAAAGACGGCGGTACATTTTGTTGTACTATTCCCCATCCGACCACATCAAACTGCGATGAGAAGAGGGGAGAGTATTGTAGAGAAGGAAAAACAAGGAAAAATCTTCTGCTTAACCATAGGTCCCATTCTCTGCAGATCTTGAAGAGAGGAAGTCATAGTCAACAGCCATACTGGTTAAAAACGATCTGTAGGACAGAAATTCCCAAAACAAATTTAGGCTGCATACAGCAGACCAAATTAATCCCTATTAGAATTTCTCTTAATTCAGTTCAGAACAACTTTGTCCAATGTTATCTAAGCTCAAAGAGACTTCTACAAGGATGAATTATAACTTGGTGACATTTATTATGGTGCTCCAGAGATAGAAAGAGAACAAAGACGACTCTTAGCTTCCAAATGTGCATCATAGAAGCAATTGTATCACCAGCAATACATATAGGAAGAATGAGCTTATACAATTAAATAAATATGAAATCTTTCAACTTAATGTTAAAGTCTTAGAAGAGCGATTTCCTGAACAGTCGGCAAGAACTGGAATAGTTTTAAGATAATCACAATCAATTCTTACAGTGCAATAAAAATAGTTATAAGAGAAAAATCACTCAAAACTGAAATGTAAGAGGACAAAAGGTCATAAATTGCAATAGAAACCCCTAGGGAATCTGAAAATGTATAGGGGTTGGGGGTTTTAAAAAATTGTCTAGCTATTGAAGAAAAATATTGAATTAACAAATGGACAAATGAGAGTAGAGCTATCCCTCAGAGCCGCTTCATCAACCACAATCATATGAAGAATCCAATGTACCTTTTTGAAAAGTAGTTGAAATACTGAATCTGCTAAAGGAGAGAACAAGCCTTTGTTAGCTACTTTTGAAGGTCATCAGTAGCTTTTAGTGTATAGGACGTTTTTACAACAATTAGATCAAAACTCAGATTGAAAGTGTTGGTAGATTTCATAAGTTAGAATGACATCAATAGTTGACTCCTCCAGGGCACTGCTTAGGAACAGGGGTTTTATTCTAAAAAAATCTCGCTTTCACTTGGAGCACCACTGGAGCCACACATTAATTTTATACAATAACAAATGATTGTTTGTTCATTTTAATTTTGAAAAACTTTTGAAGAAAGATAGTTTCATTCTGGTCACATTAGGTGTTGAAGATCTGAAAACCCCCATTGCTGTGTAACTCCTGAACAGTCATGTGGATCCCAATAATCAAAACAGGTGCACATATGGTGTCTCCGGTATGACTGTACTTATAGCATCTGTTAGGCTAAATTTACACACTAAGGAGATACAAACCCAGCATTAAGAGGTCATAACTTCAAAACTCAGATGGACCTCGACAAGGAGGCCTTCAAATCAATGCTAGCATGTCCCATGTCTAAAAAATCCTTCATTTCATAAGACTCACAAGCTATATTAAATGGCGTGACAAATATAAATGTTGTGGATATCAAAAACCTCAGCTCCTTCAGACCATAGAATTACGCAGAATGTAAAACGTAAAATATTTTAGGAACAAGAAAAATTCAGTTTGCCCAACAGGCCTGCCAAATTTTATTCCTCTTAATATCATGTGAGCAGGAAGGAAAGTAATTATTTTTCCACATGACACTAATTCCTTTTGCAACTGACAGGCTGAACAAAGGCTTCATGTGTTTCATTTGGCCAAAAGGCTAGTTTTTGTTTAAGAGCATAATGGATGGTTCATTAGTTTAAAAAACAACACTGCAAGAAAACAAAGAAAAATGTCATAATGGTGAGATGCTAATGCAAATATTGTATCATACACAAACAGTACCTGAGACATTGTTTCTGTCACATTAGCAGGAAAGATTTTTTAACAAGACTATTCAAAGGAAGCCAAAGTCCTCTATTTACTTGTGATTATATTTCCCCACTGAAAATATTCATGTTACCACCCTGAAATTCCTGGAGTCTACTCCCACAACATGTGTAAATTTTAATCCACCAGTTGGAAAGTAGAACACATGCTGCAGATAGTGGTTAACAAGTTAAAACTTATTAAGCAGGTTGATCACAGCCAATAGACTAGTTTTGTTCAAAGTCATGTAGACCAAAACAAATTTCAAATGTAGAAATTATAAATACTGGAAGCTGAAAGTGCCTCTGCAGAAAACTGAAAAGGACAGAATTCACCCATGAGTCTGTAAGGCCCTTCTCTATTCTCTCACCATGCCTCAGAAACAGGGTTCAATCTGCAGCATCATCATCGTGCTACAACAAAAGAGAGAAATATACTTGGACAGGAAATTAGGTGACAGAAGATTCAAGTTAATAGAAGCTGTGATAAAACAGAAAGCATAGAGATAGAACATATAAAGCATATAGGCAGGAGTAAAAACCTTAAGTGGTGAAATAACTTACTTACTTAAGGGATTAAAGATGAGAGGGATTGGATAAGATTAAGACAATAAATGTACACAACAGGCTTCCAAATGGGGTGACAGTAAAAGACTTATTCAACTGCAAAACAGTTTCCCAAATGAAGTGATAAAAGGTCCATTACTTCCAACATTCAACCATCATGCAAGAAAAACACTAGCAACTACACAAGGGAGGATTAATCTTCATTCGTAAAGAAAAGGGTGTGGTTTCCTAACAGGGGTGTTAGGGAACATTTCCTGTATTTCATTATACTTCTGATTTTAAAAACTGAGATACTCCATTTCATTAACATGAAGTTCAGCACTCTTAACCTTGCTGAAAAATAGCTGCATTGCACAGAACTAGCATAATTTTTATTATTCATTACTGTATTTTCATCCAAAGGAGTAACACACATCCAGCCATACTGCATATATTATCACATACTGTAACACAAGAAGGAGAGAAATTCTTTTTTGTGATGCATTGGTCCTTTCCTATTAACATAACACTGCCCCGGAGATAATGTGTATAAAGGTTTCTCTACCTCCTGTTATATATTATTAACACTGAAAAGAAATATGATTGAGCATATATGAGTAAACTCCCATATACCTGTCAGGCAAATTTTCTGAGTTGTTTTTGTCATCACTGTTGATAGCAAAGATAGTTATTCTGTTCTTATTTTTGCCCTTAATAACCAAAGTCTCTTTCTGCCTGAGGATGTATCCAATAGTTAATTTCTTTGGATCATAGTATCATTTACCTGATGAGTACAATTACTCATGGTGATAAGTAGCACAGGCTACACTAATTTTAAGGCATGCTCCTTACTGGCTCAAAGATCCTGTTCCAGTCTCTATTCTAGCTGGCAGCTTTCTTTCAACTTTACTCTGCCTAAAGCACTTCGCAATTTTTCCAGCGACAAAGAAATTCTCAGAAAGCATCATGTAAAGCTAGCCCCAGCCTGTCCTGACCTAATTCCTCAGAAATGACCCTTTCTCATTACCATTTTTAAAAAGTAAAAAATCACACAAAAGATCTTGAACTTGAACTAAATGAAACATTTTGACAGACCCAATCTGATATTTCTCCCCTCTGGATTTTCAGTTCACTCTTACAAAATATCAATTTTTCAGCTCTGAATGAGACAGTGTCAATATTAAAAACTTTTCTAGTCCTCCTCTAACTCAAGCTGTCAAGCTGGAATTTTTGAATAAATCAGTAGGTCCCCCATCTCTCAGAATTTATTTCAAGAATATTGCCCTAAATATTTTTTTAACAACTGTCAAGTCTTTTGCATTGATGGTTTGAGAACTGTTCAGGAACTTGGTATCTTATGCATATCTCCAAGTGTACATATTAAGGGTCCAGAAGCAGTGTGACCATATTAACACAGTGTCACATGTGAGAAGATAATCTTCTCCGCTGTGTTTATTAGCTGAAGCTCCATGTCACATGTACCCTGCCTCTGATTTCAGAGCAGACATGTCCAGAGACAATGTGAGTTTGCCTGCATATCTTCCTCTTGCACCGTGGCTAACTTTTGGTTGCACTGTGTGCCATTAGCTGGACGCCTCATAGCTCCCACTCACTGTTGCACTTCACAAGCCTGTTCTATCAAACCTCCCACATCAAGCATGGTTCTGAAAAAAGTCCATTTTCCCTACAAGGCTGCTCAGTAGTCCCCTTGTAAAGATGGGCCCTTTTGAGCCAACAATGCCCCTTCCCGTCATGATAAATTGAATAGCAAGACAAATTTGCAGTACAAAGATGTGCAAATTACAATCAGTTTTAATAGTGCATTTCTTCTCATGGTTTTCCCCCAAAACATATAGTCACTGTGATTCTTACCCAGGATAATTTAAAACACTGGAAGAAGAAGATCTTTAGAAAATCCATCCCCTTTCTTTTTCACCCCCTAAAATGGGCACTTGCAGTTCCAACCTCATCAGGTCACACTTTGTCTGTTACCTAAGAAGGCTTTCAAATAACCCTGGTTTAGACTGAAACTTCTTTTGAAGGGAAAATCAATGGGCTGCTTTATTTTTTTAAGTGTTCTAATTCTACCGTTCACAGTGTAAAGAGTGGCTGTAGGTAAAGAGAAAAATCCTTCTTCTCCCCCTTCCCTCCCCCGACCTGCTACTTTCTCCCTTTTGAATGCCTTCAGCCTGAGCTGTGGAGACTTCAAAGACTTCAAAGGCAGCAGATACTGCTGCTGGGGCTGACACTGAAAATGCTGGATTCAGCAGACAATGCAATGATTATGGATCATGGAATACCTTCATTTGTTTCAAAAGAATGGTGGCTTGATTCATTTCAAATGAATTAAAATGAATATCCAAAACAAGCAAACAGACAAAAACAGAGGAGGGAAAAATCACAGAAGGAAGAAGGAATTATTGTGCAGCAAACAAGTCCAATTTTCTGCTATATTCAGCGTATACTAAGGAGACAGGACATGAGTTATGGCTCTCTGTGGCTACCTCAAGCCAAGAAGGCAGAACAGCATCAGCTGGTGACTATTTCTTAGGTGCCTCTGCCAGTGTGCATCATAGTCAAGCCAGTTCCTAAACCCTGGCCCTGTTGCTGCCACAGGCTGTGGAGTAAGGGCAGAGAAGCCAGCACAGTGTCCCAGAGGGGACTGGAGGGTCCCGATGCTGGAGAAATCAGAGGCAAAGGCATCCCATGCACAGGGATCGCTGTTGTGCCATTGGCAAGGGGCTAGAGGGACATGGGAGGTGAGCTGTCAAGAAGGAATTCATAGGCAAACTCCGGGATTAACTAGGGAGGGAACCCATTTTATTTCTGCCAGACCCTAGGAGAAAATCCTGTGAAAGAAGTTAGGCAGCTCTGTGTTTCTCCTGTATCAGCTGAACTGTCCCTTTTTATCTGTAGTGATCTCAGCATCAAGTCCACTGCTGTCTGATCATACATCTGCTGCAGAGGTCAGAAACATTGTTAACCAAACACACGATTTCTACTATTCATTAAGATTTAATGGTGGAATTATCAAAATAATCCTAAAATACTAATGTTTTATTTACACAGATACCTGAAAGTCTAGCAGAACCTCTTGAAAAATTCATCAGGGTTGGATACCATGTGAATTTTATTTCAGGCGTTATGCTTTTATGCGCAGTATCATAGCTTTTTAACTAGTGCATATCAGCTGTAATGGGCAGGCAATGCAATTAGTGCATAGGGGTTCCACATCTTTTATTACAGAGGATTCTGGGTTTTCAATTTTGGGATTAAACAATTAAAAAACCACCTTCAAAGCATTTGAGTAAGAGCCCTTCAAAATGAAAAATTATTTTCTTAGCTAGTTCTGGATGAACTACTCTGGTAAAAAGAATATTGTTTAATTTTCATTTTGAATTAAAGACCTGGAAAGCTGAGTAATACACAGGCTAATGCTGAGCTGAGCTGTGCTTCTGCTCCTCTGAGGGCCATAAAAATGTATTAAAACAGGAATTATTTTGTACACTGTGCTGTACTTCAACGTTTAATTCTCAGCAGGCTATAAAATCACTTCCAGGATAATGAAATTACAAAAGAATTTTAATTTCATTTTCAATCCTTTATTGTTACAAATTACTAAGAGAAGATGGTTGGAGGATGTCTAGCAATATTTCTACTCTCCATCTTCTGACTGGCCAGGGCTTTTTGACTGAAATACCTGCAGAAGACTTTTGCAGGTAATTTAAATGAGATGTAGTGCAGAAGATCCTGAAATATGCAGCGGGCTACATCACTTTATGTATTATGAAAACTCTGTTGTTAGAAAGGGTTCCAAGTGGAAACAGCAGTAACAGGCAAAATAATAATAAATAGGCAAAACAAATAATAAACAGGCAAGACAATAATAATAAGTATCAGTACAGTAAGGGGTTAAGGTAAAGGCTTATTGTAGCAAAAGGACAAACCAAAACCATGTACTCTGAGTGTCAGATCAATAAAAAAATGAATGTCTCTGACAACTATGCTTTGGTGCTATTTCAAAGAAAAGCCAAAAAAAAAAAGTTTCCAACAACAAAGCTTTTCCCTGTGATTTGCAAGATATTCAAAAGTGATTTTTTTTCTCTTGGGCCAAAGCCCACTGTTGTTGTTCAAGCCAAATTCTCACCAGAAGAAATGGAGGCATTTTAGGTTTAACTTTGTTTCTGAAAGTTATGCAGAGGCAGAGCCAGGCCTTATAGGACTGAAGCAAAAATTACTGGCCTTTTACAAAACAGATCATAATATAATTCTTATTTCATGAAGAAGGGGTGCAGGGCTGGATCTACCAAACATTTTAAATTCCTGCACTTTTAAAATGCTGGTTTGAGCTAAAGTTAAAGGCTAAGATATCTGACCTTCTGTAAAGCCCCAATAAATGAAGGGAATCTTCTCAAAGGTCAAGGAACGGAAATTCCAAGAAATAATCTCTCCAAGAGTAGATTGCTATAGGAGAAACAATGACAGTAAGTACTTAAATCGTGTTCAAGTGCTAATGTCTAGACACAAAAAAAAACCCAAAATCCAATTCTAAATATTCCCCGGACAACTGCCTAAGCAGTTTCCCACAAGCAATTCGGCACACATTCTTAGATTGAGCACATCTTGCTTAGCCTCAAGTTCAATGCAAAGCACAACAGAGCAGGTCAGTTCAATTAACAGGGAAATGCCTTTAGTTACCAAGTTTCAGGCAAGCAGGAGATAGGACCAGGTCCACACCGTTGGGAAGGCGGGCTCTTTCACGGACAGGAATGGGCAGGGTAAGGTGGGTGGGAGCAGACCAGCTTACCCTGCCTCCTCCTCCAGCAACCCTCAGTCCTGGCCAAGCAATGGCTGAGCTTCTGTGAAGAATACCACATGTGGATGACCATCATACTGAGCTGTGATTTTCATCTTCCTTAAGTGACCATCTCTGTGATTTAAAGCAGTTCATGACCTGCTTCATAAGCTGTGTTGTAACATCTGAGAAGGAGCACAACCAGAGGTCTTAACCTCTTCTTGCCACTGGACCATGCCCATATAAATCAGCTTATTTATGCACCACAGTTCTCCCATCACCCAGCAACAAGACTGTGAGATTCCTAAGTTTTGGTCCCCACTCCAGCTGCAGTTTGTGCATCTTATCCAATGACTTTTAAGAAGAAAATGTATAAAGACAGGGGCTATGTGAGAATAGAGGCAAAGAGAAACAAAACAATGCGCTCCAGTCTGTAGAGCTGGACACAGTCCGAGCTTGCAGCTGAACTTTCCCACAACCCCGGTCAATACTTCAGGTCCTGCCTCCTTCAGAAAATAAAGAAACTAAACCAGAGACACAGAGAGAAGGGAGACAAGAGAAAATATAATGGAAATGTGTCTTGGTTGTTCACTTCAGAAATCGAGCTACACTACTCGGTTTAGCAGTGATTTATACCTGTTTAGCAGATGCCTGCTCTAAGCTTTCATGGGCCACGTGTGCCAACCTGTTCTCAAATGGCCTGTGAAGATAAGCCACAAGTGCTCCTCCAGCTGGCGACTTGAGCTGTATTTCATTTCTTGTGTAATATTACAGCACTCTGTGTCTAACAGGTTTCTTTCCTTATTTTATTTAGTTTAGTGCAACTTGTTAGCCTAACACAGTTAAATTTATGAGTGACATTCATTTATGCCTCTCAAGCAGCTCCATTGTGATGTATGTGATGAATACTGAAAGAGAAGTGATTCCAGAAGCTGCTCAGGCGTCTGTGTATCTGTGCCAAGTTCCACATTATATTTATCTCTCAGCTATCACCCAAACACAGGCTCAGTTCATACCAAACACCCTTTCTGCTTCCACAATATTTTCTTTTAATTTCAACCATAAAATACGAATTACAAATTGCCTTTACCTTTCTGTCACCTCTCTTTAACTGCACTTCTTCACTTCCTTTTTCTTTCTTCATTTTATTCATCCCAATGTTGCCAGTCTTTATAAAACTTAAACTGAAGAATCCCACCTTCAGGAGTAACTGCCTTTTTCCCCCACCTTTTGCCAAGATCAGGTAATCCAAGTAAACATGGCAATGATTTAATTAAATGTCAAGTGACACCATCATGTCTTATGGGAGGGATTCCCATTATTAGTGGTAGAAAGCAATGGCAAGGTGAACAAGAAGTGGAAGTTATTTTCAAAAAAAATAGATCAATGATGAATAAACTCTGGTTAACATCCACAACTAACTTGCACTTGCACAGTTTGATTCTTCCACTTCCATTCAAAACTATGACCACTAACAATATCATTGATTGGGTCTTCAAGATATACACCCTGTGTCATTTTCTTACCCCAAATAAGCCAGGTCCTTCACAGAGAAATTCATGAACTTGTTTGGTTTCATTTCAAAGCCACCAGACTTCCCAAGGTTCTTTAAAATATATATATGTCTTCCCCTAGGAAGAGAAAACCCACTGGGAGATCTAAAAACTGCCAAAAAAAAAGAAGGTTGTTCAAAGGTTCATAGTTCACAACTAACTTGCATTAGCCTAGAAACAGTCAGGGGCCAGGTAACTTTTTAAAGCAATTAGGCGTAGGATGGGTGTGATGATTAAACAGATAAAGCTCTTTGTCGTTGATCCTTTGGCAATTTCAAGCACTGGTACAGACTTCTGTCAAAGAGCCCTTCAACCCCATATCAGTCCTGGTGTAAATGAGCAAGCATCTGATCTGGCTGTCAAAGATACAGGGATGCAATACATTACAACCGAGAGGCCATGTGCCTGGAAAAAAAAGCTGGTGTGATTTAGGTATTAGAATTAGGATTTGAGAAGGAGTTTTCTGCAGAAGCCATGCTGAAAGCTAAGTGCTCAGCAATCTGCTGTGATACAAGGATTTTTATCCCCATTTGCATAGGGTCGGCACTTATAACTGAGTTTCGAAACCTATACTTATATGGGTCTTTAATGACCCACTGCTCAAGCCACATTTTAAAGACTTATAATATGAATGTTGTTCTCATTTTTTTCTTGTTTTGATAGGGAGTGAAGGAGCTGACATTTTCACAGTTATGAAGACGTTATGAATCATCACTTCTTTAAAAATATGCTGTTTGCATTTCAGATCTGAAGTTTCATGTTTTCTGTGGTCTCAGGTAGACATCGGGAGTGGTTAATATTCAGTTTGTATTCTTACACTCTTGGTAAAGCTCATAAATTTTAAGTTGGAAATCCACCATCAAAAGATTATTTCAGCAGAACATAGCCACAGAAACCTCTCAGTAATTTCTGTTTGAACTATGGCATATGTTTCAGAGGGACATTCAGTCCTAAAATAACAGGTCCACATGGTGGAGAATCAACCACATTCCTAGGTAAGTTTTACCTATGTTTAGCTACCTTCAGTGTTAACAATGAGTTCCGTGTTTCAAATTTAAATTTGTCTTGCCTCAGCTTCCAACTGCTGACTCTTATTATGGTTTTTACTGCTAGATTAGAGAACTGTCTATAAGAAATCTGTTCCTCGGGTAGGTACTCACAGACCGTGATCAAACCATACCTTAGCTTTCTCTTCAACAAAATAAGAAGATGAAGCTTCTTAAGTTTCTCAGTATGAAATATGTTTTCCAAACCCAAAGTCTTTCATTTAACTTTTTTGGAATGCTTCTCACTTTTTCAGAATGCTTTTTAAACTGCAGCACCAGAAATGGTCATGCTTTTTTCAGTTATGGTCTCATTAGTAAAGATAAAAAGATAAAGATAAAAGCACCCACTAGTCTTAATTGATATTCCTGTCCTTGTACAGCCAAGACTTATGTTAGCCCATCACACTGAGAGCAAAGATGCAACTACTTATACTCATGGCCTCCAGACCCTTTCCAGCGTCGCTGCGTTCCTGGATACAGACTCTCATTCTACACCCTGTTTTTAAATGTATGACCATACACATTTAGAGTTATAGTTCATTAGGAGTTTTTGTTTCAGATTACTAGTAGACAAAAATTGATCTTCCATATAATATACTTTTTTTCATGGAAAAAGTTCATTTTTACATACATTCTTTTTCTGTTCTGAAATTTAAATGAAATCTTGCCTCAGTATAATTTACTTGCTTTCATTTCATATCAAGAACATGAAATCATACCCTCCTTAGGATGCATTCCCTTCCAGGAGCTTATGCCCCAATTGTATGAGCCAGGCTCATGAGAGATTGCACCCTACCATAATGCAGTATCTACCAAATTGTCAGATAGTGCTCAAATCCTCCATTGTTGGAAGAATTCCTTGTTTTCCGCTGGGTTTTTTTGGTTTGGTTTTGGGGGGGGGGGGGGGGTTGCCATCTCTCAATTACAGCCTTTTTATCTCTCATATTAATTTTACGGCAGATTAGAGCTAGTCAGACTTGTTCATGGGAATGCTATGTTAAGGCTACTGCCTTACAGAAGCCAATTATACTACATTACAGGTTTGTTCAACAGGATCTGTTTTCTACAAAACACATGCTGATTGGCATTAACTATATAGCCACTTCTTAATTAACAACAGACCATGTTCCATATTCATTTCACCAAGACTGGGTCAAGATTGATTTCAGAAGAACAGGAGACAGTTTCTCAGCTCATCTTTTCAAAATCCCGTCACACCTTCTAAGACTTCTATAGTATCACAGGATTTGCTAAGAAGCAAAATCAGTGGTTATAGGAGCTCCTTGACCAATTTTTTCCTGAGTGAGAAAGTCTTCTATGTGAAATTATCAGTTGTGCTGACTAAAATTATTTTAAATATAATTATTATTAGGACTTTTACAACCTTTTATGAGTGCACCTTGTTTAGTGAGATCTGAAGTTCAGTAGAACCAGCCAGAGAGGTTGCAATGCTGTTAGATCCTAGTTTGAAGCTAAAACCAGAATATTAATCTCAGCAAGAGGCCAGTTGTTTTATGCTACTTCTACATTTCCTGGTGTATAGATAAGCAAATGGGAGACAAGTGAATAACTGTGCTGCTAGACATTGTTTCCAGTGCTGAACTGCTTCTGACAATCCACATTTAGGCATAGACAACTGAATATGTAAGAGAAGCAGGGGTAAGAGACCACCTGACTTGCATATAAATTCCAAGGGCAAGCTGCTCGAACAGTGTACCATCCAGAAAGATAATACTTACGTTTTATCCATACAGCCCTCTCCTCTCATTGCTGCTGCTCCTGCTGAGGAAGGTGTCAGCTACTACAGTGAGGCAGAAGGAATTTTCACCCCCTCTCTCTCCACCCACCTAGTAGTCTACTCCCAGGTCTTCATTTTAATTAGGTTGTCTTACCCTCATACAATTTTGCCTACATGTCTGGGAAGCTTTGAACCAGAGCTAATGAAATAAAATAATTTCTGACAAAGCTGATAAACATCTTTACTTTTTGCCCTTTTTTTTACTTTGTTTAGTTTGCAAAGAAAAATAGAAAAATTTCCTGTTCTTGAAATTAAAGCTTTAGCCTCTTGAATTCACTCTGTCCCACCTTTATTTACACTTGTCAGTGAGGGAAACAGCAGCAGACAGAATGGAAATGTTTGTGTCACCTATACCAGGGTTGAGCTCAGGCTCATTTGTATTCTCACCTGGGTACTTAACGTGCACCTGAGTTTGAGGTGCCACAGTACACTCAGTGAGAGCCCTCAGGTGAGAGTCCTGTGGTGACAGCCTTGGTCCAACTCATACTGTTCCTCTGTTTCTGTGTGGGTGAATCTGAAGCAGCATCAAAATGAGAGGCTCAAAACCTATTGCTGAAGCCATGCAATACCAGGAGAAGTGGAAACAAAGGGAAGGTACTAAGTGGTAAAAGTTCAGCACAGTACATGGTAATTGACTTAGCCATGCAGTTCCCATTACTGTTAATAGGAATCAGATGGCTAAATCCCTGTGCTAAAAATGTACTTTTAAATAGATTTCTACATGAGCGCCAAGCACAAAGCATCAAGGTAGTGTAAACTACCAACGAGGAAGATACAAACACTGAAGACATTTACTGAAGGCATCAAAGAAAGGTTATGGAAGCACTTACAAAACTGGGGCAATTTACGGGAAGGAGTTTTGATATAAATTGCATAAAGTTTTAGAGAACAAAGTATTCGCTGGTTGAGAACAAAACTCTTCAGAGGCAGGGGAACAGCTGTGCTTCTCCAGAAGACACGAGGAGAATAGGGGCAGGCTATAACAGGGCCACACAGGAGTACACAACCTTGACTTGCTACCTAGGAAACTTCACAAACACACCTAGTGGCAGGACAGAAAGTGGTATGGCTGTAGGTGCTGAGTTTATAAGTGATTTGCTAGCCTGTCTTACTGGCCTAAACTCCTTCAGAAGACAGGAACAGTAGAAGAGCTACTCCCTGTAGAAGCATGTTGTAAATACATACTGCAACATTTATCATTTTCAGTAAAATTTCAGTGACATTCAAAACAAATACCTGAAATCAACTGAATTTTTAAAATTAAAACCAATATTTTGTTGGTCTTATTCCCTTTAGATAAATATGAAGATAAAGACAATAAAGAGAGATATATATTACGTTCATTAACGGTCAGCTGTGCTGAAACAAGGGATAGCAAATCTACAACCTGGAGTTGTATTAACATTGTTGATTAGTTGTTACATACAAATGTTAATAAGACTATGCTGTATTAATTTTGATAGGATAATTAAGCCCAGGCTGTCAAAGATGTTTACATTACTGAACAACATCAAACAGTGAAATAAGACTCAGAGTCTGAAGAATGAGGATTGCTCAGTTGCCATGACAAACAAAGTGAGAAATCAGTGCCAAAGTCTGGACATTTATTGACTAAGATACACAAAAGGAAAAGAATCAAAACAAAATAAAGAGTCTTCTGAAACTGAAATAGAGTTTCTGCACGAAGGAAAAAAAATAATCAAACTGTATCAAAACCCTTCTTTCAGAGACAGGATTTTGGACACACTCTCTGATTCTGTCAAGTAATCTTTCTTCGTCTGGATGAAAGAGTTAGTTCTGTTGTTCAGGTATGAGCTGTGAATGATAGTTTCTTTCCCTGCTTTTGAAAAAACAGGCAGACATGGTTACAAAAGGGAAAAGAGATACATAAAGGTGGAGGAAATACGGCTTTTATTGATGTTCTCAGGCTCCGTGGCAGCTGTCGAGTTACAAACAGGCTGTTCTGGGCTGACAAAGACGGCCATGATGTTGTGAAGCTGAACTTCGTCTTGCTGTTATCACCTAAAGTAGGCTGACCTTGCTCAGCCAGGCTCATCCAGGCCATTTTCTCCTGCCTTTGGGATGCCATGAAAGGGGAAAGGGGGTATTGGGCCACTTAGGCATCTCAGTGTTGGCATGGGACAAAGCCTGTTCTAGTGCCGTGGCACATTCAGCACCCACTCTGCAACCCCTCTGCAATCACCCCTGGGCTCGTGCTGAGTCAGGAAAGGAGACCACAGCTCCAGCGATGAGGCCAAGCATGTACTCATGTGTGAACACCAGTGCTGCTTTCACACTAGTAGATTAAACAGGCTGCTGACAAATGGCATGACAAGGTGCAAGTCCATATTCCTTTTCCCCCAAAAATGAGGTGAGCACCTCTGTACTACCTATTAGGGACAGTCCCAGGTCTGTGTCCCTTCAGCTATGTCCAGAAATTGTCTGGGAGAGCACTAGCTGGCCCTGGCCAGAAGCAGCCCTGCCACACAACTGCTGCTGATGTGCCAATAAAACCGCAGGCTGTGCTTGGCCTGGTTCAGCTGACTAGCATAGGCAAAGACAAAGAGATTGATCCGGGGATCTGATCTGGAGAGTTGCAGACTGGATGCCACATGTTGGCTGCAAGCCAGAGGCTGAGGGGTGCGAGGCTGTGAGGTAGTCCTCTCGACCCTGTCTGTAAGCCCTTGAGTTATTTTGGTCACCGCTGCCAGAGGATTTGAACAGAGAATGATTCTGAAACAGCTTTGAACTCAACACTGTACTAAGCTGTCTGTGTAGTGTAGCTGTACCTCTGAGGTCAGATATCCAAATATCCGTATGATCAAGATCCATAAAGGACTCCAGGCTGGTGAAACTGAGCCATGCTTTTTGGTGTAGCTGTTTGGCTCATTCTTTCCAAGACATCAGGATTATGCCCTCCCAGGAGCACGCGCTCATCACTGGGTCAGAGTATTTCCTTCTTTACCCCCTTTTCTGGGTCCACTAACCCTACATTAATTTCACCATTATGGTCTGGACTCCAGTGAAACATGCTCCCTACACGAGCCTGTCCTCTGCTCTGGAGGCCAGGACACTCTCAAGAGTGCAGGATATGCACTTTTAAACTCCAAAACCCTTGAAATCAGATGTCACACTTTCTAGGCAGATGCTGTAACCACAAAGTATTGTGTAGAAGGTGTAGAGCTCTTCTTCTAGCTGGGTCTTCAAGGAAAGGAAAAGAGCTAGCAAACCACCTGCACAGGGCTGAGTTAGTACCACAGTCCAGAAGGATGCTTGTCTTTACAAATCCCAGTTTTACATAAGTGCCCAGTTTTCGGCTGTGAGTAATTTTATGAGAAAAGTGGGATTTCAGACACATTTCTCCTTTCTGAACATTTGCTTCTGGCTCACTTTAGCTTTCTACCAGGCAGTGTGCCACACTTTCTCTATTCATTGCATAGGGCCATGGGTGCTTACTTGGGCTCCGTGTACTCCACTCCTAAAACTGCAAGACTTACTAACCCTGCGAGGCCCATGCTTCTCTGTGTATCTGGGTCTGAGTGTCCTTGCTTCCAGTTCCCTCTAAACTGAACAGCAAAAGCCATTTAACAGGCCAGTGAGCTTGGTCCTTTCAAGTCAGTCAGAAATAAGTTGCCCTCAGAAACCGTTCTTCCCTTTTGTCCTCTCATCAGGATTTTGCAGTTATCCTTTTTCATTCCTAACTGTGGCTATTTAGAACTTGAGTCTTTTGTACTGATATGTCACTGCCACAGAAGTGGGCAGATTTGATTATCTTTCTGATCCTTGTGAGTAATCTCATTTCAAACTTTGACCTCCCACAGGCACCTGCTCCTTTTGACATCAAAGCCAGCTCTTTATCATGGAAGTAGCTTAGCCTTATGGCAAAATTATCGATTGCAGATGACTTATACGCTTTCCCTGCTGTGCTCTATCAAAAGCTGATCCTCTCTTTTGTTGCTTCTTTTGAAAATTAAGTTGAATTTGTTACTGTCTCAAGCAGCTGGCTCTATGCTGGCTCATAACTTCTCAGGAATTGTCTCCATCTCTCTTCTTTTTGCATCCCCCACTTCCCTTCCTTACCCTCTGCACCATTATTGCTCAGTACCTCAAAGGCAGGCAGACGCATTACCCAGGGTCCCTGTTTTTTCATCCAAACTTTGCAGTAGAGTGCAGTTTCTGTATTTTGTACGTCTCTGTCCATACCCAGCAGACCTGCTTTCTGTGCTGTCTTCCGGAAAACAGCCCCCTTGTGGGAGAACAAGCAAGACCTCCCTCTAAACCCATGCTTGCCACTGGCTTTACTTCCTTCCTCAGTCTCTCCCATTTCTGTTGGCGGCGTGTCAGGGCAGGGAGTATCTCACCACCTGTGTGAGCTGTGACTTGTGGCACAGGGATCCAGTTCTAGCAATACTTGTAGTGGCTAGTGTGATTAAGCTTGGGTTGCCATATATGCAAATGTCTCCTAGCATGCTCACCAATATCTTAAATGAGAATTTGTCACAATTGACAAGTTCCCATTTTTTAGACAATAGGTCTAATTCATCTGACTGTGATCTGTTCCCTTTCCTAGTAGAATTTTCTTCTATTTTGGCCAGAATCCAATCATTCTTTTCTGGGACTAATGATGCATTGAATGAATGTATCTGTTTACCAATGCCATCCTCTTCTATCAAATAAAATTATTTTTGCTACCTTCGTGTACTCAACAATTTTCTTAGACTTTTCCTAAAAGGGTAATGACAAGTTTGATACCGTAAGCCAAGAAATTAAATAACTACCTTATGTTCTAGCTTCAAGATCTTATTTTAAGTAGTCTATCCTTCTAGTTTTAAGCAATTGCTTCTGACAGCCTTTCCCCTTCAGTGCTTTATTCCATTCAATTTCACTTACAACATTCTGCCTGTTCCCAAGGCATTAGGGAGTAAGTGACCATTGAACATAAGACTCTTCAAATCAAGGTTGAGCTGCAGAGCAAAACACAGAGAAAAGAAGCCTGGGAACATTTTTTGCCCCTTTATATAAAAGGGCTCAAAGGTGGGGTTTCCCCAGAATTAACCCAAACCCATGTCTAGATAAGAATTTGTCTCCAGTTGCAAGTTTGGCCTGGCTTTGTAGTGCCTGGCTGATGACATTACACAGGATGAAATGTGAACTATGGGAACCTGAAGGTTTAGTCTATACATCTGGTAAATCAGAACTCCATAGGAAGAACTGCCTGCCTAGCAGGTGTCACCTGCTGAGAGTGATACTGCAAACCATGGCCCTAGACTCCTCTATGTCTAGCAATGGCTGCTTAATTTAGTGCCTTCATTATCATCTGCATTTATTGTCAGAATGTGAAGTTATCTCTTTTACTGCTTTCACTTGTTTTTTGGTAAAAATGCTGATGATACTACATTGCAACAATTGAGAATGCTGACGTTTTAGGACTAAACAAGAATAGAGTCTAGCTGAGAATAGGTTTCAAAGTGCTTTACTGAATTAAACCACAAATCTTATGCTCAAATGCATACAACCAAAATAAAATAGCATGTTAACAATAAATGGAAATCTCACTATATCAAATCCTATAAAACACACATAAAGATCCCTGCATAGAACTATGAAGTATCTCATTCTTTGGAGAAATATCAGATATGTTGAAGGACCTTTCAGCTAAGGGTGATATTTATGAGAAATGAAGACATACAAAATACTAACATTTACATGTGTTTACAGAAAGAAGAAGAAAAGGATAAATACACATATGTACATTACTGTGAATCTTTCCTCCCTGTTCTTAATGTGTCCGTTGTCTCCACTGAACAAAAGTTCTTTCAGAGCAGAGACCATATTTACATACAAAGATAGCACTTTGCACAGCGTGTCCTCTATTTGATGGTCTTCAGGTCTCTGATACATGACAAAGGTAATAAACTGGACACAGGAGGTAGGAAACAGTGCTTTCTTATTAGTTACACAAGTTCCAAAACATGGAAAATTTAGAAAATTTCTGATTTCAAGCTGGATATTGAGAACAGATTTTGAGTGTAGATTATACATTAAATGGTTTTCAGTGCTATTCTGAACTTGTTTTTTCATCTCAAATTCTGTGATTTTTCTTCTCTTTTACATTATTACTATCATAAATAATCCAGGCACTAGACACAACCATCCCATTTGTACCAGTTTGCAAGGGTTATACTATAATCAAGTTCTGACATTTAACACGACATACATAATTTGAGTCCATTACAATTCTGGGTTAAATCCAAAACTGATTTATAAGAGGTAAAAGTTAGACTCTTTATACATAATTGCACCCTCAGGAATAAGACAAACGATAATAAGGTGATAAGGTGTAAATTAGACTAAAATATATGCTCACCTTTCAGGTTCTTTACAGCTTCAAAGCAAAGCCCACTGAAAATAAAGGAAATTTTCCTGAATTTAGTGGCATTTGGATTCAACAGCAACACAAAATACTTTATACATTATTTTAATGTAATTAATTGCATCTAGGGAAAAACGCAAAATTTTTTCAAATCAGCCTACTATCTGCACACTGTTAAACCTGACAAAAAGACAATGTGACAGATTTTTTCCTTTCCTTCCTTCAGATAAGGAGTAAGTATGCCAGTCATTAAAAGGCATCAGTCAGGCACTGGATGGCTTTGGGTGCGGATACATCAATTTCTGTGTTTCCCATTTCCCTCTGGAATTTTTTCCTCTGGCCAACTACACCGAAAATTATCAGCTCAAATTTCAGATTCCCTCATGACATAAATATCCAGGCACAAACTGCCAAAGTCTGAAGTTCCTATCTTTGGCAGTATCTATTAAAAGATCCCTAGCACTCTTAACATTAGCATGCATCAGCAGCAATCATTAGCAGCACCACTGTTCAGAATGGTGCAGTCAGGGAAAGGTTAAGTCATCACACCCAGAACAGTGGCCTCTTCAATATGTGCTGAGATCACACTTGTGATCACACACCCATACTTTGTTGCTGTCTATGCTGTTTCACAAAACCCAGCAGACACTGTCAGTTTTAGCTGAAAGCTTCATATTTCCAGGCTAAAAGCAACCTTTAAAGCTCCCCATAGAGTGCTGGTCTGCCTTGTCCAAAACTGCCATTTGGAGACAGGAGAATTGAAGTGTCCTGGCTGTAGGACACCTTCCAGGTTCACAATATGATCCCAAGCTCATTGCCCCCAAAGGCACCAGTGCCAGCAACAGTAGGAAACTACATGACTATTCTTTGGTTGCAAACAGGGGGTGAACAGCAATGCAGAGTAAGGCCCTTGATACAAAACGTGCTCTCATAGTATATGCAAGGCAGATCAAGGTGTTTGCTAGAGGTGCAAAGGGTTAGCAGAGAGCTCCCATGTGATGGCACACTCCTGCCATTACAGCTCCCACTTCTTGATCTGGGTACTACTGAGTACTCTGTGGTAAGACTGGAAGAGAAACAGTAGGTAAGGAAGAGGTTCCCATGTCTGTCTGAATGCAAAACATGGTGAGAGCCAAGAACTAGATAACTTTTACAGATGACTCTCTCAAGACAAAGCAGCTCCCCGTTCCCAGTCTTGCAGAGTGCCTTTTGACACCTGCTTTCACCAAGCCGTTAGTCCCTCAGCAAGAGATTGCTCTTCCCTGCCTTTGGGTATTTCTTCACGGCGCAGTGGATCACGATGCATGCTGCAGAGACACTGAAGCTAAGAGTGGTCAGAAAGCTAAAAGGAGGATAGTCCAAGTCACACAGGTATCAGAGATTTGACCTACATGTGCATTTGGGCCAGTATCTCTGCTCTGCGCTGTGTGGTCAACACTAACTCCATTGAATAAATGTAGTTGTGTTGGGGCAATGTGTGAACAGGGTTGCCAGTAAAATGAAAAAATACATTTTTATATTTTATGTAGTTCCAGTCACATAACAACTAATTGCCATTATTCTTCTTAGTGGAAAAAAATATTTCAGTATAATGTTACAGAGGAATTAGAACATTTAATTAATGGGTATGTTTATGTGTGTTATCTACATTTGTCATAGATACATATAAAAATTTAATTGCCATGTGAACCAGGTCTAACAGTCTAACACTTTTAACCTATTCCTTCTGGCTTGATTTTCCTCATGAGAGAATTTCACCTTTTGGAGATGGAACAATGACTGCCCTTAGGAAATCCACTCTTTTTTGAACATAATTTTAAAAACTCTGTGTTTTAAACACTCTCAGAGCTCTTGAAGCCAAATAACTGATTCATTCTGGCATTTTCAACATATCTTTGAAAACTCTAATGAATGTTTAAATAAAATAAGAGAGTTATATTAACATTTATTTAATCTAACTGCCTTGGGAGTGGAAATTAGTGACTCTCATTTTATGACTCAACCTTTTCCTTAATACTATTCACATGTTTGTCAGCAGCATTGAGCCTCCTGATATTTGCATGAGATGCTGGATTTTTACAAAATTATTCTGTAATAGAATAAAGTTGTCAAGCCTTTTGTACCTATATCAAATTAATTCTGACCCTTCCTCTCACTCCTCACACTGAAAGCACATGGTTACCCCAACCTAGCCATTTTGTCTGAAGGACAGTATATCCCTCTGAGATGCAATGTCTCCCACAGGTGTTTTCCTTTCTTTCTTTCCAAGTCATTTTATCACAGGCTGTCTCCTTTTTTTGTGGAATTTGCACATCTACTGAAGAATAACCCAGAAGATTCCCTTGAACAGCTTGATTTTAATTTCTGCTTTTATAATACTAGATATACTTTGACAACTGTCTTTTGAGAAGAGTGTGTATTGTTTACAAACATACATGTATGTTTCTTTTTTCTTTTGGGTGTTTACTTTGCAAGAAGGCAAGTGATGCTAAGCTAGTTCCTGTGCCTGGTTCTCAGGCTGAACTCTCTGCAGATGGAGTCAAATCAAATGTTTCATGGACACCAAATGCCCACAAAGTTGACTAAGAAGGATTTCCCTGCTTACTGCAGGGGGGTTGGGCTCGATGATCTCTCAAGGTCCCTTCCAACCCAAAGCATTCTATGATTCTATGATTCTATGATTTAAGAATGCTTTTTAAGGGAGTTACCAGCTAGCCTTCCTTAGTTGGCCTCCTTACCAGTCCATAACCCAATCTTGTGCCGCTGATAGGGGGCTTCAGTTTTTGTGAACTGGTAGAAATAAAACTCCCTAATCCTCCAAGGATTCCAGGATCACAGGAAACCCAGGTCTTCCTTTCCCTTTATTTTGATCTTAAATTTTTTTAAGGAACTTTAATTTTTAAAACACAATCAGCAAACAGACCAGATCATTCTTTTAGACATTGGCTGGGAAAGTGCACATGGCTTCCTGCAATGTACACACACAGGCACATCTGCTGCAGCACTCCAAACATGTGGCATATTTTTTCTCAATTTTACCACTTAATTCTTATTCTGCAGTGATTAGAAAAAGAATTGAAGAGAAGCATTAGTCTGGTATATGTGGCAATCTGCACCTACATTCCTGTAATAAAATCTGGGTCTTTAAGAAAGAGGCTATTAAGTTTCCTCTTCCAGCAATATTTTTGCTTATTATTTATTATTATGGGCTGAACTTCCTAAAGGAGCCTAAAAGACTTTGGTGCCCAAATCTCAGTGAAATTATGTAAAATGTGTGCACTTAATGCTTGTGATTTCTCTTAAAAATCTCAGTCTTCATACATAATAAATAAGACACTATTAACTATTGCTGCTTAAGATCATTAATGTTTGATTTCCCAGAGGACCATGATGACAGAACTGAGTCTCATCTTACGGTGGCTTTCAGAAAGAGGAGAAGAGGTTAGCGACCTTACCTGAGTGTGTGACTTTGGATACTTAAGAGGCAAGGTAGATAAAAGTTTGTTAAATGAAAAATGGATGGCCTTTTTCCTCACAGATTGGAGTGCATTCCCCTTGATGGGAAAGGAAATTGTAATGGGAATCTGGGACATCCTGAAATCTTAATGCAGGAATAGGGCTTCTGAGGAGCAGCTCATAGCAAGCCAGAGCTGAGCAGCAGCTCACTGCTTATTAAAGCATTAGTGGGGTGTTGAATTCTAGGAACAGAAATTACTTATTTTTTTGGACATAATTTTTTTTTGGGGGGGGGGGGGGGGGGGGCAGCCACTGACCTTGAATTTCCACTTGTATGCGTTTTGGATTTGTTCACTGTGTGGGACAGCACTGGAGTCTTCCATTTGCTTAATCTGTGTATTTTGGTTCAGTGATTTCAATTGTATTTCACTTTGCTTATTTGCTTTGATTTGCCTCAAAGCATGATTCCCTTTAGGGTATCTTGACTCATTTCAACTGAATAAACTTTGGCCCTGTTCTCTCACTGTAAACTAGGTACAGATACGGTGGCCCTTCCCAAAGTAAGCATACCTACAGATACCACATTTGCCTCTTCCAGAATGAAACTACAACCCAGTAAAATTAAGATTTGGTTTGCATTTCTGAAAATTAATTCTCAAAGAGCGAAGTAACTTAGGTTTTAGAGGGTTTGTTTGTTTGTTTGTTTTACACTTTCTGCTCTGTACTGGCTCAGCTATCTGGAAATGGAAAACTAGCGGGTGGGTCTGCTTTTTTTTTTTTTTTTTTTTCCCAGACTCTGCTGTGCCGGCATCACCTCCCCATCTTCACCATTTTAGTACTCTATTCTTATAGGTATATGATCTTTCATCAGTTTTCTCTACATAGAGTGGAAGGACTCACTAGTTAATTGAGTCCAGCCTCCTAGTGTGAAGAAAAAGAAAAAAGCTTCCAATAACCAAGCACTTTTGGACAGGAAACAGGTTAAAAGGAATATTCAAATTATTTTAGCCTAAGTCCAGAAACAAAAGCACTATGAACAAAGGTGTTTGCTGATTTAACTTAGAAAATACAGATCTGGAGATCTGTTGGGTAAACAAGTGGAAAATAGAATCCAGCATCTGCAGTCTACCCATCTGCTGCCCTGTCTCCAGCTGCAGCCACCTCTGATGATTCTGAATAAGATGAAAAAGAAATAAAGGCAAATTAAGACATGAGCCCTGAGAATACATCTGCCCAGTGCACAATGGAAATCCTTTCTCTTCACTGATCCTCTGAAGTCTTGATAAGCTTTGGTTGCAATGGTTGTCTTAACACAGAGTTCCTGTGCATAAGGGCTGTGCATAACTTCTTATCGTTTCCCTGGTCTGTGAAAAGATAACATGAATAAGGGATTCATACATTTACAAACATTAAGGTCAGAAAGGACCACCACAACTATTCCACTTGAGCCCCTGGACCTACTGGATGCAGAATTACTCCCAGAGAGTGGATTAAATCATATCTCCTAGAAGAATTATGAATTTGATTTTAAAGATCAGAATCCATGTTGAGTTGTGCCTGTCCCTGTCCCACCTCCAACCCTTTGAGGACACTATTCCTTGGTTCAATTATCCTCTCTGCTAGAAAGCTATGACTTATTTCAAGGCTGAATTTGTCTAACTCTCGGCCACAGATCTTGTCAGGTATGTGTCAGCAAGCTCGGAAAGCCCCTGCTATTGGATCTGCTTTCCATGTGTAAGTACCTAGACATAATGATCAAGCCACCCCTCAGTCTTCTCTCAGATAAGCTGAAGAGATTGAACTCTGTAAGCCTCACATAGCACAACTTGTTTTCCAGCTGCCAGATCAAACCTCCCAAACCTTTCATCTCTGGCACTGTTATTAGGCTGCACTGCTACCCTGGAATGTGGGAGGGGTCTTCAAAGGATTTTAGACTGACCATGTGATATCCACACTGAAGCACTATCTGAGGGGACTTTGATATTTCTTTTGATTCAGACCTTGGCTTTAAGAACCTGATAGCTACGGCTGTTTTAGGGCTCAGTAATGGCTTTGCCACAAGTGAGCAGGAGAGCAGCTCATTGTTACGGAAGGCAGATGTGCCTCCAGGTTTCTCTCTGCTATGCAGACAATATTCCTGCTATCATTTTTTTTTTCTCCCTCTGCTCCAGCAAATGAAGCTGTGGACACAGGCGTTTGAGGAATGACATCAAAGCTCTGCTTACACCTCATACAATCCATCGTATGTATGAAGAGAATGCAGCAGCCCCCAAGAAGTTACTCTCTTCTATAGGTTACAAACTCTAATCTAAAAAACCTATCACAAGGGACAAGAACACAAATACATAAACATGTATACACACTTCTTTCCTCATCATTTATAATTTTTAATATGAAAAAGTGTGATCTAGATTGAAAATTTTGTAAACACTTTCATACTAAATGAGGGTCTAATGCATTTTTAGTGACATTTTAAATCATTCCCTTTTGGGGGGAGTGCCCCAAAGTCCACAAATGTGCAAGTATGTCTTTCCATTGACTTCAGTGAGTTCTAATCAGTTCCTTATACTATGAGTGTTTAACCTTTTAAAGTTATAATTAAATTCACTACTTACTTTGGGCTATCCTCTGACACAATTTTTAAACTAGATGGGATGCTTATTAAACTCACTTTACAGGACCTTCTAGTGAACTATAACCTAATTTACAAGGAAATAATGCTATAATTTAGGAAATAGTTGACCATTTATCTCCCCAAGGTTTTACAGGCTTTTCAAGGAATGAGTAGGCTTGAGGCAGAATACAAATGATTGAGAACAATGAAATGCATTATGTACAAGTTCCTATAAGTTTATAGGTTTGCTAATTAATAAAATCACAACTATGAAAATAATTAATAAAAACTAAAAATAAAATCTTGGGTCGCATCTGTGATTTTCTCACATCCTCATTGTAGACTTCAAACACTGTCTCATGGATTAGAGTTTCCCAGCTAGGGGCTAGGGTTACAGACATTTTAGGCAAGGAAACAAAACCAAGCATCTTTACACAGACCAGGTCCCTTTCTTGACAGGGCTTTAATATACTTCTCACACACACAGACTCACAATAGCAGCTCAGTGCCATGTTTATTTCCTCACCTCACAGATGGAGTATGTTTTGCTCACCTTTTCACATGATGCAGCACATCCCAACAGAGATTTAAACCTCTTTTCCCTGGCTCCCATATTCAGTTATCAGCACCTGGCTCCATTGCTGTCTAAAGTCACCCCTGAGAAGGTGGACTGAAAATCAATTGGTAATAAGCAGCAAGAATTTGTTGCTGTCAAGGTGTCACAGTGCAAAATTAGCAGCTGGTTTTCCCAGACTTCTCTGATGCTTAAGTAACCTACCCAACTATCCTCAGCCACAAAGAAAGAAGAGTATGTCACCTGCTCTGCTGTCTGTGTTTGGTGTCTCTCCCCTCAGCTCTCTTAATACAATCCTTTGAAGGTGCTTATTCTGCTTTGTGAAGCACATTGCTGAATCTGCAGTATCCAAACAGTATAATGAGAGTGTCAAAACTCAGTACTGATAAGGTAAACACTTCTTCTGAACGAACTTGCGCTGCTGACACCAAAGCCATTTTGGGCACAAAGGACTAAATAAACAGAGAAAAGGAGAACAGCTGCCCCTTAGAGCCCAGCAGGAACTCACAATTTGCAAAGTTCTGTCCATTGCTGTCTCATGAGTAGAGGTCAATTCACCTTCCGCACGTCCAAGCAGTAAGGGGATGGGCTGGAGCAGAGCAGGGCAGGGCTGAGGGCTTGTCCCAGGACTAGACACAAGACAATCATATGCCACCAAAACAAGGCAAGAGCAGGAGAATTCATGTGCATAACAATGCATAGGATCCTGCAGTATTTGGCCACGAGTCTTCTTGGACTCCTTCTGTCACTGGCCATAGCTTTGAGGAGTACCCATGTGGCTTCTAGTAAACAGCTGGAGATCTGACCTCCTACTCTTCTTCTAAGGAACAAAGGCAAATTTGGATCCCAAATCCACAGATGATCTCTGCAAGCTCTAGTGTAGGAGTTCTGATTCATCAGCTTCCAAAGTCTCCCACATACAGTCCTATCTACTGTTCCAAGTTTGTTATCTTAATTTATGTTCCATCAATTCTTAGTAGTATAAATACAAAAATAATAAACCCTGGATACATTATGGGTCTCTATAAAGATTGCAGTTACTTGGCAAACATAATAATAAAGTTTGCTTATTACAGCAGCAGCTAGTAACAGCCGCATAACAATTTGCATTCTAGATCCCTGTCCTCATTTCTTATAACCTTCAGGTGTTCAAAAGAGGTGCCTCATACTGAGCTATTAATTCCATATTTAGGCACCTTGACTTTAAATGTACTGAGTGCCTCTTGGCTCTGATGAATGTCAAACAGCTTTCAGATTTAGAAGATTACATGAATTTCTAATTTTTTTTTCAAGTCTCTGGATCTGTCCTTGAAGGTAAGCAACCTCTTTATAGGTTTGCATTGCATTCAATAATAATAACACTACTAATCTTTTCCTCATAATAAGATCAATAATAATAACAACATTAAAAGGAGCAGGGGGTATGATATTAAAAAAAAAAAAAAAAAAAAAAAAGGAGGAGAATGGCCCAATTAGCTATTCAAAATTCACCAGAGTTAAGGTTTCACAAGAAATACAAAATTTCCTACTGAAAGAAAGACAGGGTCATTAACAACTGAGTTGTAATAAGAACATGCAGACAGATAGGTGTGTGTTTATGTACCTTAGCTGTTACGTTTCAAGATTTGTCAGAGATCAATCACACCAATGTTTACATATTTAACAGTTACTTGGCACTTAATGTTTTCAGACTCTGATTTGAAATTGCAGACCACAGTTTTTCTCTTGTGTAATGTTTATTCCTTTGTTACACACAACAAAACTGCATCTTCTCAATAAACTACAGAGTGCTGGTGGTGTGGCTTTACAATAACCATTGAAGTAGCAAGGTTGCACTTTCAGGTATCTGATGCAGAGGGTGCCATCGCATGTGGATGATGAGTTACCTGGACATGAGGGTGTGGACAAAAGTTTGAAAACATTTTGGGGGCTAATGAAACTCTTAGGTAGCTACTAAGGGGAAATTCTCAAGGGTTTCAACACAGGGAAAGATGACAAATTGCCTGCAGTCACCCAGAGAGCTGTTACTAGGAACAGCAGATGAGAAGAAAACATCCAATAGGCAACTGAAACAAGTTCTAAGAAAAAGTCTTTTTTTCATTGGAAATGTCTTTTAATTGCCCTCTTGCTTGAACCCTGACAAAGAAAGGAATTAAAATATTCAAGAGAAAAGAAGGGAGGAATAGAAGAAGGAAAGAAGGAAGAAAGGAGGAAGAAAAGAAAGAAGGAGGGAAGGAGGATGAGAGGGAGGGAATGTAAGAAAATACCATGTATCTGAGAGGGATTGATGTGATGGCCAGGTAGGTCTTTTCCAACTTCTGTTTCAGCAGTGCAGAGTTCAGTGTGGTCCACATGGAAGATGCACCAAGGACTTTGTAGTGCTGGCCTCTAAGCCTCATTTTTCCCTTCAGTTTTTCAGAAAACATTCAGGTATTGCTCATTTTTCTTTCATGATGGAGGTTTTTTCCCCTACAGTTTGGACCTGCTCTAAAATAAATACCTCCTAGGATAAAATAATAGACTCCATTTCATTTTAGGCCCTATTAGTTCAAAAGTCACAGTCTTTTGTGAGTGAGGAGCAAAATCCAAGTGTCCAATTAATATCAGGCTCAAATTCTGATTAAGTGACCTGCAGCTCACCCCTCTGCCCTCATATTCATTTTCCATGGATAATTATTAAATAAACATCCCATTTCAACTGATCATCTTTTGACCTAAATATGATGTAGGGCTTTGGTAACTTTATACTTAAAAGGAACTCAAAAAGAAAACAAAATAAAGAACAGCTATTTTAATAACATACATTATACCAGCAATGTTTCATAGAATTAAAAACTGTAATTTTTGGAAAAGGGTTAGCTTGACATATGTGGCTTAAGCAACAGGGAGGCCTCTATCTTTCAGTAGTCCACTAGGAACACAGTGCAAGAGTGGACTCTCCTGAACTGAGGTATATGGCCAAGTCCCAGACACTTAGGATTAGCTCAAAGTACTTCAGCTGTGTCATAGCAAGTTCAAAACCTTCACAGACCTTCACAAGACCCACTTGGAGCAATGATTAAACTTAAATTTGACAGAATGGGAAGCAGAAACTAAAAAGACATTGCTCAGATGGGAAACTCATTTCTTGCATCTTGTACTGCTTTTTTTTATCAAAAAGAAATGCCGAAGGTTTTCTGAACAACAGAAAATGTGCAATTTCTTTCACAAACATACATCTATGCTTTGTTTTCTTATTGTTGTTGACAGAACTCTTCATTATGCCCTTACAGAATCATTTTATGTTTATTTGTACTGTCTATACAGATTTGGGGACTTGTTTTATGAATTGCCAGAGGGCGATGTCTTTTTTTAATAAAAGTTTATTACACTTTGATTGATTTCCCTGATATTCATTGTGTGTGCCTGTGTTACAGTTACTCATTTTTGTTCTAAAACCCAAATTACTCTAACTAATGTACCAGAGGAGCACTGTAACTGTTAGCAATTGACAATGCAAAATGTTTCTCAGCTTTATTTTTCAATGCAGATGTTTCCATGGAAAAATCATTGAGGGCTAATTTTCCAGGGTCCTTATTTATTAATTCATGGAAGTTTGCAAGTATCAGTCATGAGTGTGAAGCAGCATAAATGTGAGATAGAGCTCAGCCACCTGATCACATTTCCACAAATTAACAAATCACCGTACATCTTCTGAACTGCGGTGGGGGTATTAAATGTATCCATATGCAAGCATTTACCAGCAACAAATATATATATATACTTAAAATGTTGCCTTATTTTAGCACATAGTGAAAGATGCTTATACTAAACCAAATATACTCACATTTTCCATAAGCTAAAAGCATACATAAATACAGTTCCTGTGGCTCTGCTAATGTTTGGTAACTTGCTTAACACCAGTAATTTGAACAGGATTCAAAAATACATGCCAGAATGCCTTTTTTGCTCTTTCTTAGTATGAAAATCACTATATTACTTGCCATTATTTGCAATTGTTCTGGATAAGATTAAAATTGCCTGAGTTTCATCACTTGGTGAGTCAATTTTTATCTCCCAACAGAGTTCCTGTCTTTAACTCTAGTAATGTTCTTTAAAAGTGGCAATGGCTTTTTAGTGGGGCAGAATGGGATGAAATGAAAGGTTTCAATGAAACCTGAAGTATGTGCTAATCCCTCAGTGCTAGCGTGCTTCTCATATCGCCTATGGGAATGGTTAGATTAGATAGACACACCAAGCATACTCTGTAGAGACTTTCAGGGGAGAATCATTAAAACAGCCTAGTCTTGCCTTTCACCTTGCTTCACCTACTCTGTGTGCAACCTATTGCATCTCAATAAAGACTACAACAGCTGGTTATTTTACAGCTAGATATTCATGCTCGCTGAAGGATATAACTGATCTGGCAGGCTGCATCTTGAAGAGAAAGACATTGGCAACACTTGTTCAGCAACCTTTGGTGAACAGTGGTAAGAAGGTGTGACTTCAGCTGCTGAAAGGACAAAGCTGCCTGGCCCTGCTAGCAAGAGATAGGAATTAAGCCATGAAACTAATGAACAGTAGAGGAGCCGGAAAGCAAGGTTATGCCGTCCTTCGCCTGTTGAGATAGTCCTGGATTTTAATTCTCTGTCCTGCCTCTTGTGCAGTCAATAATGGCCATCACACAAGGTTAAAACAGATTTCTGTACAGAGGTGCTGGCCTGAAAAAGCGCCAGTGGGCCACCCTGAGGCCTTCCGGTAGTGAATATCGGGAGTGCTCTGGGAAGCCTAGATTTGATTTTAAAGTTGGCTTTTCTTTGAGCAAGGGTCGGACCAGGTGACTTCCAGAGGTTCCTTCCAACATAAACTACTCCACCACCGTGAATCTGTCCCAGTCATCCCGCTCCAGGATTTGGCATCAAGAAATGGAACTGGCACTGCTGTGCTCTGTGCTGGCTGCATTACCATACAAGCATCAGGAGCATGGGTTGAAAACTGAGGCTCCTTTTGATTAGAGCTGACCTGGGTCTGGGCTCCTTAAAAGGGAAGAAATTAGGATTAATTCCCCTGATAGCAGTGAAATCGCCATACTGCAGAAAACACATGAGATCAGCCAGTTCAATATGTTTTCACATAGATTTGTTTCTTTTTCTTTTAAAGGCATTTATTTCCCTTGCTTTTATATCTCATCCTCCCTTCAGAAGGGAGATAATATTCAACTATATAACATGCTGTAGGTAGCACATGCCCACACTATCGTGTGTGGGCACTCCTCTGCTTTCTGAGGCTTCCCAAGCATTCCAGAGCTTTTTTTTTTATCTACCAGCCAGTGTTTGATACAGAATCTGGAAATTATTTTGCTGCCAAAAGTGTACAAGGGAGGTGGGAGACAATCTGTGGGATTCTGCTAGAGCAAACACAAAGAACCATTCTCTCATCTAGTAAAACAATAAGATTAGTCCTTTTATCATTAATTTTTTTTCTCTCCTTCACTGCTTTGTAAACACTGCTTGTATGACTTTGCCTCTTATCGTCTGCAAACTGAATCTGCTTTTGTTGAAGCAGTGTCAATCACAAGGGTTTTTCTGCTCATATACTTAGTGATATGACTGATTGAAAAAGAAGACAGGCTTTCATTTGGGTCTGCAATATGTGACATACTCACTGTTGGAAACATAAGGGGGGGAAGAAAACAAAGGGAACAATTCAGTAAAGCATAACCCAAAGTTCACTTGCTCTGTCAAGGAGATTAAGATTAAACTGAAGGAGGTCAAAGCTATTAACATTTAGACTACAGGGTATATAACAAGTTAGCATCTAGTTAGATATTGGCTTTCTAATTGGAGAAAAGCTTGTTTCTAACTTTTTATGTAAACACCAGCATTAGCAAAGGCCTGGGTGGTCTCAACATTGTAACCCAATGGACATATTTGATACATGTCTCCCTGCAAAAAAAAGTCCTCTATGACCAAGCTCACATTTAAATTGTAAATAAGTCTCTTGATTCCTTTCTGCCAACTGTGACAGCATTTGTAAAGGGAAAACTTCACAGTGATACTTCTGGGCTTGCTTTAAATTTGTTTTCCCAAATGCCATATTCTCCTTCACACCGCACACTTTGTGACAATCTTATTTATGTTCAGCTCTTTGGACCAAGCAAGAAGATTACTGCAGCCACCAGTAAGGAGAACAGACATGACTTGTTTGTTAATTAACTCCCACAGCAAGACTGGCTCTTATACAAGTCAGATGCTTATTTATGGAATATCCTTAACATTTTCAAGTCACATTAGTCTCTGATTTTACGGTGCTCTCTCTACAGTGTCTTGTTCTAAGTCCAATGGCGAGTGAAGAGGGATGGGTTACCAAGGGAAAATAAATTAGATATCAGTCAGCAGGGTTAGCCTTTGGAAGGCGATTTGGTTAAGCCTTTAGTAGCACTGACCCAAACAAGTAGCACAATGACCATGTTTTAGCATATTGCAGGCAGACCTGGTTAATCAGATCTCCCTACACTGCATTAGCATATTTTCTGAGGGACAATATGCTTTGGCTTGGTATGTGACCCTCATAACCACCCATCTCTTACAGGGGGATGGATGAGTGCAGGAAGAGTGAGCCTGTGGCCTCCTCCCAGTACACTCTATCATTATTCCCAGTGTATTCCACCTTTAATCCAGAGCTTCATTTCTGCAATCCACCTGCTTTCCACAGCTTGTACCAGTACAGGGGGATAGGCAAGCATTCACAGGAAAAGGATCATGCAAATTTTGAAATTAAAATAATCCTCAGAAACTCATTTTGGCTACTCTTCTAACATTTGAACCGTAGGTTTTTCTCTCCCACAAGAATATGAAAGCTGGAGAGGGCTGTGTTCAGAGAGCTGGCCCACAGAAAGACTGATACCATGAACTTTCCTGATCCACTGGCAGTTTCTGCCATCTCTACTTAAGGTGTTTTTTTGCATCATCAGAGGAAGTCCTATTTCTAAAACCATGGTTGCACCACCATATTGCAATGAACAAACACAGTTCCTTGCTCAAGCAATTACAGCCCAGGACTTCCTACAAACCTCTTTAAGTCCAGAGGGCAGCCCCTCAGAGCAAAGCACTTCCTAGTGTTATTAACTTAGCTTTTAAAATCTATTGCAGTGCTTTGATATCGGGAAGGTACTGTGTGTTAAATTCTCACCCTCTCTTTGGAGAACAGCATCACCAAGTACAGCTAGGTTCATGAAAGCTTTTTCAGGCCCAGTTGTCTAGAAGTTACATGTGGCTGTCTCGCCGCTCTGACTCTCTCTGCCTAATCTCGCCATCTATCTCAGGTCCATCACTCCATGCCTACTGACACAACAACATTGGCACCATAAGAAGCAGGACCGGTCTGCACAGTTCTCATTTTACTAGATGCTTGTGAAAAGAGGTTCGTGTCACATTACCACCTCATTAGTTAATCAAGTTTGCATTGTTAACCACATTAGTCTTCTGATAGAAGAGATAATACAAAAAAAATTCAGGGAGAAGAGTTTGCTTCAAACAGATAAATAGAAACCTGTTGTTCTGGAAGGATCACAACAGTTTATATTCAGCTTTTTGAAAGCAGCAAAAATGAAATGTGGCAAAGACTGACATGTATTTATGAAACATTTGGTACTAGCGAGTCTACATTTTTCATCAAAAAAGTAATTTCACAAATCTCTTTCTTTCACAAAAGAGATGCATTTGCTTGAGCATTTAGAGGCCACAGAAAAATATCATTTTATTGTTATTAATTATAGTGATAGTCCTAAAGAAAAAAGGCCATTTTATGAAAAGCAGAGGGTTTTGATGAGAAATGCAATACATTTTTGACAATGTAAATTGTCTAATTCTGTTGAACATTGATCTAATTTGAAAGATGGAATCATAACTGCACCAAAAAAAAATAGGGTTTCAAGTTAAAAAATACACAAGTGTATTGTAAGTGTTTAACATCAACACACCAAATATGAACAGAATCTTAAATGAGGTAGCCGTAAAGTGCTCTAAAAAAGCCCTAGCAGGAAACAAACATGAAGAAGAACATACTCAAAATGAGATCATCTTCTCTAGCTCAGGGCACAGTCAGCTGTCATTTCTAACTTTGTCCATTAACAATTACAATACAGAGCTAGATCCTCGATCCACAGAAATTAGCAGTGTCTCCCACTCAAGAGACAGTTTCCTGGTTTCTAGGGTATGTGTTGTACTGAAGCCTGACTCTCTGATCCACTTTACCATCTGGCAATGTATTGAGGAAAGCATCAAGAAAGTATAAAAAGCTGAGACAGGCACTATGCCCTTCTTAAAATGTCAGTTGGGGTGGAGCTGTTGAACATATTCCACTTCTAATCCATCTCTCTTCCTTGGGAAGGATTCTGTGGGAGGCCAGTTCTGTCCTTTCTAAATTCTTTTATGTCATCAAAATAAGGTAAAAGAAACATGACAAAACTAGGAAATAGACTCAAAGACATAAGTAATTCTTAATCTGTAGATTGGTGTGTTACAAAAGAGGTACAAAAAGGTATGCTTTTTTTTCTGTTATTACTGCCTTCTGCAAGTAATTACCAAAATAAGAGGAAAACTATCTCCTTAAGTAAGCATCCATAAAATAAGAAGAAAAATAAACCATGCAATGTCAGCACTTCAATCTGAATAGCATGGGTGTCGTGGTTTAGCCCCAGCCAGCAACTAAGCACCACGCAGCCGCTCGCTCACTCCCCTACCTCGATGGGATGGGGGAGAGAATCGGAGGAGTAAGAGTGAGAAACACTCCTGGGTTGAGATAAGAACAGTTTAATAATTGAAATAAAGTAAAATAGTAATGTTAATAGTAACAGTATAATAATGATAATAATAATAATGATAGACGAAGCAAGTGATGCACAATGCAATTGCTCACCACCCGCCGACCGATACCCAGACAGTTCCCGAGCAGCGATCACTGCTCCCTGGCCACCCCCCCCAGTTTATATACTGAGCATGACGTCATATGGTATGGAATAGCCCTTTGGTCAGTTTGGATCAACTATTCTGGCTGTGCCCCCTCCCAGTTTCTTGTGCGCCTGGCAGAGCATGGGAAGCTGAAAAAGTCCTTGACTAGCATAAGCAGTATTCAGCAACAACTAAAAACATCAGCGTGTTATCAACATTCTTCTCCTACTAAATCCAAAACACAGCACTATGCCTGCTACTAGGAAGAAAATTAACTCTATCCCAGCCGAAACCAGGACAGTATCCACCCCTTATTCTATACCATCTACGTCATGCACAGGCCCTCCCCTTTCCAATGTGTTCTAATTCATCACCACCGCTTTCCCTATCTTGATATACACACAGATATCATTCCCTTCGTCTATGGCCCATCCCTCTAAAATGTCCATTGAGTTCATTTAGCCCATGACTTTGGGTTCCATCTGTCATCACAGTCTTTCAGAGCAGGAGAGGTGGTGTGCAGTGTTGGACTGTTGCATGCTGAAGTCAGTTCTCATTCCAACATGGTTTCATCAAAGTTCATTTTCATTAAGCTGGGCAATTCTTACTGCAATACCATTGATGCGGCATATAGCAATCATAATATATAGTATTATATACTTAATATTAACCTACTATATTATTATATTAACATGCAGTTAAGAGATAACATATAGTTAAGAGATAACATACAGTATTATAAAGCAATTAATATTATACAATTCAGTTCATTGGCTATTTTCACCCAAAATCAAATTCCCTTGACGTACACATTGGGCTTCCCCATCCTTTCGCATCACCCACCAAGTGCACCCAGGTCCTTGAGCAAAAGCAATCCCACGAGTGGGTTTGTCTTTGCCAGAGGGGGAAGTAACCCAGACTGTCTTCCCCAGCATATTTTTCATGTGCACTACAGGAACTTTATCTCCTTCTACAGTACGTAGAAGTTTTGATTGGGCAGGGCCAGCTCGATTGGCAGATCCCCTGGTGTTGACTAACCAGGTGGCTTTTGCTAAATGCGTATCCCAATGTTTAAACGTCCCACCACCCATTGCTCTCAGGGTAGTCTTTAACAATCCATTGTATCGCTCAATTTTCCCGGAGGCTGGTGCATGGTAAGGGATGTGATACACCCACTCAATGCCGTGCTCTTTGGCCCAGGTGTCTATGAGGTTGTTTCGGAAATGAGTCCCGTTGTCTGACTCAATTCTTTCTGGGGTGCCATGTTGCCACAGGACTTGCTTTTCAAGGCCCAGGATGGTGTTCCGGGCGGTGGCATGGGGCACGGGATATGTTTCCAACCATCCAGTGGTTGCTTCCACCGTGGTGAGCACATAGCGCTTGCCTTGGCGGGTCTGTGGGAGCGTGATGTAATCAATCTGCCAGGCCTCCCCATATTTATATTTCGGCCATCGTTCACTATACCCAAGGGGCTTGAACTGCTTGGCTTGCTTGATTGCAGCGCATGTTTCACACTCATGAATAACCTGTGCAATACTGTCCATAGTTAAGTCCACCCCTCGATCACGAGCCCATTTATACGTTGCATCCCTTCCTTGATGGCCTGAGGCGTCATGGGCCCACCGAGCTATAAATAATTCACCCTTATGTTGCCAGTCCAAATCCACCTGAGCCACTTCAATCTTAGCAGCCTGATCTACTTGCTGGTTGTTTTGATGTTCTTCAGTGGCCCAACTCTTAGGTACATGAGCATCTACATGACGAACTTTTACAACCAGGTTCTCTACCCGGGCAGCAATATCTTGCCACAATGTGGCAGCCCAGATTGGTTTGCCTCTGCGCTGCCAGTTGCTCTGCTTCCATTGCTGCAGCCACCCCCACAGGGCATTTGCCACCATCCATGAGTCAGTATAGAGATAAAGGACTGGCCACTTTTCTCTTTCAGCAATATCTAAAGCCAGCTGGATGGCTTTCACCTCTGCAAACTGACTCGACTCCCCTTCTCCTTCAGCACTTTCTGCGACTTGTCGTATAGGACTCCATACAGCAGCTTTCCACCTCCGATGCTTTCCCATGAGACGACAGGACCCATCAGTGAACAGGGCATATTGCTTTTCATTTTCTGGCAATTTATTATACAGTGGGGCCTCTTCAGCACGTGTCACCTCCTCCTCTGGTGATATTCTAAGGTTTTTTCCTTCTGGCCAGTCCATGATCACTTCCAAGATTCCTGGGCGACTGGGGTTTCCTATTCGAGCCCATTGTGTGATCAATGCAACCCACTTACTCCATGTAGCATCAGTTGCATGATGTGTAGAGGGGACCCTCCCTTTGAACATCCAGCCCAACACCGGCAGTCGGGGTGCCAGCAGGAGCTGTGCTTCAGTACCAACCACTTCTGAAGCAGCTCGAACCCCTTCATATGCTGCCAGTATCTCCTTCTCAGTTGGAGTATAGCGGGCTTCGGATCCTCTGTATCCCCGACTCCAAAACCCTAGGGGTCGACCTTGAGTCTCCCCTGGTGCTTTCTGCCAGAGGCTCCAGGTAGGGCCATTCTCCCCGGCTGCAGTGTAGAGCACATTTTTAATATCCTGCTCTGCCCGGACTGGCCCAAGGACTACTGCATGAACTATCTCACGTTTAATTTGTTCAAAGGCTTGTTGTTGCTCAGGGCCCCATTTGAATTCATTCTTCTTCCGGGTCACTTGATAGAGAGGGCTTACGATCTGGCTGTAATTTGGAATATGCATTCTCCAAAACCCCACAACGCCTAAGAAAGCTTGTGTTTCCTTTTTGCTAGTTGGTGGGGACATAGCTGTTATTTTGTTGATCACATCCATTGGGATCTGACGACGTCCATCTTGCCATTTTATTCCTAAAAACTGGATCTCCTGTGCAGGTCCCTTGACCTTACTCTGTTTTATGGCAAAACCAGCCTTCAGAAGGATTTGGACTATTTTCTTTCCCTTCTCAAAAACTTCTTCTGCTGTCTTGCCCCACACAATGATGTCATCAATGTACTGCAGATGTTCTGGAGCTTCACCCTGTTCCAGTGCTGTCTGGATCAGTCCATGGCAAATGGTGGGGCTGTGCTTCCACCCCTGGGGCAGTCGGTTCCAGGTGTACTGAACACCCCTCCAGGTAAAAGCAAACTGGGGTCTGCACTCTGCTGCCAAAGGGATGGAGAAAAATGCATTAGCAATATCAATTGTGGCATACCACTTAGCTGCCTTTGACTCCAGTTCATATTGAAGTTCTAGCATGTCTGGCACGGCAGCACTCAGCGGTGGTGTAACTTCGTTCAGGCCACGATAGTCCACTGTTAGTCTCCACTCCCCATTAGACTTTCGCACTGGCCATATGGGACTGTTAAAGGGTGAGCGAGTCTTGCTGATCACTCCCTGGCTCTCCAGTCGACGAATCAGGTTATGGATGGGAATCAGGGAGTCTCGGTTGGTGCGATATTGCCGCCTGTGCACAGTTGTGGTAGCAATCGGCACCTGTTGTTCCTCAACCTTCAGCAACCCTACAATCGAAGGGTCCTCTGAGAGACCGGGCAAGGTGGACAACTGTTTAATTTCCTCTGTCTCCAAAGCAGCTATACCAAAAGCCCACCGGTACCCTTTTGGGTCCTTGAAATACCCTCTCCTGAGGTAGTCTATGCCAAGGATGCATGGAGCATCTGGGCCAGTCACAATGGGGTGCTTTTGCCACTCATTCCCAGTTAGGCTCACTTCAGCTTCCAGTACAGTTAGCTGTTGGGATCCCCCTGTCACTCCAGAAATACAAATGGGTTCTGCCCCTCTATAGTTTGATGGCATTAGCGTGCACTGTGCACCAGTGTCCACTAGAGCCTTATACTCCTGTGGGTCTGACGTTCCAGGCCATCGAATCCACACAGTCCAGTAAACCCGGTTGTCCCTTTCCTCCACCTGGCTGGAGGCAGGGCCCCTCTAACACTGGTCACAGTATTCGCTGTTCACTTCCTGTAAATGTGAATCAAAAGTCCCCTGATCAAGGTCGGAAGTAAAATTAGCCCTCTTACTCTGTCTCGGGAACTGCTCACTGGAAACTGGATCTGCAATTTTCCTGGGAGAACCGCCTTTTCTAATAGTTTTTCCTTGCAACTCACGCACCCGTGCCTCTAAGGTTGAGGTGGGTTTTCCATCCCACTTTCTCATGTCCCCTCCATAATCACGCAGGTAAAACCACAGGGCGCCCCGTGGTGTGTATCCTCTATATCCTCTCTCTTGAGCATAGGGACGTTGACTCCTAATGGCTGAGACACTGGTCCGTGCAGGTGGGGAGTAGGACAGATCCTCTCTGAGTTGTTGGAACTCTTGGCACAGTTTTTCCACAGCTGAGACACAGGCCTGTAGGGAGGAAGAGAGCTTTTCTTCGTAATCCCGGAGTGTCTAGCCACTTCATCCACCGTTGGTGCCTCGTCGTCTTTCCAGGCTAGTATTGCCAACGAGTTGGAATACGATGCTGGTGCGCTCCGTACCACCTTCCGCCACATGGATTGTGTGCACCTGACTTCATCTGGGTCTTTGGTTAACTGCTCATCATTCAGGTCACTGTAAATCACCTCCAGCACGCCTAATTCCCTCAGGTACTGGATACCTTTCTCTACGGTGGTCCATTTGCTTGGGCGGTATAAAACATCCTCCTTGAAGGGATACCTTTCCTACACGCTTGACAGAAGTCGCCTCCAGAGGCTGAGCGGTTTTGCCCCTTTTCCAATTGCTTTGTCAATACCCCCTTCCCTGGAAAGGGATCCCAGCTGCTTGGCTTCCCTACCCTCTAAATCCAGGCTACTGGCCCCGTTATCCCAGCATCGGAGCAGCCAGGTGATGATGTGCTCGCCTGGATGACGACCGAAATCTTTTCACATATCTCGCAGCTCACTCAGGGATAGGGATCGGGTGGTCACCATCTCATTTATGGGTTCTTCTTCCTCTGGTTCTCGTGATGGCCCTGGTTCATCTTCATCCCTTACTAAACGAACTGATTTCCTCGTGTATTTTTTCTTCTGTATAGGGGCAACTGATACCGGCGCAGGTTGGTTCTCTGGTTTAGCCGCAGTGTCTGTCACTGGGGTTTGAGTAGCCGTAGTGCCCATGGCTGTGGTTTGAGTAGCCGCAGTGCTCATGGCTGTGGCTGGAGTAGCCACAGTGCCTGGGGCAGGGGTTTGAGTAGCTGCAAGGCCTGTAGTGGGGGTTTGAGTAGCCACAGTGCTTGTTGTTTTGTCATCAGATCCAGAGACCTTCTCTTTCTTTTGAGGGTACTGATTAGTGTTGACCACGGCTCGATAGGCATGGGCCAGTCCCCAGCATGTTGCAATGATTTGTGTCTCTCTGGAGCTACCAAGGTGACAACATACTTCTTCCAAATACTTTACTAATTCTTCAGTAAGTGGAGTTTTTATGCCACCAAATTAATATATCCTTGGAATATGCCATAAATGATGAACTCCTTAAAAAGTGCTGCATCCAACACTTTCAGAATGCTGTATTGCATTATTTTATCCTTATAGATGAAAATAAAATATCATAGAACTAGACTAAAGAAATCAGCAGTAGCTTAGATAAAAGTGATCATGATTTACTTCTGTTTGTTATATATAATCAGAATTAAGTCCAGAGCAGTAATATGTATACTTGATGGATTAGAAGAGCCAGTTTTGCAAAGCTGAAAACAATTATGAGCTAAATCAGTTGGGAGAAAGAAATTAGACGGGAAATGTGGATAATAACTGGAAAGTGTTTAAAAACATTTTACCAGAGGTTTAAAAAAAAAGAATGAAAGCTAGGCTAGCCTAAATGTTGACTTGCATAGAAGTGAAAACAGCTATGTAAATCAAAATAGTTGTGCAAAAAAAGGGCACTTATTAGAAGTCATGAGTTTTAGAGGATAAGAATTACAGAAAATTGATAAGGATGGAAGCAAGAAGTAAGGCTTTTCATCAGAGTTAAGGATAACAAGAAAGATTTTTGGTCTTGACTACACAGAAGTGTAGCCATGTCAATAATGTATGCAAAAATCTGTATGTTCTATAAATAAATCTGTTCTCTGTTTGAAGAGAAATCAGACAAAATCAGTTCTGTCATAAGAAGACAATGCAATGTTGTTCATTCCAGCAGTAAATCACAAGACTGTTAAATAACAAATTCAATCAACAGGCCTGAATAATTTGCCACCAAGAGCCTTTAAAAAGCTGGATGAAGAAATTTCAAAACCGTGAATATTCCGTTTTGGTAAGTCTGAGAACACTGGAGAAGTTCCAATGGGCAGCAAAAAAAAACCCCCAAACTCAACATCACACTAATTTTTTTTTTTTTGAAGTTATATGTGTAACCCAGGCAATTACAGCCCTTTCAGCCTGAGCTGAAAGGATAAAATAATGTAAAAGCTAATGGAGGACTAATTTAGCAAAGAACTAGAGGTGTGTAATGCAATTAACACTAAGCAAAATGGTTTAACGGAAACAAGTTCTTCTGAGCCTTCCTGAAAGACTCAGTGTTTTTACTGTCCTTAGGAAGTAAAGAAAGGCAAATGTGGCCAGGCATGTATAAGACAAGACGGGCCAGCAAGCTATGGTCCTTCCAAGTCTGCAAAGAGCCTGCGGACAGAAGTAACAAAACAGCACTGGCACCAGAAAGATTCAGTGTTTGGAAGAGCCCGTACAGATGTGAATAACCCTCCATGAAGCACCTTTGAAAAGTGGATCCTATGTCTTTTGTAGCAACACATTTTAAGTCCCCTAAAGCTGACAGTGTCTTTTTGTAACCCTGGTTCTTCATTTCGAATGTCCTTTTTTCACACTGATATTCAAACAAGGTTTACCTGGCACAGAAGGAGGGGAGAAAGGCTTTGGTGAGCCTGGTACTCAGTTTACCAAGGAACTTTCAGTGCAGAGAGGTTTTCTGCATTAATACAATTTCTGAAAGGGTAAAGTAACTCCTAACCAGGTAACCCAACTAATAATTGGGACAACTTGCTAACTGGTTAGGGTTAACTATGTGTAACATTGCCATTGATTTATGACTGTCAGGTTCACAAGTTACTTAAGATTGTTCAATTTAGCACTTTTCCCCAGCTTTCAATTGCACCTTTTGAATCAGGTGTTCAATGGATTGATCGATACTAAGTACAATAGGTCGCTGTACCGCTCCATAAACAAAGCTGATTTTTATAGCCTTGGTGTGATTTAAACCTTTAACACTTTATACCATTCTGCAGCCCTCTTGCCATGTAACCATATGCTTCTCTTCACTTTCCTTAATTCACATCAGATTGTGACTTAGCAACATGCAGGGCAATGAAACCTGCTGTGTGCCTAGAGGGCCTGATCCTGCAAATGTGGATGCACGACACTTCATACAGGTAAATGAGTCCTCTGATCCCAGCGAGGCTATTCACTTATATAGCGCTGTTAAGGTGAATTAGTTGTAAGGGAAGGACTGACATTTTAATATTGAGCTTTGTGGTTAGGGAGAGCTTTCCTAGGACCCAGAGGCCAAAGGAAGAGGCAGGTCTCATTTGCTCAGTATGACTTGCACAATTTTTCCCCACGTCAGATTCCTTGCTCCCCATGAAAATAGGCTCATATATCCACCTTTTCAGCCTGCCCCCCAGCTTGTGACTGTATATATCAGATGCAGTTGGGTAGGGGACTGCTCATGCCCACCCGCCAGCTGAATTTGGTGCCTGGCTCAGGGAGGAGATGACGAATGTCAGGAGAGGAGTGAAACACAGATGCAACCCTGAGGGCTCCTCAGTCTGTAGAACGCTGCTGGATGGCAAACTCTCATTCTGCACCATAGCATTTGAGTGAAACCACCAGACACATCATCCCCCACTGCACGATCTGGCCCAGTGTTTCCTTACAAATTAGCAAAGATGATACTTTAAAAGGTCTGGAGAATGAAAACCTCAAATCAGGTTTTGGGAAGGACCTCATTCTCACTGCTGCTTGGAGTGCAGATGGCAGAGCAAGTAAGCCCCAGCTCTTCTGTTCTGAAACCAGGGTTATTATTCTCATGCAGGAGCTGAAAAGGAAAGGCATAACCTCACTTTCTTTCCTCAGCACCATGTCACTGACATCCCGTTCACACATACACACCCATCACGTTGTTCTTGAGTAACAAGTGCTGCTGGTTTGGCTGACCTTCGCTGAAGATTTCTCTAGAATGGAGAGGATCTGTCTGACTAAATACCCTGAAAAGCTTGTAGGGATAATTGATGCAGCCTACACATGGAAGAGTTTACTGTCTTACCCCAAGGTAAGAAACAGATCCTCCTTAAGCACTTAAATAACTACAAATGTTTTCAACTTGGTGTTGGTATAAAATAATAATAAAAATAACCAGTCCTTCTTTCTTCAAAAATAGCACGAAGGGAGGGGAAAGGGTAGCGCTCCAAGCCATCACCACAATCCAGCTTTCATCTTACATAGAAAAAGTGAAGCTGTTGCAAATGTCTTAAAGAGCAAGTTAAATGACTACCACAGGCTGGAATCTTTTAATATCTGTTGAGCTGACTGTCACAGACTACACACATTTATGCATTTAACGCAGCTTTAAATAGTATACATAAATGCATGTTGATGAGCAGTGACAGGAGAATCAGGCAAGTATTTTTACTTATAAAAATATCCTCCTTCCATGTTCCTATTCTACCTTGAAAAAATGCCGTATTCGGCATCCCAGGCCCTAGGCCTTGAACACCTTCCTTTGGCATTGGTCCCTGTGCACAATCTGAGCAAAGGAGAAGTGCTTAAGAAGAGGTCAAGTTCGTTTCTGTCCTCAGAGGCTGTATTTTGAAGCAGCAGCTTTCTTATATTCTTACACCACCAAAACCTGTGAAAAGGAAATGAATCATGTTTTTATTTCTGCAAGAAGCTGGGGATTAAACAGATTATTTCCTGATCCATTATAAGGAGAAACACTTACTTTCATAAATAATGTAGCTATCTAAAACTGTAGCCAAATAAAAGGCTCCCATCTCTTGGCCATCAGATCCAGAGACTTCTATAATTCAACAAACTGAAAATGAAAAAGAAACTTCTCTTATGAAGCTACCCTCATAAAATAATATCTTGTTATGAGAAGTTGCTGTAACACAGCCGTGGCATTAATAGCAGAACTGTGTGTGTCTGGAATAAGGTTTTACCTGAAATGTTATTCAGAAAATGAAAAGAATCATTAAAATATACTACAAGCTATTACTAGAACAATCCCTCCAAGTAATTTTTATATTGCCATCTTCTTCTTTTACAAACTCATTGCAAATTTTGAGGGAAAGAGGCCTGACAGTCAGGAAACTGGTTAGTGTCATGAGGAAAGAAAATATTTTGCTAATGACTTGAAGGCCCATACGACTGAGACCAACAACCTAGGTAAGGTCCGGTATAGCCCCTCAGGTACTGTAAAACTGGACACCTGAGTCACACCTCTGTGGAACTGCAGGTCAGGATGGATCTTCTCATGGCCATAGCAATGTTCACTTTACTCTGTCAGAAAAGGAGATTATCTGATGACAGCGTAGCCATTTTATCATTGACAGTGTCCCTATCTTAACTTGCTTGGAGCAAGTTAGGATGCTCCCTCTAGAGCTGCATTTACACAGCTGGTGCATTTGTATAGTGTTCAGCACAATGGGCTCCTCTTCAACTCTTAGAGATCAAAGACACTACAATTCTGCTACTAATGACAATGATCATGTATATGCTGCTTTTCATTTGGGAAAGGGTTGTTACATTGTCACTAAAAAAACTAACAGACAGAAAAAAAGAGAGAGAGAAATTTCCACATTCTCTGATTTGAATACCCCTTCTACAGAAAGTTGTCTGCAGGCTCCCCAGTCATACTTCTGCTAACCAGCTCATAGACAAAGGTGATGTATAATTAGAGTCACTGGCATTTTAGTTATTTTTTAGCACAGGATTTAGCTGAAAACACTTATTTTTCATTGCTTAGAATACTGCAGTGTTTGAAAAGAACTTTTAGAATCAAAATTTCTGTAATAAAATATTACAAGTAAATCTTTTTTATATCGATGTACTGACAGCTGCAGATGCAAATTGTTTATAACTAATTTGCACCATTTGAAAATCCCATTCTTGATCTGAATTAGAACAAATAACAATATTTAATAATGTAAACATTCACAGACTGGGCCTCTTAAAAGCTTTTGTACACAACTTCAGACTCTCAGCTTCTTATGGCTGTTCATGAAGTTCATGAAGTTCATTTTTGATTGTCCCGCCATGTCCCAAAAAAAACCCCAGCAAAACCATTAACCAAATGTTTGGCCAGCCTGTGTCCAGACGGTGATTGTGAAGTTCTGCAACAGTGCTCTTTCTGAAACTCTTCATTATTAAGGCACCACTGATAAAAAGTAACTGTCCTGCAAAATCTCAAATCTACTGACGTCTGTTATAAATTTCCCCTTTCTGCACTGGAATGAAAGACTCAGTGCTGCACTTCAAGGAACTGAATTCCATAGCCAGGCAGCTTAATTTGCCAATTCACTTGATCCATAAAACATAGTCTACACACATGGACCATATTATAGGCATTTCAAAGGTGAATGAAAAAGAGCAGTCTAGTGAATAAGTAACATAGGATGCAGCCATGTCCTGCAAAGCTTTTTATAAACAAGTACCAAATCTTAAAATTAACCCACCACTGTACCAAATGGTCTCAGTCAGATACAAAATGACCCATATTCAGGCCTAAGCAAGGCCAGCTCTGTTGAAACACAGTGTAACAGAAAGGCCTCCGCTCCAGAAAAACATGGTAGCTTGTGAAATGAAATTAAAATCTTGATCTTAAAGGTCTTTTCCAACCCAAACGATTCTATGATTCTATGAAACATTAGCACTTAGACATAGACAAAACAGCTTGGGATGAAAACCTGCTTTAAGTTCATGGTAGCTTCATACAGAAAACATACAGAAAGCTGAAGAGTCTGTTTTAATTACTCACCAGAAAGCTGAAAGATCAGAGAAACTCACTTTATAATGGCATTTTCTGGAAAATAAAAACATTCCCAATTCAAAAAACAGCTGAAGAAAAAAATTCAAGACTATTTCAGTTAGAAAAGTCAACAGCAACTCAGAATTAAGATTAAGTAATATGAAGATACATATTACTGCTTTGTGAAGAGCATTGAAATGGTTTGAGAAAAGAAAGTATTGCTAAGAAGACTGTACCTGCTGGTAAACTGTTCTAGATCATCTGCAGAGCACTGGCAATACACAAGAGCCACAAACTTGCTGAACCCAGGTCAGCCCTTTATTAAGAGAAGGAGTGTTTGGAGAACTGTAAAGCAAATTAATTGATTCCATTTCCAGTAAGAATATCTCAGTTCTTGTTTCCCACATGTATTGCCTCCCACAATAGAAATGTTACCTTTTCACATATACAATGCAGAGAGCTTGAGAATGGTAATGAATATCAAGCTGACGTTTCTTTCAGTGGCCGGTTTTCCACATGTGGACAGGCAACCACTGCACACACACTAATCAAGTCTCCCTCTTTCCACAGGAGGCTGCTTAGAGAAATAGATGGTAGTAAGATTCATGCTATGTTGCTTAGGGAATAGGGAACAGATGGAGAAAATTTAATTCCCAGGGCCTATGGCTGCTAAGGGATTCTTCCATGCCACTTAAGTCTTTGAAATAAGGGAAGAAAGTTTCCCAAACCACAGAAAGCAAAATTTTACTCCCTACTAACTTTTCTATTTATTTAAAAAAACCCTTTCAGCAGAGAAAATATTTCTCTGCAGCAGATATAACAACTGCCCCAGATCTGTGGAGCAATCCCATGGCATATGCTGTGGTTGTCCTACCAATTTCCTTTTTAGTTAAACCACAAAATGATGAGATGCCAGTCATGAGAGAGCATATTATTCTGATGTTTGGCACTTACATATGGAGAATATTAATTGATCCCTTTTGTTGATTAATTTCACCTTTTAATGACATTAGGGAAAGGGTTAGGTTATAGATTCCTGCTGAATGGAACAGGCAAGTGGCACACAGGATTTATAAATCACCCAGCTTTCAGGGGCTTCAGCAGCTGTGCTACTGTACAGATGTGGAACACAGCAGAAGTTAATTGTGGTGGTGTTAGTCACATGAACAGCAACACATAGGCAGTGCTTCTTTGAAGAAAACAATTGCATTTTGACCATGGCAAGTAGAATTATTATTGATGACAGTGGACTGCTGGATTGAAGCATCTCACTTGAACCCCAGAAAGCCAACAAGACATGGTAAGATAGCTGAGGGGTACCAACATGAAGACCTCAGACAAGCGTTGCTGTCCTGAGGCAGATAGGGTGATGTCTAGAGACACAGAAGTCCACTCTGACTAGCGTCCTGCCAGGCAGGGTTGCTGCACATTTCACTGTGAGCAACTGCAAATGTAAGTGTTGAGGGTGCAACCAAGAGAGGGTTGAACATGAGTCAACAGATACCAAAGTCTTATTTTCAAAGCCATGGGTCCTGCTTCCCTTCTTTCTTTCACACTCTAATTTCCAGTGGACCACTAAGAGAACAAATAAAGATAATGTTTAAATTGTGATTTAAGCCATGGCAGAAGGAAGAGTGACCAAAGTAGTGCTGGGGGCCTTTTGGCTAACAGAGCAGTTACTGCTTTTTTGTTGACTCAGTTTGATTTGTATTTATTTTAGGAAAACATCAAAGCTGCATCCTTTCAATCCTGACTGTAGACTCTAGGTACTACAATGATTATTGCAATAGCAGCTCTTTTTTGATCTGGCTGAGCCAATAACACTGAACTTACTCCTTGAAATAGGAGTTTAGCTTCTCTGGTCTTTCCTTCTCCACCCTGTCCTGTCACAGACCAGAAGGCAGTCACACCCCTGAGCCAAAAGCCTCCATTTTAAAATTCTTTCAGAGACTTACTTATTTGCAAGTTCCAGGTCCCAGTGTGGAGCTGGAAGGGGATGGAGGGGGATTTAACTGTATTATAAATACCCCTGCAAGAGAGGGAGATTTATATAGCATTAAGATATAATCCCTCCTCTATCTTTTGACCAGCATCTTCTCACTTCACTTGCTCCAGCCCTTCAGAAACTGGCCAGCCCCACTGAAGAGGGGTGGTTGCAGGCTGCATCAAACCGTGGATGTGAACTGGAGTCACAGCCCTTTCCTGAGAAGGTGCTGCAGGATGTTCCCTTCATTTCCAGCAAAATCTCACCCTACACAGGGCCTCCTTGCCTACGTGCTTCATTCACTGACTAAAACAGGTGGTGGTTTCCACCAAAGCCGGTGCAAACCCCAGCTTGCGGCATAACCTCCTCCTGCTGCAGGTGGGGAAAGCGCTGACACACATCCCACGGGTGCAAGGTCCTGCACACAGGTCTTTCACCAACCACTGTGTCCCAAACCCACAGAGGGGTGGCCAAGTGGCACAGCACAGGGGGGCACACAGCCCCTCCACACCCTGCACAGAGTGGTGGAGGTCAGGGACTGAGAGCTGGCTCTCTTAGGGAGAATTTGAGAAAACACAGACAGGCAAACATTTCATGAAAGGAGACATGCAGCATTTAACCTTATGGCTGCCTCCACGCACAGAGAATATTTAACAGATTGTCCCTCTCCAGCACAGCCTGGCACACGGGAGTCCCCAGGGCATGCCCAGCAGGACAGGACAGTCCAGGCTGAGAGAGAGAGAGGGACTGCCGGGGCAAGGGAGATGACAAGAGGTGAGAGCCATTTGGCTCCTTCTCTTACATGCTGGCTGACTTCATAGGAAAGTTCAACTGCACCAGAAAAAGGCGCATAAAAAAAGGAGGAGTGTAAATTACCTCTTCGTTTCACAAATGAGGAGGGAGAAGCAAGATAAACTACGCCACTCTCAGGTCCAGTTCCTTCCTCGTATACTTCCTGGGGCAATGCAGTTATGTGCCTGCCTAATAGCTCATTCTAGCTCCAGGTAAGCAGTCATTAGTTTTCTTAGGAAACGCTCTAGGAGTAAGATACAAAAAGTGGGTAAAATTTTTCAGTCATTAGTACAGAAGCACATAGAGAGATGTATACATACACAAACATATGTACAGGGGTACACACACACATACACACAGCTTCATAAAAATTGATACACCTGGTGCCACTTTCTGTAGGGGGTGGAATAGAAAGAAAAGGGGGGGGAGTATATGAATTTAATAAGCTCAGACATAATTGCCATGAGTAAATGTTAATGCATAGGGATGAACTTTTTTTTTTTTAATACTTTATACATATTAATAGGCTCTCACTTTGAGAAAGAATGACATAAGACATTGATAAATTTGACAGAAGTGAAAGGAAGAAATGGTCGCACTATTAGGAACACTCCTGAACGGTGTCTTTGATACATCAGCCTTCGGTCTCTGAGCACATTCGTATTAACTCACATGTACACCCAGAATTCAAATGAGCTGCTTCTTTAGATGCTGACTTTTAGCAGCAGTCCCACCAGACGGGCTGGAATCAAACTCACAGTTTCAGAGTGTGGCATGGTATAATTTTCTCAGTACAGTTTGTGCCTACTGACTCTCTCAGAAGATTAGAGAAAGAGGCAGCGTATAGCAGATCATTAAAGATCCACACAAGGCTGAAGGGTGAAAAAAAAAATCTTCAGTGAACACACTGCTCCAAGTACATTCTCCTGCGCCAAGAGATCGGTGCAAGGCTGTGTATTTAATATTGCTGGAAACAGAGACATGACAAATTGCTTGGAATGGATTCACTTAAAGGCAAGCAAGGGCTAACCATTGATGTCTGAATACCTCAGCGATGTCTGAGTGCTGGTGCATCGCCACAACATGGATGGTCTTTATAACTCTTCAAGAAACTACTGTGAAAACAGTGCTATACACCTGCGATATATGTATTTGTCTGGAAACATCATACCACTACAGTAACTGTCCATGAATCTTCCAGTAAAGCCAGCATACCCAGGTGCATCACATGGCTTAGGATTCACAGTGAGCCTAGAAATAAATAAAAAGCTGAAGTCATGCATCTTTTTCTCATTAGCCCATTGCTTTTAAGAACTACACATGGGGAGGCTGGGTTTTTAAGATGCAAGTTAATACTACTGACACACGTTTCTGAGCAGCTTCAAACCAAAAAAACAAGAAGAGAGGAAAATATTTCGGAAGTGGAAAAGGAGGCAGCCATGGAAAATGAATGGATAAAGACGAGAAACAGAGATGACTAAATGTGTGTGAGACAATAAGGATCTATAAGGGAAGGAAAGAAAATACAGAATGGAAAAAATAGAAGATAATAAGAAATTGTTAAATAATTGGAGGCCATAAAGGAATATATCATATAAAGGATATACATCAGTCTATTAGAAAATTTTATTTTGAAATCTTGTTTTACAGAAATTTGAATAATTCAGTGAGATTTCTGTAATAATGTCTGCTTTCAACAGACAACAGGAAAAGGAAAATTCTTTAACAAAAAGTCAAATCTTCAATAACGTTTTTCCCCTCCTTTGTCCCATCAGCATGCAAGCACTCTGTTTGCAGACACACAGATACAGAAATAGGATATAAATGTTCACCTTTCTGTTCATCACATAAGAAAACATAATTGGTTTCTTATTCTTTTTTTTTTTTCTTTCCTGGTTTCATAACAAAAGTTAAAAATATTTGTTTGGGTTTTTTCTTTTAAAAATGTCAAAGTCTCCTTTGGGTAAGCAAATGTAGGACATCATCTATATTTTTACATAATTTTTCTTTCAGATGTCAATCACAAGAATGCTGGCAAACTAATTTGCATCTATAGCCAAGATGATGAGCTAACAAACATTAGCTCTTATGTGCAAAACCCAAACATTTCAGTCCACTCAAGACAAACAGTTTTTACCAGATCTACTGTATATTTAAATCTCTCAATGGCTACTATCACAGTATGCCTAGCAGTTAAAGATAATTAAAGTGATAATACACCTGTTAACTGTGGGGATATTGCGCCTACCATCAGACTGCTTGTAATAACTATAACAAACTGGCAGACGGGTTGAGCAGACTGCATGTTCCTGCTAAGAGAAGCCTTACAACTTTGTCCTGTTGTCAGTGAAATAAAGCAAGAATCTTCCTATTTTATAGAGCAGAGGCCACAGACTAACAGACCAGCCATTTTACTGATCACTCTCTTCTTCTTCATAATCAAGTGGACGAATTTCCCTCCTTTTCATCCCTGTCTGAAGCAGCTCCTTTTCTTTAGGGAAAGTACCCCAACTGCTTATTTGTCCTCTAAATAGCTGTTAAGCGTTTAACACCTCTTTTACTTCTCTTAAAGCAACCCAGTATCTGCAAACCTATTCAAGATGGGACCTGAGTTTTCCCTCGCCCCATGTTTTCAGCATCATCAACATCAGTGTTTTAAGCAAGCAGCCCCGTCTAAAGAGCAGATTGCTTCTGAATGACACAAATGCTCAAATACCGTGTTGCTGGATATATTAAAAAATCACAGATAAACAGAAAGGAACTAATTTAAGAGCTCCTGTTTCTACAGAACAATGTGCTTACTGTTAAGGACAGAGGTGTTGTATTTGACTGGCACTGACCACTTTTATTCTGAGCTGGCAATAATCTGCAACAACAAATACGTCCAAGTGTTTTACTCATCCATGGATACTCATTTTCCTCCTCCTGCAGATATGTATTCTTTGTATGGGCCCAGTGGCTAGAAGCCAAGAAACTCATTTTACGCTTGATAATTCATTGCTAATCAGTGCTAATCTGTTTGGGAAAACATCTATAGTTCAAGCACAAAGAGAGTCAGATCAGTTCGGCTGCATTGGTGGTGACTGTCCATCACTGAGCACAGCTCCGTGAGCTCCTGCATGGGACTCACCCAGAGGTTCACTCACTAGCTGCAAGTAGCTTCACACCAAGAACCAACAAGACATTGGTGTTTTTTGAAACCTGGACATTTAAAATAGAAGTGAGAAATGAATCCTGGTGCTGTTCGCACCAATTTCACTATTTACATCTGTCAGAACAGTAGTCACTACCAGTACAGGTTTACCACTACAAAGCTTGTGGGAGGCTGTTTTGGTCCTACTGAGACCTACTCAACTAAAAAAAAAAAAAATATTGTGAGAGCTTTGTAAGGGGGATACACATTATGTCATATTTGCTTTGAATTTATGGCACTTGAATTTCCATTGGGCAGATATCCATCACCCCAACATTTTATATGGACAATGATTAGGAGCAAAATTCATATACTGCAGTCCACAAACACAACCCTGGACAATGTAGCTTTCTCATAAAAATGACTGTAGACTGGGGAGGGAATGGAGGGAAATACCCCAAACTTGGTGAAATCAAACAACGCTTGGCTTTCAAACCCTGGGAAGGCACTCAGACAGCAAGTATTGATTTTACTTCATGCAAAACAAGGTTTATGTTATTGCTGCAAAATTCCTTTTCTTATATTTTCCTGTAGGCTTTGAGCCATATGTTTCTGTGCAATTTAGTTCCTCTGCGAGACCATGCTCTGCCCATGCCAGCGCTCTCCCGAGCAGAGGCACTGCAGCGAGGGGAGCCAAGGTATGCGCAGGTTGCAGGCACTCCTGCATCCCGCCCTCGATCCAAGGGCTTGATTTTGAGTTGAGGTTGCTGAGGCATGTCTCAGCTCAGCTTGACAGATCCATAGGGTGGTTATTCAAATGAGATGTTGTCCCAGTCTTGTCTGGAACGTCTGCATGACAGTATTTCCCACTCACCCTTATTTTTTTTTTTATCCATTAAAAATAAGACAGCATGAGCCTCTGAGAATCTTGTCTGTAAAATAAAGGTCTGCATTAAAGCCAGGTACGAAAAACTGTCTTCCTGACAAGCAGTCATTTTTTGGAGGTGCATCTATCTCTCAGGGAATCGGTTATGTGCCAGAAACTGAGAAACAATCCCATACAAACAGCAACATTAGGGGAATCTTAAGGTTGAAATTTAAGCACTAAAAAGACAGAGTGCACCTCAGGAAAAGCTAGATTAGCTACCTTATCTCTGCCTGCAAGCATACATGCAATATTACAGCCCTTAATTAAACAGACATGTTTTCTCTCCACCAGAACACATCAGATGGTCTTCTAGATTTTCTGTGTTTAGCATATATTAACAGTTTGTCTCTTCACTGTGTGTCCATCATTTAATTAGCATAAAAGCCCCCTAGCCCTCTGTTCACTTGGTCGTCTTTATAGTACATCCTCTTATCTCAAAGGTACTTATTTTAATAATTTCAACAGTACAGATGCACAATGCATTCAACACGACATTTTTCCCTTTAGAGACAGATGTACTTCTTAAAAATAATTCATTACTTACTACCTCGCAAGCTGTTTTTCAGACAAATAAGCTCACAATTCCATTACCAGTATCTTTTAATGATGTTTCTGTATCAGATTGCTTTATCATCTTAGTCTAATCCAAATTTCACTGAACTTTCCCATTAATTTCAGAGATCTGAAGGCTCTGTTCTTCATTTTCCAAGCAGCTGCCCTCAAAGAACATCTCAGGAAAATCTGTATACTATTTATCCAATGAGACATTTTAAAATAAAAAGGAAAATATGTCTTTAACATCAAAATGCCTCTCTAATGAGCAAAACATCCTGCAGAGGTTTTTCACTAGTTAGCTGAGAGCATGTCCTAGAACACAGTAAGTGAAAGAAACCTGCATGTTGAATGATAAACGGGAGCAGGGCGTTTTCAGAAATTATTTTAGAGCACAGCCCAAATGAGTTTCATATGCAGACTTGCAAAATCATCATACTGGGTGAATTTGAAATCTCTTTCAAAATGGTAATGTTAAGACTGAGAAGAGATAGTATTACAAGAAAGTGTTAGAAGAATAAGGTGGTCTCTGGGTCTCTGGGCTGTGCACCCCCTATCCCACACTCCTAAACACGACTGTGGATCTTTGAGGATTTCCTGCTGAGGGAAGACATCTGCAAAGAAGGGACGTACCTCTGAAAAGTAGAGGCTGTGTAGAGTGACCCCTCCTCTGTAATACTCAGTGTATTTCTGAGCATGGGAACCCTGGAATTCATGCAGCAAAGGACTTAGGTCCTTGAGGACCTTCTGAAAATCCTATCCTATTTTATTAAGTGCTTGATCTTGTTGTGAATTTTGTCAACCACAAATCTCTCCAATCACACCCAGCTTTGTTAAATTGAATAGTGTAAGCTATGAGCATGTGCAAAAGTTAGCCAAATCAAACTGGGATGTCGCTGTGATAAAAGTGGTGATCAGATAATGCTGAAGTGGAATATTCCATTTAGGCATGAAGCAGGAACCCCAATATCCCTCTATTCCATGTTCTTCCTTAATGGTTATAATGTGAACTATGAAATTTCACTACCTATATCATGATCCATTCTTGAAAAAAAAAACCTAAAATTTGGAAAGGATACCTGACAACTTTGCCATGTTAAAAATTCACCTGTATCTTACCTCTTGATTTTCTCCTCTCATTTTTCTCCAAACTTGCCATTTCTGTTTTGTTTTGCTGTTAAGTAAGTACATTGCATGATTTCAATTGTATTTGGGAAAGAGTAAATGATAGATTTTAAAAAATTAAGTACTTTAAGCATTAATTTTAGTTAGTATGTTGTATTGAGTTAGGAATACTGAGTACTAGGCCCTCATTGTACTGAAATTCATACTAAGAGAAAGGAAGAGTTACCCTGAGGGCACCACAGGAGGAGGGATATACATGCTTATTAAAATATTAAAAATAGCAAAATATTAATTATCTATAATTAATCTATTTTTTCTAAAGGGGGAGTCATGACTGACCCTCTGGAAATTAGGAATTGAGAAGACCTATTAAAGAACTGATTTTCTTTCCTTATCACTACAAACTTGTTCTCTATAGTTTCTTCTCTAACAATTTATTCAGCCATTTATTTTTTTAAAAAGACTTGTCATTCTTTCCTGTCCTTTCACAAAAGAATGAAGAGATTTAAGTGAGAGAAAAAAAATTGATGTAACATATTTCTGTCTTATCGATATCAGAAACTCATCCTAATAAGGATTACTCCTACACTGACTCCATAGCTCTTCCTGTTTCCATAAAACTATTCACAAGTTGCATAAATTTCCATATTGGATCTGCATTAGTATTAAAATCCTCCTGAAGTTTCTGTAAAGATTTACATGTCTTATCATCAGATAAATCCTTTATTATCTTGTACTGAAAGTTCATTCTTCTTTAAAGTGCAATAAATATTTAATTTGAACAAACAAAGCAAAAGCAATGAAGGAAAAGAAGTGCCCCATGAAAAGAGAAACCTGGAGATTGAATTCACAACCACATTTGCTGTCTGTGTAAAAATTTCCATAGTCAACACCAAATAGAAAAAAAGTAGCAGATACCAAATCTCATACGTAGAAGGCAGAAAAGATACCAGATTATTATTCTCGAACATTACACTACCCATGCACTGCTATATTGGATGGACAAGTTGCAGAAGAGACAGGATATTGCTGTGGCTGCTTGAGACAGAATGCAAGAGGCAGGTGGACAGCACAATGGGACCGAGCAGACAGCAAACTCGCCAGTAATGCTGGCAATAAGAAGTGATAAGCGAAACTCAGAATGTTTTGGATTTTGTTTCCCAGGAGCTACAAGGTGTTGAAAGGTTTTATATATTTATGGTAAATCCTTTGGAGTTGTAAATCTCGCAAGACATTGCTCAGCAGATCAGAGATTCTTCAGGAACTTCATATCTCGTGTTGCTTCAGCACTTCTCATCACGTCTGCTTCCCAAGAAGCGTGCGTGGACAGGGGGTTCCATGGAGGGAGGCATTAATAAGAGAACAGAGGGGAAGAGAGGAGGAATAAGAAGCTCTTCTCCCAGATATTGTGCAAACATACTACAAGAAAAGACTGGGAAAAGAGTTGCAATAGATTTAAAGGGAGATAACTTTAAAAGTGGTTGGGTTTGTGTCTGAGGCAAATTTCATTGTCTTTAAATGTAGCCTAGATCTAAACTACTATATCACCCTGAATATATACCACAAATGCTGCTGGTCTCAATTCTGATCCTCCCAAGCAGTTTACTCCTACAGTAAAAAAGAAATTTCATCTTTATCTTATTTGGCTATCTCTCTTTTCATCTCTGCTGTATCTTGCAATCCCCACCTCTGCGCTATCTGTCAGTGAGACAGGCCGGGGAAATACAGAACCACTGGTACTTACAACATTTGAAACTCCTGGATAAATCATTACAGAACATGCTATAGGGAACAACTTTGCAGTGACAAGGAAATAAAATCAATTTTATATTAGGTCTTCTTAAATTCTAATTTCCATAGGGTCAATCCTCAGTCATTCCCATAGAAAACTCTACCCGAGAGGGAGGGAAAGAGAAAAATTGGCTGAAGTCCCCCTCTGAGAACATTTGACTTCTTCCTTGGAGGTAAGGGAATTTGCTCCCCATGCTCCATGGAGCAATGGTAGGGGGATTAGTCTCCAACTCCATTAAATTTTCCCAGAGCCACAGGGGAGTATGCAATCTCCAGCTCTTTTCTAAATGATAGTTTGCTCAAAAGACCTCCTGCTACACTTGAAATATAGGACAGGTGTTGCCACATTAGCTATAGACCCATGCAGAGAACCCAGAGACAGAGAGGGGTAATGCCACAGAGCCCACAAATTTTCTTACTTCATAACCAATACAGAGAAAGGGGTTTTCTCAGACTAAGATTATATGAAAAAAAAAAAAAGTTTGTCTGTTAGCAGTAAAACTTTAGAGGGGAGCTGAGAGTGTCCTGTTCTCCAGCATTAAAAATTAGCACTCTGAAAATATCCATGCATCACACAGTACAACACTGAGTTTTAATACGTAGCTTTTTCTCATATAACACCCCACCAAGCAACCATAGTTTTAGGATTGCTATCTACAGAATAAATAATCTTTATCCTGTCACAAGTCTTGCCTGTTCCAGGAGTTTGTTTCATGTGATATCCTCCTCCTGCTATTTCCACTTCAGAGTAAGCCCTCTTACCTCCTCCCACTCCACTGAAGTGTGTGTGTTACTGCAGCTAACAGTAAGGGGTAGTTGCTGACGTCATATTTATGGAAACGTGCAGATGACTCACCACGCTGACAACCTGAAAACTCTTTTTTGTGCCATAGGCTGTTTTTTTGATCTGGTACTTGCATTTCCTCCTCCTTTGCACTTCTCAAAAGTCAAAGTGGACATGCCTTTGTGTCACTCCATGTGTGCGATAGTGGTTATCAGAAATTTTTCCATGCACAAATGGTTTTGGCTGAAGTCACTGGGTTTTGTGAAGTCCCCAGGATTAACTTTTCCGTTCATACCTGCAAAGAAGGAAACATTCCGTACCAGTATCATCCATCAAATCAGTCATTTCACATAGGTAAAATGGTGGGCATGAATCTTATTACCACAGTTGTTCCTTTAAGCATCTATGGTGAAATAAAAAGGTGTCAAACCATATATGAATAATCACCGTGGTCTTTGAGGTCCCTCTATTCTACTCATTGTCATGGTTTAGCCACAGCCAGCAACTAAGAACCACGCAGCCGCTTGCTCACTCCCCCTACCCTGATGGGATGGGGGAGAGAATCGGAGGAGTAAGAGTGAGAAAAACTCCTGGGTTGAGATAAGAACAGTTTAATAATTGAAATAAAGTTAAATAGTAATTATAATAATAACAATAATGATAATAATAATAATATACAAAGCAAATGATGCACAATGCAATTGCTCACCACCCACCGACCGATACCCAGACAGTTCCCGAGCGGCGATCGCTGCTCCCCAGCCAACCCCCCCCAGTTTCTATACTGAGCATGACGTCATATGGTATGGAATAGCCCTTTGGTCAGTTTGGATCAACTCTTCTGCCTGTGCCCCCTCCCAGTTTCTTGTGCACCTGGCAGAGCATGGGAAGCTGAAAAGTCCTTGACTAGCGTAAGCAGTACTTAGCCAAAACTAAAACGTCAGCGTGTTATCAACGTTCTTCTCCTACTAAATCCAAAACACAGCACTATGCCTGCTACTAGGAAGAAAATTAACTCTATTCCAACTGAAACCAGGACACTCATATAAATGGAGCATGAGTAGAAATGATTATCAGGTCAGGTAACTCTACGGGTCAAATCCTCAGCAGATGTGGATTGCTATCACTCTACCAAAAAAAAAAAAAAAAAAAAAAAAAAAATCACCATTTATGCCATGTTGAGATTGGCTTTAGGAAGTGTTTATCTTATCATGCTCACCCAAATGTATGAGGAACTTGCACTTAAAAACGAAACTGTATGTCAGAGTCAGGTACAAGGATCAATTTTACATGAACAATTAGATATGACAAAATGATAGCAAAACAAAATTCAGGGCTGATGATTTCCCAAGTAGTTTATCTTAAAGAACATGCAAAGATGTGTTTCACTAGAATAGGATGTTGTCTGGAGATAACATCAAAGCTATCACAACACCACTACTGTTACCATTCAAAAAACTCTATTTACAGTTAGAAAGATAAATTGGGCACATGAGAAAGGTAAACCACAATCTAAAACTAAACAGTTTGCAGTCTCCAGTTAAATTAAGTGAGTAGCGGTACAATCTGAGAAAATACGGCATTCATTTCGTGCCTATTATATAGAAGGCTATTGGTGCTTGTTATGATTATAAAAATCACACTTCAGAGGCTCACATCTCTCCAGTTTTCAACTCTTCCAAGTGTTATAGCTCTGGCACTTCTCTATGGTACAAAAATACAGCACAGCTTCTTGCAATTTCCTGAGATACTGTACCTGCAATATATTCATACTAATTGTTCCAAGCTCACTCATACAGATGACTAAAGAAGCTGAATAGCAATTCAGCTTCTTCATGCAAAGGAAACATAATTGTTTTATAATAAACTCTAAGTTTTAAACCTGCAGGTTAAGTATTCATTTAATTATTTAGGGATGGGTTGCACTTCTACTCCTTCCCCTCTCCAAGAGTCTGCCTCTCTCTGCACCATGGCAGGAGAAGCACGGAAGATGTCAAATTCAGGATTTTCCTTCCTCTCTTCACATCCCTCCCTTTCCCCTTATAACAAATGCAATGTTGCTTGTAATGTCTCCTTTCATCCACATACCGCTAGTATTTTCAGAAACAGGTTATACGAGCCAAATATGTTGTGGAGCAAATAGAAGAAGAGAAGGGGAAATATGGACTCCCATGTTTCCTGCACAGGCAATTGAATTCGACACAGCTATTACAAATCTTGTAAATCAGATCTTTTTCTAGTTAAGGGACTTTATTTCAGACCCTATCAGCAAAATGTCAGGAAAAAGAATGATTCTGCAACAGAATCAAAGGTATTTTGAGTTTCTGATGAGAGGACTACTTACCTCTGCAACAGCAGACCCAGTAAGATGCATCGGTACTAACTACCAAAAATCTCCTTTGGCTCAAAACATTGGAGCCTGTGATTTTCAAAATCAAAGAACCAATTAAAAGACTTACCTGTGGATTTGTGTGCGTGTTTGATCCAGTAGTTGTAATTTGTTGTCTGCAGCACAGAGAGTCATTAAATTTGTCTAAAGGAACTACATTAAAAAATCATCAAATGTTATGAACCATGGCTTAAATTTTCAAAAGACTTTAAGTAATTCAAGGGTCCAATTTCCATTTGCACTTCCTAGGTAGTAATTAGGCTTTACAGAATTAAGCAATGCAACACCTCGCTCACAGTCCTGATCCTACCTCATACAATACTTGCATGAATTTTCCATGGATAGGCACCTAAGTGCAAGGTCAACAGAAAGCTGCTGAGGTTTCATGGCCCAAACTAGCATGAAATAAATTTCAGCAAAAAGGGACAGTGCTTATATGTGTCCAGAGAGACAGAGTCTCTGTTCAGAGCCATTAAGCTCCTAACTAATCTCAGCCACTTGCATAATACAAAACATCAGGTTTCCATTTTTAAAGAGTAATAGTGGTAGGCCAGGAGAAGTGAGAGCTTTGGAGTTAAGTCACCCCCTGAGGGTGTTGGGGACAGGGTCAAACTGCTCCTTCTGCCCAAACTGTAGCCAGAGCTTGAGTTCAAACCAGTGCCCCAAGTCAGGGTCACAACACCCAGCTTCTTGCAGGGTGGGAAAAATATGTCAGTCACCAACATGAGAGCTGTTCCTCTTTGTAGAAATGATTTGATATGCAGAGGACTGAGGCCAGAGAGATGGGCTTTAATCCCAGCAATTAGGTAACATATCTAAGATGGGAGTTCAAGTCCACATCTGATAGTATCACTGCTCCAGAGCAGGGATCTGAACCTGGGTCTTCTGCCTCTCTCTCATAGCTACAATTTACTTTGAGCATGTTTTGACCATGCCAGTAACATCAGGCCCATCGCGAAGAGAGTCCCATTTTGAAGGCTTCAAGGCTTTAGGCCACAGCAGTCCTTGAGGTAGATCTCAATATTTAGGTGAGTTTGGGCAGAAAAATCTTGAGCATATGCAGAACCTAACATGCTAAACTAATAGTCAGGAGGTAAGTGACAGCTGAGGAGTAATTACGCCAATGGTACCTGAATGCTGGGACAAGGTGATATCTACATTGTGCAGTGGATTATGGTGAAAAAAAGCTGCAAGCTGACTTTCAGAGTACATCCACAGAGTTCAGCACAGCACCATGCAGAGACGCTTGCCTGGGTCTCAAAGGCAGCCTAGCCTTTTTGGTATGGCAGAACATGCATTATTAAATTCAATCCCTGTTTCTCAGCAGAGCTAATTAGTTCAGGTGCAGCTCAACACTGCTATAATTATACTCCATCTGCTTCCAGAGCTAGCTAGTTTGGGTGCTGAGAGCTTGGAAATTTCTCTACAGTACACCCTCAGGGGCCATGATACTCTTATGTCCTTAGGTGTGAAGAGAGATGGATTGACGCTTTGGTCCCTTTGATGATGCGAGCCTTAGCAGCCTAAATCCTGCCGAGTTAAATCCTCTCGAGGGACAGATTTTTTAAGATGTTTAAATAGCTAAAGCCCCAGGTATGGCCCCAGTGTGATTTTTGAAAAATGCCTCATAAGCACTAAGTGTTTGTTGGGTGGTAAATGACTCCATGCGGCAACACAGCGGTGAGAGCCCTGTGTCAGACACCCGACAGAGGCGGTCTGTTGCAGGCAGCAGCCTACAAGGCCCCAGCTTTTGCCAAAACTTTGATGTGCTCAGGTTGGCTTTACTGGCTTGCAATCCAGCATGTAAGTGCTAAGACTCATTTGGCTACACAGAAAATACAAAGTCTGTCTGCTTCTCAAGAAACAGATAGTGACTACTCAGATGAACACTAATTTAGCATGCTGTGTTTGCTCCCCTTAAAATGAAGCTTTGATTCCAAAGACTATTGCAGTAAATGGAGTATCTCTCTTCGGTGTCAATTCTTATTGGATCAGGCCCTGAATTTGTAGCATGGAGCAATTAGTATGAAATAGATTAGGCAACAACTTCCTTTATTCAGTCGTACAAGTTTTTTCAAGATGAACTGATTGCCCACATTTGTTTTGTACAGGTGGCTAAACCATCAATACCAACAACACTGGCATTGATCAACACAGAATTATTTCCTCTCTCTTGCAGGTATTTTGCTTGATATAACTTTACAAAGGCTATCAGAGACCGGCTGTAACTTCCAGTACAATACAGCAGTGCCACAGCACGTTTTTCTGGACACCGGACTCATCCATATGCATTTGCCCTGTGAGCTTTCCAGCAGCACGCTCAAATGAGAACATTTTCAGTGACCACATGAACACCACAGCACGTTCTCATCCCACCCACTGTGTTTAACCACACATCACGTCAGTAGCCTATATATGTACCGGTGGGTGCGCATGTGCGTGTGTGTCCAGAGACAATATGCTCTGCTTCCATGTGTGTTGTGCAGGCGTGAATGACACCTGCATCTAACAGCATGATGCCTAAGTGAACATCTATGTCACTGCCATTAATATTTTGACTTGCCGCACTGCTGTCAGTGCCAGCTCTCTCAGTACTGCTACGCCTCTGCTTGCTTTCTGCTTTCCAGGGGCACTGGCTAAGGCTACTGAGACTGTTAGATTGTGACTGAAACCAAATCAGTTATTATTCATTTAATCAATATGTGCACATCACTTTGTACAATGATTTTGGAAAGTGACAAAAGGAGCTGCCCCGTGCCACCCGCTCTTCGGAGAAGAGTTCTGCATTTCTGCGCTTGCTCAGCCATGGCTGTCTCACTGCCAAGCTACTCTCTCAGGGTGCAGGCAGACTCTAACGCCTCCTTGGACATGAAATAATTGCTTGTTATATAAAGGTTGCTGCCTACTACTCATGTATATTTGGTGTATTTAGAGTCTTGTTTCAGTCATCTTTCTCACACTGCACTGCAGCTCTCTGACTGGACCAATTTACATGGGGTTTGGTATATCATGAGAGATAGCACCCAAAATGTCTGTCTGAGCCCAGATGCGTACCCCAGCTCGCCAGCCATCCCCACTGTTACCCGTCACCCTGCAGCGCCCAGCTTGGATCTCCCACGGAGCTTACACTTTCCTATGTACGCCCTGTCAACAGCAGCAGACTGCCATGAGGAAAATCAAACCAAAAGGCAGTAATTAGCAATTGAGAGGTGGTAAGGAGCAGGTACAAGTGAGCATTTTTGCCCATTTCAGTGCAAGGCTAGCAGTTTAACTCAAAGCATCCCCCGCAGTGGTTTAGGCTGTTAGTGCCTGACTTTGTACTGAAAAGAAGAGGGAGGACTCACAGGCAGTCACAGCAGAGGCATTTTGCGAAGCTATCTCCACTCAGCTACCTTATCTAGGCTGAGAAGTATGTGTGAGTGACTCAAGCCTGTGCAGTGTACATTCAAGCAGGTAAGTTAAAACCACTGGCAATTAAAAATAACCTCCCTGGCTTTCCAGTGGGACAGTGGAGGAGATGTCACACAAGTGCTGAGGCTCAGCCAAGAGGCAGCAGCTAACAGCTGAAAGACAGGACATGGCTATGGATTAAGTATATGAGGTATAAGATATATGAGTATATATATGAGACTTATATATGAGTATATAAGATAAGAGGCTATGGACACAGTAACATGGGGTTAGGGAGCTCTCAGGCCTGAAGCCCAGCACTCAGGTGTGGGCTAAAAAACCCTTAGACGTGACCATAGTTCTTTCAGGAAGCCTCATGAGTCTCACAGACTGCAGCTCCCCTGAATGACTGAAGGGCCAAAGGCAAATGCAGCTGGTGCAAAAGAAATTTTCCAGAAGTCATAATTTTATTTTTTTCTTTACCTTTTTCTCTTGGATCTTTTTTCCTTCTTTACCATTTTGTAACCTCCTGTCTGTGCAAAGGGAAAGGTTGCAACTCCAACGTTTGTTATAGCTCTAAATTTCAAATTTTCCATTAATTCTTGTTTTCCAGTTCTCATTAATAGATTACAGATTACTTTTTTATTAATTACCATTTTACTTCCTAATTTATTTTTTGGGGAAATAAATACTTTCCTGACCTGTTCCAGTCTTGTTTTAATGCTTAGCCAAATATCTTAAGGCAATGAAGGAAAAAACAAACAGCTGAACATCTGCTGAAAAGGTTGCAAGGGTGAATAAGCTCTAATAGCTTCTAATGAGCTTCCAGAAACATATTGCATAAGGAGCAATTAATAGATCCCACTCCTCAAGCCCTTACTTATGAGACTATCCTGGTCAGTTACTTAATTCAGTTACAGACAGGAGGAAATTCAAATGCAGGATACATTATCAGCTACTTTTAAAATGTATCCTACAGTGACATATCTCTCTCTCTTCAAGCAACCATTAACTGAGCTCAACACACAGCCTGCTTTTATGCATTACTAGTGCAGTTCACATCAGGAACTTATAAGACTGGAAGGAGTCACTTCCAGAATTTCACCATAGCTGAAATTCTCCATCACTTTGGTGCACTGCTTGGCTGCCCCATAGCTCCACAGGGGTAAATTGAGTAGGCACATGTAGAAGCTCACTTGTAACCTGCACCCAAAGGTTCCTTTGATGACACAGCTCAGCCCTGCCCCTGGAAGTGACCATTACAAGAGCAGGCTCAGAGGTCGAGGAGAGCACCTGGTAGCTGTACAGATGTACAAAAAAGTGTCGCTACTATTTCCCAACTCATTGGCAGTAACATGGAATTGTTGCAGAGTAACCCCTTCTCTTTGCCTTGGACTTCAAATTCTCCTCTTCAGGTTGCCCTCAGTTCAGCCACATATATCTACCTGACATGCTTAGGCCTTCTATAAGTAAATGCAACACCAGGAAAGTCAATAGAGTTTCATTCACTTACAATAGAAGTGAATTTAGCCACAAATCGATAATGAAAAGCAAAATGTTCCCTACGTGCCTGTTCTTGTAGCTGTCCTTCATCTGAAGAGTTCAGCCCCACTTAGAGAATCAATGTATCGATAGAAAGTAAACTGTGTTTTCAATAAAACTGAAGATATGAGCAGATTCAGCATTGTATGATTATTCATTTCCAAAGTTAGCCACAAGCTTTTAACAGTTTCCATTAAATCTCCAAAGGAAATTTAAGAACTTGGATAATTATCAAAAAATGCTGTATTAAAATACTCTCCTCCATCCCTCTACATGTGCTGAAGCAACTTGGCATATTTGTAGGGCAAGCAAGGATACACTGTTGTCTGAAAGCAATGATGCTTCACTGCCTCTTATTTCTAGGATAGCCCTAGGCTCATTCTGCCACCTTGTGTGATCAACATATATTACAGCACAATCTCATTTTCAGGTGCACATTTCTTACTCCACCCCAGTAGGTCTCACCTCTTATTTAGTACTGCTCAAGGCCCAGAGTCAGTTAAACTATGTGGAGACAACAACTCATCTCTGATATTCTAATATGGATTGTCAGGATGAACCAAATTTAATATTTCATTCATACATCACCTCCCAAAGAAACATTTAGTTTTAATTATTAGAGCAGTGAATAATTCTTACCAATTATATGAAAAAATATACATTTCCATTATCTTATTGTTAGACTGTGGTTCTCTTGAACGTATAACTTTCTTGAAATGATTTGCTAAATAATGCCTGGGGATAGTTTTAGCCCATATCATCAATTCAAAGCAACTTTTTGAAAAAAAAAAAAAAAACAAAAAACAAAACCACACCAGTTTTTCAAAACTTGAGTTGTGTGACTAGCCATTCTTTGTCTTATGGCCTATTCCCCCTTTATAAAAATAGTTTCTTCATGCTTACCCTGACTAGAAAACTGTGACTGTTAGAAAAACATTTGGGTTTCACAATGTAAAATGCCTATGGAAAGCAAATACAAAGGTAGTCTTTCAGAAAGTTTCCCCACTGTTTTCTCAGTGTTCCTCATTTCTGCTGCTATGCTCAGTCATGACAGTATGAAAAAAAAAATAAAAAAAGTTAAAAAAAGGCAAATGCCTTTAATGAAAACCCTGGTTAAAGCCTGTTGGATAAAAATGCCTGATGTTTTGATTAGCTGAATTAATTCAGCTCTCTTGTTCTGGAAACAACAGGGAAAGCATTCCTGAAGTTCATCTACAAAAACCTTCTGAAGCTTTTGGATAAACTATCATGAGAGGCTCCGCAAGGGATTCACATGCCCAGAAATGGCTGTTGGTACAATGTAAAAATCAATAATGCTACATGAAGTTGTTTCCTACGGATATCACGTCCCTTTGGAGTACTAGCAAATGCCCACGCACCCCATACACACCAAATCACTTAAATGTGACACCAGCTGTGTGGAGAAAGGCTCCCAGTATAGAGGGACATTTCTCCCTGTTCACAGAAAGGCCCTCAGCACATCCAAGTTTTAAATGCCTGTAAGCTTGTGTGCACTGATCCACTGCTAAGTGAAGGTGACAGAAGGTAGGAAGCAGAGAAAACAATTATCAAAAGCTCCTTCTAAATCCTACAAATGCAGACACTGATATCTATTATTGCCTTATGCTCTACAGATATGGAACTACATTTCTTATCTAAGAAGTGAACTATGGCTCAGACTTAATTAACCAGAACTGCAGTGCCCATAAGATCTATGCTAAAAACAGCATACGCAGTCAAAGGAAAACTCATTCCTGTAGTCTAGTTTTAATGTCTTCCCTAAGTCTTACCTAATGTCTTTCCTAATGTCTCACCTAAAAGCTGATGTTTTCACTTCATACTTATGGAATACAATTCATCTTACAATATCTCATCATCACCTTAAATTGAGGCTGTGGTCAGAAAACTCTTTATGTTAACATCACACCATTTTACTCACCATACACTCTGCAAGTGATCAAATCACAGGGCTGACCCCCAGTCCTTCTGTGAGGAAAAATAATTGAGGCAGAAAGATTCACAATGATTTTAATAAGAATCAGGCAAAATATATCTACCAGATACAAACTAAAACAAAAATGCAGCTGGCATGTCAGAGAAAGCATTATGAAATTTGCAATTTGGCGAATTAATTCAGGCCATGCACCACCACTCCCCAAATTAATAACAAAATTAATTTTAGAAAAATCTCTTTTGATTCCAGACTTACCCTGTACAAAATGTTGACCTTTCTTTTAGAAGATGGTCTGTTTAAAAAGGATGAAAAATTAAATAATTTGAAAACAAAACTGAAAATTTTGCCTCTGACTATATGTTTCAGGTTGACCCAGAGAGGCAAATCATATTAAGGTATTTTTTCCAATCACCTACTGATTAAAAAAATACAACCTTCAAAACATTTTACACAGTTCTAATTTCAAAGGACTTTAGCTCAAGTTCCAAAAGCACAGAGCAGCCCTAAAATGTGCATAATTAGCCTGGTATAAGGGACCATATGGTAAAGGGACCTGGAAAGTTCGAATCCCTGTACAGGCTCTTGCAGAGCCTTTGGCAAGTCATTTCATTTCCTTATATCTCTATTTCCCTATCTATTAAGTCAGGGCAATAATACCTACCTTCCCTGAAGAGGTGACAGTAATTAAGTCAATGTTTTGCATAGCACTTTCAAGATGCAAATCTCTACATTAAAGTTCTAAGTACTATTATTATTATCATCATTATCACTGATTATCATTAAGCTAAAGCTACTGTTTAATTCCGTATGTTCTCTTCTCATTCTGAGAAATACATTCAACTGCCATTGTAAGCTAATTATACCATCTACTCTTAAGTATAGGAGTACAAAAGCATACCTTCTGCTGCATTTGCAGTCTGTTCCCTCTTTCAAATACTCTTTGTGTAAAGGAAAGTATATTCTTAACTAATGCCTTAAGGAAGTTTGCACGGTATTGCCAAATTAGCTCATTGCAATTAGTATCTCAAGTTTCTCTGCAATCCCAGGAAAATAGCAGTAGCCATGAACGCAGTTAATAATGATGACTTTGTAAAACAGAACTGGAGGCTAATATTGAAAAGGCTGTCAAAGAGCAAAAGGCTGCTTTTCAAATGACCTTTAAATCCTCGGCGACTCCTGTGGAGGATAAAAGGCAACATGAGTGACAAAAAAGGCTTTTCCAGCTCACCACATTTCGCCAGGTCAAAGAAGCATTTGTAATGAATAACTAAATAGATAATTCATCCCCCAGCTGTTTCAGCATCTTCTCCTATAGGAACACAGGTAGGAAGCAGGTCTGTGAAGCTGGATGAATTTCAGAGACCAGTCAGAGAACTGAGCCCAGAGAACTAAGCCTGAGTTGCTTGTTTTGCAGAGCAGAAAGGAACAGAAATTTGCCCACAGGGCTTCAGATGCAATGTGTATCTGTGAACCATAGGGCTTTAAAATGCCGATGTCAAAACTAGTGTTTCCTAAAATCAGCCTGACTCAGTCTGGTTTTGCTCACGAGAACGCGCAGCTGTGCGATGCCATCCTGCCACCCCCGCCTGCTCACAGATGCAGTCAGCTGAGAAGCTCGATGTGTATGAGCTTCCAGACATCTGGGCACAAAAATGGCCAACACTCAGTGTACTTCAAAGCCTACCTGTGACCAAAATAGGCGCACACACACATAGACACAGAGTAAAGAGGTGGTATGTCACATCTTGGCATGCAGCCATGGAGAAAACCACTCCTCATGATTGTTTATGTGTTATGGCAATGCACTAGTCTAAATAAAAAAGTAATTTTTTAATGGATATTGAAATTTTACAACTGTCAGCCTTGAAGGAACCTCTTCAAGATGAGACATTTTGTAACAACACAGTATTTTGGACTTATATAATCGTTCTGTCTAAGGTTATCAACACAAAAATATTTCTCAAGTCAAATAATTAAAACTGCCTGGAAATCCTGAAAGGCAAAGTAAATATTCCTTTTTATAGGGAAGGAAACTGAAACCTAGAGGCAAAAAACTGCATCTGATCTTACCTGGTGGGGTGGGACGTATAATGGCCCATAGTCTCATTCCTGGCAGAGTACAGGTCCACCAACCATTTGAAGATGACTGTGGCTTCAGCCCCCTCCATGTGCCAGGGAATTTCTGTGCTGCAGGCAAGGCTTTCTGTTGTGGCCCCGGTCTCACCTGTACCGGAGGGCAGTCAGGTGTGACTGCAATGCTCATCAGGATCCAAGATGCCAGGCCGGCACTTCCAAGCTGGTGATATAGACACAGCCTGAATGGCTGCCCTCCATAACACAGGGACTGGAGGGAAGGCTTTCCTCTCCCGAAAACACCTTTCTGTCAATTAATGTGACCCCCTGTTTTTCCCCATGGGAGGATATTCAATAGATATTTGCTCAACCATTATGAGCAAAAGAGGTTAATGAATCTTTTCTAAAGAAAGAGAAGGGGTAAATTACTTCCTTCATGTAAAGACGGGGTTGAAAAATGAATGAACAGTATTAAATGACATTAATACCTGAGATAATGGAATAAAAGTCATAAAACACACACATACATACTCACTCATTTGTCCATCTTCTCTTTGGCTTGCTTTAGGTCTTGTAGGAAAAGGAAAGCTATCCTGAGGTGGGGTGGAACTGGCTGTTAGTATAAACAATTTTTCATAATTCCAATAGGAAAAAGCCAGGAAAAGAATGGGCTGCAAGAAGGGAATTCTTCATATAAATGGCACCCGCATGGCCATCCAGTGCTATCAGTCACTATACCTCAGGTGGACAAGGTTTATTGGTAAGTCAGCATGGCTTCTTGTTGCACTTCTATGCAAGGCATTTATTCTTCTTGTTAAAACATAGCTTTCCTGGAGCAGCCTAATTCGCCCTAGATAAGAATTCCAAGAAACTACTTAGAAACATTACTTCTGTCAGGTGGCTTTCTACTGCCTTTGCTTCCTTGCCCAGTATTTTTAAAGTCTGTTTAAGCATTACTACACAATTTTAAAAGATAACAAAAGGCAGGTAGAATCACACTGTTCGATAACATCTGAGATGGTACCCATTCATTAAAACTGAGAACACTGAATTTTGCCAGCTAGAAAGTTGTGTACTCATGGATAGCAATGCAATCAACCTACTGACAAGCTGCAAAATACAATTTATTACACAATATCACATGCCTTATCATATAATAATATTAAAAAAAAATTATTGCTGCACTTAAAAGTGATGTAGTTCCAATTCCCAGACAAAACATAATTATAATTTCTTATTTTATTAATTCATTGTTTCTCTTTTAAGTAACATTTGAATAGACTCAAAAATGGCTGGAATTTCAAGTCTAACCTCTGCCAAATCTGCAAAACCCCTGGACATTTGTATCTCATTCATTCTGCTCCTCAAAGCTTCAGACTGATAGTACTGGAAATTAAATTGACCCATTTATTCATCACTGTAGCAGGGCTTCAACCTCAGCAGCATGATTGCCATCATGTCAGTGCTGCCAATGACCTCAGTCTTGAGTTTCAGAGATTGCCCCAGCAACACTCGATAATAAGTGGCAAAACATTATTACTTCCTTTGGTACTCATTATAAAAACATTAATTGGGGTGAAAGGTAATCCACTTCATATGCTAAGTCATGGATCTTCTCTAAGGGTGGACAAGGGGGATTGCACGAATAAGTATGTCATGGTGATTTGTTGCCACAAAATTTCCTTAAAGATTGAATGAATGGACTACTAGGGGGTGGCACAACAAGGAAAAACATTCTTTTGATTTAAATTATCCAGACCTGGTCTGAAAGGTGAGCATCAAAATGAGAACACAACACAGAAAAGAGATGAGCTCCAAAGGCATGTCTGTCCAATTTATGCAAACCGTTTTTTTCCACTATCCTGTTTTGAGTAGTTTTATTTTATTTATTTTAGGGAATCACTCCATGTCTCACATGGGGCAGCTAGTTAAAATTCAAAGTCTTTTTACCACTCCATTCCTATTGTCTCTCCCTTTCAAGCACTGTTTTCATACTAAAAAAAAAAAAAAATTCCCAGCAATTTGCTTCAGTTTGACTCCTGTGGCAGAAAAGCATTAAACTCACAGCCAGACAGCTGTTCCCCCCTCCTCAAGTGTTGTCACCCTGCATCTTTAAGCTCTGTTTTATCAGTTGCATAAAAGTTTTTTTTTCTTCATTTCAAAGAGCGCATTAAACTCTCATTAACAGTAAGGGGAATTAGGCATGCACAGTTAGAAAATGAAATTAAAAAAAAATGTTAAAATCCTGCACTATCTAAATAAAGAAACAGGATTCCCCTGACAAATGTGTATTCACAAAGAAATATCACTGCAGGTAACAAATAGTCTCCCTTGGCTAAGTCGGATATCATTTCCAAAATTTCCTCAAAGCACACGCTGTCTTGGAGACATTTCAGCAGGAAAAATGGATTCTGCTCAGCCTGGGTTTATCTTGAAATTTTGGACTTTCATCTTTACAGAAGAATAATGTTTGAAAAAACAAAAATTTAAATTAAATCCCAGCCCTCGTAAGGAGGTATCTTAGGGGCCAGCTACTGCAGGGCTGGAGAAAGTGCTGCTGTGAAATGGAAAATGTGATCTGGCAAGTGGACCTGAAATCTTAGATTTTGAACTTGGCAGATCTGAAAAGTCTTGGCATTTGGTTACGGACCCTGGAATGTGAAGCTTGCAAGCAAGTTTTTCCCATAAGAGTATAAAAAGCATCTTTAATATGTATAAAGCAAACTTCCATCTACCCTACTTATAAACAGCACTGGTGTGTTTTGCACAGTATGAAGTAGCCTTTAGAAAAGTGTTGGTTTTGCCTAGAAATCCTGTCTTCATTGGTCTTGCTTTATGTCTCATGTGGGCCCCTGTGACTTTTTGACCCTCCAGTAAATTTTAGCATCATTCAAGAAGGCCAAGCAATCAGGGAAAGCAAAAATGGATTAAAAAAGAAAGAGCTGCAGTGGGTAGAGAATTATCATCATAAGCTTTATTAGATATTTCAAATGCTGCAGACTTTAATGGCAGCAAACTTTTAAAAGTTCAGCCTCTGTTTTTGCTGGGGGACACTGAATTTTTCATCTGATCTTTAATATCACTAATCAGAACAGTTACCCAAGTCTTTCTGCAAAGTTATATGAACTATTTAAATTATTTAAATTTATTTTTAAAATATTAAAAAAGGAAATAATTATAAAACCAGTTTCCTAGTGTCTCCCCGTACCCTTGATGGCAGGGAAGAGTGGCAATGTTACTTGCATCTCCCTACTCAGCTTGGCCAGAATCCTCTCTGCCTTTTCTGGTTCTCTTTTTTTCTTTTTTTTTGATATTTTGTGGAGTAGAGGAGGAGCAGACAGTACTGGCAAATCACAGCTTTGAAGGTAAATAAAGGAGTGGTTGCAGTCTGTTTAATAGCAACATATTCTCCCTATTAATATTGTTACTGTCATCTTTACCAGCATTACAGCTGGAGTTTAAGCACGTAAGAGACACAACTGCTTTCATAAGTCACATCTCTCCTGTAATTTGCTTACATGCAGTGAGCAATTTATCCCGTTAATATCTTGTTCAGCTATTGAGGAGTCAGAGTTTGAAACCACTGAAAAGAAGCCCAAAACATAAGGTGCAAAGGAATGCTAAAAATTGTTCTGTAGTGGAGCCAACCCCCCTCAGACCCTGCATGTGCAGAAAGTCTCCAGCCCATGAATCATCTATATACTATGTTGTGGTCCACCATGCAAGCTGTAGAGTAACACATGCCAAACACTGATCTCCAAAGCCTCAGACAGCTTAGTTGGTATAAATTATCTCTTAGGATGAATTATTCTGTCTTGATTTGAGAATTTGACACTCTCTCCATTTGTAACTTGTTTCCTTCATCCTTTGCATGTGTTAGCACAGTACTGGGATATATTTAAAATCACAAGAGATCCATTCCCATTAGTTTGGAAGGTGATTTCATGTAAGTATTTCCTTCTTTCTTAATATTCCTTTACACAGGTGGTTTTTTTCCTCATATATCCTGAAAAAGGAAAAGAAAATGGCATAAGCACCATATAGTGTTTCAACCTTTCTTTCTTTTTCTTTCTTACCTTTACAAGATCACAATATTACCATTCATATTCTTCTCATTCATTGGAAGCTACATTTTTTAAAACTTCTGTTTGGATTTCCTAGATAAAACACACAAGCCTTCCAATCAAAACTGCTTACTGCCGGTGCATTTTTGAGGTAAAAAAATGAGATATACATACTTTTAATAAAGCAAAAATTAAATTTGATGTCACACCCCCAGTTCAGCAAATCAGAGAAGCCCTGTTCTGATTCCTGGTTGAAGTGCGCTCCCGAAACTAAACTGAGAGCACTGGCCGGGCTAGCTTCTGTAAGGCTGCCTCTGCAGTGAAGAGAGGAGGACACAGCAAGATTCTCACCTGGGTCTCCCAAGGGTTCACAGGTGATTTAGGATTCAAATCCTTTTCTCCACCTCTCTCCTGAGGATTTCCCTTTCATGAAAGAAATCTCCTGCTGGTGCAGAACTACTGTACTGGAACTCGCACCATCCCCCTCCAGGCTACTGAGCTGGGGCGATGCTCTCCAAGATGATAAACCAACTTCTCCAAGGAGGCTCTTTCACTCACTGGCTCACAGGCACTGATTTAAAGGAGTGCCTAGCTACAGTATGATTTATCAGCAAAGACTACTGAGAAAATAATGGGCTTTTAAAAGATGACATATTCCAGAAATTATCTGTATAGCAACCTGCTCCAAAGTCTGGCTGGATTCAACAGAAGTTTAGCCAGGCTGCAGGTAATGGCAGCCTTGGCCAGAGCCATTGGACTTTGGGTTCTGCTAAAGTTCTCGGTGCATTTCCATTAGAAAAAAAAAAAAATACTGTTTTATTTTCATTTATTTATCAAGCAATGCCTTGCCACCACAACAGCAAAAGGATGTACAATTTCCAGACTAACAAATGCCAGGGATAAACAGCCTCTCCATTTAAAGGCTAGTCTCCGGTGCTCTTTGGCTAATCTTGGTCCCTAAAAAAGGTACGCTCTCCTGAGCTTCCCTGAAAGCCAACATCACGATGAGGGGGACAGCAAAGTGAGAATACAAAATAACTGCAAAGGTCAATGTTAACTTACCCAGTTAGTCAGACAGGTTGGAGACAATATGACTTGTTAACAAAAAGATACAAGTACCACAAGACAACTTACTGGTACAAAAAAAAAAAGGTGCTGCAAGATGATAACCTGGTATTGTCACATTTTATTCTTTAAAATATCTATTGTTAAATACACCCTGAAGCCCACATTGGGAAATGGAAAATCTTGACAAAGACTTTAGGTGCTCTCTGCTTCCACATATATAGGATCTTGTACATGACCAACATGAAATTCAGCTGCCACGGCAGCCCTTTGACGCTGTGTGTGCCCTCCAGTGCAGACACATCCGTACACAAAGGTGGTTGCACTTGACAGACAGTCGTTCTGGACTTGTATGCATAAGTTCAGATGCAGAAGCCATAAAACATTGTAAACCATACTTCACAAGTTCACACGGCAGAAGCTATTTGGTGGATTTGGCCATTGTTTAAGGCTCTCTGAAAACAGATGGAAACATGATGTCTTCTCACAAGTTTTGTTCCCACATTACTGCCACAGATGGTGCTCTCACTTCTTTGAAGAATAGTTCTTTTTTCTTACGGAAGGAATAACAGGATACAAAATATTTCGCGTTACTGCTGACATAACTGATCTCAAGCATCTACTGCTGAGACATTGCAATATTCTACCATTTTTTGCTTTCTTCCCCTCCCAGAACATATTCTGTTTCTCCATTTAATCCTCTTCCATTCAAAACCAACAACAGGCAGGAACACGCACTGAAATATCAAGTCAGCTATTTATATTTTCTTCTCAAAAAGTCCATATACTCAATACAGTGACATTCATAGAATCACTCAGTAATGTAGTTCATTGAAAATGTAGAAGGAAACTTTTTTCAGAGGGTTTCATAAGACATTGTAGTGTTCCTTGTGTGAGCTTTTTGTCTTTTCTTTTTTCCCCCACTAAGAACAACTGGATAATTACATTTCAAATTCCTGAGGGGTCATTTCCCAAATGGGTGTAAATAATAAATCAAACACCAACAGGAGTCAACTTAATTCTCAAAACAGGCCTCTGCATTTCAGCATCCAGAATTTTATACAGTGCTTTTGTTATTGTACCTTTTCACCTCTTAAACAATGACTTCACTGTTACTTTCCACTCATAAATATTATAAGAAAAATCAGGTCCTGTTTACACAAAAAAGAATTTGAAAACTTTCAAGAAGAAAAAACCTGCTTCTTACTCATCTTTTACACCCACCATCTATTAATTTGCCAAGGAAATAGATGCTTAAGCAAGCTCCAAAAATTGAACTGCCTTATTATTATAATAAATAGATAAATCAACAAAAATTAATGCGACCAGTCAGTTGTGTCTGTTGATCACCATCTGAAAAATTTGAAGTACAGTCCAGCCAAAGACATCTGGCCCCTAGGTGAAGTGCATCCTATTAGCAATCATCCATGCTTTCCACACCCAGCTGCTGCTGGAGCATGTTGACTGCATTTTTAATATGTAGTACTTTTCCTTAGTCTCCTCACAGCCCTCCCATGAGCCCCAGAGAGTGCTTACATGCCACAAGTATGTTATTGTTTTGGTGTTTACTTCTTCAGGTCAAAATATCTGAAATTAAGGGAGGGTTGCATTATGGTTTGCTAGAGGAGAGGTTTTATAGTGTGATGCATACACTACATGTGCCAAGGTGTGTCGAGAGGGCCATGAGAGGTCTGAGCAAAACAGGCCTTCTGGGATGGTGCTGGAAGTCTGCACAGAATGAAGAAATCCAAAGCTTTTTCAGTCTTACCCATGTTGCCCACAAGACAAAATATTCTTAAACCCACACCTGAATATGACCGCAAACAATTGATTCGCTTCAGAGAGTACCCCACATGCAAACGTCTGTGAATGATCAGGAAAGCTGAGCCCTGGAGCAGCCTCGGGAATTAAGCTATTTTTTAGTCTTCTGGGAACTTTGGAAATAAATGGGGGAGAAGAAATTTCAGAAGATTTTACTTATTCTGGCCTTGTAACTCATGAAAGTTTCATTACTGGAAAAATTTATGTTTTAATTCACAGGAAAGATGCTATTCACTTAGAATTCCATGGGTGCATCACCTTTGCTAAATTCTATTGTACAGAGAATAAATAAAAGAGTTAAAATAATCTTGAACTGTGCAAACTTCTATTGCTTGAGATGTTAGATATTTAATTAGATAATTTTAGCTGGTTTCTTGAAAGTCTTTCCACAGTGTCTTTTCTAATTCTTGAAGAGGGATATTTTGATTTAATTTCTCTGTAGAAATGGTCCTTTGTTGGTTTTTGTAGCTGATGCCAACTTTCTTTAGGGCCTGATCAAACTCCTACTGAAGGTAAAGACTCTCAGTAACATCAGTAGGATGAATTGAGAGCATGTAAGTGTTGAGGATAAAATTTAACTCCTGACTAAAAAAGTAACTCCACTGTGCATATACCTGTGAAGACAAAATTTTCTCCAAACTTCTGAAAACCAAAGGTATATGTCAGATACTCAAACAATATAATTAAAATGATACAGTAAGCGAATATATATTTCTAAAAATTGACTCTACTGTTGCTAGATAGATAGATAGGTAATTCAATAGATACATTGAATTCCTGTGGCTTAAGGGACGTTTTGTACTTCAGATCAAACATCAATAGAAAAACCTGATTGTATTGTAGTCAAGATTAAAAGAAGTGTATCCACTTCAACAGGTCCCCTCTCTACCCCCATCTGCACAGAAATCGTAATGGGTTTTGTGCAGAAAGTTTGGCTGGAAAGTCTGAAGACTTCTTCAATTCCCACCTGTGCTAGCACACAGGTCTGAGGTGACAGGAGGAACAGATAAATCTTTTGGGGCAGAAAGCCCTCCGGCAGCCAAGGACTGTCTTAAGCTAAAGGGCAGTCTTGAGAAAGACTCGTTAAAGAGTTATGTCATGTCCTTTATACTGACAGAGACTAGAGATATGTGCAAGAAGGTGGAAAAGAAAGGATTTCTAGCCAAATTAAACATGTTACTCCATGTTCTAACTGTTTGAGCATAAAAAAAAGGAAGGGTTTGTGTAGATCTTAGAAATTTTGACACATGGAATCAGAGAAAGCATTCTTCATTCCTAGAGCTTCGGACATTTGTTGCTGACCAGTTGTTAAAATTATATTTAACCTTCTGGATAAAAAAAGACAGATTTTGGAAAATTGGGTTAGTGGGTGAATCATTTGAACTGTTCACTTTTAATGTACCATGAGACAGATTGAAATTTCTTCACTTACATTTTCAGAATTCAGTTAGTGAAACATAAAACATAATGTGAAATGTAAAAGAATAATGAAATGCTACAAAGTTGGCAGACAAAGCATATCCAGGTAAAGCAAGAATACGTGGCGACCTCTTCTCCTATGACAAGGAATCAAGCCAAAGGATCTTGGATATATATTAATATATGTGAGTATATCCCATGTGCAGGTTCTTCGCTCATTCCACCACTATGGGAGACTAATTTGACTGGCACCATTAACACGTGACAGGGCATTGCAATAAGTGAAAACAATGTTGTGTAATAACCCATCCATACTCAGCATATATACTCCCAACAACTCAGTCATCATGCTTGCAAATGTAGTCAGCCATGATGTAAGAGTATGTTTGGAATAACACAGAGGCTCTTTATTAAAAGGTATTACTGCCTCTACAAGAAATGCAGCAAATTCATGCCTAAACTAAGGTGGCACCTGCAAGTTTATACTGATTTGCCAGAAGAATTTTATCAGTATATATATCAGTACATTAGCACATATCTGGGAATGGTCTGCTGAAAAGAACCCTTGGACCCTGCCTCTTGAGAAGATAAACAGAAGAGAAGGAACCACAGGACTGATAAAGAGCAGTATGTTAAATTCCAGGGAGGGAAAACTCTAGTAGTGCTACCACCAGGCAGAATATTGATTTAGGGAGAGAAACTTGTCCAAGAATACTTGCTTTGTTTTGGATCTCATTCTGGACATAGTAGTTGTCTAGCATTGTGCACTACTCTTGCCAAAATCAGATTATATCAGTCTTTATTTGGGAAAGGTGTTTAAGTGTGCTTAATATTAAGGATAAGTTTAAGCACTGTCCTGAGTCAGGGTGGAAAATACAACTGTCTTTTGTGCATCTTTAACTAACAGTTTTTCACTATGCTGTTCTGTTGTTATTGTTATTGTTATCACCATTATTATTATTATTATGGTGCAGCACTGTATCATGTAGTCACTGACATCTGGTCGCAAATTTTCCAGTGACACAAACTTTACTTAGAAAATGCCATATGCCTGTTGTCTTCTAAACATTTCAGGCTCAAAACATATTTTGACAAACTCCAAGAAGAGCTTCAACCCTTTCTGGTACACTGGTGGGCCGAATTCACAGAAGACAAAAATAACCCAGCCAGATTCCAGGGCCTCCAGAGGCCTCAGTGCTCAAGATAAACAGTTTGATTTGGAGAAATAAACAGTGGGGGAGGGAGAGAGAGAGAACTGGAAACTTTTCTCAGTCAGATGAACTCCCCAGTTTTCTAGACACTTCTAGTAAGAGACGTTTACTGTATTAAATAGGTTACAATCCATCTGTCGCATCTTTCTGCATGTCATCATCACAGTACTTTAAGTAAGAAAGTTCTGTTATCCCCATTTTATAAGTGAAATGAAGCACAGAGGAACTAAGTAACCTCAAGTTACACTGAAAATCTATGCAATGTCTAGGAACTGAATCTCTCCTGTCCCATTCCAACACTTTAGCCATGAGATGCTCTTTCTGCTACTGGTAGCAAGTTCATCAAATACAGCTAATACCCATTGACCATGTCTACATTAGCAAATGAAATGAGAGATAGACTGCTCTTTGGCCCCAAGGCCAGCCAACACAGCGTAGTTCTGATCTTCACAGCCAAGTTCTCATACCCAAAATAGGGATTTCATGTTCAAGCTGTCTGCTGAGAGCGTTAACTCCCAATCTACGTACACTCCAGTGCTGCTTGGGAGAGTGCTACTTAACACTGGCCAAAATTCTGACAAAACCTGTGCTAACAATGTAGCAGCATGTATGATTGCAAACCAGAGTCTGAGGCTATTCCCCAACCTTCTCAGGTCTGCTAGTACAGATGTAGCCTTGCTTTCTAGATATCAATTTTTTGAAAGCTTTGTCTGTTGAGAACACATACTGATTGAAAAGGCCCTGCCAACAATGCTGGGATTGCAAGCATTTCTTTTGCTTTCCAAATATTCCTGTAACTGTGAAGTCTCAGCACTACCTTGGTCTCCACCAAATATTTATCCAGCAATAAGGCTGGGAAAATGAGAGGCATTTTGAAGTTTCATACCCAAGTGCAACTTCAGGAGTAAGATAATGCACTACAACTCTGTTCTGGTCTTTTCTGCCTGCAGCTGGAAAGTTTGGAGCCACAAAAATCAATGTCCTATTGTTCAGTGATTTCTTTTTGCATGTTTCTTTGTGTGCCGGAGGGAGAATATTCATTTGCTCTCTTGTTTGAAATGCATTATTTAGTTATTATTCACTTACTAGCCCAAGACAAAGATATGGTATGACATTAGTGTTCTGAAGTGTTATCGATTACCAGTACAAAACGAAAATATATAATTGATGAAAACATCAGGATCCTATGGGGACTTACAGTTCGAAAGGTTAAAAAGGAAATGCTGATCTCTTGAAACAAATTGATCTACATGCAGCCAAGCTGAGCTGAGTCTCTAAGCAAGCTGGGAGAGACAAGACGGAGCAGCTTGTTTGTTTTTCATCTGTAGTAAAAATACAACGGCTGTAATTTGAAAAGAGCAAGTGTTACATTTGTGTAAAGTCTTCTGTTTGTTCTTCAGTTCATTGCTAGCGATACAGCTCTCTGTTTTGCAAATAAACTGTCTCATCTCAGTTCCTCCCTCCCAGGACTGTCAGGGCTATGGCAAGCCTGGAAGCTGTATTCTGGTCCTGCTGGGAGGAAAGCGTTATGTTTTGCTGCTGGGTATGCCCTATTACCACATGGTAAGTAATGTTAATAAACCTCACAGAGAGAGATGCATGTCTTTCGGTTCACCTAGAAGAATGCCTTGCTACAAATGGGTTTTCTGTAAGGAAGATTGTTGGGGGAAAATAATCAGAAAATACCTTCGTCTCTTGTAAGGAGATAGACAACTGGTAGCTAGTAGGTGGTGCTGCTCATTGACACGGGGAGATCCACATTAAAATTGTGACCTGCCTTTCCCCAGAAGTCCACAGCCTGCCTCAGGAGCAATACACTCAAAACACTCCAAGCTAGATTGAGTCATTCCTCCCTTTACTACATTCCTCCCTTTACTATTGAGTGTCTCCAAAAGGAGTAAATTTCTCTTTTACTCTGCTGTGACTGTGATACCAGTTGGCTTGGATAGGAAAAATAGGGATGCTTTGCAGACCTCTCAGGCTTTTACCCACAAGCAAGAGCCACAGATGAACAGGGTCTGCTTTCTCTTATCAACCAGAAGTAACTGGGTGAGGGTAGGGGAAGGAGGAAATCTGTCATGTGAAAGGAGTAGTTTACTCCCCATCTAGAACAAAGATGGCAAGTGGCAGAAGGCTGTCACAGCTGATTCTCTGGTCCGTTGCTAAGATGGTTGTCACTATGTTTGACCTTCGCTAATACTAAACTCTGAAGGTACAATCTAGACATATTCAGCCATTAAAGGAGAACATTCTCTTCAAAGGGAATCCCATCTGTCTCATTTCAGGAAAAGAAGATAAAACATAAATGCAAAAATATTTTTTCATCATTTTCCCCTCAGCTTTCTCAGCAAAGGGCACACCTACCATCTGTCATTGAATGGATGAAACACAACAACGTGTACAGAAGAATATATTTGTCTATATTTGTTTCCCTTTAGAAAGGAAGAACATAAGAATGGCTGTCAGGCAAGGTGAAAGGTCCATCTATCTTAGAATGCTCTCTGATGTGGTCAGTACCAAACATGCCCGAAATATATGAGGATAAACAGGAGGCAGTCGTTCCCCACCGCCTCCTTCAGCCTGAGACTACAGAATTTCTTGAACTCAAGGTCATTTCTTTGTGTTACATAATCCAGAATGGCGTTTTCATCCAGAAGTTTTTCTATCATGTGTTTTAAAACCATCTAACTTTTGTTACCCACAATCCCCTTGGAAAAGGATCCTGCAGTTTAATTGTATGTTGGGTAAAAAAACTAAGTCTACAGCACTTATATGGTGAGAAACTCTCAGTAATTGTTCCCTATTCACAACTGCATTGATTGCTATCACATCCCCATTCAGTCACCTCTCCTTCAGGCTGAAGAATGCTAGTCTATTCAACCTCTCCGTGTGCAGAAACCATTACATACCTTTGATCATTTCCATTGCCCTTCTTTGGGTTTGCTATAGGCTTTTTGAGATGCGTTGATCAGAACTGAATACAATATCAGAAAGGAACTCAACATGAATTCATACAGTGGCATAATTATATGAGATATTCTGACGCTTCCTGCAGATGGACAATCAGCATCCTGAGAGCTTAGTAAGCCATTTGTGCTCCCAGCACAACTCTAAGCTAATGGAGTAACATCACCCCCAATTTTGCAGAGCAAAAGTGGAAGCCTAGGGAACCAAATGCACCAATCAATAACTAACCATTCATTTAATCAGCAATGTATTTGTTTAAACAGAGGCAGTTATGTGCCTAAACATATTTGTAAATTTAAGCCTGAGAGACAAATTTGCTCCAGGTCAGAGAGGCAGCCTGTGGCAGATGAGGGAATTGAAAGCAGGTCTCCCAAATCTCACATTAGCACCATAATCACTCACTTTCTCTCATCCTGTGCACTCACTACTAATGTTTAACATGCTTCATCCACTTATTTGTCTGTCATCTCTGGAATCCTAATGTGTTTCTAGGTGGAATATAACAAAATCTTCACTTTTTTGAAAAAGGGAGGTTATGTAATGAAGAGTACTTAAACATTCCTAAACTGAGATTTGGTTTTGGGTAACATATAGACTATGAGCTGCCTGCATATTCATTTCAGTGCATTCCTCACTCCTATGGAAAAAGGCAGGGGGAAAGACAGCATGTTTATTAGCTTTAACACTGGCTGCTCTTGCCAACTGAAAGCACTTAAATTCTCTCTTTCTACAGCTGCCTCTGCTGCAGACTTCTGAAACAAAGAAAACTGAAATAAGATAAAAGAGCAAAGAGCATAAGGGCTACTAAGTTACTGCTTTAAAGTTTAGCTCTGTATTTAAAAGTTGTAAGGTTTGAAAATGTGCCATTAAATTATACCACAGGCATCCATTTGAGCAGAGTTCAGCTTGCACAGTCTCCTTTCTATCGACAACAACGATCCAGAGTCAGGTTTTTTCAATCAGGTTAGGAATTCACTGTTCAATTTATCAGGTTTGCTTTTGGCCTGAAAGAGGGCACATAAATTAAAAGCATACCCCAATAAGACACAAGCTTTGATGTCTAATAGGGGTTCTGTGAATTCATTATTTTAATATTTTAGATTTATAATCAGAAGGCTAGCCATTTTGCTCCAGTCTACGTAATACGTTTTTCATGGTCCCCTTCCCAGCTCCCTCTGACAAATGTTTTCCTCAGATTACATTCATTAATACTGGGGATGTTTTGCAAGCCCTAGGGCACTAAGATCAGGGATGATTTGAAACATCAACTTTCCAAAATATTAAAAATATAGTTCAAAAGAAGTTGAGGGACCGTTGCATCACTTGAAATATTTATCTTTAATAATGTATCAGCATAAATCTGCTGAAAAATTACTTTGAAGGGTGGTATAACATCTAGCAATGCAGAAATGATTTTTAAAAGCTAAAGAAAGGGAAAGAACTAGTTTAGGAGAAACTGCACAGGATGAGATTTGACACAGGACATTCAAGAATTCACTTTTTTGAACAAAGCTGCTGTCACCATTTACAAATGCTTCATCCTCTACTATCAACTAGAACACCAGAGCACTGAATCTCCACAACATTCCCCCTTGGGTAAAGCAATGAAAAAAAATCACAGATTTGCTCTAATCCTAAAATGTTTGTCCTCCTTTTGATCAGCCAGCCTACACAGGTAGGACATATAAACCAGCATGGTCTGGCTGCTTTTCCACTCAAGGGAGATGAAGCAGTCAGAAAACTATCTTAGGTGGGTAGTTAAGCTGAGTTTACGCTTGCTTTGCATTGCTAGAGCAATACAAATCAGTGCTACTCTATGTGCAATTCAAAACAACCATCAGATATACCAGAGTCACCAACTGTAACCAATAAAGTACAGAAATTTCACATTAGCTCTTTGATGTTAAATCCATCACACCCTCAGCTGAACCTAGGCCAGCAGTCACAGGATAGTCATCTTTTCAATTGCTCTGTAGTATTTAGGAATAATGTGATGCCTTAGAGACAGAGTTGCAGAATCAATCCTCATTACAGACTCAGTTTCCAATGGACCCAGTGCCTTTGTGATACTCTGATTAAGAAATCCCAACTCATTAGATGTAATTGATGCTTGGAATTATGCATGTCTCAGTTTTCCTAGGTCCTGCCTTATGTACTCATCTTTGGTCATTTTATGTATTTTGCATTTTCATGTGAAGAATGTTAATCAGGTGAAAAAGTTCAAACTGAAGTCATAGAATCACAGAACAGTTTGGGTTAGAAGGGACCTTTAAAGATCACCTAGTCCAACCCCCACCCCCACCCTCACTGCCAAGGACATCTTTTAGTAGATCTGGTTGCTCAAAGCCTCATCCAACCTGGCCTTGAACACTTCCAGGGATAGGACATCCACAACTTCTCTGGGAAACCTGTTCCAGTCCCTCACCACCCTCATCATAAAAAAATCTCTTCCTTATGTCCAATATAAATCTACCCTCTTTCAGCTTAAAACCGTTACCCCTTGTCTTATCACTACAGGCCCTGGTAAAAAGTCTCACTCTGTCTTTCTTATAAGCCCTATTAAGTATTGAAACGTCTCCGCAATAAGGTCTCCCCAGAACCTTCTCTTCTCCAGGCTGAGCAACCCCAACTGTCACAGCCTTTCTTCATAGCAGAGGTTCCAGCCCTCTGACCATTTTCATGGCTCTCCTCTGGACCCGCTCTAACAGGTCCATGTCTTTATATATGTCTTTTTAGATATTTTTAAAGCAATTAACTGGTTTTGGAAGGACCACAATTCCATACCTTTCTTGCTGGAATCATTAAAAGCAGTAACAGTAAAAGTATTAGAATGGCTGAAAGCCCCTTCTGTGACCTAGGACCCTACTGTGGTGCAGCAATATGCAAAAAAATACTGCTCCAAGAAGTACTAGCACACTACCTGGTTCTGGTTAATTAATGCTAATTGATATTGAACTTTTAGCAAAGAATACATTTAAAAAGAAAGTAGTTAATGTTGCAGTTACTTAGAGGATGCCATTAAAGGCATCCATATTCTTTTCTGAAGGCAGCTTATTTTTAATTTTTGGAAATTATTCCCTGAAGGCTGGCTGCAAGGGCCAATCAGGAGGGAAGGGCAATGCTAAGGGTATAAAATATACTTTAAAAAAAAAAAATTAACTAGACAGTTGGGAAAAATAATGCTCAGAGTGAGAGAGACATACTCAAGAAAGGTAATACCCTTATAAGTAATTAATTATTTTCATCAGCATCAACAGAAATTAAAATCTGACTGGTCTTCGTGAACCATTCTTTTTATGGAGAACTTGATTAAGGAGCAAGGTTAAGTAGCAATGGAAATTTTAAAGCATACCCCAAAAAAATGAACAATACATCACCCAGGGCCAGGTCATACTGACAAAGAGTTCTAAAGAAATTCAGTTGTGAAACCGCAGAATAACTAACAAAAGTACGTCCCCTTCTGCTTATTGCAAGCTCTATTACTTTCCAGCAGAGTAAGAAAAGACAAATATCAGACCAAGATTCGTAAGGTGCTACAGAGGCAATTCTGGAAATTACAGACTAATGAGTCTGATTAACATACCAGAAAATTCATTTGCCTGCTAATTAGCATAAAATATAATAGAAGCTAGAACAGGTGGGCACATGAATAACTGTAACATACCAGCACAGAATCAACATAATTTTTATAATTCATGAAACAGAGATTTAAAGGACACAGTGAGAAAACAGTGTTTCAGTAGGTATAATGCAGTATGCATTCAAAGAAAAACCCAAACCCAACCACACACTTTAAATAAGATCATAGAATCATAGAATCGTAGAATCATAGAATGCTTTGGGTTGGAAGGGACCTTCAGAGGTCATCTAGCCCAACCCCCCTGCAGTGAGCAGGGACAGCTTTAACTAGATCAGGGTGCTCAGAGCCCCGTCCAACCTGACCTTCAATGTTGCCAGGGATGGGGCCTCCACTACCTCTCTGGGCAACCTGTTCCAGTGCTTGACAACCCTCATTGTAAAAAATTTCTTTCTAATGTCTAGGCTAAATCTATCCTCCTTTAGTTTAAATCCGTTATTCCTTGTCCTGTCACAACAGGCCTTGTTAAAAAGATTCTCCCCATCTTTCGTGTAGGCCCCCTTTAAGTATTGGAAGGTCGCAATAAGGTCTCCTCGCAGCCTTCTCTTCTCCAGGCTGAACAACCCCAACTCTTCCAGCCTGGCCTCATAGGAGAGGTGTTCCAGCCCTCGGATCATTTTTGTGGCCCTCTTCTGGACCCACTCCAGCAGGTCCATGTCCTTCTTGTGCTGAGGGCCCCAGAGCTGGACGCAGTACTCCAGGTGAGGTCTCCCCAGAGCAGAGCAGAGGGGCAGAATCACCTCCCTCAACCTGCTGGCCACGCTGCTTTTGATGCAGCCCAGGACACGGTTGGCTTTCTGGGCTGCAAGCGCACGTTGCCGGCTCATGTCCAGCTTTTCATCCACCAGTACCCCGAAGTCCTTCTCCGCAGGGCTGCTCTCAATCTCTTCATCCCCCAACCTGTACTGATACCAGGGGTTGCCCTGTCCCAGGTGCAGGACCTTGCATTTGGCCTTGTTGAACCTCATGAGGTTCACACAGGCCCACCTCTCCAGCTTGTCCAGGTCCCTCTGGATGACATCTCGTCCTTCTGGCATGTCAACCTCACCACTCAGCTTGGTGTCATCTGCAAACTTGCTGAGGGTGCACTCGATCCCACTGTCTATGTCATTGATGAAGATACTAAACAGCACTGGTCCCAGTACAGACCCCTGAGGGACACCACTTGTCACAGATCTCTGTGTGGACTTTGAGCCATTGACCACTACCCTCTGGATGCAACCATCCAACCAATACCTCATCTACCAAACAGTCCACCCATCAAATCCATCTCTCTCCAATTTAGAGAGAAGGGTGTTTTGGGGGATTGTGTCAAAGGCCTTACAGAAGTCCAGATAGATGACACCCGTAGCTCTTCCCTTGTCCACTGATGTAGTCACTCCATCATGGAAGGCCATTAGGTTGGTCAGGCAGGACTTGCCCTTGGTGAAGCCATGCTGGCTATCTCAAATCACCTCCCTGTCCTCCATGTGCTTTAGCATAGCTTCTAGGAGGATCTGTTCCATGGTCTTCCCAGGCACAGAGGTGAGGCTGACAGGTCGGTAGTTCCCAGCGTCCTTCTTTGTACCTTTTTTAAAAATAGGTGCAAGTTTCCCTTTTTCCAGTCCCCAGGGACTTCACCTGACTGCCATGACTTTTCAAATATCATGGAGAGTGGCTTGGCAACTACATCAGCCAATTCCCTCAGGACTCTGGGATGCATCTCATCAGGTCCCATAGGCTTGTGTACATTGAGGTCCTTCAGGTGGTCTTGAACCTGATCTTCCCTTACAGTGGGAGGGGCTTTACCCACCTGGTCCCCATCTTTTGGTCCATCGATTTGGGAGGGGTGAGGAGAGAAGTTGCCAGTGAAGACCGAGGCAAAGAAGTTGTTGAGTACCTCAGCCTTCTCCTTGCCCGTTGATACAAGTTCACCTTTCTTGTTCATCAAGGGGGGTACGCTTTCTTTAACCTTCCTTTTCTGGTTTATATACCTGTAGAAGCCCTTCTTGTTATTCTTTACGTCCCTTGCCAAATTCAGCTCCATCCTCGCCTTGGCCTTCCTGACCTCCTCCCTACACAACTGGGCCGTTTCCCTGTATTCCCCCCAGGACACCTGTCCCTGCTTCCACTGCAGTTCCCTCTTACTCTTTAGTTTGACCAGCAGGTCTCGGCTCAGCCATGCTGGTCTCTTCCCTTCCTTGCCTGATTTTTTACACTTGGGGACTGATAGCTCTTGTGCTTTATGGAAGGTGTCCTTAAAGATCTGCCAACTCTGTTCCGTTCCCCTGTCCCTGACAACCATCTCCCAGGGGGTCCTTCTGACTAACTCCTTGAAGAGCTGGAAGTTTGCTTTCTTAAAATTTAGGGTCCTGACTGTACTCCTCGCTTTTCCCATGTCCCTCAGGAGCGTGAACTCCACCAATGCATGATCACTGCAGCCCAAGCTGCCTCCAGTCTTGACATCACCGATGAGCTCAGTTGCATTGGTGACCATCAGATCCAGTATCGCATCCCCTCGGACAGGTGTGTCTATTACCTGGCTTAGGAAGTTGTCGTCTATGCATTCCAGGAATCTCCTGGATTGCCTACAGCTCGCCGTGTTGCTTTTCCAGCAAATGTCAGGGTGGTTGAAGTCCTCCAGCAGGACAAGAGTCTGCAAGCGTGAAGCTTCCCGGACCTGGAGGAAGAAGGCTTCGTCAGCAGGCTCCCCTTGATCAGGCGGCCTGTAGTAGACACCAGCCACAAGGTTCCCTTTGTTGCCTCTGTCCCTGACTCTTACCCATAGGCTTTCGACCTGCTCGTGGCTATTCTTCAGGGACAGCTCTTCACACTGTATTGATTTCTTTACATAGAGGGCAACGCCTCCGCCCCTCCTTCCTCGCCTGTCCCTTCTGAAGAGCCTGTAGCCATCAACAGCCACATTCCAGTCATGGGATTCATCCCACCAGGTTTTGGTTATGGCAATCAGGTCATAGCTGTCTAGTAGCACAGCAGCTTCCAGCTCCTCCTGTTTGTTCCCCATGCTGTGTACGTTCATGTAGAGGCATTTCATCTGGGCTGTTGGCCATGTCACCTTCTTAGTGGAACGTCCCTTGTTTCCCTTGGGGTGTTTCACGAAGGTTTCCTTGTGAGCTCTAACTATCTCAGGAGCCCCCGGCTCATCTCTGCCAGACTTTAACTGCAGTGTCCCCATCATGCCTCTGCGCAACAGGTTGAGGGCTCACAGTAGCACCCCGTCCCTCTAACCATTGCGTACCATCCCACAGCTTGTCACAGGCAAGCCTGGTACATTCCTCCTCCCCCTTCACATCTAGTTTAAAGCCCTATCAATGAGCCCCTCAAGCTCCTGTGCAAAGACCCTCTTTCCCCTTTGAGAAAGGATCCTTCAGCAATAGTTCTGAATAGCAGTTAAGGTGGCTCTAAGATAAGAGGAAGACCTTTCAGGGATTAATAATGGTTTGGAAGACAAGAAACGGCAGTTTGGAACAAATGATTCATTCTCAGAAGGTGGGGAATTTGCCAGCACAGGTACCTTAAAAATCAATGCTGGGACCAATGTTGTTCAATAAACTAATGAATGATCTCGAAAAGTAAAAGAATAGTGAGGTCTGACGTTGGCCTTGTTAGCTCTCCATGGCAAATTTGAGAAAATAAACTTGGGACAGGAAGTAGAGGGCCTTGGAGCAGATGGCAAGCAGCTTATAAGTGAGGAAAACAGAGGAGCTAGGGGAAAGAGGTAAAACGAGAGATAACAGTGAACAGGACTGGAAATGTTCTCAGTCTATCCCCTGCCTCAAGTCTGGGTCAACTGTAAGATGTTACATCATCCTTGACAGATGTGGTGAGAAAGCCTCCAATGACATAGCTTCTAGAGCATTAGGAAAGCACATTGTTCAAGTGATTCATTCTCCTTACTGATAGGAACTCTAATACTTAACCTTAACCTTTCTTGCTGCAGTTCATGCTTATTGCCCACACCATAAATACAGAGAAGAGATTACTCCCTTGCTCTTTTGCAGAAGGCTTTCATGTCTTCAAAGCCTATTGTCGTAATCCCACATTTATCATGAAATGAGATACTCTGGACCAGTCATAGTTCTCCAGTGTGTCCTCACCAAGACTGAGTAGAACAAAAAGATTATGTCACATGACTTGCAAACTTCTTTTTGCTTATACTTCTCACTGTGAAGTTTGCCCTTGTGTAACAGCAAGACATTGTTGACTCATGTTCAGGTTGTTATCACTATACTCACAGACTCTTTCCTGAAGGACTGTTGCTTAATCAGTTGTTTCCCATCCCATATTTGTGTAGGTGATTATCACTGCCTAACTGAATATCCCTATTGATTTACAGGTTTTTATTAGACCATTTCATCAGTTTGCTGAGATAATTTTGAATTCCAACTCTGTCCTCCAGAGGATTTGCATTACATCCCAGAAACCTGGTCTACTAGGGGCTGATAGGGTCCATCTGTCAGAGAAGGGGAAGAGCATCTTCGGTCATACGCTCTCCAAGCTGATGAAGAGGGCTTTAAAATAAAGTTGCCAGGGGGAGGGGAACCTCAATCCATCCCACTCCTACCAGTTTGATGCCAGTGCCAGCAATAGATGTCCAGAGCCTGGAGAAGGATCACAGGTCAGCAAGAGAGCACCTGAAGGGCAGTACAAAGGAATTCCAGCCACTCCAGCCAGTAAGTCAGCTTCATCCAGGGCCCAACTTAAATGCCTCTATGCAAATGCACATAGCATGGGGAATAAACAAGAGGAGTTAGAGATGTGCACACACCTGCAGGGCTATGATCTTATTGGCATCACAGAGACATGGTGGGATGGCCCCTATGACTGAGGTGTTGGAATGGAAGGATACAGGTTCTTTAGGAAGGACAGGCAGGGGAGACGAGGAGGGGGTGTCACCATCTATGTCAATGACCAGCTGGAGTGCATGGAGCTCTGCCTGGGGATGGATGAGGAGCCGACCAAGAGCTTATGGGTCAGGATTAAAGGGAGGACAGGGACAGGTGACATTACAGTGGGGTTCTGCTACAGGCCGCCCAGCTAGGAAGACCAAGCAGATGAGTCCCTCTATAGACACATAGGAGCAGCCTCACATTCACAAGCCCTGGTCCTCATGGGGGCCTTCAACCACCCTGCTGTCTGTTGGAGGGACAACACAGCAGGGCATAAGCAATCTGGGAGGTTCCTGGAATGCATTGATGATAACTTCCTTCTCTAAGTGACAGAGGAGCCAGCAAGGAGGGGTGCTATGCTGGACCTTGTTCTCACCAACAAGGAAGGGCTGGTGGGGAATGTGAAGCTCAAAGGCAGCCTTGGCTGCAGTGACCATGAACTGGTGGAGTTCAAGATCCTTAGGGCACCAAGGAGGGTAAGCTCACTACCCTGGACTTCAGGAGAGCAGACTTTGGCCTCTTCAGGGATTTTCTTGGTAGAGTACCATGAGATAAAGCCCTGGAGGGAAGAGGGGCCCAAGAAAGCTGGTTAATATTCAAGGATCACCTCCTCCGAGCTCAGTAGCGATGCATCCCAACAAAGAGGAAGACAGGCAAAAACACCAGGAGGCCTGCATGGATGAACAAGGAGCTCCTGGACAAAGTCAGACACAAAAAGGAAGCCTACAGAGGGTGGAAGCAAGGACAGGTAGCCTGGAAGGAATACAGAGAAATTGTCTGAGCAGCCAGGGATCAAGTTAAGAAAGCTAAAGCCCTGATAGAATTAAGTCTGGCCAGGGACATCAAGGGCAACAAGAAAAGCTTCTATAGGTATGTCAGCGATAAAAGAAAGACTAGGAAAAATGTGGGCCCTCTTCGGAAGGAAATGGGAGACCTGGTTACCTAGGATATGGAGAATGCTAAGGTATTCAATGGCTTTTTTGCCCCAGTCTTCACCAGCAAGTACTCTTCATCACCCAAGTTGCAGAAGGTAAGGCAGGGACTGGGAGATTGAAAAACTGCCCACTGTAGGGGAAGATCAGGTTAGAGACCATCTAGGGAACCTGAAGGCGCACAAGTCCATGGGACCTGATGAGATGCATCCGCAGGTCATAAGGGAACTGGTGCATGACGTTGCTAAGCCACTATCCATCATATCTGAGAAACTGTGGCAGCCCAGTGATGTTCCCACTGACTGGAAAAGGGGAAACATAACCCTCATTTTTAAAAAGGGAAAAAAGTAAGACCTGGGGAACTATAGGCCAGTCAGTCTCACCTCTGTGTTCAGCAAGATCATAGAGAAGATCCTTCTGGAAACTATGCTGAGGCACATGGAAGATAAGGAGGTGATTGGTGACAGCCAACATGGCTTCACTAACGGCAAATCATGCCTGAGAAATTTGGTGACCTTCTACAATGGAGTTACAGCACTGGTGGATAAGGGAAGAGCAACTAACATCATCTACCTGGATTTGTACAAAGCATTTGACGCTGTCCTGCACAACATCCTTAACTCTGAATTGGAGAGCCGTGGTTTTATGGATGGACCATGCAGTGGATAAGGAATTGGCTGGATGGCTACACTCAAAGATTTGTGGCCAATGGCTCCATGTCCAAATGGAGACCAGTGATGAGAGGTGTTCCTCAGGGGTCAATATTGGGACCGGCGCTGTTTTTCTCAGTGACATGGGCAGTAGGACTGAGTGCACCCTCAGCAAGTTTGACGACAACACCAAACTGTGTGGTATGGTCAACACACTGGAGGGAAGGGATGCCATCCAGAAGGGACCTTGACAGGCTTGAGAGGTGGGCCTATGTGAAGCTCATGAAGTTCAACAAGGCCAAGTGCAAGATCCTGCACATGGGTCAGGGCGATCCCAAGCACAAATACAGGCTGGGCGAAGAATGTATTGAAAGCAGCCCTGAGGAGAAGGACTTGGGGGTGTTGGATGATGAGAAGCTCAACATGAGCTGGCAATGTGCACTTGCAGCCCAGAAAACCAACCATATCTTGGGCTGCATCCAAAGAAGTGTGACCAGCAGGTCGAGGGAGGTGATTCTGCCCCTCTACTTCACCCTCATGAGACACCACCTGGAGTATTGCATTCAGCTCTGAGGCCCCCAACATAAGAAGGACATGGACCTGTTGGAGCAGGTCCAGAGGAGGGCCACAAAGATGATCAGAGAGCTGGAGCACCTCTCCTATGAAGACGGGCTGAAAGAGTTGGGGTTGTTCAGCCTGGAGAAGAGAAGGTTCTGGGGACACCTTACAGCAGCCTTCCAGTACCTGAAGAGAACCTACAAAAGAGCTGGAGAGGGACTTTTTACAAGGGCATGTAGTGATAGGACAAGGGGTAATGGGTTTAAACTAAAAGAGGGTAGATTTAGATTAGATATAAGGAAGAATTTTTTTACAATGAGGGTGGTGAGGCACTGGAACTGATTGCCCAGAGAAGTTGTGGATGCCCCAACCCTGGAAGCATTCAAGGCCAGGTTGGATGGGGCTTTGAGCAACCTGGTCTAGTGGAAGGTGTCCCTGCCCATGGCAGGGGGGTTGGAACTAGATGATTCTTAAGGCCCCTTCCAACCCAAATGATTCTATGATTCATGTCAACACCAAGTTCAGAACTTTGGTAAAGTCCTGAATAAACTCTGACCAGAAAGACACTAAACAAGTCTGGTTAGGACTGTATGTTTCTATTTAAACAATTACCACAAAGAGTTACTCTCTAGATTTGGCTATCAACCAGTTTCACTTACTCCCTTCTGAAGTTTCATGAAGACCATGTTAATCCAAAGAAGAGATGTATTTCCTGCTTCTCTCCTATCCATGTGGACTGTTATCTTATCACACAAAGACACTGGATTTCTTGGATTTTTTTTTTTTTTTTTTTAACTGCTAAGTCCTTTGAGTTGTTAAACATATTTTTATCTTCAGGGTGAATGTAGCACAACTTGTTTCCTAAGTTGTTCCAGAATTTTCCTGGAACCTAAATGAAGGCCTCTTTTTTCCTTTTATAAATATAAACCCTATATAAGCCCTTTTCTAGCCTTTCAGTGCTTCCTTGCTGTGATAACCAGCGTTATGGTTACCCTCCATATCTTAAACATAAGTGCTAGTATTTTCATGTTCTTTAAATATCCCAGGATGATGTTGGTCAGCACCTGAAGACATCTAACTTTTCTAAGAACTCTGTGACTTGTTCTCTCCCATTGTAGTCTTGAATCTTACCTCCTTTTACAATTGGTATTAATTACACTGTGAGTTCCTCCAAGCACTCTTTTCTGCAAAGACTAATGCAAAAAGGACATCACTTCCCACTAAGCCTTCTCACCCTCTTCTTACAGTAGTTTTACTGCACAGGAGAGAAAGAAACCTATTTCATTGGTATTTCTGTTATCAATTACATATACATGGAATGATTTCCTATTACTCCTGATGTCTTTTGCCAGGTGCCCCCTATTCTCGGCCTTGATGTTTTTTTTAATTTGTCCCTACATTCCCATTGTGCTCTTTTACAGTCATCCTTCAACATCCAATCTAATTCACAGGTTTGGTGTGTGTATGGACACATTAGAGGTCAACAGTGACCTCACATTTTAACAAAGATGGCTTTTGTACACTTCCTATTATGCTTTGTCACTGCTGGTTTTTCTGCCTCTGTCATTAGTACCACCTCTTTAAACATACTTCTCTGCATTTAAGTTTACTTAAAAAAAAAAAAAAAATCTGTGTTCTTGCTCTTCTCCTTCCATCCTTTTCTAAGTAGATACTACCATTTTTGTGGTGGTTCTCATTCAAGCCACTCTCCACTTTCACATTTTTCAAACAGTAATTTTGTAACTATTCATTACTTCTTCAGTTGCTTTTCTCATTTTCTGAATTGAAAGTTTGCCATGAGTGCAGAAACTGAGGGGACACATGTCCTCTGTGTCCCCTCAGTTCTTGCACTTGTGACAAACTTTTGATCAGTAATTGGTTGAAATTATAGTAAAGTGTCAACTCAGGTGACAGATGGGCAAATTCATTGGGATAGTCAGCATGATTTCCATGGAAGTCATTCTCCAGAAATGCACTGGAGTCCTCTGAAAGAGTTAAAAAGCATATTGAAAAGTGTAATCCAGAGGATACCTTTTTTCTTTTTTTTTTCCCTCCTCTACAAGGTTCATAAATGAAGGTCCTCTCAAGGATATCAGGATTAATTACTAGTTAAGGGATATAAAATTAATAAGAATAAATGGTCAGTTTTCACATTTCAGGAAAGTTACCAGTGATGGTCTTCTGTGCTAAAGCTTATGCTCCTCAACACATTCATGAATGAGTTGGCTAAGTTTTCTGCTTATTCAAAATTACTCACTTCACTTGCAAGCTGACTGTGAAGAGCTGCAGGGGATACCATGTTTCTAAACGAACAGGTAATAACATGCCAAATGAAACCCATTGCCAATAAATACAAAGCAAAGAACAGGAGAGAGAAATAACCACACAATGTAGGCACAACAATGCATTCCAAATTAGCTATTACTCCCTACAAAGAGATCTTGCACTCATCCCAAAAAACGTCATCTTCATGCTCAGCACAGATTAAAAAAGAAAATGGACCACTGGGGACTAATAGGAAAGGAAAAATGAACAAAACATACAGCATCATTATATAACTCTGTTACATGATGTACAGTTCATTTTACCTCATTCCTCCCCCAAAAAATAAGGATAAAAATTATTCACCTTGTCTTATAACCCAGTAACTATGGACACCATATTTAATTATCAAGAAGCAGATTTAAAATACCTGAAAAGTAAGACCTGTTTATGTGTGTTCCAGAATTTAATTATGGAACAAGCTCCAGAATTCATAGAAGAAATCGCCATCAAAACAATTAGATGCAATAATACACAACAACCTTTGGCTCAAGAAATCTTCAAAGTCTCGAGTGCCACCTGAAGGGAATTTATACATCACTTTTCTAATATTCTTTCCCTCAGCATCCACCACTGGCCATTCTTAGGGTAGAATAATAGGTATATGTTAGTCTGATGCAGTGCAGCTGCCTTTAAATAACCAGAAATACATGCTATTAGCCTGTTCCTAATTTCAGTAATGTAGCTTGGCAGTATAGCACATTTTACTTCACAGGCAAAATAGGAGACCCTACTCAGGTTTTTTTTTTTTTTTTTCATTGTGCACCATGACTGAGCTTTTCATAGAAATTAAGTTCTTGCTCCAGGGGAAGGAAAAAAAAAAAAAAATAAAAGGAAGAGGTGGAAATGTAAGAGTGTGAAAGCCAAGATTTGGGCCAGTGTCACAAAAGGAGTGAAGAAAACAGAAGTCAAGGCTGTCTCACGCACACTTATCCTAATCTCATGCAGGCAAAAGATTAAGCTGGTGGGTAAGAGTGGCAAGAACAGGAGATGGAGCCTGTGAGATGAGGACAGAAGGAAGACAAGGAAGGAGAGTGGATACAAGTGATGCGGTGAGAGTCACAGTAGAGTGGCAGGGGAGCCATTACAGCTAGTAATGTACACACATAATAAGAGAAATCTATCGCTAGCTTACTAGGTTTATACAAATTTTACAGAAACATGAGGCTCCCAGTGGATGAAAAAGTGTTACATTGCCATCTAGAGCAGAAAAAGGGAAAATATAGGAAAATGTTAGGTGAACACGGATGGTTTGGAATAAAAAAAAAAAAATTAAAAAAGGTAGTTAAAATAGTGAAGCACTCAGAACCTCTTCAACCATGACATCCTCAGGACCAGTAAGGATGCTTTTTGTCAAACTCTCACATGAAGGGAAGCCCCCAGTCAGTACAAGGTAGGACCAGAGCTTTGGCACCATGTGGCGTACAGATGAGACTCAAACTAATAGGTTATAGAGAAAAATAGCTACAGGAAGAAAATGCTTGATTTGACAAGACAAATCTCACCAGTGGCCTTGTCTGGTATCCATTTTCTAAAAGGGCCAGATGCTTCAAAGGAAGACCCAAGAAACTGTGCAAAGAAAAGCTGTCCATTGAGGTTTTTGTTGTTTGTTTTTTAAACTAACCCAAATAAATCAATGTTCGGTTCTTACACAATAGAATAAAAGTTCATTCAATTTCTAAATCCATTTTCATGCCCCTGATATAACTATGTGCATTCTCTCTGCAGCAATATAGTACAAATCAGTAAGTGCTCGTTGTTAGTAAAAACAAAGAGTAGTATACTTCCTCTCTGAAACAGTTATAGGACAAGATCTTAAAGAAATGGATAAGGAAAACTTTTCAAGGTTTTCTTCACAATTTTACAAATTAAATTAACTTCCCGACTTATAAATTTAAAGGGATGTATAAAATCCAAGCTAGAACAGCACGTGAATACTCAAACAGCCAAATTGCCCCCTGAATTGCACTACAACTGGTCAATGCCTTATATCCGTGTTAAAAATGCAACCATTGGAATGAAGAGCTGTAAGCTCGTAAGCAATGGGGTGGCAGGAGGGAGAGAAGGGCACCCTGGCTGCCGCAGGGAAGCAATGTTGCCCCTCTAGAGCCCTTTCCTTGCACCCTCCCCGCCACACGCAGCAGAAGAGTGCTACCATCTCTATACTGCACCACCTCCACCTCTATCCCCACTGCCAGCATCAAAATCACCTTCCCCACTGCCAGCACTGCAAATATTCACACTATCCAACCCCATGGATAGTGACTGCCTCCATCTCCTGCAGCAGGAGCCAGGGCTCCCCATGTCCCAGGCTCACCTACAGCACCCTTATAAATGAAGGTGTGGTGGGGCAGACACTGGCTTCCGCCATGCCACAAAGCACAGCAGTACCTTCAGGTTTTTAAAGCATCGCTATCCATGACAGTCCATACACAGTCAATTTACAGTTTGACAGAGCACCCAGTAGCTTCCAACTGTCTTCCCTGCACAACTTCCACAAATCTGGTAAGTCACAACAGCCAGAACTGTTTGCTTAGGACTGAGCAAGAGCAAAATTGAATTACGTCTTGTTATTAGAGGAATTTGTCCCAGAGGAAGGTGTCGAAATTGCTGAAGCAAGAAAGTGAGAGAGCATTTTATGGCTCACTGAGTTATGAATAGTCTATGAATACACAGACAAAGTAGTCTCCAAAGCTACCAGACTCCAGCTATGGGCTCCATGTTTGATTAAAAGATTATAAATGGTCGGACACATACTCCTGTTCTGTTCTCCAACAGTTTATGACTCCTTTCCATTTTACAGTACTCGGTGGCAAAGCTTGCCTAGTCCAGGCATGCACTGAGACTTCGATTGTTTACCTTAGTTGATTCAAGCTGACATGTTTGAAAATTATTATATCCATTTGTTCTGCTAGATGTTTTGTCTCCCTTGCTTATACTTCTTAATTTCTCACTTCTCCTGTTATTGGTCTTATGACTAAAGGCTTTAATTTATTCACCATAGAATGTTTTTACACGCATTTTCTGTCATTTATTACACATTGTCTCCATTGTCTCCCAGTACCTCTAGGGTGTAGTAAGAAGAATTGAGATTATAAAAAGTTACACTATATATTACCTCATATGTCTGCCTTAGACTTTAGCTATTGAACTTCTATGCACTTTAATAGAGCAGACTTTTCCCTACTGAAATTATTCAATCATGAAAGTTTAATAGTAGGTGTGAGCCTACATAGTATCAAAGTGCAAAATCGGGAATGTTAGCAGACACAGGAAAATGTAATCAAGACACATCTTAGTACCTCAATAAATCTGAGTAGAAAACTACCAGAATAAGCAAGATAATCCCTGCCTTCTTTTTATATCCTTCTTCTGCCTTCATTTTCTATCCTCTTTCTGCTCCAAGTTTGACTTTTGTTCACACTTTCATGGGGGGGGGTGGGTGGGGTGTTAGCACTACCCTCACACAAGTATACTTCAGTTTTGAGAGAGAAATAATGTCCAAATCAATACATCACTTAACAGTTAAAAGTTCACATTGACATGTCCTCACTTCTGGGCATGCAGGAAGAAGAACACCTATTACACATATGAGAAAAGACAGTGAAAACCTTTCTGCCTAAAAAGTCTCAGATTTCTTGTCAGGATCTCAGTGGATATTGACTCCTTTTTAATCCATTTCAGTTACTCTTAAGCAACATTCCCTACAGTTGCTTAAGTTACGAGATATTCAGATGCTGTCTGAACAACTGTCTCTGGTGGATTTTGCTACCGTGACTAGAAGACTCAAAGCATGGCCTTCCCCACCAAAGCAAATGCCTCCACATACTTGCCTTTGAAAAGAAAGCCCAGAAGGATCCTGCTATCCTAATTTTATATCTGCAGAAGATTTCCCTGCTGCAATAGGGGAACAGCCAGCAGGTATCTTCTGCAGACATCTTCTAATGGAATCACTTAAAGGAGACTTAGCTTATTGAGATTCAATATTTAATGGTCTGAAATAAAAAGAACACACAAAAATCTTACTAAACCTAAAGCCATTGCTATACGTAGTAAGGAAGCAACAGGTAAAAGCTGTTGGAGCCAAACTCTGAAAGCAGATTCTCTGATTGCAATTTTTCTGTGACAAGTGCTGATAAAATTACTTCTTCAGATCAATTTTGCATTAACAGGCATCACCTGGTCTGTGAGGAACACCTGAAGCTCTCATTCCTCAGCCACCTCTTACAATTTGACAATAATATCAGAGAGCAAAAGTTTTGAGAAGGATCTAGAAAGCAATAGAAGGCTAATTAAACCAACTTACTCTCTGAAGTTATGATTAAAATACAAGCTTCCTTGTACCCTTAAGGACAAATTAGGAACAAGGGAATCAGACAAGAATCTGTACAGACACACTACAGTCAGAAAAAAACACAAGAAGTATTAAAAAAAAAAATCAAATGAAAAGTCTGTTGATGTTGGGAAAATGCACACAATAGACATAGTACCTTGCTGACTTTTCCCCCAGGTATCACTGTTCTAAACTGCTAAGATTTTTTTGGAAATAGCCAAAAGTCTGACATCAGACAGTAGTTCCTCTTGATCCCCTTCGCAAGCTCTGACACCAGAGAACTGCATTAGAAAAAGAGCTTACCTCCTTCAAAAAGTAAATGTGCTTTTCTGCCTAAAAGACCACCTAGTTATTGTGATGATTACTTCTGGCTAACCTGCAAGTTGTAAGCTTCTGCAGGCTAATTAGAAAGCATCTTGTAACCACAGCTGTCATAATGAGGTGCACCCACTACCTCTTTCTTATTACCTCAGCCGATGCTCAGCTTCAGAAACCATGCTTTCAGAAAAGCATAACAAAAAACCTTCAGTCTATATTCATACCACTAAACCTATAAAAACGCACTCTAAAACCTTAGTAGTGCTCATTGCAATCATTTTATCAGCCTGAGCATTTTTTACATAGAGCTCTGAATTAATATCTCCTTCCCGCAATAATTCTGCACCTTCTGTAACTGCGTTCTGTAGAATTTGTTTAGGTCTTTTCTGTTTTTCAAAAAATGGAAGCGAATATGGCTCATTGGAAACTAAAATTGCCATGCTAAGTACCACCTTGTATTTTTATGGTTTGCATTCATGTAATAGGAATGAGATTTATGTCCCTAACCTTGAAATATTCTGAAGCAATTATTTACTTAATATTTATGTTAAATTATCTGTGATTGCAGCACTGACTATGAAAGCAAGCAGAAAAAATTCTGCAGGTGGCCTGTAAAGCTAATTTTGAAGTTAGCTGTTCTAAGCTCATGCAGTGGTCTTATGGAATATTAATATAGTGTTATAAACTACAGTACCCTCAGGGTGTTCACCTGCCATGGAATTTAATTTACTTCATATCTCATCTAATAGACTGAATCTCATCTATTAGGTAAATATAATGTGAATGTGTTTCCTTGTTTCTCTAAGGAGTTTATTGGTAAAACCTGGAGAGGCATTCCCACAGAATCTTCTACTGCTATAATTAGCTTGAAATTGAGCTATTGTGCCCTTTTCTGTATTAAGCAATAAAGAATATACAGTCTAGGTACAAAATAGCACTATGCTCAGAGTCGATGCAGCAGCTGCATTGCTCACACAACACATTTGTGTTTATTCTTTGCATTGCAAAGAGGAAAAACTACAGCAACCTCTGGGGATTTGAGCTAGAGGCCGTGTCCCCACTCTGCTGAGTGCTGTGCCAGCCAAGACGAGCTCTTCCCAGGGACAGTGCTACACTCTGCCCTTGGTAGCTTAAGTGGCACATTCTTCTGTCTAAGCAGAGACACCTCAATTTTGTAGGATTATGTGAATTGTTAAGTTGACTGAAAACAAATCTGGTATTGTCTGCAGCCAGTATGTTGGCACAACTTCAACAGTGAGGGTGGAAAAGGGCTTGAATATGCTTTGTCTCTGTGTGCTTCTTGCAGTGCCTAATGGCTGGTTTGTGGCAGTGCCGTGCAGGTGGCATTTGTTCACAGTGCATCCAAAGCATCCTGAAACAGCAGCTTACTGGGCAGGCTGACAGGCAGCACACAGTAAAGGCATTTTCTAGCAAAAAGGGCAAGGAGCATGTGGTGTGGAGAGGAGCACGCTTTCTGATTAGCTCTACTCATACCAAAAACTGTCCTGGTAAGAGGAAGGCCATAGCAATTTTTGCTCCCTGCTTTGTTTTCACATGGACTCTTCTGCACGTGACCTACTGCTGCATAGTATTTTACACATTTGGTTTATTCTTCACAGCCTGTGTTCACAACAGTTATGGTTGCTTAACACCAAGACCACTCCTACAGTTAGTTCCTTCATGCTGTTCTGTCCATTAGGATGGACAGACTCACACACACTTTTTCAAAAATCACAAGAGAATATAGCCTTACAGATATCCCAGAACAAGCCCATTTATCCATGGCCTGCACTTCTGTGCATGAAGTGTTGTCAGCATAACTCCCAGGGATAGGTCCTCCAGAAAAGCTAGTAGGGGCAGGGAACTTAGGCACCTGACATGGTAAGTGTTCTCATTCTGTGTATGCCATTTATGATTCAACTTAGTTGTTATGTCAGACAGAGGAAAAAGACATGCAGGATGCATAAAAGCAGGAAAATGCATCACAAAAACAGCTTTAGAGAGGGAGAATGAGAAAAAGATAGAACCCATGGGCAACTTAAAAAATAAAAAGTAGATGTTATAGTTCACTGAATCAAATATGACATTATAGTGCAGAGGAAATTGAATTCATCTGTACTCGATAAGGGTGGCTTCATTATTCACTTGTGTCTTTGCTTAGTTGTGACACTCATGACTGATGAGACCATCCCCATCTCATGAAGATAAATTCAATATCCGTAGTATCATTCTAATATATTCTCTATATATAGAGAATGCATTTAATGGATGGTGGTGGGATAGTATTTTTATCTTCACTGGCTCATGAAAGGAAGAAGCACAATTTCCCGGAGCTGACACTTTGAGTGAGTTTATATGGACCCCTTTTCACAACTTCTGTGTTGAGGGTGAAAGTGTCAGTATGGGGACATGGGAGAGGGTAGCACGGAGGTTAACGTCACTGACTTATCATCTAAGATCTGAATCCAGAACTGGGTCACAATGGAGAAGACATTTGGCCACTGTATCCTAACCTTGATTAGATACTTATTTGTGTATGAGCGCACCACCACCATAATACAGTCATAAGAGGAAGCACCATTGAAATGTGCTGACTTTAATCTAGTGTTGCTCAGAGCTGTAACTTTCCTCCTTTTCCTCTATTCTCATTCAGATTTCCAAACCAGTGAAACATTTCTCCTTGATGAGGTCTCTGACTCACATCTCCTCCCTCCTTCAGTAGCATCATATATTCATGCACACCTCTAGCAGACTAGTTTAAAAATGTGGAAATCTTGGAAGCTGTTCAGCAGAAGTGATCCCAGAAGAGATGTGATTAATAAGTAAAGCATAGAGGAGGAGGTCAAAGGTAGCTATCATAAATTTAATTTACTATGCATCTGTAATTTATCACAACTCCATACAGAGCGTTCACATGCCTCTTCATGAGAAAGTTTTTTTCCTGAAAGATCCAGGGGGAAGAGGGAGAGCACAAGCCAGCACAGGCTTCTAAAGTGCCATCTCCGTGTGTGCTGCTGCTGAAGCAAACACACATCCACATGTACACACCAGTTCAAAGCACCGGTACAGCTGGCTGCTCCAAAGCACAGGAATTTCCATCAGGAAACTTCTGTCCAGATTGGGACAGAGGTCCATTAATTCAATATTCATACTCTCACAACAAGGCAAGTGAGAGATTTTACTGACAGGTAAAAGAAACATTGGAGAAGAAAATTCTGGAATAAGCTGCACATACAGAATTTTCTTTCAAATCCCATCATTTGGCAGCTGACATACATCCACTGCATAATGATTTATATAACTTCTTGTGTGTAACTTTGCAGTGTAACTGGGCAGCACCAGTATTGCTCAGTTTGTCAGTGTCTTCATCACAGCCACTTTGAGAGTTTCGTTATGCACCCATTAAAATCTGCTTCAGGCTGAAACTTGGCACACAAATGCATGAGGAAGCCAAAGTGAGAAACAGTTACTTTAATTTCTAGAAAATTATTACATACTGCCTCTGTTCTGGAGTATGGAATATGATAACTTGCTTTGATTATCATATGCATAAATTATGAATGGAATTTTCTTCTTGTTTGGTCTAAAACTGTAATTATATAAAGCAGACGTTTTCTGTCATTGTCTACATAACAGAGCATTAATTTGTTAAGCATACAGCAACACTCCTCCACCAGATGATCAGTAGCAAAGAGGTGCTATGCAAATACATACCAGTTGTATAACCAACTGAAATGCAAATTTTAAACTAGGTCTGTACATTATTCTCAGATTCCAGGAGGAATGTAGAAAAGCCATTTTTATAAGTAGCCCTAGAAACACGTACAAGAAATTGCTTATGTACGTATTTATATATGTATTTATGAGTCGTGTTTAGATTCACTGGAAGGCTGAACTTAAAGAGCTAGGTCCTTTCCTAATTCAGTGGAGCCAGGCCAATTTACGCCGGTTAAAGAACTGCCCCAGTAACTCACTGTGACATTTCTACTTGGCTTTAATAAAGTTTTATATACATATTTTTTTCCTCTGATTTTCAATATAGCATTTAATTGATACAAGGTCTGAAATATTATCAGGTAAACTCATTTCAAATGGAAGTATCACTTTCCAAGTGATCAAACTGTCCATCTAGTTCACTCTCCATAAAGTCTCTATTCAGACATGTTTAATATTGATGTTATACTTTTTATTAAAGATTTCAAGATACCATGGAATTTTGAAACCTTATACACAAAAATGTTTGACACTATATTATAAAAAAATAGAAGGAAGCAAAATGAAGGTTTTTTTTTTTCTTTCTCCACATATATAGGAGACTTTTCCTACTGTACAGAATAGACTTTCTGATACAGTTGAGATAAGACAAATGCTTAAACTAAAACCCGAATAAATTCTGGTCCTAGAAGATAAAAGTATGGTTAATACACAGTAAACCAGAGAAAGAATGTTGTCTCATTAGTGGCATTTTGATCAGATTCTTCTGTATTTTCTCATCAAAAAAAGTGTCCACTCAACATCACCCTTGCCTCCCCACAGCATGCAATTCAAGCTCAACAGGACTCCATACACGTTCATTGTTCATTCCCTGAGTGCTCCACTGGTAACACAGTTGTGGTAATTACAGCATGAGCATGTTCTATGAAATGGGTACTAGTTCATTAATTAGAAGATGAACGTAATTGATTATTTCAATAAACACAAGGGTAATCCCAAATAGAGATCTGTAGGGGGAGATCTGTCCAAGATGTGCCCTTGACTTAGTTGCTTCTCCCTGGGGTGGCTTTAAAGGAGCACAGTCTAACAAGGTAATAATTACAGACTACTATTAGTGACAGTTAAATCATTCATGACTTGTTCCCCTTTGCAAATTGTTCCGGAACTGATGTGTGTTTCAGGGGATGTATTTGCCATTTACAACCATCATCCAGACACTTAGACAGACAGCTGGTATGTGGAGGCCCTTGGCCATCTCTTCTGATGATGTTCGGGTCAGATAAAGCTCAGATTCAATCTCACCTTTGTTGTTGATATGTTGCAGTGGCTCGATAATTGTATGCTATTATTTCTACCCTGGTGTGGCAACAGAAATCTTGAACAAAGAAGACTGAGCAGTGAAAGTGAGATATCCCTGTTCATGCCACCTTCCTTTGTCACTGAGCACATGGCTTACCAAGAAGACATGTTGTGGATGAAAATCCCCCCAGCTTGTTAACAGATACACAAATCAAGCCCCTATGTTTTGGTGTTCAGACCCTAAAGCACATGTTCTCAAATGCCATTCTGCGTTAGCTGATGAACCCCTAATTAGGATCACCAAAGACCTAATTACAGTAATGATTTAAATCACTCCATTCATGTTTTAAAAAAATGCAGCACTTTTCGTGGAACCACCAAGCCAGCACTGCCAAACCGGAGCAACCATGTCCTTCTTTCCCTCTCACCTTGTCACAGGCTGATTTAAGGGTTATTGCATCTGGCTTGATTCAAACATTGTACTCAGTCCAGCTCGTGGTTGACCACATATGGGTGTGCTAGAGGAGGGGGAAAACCAAGAAGCTTTTCCTTACCTCATTGCATTCCTAGTAATCACTTAACTTTGGCAGTCATCAGCTCTTGGCAGCCCTCTGTGTTCTCCAAGCACAGAAACAGGTCCAGTCTTGTGCTGGCAGCAGAGGCACTAACACCACTGCAGAGGGCAAGGGCAATGACAGAGTCTCTTGCCACCTCTCACCTGGTAAAAAGCAGACATTTCTCACATGGCAAAGAGTGTGTACCACATCTTTTAAAATAATGGTGTTCCCTTTCATGATTACTGAATGGTGAATCAGTAAGAGTTCATCCAGAAACTCACCATGAGGGCTGGGGTCTGAAGTTACCAGGTAAACCCTGGGCTGATGTAAATCAGTACGAGGGCACTGATCTTCATAAAGATATGCTGATGGACACGTACTGAGGATGATCTCTGTAACCTGAAATGATGAAATAAATCCAGATTCTTTGATATGGACACTGTAGACAATAACAATATTAGTCTCAATAAAATGATACTGAAGGTAGAGGTCCTTTTCAGTTTCTTTATTTGATTAAAGCGATTCTGGCTCAGTGTCTACTGCATATTATCCCATGATGTAACTGAATATGGAGACTGAAACAGAAAGCTGCTTCTAAGTAAGGGAATACTTCACTGGGGCTTTTGTTCTTATTTAGTACGGTTTAACAATTCCTTCCATTCACTGATTACAGATGCCTGAGAAACCTGAATGCACCCACCCTGCCTGGATGTGGCTATACTCCATGGCTCATCATGTTTGGAAGCACCCATGCTTGTAATGGGTAAGAATCCAAAATGGTAAAAGTAACCACTTAGGTCAAGTTCTTCTCTTCCTCAGATACACACATTAACGCCAGGATATTTGTAAGTGCCAGTGGAAAAAAATCTTTAAGTCTTTTTTTTATTGCGTCAAAAAGTCAAAGAAAAACATTTGACAGTTTGTGTGCTGCTCACTGCTAAACTCTAAATGCCACTGTTGGGTTTTTTCTTTCCTATATCATCCTCTGCTTTTTTTCAGGACAACTTATGATAGTAGTAGAAAAAAAAAAGTAGAGCTTTCGCAGTTTTAAACATCATCCTGTTCAATTAGATTAATATTAAATGTTTATTAAATAAGCTGACAGCATAGATGAGTATTAAGAATTGAAAATTAAACACTACGAATTAAATCTCTGCTGCAAGTGAAGCCAGTAAGAATAGGGTCAGGTCAAATACACCTAAGGGAAGCAATGATTTGATCTACTGATTGAATGGATGCAGATGTTTAAGGATATGGTCCTCATTAAGCTGCTCCTTTAGTCCACAATGAAATCTAACTGAAAAAGCAGATAAGGCTGAAGAGAGAATTCTTCTCCTTTTAAGAAAGCTATAAGTTATATATATATCACAAAGATAAAAAGAAACTTCAATTACTATTTCTTTCTTTAACTAGTGTTTCTAAATTTCTAGTTTCCAGAGTCTTGCAAATCCACTCAGCAAAGCTGGTTACAACATTTGTCATATGCTATGGGTGATAGGTATAATCCTATAATTTCCAATGCAATAATGAGAGGTTTAATTTTCCATTTCTTCCCTCTGTGAGATGGTGTCTGGCTTTGAATTCTCATTTGTGTCTGCATGAGTACACAAACTTAATCTGCATCATTGTGAAGTCAATACCTGCTCCAACTTCTTTTTCATTGTTAAAAAGCAAAGCCTGACCTGTAATGCAAAGACATAAGAAAAAAATTATCCCATCAGGAGTCTCTCTTCTTTACGTTAAATCTCCTCTGATATGAGGACTCATCAAAGGAGCTGCTAAGAGCCGTATCAGTTCTTAAAAGGTTGCTTTCCTTTCTTCTTCAGGACTTCTCGTGAAAAGTTAACAATAATTTAAAACTCCGTAAGCCAGCACATTTGCAAACTCACTCCAATAGCATGCATTTTTTTCTGAGAAACAGAATCCCTATCAAATCTGAGACTAATTCATGAGGGACTTAACACACAGAGAAGTCAGAGCAGCTCCTCCCTGCTGCCAGGGACTGCTGGGACATGAGAGCTGGATGATTTCCACCACCAAGGGAGAAGAGGGGGAGGCAAGGCAAAGGGCCAGGAAAATAGTCTTTGTTCTTCTCACACAGAGAAGATAGTATGGAGGGTTGCTATTCTCTTGTCTCACTATGGAGCCTTTCCATCTTCCAGCTACCCAGAAAGCAAGCTTTCTTTTTTCCCCTTGCCTCTTTCTTAGTAAGAATGTGGAGGTAGGGTTGGGAAGAGCTGAGAACAGACAGCAACAGCTTACTGTTCAAGTATTTCCTGTCCAGAACAAGCTGAAAACCTCAAAAGTTAAATACAAAACACATTTACCCGTCTCTCTCTTTATTGTGCTGAGAAATGGTTGTCAGTGTTTTATAACACAGAGTAAAATGCAACGGCTTGTCTTTAATGCTTGGAACCTCTTTGACTATATCAGCCAAGTAGGGCTGTTTATATTTGCACATGCTTGTGTGTGAATACAGCTGCAAAACTGCATTAGGATGGTGGAAAGAATAGACCAAAACAATTGGTTTTGCATCGAAAATGGTTGTACATGTGAGAAGGAGGGTTCTCAAATATCATTTTCCAACAATAATATCTTACTTCCATGTATAATTTTTATTACTTTTGGAGGAAAAAAGACCTCAAACATGAAAGCAAAGAGAGAGAAAAACTAGTTTAGCTAAAGGCTGAAGAGTTTTGCAGGGAAATATGAGCATATGTCATTCAACTGAAGCAAAACATCTCAGCAGTCCTATAAACAAATGCTTCACTTCTATTCCATTCAATATTCAATCTGATCCTTGTAAGCTGTCACAATGCTTCGTAAGAACTGTATTTTAGGATCCACACACCCCCATTTTCCCAAAGCAACCTGCTTCCTCTGAACTGCTTTCCAAGAACAGTTCACATTTTGCACCGTGACAAGTCCCTGAAGTAAACCATGCTGCAGTATGGGCAGGGAAGGCTAATCCATTGAGAACAGCAAGGTATGAGTTATTTGCACTTCAAATGATGAGAAAATCACAGTGGTACCCTAGTAAACTACAATTTAAAAAAAAAAAAAAACCCTACACTTTTTAACATCAAATTGTCCCATGATGAAACCTCTTGGTTTGGTTAGATAAACTGAGACATTGTAAATCACATTGGAGCAACCTGAAATAAATATTTTGCTTTCTGTTTTCAGTCAAGGATTTACATGTTTTTAAAGGGAAAAATAGAATTTTCCAAGACAAGTAGAAACACATTTTGATAAGCCCTATCATGGGCCTGAATCCATACCCATTTACCCTGATACAAATTGGGCTTAATCCCCGCATACAATTGCAAAATCAAATTCTGGGCCATTTAGGTGTCACTTTATACTCAGACCATAAAAAGTCCATCCTCGAGTTCAGTAATGTGGCCTAAACTGCTATTCCTGGATGCCATAAGCCAGCACTTCATATAAGGTTCTGGGATGCTCTAGTCCTCTTCCAGCTCAGCGCAGGACAATGCAGAAAAGACCATCCACTTCAAATTCTTTACTATGCCCTTGCTCATATAAAATCTCCAGGGTTTTCAGTTTACCCAGGGAAGGATTTTGAAGGAAGTCTAGAAAATTTTGATCTGCAGTTGAGAACAACCAAACACCCCTTTGGGTATGCAAGTATGCCAACCTCAATAATAAAAACAAAGACTTCTATTCTACTTCACAATTTCCCAGATCTATATAAGCTTTATCTAAGTAGATTTCAGTGCCCATTACTCCAAGGTAAAAGAGTAAATATATTTATGCCATTTTATATATGTGATTTCTTCTGATTTGTTAAAGCCACAGAAGCCACAAAGCAAATTTTTTAATTCTTGTTTTCCTCTTCATCATAAGTCAAATGGCTCTTCAAATCCCATTGCTCTTCCTGAGGTAGTTTTGGTATGCTGGGGTACAATCAAGCACAAGTAAAGTAAAACACAGTTTTCCTGAGCAGTAATAGACACTTATTTATTCTGGAACAGCCCCATGCATTATTAAAACCATACTACTATCACAAGTATTTTTTTTTAAAAAAGACACAGACCCATGATTGTAATTATGTTTATCTTTACGTACTATCTTGTTATCAGTACAACCTGCTGCCCTGCCATGAAGTTGCTTGGTCCCTGAAAATTTACCGACAAGCGCTAGTGAGGGATGTATGTGCTGACAAAGTTACTCATCCACACTACAGCCCCCACACCCTCCTTGGAATTTTTCATTATTTCTGAAACACTTTGCTTGCTCTTAGGATTACACAATTTATTTGTTCAGATTGGGAAGTCTCTTCCTGATGGGCTGCTGTGTTCAGTAAACAGCTCCCAACAACAAACAAGGATTTAAATAATCACTGTGTAATCAGTAGGCACCCAGCACATCGGATCTCATCTCTTCAAATCCAGGTAGCTGTCTGTCAAATCACAACGTTTATTACACTAAAGGTTAGATGCTTAGCTGCACCAGAATAAGCCTGCCTGCTTTTTAAGGAGTTTCAGTGAATTTACTAGAAAAGGGTAACAGATTTGCTGGTTTTGCACAGGTTTCTGCTGCAACATGTCAGGTTTGTCTTGAACTTAGCGTGAAAGTCTGAAGCAGCACCAGGAGTAACCATGCCAGAGTGCAGAGCAGCATTGACTGGCTATCTCCCAATCCGTTTTGTGCCTTGGAGGGAATATTAGACTAATCAAGTAATAACCCAATGCCATTCGGCCCCAATTAAACACCTTTCCGACAGCTGCAGCTAGTATCATTTGGGTTTGGCAGGTACATGCTTACTTGATACAAATACATCTGTGTGTAAAATAGCTGGTCCTAATTAAATTTTAACAGGAGGCCATAACTGCTTCAAAACTAGGCAAAATAATCATATTAGGCAGATAATTCAGAAATCTAAAATAGTCTCCTTTTATACTATTAAATCAGCTTCCAATTTTATTTTTACAGGCTCACTTATTTTCCACCACCTAATATATTATCTGAAACACATTTTTGAACCCCTAAAGCACTGCCAAGAACTTGCATTTGAGTTTAGGCAAATACTGATTAACTTTATTAAAAAGATGGGAATATTAACATGGGTCTGGAGGTTGTGTTATAACTTGGTGGCCACTGTGTCTTCTGGCTGCAGATGCCCAGAACCAACCAAGGAGCTCAAATGATAATGAAAGCAACCTCTGAGCTATGACGTGTTGTACACAGACGTCAGTGAGAGAATCAAAAAAGTAGCGGGGATGCAGGCTTCTTACACGCTATTTGCCAAGTTCTTTAATATGAAAAGATTCTTGGTATTAAATCAATAAAGGGGAGGTGACGAGTAGGTAGAAGGAAAACATGTTAGATGAGATAAAGAAAAGCTTGATTATCAATAAAGAAAAAATGGGCACTTAAAGTGATCACTAGAGTATAGAAAGTGATTTTTAAATTACTTATCTGATTAGTGGGAGCTAATCTGTCAAGTAGAAACAAATTCACATAAATATTCTGTAAATTAAATATTCTCTTGTCACTGAAGCTGCTTTCGATTGTTGGTGGGTTTGGGTTTTTTTTCCTCTGAAGGAGACAGCCTATTACATTGATTTCAGTGTCCAGAATGCATTCTGTAATTATGTACTTTTAATTGTCTGGCATTTTTATTTGTGTGAATTTCAAAGCCAGGTATTGACATGAGTTAGAAAGAGAATCTGATCTCAGATCTGAAAAAGAATCAGCTACAGTCCTGTTCAGCAGTGTACCAAAATACAAGCTGAAGCATGTGCTTAAGTCCCTCCACACTCAGTAAAGCATGTAACTTATGTTTAATCTTACCTCTAATAGGACTTAAACAAGTGCAAAGCAGCATGAGGACCTACACCTCTGTTCTTGTAGCTGTTGAAGGTGTGCACTGTGCCTTATAGATACATGCAAGAAGAAAGAGTCAGGGATCTCAGCTTATTAACATTTCAAGAATTTATTGCTCAGCTGCTGTTTGTTTTCTCTGACAACCAAATGTTATGCAGGGCACGTTTGCCAGCTGCAATCTGATTAGGTATCACCTTTTCCATAACACTGCCAGGCCAGTCAAACTGTGGCATACAGAGAGTTCAACCTTTTGTAGATCTCATAATAAACAACTTCAAGTTTCAGGAGAAAATCCGCGATAGAGAAAGCCTGACTACAGCTTGTAAATCAAAGCCCACAGATAAGATGTGAGAGCCAGACCTCTCAGAGTTGATCATGCTGACAGTTGAGCTTTAAATTCTTGCTTTATAAATCACTTCCTTACCAACCAGCTGCAAAATCAGGATTTGTAAGCCAAAGGAAAAAAAGAAAAGATGAGGTTTTATTTTGGATTTATTGGTATGATTTGTAAATCTGTTGTAGGACTTACAGATCTGATTTAAGATTTGTTAATCCCATTTAGGATATGGAAATTTTTTCTCTGACTTACCACATACTGAAATACTTTAGTAAAAACCAAACTAAAAAGCACTGTTTAAAAGGATGGTGTATAAATCAAGAGTTTGCAGTTAAGATTTGCTGGCAGGTCCTATAAATTGCACAGTGCGTTTGTAACTCAGCCTCTTACAAGGGCAGATTTATAAATCCAACTTGCAAATTGTCAGACAACTATTATGGGCTCAGTTCTAATCTGAGAAACAACAGACGTGCTTCACTGTGCTTGAAAACCCTCTCCTTTTTCCTTTATCGCCCGCCTCTCCTGCAGCCATCTCACTTGCACCAAGGGGGAGCGAAGCACCATCACCAGGGGAGGAGGGAGGGAAGAGACCTCCTGTATCACCCGCACCCTGCAAACAAATAGCCAAGCAGGGAGGAAAGGATTTGGGGAAGGAAAAACAGGAGGAGAAGTGTCGGTTACAGTTTGCCCTCCCTGTTACACAGCCTTCTGGAGCAGCCCGAGTCAAAGGCTCCCTCCTCAATTTTAGCTGCTGCTTGGGGCATAAAGACAGCAGGGAGTCCTAACTAATTCCCAGGTTGCCAGGCCTCAGGCACAGTGAAAAACTAAACTTCACATTCAAGGCAATGGAAAACTGGGCCTAGCAGGAACAAACTAAAGCAAGTTGAGGAATTTTTTTCTACGCTGCCAGTGATGCCTGCCTGCCTATCTCAAATTACAGTGAGGAACTTCTGGGAGAAACCCTGGCCCTGTGATGGCAAATATCCCATTGATTTCACAAGGATAGGATTTCACCCTATAAAAATGGCATTGGCCAGATTCACAGGAATGCTCTGCCTGCTCCACACGGCCCTGGTCACAACAAGCAGCTGTATCTCCGTCTCTGCTACGCACTGCGGCAGCCGCATCTCCCCCGGGAAGGAGAACGGGGACCCAGAAGCAGGGGCTGCAGCAGCATCCCATGGCTCTGAGCCGCCGCCAGCAGCTGCGGCTGCTCTCCCCCCAGCCCTTCACATGAAGCAAGCTCAGAAAGCAGCACCCCTCAGTAATTATAAGAAAATTTACACGTGCACTGGGAGTTAGTATACTTCCTTTTAGGCAGTTTTACAGTAGCTATCAAGGTTTACCCAGAAGCTGAGGGTCCTAAGAGTGAAATAATAGTACTATTTAATAGCACTATTTTTCTGCTAGAATTATTGTTTTTTATACAATGTGAAAACTGTGTATGATAAGAAATGGTTACTCCTAGGGCCTATGCAGGAGATACTTAAATGCATTAATGCCTTTTGAATTTTTCTGAGTGTCAGGCTTCTTTGACTTTATAGCTATTGAAGGAAAAGGAAAAAGTGATCTAAAACATTTTATTCTCTACCATATTTGAAATTTGGTTCTAAGCTTTCATTGGTGACTTCCTATTCTCCTTTACTGCAATGCTCTTTTCCCTTGAATTGCTTGTTGCCTTGGATTTCTTACAAAATAAAATAAATACAAGGATGCTAACAAACATAAATTATACAATTACTTCTTCCATTCTTGCTGGCATTCTAAAGTCAAGGACCTGATCATTGCAAAACTCTGCAAATACTCGTGTGCGTGTGTGTATATATATATATATATGAAGCTAAATTTTCAGGGAGTTTACATTAAACATGCAGGATAAACTCCATGTTCAACTGAATCTAAGTACTATTACAAGGGTAACTGAAGCAAGCAGTGCAATTAGAAACAGGAAAATTTGCTTTCATAGCTTTGTGCCTAACTGAATACCCAATTCTACATGCAAAATATAATCAGAACTGGAGGATGGGGTTGAAGGAAAGTGGTTAGTATTCTATAATATGCTAAGTCAGCCCTTTACAGACTATACATTTAAAATGTATGAAAATCAATTATCTTGAAAACAGATGCCTTTTTTTCTTTTTCATTGCATGGTCCAAAGGATATAGCCTCACTGTCCCCTTGTGCATGTGTCTGGCAGACACAGAGACCTACAAAATTCTGGCCTTTTCCCTTGTGTTTAGCCTAAATGAAAAAGGGTAAGAAGAATACACTTGCAAGGAGAAAGAGTTTGTGCGAGGTCTCTGAAAGTCAGTCCTCATATCAGTGGTGAGGAATCGTAGCTACAGTTGGAAAAACACTGTAAATAATTTTTTTAACAAAGGGACACTACAATTTAGTAGAAATAGAGTCTTTTCACATCATTATCTTGCAGGTGACGAATGAAACAGACCTCTCCCGCAGTAGTCTGACTGATGTGTTGCAATGCTGGAAATCACTGCTATTTTCCTCATTCCTTCTCTGGTCTCCTTTGGAGAACACAAAAACAGTTCTCCTACTTCAGTAAAACACAAATTTGGACTCAACCCAAAGAGACTGCTTCTACATTGGAGGCAAAAGGCACTTCACAATGTGCCCTGCAGTCCCAGTCTCCTCATCCACATCAGGAGACTTGATAGAGCATAGGCCCTGTCTACCTTCTTGGGTTTCCTTTGAATGGAGAGACACAGAAGGGACAGGAATGCCCCCTGAAGCAGGTTGAGTATGTGCGGCACAACTGGACCTGGGAACTATGAAACTCTCTGGCACCCCAGGCAATACAATGACTGGGCCAGGGAGAACAACACAGGCAAACCACTGAAACTAGTGGTCTTCTTCGGGATAAAAAGGATCAGTTGCAAAGATATCTTGGCAAAATCAAGGTAAATAAAAGGGATTTTCTATAGCTGCAGTACAAAGAGAGCATTGCAAAACCATAAAATCTGTAGCATGAGGAGAGGAAGCACCTTATTGTGGCTGCAATTTCACAGGTTTGTGGAGCAATGAATTTCAGCTCTCAAAGGACCAAAGGCCTAACAGTGAACATCTTTTATTTGAAGTTTAAGTTAAAAGATTTAAGTCCAAAGTTAAAATGAAGATCTTCTAAAATTCTAAAATAAATTTCCAGTGACAAGTGGGGTCCCTCAGGGGTCCGTACTGGGACCAGTGCTGTTTAGTATCTTCATCAATGACATAGACAGTGGGATTGAGTGCACCCTCAGCAAGTTTGCAGATGACACCAAGCTGAGTGGTGAGGTTGACATGCCAGGAGGACAAGATGTCATCCAAAAGGACCTGGACAAGCTGGAGAGGTGGGCCTGTGTGAACCTCATGAGGTTCAACAAGGCCAAGTGCAAGGTCCTGCACCTGGGACGAAGCAACCCCTGGTATCAGTACAGGTTGGGGGATGAAGGGATTGAGAGCAGCCCTGCGGAGAAGGACTTGGGGGTACTGGTGGATGAAAAGCTGGACATGAGCCGGCAACGTGCGCTTGCAGCCCAGAAAGCCAACCATATCCTGGGCTGCATCAAAAGCAGCGTGGCCAGCAGGTCGAGGGAGGTGATTCTGCCCCTCTGCTCTGCTCTGGGGAGACCTCACCTGGAGTACTGCATGCAGCTCTGGAGCCCTCAGCACAAGAAGGACACGGACCTGTTGGAGCGGGTCCAGAGGAGGGCCACAAAAATGGTCCGAGGGCTGGAGCACCTCTCCTATGAGGCCAGGCTGAGAGAGTTGGGGTTGTTCAGCCTGGAGAAAAGAAGGCTGCGAGGAGACCTCATTGCGACCTTCCAGTACTTAAAGGGGGCCAACAGGAAAGATGGGGAGAATCTTTTTAACAAGGCCTGTTGTGACAGGACAAGGAATAACGGATTTAAACTAAAGAAGAATAGATTTAGCCTAGACATTAGAAAGAAGTTTTTTACAATGAGGGTGGTCAAGCACTGGAACAGGTTGCCCAGAGAGGTGGTAGAGGCCCCACCCCTGGCAACATTGAAGGTCAGGTTGGACGGGGCTCTGAGCACCCTGATCTAGTTAAAGCTGTCCTTGCTCACTGCAGGGGGGTTGGGCTAGATGACCTCTAAAGGTCCCTTCCAACCCAAAGCATTCTATGATTCTATGATTCTAAGTGTCAAGAGCACCATCTGATCTGCTCCAGCATCAGCAGAGGAAAAGGTCAAGAGAGTAGAAATGACAGAGGATAAAAGAAGAGGCAAGAGAGAGAAACCTCCCGGCTTGCCTGTGAAGAAAGGACACATACCTACCAGACTACCAGCAGAGAAGCAGACCACAAGCCTTCCTTTTCCTGCTCTAACAATACCAGGTCTAAGAAGGTAAACAATCTGCAATTAGTTGAATAATTTCTACACTTGTCCTGCGTAAGCTTTTACATTTTATCAGTCCATTCACTTCTGATTTCAGAATAATGAAACTAACTTACTCACTACAAATATGAGCAAAAACTCAGGTCATTTAGGAACAGTATGTACACAAAACAATATAGTTTTGGTATGGACAAGCCCCTACATCCATCCATGTTTGAATTCAATCAAATTCAAAGTAAAAAGGAGAAATTCTGAGGAAAAGACTGTAAAACTCTTTTTTTATATGCTTTCATCAACAGTGGCAGCAGTAAACATTTTTATTGAAGGTTTCAAAGGCTATGAAAAGACGTAAAAGTGTCCTAATAAATTTTTGATCAGAAATTTCCCTTTTACTGGGAAATTTCAAAACCCACAATTGCAGTTTGTCATTTACCCTGTTACATTTTTCCAAAGGTCATTTCAACAGACATAATCAGAGATGACAACTCCATGGGAGCAGTGGAAATTAGCTCAATATTTGTATCATTGATGAAGTTCTGAGTCTGCTGGTGGAATTGCAATAAGCACATTTCATGTGTGCTGCTTACTATCTGCAGAGCAAACTCTTCAGGTAAATCATCTGATCTACTTGTTTACTATCCTCTTCCCCTATAACTGCCTGGATAAATAAAAACAGGTCTACTGAAAGAGTTTGAATTTCAAGTAGGGACTGTAATTAAGTACCTGTCCTCCTTCTGGAAAGCACTGGGCCTTACAAGTTTAAAACACCTGAAGCCTTCACCTGTCCACATATAGGGTTTCACCTGGGTTTTATAGTAAAGATGCCTCACTTGCTGCTTATCAGCAGCCTGAGGCTGAGCCAGGTTTATGGCAAAAAGCTCATTGTCAGCCTGCAAGCTGATATTCACCTTTCCCTTGAGGGCAATACTTACTCTGCAGCAGAGGAACCCAACACAGGTAGACCGCTGCTGTGTTGACTGCACAGTACCAAGGGGAAGTCTCTCCATCCAGCCAGATACGGGACTGACCCCAGAAATCACACCTACAGGGAGTGTGTAGGAGCCAAATGTCTTTCTGGATTGCCTCAGAAGCCCACTTCAAGTAAGAGTTTTTTACTTCAATTCAGTTATGCCACAGTGCAGAGGTGACACAGGCAAACCTAGCATGCACCAGCAGAAACAAAGTTAGTAGTCCTGCTCTAGTCTGGCCAGTTATTTTTGAATAATACAGCCACCGCAACAGAAAAGGTCAGGCTGCTCTTGGGTCTGGCATAGGAGTAAGACAGACAGAAGTATCTCCATAGCATCACCATTGGTCTGAAACAGCCACTACCACTTCCATGCAGGGCTTGAATTGATACAAGCATCCCCCTTTTTCACATTATTGTTTCTATCTCTTCCTGCAGTTTCACTTGAGTAGTATCTGAGCCACCAGTTTGGAGGCTAGGCTTCCATCTCTTCTGTGACACACTGATCATATGAGGCTTCTCTTGCGTTACATACTTCACTAGGAGACTGAAGAGGAAGAATGGAGATGGAGATTGGTCGCAGGATCGGGAGCGCAGGTAGTGTTTTCCTCAATCCCGTCAGTGGCAGCAAGGAATGCTGAAAGGAATGGGAAAACTCACCTGATTAACAGGTGGCTCAGAGGCTGGTGCCATCGGTGGAATTTTGGGTTTTTTGATCATGGGGAGGTCTACACGGCACCGGGCCTGCTGGCACCTGATGGAGATCGGCTGTCTCCAAGGGGGAAAAGGATTCTCGCCCATGAGTTGGCGGGACTCATTGAGAAGGCTTTAAACTAGGTTTGAAGGGGGAAGGGGATATACACGGGCCCGCTAATGAGGGGCCCAGGGGCAGCACGACAACGTTGGGGGCAAAATCGATAGCCCGGCTTCAGTGCATCTACACCAATGCACATAGCATGGGCAACAAACAGGAGGAGCTGGAGGCCCTTGTGCAGCAGGATGGCTATGACATAGTCACCATCACGGAAACGTGGTGGGACGACTCTCATGACTGGAGTGCTGCACTGGAGGGCTATAAGCTCTTCAGAAGGGATAGGCAGGGAAGGAAAGGCGGTGGGGTGGCTCTGTATGTTAGGGAGTGTTTCGACTGCATAGAGCTTGACAGTGGTGATGACAAGGTGGAATGCTTATGGGTAAGGATGAGGGGGAAGGCCGGAAAGGCGGATGTCCTGTTGGGAGTCTGCTATAGACCACCCAACCAGGATGTAGAGGTAGATGAGGCATTCTATAAACGGCTGGCAGAAGTCCCACAATCGCTAGCCCTTGTTCTTGTGGGGGACTTCAACTTGCCGGACATCTGCTGGAAATACCACACAGCAGAGAGGCAGCAGTCTTGGAAGTTCCTAGAGTATGTGGGGGATAACTATCTAATGCAGCTGGTAAGCGAGCCTACCAGGGGTGGTGCCCCGCTTGACCTGCTGTTTACCAACAGAGAAGGGCTTGTGGGAAATGTTGAGGTCGGAGGCCGTCTCGGGCTTAGCGACCACGACATGATAAAGTTCTCAATTTTGGGTGATGCTAAGCGGAGGGGCAGCAAAACTATTACCATGGACTTCCGGAGGGCAGACTTTGGCCTCTTCAGGACCCTGGTTGGGAAAGTCCCTTGGGAGGCGGTCCTGAAGGGCAAAGGGGTCCAGGAAGGCTGGGCCCTCTTCAAGAAGGAAGTCTTAAGGGCGCAGGAGCGGGCTGTCCCCGTGTGTCGTAAGACCAACCGGCAGGGAAATCGACCGGCCTGGCTGAATAGGGAGCTTTTGCGGGGACTCAGGGAAAAAAGGAGAGTCTACCACCTTTGGAAGAATGAGCGGGCAACTCGGGAGGTGTACAGGGATCTTGTTAGGTCCTGCAGGGAGGAAATTAGAAAAGCAAAAGCCCAGCTAGAACTCAATCTGGCCAGTGCTGTAAAAGACAATAAAAAATGCTTTTATAAGTACATCAGCAATAAAAGGAGAGCCAAGGAGGATCTCCATTCTTTGCTGGATGTGGGGGGGAACATTGTCACCGAGGACAAGGAAAAGGCTGAAGTACTTAACGCCTTCTTTGCCTCTGTGTTCAACAGCCAGACCGGTCATCCCCAGAGTACTCAGGCCCCTGAGCTAGAGGATAGGGATGGGGACCAGAATGGAGCCCACATAGTCCAGGAGGAAGCAGTTAATGACCTGCTACGCCACCTGGACGCTCACAAGTCTATGGGGCCGGATGGGATCCACCTGAGAGTACTGAGGCAGCTGGCGGAGGAGCTCGCCAAGCCACTTTCAATCATCTATCAGCAGTCCTGGTTAACAGGGGAGGTCCCTGATGACTGGAGGCTTGCCAATGTGACGCCCATCTACAAGAAGGGCCGGAAGGAGGACCCGGGGAACTACAGGCCTGTCAGCCTGACCTCGGTGCCGGGGAAGATTATGGAGAGGTTCATATTGAGCGAACTCCACAGGCAAGTACAGGTCAACCAGGGGATCAGACCCAGCCAGCATGGGTTCACGAAAGGCAGGTCCTGCTTGACCAACCTGATCTCCTTCTATGACCTGGTGACCCGCCTGGTAGATGATGGAAAGGCTGTGGATGTCATCTACCTCGACTTTAGCAAAGCTTTTGACACCGTCTCGCATAATATCCTCCTCAGGAAGCTGGCAGCTCACAGCTTGGACAGGCATACTCTTCGCTGGGTAAAGAACTGGTTGGGTGGCCGAGCCCAGAGAGTTGTGGTGAATGGAGTTAAGTCCAGTTGGCAGCCGGTCACGAGCAGTGTTCCCCAGGGCTCTGTTTTAGGGCCAGCCTTGTTCAATATCTTTATCAACGATCTGGATGAGGGGATCGAGTGTGCCCTCGGTAAGTTTGCAGACGACACCAAATTGGGTGGGAGTGTCGATCTGCTCGAGGGTAGGATGGCCCTGCAGAGGGACCTGGACAGGCTGGATCGATGGGCCAAGGCCAACTGTATGAGGTTCAACAAGGCCAAGTGTCGGGTCCTGCACTTCGGTCACAACAACCCCATGCAACGCTACAGGCTTGGGGAGGAGTGGCTGGAAAGCTGCCTGGACAAAAAGGATCTGGGGGTGTTGGTAGATAGCCGGCTGAACATGAGCCAGCAGTGTGCTCAGGTGGCCAAGAAGGCCAACAGCATCCTGGCTTGTATCAGGAATAGTGTGGCCAGCAGGAGCAGGGAGGTGATTGTCCCCCTGTACTCAGCATTGGTGAGGCCGCACCTGGAATACTGTGTCCAGTTTTGGGCCCCTCACTACAAGAAAGACATTGAGGTGCTGGAGAGTGTTCAGAGATGGGCAACAAGGCTGGTGAAGGGTCTGGAGAACAAGTCTTATGAGGAGCGGCTGAGGGAACTGGGGTTGTTTAGCCTGGAGAAGAGGAGGCTGAGGGGAGACCTTATCGCTCTCTCCAACTACCTGAAAGGAGGTTGTAGTGAGGTGGGTGTTGGTCTCTTCTCCCAAGTAGTTAGCGATAGGACGAGAGGAAATGGGCTCAAGCTGCGCCAGGGGAGGTTTAGGTTGGAAATTAGGAAAAATTTCTTTACGGAAAGGGTGGTCAAGCATTGGAACAGGCTGGCCAGAGAGGTGGTGGAATCACCATCCCTGGAAGTGTTCAAAAAACGGGTAGATGTGGCACTCTGGGACATGGTTTAGTCTAGTCTACCCTTGATTGGTTTAGGTGGGCTTGGTAGTGTAGGTTAATGGTTGGACTGGATGATCTTAAAGGTCTTTTCCAACCTAGACGATTCTATGATTCTATGATTCTATTCTATGATTAAAAATACAGCCAGTTGTGGCCTAGACTTAGGATGTTTTAGAACAAGAGTCTTAAATGCAGTGTAGTGTCTGCCACATTGTGTACCTGTACCTTGGAGATGAACAATATCATTCACACAAGGTAGGCACAGGACAGGAAAGAATTCATCTTATGGTAAGAAAGCATTGCGATTTTCTGTGTAAACCCAACCTTTGATGTCAGCCTTGCTCTGCAAGAGTCAGTTTTTCAGGGTTCATTGTGTTGGATTTGTTCACTTATTTATTTCGCTTAGGATCTCCTGTTGGACTTCTCTCCATAGAAATTTTGCTAGCCAAGGAGGACCACAGACATTCCTTCTGCTGAAGACACTTTGAATGTTCTGTACCATTGGTGCCCCATCAACTACACAAGGCCTGTCACACCACTGCAAGGCAGAACTCATGAGCTAAATTTATCCTCATCCTAACACAGGAAACTCTACTTGAATCACAGACACTAGTGGGGTGAGACAGTTGGCACAAAAAAGTAGTCTGAATTCTGGCATGGCTATCAAAGACTTTAGTATCTATTCTGTATCATATTTTAAAAGACATGTCTTGTCTTAAACAAAAACAAGAGCATGTCATCTAATTCAACTGCCACCCACATTATCACAATGCTATTGCTCTCCTATTGCTGGTGCCTAAAAAGACCTTCAAAGCCAGGTGAGGAAAGCAGATGTATCTCCACATGTAAATCATTGTGCATGGGACATCCCAGGGAGTTAAATGTAATTATCCCCTGCTCTTCCCAGGACACCAGAGAAGAATGCTGAAGCTCTGGCACTTGATGAAGCATGACCAAATTTTGATGGCTTCAGGAGTTACACTGTCAACTGACCCAACCTAGTCCATAATGTGAATGCTTTTGGTGCATTCCAGTCACAACTGCTAACTTACTTCTCAGTGAAAAAGATTGAAGTTTGACAAGCTTAAGGTTTAGCCTTAAACTTTTAGCATTTTTCATTGTACTGAGATGGGCTAAAAGCACAAATGTAGTCATGGCAGAATAACTTCTCAGGTCATCATGATTTACTTGTGACTACTTGAGCCCCAAGAAGTGATGTGGCCTTTTCCTTAAGCTTAAAAGTCTGAAAATATTTCAGAAGTTTCACTTTACTAAAAATTGGGGGAAAAGGCTTTAACCATTACAGAGAGTGAAATAATAAATGGATCGATCTTTACTAGCAAACAGTGGTAATTAGGTCACACCTCATTTCTTTATTACAGAAAGGCTTTGGTGTTTAATCACCGTTATATAATCTTTTAGTCTTCTCCAATGTCTGTCTTTATAGATACTGCAGACTTGGGCCCTGCACCTTCAAATGGTTCTGCGCAGGAGGAACCCCACGATCAGCTATTTGAATCAGCTACAGGATTCTGGCTTTATACCATATTTTCCTTGTACAATCTGTGTTCATATAATAACACAGATAAAACTTCCTGAAGGATGCTAAGGGGAAAGTTAAAAAATTAAATATCTCTAAATGAAGACACTGCTACAAAAATGAGAGAGTCTGAAATCTCTAGTAAGACAGAAGACAAAGCATGGCCTATGGCATAATACCATCTTGGAGAACATCCAATTGCCCACTATTGTCTGAGGACAGATGTACAATCCACCAGATGTACCATGTGTTTGCTTTAGCATGGTTCCACTGTTCATTTTTTGAAATAAGCCTTTGAAATCCAAAAAGAATGGGAAACATAATGAATGAGTTCTAAGAGAAATAAACAATGTCAAATCCTCTGAGCCTATGATTTCACTCCATGACAGACATTTTCTTAAGGCCACTTTCTCTTAAAAGAACTAGGAATGTTCCTATTGGCTCATAAAAAGTCAATCAGCAGCCACTTATGAGGCCAGCAATGATAAAATCCGTAAGACTTGCTCTAACGGGAATCTTGCTTCCCAAAGACTTCAAAAATCATTTTGCTTCACGATGATAAGTACAGGGACAAAAACGGAGAGATGCTGACTGTAAGTTTCCTTAGTGAGACAAGACGAGTTCACACTTCACCACCCAATAGCTAATAGCTCTCTATCAAACACAGGTTTACCTTCTCTTCAGGGGTGCTGGGCCCTGCTACTTTTCATAAGGAAAAAGAAAAGCAAGTAGAAGTGTTAAATGTTTATAAAACCTGAAGACATTTTAATTGGAATAAAAGCAGCTTCATGGTGGGGAAGTGGAGGAAGAGTAACAACTCCTTAGGCTTTTTAGTGCATGGAAAAGAAGTTTCCTTCCTAATCACAGACAGTAAGATCTAAGGCCAACTCAAGGGTCTAATGCCAGCACAACTTTATATTTTAGAAGTGGAAATGCTTTACCAGGGTGTTTTCCTAACCTCTAAGGCTCCCCACTGAGGAATCAGAAAAATAGCCAAAGCAAACTTAGTGGGACTGGTTTCATAAAAAATGAACATAAACTCCAAAACCTCTTCTTTCTTTCACACGTTTGCCATTTTTGATAAACCTGAGGCAAAACATTAGGTTCAGCCTCTAAGCCTCCTCCTGCTCACACAGCTAAAACTGCAAACCCACCTGAGCAGCCCTTTCTCAAGTCCTTTAAGCCCCCAGTGTCTGCAGCATAGGCAGAGTGGGACAAGCCCTACCTCAGGACTGTAGGCAGTGAAACCCACCTACCTGGACCAGCTTCTGAGTAAACGTCATCATTCCTAGGTCATTGAAGCTTCTTTTTCATTTCTTCAGGTGCCTGGCTATAGTCATCACATTTATCCTCAGGTAAGACAGGGAGCAACATGCTGCTGCCAAAAGGAGAGGTTGCCCCTCCTCCTTTCTGCAGGCACATCCCCACAGCACACACAGTCCTGCCTTCTCAATTTCAGCAGCCCTGGCGCTCTATGACCTCTTCCCCTTTCCTCTTTTTTCTTTTTCTTTTTTTTTTCCTGCTCTTTTGCTACGCTAGCGTTGGCCATTCAATGTGCTGAACAAAGTGAAAACTGAGAGTGGGGATGGAGCAGTGAATGCAAGAGCAGAACTGCACCCTTTGGCAGCTGCAAGCTGCTGGAGCAGCACAGTTATCTTGTCAAATAGCATCCTTGCATGACACACTCTTTCAACTTCATTAGTCCTCAGGTCCCATTTCACAAGGTGTCATATGATTATTTGGTAGCGAAAAAATAAAATAAAAAGAAGGTCCCACAAGCTCCGCAGAAAAGAAACACTAGAAAAGATTGGCAATACTAAATAGGAAGTTGTCAGCAGTGACTGAAAAGAATAACATAATATAATGGAATGAAACTCCAAAAATCCTCCTTCTGATTTTTCACAAAGTTCCTGGTTTTCTGTTCCCTTCACTGCTGGCTGCATAAACACAAACCTTTTGAACTCATTCTGCTAGCTGAGCAATCAAGAGAAAGGGAGGAGACAAACAAAGCCTTCACAACAGAGCACTGACAGCACTTACCACACACGACCGTATCATTATCCATGGAAGGATGGCTTCATGCCTACACCAGTTGGACACAGAGGATGTGTCTTGTAATAACATTTCTGACAGAAAATGTCCATACCAGCAGAATTTATTTCCCATGCACAGAATGAAAATAAAAACTAAACCAAAAAAACCCTGCAGGACTCAATGGAGAGAATCAGGTATTTCTATGGTCCGGTACATCCCATCCTAAAGTACATGTTCGAAACTGGTCTTGTCTTAAACTTGCCTATTTTTCTCCATTAGGATAAACTGAGATTAGGCTGGCTAGCTCAGGCGTAGTGGTTTACATTGCAAACATTTTAAGTGAAATAAACCTCACCCCATATGTCAGGTAAGGTGCGATGATTGTCCAGGTCCGTGACATTACCCTGTGGCAAACGTGGTGTGACTCAGTCGAGGTTGGACCCCCATGAGCATATCCAAATACCTTCCCTCTCCATTTCTTAGCTCTAGATTTCCCAGTCTTTCTCGTTTGCATCCCTCAAATGCCTCCTTCATCACAGCTCCTTTCACCACATATACTCTTCTTTCCCATTTCTCTTCTAGGGATGCTTCCTCCTTTACTATTGGCTTTCACTGTATTAAAGGGTATTGGGAAGATTTTTCTGTGGGCCAGAAGGCAAGGAGGTACGTGAGACACATCTGCTGCAGAGCCTTCTGAACTAAAAATCAGTAATCTGTGATGGCAGGTGTGGTGGTTAACCCTGGTTAGATGCCAAGTGCCCACCAAAGTCACTATCACTCCCCTTCTCAGGTGGACAAGGGAGAGAAAATATAACAAAGGGCTCCTGGGTCGAGAGAAGGACACAGAGATCACTTGGCAATTATCGTCACAGGCAAAACAGATTCGACTTGGGGAAAATTAGTTTAATTCATTACCAATCAAAACTGCGTAAGGTAATGAGAAATAAACCCAAATCTTAAAACACCTTCCCCCCACCCCTCCCTTCTTCCTGGGCTCAACTTCACTCCCGATTTTCTCTACCTCCTCTCCCTAAGTGGCGCAGGGGCATGGAGAATGGGGGTTGTGGTCAGTTCATCACGTCATCTCTGCCACTCCTTCCTCCTCAGGGGAGGACTCCTCACTCTCTTCCTCTGCTCCAGTGTGGGGTCCCTCATGAACTTCTCCAATGTGGGTTCTTCCCACAGGCTGCAGTTCTTCATGAACTGCTCCAGCATGGATCTCTTCTATGGGGTGCAGCCCTTCAGGACCAGACTGCTCCAGCGTGGGTCCCCCATGGGGTCACAAGTCCTGCCAGCAAACCTGCTCCACCATGGGCTCCTCTCTTGATACGTCCTGCCAGGAGCCTGCTCCAGCATGGGCTTCCCATGAGGTCACAGCCTCCTTCGGGCACATCCACCTGCTCCGGTGTGGGGCCCTCCCTGGGCTGCAGGTGGATATCTGCTCCCCCATGGACCTCCCTGGGCTGCAGGGGCACAGCTGCCTCACCATGGGCGGCACCAGGGGCTGCAGGGGAATCTCTGCTCCGGCACCTGGAGCACCTCCTCCCCTCCTTCTTCACTGACCTGGGTGTCTGCAGGGTTGTGTCTCTCACATATTCTCAGTCCTCACTCCAGCTGCAGTTTGTGCCCCATTGGGGTTTTTTTTAACCCCTTCTTAAATATGTTATTCCAGAAGTGCTACCACCATCACTGATGGGCTCAGCCATCGCCAGCAGTGGGTCCATCTTGGAGCTGGCTGGAATTGGCTCTATCGGACATAGGGGAAGCTTCCAGCAGCTTCTCCCAGAAGCCACCCCTGTAGCCCCCACCCGCTACATAACCCTTGCCACGCAAACCCAGTACAGCAGGGGACTCAGTGACTCAGGCAGTGCATTCTGTACAAAATTTTGCGTTTCACACAAAGAGTACATTTTTTGTATGCTAATTTCCTCCTTTCTTTAATGGAGGGCCAATATATACTGTTAAAGCATTGCAGCATTACCAGAATCATAAAAATGTATTTATATCTAACGTCCTCCAATTGCCTTGTAAACTCTAAAAGTTAAAAAAATGGCCTTTAACTGAACACAATGAATGAGTTTTGAACACCCACAACTGAGATGTAAATACAGTTTTCTTCTGACAGCTTATTCATCTGTTGCTGCCCTTGTCTCAGCACTGCTACCCCAATAGTAATGTTCCATATCATAAACTAGGTGGCCAGTACAACCTACTCAATATAGGCATTAGCCTGTACTCTTTAAATGCAGTATATAGAAAACCAGTGAAAGAAATAGGGAGGAAATTACGTTTGGTTTTGTATCTAATAGAGTGATTTTCTTTATAATGGTTCTCTGGACCCCATTCATTTTATCATGGCTTTAATTTACATCAGGAGATAGTCAGAAACCATGCTGTTCCCGAAGGAGACCTATGCTAGAGTCTTCTGCCTTCGCAACGCAGTGACATCCAATCCATTTTAAAGGGCATCATGGGAGTGCAAACACACTTCTCTACTTCGAGAGAGCTTGTTCTAATGACCAAACTTCAGAAACATCTGACATACAGCTCCGTGCCTAAGAGCATGTGAATATATTAAATGCTGTTTATAAAAGCAAAGCTGTGCTAAAATGCCTATTTGCCCCCTGCTGCTTACCAATATTAAAGATTAGAGCCAATTGTTTTGTATACTGAAGAGCCTATAATGGGTTCTAGAGAAGAACATGTCAGCAAACTAGATAAGGTTCCTATTAAATTTTTGTTGCTGTGGACTGCTGACTTTGGTCATTATACACTTAAATTGAGTTATTGTCATTGTTATATAATGAAACAGAGAGCTTTTTGCCTCCAGTAATGTAGCATACCTTTTAAAGAATGGGCTCTCCTGACTGATTTATAAAATAGTTCTGTTTGCATTACAGTACCAGGCTGTTGGGTGTTTCAAAGTGATTTAGATGAACTGTCCTAAGAGTTCGTGTGTATTTCAAAAGACAAATAGCAGAGTCTTGTGTGAACCTGCTTCCAATAATCTTTGAAATTTATTGAGTGACAGTGAAAGACACAGCAAAATTACAGCCCTCTTCTCTCCCATAATCTAAGAATGTTTCATTCCAAAGAAAGTGTGTTTAATAACTTGTGGGGTTTTTTTAAATTCCTGTTAATTATTTGTTCAGATTAAAAAAACAGGACTTGTCCTGATTTCCTCATTCCAAGAATATTAGTCTTTCATATCTCAGCTTTTTATTCTTTAAAAAACAGTTACGATAACACTTCTAAATTTGAACAAAGAATGTGAACAATGGAGAGATCAGATGACTGTAAAAATGAACTACTTCTCTCCGAGCTACTTTTTTAAACAAGGTATACTGCTGAGAGAAACTGTAACCATTCGGTTTCACCATTGTCTTCACTGGAGCCAGGATTTCATTCTGCACATTTTCCACAGCTTTTTTCCCCTTAAATGCATCTAATGGCAGTTCAAGACAGGATGAAAGCATCTAGGCATATGCTATTTTACTTAAATTCTTTTAATTCCCCATGCCTAGTCTCTGAATAGCTGCTGCATTTTAAGAGAAATTCCATGGTGAGTGGTAAAGAAACTGAAATCAGCAGATGTAGGAATATTTGACTGGAAGACTCTCATTCCCAGCAGTCTCAGACAACTACACGTTCAAGTGATACAGGCCTATGCTAAATATTTTCTCAGCCTTCAATTTGCTCGGCTAAAGAAGACAAGGTCTTTTTGTTTGCTCTCTACTCCCCCAGTCATCTTCTCTGCAGCTTTTCTGGCTCCAGTTACCTTTCTCAAACACAGGTCACCAGGGTTGTACAACAATAGTAAAGACATTCCTCATCCAGTCGCATCCACCCTTCCCTCCCTCTGTTAGCAGTTCCTCAGCAGACACATCCAAGGGCTGAATTTTCTTTCTGTAGCATTGCACCATTTCTGCTACTTCTACCATTCTTTGATCAAGCAAAAACCTCTTTTCTTCTCTCTATTCTAATGGTGAGATCCCAAATCATAGAAGAAAATCTTTATATGAGACCTTTGTACTTCGAATTTTAAATTCCATCCCATTTCTGTGACCATAGTTCTCAAGGTCATCTAGTCTTGCCGGTGTCATATTATGAACCTCATCTGCATTAATGATGCCTCCTCAATTTATACCATCAGCAAAATTCATTTGTGTTCTAAACATTGAGCCTTTACACAGACATTAACATAAAGATTGTAGGAGATATATTCCAACAGTTTTGCCAGAGGAAGTCTAACAGTAACCTCTCCCTACCCTATATCACAAATACGGCTATCTCCTTTTTTAGCCAGTTCCTCTCCTGACAGGTTGGGGTTTTTTTTACCATCCTCACTATCAAATTTAACTAATAGGAACTTCATATACTATTTTACTGCAATTCTGATTAATTAGGTATATTGTATGTCCTTAGCCTAGAAAATAATTCATTGTCATTCATAAAGGAGAAGGTGAGAGGATAGGCTGGCAGATTTCCATTTTGGTAAAACTTTCAAAACTCCCATTCAGACTGAGAACTCTGTAGACATTCCTTTGTCTGTCCTTCCATTCAGACTGAAAGGCAGCAGGGCCCTTCAATTCAAAGTAATTTTCTATTAAACTCCTTTCTCAATCAACTTCCCTTCATGCAAAATTAAGCTTAAAATAACATCAGCATTAGCTGGTTCAGTGACTATTCGGGAAAAAATTAGGAAGACCACTCTTAGAAATAAGGTGGTGATGGACTTTTTCACAGCTTTTGCTATCTAATTTATCTCTCAGAAGTTAAGATTTAGTCAAATAAATATATTTCCAGTGCTATTTATCTTTCTAAAATCAATACTGTATCCACAGCTATCACCAAATCCAGCCCTGACAGTCCATTGCCAGTATTATGGGTTTTATCATCTTTCTCCAAAATAATTTTGACTCCAAGATTATTTTATCCACTGTCTTTGTTGTTTGGTTTTGGGGTATTTTCTTCATTTAGAGTTTATGACATGGCTAAATACGGAGTGAAGGTAATATCTTTGATTCTTACTTTTCTGATCGTTTAGACCTTCGTATCTTTCACTGTTCCAGCCATGGCCACCACTCTTCTCTCTGTGATACGCAATTTCATTCTGTACATTAGCAGTTCTAATGCCTCCATTTGTTGGCCCACACTCCTTGTATAGTTCGTTCACGTATTCCCTTGTGGCCAGCCTCAACCCCATGCCTACCTACTAATAGTTCCTTTTCTTTTTCTTTATTTTCCCACTTCCTGATATCCATTTGTCTATCTAAGAAACCTGTAATAAATTATTTAGTAATGATAATCTTGTATAAAGATTATATAAGTTTCTTAGTCATCATATTCTGTCATTTTACAGTTTCAAAAACCTTTCTATCATTTTTGCAAATCAGAAGCTAAGTACCCCAGTTGCTCAGATGAAATCCACCTACAAAGTATTTTTCTGTGAATGTCTTCTTGGGACTGAACTTAAAAAACCTTCTTAAAACACCTATCTTTGATCCATGATTTGATCTTTGTTACCTTGTCATTCTTTGAGCTTCTTTCAGGGAAATGAAATATTTCACTGAAGGTCACCCTAGTCTCCTCTTTTTTATTGTTTTGATCCATTCCAGCCTCAATCTGGATATATCATTTGTTATATTGTGGTAAACAGGTAGTCAATTTGAAAACTGCCCAGAAGAACCATCTGTGAGGGTATTGAATATAGTTTCAAAAATTTGTCCCTTTCTTTAATGCCTAGACAGGAGCTGGTTTATTTTGAAAATCTGCTTTTTTTTTTTAATGGTGGCTGCTGCAAAACTTGAAAATCCTGACATAATCACTAGCATTCGTCTATAGTGACAAAAATAAACCTCTCCAATATGCTCAGTTCTCTGTGGCTTTATATTTTTCCAGCAAGCATTCTCTTCAGTAAGTCTCACATTATTTAGCATTGCAGATTCTGAGGCATTCCCATCTGTTCATGTGACTAACAGATATAGTAAGTGGATACATCTGTAGTTTTAACAAAAATTTGTGGAGTTCCATGAATGTTTTTGAACTGCAAATGGCAAAATCTTTTGCAAGAGTCAACAAATTATAGCCAGTTTTACATTTATAAAAATATATATAAGAACTAAAAGGTTATACACTAAGACTTAGTAATTAACTCCAATCTATCAATATTCATTGCCAATGACATCTCCACCAAGGGACCCACTTAAATCAAACAACCTTTCTTCTGGAAAACACTTCTACAGAACCACCAGCCTTAGCAGCCAACACATTCAGGTTTCACCAGACCAGAGGCAGAATGAATATGACACAGGAGTTCTTCACTGAGAATGAGTTTTCACAAGAGTGCTGAGCTGGTCTAACAGCTTCCTACCACTAAAAATATGGTTCAGCTTTCCCCTTTTTCTCCCTCCCAGCTGTGTGTACTTACCACTCCCTTTGTGCTAGCTCCAACTGTTTGATGAGTCAATTCAGCTCACTCAGCAAGCAAAAAAGGGAGATAATTTTCTGCCTGTTGAATAAGCCGAAATGTCTCATCCAGGGGTCAGACTGGCTTCAGAGGCAGCAAAAGAAAACAGAGAGGATCACACAGCCAGAGTGCAACGGGAAAAGGAGACACAGGATCTCCTGTGCTGACAAATTAGCACAACCATCCTCTGAAACACACATTTCTTGTCATCCACATCCCAACATTAAAAATGGGACTGACAACATACCATCTTCAGATATGTTCCAGGTACTCCACTCTCCAGACGCCACCTTGCTAAGCTCAGGCAAACACCTCAAGAGTTTGATTATCTGAACACAAGCAAAACTCTATTGTCTAATCAGTAACTGAGATACTCATAATTCTCACATCTCTCTTTCAGACAGGATAGTCATAAGTATTCACTTAATAATTTTCTTTTAGCTGAAAGCTACATTCTCTGATGGTCTGTGAAGAATTTGACCAATTCCATCACACAAGATCCTCTTTCTTAGCTGCAAAGATCATTAAAAATCCTTGAAATATCTGCCTAATGTTGTCTTACCTGTGTAGTAGTGGTTTTATTTGTCACAAAGACAGTACAGGATCACACCTAGCAGTGGAGATGTTCATACACTAACATCCTCTTTGAAATGTGTTCCCCACAGAAAAAAGTCAGGGAATCTTACTTTAGTGGGTTAGTTTGAAGAAACAGTATTACCAAAACACGCCCTTCGACCCTTACTGCAGCATCTATTACACAAAACAGGAAAGCTGGTCCCTATACGTGAGGCCGCACCTCAAATACTGTGTTCAGTTTTGGGCCCCTCACTATAAGAAAAACATTAGGGTGCTGGATCATGTGAAAAGAAGAGCAAGGGAGCTGGTGAAGGGTCTAGAGGACAAGTTTTACAAGGAGCAGCTGAGGGAGCTGGGGGTGTTCAGCCTGGAGAAGAGGAGGCTGAGGGGAGACCTGATCACTCTCTACAACTACCTGAAAGGAGGTGTAGTGAGGTGGGTGTTGGTCTCCCAAGTAGCAAGTGATAGGATGAGAGGAAATGGCCTCAAGTTGTGCCAGGGGAGGTTTAGACTGGATATTAGGAAGAATTTCTTCACAGAAAGGTTCATCAAGCATTGTAACAGGCTGCCCAGGGAAGTGGTTGAGTCCCCATCCCTGGAGGTATTTAAAAGATGTGTAGATGTGGTGCTTAGGGACATGGTTTAATGGTGGACTTGACAGTGTTAGGTTAACAATTGGACTCGATGATCTTAAAGGTCTTTTCCAACCTAAACAATTCTATGATTCTATTTTATCTGTCGGTCCACGGCTCACTGACTATTGTATTTCATGCTTTGTTTATTAAGAAGCTAGAGGGGAAGGCTGGCCATTTCATTTGTGTGAGGAGGTGCTCATTGGGTCAAACAAAACTCTCTGGAGGGAGTGGGGGCTCTGTCCCCAAGCACACTGTACTGGGAAAACCTTCTAGATCTCAGGGTGGGCAAAACAGACACCCTGAGAAGCAGGGGCAGGCACATGACCAGAGGTCAGATCAAAGACCAGACTTTTTATATAGTGTTTGCTGTAACCTGGGAAGCCACTAAAACACAGAGCAGAGCTGGAGGAAAGAATCTGTCCTTCAAGGAGCAACGGTTAAGAGAAATAGCTGTTTTCAAAGCTTTTGATTTTTGTTCTTATGTAGCAGACTCGAATTATTTCAGTTTCAAAACTATTGTATTCGAAGCTGTGTTCCAGTAAACTGAAGCTTTTAGATACTCAATGCTCTTTTGTGCTCACTGGAGGAGAAAAGTGCAGGCAGCTCCACCTCAGTGCTCTGGCTCACTGTGCATCCTGTTGCACTTAGAACGGCATGCTGTGCCCATGGCTAACCACCCGTGCTAACCCCATGCTAAATCCTGACATTCCATCCTTCCATCCGCAGAGCAGCTTCTGCTGTGTCTTACCGTGACTGCAAGCAGTCAGCCTCCTCTGGTAAAAGACCTGCCCATCAGGAACATCCTTGCTCCTATTCCCTGGAAGGAGTTCCAGCTTTGCCCTGCATCCTGCAGGCAAAACCCCAGCCTCTCTGCACCGGATAATCTGATATTTCACTCCAATCTGGGAGCTCGGCATGGCATTTATCACTGCATTAAATGCAACAGCTTTATTTTTTTAAAATAAAAAATCCTAAAATATTGATGCACTTCAAACAAGACTGCAACAGGCACATTCTAAAACTAATTAAAAATATTATTAGAGGAGTAAAAACTTTTTCATGAATAAGCTTCCTGTATACTTGAGAGCAAAATATCACATACTGAAGGGGAAAGTAATATTAATGTTTGAGAAAGACAAATTTCCTAGTCAGCAAAAATTTGCTGAAGTTGTATACTTTTTACAAAGAAATTAATTCATTGAGCTACTCTGGAATCCTTTATAGCTAATAATTAACAGTCTAAAACCTTATTTTCATTCTGTAATAAATATAGGAAGCAATCAAGATAGATGAGACAAAACTAGAAAGGTTCGTTGGATGATTTAAGTTGAAGAAGTTGCTACATCAATATATTGTACTCTAAAAAGGGCATGCATCATTAAAAAAGAAGGCTCTATAATTAATATGTTTTCATACAACCTACCTTATTTCCCCTGAGATCACTAACCAAACCCTTTTAAAAATCGATTAGTTCAAGCACTTAGCGTAGTACCGCTTTAGATAGGAGCAATACAGATATTAGCTGAATTTAAATTACAGCAACTTTATTTTTAATTACTTCCCAAAATGCCAGATTTACATATTATTAAATACATTTCAGTGGCAGAACTGACCACTAAGCATTTTTGGACAGGGCCAGAAAAATTAATTATATTCTTTATAAAAAATTCACTTAGCATTCAGAACATCTGCATTGTTGTCAGGAATAATAAATGTGATTAAGCTTGTATAAATTTCACTATATTAACCAGTACAATAACTCAATAGCTTTGCTGAACTGAGCTGATGCTATACATTGCAACACTGAAATACCTAAGTATAATGTAGGGGAGTTATAGAAAAATGTATAAAGGCTGGAGGGAAGAACTGTGTCTTCTCAAGGACAAATTCACCTTCTTATGCTGTCAGTACAAGGAAATTTCTGGAACTGAAGAATTTTAACAGAAAGGTTTAATCACAGTTCATGCACTGTTAAGACTTAGCAATACAGTTGTCCCACTAGAGTTAATATGTTAATATGTTGTTCTCAGAGTTTGGCTGTGTTTATTAAGAAAAAAGGACTTGTAGAAGAATATGGTTTATATTTTGAGGCACTATGGTTGGCTGAACCTGGGGGAATTGTGTAGTATCCCTGTGCCGCTCTATAGGAGGTTGATGAAACAGGAATGGTGTTTGACCCATACGATGAAGACGTACTGCTAATACTTGACACCTGCATCCTGAATAAAGAACAAAATATAAGTAGCAACATTTCCAGGTAAAAGATATTTTTCTCTTAACAAGGTGAAGCTCCAGGCTCCAGACCACTGTCTAGCTCAGGCAATAGATCACCCTAAACTTCTCTCAGAAACCTGATACCTGGTGCGTGCCGCTGGCAAGACAGGAGGAGCTGGAGATGGAGCAGAGATCCCAGTCTTGCTGCTCCATTACATTCTGTGAGGATTTGCTCAGTGTAGGAAAAGGAGATAGTGAAGGCATAGGCCTGGCTGTGCAAACTAGGCATCACAGTTCCCCTAGATGCAAGGGAAGGACTACGGGTACTTGCAGAGGACAATTTCTCCTACTTATATTAGACTCCTTAAAAAAGGACAAAATGAAGCACTCTTTGTGGTACCTGTTTCTCTGTCTATTGGCTACAGATGAAGCTTAGATGACAAGAAAAGATGACTTGCCTGTATTTAGATAACATTAAAGAGTCCCTATCCTGGTATTAGTTTTGCATTATTCCAAACAACTACACAAAAGAACAGCAAGAGTCCTGTGGAAAAATACCCACACTCTCCAGCTTAAAAATATAGTCCTTAATAATTAGAGAGGCCTACTTGAGAACATCACTGCTCAAGTGCAATGTAGACAATATGCAAACAAGAAGGAAGAATGGGGATATGTGGTCTTTGTGGCTGGCCAAGTCAGCAAAGACAGATGATACACAAACAGCACCATTCCATGGAGTCAAAACTGAGGAAAGAAAATCAAGTAACACACATGCTTATTAGAATGAGAAAGTGTCTTGCCAAACTTGGTATCTTCCATTAGACTCTACTAGATAACATTGTCTCTTCGAAAGTTACCAACATCAGAAGCACCCAGAGACCTCAAGTCAGCTGATAGAAAAAGGAGAAATTATTGAAGGAGTGTTGCAAGTAGAAGAATCTATGCAACAATGCCATGCAATTCAGAGGATGAGGCAGAGGCTAAAGTATGAGGAAACATTTATAGGGATCCAAAAGAATATTTGAAAGCTTCTTATCCTTTTAAAAAAATCCATCTCAATTAGTACAATACCTCTTTGAAGTATCACAGCAAAGAACATTTTGTGGTGAGGCAGCTCCCTGCTGCCATGTGGGGGGAGTGTTGGATGATTTCTTTACTTATGTTGTGGCCATGAGGAGGCAAATCAAAAATATTTCCATCCACAGGCAGCAGCTCCTATATGAAGTTGTAACACAGCCATTTCTGCAGCAAAATTTTCAAATGTCCTTGCAAGACATGGTAATGCTCTATATTAATTCACTAACTGAAATTCAAAGGATAACTGTAATAAGGTATTCCAGGGATTAGTTAAACTATAGCAAACTGGTAAGAAAAGCAGAGATTAACTCTTGTATTAGTCTACCGAAGCTGAGGTTCCTCCATTCTGCTTTGTCTGGAAGACTGACATATATTGTACCCATCAGTGTCGTAACTGAGCACCTTTTGTACATACAGAACTTGAATACAATGTTGACAGAAGCAAAACACTGTATAATAAGTCCTGTTTCCTGCAGCACATGGGCTCAAACCATTATCACAAACCTTCGCTTTGTCCTGAGCCAGGACAACGAAGGTCCTGGCTTAATCTCTAGATAAATCTAGAGATTGTGGTCCCATTTCAGAACTTGTTGCATTTCACCATGTACTTCCCCACCTCTGGAGAAAAGGAAAGCCAGGGAGATAAGCTTCTCGCCTGAGTAGCAAAGAGAGGAGGAGGCAAAAAGAGACTGGAAGCTCAAGATACCCATCCCTTCCCCCCATGTGGGAAGGCTCCCTCTGTTCCTTTTTCCCATCTCTTTCCCTTCCAGGCCTGGGAAGAAGAACACAAGACACTGCAATTTGTCCCATTCTCAAGGATTGAATAACATGAGGTACTACAGGAAGATCCGCGGAGTAACAATCCTTGCAGGGCCTTAAAGGTAAGGGGAAAGACAGGAATTAGAGTAGTGATCAGCACTGCCTTATTGTAAACATATGGTGAAGAGGTAGCATTATTGGTAGAATTACAGCAGCATACACAGATGCACATACACATGCACACATGCACACAAACCATGGCAAGGGGCAGAGGGAGTTCAAAAATTAAAAATGAGCCCAAAACATAATATACTCTTTTTACAAGCAAATATTCACATTTGGGGGCCAGTCTCAAATTACAGGGCCTGACTCATGATTTTTGAACCTTTAGTATTAGCAACACAGCTTTTTATGCTGTAATTATAGCACTCTTAATTAGATTGGGAGATTGCTCCAAGATTCCTGAGACACCTTCTGTAACAAATATAGACACCCTCAGGGCAGTCATATACATTTATGGAAACAGCAATTTAAATAACAGCTATAAACAGATCAAGTGGGTCTGGTGACATCACCACAATGAAAAATTATTTTTGACAGCACCAGATGAAAAATTATTTTAAAAGGGAGTCATCCTCTTTTTTTTTTTTTTTTTGGCTATATCAAAATGCACTCAAAATTGCAGTTGAGAAAAACAAATACTCTTCTTTCACTCATCAGCTATGGCATACTTTCTGAGTAGAAGGTTACAAGGAAGTTGTGTTACACCAGAAATAGTTCTACACACCCTTGTTGCATCAGTAGGAAGCTATTTAATGCAACCCTGACACTGTAGTTTTTGCTTCACTTGCTGCATGCATGAAGTTATCAGTTCTCATGGTGAGATTTTAAGCACATTCCTATTTGCTTTTCTTGTTTTTTACTTCTCTTCTAGTGTTTTCTTTGCTAGCCAAATCTGGTTTGGCTTTAACAGATATGAGACAAAGATTGCATTGCCTTGCCAAATTCCCTCCTACCAAATTAACAAATTACAGAAGGCAATCCTTTTTTCAGTAGACCTTGGTTGTTTTGCTTGACCTCCAGCAGGTGTCCAATTAAGTCTGAACAACTTCTATGATATTGCCTTTCTATTGATAGTTCTAGAATTAAACTGATGAGATCTCTAGAGAAGGATCATCAGTGTTACACCTTTCGTCTTTAATTACACCAGTTGAAGATGAAGGAATGTACCAGAAGGATCCCAGCTGGGAAGTAGCACAGTTATTAGATAGTTGATAATTTAATATACACTCTGAATTCTGATTATTTCCTTTAAACATCTGAAGACCTTTCAACATATCTTATGACAAAATCTTGTCTGGACTCCTTATAGTCTGTTGAGAGAAATAGGCATGAATGTAACTCCTTTCATCTTCAGGAAGAGGTATAAAAGAGGTCAGATAATACTGCAGAAGTGCCATCCTAAGTGGTCAGCATGAATGATGCTGAATTATTTTAGTATTGCACATCTAAAAATTATTTAGGCCTTGCCCAAAGCCAGCTAAAGTTAAGTAACAGTACCAGATTTTCTTCAGATATCTCAAGCTAAGTAGGAACACGCTGACCTGTTTTACTCAAGTAAACTCACTGACATATGAACAGTGCCTTTGTTCAGTCCTCCAGGGCTTCCCCTGGAAAGGAAAAGTTATGTATCATAGCATAGTGCCAGTGCTCCTTCCTTCTAGACTCCAGTGCAGCCAAAGTGAACTGCTGAAGAAAGCATGTCCTCTGCACCAGAAACTAAAACTCAGATCTTCTACTCACTTATTTCATAGGTAGGCACAGCTCAGAAAAGGGATGCTTTGGTGCGATTGTGTGGGAAGCTTGAATAATCCTTCCACTGGGCATATTTTTGTGCCATATTCTTATGTTCTTATTGATTTGCTGTTTCTCAGTTGTCCAAAAATGAGCTGAGTAGCTCACAAAAACAGACAAAAATCTGCTTAAAGAACATGTACATTGAATCGGCATGACACAGGAGAAGGACTCAAACACAGCCATTGAGAACTGAAAAGAAAGTCATGGGTGATAGCACTAAGGTCTCACAACTTTTTTGATTGGTTGCACAATCCTATAAACAGCAAATCCACCCACAATATTCTTTTACTTCTGTTGTACAGAGATGATCATCTTTTGTACCAAGTGGCAGGATTGGCTAGTAGTAAAAATATTAACCAAGGGATCAGAAAACAAGAATTCTTCTTTCTGCTTCTGGAAATCAGAGTGTATTATGACATTTCAGAGAAATAGTGTGATGCTTGCTTCATTTAAGTTGTAAAGAAAGAAGAGCCTGCACTTCAAAGTAGATATTCTTCAGTGTCATGTCCAAAGTAGTCAGTGCTAATACTCATAGTTAGTTTGAGGAGCATGAAATAAGACCCTGCATAGATGCACAGCAAGTTTTACAGAAACATGTACACATAGCTGCAAGTGCCTTACACTCTTCTTTTGATTCTTCTATACAGAAAATAATCTATTCTACTATTTCAGCTTCACTTTGTTATCAATTATAAATGTTTTACAGCTCAAGCACAAGATCAGTCAACCGAGGGGCTTAGTAAATGTGTTATTTATACAGTTATTGTCAAAATGAGCTTCATTGCATTACAGAATGTTAAGACAAATGGTTGTGCCCTTTAGATTCATTATAGATGACAAAATACTAAATAAATCTTAAATAGGTATTCACCTTTCATCACACAGGAACATAAATGGTTAGATCTTATCAACAAGGGAGTCTTTTTAATCTTCTTCCTTTATTAACTGCAGGAAAAAAATGATTGTTGTTTTTCCTGCCTTTCTCTTTAAAAAGTCTTGTAATCCTTGTTGGGGCATTAAAGAAGATCTTCTTTCAAGTAAGGAACAAATCAATCTCTAGTGAAGGAAAGCCTAACTAGCTTTACTGACTCTGGCCTGCCAGGTACTATCTCTCAGTGAGACATTAGTTAAGCGTCAAAGGCAAGCCAGCTTTTTATACGGGTACTTTATTGTACACAAGCAAGGAGTGAATTATCTTATCATCTGGTCTTGTAACTTCCTCTTTCATTGTGCTGCTACAGATAAAATAAAAGACTTAGGACATAAATGTCATCTTTTGTGTCATTAACCCAAAGTCTATTAGAATTTTATTAGAAAATAAGTACTAAGAGAGTACAGCTACATTTCCTCCCTTATGCTGTGCTAAATTGCTTGTGAAAGTGATATATTATGATTCTTACATTGCATCCATTGCAAAATATGGAAGACAAGCCCACATACTATGTACATTAAATGGTAATGGCAATGAAGCAATGAACATCTCCCTAAATCTCCAAGCAGGTTCTACAAATTTCCCTTTTGTGGGTTACCAATGTTTCCATCTAGGACTAAGCAAATGGTACTAGCAAGCTTCCGTGTTGGTATATCCAGGTCACAAGCTATTAACCTTTTTTTTTTTTTTGAGACCAGGTTTTAACAAAAATCCACCAAAAAAGAAAGTGCTGCTATATTTCTCTGCTTGGGGCAGGCAGTTCCTTCATTATTAAAAGTCAGAAAAGTCTTCAGAAAGAAAATACATTTCTGAGCCAAGAATTTAGAGGCTATGAAATGTTATTAAGGTTTCCACAAAAGATAAAAGGTCTCAGTTTGGGTTTTTAAAAAACACATATTGGAAAGCAGAAGTCAGGAGGGATTCAATTTATTCCTGTGTAACTGGTCAGCACAAGGTTAAATAAAGAGGTAAGTTATGCACAGACTTCAGGCTACCTCCTCAGGGGTCAGTTTTACCCAGAATGCAACACACAAAGAAACTACAAAGGATGGACTCAAAAAGCCAAAATGGTGCATTGGCAAGTAGCAGGCTTAAGCCTCCCTATCGAGCTCTTTGCTCACAGGTAAACTTGGCAGTGTTGAATTTTCTAGATTAGTGAAGAAAACACCCTAATTCTTATAAGATGAAATCAAAGTCCTGCCCCTCCGGGTGACTGCCGCAAGTCCTAGGCTTCACCTCCGCAGCAAGCCACAGAGGACAGGTGTGGGTAAGGTCAGGAGCAGTTCCCAGACACAGCTAGCCAGTCTCTCTCCTCCACTTTGAAATTATCCCGTTCTCCCAGCAGGACCCAGGTAGCCTCTGTAAAGAGCCCATTTCTAGTTCTCCTGTTCCCATGGCTGCGGACGGTGATGATAGTCCACGAAGCTTTCAATCTGCACAAAAACAGCACTGGGAGAAATTAAAGCTCTTCAGGCTGGAACTGCTGCTGCAGAATATAATCAACCCATCCAACACTGGCAGCTGCTTTCCAGTCTTTGGAGATTTGAGCGTGTATAGTGGGACACAGATTTCAGAAATGAAAACAGCCTGCGGGTGGGAGCTGAACCAGCACATTTTCAATCCAGTCTTAGTTCAGTTTAAACGGGGACTGAAGTCCTTCTAGTTTGGGTCCCACTTGAGGCCCATAACAGATCATGATCATGTCCAGCAATCCCTTGAAGCATTTAACACTGAAAAATAGTGCATTTAAAAATAGGAATGGGAACGTGACAAAGGCAAAACCTCAGGGTGCAGTTCAGCCAGAGGGATGGTCCCTGCTCCCCCAGCAGCACTGGCACCCTTTGCACTTGCAACACAGCACCCAGGGTCCTCGTACTCCTCATATCTGGCTTGAGAAGACGGAGAGAAACTATGGCACTGCGTGGCTACTGCTGTGCTCTGGAAGTCAAGCAGAAGAGAGAGGAAAAAATAACCCCCCTGCTACATGCTTATATCCCAGATGTATGGAAATTCATACACATTTATACAGTGATGTGCCCCACAGGACTGCAAAGGTCCAAAAGACGTATAAAGGGCTCTGCTGTAAAAAAAAAAAAAAAAATGCATTGCTCTATCATAAGAGAAGGGAGACAAAAACATATAGCTAGGTGAGTACAAAAAGTACCTGCATTGACAAGGACCCACGAGCACCTGCCAAGCAGCATCATGGTAAGGAAAAAAGGTCTTCTACCCACACTGGGAAAACCCAGGGTGAGTGAGAGTCAGAGGAGTGGTGGGAGCAGGAGAGGCTTTATGTGATGTGGCCTTGTATGCCCTACAAGGTAACGACAGTCCCCACACTCAATAGCACCCCAGCAGAGACATCGCTTTATGGTCAACTCAGTATTCTGAAGTGGTAACTATTTGCTGGTTCAGTCCCAAACTGGGTATAATGATTTCAAAGTGATGCTTCAGTATCAGTTCCTCCCCCAGTAAAAAACAAGGCTTTGAAGCAGTTACTCAGAGTTAGTGCTAGGATTAGCTACCTAATTTTGAAGAATTAGCTACCTGATTTTGAAGAAATGAGGGGATAAAATACACCCATGTATGGAAGATGAGATCCTTTTTGCGTCATAATTAATAAATCATACATGATTCTCTTTGTCCAGAGACACAAAAAGTAACTGGCGCTTCAAAGGTACTGGCGTTGCTGTCATTGTCAGAAAGGCTGTTTGTGAGCATGCTTCGTCAAAGGACATTTCATCTCTGCATACGCACCCTTCGCATTCTGCTGCCAAAGCAATGTCAGGCTGGGTCATATGCCTTCAAGGCAACTTTAACTTGGGCACCTTTCTTCAAAAGTCATTAAAAATGATTTACATTTTTCCTACCTAAATCAGCATTTTTGGTATCGTTTGTGTCAGTGCCAAGTTCCCCTCATTCTTCACCTCTATTCTGGCCCGCCTTTTCCCTCCCCTGTGCGCTCCTGAATACCTCTTGCATGCCAAGAAACCCATGTTGATGAATGCAAAGTTTGTTCAGTTTAGGAGAGGAACCTATATTGTACAGGCTTCTATGTAACCTACACTAAAAATCTATCTAGTGTTGGCTTAAATCTTTCATGAATAGGAGTCATTTTTCTCAATAGGATACTTTCTTTACAAATGGCACATACCCCAAACTTGGACTTCAGCCATTTTTTTCTCATTACATTTCTTAACTCATATTATGCAGTTTATGCCAAGATGACAGAAAGTGACACACTATGATCTCTATCCTGCCAGGAGGAGGCTGGAACTTGATGCAGACTTTTCGATTTTGAACAAGCATTCAGGTACTGTGGTGATTATTTCACATTGATTACTGTTCTTTACTGCTGACACTATTTTCCCGGATGAGTTAACTTTTTTCCATCCATGTGCCTCATCAAGGTAAATTATTAAACGACTCTGTTTGAGGGCTGTTGGTTTGGTTTGGGGTTGTTTTTCCTTTCTCAGAAATACATTAGATTTACCATGCATTAAAGTGTGCAGCAGAAATCACAGTACAATTTCAGGAGAAATTATGCAGGGAACAGGCAAGAACAGCACATTATTCATATCACATAGAACTTGATAATAAGTTATTGTTCCTCGCTCTCAGAGGGGTAAACTGAGCCATGAGAAGTGATTGCTGAGATATTCCGATGCTTCTGCAGGCACAATGGTGTGAGTGTTTCCAATATGGCTCAGCATACTGTCTTCACTTACATTTAATGCCAATGCCAAGCACACGACATGAGGCCACTGAAGTCCTTTCAGATGTTGATGACTCACACTCTTTAAATATGTCACATGCCCGGACAAATCCACCTTCCCATAGAAGGCACCAAATGCCATTAGATGAAGCAGATGTTCCTAGCTAACCTGACCGTGACCGTGAAGTGACCCTCATCTATTTTAGTTTTATCAAATCATCAAAGGCTCCTGCTCCTGCCAACGACACTTGGGGCAGGTGATTCAAAGAGGTCATTATATAATGACCAGCTGCCTGAGCCAAATGAGTCAGAAAATACTGCCTCCAGGGGAGCTGGGCTGTTCCTGAGGGAAGAGGAGCCTACAGGAGCCCAGCAGACCACAGCATGGGCAGTGCCCTCTCTACCAGGGTGCTGACCCAGCACATCTGAGAAGATGGAGCCCAGTGACTGTGACAGCCACCAACCAGCTGGTGACAATCGGACAAAGTGAATGACTCAGACAGGGGGTCCATCCAGGAAGACCTTTTGGGAACAGTGGGAGGCAGGGATGGGGACCTGACTGGAGCACAGGTCTGGGGTCCCTCCAGAAAGTCCCATCAAGAAGCCAAGACAGAAGAAGACAGAGCTACCACCAACATGACCCAGCCAGGACTGGGGATCTGTGCTGAAATGAGGCTCCTTTGCCCATGGGCAGCGAGTGCATGGGTGGTGACAGCAACAGACGCCTTTGGGAGCCCTTATGGCCCTGACAGTGTCCTTCCCCTTTCAAAGGGCAGTAAATGCCAAGGTTAGCCACCCACCTTCCAGGATGCTTTCTTAGTGTCCATACACCAGAACACAGATAGTCACAAACATCTGGAGGGTAGGACCTTCAGTCAACCACATACCACATCATACCAGATCACATATCAACCACAGCTGCAAGAACAGAAAGAGATTAAAGCAAAGAATAAGTTCACTCAGTGTTTATAATTTTGTTCCAGCAAGATCCTGGAACCCCAAAACTTAGCAATACAGCATTTTATCATAAACAACCCATAGCTCACTTCCTGAGAAAAGATGTCAGAGCTGCAATCACATAAGTAGTAATAATGTCAAAATGTGGAATACAGAGGAGGTTGTACTCCCAGATAATTACTCAGTAACCTTTCAGAAGCTTTACATATGAATTATGTTGTGAAACAAGAGGTTAGTAATGAATAAAACTAGCTGATAAAGAAGTATTGTAGCAGTTTATTAGAAACGTGGACTGTGTCAAGCCCCTTACTGTAATCATGAATGGGATAACTTCTGTAGCTATGTGAGAGCAATTGGAGCAGATCACTGCACAGAAAAGATCCTTTTTATGGAGTGCTCAGGCACTTAGAACCGCTCAGCCAACAGCCCTTTTCTGCTTGGGTGCCATCTCCAAGTGCTTTATATTTTGCTGTCACAGACTTACACAATCTATGCCTAAAATTAAGATGATGGTGTCTGTTCCACATCAGGGAAGTGCCTAAATGTAGCTTTCAACCCCTATATTTAGGCACATTGTTTTTCAAAATTTATTCCTCATCTAGTTTACCAAATATTCACCACAAACACCTCCAGGTTATCAGTAGGGAGGAATATGCTTTGATATATCACATCTCCCGCTGCCTTTGAGAGTTTTACAGTACCATGGTACCTCAGCAATCCTGGTGTAAACAGGGACAGCTTCCAACAAAGGCAAAATCAGCAATTACCTTGAGCAACAGACCTCTAAAAAGTGCAAATTTCCTATGAAATCAGGGGCTGATGCTGTTGCTGCAGAGGAAGGATGGGGCTGCCTGGGGTAGGCAGCTCCCTAGCATCAATTGCTCCCCGACCTCAGGTCTGTGTCTCCCTCTGCTTCCTCACCCTGCCATCCCCATCCCCTCTGCAGAGGCAGCCTGTCCTCCCAGGGGGCAGATCCTACTGCCGGCGCTGCCCAGAAGACCGGAGCAGGTTCTTGGAGCGACAGGCAAGAACCGCTACGCTGAGCTTGGTGAAAATTTGCTGATGCGAAAGCAGTCTTCAGTGATACCACACTGCATGCCGCTGTAACCCCAGTAATAACTGACTTGGCAAATATCTTTTCCAGACAGCCTACCTCAAAAATGGCAAACAGACTCTCTTTCTGTATTGTTTACCTGTTAGAGAGCAGGGAATAAATGAAGCATGCACATGCATGTGCACAACTTTTGTGTATCGGGAAAGTTACCTGTCCTTCACTTTCTCATTTATTGAACTCTTATTTTGACAGGTTCTTGCACGCATGCTTGGACAATTTTTAGAAGTATCATCAATCTAACTGCAGTTGAGTTGCTCTCTCGCCCCCCCTGCTCAGACTGTGACTGAACAGTTTCTTTTAATAAATGAGTGATATGGCTGGGTGTTATCAACCTACTGTAACATTTAATAGATATTCAGAACATATATTAATCAAAAGCAAGTTTACAAAGGATTCAATCCTGCAAGGTGTGGAGAACACTCGACTCTCCTTGAAGTCAGTGAAAGCCGAAAGGTTGAGATTTTTGTCCTCCCAGGTGCTGCATTACATATGCCAGGTCTTCCTTTTGGACATGAAAAAACTGAGCACAGTTTTCTGAAGCAATGCATGTGCTATATAGTCGGTTTGTTTTACCACTACCCTGTTGCTTGTGGACTGAAAAACTTCTTTTTGTTTTAAATGCTGAACTACAAAAAAAGAAGCCTTCCACCAAATTTATCCCAGGTATGGAAGTCTGCCCTTAAACAGAACTTCTGCATTTTCTCTGGCTGCTTTGAATCAGAGAGATGTTGCTTGGCATATAAACACCCATATAGAAAATAAAAATGTTGGCATTCCTTTCCAGATGCAGAAGTCAGAAAAACTTTGTGAATTAAAACTTAACCAAGTATGTAAGACCAATAACACAGCTTCCTAAAATTTAGCAACCTATTAAAGTGAAATATGGAATTACAATTAAGATTAATGGGAGCCAACTAGAATGAATTTCAATTAGTTTTACTTTGAAAGCATGTGGGCTCCTTTTCATCATTTATGTGAAATTATCAAATCTAACCTCATTATTGTTGTTTCTTCCCTATCACATCAAATATAAAGAATGCACACAGAAAAGAACACAGTGTACCCACAAGCACGATGCACCCTTTTTGACATCTTCCCACAAAAGAAACACTAATGAAAATACTCCACTATGCAAATGTTTGAATACAAAGTACCACAGAACATTTCAAATAAATTAGCATTTAATATGGGATTTTAAGAATAAAGTTCAAATTCCTGACATATAATAAAAGGGAAACCAACTAAGATTGTTTAATCCTAAGAAAGTATTGTATTTATTTCTTTTTACACAACAGGAAGGTGGCACAGCTGAAATACACATAAATGTGTTCACTAAATATACACCAATTTGTCTGATCTGTTTATAGATATATTCATGCTCTGCCTGGCGTTCGGTCACTTCTTGACATCAGCTAGTAATGTTAGACATTTCAAAAGATGCCACACAGATTCTGTATGCCACAAGAGATGATATTCCTTTCACCCCATCAGCATCTCAGTTCTGTAGTTCATTTTCATCTTAAAAAAGTGATTTTCAGTACCACCTGGAGCCTTGCAGCTTGGGTCTAGTAATCTGCTTCTTCACTTTCAAACTGGAGAGGTTACAGGTAAGGTCTTATATCTCCATAGATTATACTGAACAACAAGTCTTTTATTTACTTTTTTCCTGAGAGGGAAGTCTTGACTAGTGAGAAGCTTCTTCATAAGCAGTACTGAAATTCATGGGCCTGAATGCCACAAAATCCAAGCGGTTTTCCAGCTATTTCATTCTCCTGAACATTTATGCAAGAATTTAAACATGATAAAAAGTTTATACTTTCTCTTACATCACCAGAGTTAGTGAAAAATCACCCAAAGCCAGTACAATATTTTTTTGCCTCTGAAAGCAGAAAATTGAACCTAAAACTAGGTACAGGCTTAGGAATGGGATACGTGGGCAGCTGAAGGAGGTTATGCCATGGCCCCTGACCAGCGTGAATAATAATATTAAAAAATATCTTCCTTTTTGCTTCTTCTGTATTTATGCTTTGGGCTCATTTGTTTGTAATATCATATGCTATAGTTGTTTTGCCTCTGTAGCCCATGATGAAATGTCATATTAGATGATACTGTAAACTTGCAGAATATTTAACAGCCATGAAAAAGCTATTCTTCACCCTCTTCTGGCCTCTATATGTTAATGTCTCCTTGTCTCCTTCAACATAATCTAGGTTATTTTAGGGGTTCTTTACCTCTGGACATGCTTTCAAATCTCATTATGCAAATCCAGGACATGACACATGGGCAAAAAGAATATATTCAAGTTATTAAATGAGAAATCTGAATTATTTTCAAGAAGGAGTTAGATAGTAACAGAAATTAGATCTGTTAACTGAGAATCAATTTTCCAGCTGTCAGTTTAATTAACAAACAATAATAAAAGTTTTTTAATCAATTCAGTTGGCTACCTGATGTTTCCTTCAACAAGAGTCATTCTTCATACGACAGGCTCTTGGGAGAATAGACGACAAAACCCCTATACGTGGGCAGAATGCCTGTAACAGGAGACATCCTGGTAACAACAGCCCCCTGTAAGATCCCAGCTCTGATGCCCTGCAAGGGGGTCAAGCAGCAAGTGGAAGGTGTCCAGCGCTGAGTGAGAAGAGGAAAAGGGGAAAGTATAGTGCAGTGAGCAGAAAAAAGCAGACGGTGCCAGTAGGCTGTAGGATTGTTGATTTTGGTTTGTAATTACAACTGGTGATCATTTTGAACGACTGATGCTTTTTTTAATTATTCAGCTTTGATTGCAATTACAAACCAAAACCAACAGTCCTAATAACAGAGCTCAGGGTCTTCTGATGAAACAGAAAAACTCCCAAGTGTTTGGAACTTGACCTTACAACACTGAAATTTAACAGGAAAACTTATTAACAAGAAAACTTTTTGGATCACAGGTTGGGTGCCATTGTATTCATAGCCTACAACTGTAAGAGTAAAAAGGTTCCAGTGAGGACAGTTGAAGTTTTCTTTTGGAGGCTGAACTACAGTGAGCAAAGCCAGCACTTACCAAAGTGGCAACCAATTTCATGCACCATTTTGCTGTAGAGCCAAATTTAAGGCAACTGGGTGTCTCAAGATGAACCAAAGCCTGAGTCTTTCTAAACTAGTGAACATTTTTGAAAAGAGTACATCTGACTTCTAAGTCATTGAGAACCATCTCATGTACACAACAAAACTCGTCAGTCCTGTTAAGCATTTACAAGTAGGTCAGGATTATTTTGAAATCTACCTGTCAGGTTCATCCAGCACCACAGGCTCACGCAGGATGCAAAAAGCCCATTTTGAGCTTGTGAGGAGTGGTCACAAGCATCTATTTGAGCACTTAAGTGGATATCAAGTCCATTTAGTCTTTTTTCTGCTAAACAACATGTGTTTCACTTCACAGTCACTCTTGAGGATGAATCTCATCCTGAAACAAAAACAAAAATAGGCTCAGCAAAAAGTTACAGAAAATCAGACTGGAAGTGCCCTCAAAAGTTCATCTAATCCTTCTCCCCACTGAACTATACCCAAGCCATGCCTGACAGAGGAGTTCCTCAGGTGGATATTCCACAGCCTTTCACAGCTTGTGCTACAGTTTTCCTGTCTTTGCTCTCATTATGTTATTCCTAACTTTCAAGATAATTCCTCATTGCTCCAATTAAAGCCTGTTATCTCCTGTTCTATCAATAGAACATGGAGGGAAAAGTTTCCTCCCTCAAGTTGTTCAGACTGTTATGTTTCCCTCTAACATTCTCCTTTCTTTATTTAACCATCCCAATTTCTTAAGCCTTTCTTCATGAATCATATTTTCTACTCCTACAATTACTGTTTTCAGAAAAAAAAATTGAGCCAGGTCTTTCTCAAAAGTTAGTACCCAAACCTGGGCATAATATTCCAAACAAGCCTTCACCAAAACTTAATAGAGTGGGAGGTGATTTCACATGCCCTACAGGTAATAATCCTGTGCAACTATCCTGTTAACTCACAACAAAATTACATTTTTTAATCTTGTTCAGTATGTGATTCACTGTGACGGGAGATCCAGCCTAACCTCTTATTCTCCAGTAAGAGGAATACTCAGTTCTCCAACCTCTTATTCTCCCTCTGTGTTGATGTAAAATTATTCCTGTCCAAGCCTAGTATCTTGAAATTCTTCTTGTTGAACTTGATTGTGCTGGCTTAGACTGCATCTTTAACTTCTCAAACTCTTTCTGAAGTCTAATCCTGTCCTCCAGTATGTTCCTTGAATGTTGGTATCATCTGAAAGTTCATGAAAATACTGAAAAGTGATAGTGAGCTTTTGTTAACTACTTTCTAAATACAGTTTTCCAAACAGTGTCAAACTAGTCTTATGATAATTAAATCTATAGAGTGCTTTCTTAGCTAGTTTATAAAATAACATGAGAGATAATACCAGAATTTATCAGGAGAAAGCAGCATTTCATTGCCTGTTTCTTTCCTGTCCATAAAGGCAGGTATTATTTAGTTCCAGAAAGAAATTAGATGACTGACATAATTTTTTCTTGGCAAATCCATGATGGTTGTTATTCATTTCCTTATTGTCTTCCAGGTGTTTAAAACTACTTTGAATATTTGTTCCAATATCATTCCAGAAATCAAACCTAGGCCACTAGACCACTCTATGATTTTTAGTTCTCCATGTCACCCTTTTTCAAAGACAGACACCATGGTTTCTCTTTTCCAGTCTTCTGGAAGCCTATGCTTCTTCCCAGAATTATCAAAGATAACCACTAATAGCTCTAAAGGTTATTTCTGCCAGGCTTCACATTACAGTGAATTTCCTGAGACATGAAACCTGTTTTCTTCCTGAAAACATCCAAGACCTAAATATCCTCTAACTGGCCTATCTCCTTTCTTATTATTTTCTTCTGAGGTTAGTTTTGCTAAATTTATGAGCACAGCTGACCGCTTTAGTGAAGACTAACACAAAAAAAGGCACTAAACATGTCAATCATCTCAACCTCATCTTTTGGCAGATTATTTTAATATTCTTTTAATAGTGAATCCAGTTTTCTCCTGGCCTTTCTCTTGCTTCTAACATACATGGAAAGTTTTTTTACTAGCCTTTCTGTCCCTTGCTACTTTAACATGGTGATTATTGAGAATGTGGTAACTCAAACGTTAATTCAAACAGCTGGTGTAAGAAGTACAAGGTATGTTGTGGTACTTTCAAGTGCAATTCCAGTCAGCTGGAGCAAGTAGGTGCATAGCAGTCTGCCTTGCAGCAACCACTGGCATTTAGTGGTTTGTAGTGGAGCTGGTGGTTCTATATGTTCACAAGGGGAATGAGAGCTGGCATAATGTCACATGCCAAGAAGAGGCACTGTCAAAGAGATCAGAAGAGCAGACAGCACTCTAATGCATGCCGCAGCATCATCTGGCTCCTTCTCCTCTTGTTGGGCACACTGGAGGTCAAATGTAAGAATAAAAAGTGGGATAATTATGCATCCAGTGGGCTTACTGCACCTTGTGAGACATCCCGCCCTGTCATATCTACCTGCAGCTGCCGTTGCTGCGCCTGGTGATGAACGCAGGCACTGTTAGCCTGCTTCTGCCCTAAGCCCCAGGCAGACCAAGACGTGGACCAACCGGCTCCATTTATCTCCGTTTTCTTGTCAGTTCCTCTGTCTGTAAATAATGGAAAATCTCTCTCCACCATGCCTCCCTCTTTCTCTGAGCAATGCAATTGGAGCTGTGTCAGGGCAGCTAGTTCCTTCTTTGCTCTGATTGCACAATAATGAAAGGATGGGAAACAAAGACTAGCAACTTTTGAGATTAATCCCCCTTCTGTTCTCAGCTGTCAGACTTACTTATTTTTTCCTTTTTTCAGCTAAATCAGGTCATTATACTACAAATCTTTACTCTGAATGAAAGATTAAACTCAGGTATTTTATTTTCATCAGGGCATAATATTCAGCACAGAATAATTGGCTCTAGTTTCATCTGGATATTTGTATGGGGCCTCCTATCAGATTCCACTAAACCCTTACTGACCCTTTCCATTTTGTTGAATTCCTTAGGATCTCACTGTAGTAGAATCCTGGCAAACAGAACTTTGCACTCAATTACACCTATCTCCACATCTGAGATGTCATGTTTTCATGAAGCCTCTTTAAACAATCAAGAGAATTAAAAGGTCTTCAGGGCTGCTTTGTAATAAAAATAGTAATAGAAAAGAAAAAAATCCATAACCTAAGTGTTTGCCCTTGACATAGTCAGTACTTTTCCTACAATGAGAAGAAAAAAAGAGGAAGGAAAAAAAAAAAAAACCAACAGGAAATAAGAAAAGGCTTTCAGAGTACATTTAACTGCTTCAAAGCCAACAATAAAAGTACCACAGTTAAACCAGAAGACCAAAAAGGCATAAGGTCATCAAAACCAAGGCTTATTGAGCCAGTGTATTTGGACAGATGTTATTTCCACTTTGTCTGTAGAAAGAGTGCTATATTGTGTACAGAGAGCAGAGCTCATGCTGCTGTAAAATAAAAACCAAAAAATATCCATTAGAGTGGTGTTATGAGAAGCAGGCAGGTTTCTTATCCATGAATAGACTCTCTGGTGTGACTATTGGATCTACCTTTATGTTTACTTTACTGATTACTTTACTGATAGTGTCTTTTAAAAAAAGACACTATCACAGAGGGAACGTATTTTCTCAACCAAGAAAAACTGGCTTTATGTCGCTTCTGCTCTACCAGAAATCAACCCAACAGTAGCTTTGGGATTTAATTTAAACAGAGAGAGACAAAGCATGACAAAAGCATGGAGCATAACAGCCCAACATGGGTCTCTTCTAAAGCATAGGAGGTCTTCACTGTTGCAACAAATCAGAACGTTTCTAGGCATAGTGTTTCTGTTCATGTTTGGCTTTGTTTTCTCTTTAAAAGGTATTATCAATTTAGAAGTAAAAGCCTACTATAAAATTCTCCTTCAGAGGTAATAAAAGGCAATGGGACTGGCTGATGTTTGGAGCCCTCAAAAAGTTATGCCTCTTATATTAATGCCTAAAAATGTTTATGAAACATTTTGGGTTGTTTCTCTCAGAAGTATCAGATTTTCATGATATAAAGGTCATGGAAGGAGTTCATATCAGACTAGGTCCTGCACAGGTGATTTTGTTGATTCCTTTGCTCTGTTATGAATGGGTAGCATTTCAGTCACATTTTTAGCATATGCAGTGCAAAGGTGGGTTTAGTCCCTGTGCTGTATGTTATAGGCAGTCCATTGACTTTGGGCAGGAAAGCCCTAATGAGAATTGCTAGAAATACTGCTTGGATCAGCAGCTGCACTGACAAGTTTGAAAGGTACAAGGCAAGCAGTGTCCTCTGAATATGGAAATCTACAACTCACTTCTTCTTTAGGTTACTCATGTCTTCTCTGACTGATATCATCGAGTGTTTTTTTCAATTTTCTCCTTTGGTTGAGCTTTGAGTTTCTCTTGCAGGTACCACAGCTGGGAAACAAAATACTTCATCACGAGGAACATACAAATAAAGAGGAAACAGAACAAGTACCCTGTCCCAGTGACAGGAACAGCAAAGCGTTGCTCAAAGCATGTTCCATTCAACCGTGGCACCTCAGAGTCACTGCTCAGGTAGGACCAGGGAAAGCCTTTCACACAGACCACCAGCATGCATGATCCTAAAAAGCGAAACCACAATTTACGTCCAATGTAATAAGGGGCTTCATCACCAGTGAGTGAGTGAACCATAGGAATAACTAAGAAAATCAGGACAGGTAAAAAATATTTGCAAAGATGACTCAGAAATTACTTGGTCTTCTAGAAATTTTGAATTTCACTCCTCTGTATTTACTTACTGAAGAGGCATAAAAGGCAGGCCTCTTTTCCTATATAGCACCAGGGGTAAGGGAGACTATCTTTTCCTGGGCAGAGACGTGGGAAAAGAAAAAAGGGTGGCAAGTTCTTGCTGACTGGCTGCAGCTCAGCTGGAGCATGGAGAGGGATAAGAGAGGGTGATCACCAGGAAGAACCATCCCAGCACCCATGTGTGACACCAAAACCCCGTCCTGTCACGTAACCTGCATAAGAGGACTTCCACTGAAGGGAACAGGAGTTCCCATGGATGTACAGAGGGTCTGTCGTGCAGGTTGGTTCACTGGGTGTTACTCTACCATACCAGATGTGCTCAAAACAGAGTGCACATTTGGCCCAAATTAATCTGCCTTGATCACATTATGCACAGCTCCCTGTTGCACATAAAATGATGATCTCAAAATGTCAGCACCACTCGTTAGCTCACACCAGACTAGTTTTTTCAATTGGGTCAGCTCTGATTTGAGTCTTGTCCTGCTAGTATGAGTCTCTGCGCCATGGCACCATGCACCCTGAACTTCCATTCTCGGTGAACGGAGGAGGCACTGCCTATCTGCCCTTATACTCTTAAATATCACATTTCAACATTTAAAAAAAATACACAAAAATCAGGCTTTTTCAGAAGGATTGATCTGCAAAGTAACTGGAATTCAGTTTAAGAGCCAGTGGTGATATTCGCAGAGGTAGATTATAAACCTTCTTGCTATGGCTGCTACGGTCATTGCCAAGATTGACGCTGAAAAGCTCCTGTGGCTTGTCAAAGCAAATAACTAACTTCAGCTCATTTAAATATACAGGTCTGAAACCTAAGGCAGTTCAGAGTTGTTTAACATGCGATTCACTAACCACTGTCACAGAAATGGCAAACTCTGAAAGAGGCCAGAGGCAGGAAAGCCTCACCCATTTCAGTTTAATCTCATACCCCAAGTCCCATTTCCAAAGCGATTTTAGGCACCTGGGGGGTCCATGTGACTTGAGCCCAGAGCTCCTTATTCATTCCTGAAAACTGCACTCACCTCCTGTATCACCCCCTGCCCTGAAGCCAAAAGGTGCTCACAGAAGATGGTTGGTTCTCAGCTGTTTCACTGGTAAGTGCAAGAAGGCATCTGCAGACCAAATAAAAAAGTTAAAAGGAATAATAACGGATTTATAATTAACATTTATTTTTTTTACTGAACAAGTATCCCTCCCTTCCTTCCAACTGATTTAAACTGAAGGCAAGAAAGGGATAATAAAGTTGGTCTCAGATATCTAGTAAGGAGGGGTCATTCCCTGACATTATCCAATAGGCTGCTTCAAGTGAAATTAAGCACATCTCTTAGCATAAGAGTTTCACTAGCATTCAGAGACCCCCATCCTATGGATTTCAAAAAGATACAAAAGTATCTTTAACAATCTTTCCCTTTGTTTCTTACCTGTAAAATTATTATTACAGTAGTTTCTTACCTTGGGGGGCGGGGCGGGGTGGGGGGGGGCAGCTTGTAATGGGTAACAGTTTAACATGTTGGAGTTCTACGTATTATTCATTGATGAGGGCTTGTATACTTACCTAGAGACATTGGGTGTCTAAGTAGGTGAGGGTAGCCAGACACAAATTTATGCTGCCTAATACTCTGAGCTGGCTAAAAGATACACAAGCTGCCCTGAACCTCAGCAAGTAATCTTTGGTTAAAGCAACAGCAGGTTGGCCTGTTTTCATCCCATCTAGGGACACTCCTGACAGAGGTTTCAACACAAGTACAGTTTCAAATGTACCCTGGAGAGCAGTGGATTGCAGTGAAGTTACCAAACAGCCCAGCAAGCTCCTGAAGTCCTTCAGAGGCTTGTCGGATTTGTGAACCTAACAAACTTACTTGCCTTTGAACATCTCAGGCAGGCAGGCAAACAATACACCACTATCAGAAATGTTGAATAAAATCAAAACACTACTGAAAACTTCATAAAAGTCAGCAAGGAAATCCTTCTTCTTCTGCTTGTTATTGATGGCTGCAAGATAACCTTTATTTATAGTGCCCTGGAGACTTATTCAATAGGATGTAGTGACACTGATGAGGAGGATTATTTATTGTTTGTACAGTTGCTTAAAGATGTAAGACACTGCAAAAACACTCTGGAAAGTATCATTCCATGAAGCAACTCTTGATTATGCATCAAAATCCTTCCTGCATCAAAGTTATTCTGGACTTACTCTTCACATCACAAGCTACATTTGCAATGCTCAGGAGTTCTGACTGTATCTGTTATTTCACAGTAGCTGATATACAGTTAATGTAAGAACATTGTAGTTCCTACCTGGTATTCATATAGTTCCAATAATCTGCAAGGCATACTGATAATGGTCTTCACACATCTAGAAGATATAATTCACCAAGGAAGCCACAGGCTTATTTGACAGAATTGAAAAAAATGTTTCAAAGACTATGTTAATGGACCTGGAACTTGTATTCAGAAGTGATAAAATGGTATGGTAAGGACTGCATGAGCAACAATAACCTGGTCATTTTGTGTAAGCACATTAAAATACAGCATGTAATTACTAGGCTGTGTATGAGCTCGGAAATTTCTTAGTAAGAAAAGACACAGTTGTGTCCATAATCTCAGAAACAAATGTAAAAGAAACTTGATGTACCCTAGAGGCAGGTCAGACAGCACAGAACAGAGTGCAGAACCCTGGTGATCGTCTTCAGCGCTTTGGCTCTTCTGTTATTGTCACTGGCACACCAAGTAAATATATTGATTACGGGATAGTTTCTACCACTTCCTGCTCTCAGTGAGTAGCTCCTCACTTTACACTAAGATCAGCAACAATACTGATTAGTGATTAGTTAGACATATAAATTAGTCATATGGCCTATAACAGAGGAATTCACACCAGTAACTGTTCACACTGGAAGGACCTACTCTTTGCCCCACGAGCCCCTTTGGCTTGTGTTCTGTGCATTATGCTTTTATAAAAACTTGTTTTTTTCCATTTTTTTATGTCTACTGAATATGAATTTTTATATATTTGACACCTGCTATACCAAATACAACTGAAATCATTCTCCATCATGCGGCTTTGTTCTCAAAGCTCCAGGTCCCAGGGTCTAACTTTTCATAGAGGAAATGTGTAGTCTAAGCTAGTGTGCAATGAATCAAGAACCTCTACTCAACAGAGCGGGAAAGACATCTCTAGAGGTTGATTTTAAATGCCTACCACAGAGTAAAATAAATGTGAGGCACCCATCCTCCTGTGTCAACTACAGAGCTGGCCACTCAGACCAGGCACCTGGCTTCTGGTGACTAACATCAGGGACACCGAGTGCCACCATCATTGGGCTCAACTGAACTAAGCTACAGCAGAGTGGTACTTAGCCCATAACCTATTAACAGAACACTGTTTGGGAAACTAAAAGTTTGGGAAGCTGAAATGCTGTCTTTCTGGAGCCAGTAATATAACTTTTTTTATAAATGGGGGAGGGGAGGGAGAGAAGTAATATCTTTGTTTTGTGGGAGACACGGGATCGGAACAAAGGGCCTTTTTAGTTTTTACTGCAGTTGCAGAAAGCAATCCTCAGTGATATAACTCCTCAAAAAGTTTTTGTATGCCCAAAAAGATTTTCCATGAAACTCTTCTGGGCAAATTCATCTGGGGTGTATTAAGACAAATCCAGTTATATTGATCTATTACTTCTGTCTGAGCACTTAGTTTTCTTCAATTTAATAACAACATAAGGGAGTAGGAAAATGTTTAAGCAATGAGACATGACATACTATACCATGCTGTACTGTTGATTAATGTGTATCCTGGGTGGATGGGGAGTAAGACAAGTGCCTACACCATATGTGGCAAGTGCATTAATCAATATTAATGTGTATTAACAGGTACAGAAAGAGAGTACTGAAGAAGAGCTGGTTTTGGAGCCCAACCCTGCTGTGATGACAACGGGGGACTAATCCTGTTGACACGAGGAGTCAGCCTGGCCTCTGAGGCTGTGACCTTAGAAAAGGACATGCATTTGATGAAGATGTTGCAGACGCTAAAAGCTTACAAGGAGAAGCAGGGCAAGTTCACAGATCACAAATACTTTCAGGCTATAAATTCAGAGAATCATCTCCAGCTCAGGAAGTGTCTAAGCTGCAAACAACTGGAAGCAGGGAGAGTATCGAGGTAAGTATCATGCATCATGCATCCTGTTTTTATACTCTTTCCTAGACATCTCCTTTTGATGGCCATCAGGGACAGGACAGAGAGCTAGAGAGCCATGTGGTATGACCCCATTCAGTGCTCTTATAGTCTGCGTTTTTATGTCCTAACTTTACAACATGCAACTAGTCCCCATTAAGTCTATGCAAGTTTTTCAGCACTCAGAGTGGAAGAGTATATGCAGCTACATGCATACCTCGACCAACAAACTGAACAGCACCAAGATTTAATTTTAAGTAACTGGCACACTGTGAACACCAGCAGGAATTCGGCATGATCTTCCACCACAGAGACCAGATATCACCAACCACCTGCTCCCGGTGACACAGCAGCTCTCATTTCAAAGCTCTAGTGAGGGGCAGCGCCTTGAGAACGACTGTCTGCCTGAAGGTGAGACACCAGCCAAGAGACACAACTCAGTGCAGTACGAGGCACTTCAGGAACCCCACAGCACCACTGCTCCAGGTGCAGGAGAGGAGTGTGCTTCCCCCTTGGTATGAAGCAGCAGCTCTTGCTCTCCGCTGAGTTCAGAAACCTCCCCGTTTTCTAGTCTGCAGGGCAGAGACCTTATAAAGCAACTGCCATGTTAGGGAAACCAAAGAAACAACAATAACACATTGCCTATTGGAGCATATTAACATGGCCCACAGCAGTCTTATTATGACTGTTAAATGTTTACTCAAGATACTGAAATAAATGTCTTTTTTATTCATGGCCTCCCCTCCAGCCCCTCTGTTACTTCCAGCCCCTCCTACCAGCACAGGAATCAGAGTGGTTCAATAGTCCAACAGCCAAACAATGCTATCAACTGCCTATTTTCAATTTAAATTAAGCTTCTCTAATGCTTCTAATTTAATGTATTAATGCACACAACAAAAGCAAAGCTTTTATTTTGGCTTTTCTATAATTCATGTAGTCCTGTGTTTCAAAATCTTTTTTGAGAGGCTGAGGTGGCTTTTAAATTATGCTTTCAACTGATAAATAAATAGACAGATTTGAATACTGATCATTTTCCAGCACCATGATTTTTTTTTCTTTTTTATTTAAAGAAACAGCTATTTTAAAGGTAGCTAGCTAAAGGTGAAGAACTCTAAAAACTGGACATGTCAGTAAAACTTCTCGGCTATATCTCATCCTTTGTCTCCATTTTAGGCAACATGAGGGAGCATCTGTAACTTACATCACACTATTAGGATCTGACCCTGTGTGGATCAATAAAGACTGCATGACTTTACTCCACACTCCAGTCCAAAGCCTTAACTACTCACTAGACAGGCTGTAATTTCAGCAAGGAAAGAGAGCACCTGCAGGTGTTGAATTAATGCACCATGAAAGCAGAACTCTGCTGTGTTGCAATGGAGCTAAAATCAGGCTTCTCTGGTATTGTTGACAGTATTCAGCTCCCAGTGAATTTTTTACTCTGGATACATAGGCTACCCAGTAATTTTGTCACATCTTGAAAATAGGGCAGGGGAAAAAATCCATTTAGACTCTTACAGCCATAGGTCACATTTACCATTCGCTAACAGACTGTTGTGTTGTGAATGGAGCCTGCTTCTTCAGTTCCACAACACAGAAAGTTTCTTTTGCATTACTAGAACTATCAGAAAGGAACTCAATAACAAAATAAAGTCACTGATTTCTAAGAAAAATAATCTAGATTGTGATGTCAACCAAAGATATCATCAATAAAAGCCAAACTTCGGAAAAAAAAAGTATATTGAAAGAAAAATGTTTTAATTATAAAAGTTTATATTTTAAAATCAGAGCTGAAACAATGTACTCAATAATTTCAATGCCACTGATCCCATTGACTTTGGATGAGAAAAGTGACATAAGCAATGAAGAAAAGCCATCACCCAGGCAGCTGCTTTTTAAGCAGACACCTGCTCAAGTACGCCTCTGTGGGTCACATCTAGTTGCCATTCCATATGTCTGACATTTCTAAGGCCAGCTTGTGGCTTTATCTCCCAGTATGTCAGTAAAGATGTGAAAATTTAGATTTCTGACTATGGCCATGTTGACACCTGTCTCTGCTCCTAACCTGTACCACTGAGTCACCCCATGGAGAGGAACAGGTAAGCCCTCAGTATTGAGGTGGAGGTGAAGATGTCTGCTCAATACTTTGAGTACAGATGCTCTGTTCCCGGAGCAAGTTTGCAAGTCCTGATCAGAGCTAGTCATCAAGGTGAGGTGATGTAGGCAGCTGCCTCAGGCAGCAGGCTTCCAGGGTGGAAATCAGTCATTGCTATTGCTACAGCTGGAAATATGCAGGGCAGCAACTACTTCTGGGTGGGAGAATGAGGACTCTCATTCTAGAAGCAACTACCATTCCTCCTCTTCCTCTCAGCAATGGTAAGTCAGGCTCCCCAAGGCTCCCTAAGGCTCTCCCTCTATTTTCTCTGCCATGGTTTTACCCCTCTTCTTGCTTAGAAATCTTAGATGCAAAGAGACAGACTCTCCCCAGGTAACTGCTAGAGACTTTTGGTGATCCAGTGAGTGATATAGTTTAAGCTACCTATGACCTTCTGCAAGGCTAAGCCAGGCCAAATGTTCTAGTTAACAAATCTACTCGTCATGTCATTCCCCTAATATGCACTTAAGTCTGGTTCACAGACTTGTACAGTCATAACAGTGTTGGTTGAAAGAGCCCTCTAGAGGTCACCTTGTCCAACACCCCACTTGAAGCAGGGCCACCACAAGCACTGGATCAGCTTTGCCTAGCCATGTCTTTAAAATACCCAACATTAGAGATTACACAATCTTTCTAAGCAACCTGCTTCAGTGCTGCACTTACAGAAAAAACATTTTCCTAATGACCAACCTGAATGCAGTCTCTGGCTATTGCCCCTTGTTATATGATCTGCCACCCCTGTTAAGCGCTGCAGTTGTGTCTTCTTTGTGACTGCCCTTCAAGTTGTTCTAGGTACAACCACACCTGCATGGACTGGGGAAGAGTAACTGCCCTCAGTCCATGGGCCATGCTCCTCCTAACGTACCCAGCAGGCATGTGCCTCCCTTGCGATGAGGGTGCACTGTCAGCTCTTATTCAGTTTGGCACCCACCTGGTCCTTTCCAGCAGAGTTACCACTCAGGCAGTCAGTTCCCAGGATTATTGGTTGTATGAGTTTATTTTAGGTAGAGAACCAGAGAAAGGATAAAAAACCTAAAGCACTGCACATCCACAGGAGGTCAAAAATAACATGTTTGGTTCCCACTACCCCCTTAGTTCCCCCTTCTGTACTCAGTGTGAGTGCTAAGATCTGCACCATGTTATTATTAAATTCAGCTGTTGGAATGACCAGTACAAGAGCATCCACAGATGCTTTTAAAATCAGTCTTAAAATCATTACTTTCTCAAACATAATTAGGACAATTGCTATTGTCTTGGTCAATATTTATGCATGTTGGGTGCATGGGTGACAGCATACATGTGGGGCAGGGGGAGGAGTCTCCAGTATATTTCACCTGCTATGTCCACACAAGCAAGCAGTGTGGCCCAAAAAAGGTGGATTTGTTGAGTGAAATAGTTAGCGCTGAGGACTCACTATACACTTCATAAGAATTTCAGGGCATTTTATTTCCGACTAGCTCCAGTCTGTTCCTATGGACTTGACCAGCCACAAACAGAGTGAATCAGGTGCAAGCTGGGACCATACCTTTCAGTTTATTGTCAGGTACTCCAAGACCTCTCCACAACATGAACCGAAGTACTGTAAACTGGAAAGACTGAGATTTGTGCTTCAGAAGTACTCTCCTGATTTGAACTGAACTGCAGGGGTACCTGTACCTGTAGTTTCTTCTTTGCGCACTTCCTGACCCTACTTCTTGTCTCTTAATAGCATATAATATGCCTTACTGTGAGCCCCTGAGAACCAACATATTCCTGTGATTACAAGTGGATTTCAGGTGATCAGTACCATTTTTCTTTATCTCATACCTACAGTTCAAGAATCATTATTGTTTCCTTCTATGCCTCATATCCCTCATTGCCTCTTTTTTTGCGGCATGTACTAGTGCAAGCCTGCATCCTTCCTGAAACATTTGAAGGTTGCTCAGTTTATTTACATCCAGTAGCACATTAATACTTCCCACCATGCAAAATGAGCTCTTAGCTATTCCTTGGACATTAACTTAGTCGAATATGATAGTCAGAACTCTCTGACATTGTTAAAGTTAATGATCTGATACTTTACAAGATGAGACATTTCAGATCAAATTGATCGTATTAATAGTTTTATTGAGCAACATTAACAGAAGTATGTTGTTCCACAATGTCCTCAAGCAAAGCGTTTATTGGCACATTAATGGTGACAGAATGTCCAAATCCAAATAAGAGACACTTTTTATTTCTATAACATACAATTACAGATAGCCTAAAATTCTAGATTAGAAACTGATAACCATATGGCTCTGCTTGAAAGCCCTATCTTCTGTTGAAATGTACAGATAACTGCTGTACACAAATCACACCACTTTATTGACAGATTCTCTGTGTTTGCAGCTGCCTGTGCCAGTAAAAAGGAATACCTGGTGGAAAGGGGATGAATGAATTTGCTCCTGAGGTATGGAAATATATGGGAGACCATTTGATGTTAGGAAGAGGGGAAGGTACACAGCATCTTGAAAAATAAGACTTTTTCTAAGCAGTAAGGTATTACAGCATTTCAGATCTATGTGATGGATGCTAAAGAGAACCTGGGGAGGAAGGAAAGAGGGAAGAGAGCTGGGAATAGCAGGTATGTTATATCTGAGTTAAGTAAAATAGGCCAGTTTCTCAGGTACAATTTAAAACTGCTGATAAACCATTCACATTATACTTACTATCCCAGTCTACTGGACCTAAAAGGACTTATTCAAGCCAAAGGTTTTCTCAACCAGAGGAATGCCACACTGGTCCTCATACAGATGATCAAATGAGCAATTTCTCACATAGATCACAGGCTTAATTCAGCAAACTTTTCTTCTCACAATGTCCATGTCATTTAGGTCTAGCTGAATGCCAAGTATCATAAAAATATTGCAGAACTTTCCATTTTTAAAACTTTCTACATGTCAGATTGCCAAGTGATCTTTCCAACACAGATATACAGATGCCCTCCCTAAGGCAGCATATCTATATAAACAACTATGATCAATCAACTACATACCTTGGGTCAGGGGTGAGGTGATAGGATTATCTGACACAGTTTAAGGTGTTTTGATGAAGAGAGGGTATCTTCTGCTATATTGCTTTAAGCATCTAAAGAACTGAAAACTGGAGAAAGCACAGTTCAACAAAATCTTCTGTCTCCATCCTCCCTTCCCGTCAGGTGTATTTGCCTAACATCGCACATCCAGAGAAGAAAACAAAGTTACCTTAAATAACACAGGTCATACATAATATAATATAATATAATATAATAATGAGTTGGGCCTGCAAAGTGCTGTGTTCACACTACCAGTGAGAGGGATCTATTTTGGGTGCTCTGGCTGTTTCTCTCCACTGATGGCATTAGGCAGTAAAGAAACTGAATTGCACATCACTTCTTCAATGTTAGACACCATAGTAGCCACAAGGCTTATGTTAGGCAAATATACTGAGCAGTTTGATTATCTTGCCAAAGGGATATTTTGGATAAGCTTTGAAACCTGTAGCAGTGGTCAAAACTGTGACTTGCAAGGGCTTGCAGTTTTCAGTCTGTCTTCTTTTATAGTGTTTTCAATTAAAAGTGCAAGGCAGCCTGTGACAAGTGGCAAGCGTGCCCATAATCCCTTGAAGCAAAAGGCTTGGGAGCCACTGCCTATCAAACCATCTAAGCAGCCTTAAGTCACATAGAGTTTTGGCATGCTGATAGATCAACAAATAGAAAAGGCAATAAAGATCGTCTCAACTAATGGGGTAAAGTTGTCTACATGGCAAACCCTTCTGCCATTTCTTCTATGCTTTGCTGCTTTCTCCCCAGGTACAAACGATTTTCTCTGCCTAGAGTTTTCAAGAGACAGCCTTTGAAACTTTGTATGATGCAACAAAGTTTGACAACAATCCAGCAAAGTCTGCAGCTGAAAAAGGAGGCAGCGGCAATCAGGGGAGAACTGCAGACAATTGTTCCACAGCCGCTGTTGCCGAATTGTAAGCCTGTGCTGGTGAACTAAAAATCTATCTCAGATAATTGACATTTATTTGATTGAAACAGCAGGGTGCCCTCCATCAGAATGGGAGGAGACCATATGGAATAACAGTATGAGTGGAGATAATGTTTGTCTGCTGAGTGTGTCAATGTGTTTAGAGATTATTCATAGGGCTCTAGGGATTCCAGTATGGTAATGTTTCAGCTAAATTAGAATCAGATTAATTGCTCTAATCTAATGGAAAGACAATGTTTATCAAATTATTGCTCCTTCACCACATGATATTGCAGTGTCATTACTCTTTGAGTTTAAAAAAAAAAAAATCAAAAGGCTCTCTTGTATCACATCTGCTCAAGAGCTCCGTAACAGTGCTGATTTCTGCACAGGAGAGTTAATGCAGTTTATAATTCTATGAAGGAACTAATGAATTAGAGTGAAAGCTTTGTAGAAGATAAATCCTCCATATTGTGGGGAGGCCTTAAACTATATTAATTAGAATGACTTTGCTTTGTTTTGGGCTTGGGCTTTTCTTGGAGAGAGCACTTTAATTTTGCTCAAATTTTGATACTTTTTTGCTTGTTTTAAATTTTATTTCAGTGGAATGAGGGGGTTTCTTCATAGTAAGTAGCACTAAAACTGAACACTATGGTAACAAATTAATGTTTTCGTCATTTGCTTTCACCTTCTTTAATTTTCTTTTCACCTGAAAATTGCAATGAAATGACAAAAAGCTGAATGCGCAGGTAAGATGCCTAAAACCCTTCAGATGTACTTTACATTATTTAACACTTAGGGTCATTTTAGATCACCTGTCAAATGCCAACGCTGAGGAAGCAGAGAGCTCTTCAGCTCCTTTAAAATGCAGTGGAAATCTGCAGTTCTGGTAGCACTGCACTGCAAGTGTTGAGTACCTCAGAGACTCAGACACTCCTTTAATCATTCAGTGGCTTGACTGGTACAAGAATGGGCTCCAAAGCTGTCTTTTAAAAGCTGATTCAGGATTTTTTTACCCCTGGTATTTTAGAATATTTTCAGTAGATGCTGTACATGCTAAAGCACAATGTTAAAATATTAGGCCTTTTAAAATAGTAAGCATCATCCTCAAAAGGCAGAGAAGCATGACATCTCAAAAGTGCTAATAAACCAGCCAGGAGTATCCCTCCAATTTGATTTTCCACTGTGTTACACTGACGTGATGTTACTGAAAAGCCCTGGCATTCGCAGGACTTTGTGTATCAAACTGGAACAATAGAAGACAGTCAGGCACTGTCTCTACTTAATTTATAATGGTGACACTGTGTTTGTGAGGCATTCAGGCCGCATGCTTAAGAGAGCACTGAACAAATATTTTCTAGGCTTCTATAGTAACTAATAGTTGTTCCTGCTTTAAAAGAGTCATATATCCTCTCAAGACATATTTCACTGAAAATCTGTTTAAGAGAAGTGAATACCTTTGTTAGTGGAGTGTCCATAATGCATATTAAAACACATAGTTTACGAAAGTGGACCAAACAACTGTGAGAGTGATTCAGTGCTGAGCAGAAAGCAGTGCTTACACATTCTATCCCCAGCAGCTTTCTCTCCTAGGTACATCCCAGCACAAAGATGCCAAGTTCTTAAGGCACAGACCTGTGGTGGCAGGGTATTTGTTGTGCTAGTATTTTATGAAACAGTTTCGCTGTTTTCATAACCCATTCCCCCATGCATTTTCCTCAGACACATACAACTGGCTTTTCTGGCACTTCTGGAGAGACAAACCCTCCCTCAAGCTTTTTTATTTGTGAGACATTAAAAGCTCATGGCAACTCTCCCACCTAAGGCTTTGAGTTTTAAGCCGTACTTTATAAAACACAGGTCAAAGTTAAAGTGGCATATGCAATTCAAATTGGGCTGCATAAACCAGATGCGCTCTGAAGCTGTGATGACCAAGCCCTAGCCACTTGCTCTTTCCTGAGCTTCATTACAAAGCTATTGTTAAACCCTTTTTGGCTACCCAGCTTTTTATATATCTGTTTGAATCTAACAGGAACATCTGCCTTCTTTCCTGGAGTTTTCTCACTACTTTTGAAGTGAGTAAGGCTCCAGAAAGAGCCATGGTCTATGGCAGAGAGACACTTACTCTGTCATCACTCAGTGCTTGGATCTAACTTCGTACCTTTTGTTCTGAGAGCTTCAGCAATAGCTTCCCTGTTGTTTTCCCTGCTGTAGGAGCTGTGAACCGCCAGCCCAGCCACTCCCCGCTGGGCTCCCGAGGTCTGTACAGCACAAAGATCCACATCCATGACGTGCCAGGGATGGGAAGACATTTTTCACAGATATATATAACTTAAGGATGGTGTGACTTTCTGAGGAATACTGTGGCTCACTGAATAACCCACATCATGAAAACACTATTCAAGAAAAATATACTGGTTCAATGGGGATCTATAAGCTTTGAAATGCAGATAGCTAATCTAAATGCTTAATTTAAATCAATGACTTACTCATGATCTTTAAACTATCCACTACCATTATTTGGAAATGATTTAAAGTAGCTGTAGTCCCACACCAGAGAAACAGTAACATGCTGTCGGGGAACCTTTGTTGGTAAAATATACAGCTTTATCTGTTTTGAAGTAAAAAAATGTTGTGCACATAGGACACTCCATGTGGCAATGAATTAGAAGATTTGCAAACTAGCAGCAGGGGATAGTGTTTCTGAAAGAAAGTCCTTTACTAGAATCTGCAGGGTACTTCAAAATTGCTATTATTACTATCTATTAAAAATCACAGTGTTAAAAATGCACAGAATGCCCTACAAAAAGATTAATGTTATGGTTTATTCCTTGCTCCAAAGAATTTAAAACACAGTTCTGCCTCCAGAGACATTGTTGCCATGCTCATGTAAGCCTGAAGGACCCAAAAAGTCAACAAAAGTTGTAGCATATGATAAAGAGCACAGCTGGGCACTGATTTTATATAGGTAAAGCAAGCAAAGAAATGTAAGAAAAGCAAAATATTCAGGTCTGAGAATTTTGACCCTGACTCCTCTTACAGTCTGGTTTAATTGCACTGCGTGAAATCTTGTTCTCATTGGGAGTCAATGGAAGTTTTATTGTCTATTTAAATGCAAATTCAATTGACTTCAAGGAAATTTCTCCAGTTTAGTTGTACATGATACTGGAACACATTTATGCTTCCAATCGTCGTAATTTGGGCTCATACACAGGTAGCACTGCAAAATATATCTCAGCTGTTCTTCAGGTTATTTAACAAGGCAGTATAGCTCTAAATGCCACTTTCATTACTTTTGTAAATGTGTCGCGTACACATGTATATATGTATGTGTGTATGTATACATATATTTGAAAGAAAGTATGTGAGTAGATTTTGGAGAATAAAACCGTTTGCTTTTTTAATTTGGGCAGTACAGTTTTCTGGCATCCAATTATTGTCCAAACTGGTATGCACTAAGAAATGTATCAAAAGGACTCATACTTCTTTGGTTAATATACCCAAGTAATGAGATAAGAGGAAGATTCCCAGGTAATTAATTTTGATTACAGTTTTGTTCCAAGTTCTTATTCACACATGTATACAAAATTCATAAAGATATATCATCTTCTCTATAGAAAGTCAGAGGCAGCTTTAGACCCAGGAATGGCTGCAGTGAGAGGAGAATAAAGAGTGTCACCCTACTTATTTTACTGTAGAATTTCTTCATTATTTTTGAGCTGTACCAGCAGAGCTGAAGCCTGTGCTGGCATGACTTGGTAAAAATCTTACTACTTCAGTACTCAGTCATGACATCTGCAGGGCCATCACAAACTGTTGCATCAATAGGTATGTACATATTTTTGTTACATTTTTAACTACGTATAAATTTTCTGATCTCTAATGTAAATATGCAATGTACTAAGGGCACAGGTTATATACATGCTATACAGGCAGCAGAGTAGTGTTGCAGCACAATGGCAACTTTCCACTGTTCAATAACTCAATTTTTATCTAATTATTGCAAATTATAACATAATTTCTGAGCCAACAACATTGTTGTAACTGATTTTCTGCTTGAGCTGTACAAACACTAAAAACCACCTGAAACTGGCAAGCTCATGTGCGTAATTGAAAAAAACCCAGTTTGTGGTAAACAAAATGCGCCACGGTTTTTCACCTGGAGCAAATTATTACAGCTGTTAATAAAACCTATTTAAATAGCTTTCATAATACATGAGAAACTGCTCAAATAGCTCTGGATGTGGCTCTTTAGCTTTGTCTCTGGGGAGTAGCCTAGTGATTGCAGTAGAAATAAAGTGACCACAGAATTCAGTATTGCAGGACTGGTGGCTCCTGTAAAGGGATAAACATATTGCTGTTTTTCACAGTTGCAGGCTTTGGAAGACACACATGTACTCTGCATCTATGTCTCAAAAAAAAAAGGAAAAAAAGAGCCCACAACACTTCTTCAATTGATTTCCCCTTTGTCACTGTCACAGATATGTTTTCCCTATTTTGACAGGTAGTTGTAATTCTATTAGCAGCTCATCAACTTCCCCGTGAAATCGATCTGTGTTGGGCTAGCTGGGTCTTCTTAAACTAGCTGATTTATTGCTTCTGCCTGCTAAAAAAAAAAGAAGAAGAAGAAAAAGAAGGTCTTCTGCCTCCACAGCGAACAAAGTACCTAAACAATGTCTGAAAATGAATAATTTTTAGCCTGGCTGCTGGTCGTCTCAGTGGCAGATTAGCTGTGACCTTTCACCAGCAGTTTTGCTGAGACGCCCGCTGATGCTGGCATGTATAAATGATTGTCAATTTCCCCTATTAATTTACCTGGCTGTCTCATGTATAAACTAGAAGATCTCATTCAGCTTAAATGTCCCTAGCATCCATCTATCATGTTTACCTAATTTTGTGATTTCGCACTGGGCTGCCCAACCTCCTGAAACTGGAGAACTGCTTGAAACGCATTCAATGCCTATTCGCTGATGCAAACAGAAGATAGGGGCACACAGGTGAATTTACTGTTGTTGGCATTCCAGTTTAGGTCAGAGAAACAGGTTATCATCATACTCTTCTTATGCAGTGGCATCTGAAGAATGATTTGCCAGGGTCTAAAATGATATTCTGGAATTTTAAATGATGTCTTGGTATCTGTCTTGATTGCATTAATTCTTTCTTCTTTCCTCTGGGTCAGAAAAATAAATTACTTTTGTACTGGCTAAAAAGCAAGTTTATGTTGTTGCAGGTTGTTGTGTGGAGCTTTTCTATTACCTCTAATATGAATTTTTGACTGTGGATACAAAGAGATAAAGAGTATTTTTGTGTACTTGGTTATCTTAACCAAAAGTCAGTTCCTAGCTGCTTTTTCTAATAGGCTGTGGAATTAAAGTAGAGATTTAAAGAGGAAGAACTACTGTTTGCCTAATTTAGTACCTCTCCTTTTTTACATGACAGTGGGGTCAATCATTTTTTCATCAAGCATGTGCAATTGGTTAACCAATCCCGACCTATTCTTATCATGTACTAGAAAGGGTTACAAGAGTAAGTACAGAGATGTATTGTAGGTGATCATCAGGAAGGAAGCTGACCTACACAAAATGTTGCAGTAGTGAGTTATTTTCCTTCTAGTCTCCTTTCCTTCTGACTTAATTCAAGATCCATTATGGATCTTAAAGAGCACCTTAACGCTGACTCAGAAGGTCCAAGGGGGAAAACTAAAACAACCCAGAAGTTATGTGACTTTTAAAAAAGGTAGAAGATGCACAGAAGGAAGTACACAAGTATGCATGGTAGAAAAAGGAAGAAAATTCAATAATGTCCACTTAAAAATAGAGTTAAATAGTACTGCTGGAGGTGGATGTTAAGGTTGACACACTATACTTAGTGAAGAGAAAAAATAGGAAATCAAAGCAAGACTGAGGCTAGTAGGGAAAGAAGGAGTTATCTTACAACAGAAAAAACACCCAGAAGATCTAGGCTCTGTTTAGTCCTTTTAAATATTAAAGCCTAAAGAAAAACATGTCAGACCACAGCTCAAGCCAACACCTTCTAGGAAGAGACTGATGGCAAGAGTTTGAACAAACTGACAGAAATTTCTAGGGTTAGATTCCAACGAAACACCTCCGACCAGAGTGTTACAGGTACATGTAAATAAAAGAAACATTATCAGTGAAAAAAGCACAGCCTGAAAAAAGGCAGTAGGCAAAAAGAGGGGATACATTCGGTGCAGCTTTCGGACAGGATCACACCACCAGCCTCTGTTCCACAAATAGAGCTCCCTGCTGGCAAGGCATCCCCAAAGACCTCAAACTGGATGGTAAAACAACCCCCTGCACAAAGACGACAATGGGATCTAGACCCAATGACCTCCCACTTTTCTGGTCTATCCACCTCCATCACAGTTTTTTTTTCTGTGAGTGTGACACAGGCTAAGATTTTATCAAAAGACAGGAAGGTATTTCCCACCACAACTTGGGGCAGGGCTGGGGGGGCAGGGAGAATCTTCAAACCCCTAGTTATTTTAAAACAAAGCATTCATCATCTCACTTGATTTTTTTGTTGTTGGATGTAACAGCAGTTTTGTTACACAACATGATGACTGCCATAGAACAGCCAGTGGGACATTCTGGATAAAACTGGATTGGATTACTCATTACTACAGGAGGAGCTGTCCTTTTGAGAATCTACAAAATCCAACATTACTTGCAGAAGAAGCCTTTTGTCATTCTGATAAATGACAACGATACATGGGACTCTCCACAGAAAACAAGGACTTGCCAGCCCTGGCAGTTGCCCAACTACAGCTTTTGACACTGACTTCAGCTGAGTATAAATACAAAGTAGTGCATAATGGACATTGGCCTCTAACAGCACAGAGATCTTGAGTTGAATTCAGTTACAGAACAAACAGGTTCTAGGGGAGATTGTGTTGCTGTTGGAAGGTCACAAAAAATTCTTCTCCCTTCCCGCTCTTTTCCCAAAGGATGGGAAAAACCTTGCAAAAGCAAACCTTGGTTTTTCTTGTCTTGGAGATGTGTGTAAGGATGGAAGACTGGAGAAATGTAGTGAAGAAAACATAAATGTCAAGATAGCAGCAGGGCTTCTCAGTCCTAGGGATGGAAGGAAACCATAACGCATCAACTTCACAGAATTAAAAAAGATAGCAGGTTCAAACTGAGTAAATGGGCATGTGACAACATCAGCAAACTCCACCAATACCTGGACACATCTTTGCCACATGAGGCATTCATCATATATCCCTGAACAACAGGCTACCTCTTATAATGGTGAAGTTTAAAGCCTACCTAACTTGGGTATCTGACTTTCCTATACATTTTAGGCACCAAAAGTGGCCTTCATCTCATATTTATGTCTATACAGCATAGATGAGTATATCTAAGGTTATCAGGGGAGTCCAGAAAGCAACTTGATGAACAAACTCCATTGACGGTCTTGGTTAGGTCAGCAGCAACCACAACAGGAAATTAGACATCTACTCAGTGATGGACATCACCTAAATTCAGGCAAAATTAGTGAAGCAGTCCTCTTAAGGAAAGTGCCCAGACTCTCTGAGTAGTGGAGACATCTCCTCCTGAGGGATTTTAGACTTAATTTAAAAGTCCTAGAGAAAAAAACTTCTTAGGACTGGTAAGGAAACAATGCAGAAAGTGATTAATGGGAAGCTATAATCACAGCGTGCTTGATTTGTTTTGCAATGTAGAACAAATCCTCAAGTTAGGACTGTGGTAACCTCATCCAGCTTTTGAAGGGAATACAGCCTGTTTGTCTTCACTGAACTGAATCCCCAACATGCAACAGCTAATTAAGGACTCCAGAAGTCTGTAAATACTTTGATGAATACTGATATATCAGCCTGAGATCCTCACTTGGCTAGTTGGCTAAGTCTTGTCTATTTACTTCAGTGATGCTGAGAATGACTGTTGTGATTTCATCATCTGCAGAGCCTAATAAAACAGCTAGCCCAACCAAAAAGATGTATAAAGAGGATCTTTCTGATACAGAAACCAAAGAAATTATTTCTGATAAAAGAAGAAAAATGGAATCTCTCACTGTACATGTCTACAGTTGTACAATATCTAGGAAGAATATTTCCCAAAGTCCTTTTTATTAAAATGAACAATGAAACAAAGGATCAAATTCAGAGCTGACTCACAGCAGAGAAATATTATGAAGAATTTCACTCTGCTAGAGTCGAACTATTTACATCATTTAGACCAATCTGGCCTAAAATACTTAAAACAAGGTCAGTTGGATGCTTGGGGTCTGATTCCTCACACTATCGTGTAAGATATACGTGCTGAGGAATATTTTTTCTATCCATTTTTCTAATTCAGAGTGCCACTGGCAGCAAAGATCTAGATACCAACCATTTTTCAAATTACAACTAAAGTCTAACTATGGCATCAGTTTTTATTCTTTTCCTATCCACCTGATGCTAAACCTTCCCAAAGGTTATAAACATAATACAAGTCAGCAAGCAAAGGTACATAATTAAGATGTATACAAAATACCCCATACAGCAAGTAAATATTTTCTTTTTAATTATATTATTACCTGGGTTTATGTTACTAAATTGCTACACAATTTCATATATAATTGATTTTCCAAGAAAAATATTACCAAAGTGATTCTGTAGTTCAAAACAGCATGAACTTAATAATATACAAGCAATTTTTATCTCACAACCTAAAGTGCTGCATGGGATTTATATGCTGAAAAAAAATACTTTCATATTAACAGTAATTTTGAATGTAACATAGAACTCAATGACTTTTTTTCTCTGTATTTGTTAAGAAGAATACTAACAGTGCCTCCTGTGAGGATGTATTTTGTAGGTGCTTTTGCAGATTATGAAAATAGTTGTGAGGAAATATTTGGATAAAGGAAGACAAAGCTCCAGGTAGCAATAGGTTTCATACTGAGTTGATAAATGCAATTAGGGATCAGAAAGATGAACAATTACTTCAGGGGAGTTTTGATACCAGAATGCAATATCAGATGATTAGAAAACTGGAAAAACATCATCTTTTTCCTATTACAGAAGCACCCAGCATCCTCAGCACAAGTGAGAAAACCATTGTTCTAGGGCAATGGATATTGCATGCCCTGAAGTGTTCACAGGCTCAGTAATCAAATATGAGAAAGGAATACCTGCCTGATCTTGAGAAACTATAAAGCTACATTACCCCAGCAAAATGCAAGTACTGTGAAGAGTTAAAATGAAGGAGATCTAAAGGAGATACTTCTTGACCAGAGAGTTTAAGATGGATGGAAAATGTTCCCCCTCGGTGCAGGAGAATAGTGGAGAAACCCAGAACCCACCACTGCAGTTCTGATGAAGAGGTAGAAGCATTTCACAGCCACTTTTAATAAAGGAACTACGAATTTACCAATGTTAATATCTTGCCAAACCAATTACAGCTATATCACAGGGTTTGTGTCACTAATTGCCAGAATTTCTCATGTAATTGATTCTCAGAGAACAATATTGCCAGCAGCATTCCACCGCTGCTGTCAGGTGCTGAGCACCTCAGCGCGCTACCGACTGCATTGCGCTCCCATCAACTACGGAGGATGCACAGCCTCCCCCAGACTGCAAGGCACGGGATGGGTCTTTGCAGTCCTTCAGAGCTGAAGCGTTTGTTGAAGAAAAATTAAACTGAACTTGGTAACTTAACCTCTGATTTCGTCTCTTAGAACTTGGAGGAAAAAAGCAATGGGATAATAAAATATGTGCTGATTAGCTGAGCAATTCTAACTCAGTTATTGTTTCCATTATGTGGCTAATAGCCTCTTCTGAACAGGCTTGATTTTTGTATCTGTTTGCATTAGAGTCAATTTGTGGTATGAGATTGGTATTATTTATTGAATGCTACACCCAGCTGCAAAGTTAAAAGTATGACAAGCTTCTATTAATTTAATTACACTACTGTGAGACACAGGCTTGTATAGATGCTATAAATTAAGTTTAGCAAATATGACTGGTGTGGTGAATGGTCAAATGGAGGTTAGCAGCTCCATGAAGTTGCTTTACTAATTTCAAAAGCTTTATGGACTGTTGTTTTGACCTGAGTTGACCAGACTTTTGGGACTTGCTTATTTTGTGCAGGTAAACATTCAAAATCAAGTTAACTTTACCTAAATATGTAAGGCTAATCTGAGCCTCAGTATTTTCAAACTTGGAGGCAAGTTAGGATTCAGTATCACTGAGTAATGTGACTGTGCACTGGTGATACTTTAATGCATTACTAAAAATACTTAGTATTCTGAAAGGCAGAATAAATGTGATAGCAGTAAACATTAGCGTTTTTCCTCTATTTTGTCTAAACCCTTCTGCTCTAAGTGCTACAGACAGTTTCTCTCTTTTCTTGTTCCAATATGCAATTGACAGCTCTGCCCAATGTCCTTTTCTACCTTTTGATTTTTCCCCTGGCTGCTAATAGCATACACCATTTTATACAGCTTCAGTCTATTAACCAAGTGCCTGACCTTGTGGGATGCTGAACACCTGCTGGAATACACTCAGCATCCGTAATTCTCATTGATTTCATTAGGAGGAGAGAGAACTTGCTCTCTCCCAGGTCATTTAGGCTGATGAACAAAACCTCACTAGTAAAGACAGAGCTCTTGGTAGACCCTTGCAGTTCCTGAAATTCAGACCATCAGAGGTAGCTGCTTCCAGAGCACCCAGCCTGAGGCTGATGCCAGACAATATTAATTGTCAAGAAATAGAAATTAGGAGCACGGCTACTCTTAATTTCTTACACAGTCAGTGGAGGGAAGTGTTAAGATGTACCCCAGCTGGGTCTCACCAGTGATCCACCTAGCCCAGCACCATGCCTCTGACTTGCACAGGAGAGACACTACTAAGGACAGCATGCAAGCCAGGCTGCTTCTACAGTCTCTTCTTTGTGCACCCCCAGCACTCACAGCTGTTGCTGTAGCGTATGCTGGAAGGTACATTCCTGCCCCTGTCCTCTAGATATACCAGCACAGGGTTTGGTGAGTAGCAGCAGCTCCTTGGTGACTTTGGAAACCTCCGTCATATCCCTCCTCAGCCTTCTCCTCTCCAGCTGAAGTGTCCCACATCTGTTAACCCCTCCTCATCAGGCAGCTGCCCCACCCGATTACTTTACTCACCCTTCTCTGCATCTCCTCTAGTTCCCCTATGTCCTTCTTGAAACACAAGACCAGAACTGCTTACAGCGGTCAAAAATGGGGCACACCAAAAGTATAACAGCAAAATGGCACCTTCTGCCTTGTTCTGAGTGATGGAGGATCCAAGCTGCAGAGTTTTGTGTTTATATGCCAGAGACCATGGGAGCTGTCACACCCACAGCAGCCATGCGCATCCAAGCACCCAACCTCCTTTTAGGGAGAGGCCCCCTTCAGCCATGAGTAATCTGATTTATTTTATCATCTATTTTAAGATGAAATAAGCAGCACCTTCTAGGTGTCTGCTTCTTCACGCTGCCTATAAAGGTAGACCACACTGCTAAGACAGGTATAGGCACCTGGGCTGCAGCTATGTACAGCTGACCAGAAGAATCTCTCCCTGCGTGTCTCTGATTTCCAAACCCACTCCTTGCCTCCTTGCACTGGGACTTGGGAAGAAGCGATCTAAGAGGGGGAGTTCTGAATCATCATGCAGTGTAAAACTTGTTTTGACCCAGGAAGAGGTTACAGAAGAAAGGGAGATGTTCTCAGCATAGGTTCATCTGGGCTGCAGGTTTTCTGGGCAGGTGTGGCTTGGGATAGGCTTGGTTAAAAGGGAGTTTCTTTGGCAAAAAAGGAGCATGTGAAGTGAAGTTTGCACAGTGATGTGAACGAGAATATAAACCTGTGATAAAGGAATACTGAAATATGCTCTAGTGAAGACTGGGACTAAGAAAGAACAATGAAGGGGTGATAGATAGATAAATACTACTTTCTTTTGCTTTGCCCTTTCCTGGAGAGTATGTTTTTCATTTCAGGAATATGACTAGTTTATAATGAATTGTGGGAAGTGACAGCTAGAGAGAAGAAAAGATTGAGTGCTAACTGCTGTCCCACCAATTATTTTGTGCCCCAGTCACTACTGCAAGAGTGACTCCTTCTGCTTTAGTTTACATGCATAAATTTGGCACTACTCAAGAAAATTTTGAGGATTCAGTTCAAAAGTAGAAAAGGAAAAAGGTGAGTATATGAGCGGATAAAACACTACCACTGCACTCCCATCGAGCCTTGTTTTCAGTATCCTGAAAGCCTGCACAGTGAATTAACCTTCAGCAAGACATTTCACGTGTGATTTATTAGGCATCTTGCTTTGGTTTTAGTGAACTTTCCTGCAAGGGAGCATGTTATGATCAACTTTGAAACACAGAGTTAGTCACAACCTCTAATTATGGAGACACAACCATCTCCATAATATTTACTTACTGGCTTATTTATTTGCAATTCTCGGGGTAGGAGACTAATAATAAGCTCCTACTAAGTCACTGCAAGTGATAATATCCTTTCACTGACATCACTAAAACATATAATCGTGAACTATAAAAGTTTAAAAACCTGGAAACTGCAAAGATCAAAGGTGAAAGCTAAGAAGTATATATTAGAAATAACAACAGATGGCCCCAGAATGAAAACAAATTAACTCATTCTTAGAGCTCTGCTGCCATTCGTGAGCCATTTACACTGGGAGTTTGTAGTTTATGACTTAACTGTGCCCTTCTAGAGAAATAAAATCCCTTATTCACTATAGAGCCATCATTTGTATCAAATTCCTTACATAATTTTTATTAAATTCTAAATATAACAAATATTTGCAATTTTTTTTTTTTTTTTTTAAATTTAAGGTGTATTTACCAGCAACCATTTACTTTCATGTTGTTTGTTAGGTACAAACCTGCAGAACAGTGTTCACCTCATAATATGATAGCACATGTACGGATATTCAGTCACAAATGCAGTGCTGACACTTCTCATAGCTTCCTTTGCTGTACAGTGCTCCTGCTTATCAGGTCCAGCCAAGCCTGCTGCATCCTTCCCAGGAGACATGAAATAAGTAATGAAGAATGGAGAACAGTATGCTTATGCCAACTGCTATCCCTTATGTTCTTTTTTCTTCCCATTTGTAACAGAATAAGTAAAACCAAAGGTCAACATAAGCAGTACAGCTGTCCACATGTGCTGTTTACTTTCCTATTCCTTTGGTTTGGGTTTTTTTTTTTTTTCCCTAACTCTAGATGGGGTTAATTATGGAACATTATGCCACTTGAGAGTTGAAATATAAGAACTGTATGAAAATGTATGCTACTACAAAAGCCTCTAGTATTCACAATGTACCTTTTCCATCTCTTTTCTATTCCTTATACTCTCTTTCAGACTATTTAGCAAGAGCTGTGGACCTCCTCACCTATTCCACCTTCTCACCAGAAGGACTCCAGTCTACAAGGGAACAGGAACCAGCAGCACAAACAATCGTCAATGCAAAATTCAGACCGGAAATATCTAGATTGCTGGAGCATATTAGCTTGGTCCTACAAGTCCTGGGCCTTTGTTAAGAAGGATGTTTCCTAATTTCCACTCCTGACACTATCAGTGTATGCAAAGTGTTTAACACCTTGCATGTACATACAGTGCCTCACAGGAACAGTGTGACTGTAGCATTTACAAAAACTTCTAAAATGTCATTGTGGTTCCTTAGGCCAAGCCCACAGCACACATGGGAGACTCCTTGCTCCCTCCTTTTCCTACCTCTAACAGGAGGTCCTGTATGCCCTCCTCCCAACCACCTTTATTCAAATGCACTTCTGAAAAATTCCTGCCATGTCACCATCACTGTTTTTTCCTGTCTTTTTGACTGAGGAACAAATATTTCAGGGAGTCAGCTCTTCAAACTGTTTTGGGAGGATAAGTAAAGCTGACATGGACAGTATAGTAATTTTGGAAGAAGTGAGTGATTGCTATCAACCTGTCCTTCAGTCTATAAACAATTAGAGAAGTGAGTGAAGCTGCTGAATCTGCTAATCATATGCCAGGTATTCACACTTTCTCTTCTCTTGTTTTCTTTTTTTTTTTTTTCCCTCCAGTTGTTACCTGGAATCAATAGGGTTTTTCCACCGACAATTGAGAATATTCCCTGACATGCCCTGAGCCACTTTGCAGAAGTTTCTTGTTACAGAGAAAGGAGAAAAACGCCAAGCCGAGTAAAGAATCTTAATTTTGTTCAGACAAGAAACAAAGTGTACTTTTTCATCCCCTAAACAAAGCATTTTAAGAGCAGGATGGAGGATGCTGAAATCAATAACCATTGAGAAGCAAAGCTGCTAAAAGAATACATCTTTGGAGAAAGAAATTATCAGGCTTGATATAGAAATGACTGGGTGAAATTCTATTTATGCAGAAGGGGTCCAGATTAGATGATCCTAATAGGCCTTTTTGGCATTACAGTCTGAGAAACTATGAAACATGAGAGCAAATAAATATTGCTCATGCCTGTCACAGCTTTTACAGAATGCTTCCCCAGTGACATAAAACTTCACTCATTCGCTTACTGCACTGAATTTATTTTCATTCTACATACAGTTTATTAGATGAATGTTTTCATATTGTCAAAATCATGTTTCTGATGACTTAAACTCCAAGTCCTTCTCTTCTTTTCAAAGGGAAATATAGAAGGGAATAAACACAACGGCCACACCAATTGACAGCATTGTCAAGAGCTTGAGACAAAGAGGACATAAGGGCAGGAAAGGTAAATAATGCTCCCGGGGTGAGGGATGCTTAATAGCCATTAGAGCAACCCTTAGAGCCTAGAAGCTGCCTCACAGGCAAATAAGAGCCGTATTCGACTGAGAGTACCCAAAGTAACAGTTCAGGGGATTTACGTTTTCGAGGGAACTCACTCAGTGCTGTGCTTTTGCATAGCTGACCAAGTATCACAAGACTTACTTACATAAATGTACACAGCTATTGGTTTGGCTTCTCTAGGTGCTTCTACATCTCAGGGTTAAGAGCACTATGACATATGCTTCACATTTCTTCTTAAATTCCATAAAGGATATCTAAATACATGTAATCCCTCCATAACATGATGACACAGGACATATTACTGTGCTCGGGGTGTAAGAATAAATTGCTTCTCTTCACTGGTAATATGTCAAATCCTTTAGAATTAGAAATAGCCCCACTTCTTTTTTTTTCCATTTTTCCTTCTTATTTTAAGCAACGGATTACTTCCAAGTCAAAAATCATGTATTAGCCATTTCGAAAGGAGGAGTGCACAGTTCTGGACCATGGCATTTTTATGCCATAAATTGCACTCCACAGCAAAATGAGGCTGAGATTTCCCCACAAAGAGGAGCACTGTGATGTGAACACATTCATCACAGATGGGTGGTGGTTCAAGATCTTGCAAGCATAATTTTTAGTGTAAAATCAACTATTGGAATTTCATTAAGTTTAAAATTAACACAATTTATTTCCAAACAGTATTAAACATAATTACTAGAGTTCAGCTTCTGATTACTCTGGGAGTATACATTCATCACACATTTAAAGCCTAAACAGAAACTTATCATACTCACCACAGTTTGTTGGTAATTGACAAAGATATTACTGAAACAAAATAAAAATTAAGTTGCAGCTTGCAGTGATAAAAACAATATTATTGTCAATATTTCACCCATGGTTGAAAAACCTGACTGATTACATAAAGGTATCTTACCAGAGTAGAAAGCAGAGGCATCAGGAGACAAACAGCATCTAATCCCTCTGTGGAGTAACTTCAATAAACTTCACTGTAGTTATATCACTGCCAGGATTAGCCTACAAACTTTGAATGAAAGTATGAACCATGCTCTGACAACATGATTGTAATTTTTTTCATTATTTTAATCCTTGATGAGAGAAAGAAATTGTGCAGACTCCAGGAGCAGAAAAATAATTGTTGCATTTATGATTCTGCAATTATGGCTTATGGGGACTGCTTCTCAGCCATCTCTTCACTCCCATGAAGGTTTTATAACAAGGCTTTTGAATAAAACAAGTGTTTTCAATAGCACTGGCAATGTAATGACATACTTTTGCAAAGGAGGTATTTTCATTTTGCTTTGATTCATGTCTCAACTTATGGAGAATCAGCCTTCTATTTGTTCAGATTGCTTAATCCTCACTTATGTTCTTGGTTTAAGTGGATACAAAGAAAAAAACCCCTTAAGATTGGTCTTTTCTATTTCCACTCCTCCCTCTAGTATTGTTTGAAAGAGGATATACTTTAAAAGGAATAAAGTGTTAAATAGAGAAGAAAAGCAAATCCTCTTGTATATTCTGCTCAGCCTGAGCTACTCTCATAGGGGCCCAGGCTGAGCAAAAATATCTTCTTTACATCTCTATATAGCTGCAAGTTATCATACACCAGCTGACCACTTGGTCAAGCCAGCAGGAAGGGATGGCTAAGGGTTTCAAGGTCCATTTGCTTTACAGTTGATGTTCACTGCTTTGGAAAAGCAGAAAAATTAGCAGGACACAAATTTTCCCAAGAAACGTTGCTGACCCTCTCCCTGATTTTATAGACTATTGTGTGTGAAGCTTCTATACTCAAGCTTAGGTCAGATAAAAACAGGAATCAAAATGTAGAGCTGGCCAAGATGACATAATTGATTCATAAATCACAATGCTAGATGATATGATATGATATGATATGATATGATATGATATGATATGATATGATATGATATATGATATGATATATGATATATATGATATATAATATGATCAGTTAGCCTGACCTTTCTTTTCCCCACAGAACTTTAACAACTGACTCCTACATCAAGTCTATAATGTCTCAGTGAGCTATAGCCCATCTCTGAGAAAAATATCCACTATTGATTCGAAGACATCAGGCAACTGAAAAGCCATCATATTCCAAGTTATATTGTTTTGTGGATAAATCACCCTCAGTACTAAAAACACACATTTTATTTTTCCATCTTATTTTCTGACTATTGGATCCCATTATGGCTTTTCCATTGCATTAGACTCATCTCCACAAATATCTTCCTTACACAAGTGTAAATCATAATCAGTTCACCTCTTAATCTCCCCTTGCAGAATCAAAATACATCAAGCTTCTTATATCTCTAAATTTATGGTATATTTATAGACTTGAAATTATCTTTGTTAAATCTTGGTGAAAGATTTGTGATGAGGGTAGCAACATTTTCCTAGTTTTCAGGAAGATATTTTTGAAGATATTCTGGCCTGATTTATTATTATTCAGTAAATATCTCCCCAGCACTGAACAATGTGGAACACCAGTTTCCCATTCAGACTTGATATTCCTTCCTTATACACCTAAACATCATGTTTGTCCTCTGTCCTTAGCAATTCCCAGCGAGTTCCCCATTCGGTGGCTATGCATATCATGAACCCTAGCCTTTTTCAGTCACACTGCATTTCAGGATGTAACACTCGACTTTTCTGACCATAATTGGCCCAGTTTTGCTAACTTTACTCATAGAAAGCTGTGCAAAGCCACATGAGTTGTTCTGATTGAGTCAATGAAACTGCTATATAAAGAAGCACAACTCAAAGAGCCAGGTCCTAACCAGCATCAGCGAACAGAGTTCCCCTTGCCAACCCATGGCGTGACACCAGCTGACACCAATGCAAGATTTGGCCTCAAGCATTCAGCATAAACACAGCAAGGTATTTTACAGTCATTCGTACAACCATTTCTCCCTCAATCTTTCACATCCTTTTCTACCAGATAGGACAGAAAGGCGGCAAGAGTTCAATTTTCCCCCAAACACATCTGGACAGTAGGTAGATGACCTGCTTGTCACCATCTATGAGACCTGACCTGTCAACTTGAAGGCCCAGCCAAGTGCTAGGTAAGCAGGATACTGCACGGAGTTGATGCCATTTAGTGGAGTAAAACTTAAATGCTGCTGCCTAATGCTTCATCCCATCACAGAAGAAAAAATACTCAGAAAAAATCAGCTAACTTATGGCATACTTATCTTTATCTTTATGCAGCCCAGCGCAACACCACGGGCTTTTCTTTCTTTATCCTGATGGTTACTTTAAGTTCTGACAAAAACACATTTTTGTAACATGCCCCTTTCTAACCTGATAAGCTTTTCAGCTCTAGAAATCCTTCTGGTTAATAATGGTCATCAGCAGGGACTAAGGAGGGACAAAGAGGGATTTTAATGTGAAATCAGAGACACCAGTGAGAAGCAAGGCACTTGAGAAGTCTGCCAATGTTCATGCCATAGAAAATAATGGACCTACATTTAAAAATTATAGCCCTATTAAAGCATGGAGATATTGCACTAAAGGTGTTAAAATAACCAATTAAACATGCAGTTTCACTCCTGCAAAAATACAGAGCATTTCTGTGGAAAAAAATGCCACTAACAAGAATTCACCATGACTGCTAGAAATCAAAATAAATAAATAGCTTTAATTGGAAAAGGAATACTTCAGACCACAGTGCACAGTTTTGTGGGCAAAGCGAATCTGTTAGCCGGTCTTTTAATAAGCCCACATTGTTCTGGATTAAATTTAGCTTTTCTGTGAACATGGACATAACCTGTTAATAATTTAACACACCTCTGGTAAAGCAGGAATGCTGTAAATAAAATGTAAACAAATAAAACAAAAGCAGTGCTTTGGTTTTGCAACTGGATGGCAAAAGATTGCTATCACAACACAGAGTCTGAAAATGCTAAACACAGAGAAATCACAAGATCCAAAACTTAAGATTCCAAGAGAGGGTTTAGCTTTATCATATTGCGCAATACATATGACATGCTTTTCTTCTGGAATGGTTTTTATGTTAAGCATGTGCTCTCAGTCCTGCTCAGCAATATCGCTATGGGAATTTCACTTTATGAAATTCTTCACTGCATTTCCCTACAATTCTTTCTCTACATTTATTTTTTCCTCTAGACAGAAGCAATGCAGATGTGATATATGTTCTGAACACATGATCCAGGAACATGAATGCACAATCAAACCAGAACTTTCATACAAGCACTTGTAGATATTGTATGTTAGTAGGGAAAAAAATTAATGTATTTATTTAAATGAAGAACTAGCAATAGCTCGTAATTGCATCAGGGTTGGAAAAGCACTTTGTATTAGTTAACCTCCTTCAGCGTGTTACAGGTTTTGCTTGCTGATTATTCCAAGCTTTGCCCTGAGTGAAGGTGATGGAGGCTGCTGAGCATCAGCCCAGGCAGGCGTGAACAGCCAGCTGCGGGAGTCACTCACTGCTCTCCTAAATTTCACTGTCTGAGCGGGCTCCTAAGACTAACTGAGGCCACAATGCTGGCAACCTGCTCTGAATAAATTTGCTACGTTAGCAAGAGCAGCGTAGCCATGTTAGGCTAATACCAGCTAGAGAGAGATAAGCAGTGTACGCAGCGTGCCAGTGTGGAAGACTCCTCTTCCCACGTGCCCGCTAAGGCTGGCTGGGCTGCAGGCAGGCTCAGGGTCACCCGGCCATCCCACCTGCTCGGCCATCCCACCTGCTCTCTCCTGACCGCACACGGGGACCCAGCCCTGCCTGAGCCAGCCCAGCACGCCCAGCCGCCGGCTGACCCCTTTCCTTGGGGTGGGATAGCCTCCCTGGGCTCCCTCTGTACGCAGCGCTGGCATTTAGCACGCAGCCAGCCCAGGCACCTTCTCCACCTGAAGTTCCCCCCAGATTATTTCCTTTGCCCTTCCATCCCACTCTTCACCGGCTAGAAGCAGCTTACAGGCTTGGGGAGATCTCAGCTGCCAGCATGTTTCTGGCTGCATTTGCCATGCTCCCACAGCGCTGCGGGTTTGCAGACCCCTTTTGAACAGCCCTGGAGGCCAGTGCTGCTCCAGCTCTGAGGAAGGCAGTCTGAGGAGCACAGGGATCCTCTACGGGATAATTCCCCTATTTGTCAAGCTCTCGTTACCTTCCTTCCATAAATCTTTCCAGTTTCCTTTCCACACAGATGTGGCTCCCTGCCTCAGCCATTAAACTTCGATGGAAACTGAAAACTTCAAGTTTACTTCTATTCTGCCACTTGGAGGAAAGCAAAGATTTGATTACTAAATAGAGCCCCGTAATCCATAACCATGTAATTGTATGTTACGCCACTGACTTCTGTTAATAACTGAACTCAGGCCCAGGCGCCGGGCTGACATGGAGACAGGGGCTGCGGCTGCTGGGAAAATGGGGGGAAAAAAGGACATCGAGGATGGGAGGGGGAGGGAGGAGAGAGGAGCGGTGCTGAGAAATATGTGAGTCCTGGAAAAGCAGTAATGGAGAGCTGCTGGGAAAGCAGGGGATTATGACAGGCTGGTGAAGGAGGCTTTGTGGCAAGACGGTGACAGGAATCCTGGCAGAGCCTGCCGGAGTAGGTGGCTGATGTCAAGGCATCCAGAGAGACCACAGTAGGAAAATACAAGGAATGGAGCATTGGTTTGGTAGTTTGTCCCCCTGAAAAAGTCTCACCTGCACTAGGAGGGAATCTGGGAAGTCAAAAAAAGTCATTCAAGTGTGTCATGTCCTTTTAGTGTGACGCACATCTCTAGCAGAAGATGTGGGAGAGTTTTAGACAACCAGCAGTGCCAGGGGCACATGGTAGGAGAAAGGCAGATAAACCCTCTGTTGAGGAACTACAGTAGGGGCAGAAAGAAGCTCCAGAGCTGCTGCCTCCTGACCCGTCTAGTCCTGGAGCACCCACGCAGGGCTGATGGGTTCATTTATACCAGGATGGAGGTGCTGTAAGAAGATGGAGAGGGCAGATGTGAAGACCTAGCAGGAAAGGCAGGATTCGCCTGCAGTGTTGTGAGCCTTGCCAGACATTTAGGGTGAGCTTTGCTACAGGGTTGAAGATTTTGTGTTCCCCGTATGGTGATAAGCTCACACAAGCAGCAGTAAAGGTACTGGAATATGTCTGCTCTTCTTATTTCCTTTATATTATATGTCCCTTCCCATTAGACATGAGAGGATCCCATTTCCAGCTTAGGATGCATGAGTGAGAACAAGGACAGAAAGATAAGAGAATTGTGCAAAGCCTCATCCCTCTGTTTTTTATTACCCTTGTCATCTATCAAGAGACTGACTGCTTCTCTTGCTTTTGCTTTTTTTTTTTTTTTCCTCCAGCATATTTGTAAATGTTATTTACTTATTGTCACTAGCTCCTTTGGGCTGTCTGCTTTAATTTTATATCACAAATTGTGACCGGCAGCATTTTGTTGCTGCTGCTTTCTTTATTAATTTGTATCTTACTGCTCCAGCAACCATAAACAGTCTTCAGCCCTCCCATAATTTGTGCTCCATTTTGGATCAAAACCTCACATTTACAGTATTCCAACCCCAGTAGGGTTAGGAAGAAACTGTAGATATCGCTATGGCATACCCACACTTCTGATTCACATCCTGGTCCCTTTTACATGGAGGAAAAGATTATGCAAGAATATCATTATCAGCACTTCCACATTTCTCTTTGCATCACCAAGCATCACCATCAGCACGTTACTAAAAGATACTTACATTTTGCTAGCATTTAGAGTCTCTATAGTTCAGTATGTTATATACACCTAAAAATAAACTTTCACCCTTAAAGCACTTCAGATCCAATGTTTTTTCTGAATCTTGAGCAGTTCAGCAACTCCTTCTTGAGTCAAATTTACATACAGAATTTCTGCCATCAGAATTAATATTCTACTCATGTGAATGGCCTCACCAAGTTTCTCTAGAGTCAACATGTCAGTGTTTTATGTGCCACTCAATTGGCTATTTTTTAACTGTGAATACTGTAATGGAATTAGAGGCTTGACTCTTTCCCTGTCTATCTAATACTCCCTTTCTGACAGTCGTCATTCTCAAGTCTCTTAATTTGGACCATCACACTATCTCCAACCAATCTGTAAACCTGAATGTGATGGTCTGATTATTAAAAATTATTGAAATCATCTTCTCTTTCCACACTTGATCTTCTTTAAATATCCATGTCTCACCACAAATAAAATTTGTAAAAACAATTCTCAGTCCAGTCCTTGTGCAATAATGCTAATAAAAGCAATAAAAGGTATTTTTTCTGTCATCACAAACTTGTTTCTGTGTATTTAACTATATTGCGGGACATTTAATCATGTCTCTTACTAGGGATGATGCAGAAGATATATCCTTTGAAGGGAAGTTCTCCAGACATATTTGGTTATGGGGATCCCCAGAAGGCACATGGTATTGCAGCAGTGCTGGGTTTCTATTCTTTTTCACTAGCATGAATTGAAACTACTGCCTGTACAGTACAACATATTACATTAAAATGTAAAGCAGATATAACTGAGGGGAGTAAGAGGAAGGAAGAAAGGCCAGAAATCTGTGATACTAACCAGGATGAATTAACTTGGTTTCAAATGTGTTTAATTCCTGTAGGCTCGAGTTACCATGTTTTAAAGGACCACTCATTTTCTTAAAGGTATTAGTTGGGGTACAGGAGCTGTGAGATAAAAATAAGGTTGGATAAATCTGTGTCTGCAGCTCAGATCAACATCTGTAACGGAAGAAGCTGCCTGTCATTGTGTCTGCTTTGTATGCCATCACTGTTGATCCCCGAGTGCAAGGATTCATGGCATTATCACAGCTTCCTTCTCTAGACCTAAATGCTGGCTTCAACACCATTTGTTTTTTTATTATTATATAGTAGGAAAATTGAATGACTCACACTGCCTACACACAGTGGCTCATGCATTTGTACGCAGCGGTCAGGGCCAAGGGTTGTCTAAACGATACACAGAGCAATGCTTTGAAAATTCACGTTCAAATGAGATCCCTTTCTCATTGCTAAATTACTGTTCTTCCTACTTGCAAATGCATATGAGGCATCCACACTAGGAAACAAGCTTTTTTGCTATACCAGGGCTGATTGTTCAAGTTAGGACTTTTTTCCCTTATCAAATCATCAATTTAAAGAGAAATATATCCCTCTCTGTAGAATTTGTTGCTCTAGAAATATATCGTGAAACATCATTAAAAGGCTATTAATGACTATTGTTTATTTCTTAGGGGTTTTAGAGTAATTTCTATAAAATGCTATTACATTTTTATTGAACTTGTTCAGGTTTTTTAATAGATTTTAAGGCTAGAAGGGACTACTGAATCATTTAATCTGATCTCCTGTATTGCTTATAAAATAACATCCAGTTAGTCCTGTCTTGAGCCCGTTGCATTTGTTTGAGTAACACACATCTCAGTTTCAGCTCATTCATTCTAAGGGATCCTTGGGTAGAATTGCCTTTCAGAAAGTATGGATGGAAGTCACATTTGAATTGGAAATAAAGGAGTCCTGACTCTCCTCTCCCAAAGAGAAAAAAAAGAGGAATTATGAGAAATAAAATGCCTGTAAAGTACTGCAAAACAGGGGAATATTGATTACCAAGATTCTTCTTAGTAATAATAAATAAAGCTATAAATAGTCATCTGTTGTCACCTAAACAGCCTGTCCCCTGGCCTGAGCTAATTTTAGTGACCTAATTAAGTCACTAATTTGGAAACTTCCAGGTCTCAACACTTCTTGTATGTTTGAAGATTATCTACTTTGGTATAAAACAAATTGCATCCCAGAAGTGCCCAGTTTTCTTCATTAATTAATGAAGGAAGGTGATTATCTCAGCTACAGACACCTGCATCTGGGCAGGTGAGTCTCACTCATAATGACTTGATATTTAGCTGTTAAAAGAAACAAAAATTAGAAGATCATTATGTAGCATTTCTCTGCTTCAAATAAAGCTTATAGGATCTTCAATATAGTGAGTGTGAGATCCTGGGGTAAGCTGCAAATGTAACCTGATAACAGGTCTGACAAGTATTGCTGTCCTGCCTAGAAGAGAAAGTCATCATAGGCTAAAATAGTTGCTTATTTCAGGGTTAGAAGCGCCTAACAAGTACTAATGAGAAAAATGCTAGTCTGTCAACACTTCTTAAAAACAGAGTCCTGGAAGAACCAATTCTCTCTCAAGGCCTTGTCAGCATCTACGTGCAGCCATGAAATGGTGGAGTCAGATGATATGGTCTAAGACACCAGTAACACAGCGACAAGACACAGTGCTGTGTGGCATTTGTTATCCCCCACCTTTGCTCAAATCACAGCTGCACATAAGTCATGGCTGAGCCCACCGGCTGTATCCCCAAACTGATAATGAGCCACACATCACCGTAAAGTATAAAAGGTGCCATAAGTGGCCGCACCTTTGCCATTGTTAAGGAAAAAGTTGGGGAGAAGGGGAGGGTGAATATACTGGCATCACCACACAAGCCAAAAGTAGCTCATATGTGCAAAACAGCTGGACAATCTGAAACTTGAGAGACACAGAGGTTATGCTGGAGGCTGTGCAGCACACTTCAAAAAGTTTCTAATCACTGTGCAATATCCTTTCTTTGACGCTACATGCCCACAGTATTTAATTTAGGTTTAGATTTCTCATTCACACCAAGCTCCCAAGGAGCTGTATCCATCGATAATGCCTTCTTTTATCTCTGATTGGTTAAAAGACTCCATCCTAAGCAAGTCCATCTTAGTTATATATGACATCATTAACTCCCAGCTGGATTGCAACCGTGTATTTTATTTGAACACGAAGGAATCAGACCTTCAGAGACACCTACTAGCTGATTACAGTGAACAAATCATATTACTTTCTCCACTGACTCCACAAAATACTGAATTAAGCTCAAGATTGCAGTGTTTGTTTATATTCAAGGTACTGCCTGGACCACAGAAACTTCTGTCACAATGAAGCCTTACAGGGTAAGAAGAACAGTTATTTGCCTGAGAAAGAACTGCCTTGTGATCTAGTCTGTGGCTCCTCAATCCCACAGAGCATCCCACCGCTTCCTCCAAGGTGCATTTTATGCCTATGTAAAAATTTAATGATTCTACAAAAACCAAAGCTCATGAGCACTCAGCCCTCTTCCCCAGGAGTGAACTGGGAGAACAAACCCCAAGTGACAAATGTTACTCATGGCAGTAAATACTTCATGATTTTTATGGCAGTAAAACTGCTACTACAGTGGACACATTCTAGATGTTGCCATCTCTGATAAAAAATGTCATGTTCAGATGGATTAATAATCACAGAAATTATAGTAATTCTTTGCCTTTACTACATATTATTCAGCTATTCTTTTCCTGACTTTTATTGCAGTTCTAGCTATGGGATGGACCCGAGAAAGTATATGCAAAGTAATCTCTTCTCCCCATAATGAAATAAAAAGGCAATATATACTGTGACTAACTTGCTTCTATCAGAAGTCATAATTCTTCAGGCAGACACACAAAAGGCAGATTTTGCCCAGTTTACCTTTGCTCAGGAAGGACTCACTTCTCCCCTTTCTCCGCCAGACCACTCCTGAGGTTTATTACTAACTAAAAGATTATATCTGTAATAATATTATTTTTCTACAAGGTAGTGCCCACCAGGAATAACAGATTAAATAGTGTTATAGCTTAGACAATTGTTAACGCACGCCACATGAATTCTTTCCTGCCAGCTTCAACGATTCTGCCTCAGTGTTTACAGAGCCTGTTTCACAAAAGCACTGACTTGCTTTGCAAGTCTTGTGCACACAGGAAACTGGGCAGGGGGGCGGGGAGAGAGAAAAAATAATTTGACCCACACAGAAGGATGAATAAAGACATAAAAATTTTACTGTCTGCAAGCGACTGGTACTAGTTGTGAATAGTGACTTTTGGGAGATGTCAAGGATTTGCAGGGTCCTCTCCCCCAAAACAGGTGGTCTACGCTCTCCTGCTGTATTTTGACCACCTTTAGGAGAGCGTTAGCTCCGAAGGCTGGATTTCACATTGGTGAGTGACAAGGGTCAAGGCAGACCTCTCTGAGCAATTCTGCAATGCGGGGGACTGTGAGAGGGGGACCCAACACCCCTCACAGCGCAGCAGCCATTAACAGCGCTTCGCAAGGAGCCATGGCAGGGGAACAGCAAGCGCTGCTCCTGAAACTAAATACATCAATGTCAGTGTCGTCCTTGCTAGCTCAGATGCATAGCTTTCAGCTGGCATATTTATTATTAATTGTTATTAAATTTATTTATTTAAGTGTGCTTTGCATAGATAGACATATTGTCAGTCACCAAGGACTTAATATCTAAATTAGTTAGGACAAACAAACACAAGATGAAACAACACTGTAGCAAAGAGCATGTGAGGGGATTACTAATGAAGAGAAAAAGAGAGAAGTAATTGTTTGAAGTGGTGGGTTATTTAAGTGAGTCTTTAAAAAAGAACCCATGGGTTTTGAAACCAGCCAACATGATCATTACAACAGCCTAGGCCAACCATTTTATACAATGCAAAAAGCAGGCTGTAGTGTCAAAATGGATATTCACTGAAATATTTTCATCTAGACCTTGAACCCACCTTACAGGTGCGATTCAATTCCAAGTCTCATCACGCATTTCCCTGATTTTTTTGCTTCCTGATGAATGGAAAAAAGCATTCAGAAAATGAGGACAAAGAGGTTTTCCTGATACAGGAGAAGAAGGGATTCAGGTAGTGAAGCACAGCAAGGAGAAGGGAGAAGTCAAGGGAACAAACAGAGCAAGAAGGGGATGGCCCAAATGGGCCATTCAGAGGGAATCGGAGTATGCGCACTCGGGTGAGAAATATGCAGGTTGTTCCTAGGGTGTATCGCCTTACAGGATTTTAGTGAGCTTACTATTAAAAGGGCTGGAGGTAGAAAGCCAGTTGCAGAATTAATAATGTACGTTTAGAGTAGCTGAAAAGGATAATAACTGTATCAGCAAAGCACCACTAGATAAAGACAGGAGGAATGAGTAGGGCATGAAGGCCAAATGAGATCTAAAATGTCTTTGGCTCTTTAATAAAGAAAGGCTTTTATCTGAGGTCTTTTTCATTTCTTTTGTCCAGATAGAACAGTCCAGCAATTTATATCATTTATTAGATAAACCAAAATCCATTCTTCAGCTGGTGACTAGAATATGTGTTTGAATTCTTCCAAAAAATGGTAAAGCAGTTGAAGAGGAAAGTATACGGGCTCCCAAGCTTTGAGGGTCAGCTACTTCACCCTAGAGCATCACGTAGACATACCTGGCAAAAACAACTGACAAAGAAATTACAGGAGAATAAGAGGCTTTCCAAAGGTCATTTCTTGGATCTGTTACATCTTACGTGCATTCTTAAAAGATTTGTTATAATCCTGATCCTGCAGTACCCTTTGGTGGCCATTTCAAATTGGCGACCCTTAATTTTCTTTCTGTAATATCAAAGCTGTGCTTTAGTAGAAGTTCCCTAAAGCCCAAAATGGCTCATAAAACACTGCGGTTTCCAGTTGCTTTACATCAGACTCTGCAGATGTTTCAGAGTGCATGTGAGCTAAGTCTGGCCTGTGAAGGGGTGAGTCCAGCTTAACAGTTTTCTTAGGCTGCAGAGAAGGAGCATCTAGGAACAGAAACCAAAGCTGGAAGCCACAGGGCAAATATTTTCAGTGTCTGCTATTCTTTGTGTGATACTCCTCTGCTTTCAGAAGTACAATTCTTAAAATTGTCTTATATGGCTTCAATTCAATCTCCGAAGTGCATTTTTATAACAAAGAAATACTGTTACCAGGATCCAGTGTCATGGGAAACAAGGCATACACACACCTCCCCTTCCTGCTTGTAGCGATGTAGCTCACTTTTCCCCCTGCAAAGATGACTTGTGGCACCGACAGCGAATTCTGACATGGAAAAATGATGTCGGAGAAGCATTTAATCTCTTTTCACCTGTTTTTTATGAACTCTAAGTCCTGGAAACAAGAACCATACCCATGTTACTAAATATCCCTACCAGCAATCCTATCTATGTACCACTGGCAAACCACTTCAGTGGGATTCCTTCAAGCGTATTTCTCCCATCCTGCAGTCTCAAGAGCCTGCCTAAGACACGTTTATTCTTCTTTGTTAGATCTCATTCAAACACATTTGAGACATTGCTCCCAGGTCTAGAACACCTTCCCAGGGCATTGGATATATTTTTCTCTCATGTAGAATTAATATTCTTAATTATCTCAATCAAGAAAAAATGGAAATCTAAAAGAACCCACAGAAAGTGTTATTTTAAGCATGCATATTTGCAGGAAAGTCCCAGGATTCAAGGGACTTCTTTGCAATGGGGGAAAATAGTAGGAAGAAAGAAGCTTTTATCAACAATAACAGATGGAAATTCCATCTCTCCAAAATCTCTCTCAGTCTCTCCAAAAGCAGAGCCAAAAGCTGAAGATGCTGTTAGGTCATTTTCCAGGTAGCGTGCAGAGGCATTTAACAGACCATAGTGTCATGGTTTAACCCCAGCCAGCAACTAAGCATCACACAGCCACTCACTCACTCCCCCACAGTGGGATGGGGGAGAGAATCAGAAGAGTAAAAGTGAGAAAACTCATGGGTTGAGATAAAGACAGTTTAATAGGTAAACCAAAAGCTGCACATGCAAGCAAAGCAAAACAAGGAATTCATTCACTACTTCCCATCAGCAGGCAGGTGCTCAGCCATCTCCAGGAAAGCAGGGCTCCATCATGTGTAACAGTTACTTGGGAAGACAAACGCCATCACTCCAAATGTCTCCCCTTTCTCCTTCTTCCCCCAGCTTTATACACTGAGCATGATGTCATATGGTGTGGGATATCCCTTTGGTCAGCTGGGGTCAGCTGTCCCAGCTGTGTCCCCTCCCAGCTTATTGTGCACCCCCAGCCTGCTTGCTGGTGGGGTGGGGTGAAAAGCAAAAAAAGGTCTTGACTCTGTGTAAGCACTGCTCAGCAGTAACAAAAACATCCCTGTATTATCAACACTGTTTCCAGCACAAATCCAAAACATAGCCCCATACCACCTACTATGAAGAAAATTAACTCCATCCCAGCCAAAACCAACACACATACCTTTATGCTTCGAGAAGATATAGAGAAATTCTCTGCTTGGGATCTGATGCCCAAAGAAAGGGTTCCCATATGTAGAGGGTACAGAATGTCTGAGTAGAAGTGTCTTGTCTAGCTCTTCCTATCTCGTTGTTATGTTACCTCCAGTATGATAATATAACTATAACATTGACAACAGGCTCCAGTGATCTGCTTTGCAAACTACTTACCAGGGAACTAGTGGCCCTTCAGCTCTTCTTTTAGCCTCTATCTGCTCTTCCCATGTCTCCCATTTCTTCACCTCAGTGTTGGGAAGTCACATATTCCTAAGGAGGAGTATCTTCTGTCCCATTTTCACCTCAGCAGGACCAGCTCTATCCTCTGACCATGAAGGGCAGGCTGTGGACCTTGGCAAACGAGGCCTGCTAGACTGCTTGTAGACTCAAGGCATTCACTCTGCCTCAATAAAGGATTGTATGGTGCCACATGGATGCACCCCCCTTAATTTGGGACCTGCCTGCGGTCTCTATCACTTGTGTCAAGCATGTTGTAGTCCCTGGCCTGCCATGAAGCACAAGAACCTGGAATGGGATGCTTTTTGAAAGAAACATTTGAAAGATAATAGCCACACTCAGCTCTCAAATGTATTTCTTCCACTCTTGAAGAACATACAGAAACCCTATAGAAAACTAAATAACTTATTTTTGAAAAAGCTATTAGATATCACTAAATAAGGCATAGATCACTGTTTTCTAGTATCATTTTTAAAAAAATAATGGTCAAATGTGAGCCTCGAAATGCATTAAAAAGCTTCATTTTATATAACTGGACCTCATTTTGATGTCCCCATGGCTCTTAACTATAGATTGTGCATGACACTTCATACCTTGTACGACCAGCGTCTGTAGAGTAACTGCTTTTTCAAGGTATCTATGGTGTATCCATGTACCTTAGAAACAGACCACACACACAAAAAAAAGGATGTAAAAGCTAGATCATAAAAATAGGAGTTGACATTTCTAAAACTGAGCAGCCCCAAACCTGCCAAAGTGCATGCTTAGCTTGGAGCACAAGCATGACTCAGTGGGTCCTAGTGCCTACATTGATACTGGTGAATAAAGTGGACCAGGGTCTGTCCTCTGGTCTTGAGACTAATAATTACTGCATGGCACATATCAGTATAGCTTAACTCTCTTCACCATAAAGCACAGGCTACAGTCAAACCCTTATAATCTCTTGTCTAGGGGAGTACTTGGTGTCCCACGCCAAAGCCCTGCCAAAGACGATGCTGACCATTTAGCAGCATGCAGACCCCCAGACTGGTGCTCAGGCCTCTAACCTAGCCTTATTCCATTTTCTAAAATAAGCTATAAACTACAGTAGTGTAGTAGTATAGACAAGACCATGGAAGTGCAAGTTCTCAAATGTGATGGTGGGCGTGCAAACATATGGTGCTGTTCACGATAGATCTTACAGACCTCCATAAGCAACTGGAAGAGCACCATGTACTGCCACAGAGGTTGATTTAAGCACTTATGTCTTGTTTCTGTGCTTGATAGTGGTTAGGTCTGTTTTCAGGGGAAAAACTGCATTCTCCTGAATACTTAATGTTTTTAATTTATTTCCATTTCTGTAATTAATTGTAGGTGCCTCTTTACTTATATGTAACTAAAGGAAAAAAAAAAAAAAAAGATTAATTTCTGAATTAACTTACAGGAGCTATTGTTTTAGTTTGAAAAACAAGGGAGTCTGAAACAGACTGATTAGATTTAAAAAATGCAATAAAAGGTGAAAAAGTCCAAACAGCAATAATAGAGTTTTTCTGACAATCTCAAGTTGCAATAAAACCTATTTTTAATGAGACAAAAAGTTAGGAAAAGAAAGCACACCAAAAAGGAGTCTTAAGACCATTCCGCTAAGAAATTTGATTCTAACATTGAAACTGTCTTCTTCACAGACAAAAATCTGTCTTTAAAACATCTGCAGAAGGGTTACAGAAATGAATCAACTATAGCCAAAACAAGAGTTCTATAGTCAGTACCACAGTACCACCTTGTGGGGAAATAAAAATGGCCTCAGTATTGACTTCGTCCACTGCACCGTTTCAGGAAATGCCCATCATATAAACATAAAATTCTAACTAAGACAAATGAAACAGACTCGGGCACCAGAGACGTATGCGATGCATGATTTCTCCCAGTGTCAAATTACTTTTTTTGAAGAATCTATGTTCCAGTCAAAATCTTTCAGAACTCTAATGTAAACACTTCCTGGAAGAAAAATGTCTCCTTTTACATTTGCTTGCATTCCTTTCTTGACTCCCATTTGCTGCAAATTTATTTCTCTAGCTACACTGAATCAAGAGAACAATTGCAGCAGGCATGTCAAATTCCACCCCCACAAAATGCTTCATAAAGTTAAAGGCTATGACATAAACAAACTAATGCCAGCGTCTTTGAGATTACTTTTTTTATTGCTTTTCTGTAACTGATGTAGAGATTAGAGACAGTAATATTCCTGAGTACATTTGAAGAAATAAGGTTATCAAATCCTCAGATGCCCAAAGGGAACTATCACCTGCTTTTCTCCATTTCTTTCACATAGTGAAAGAAATTTGTATGATTAAGTAATTGCTGGCTGTCAGAAGAAACAGTTGCCCAGTTTTCATATTTTAAGAGCTCTATTAAATGTAATTTTCACACTTTCAAATATAACTTCTTAGAGGCATCTCTGAATTTAATGCCCCTAATAAAGCAGAGCAACTAGTTCTTTCTTTCCTAAACGGTTTGAGTGTTGGCCAAACCAACAGCCAGGCTTCCCTCTGCATTTTACCAATGGGCAGCAGTCTTAACATCAGCTTTTCCTGACATTTCATTTGGGGGTATTCTTTGCTGGAGACCAATAGTTGGGTCAAATTGCGATAAACTGTGCCAAAGGCATGTATAATAGTCTTTAATATAACGGGGCGGGTGGGAAGTGTTCTTTTGAGGGATTTTTGGTTGGTTGGTTTTTATTTTTTTGCAATATAAAAATAAAGTTTAAATCTGTTTGCATTCATGCTTTGAAAAACCTCCCATTAATGGAAACAGCACAGGATCAAGCCCACAAGAAACAAAACAAAATTGTATTCAGGTTTACGCTTCACACAAAGCTAGGCTGTGAATTTAGATGTCTAGAGTTCGGGGGCTGACCCACCTGCAGCTATATTCTACTGAGAGACTGATACTGGCTTTACCTGGGTTGGTGTCAGATCCCGATGGTGGGAGTCCTCCCACGTCACTTTAAGTAACCAGAATTTAGGCAATCAGTCCAGTTGCCCAAACATACCTATCTAGTGTCATCTCACATTCCCCAGGATATGTTTCCTGGACCTTCAGCTCATGACCTACATCACATTTGCCAGCGGAGGTCTCAGAAATCTTTGGGGGCCTCCAAAGTCACTAGATGGCTACGTGTGGGAAGATGAATCAAGCCCTAGATGTCTATCTGAAGTTTGTCATATGGGCTCCATCTACAGTCAGTAAAGAAAGAGACATCTCCAAACAGTAATTCATCATGACCTAACATATATGTCTATCCCAGATGGGAAGAAATACCCTCCGAAGATGTCTATCACTTCTTACTGACCAAAGAAGGCACTTGGAAACCAGATGTCGAACTTTCAGGTGATCACATTCTGCTGAGATGAATCTGCAACCTAATGTACAACAGATTACAGACTTTCTCTCTGTTTTTGCATTCTGATAATACACTCCGGTTGCACATTGATTTGGACTATGTGATCTGAACTATAATGTATACGTTGTGCCACAAGCCTCAGAGGAAGCATACTAAACAGTTAGCTCAGGTCCCATCATTAGTGGTGGCAGTGAGTGTGGCCTTAATGAGCAGCAGTAGCAGCAACTGCAGTCTGATTGTCAGGTAGTGTTCGTATGCAGGAGCAATGCCTCTGCACCCACCTGTTCTTTTAGGATCCCATGCTCTACAGACCACCTTTTCCTGCTCTCTTCCCAATGCAGGCAGCACCTCTTCTCCAAACATGCATTTCAGTTGGCAGAAAGACTTCAAAACCAATGCCTGCTGTGTGCCTCCCTCTCCCCGTGCTCTCCACTTCCACAAGCCAACATCTCAAAGTTATGGCCTACCCCAAATCCTACTGGTTTAATCCCCACATCCCCCATCTCCATCAGGGTGGATCTGTCACACATCTCAGGAGTAGATATCGTTCTACAAAATGCAGAGCTATGGCTGCTGCCATCACCTGGCACACTTACCTTGCAGTGCCTGCTGTGCCACTAGCCATATATGCCCCACAGTCTGGGCAGTCAAGAGACCTTCTCAGAGAAAAAATACGGAAGTTTCAAAGTTACTGTTTCAGGCTGGCTGGGAATCTAGACATCAGCTATGTTTGGAGCTTCCCCCCACAATCATGAGATCTACGTATTTGATTTTTTTACAAAAGTTCATATTCCTTCCTGTCCTGGTTTCGGCTGGGATAGAGTTAATTTTCTTCCTAGCAGCAGGCATAGTGCTGTGTTTTGGATTTAGTAGGAGAAGAATGTTGATAACATGCTGATGTTTTTAGTTGTTGCTGAGTACTGCTTATGCTAGTCAAGGACTTTTTCAGCTTCCCATGCTCTGCCAGGCGCACAAGAAACTGGGAGGGGGCACAGCCAGAAGAGTTGATCCAAACTGACCAAAGGGCTATTCCATACCATATGACGTCATGCTCAGTATAGAAACTGGGGTTGGCCGGGGAGCAGCGATCGCTGCTTGGGAACTGTCTGGGTATCGGTCGGCGGGTGGTGAGCAATTGCATTGTGCATCACTTGCTTCATGTATCATTATTATTATTATCATTATTATACTGTTACTATTAGCATTACTATTTTACTTTATTTCAATTATTAAACTGTTCTTATCTCAACCCAGGAGTGTTTCTCACTCTTACTCCTCCAATTCTCTCCCCCATCCCATCGGGGTAGGGGGAGTGAGCGAGCGGCTGCGTGGTGCTTAGTTGCTGGCTGGGGCTAAACCACGACACTTCCTCTTCACAAGTAGGGACCAGCTGACACAGATTTAGGTTCCCGAGATGGCATAGGCATCCATGTCTCATCAAAGTAAATGAATTAAATGGAAGGAAGAAATTTTTTGCAATGAAGGTGGTGAAACACTGGAATAGGTTGCCCAGAGAGGTAGTGGAGGCCCCATCCCTGGAAACATTCAAGGTCAGGTTGGATGGGGCTCTGAGCAACCTGATCTAGTTGAAGACGTCCATGCTCATTGCAGGGGGGGTGGACTAGATGACCTTTAAAGGTCCTTTCCAACCCAAACCATTCTATGATGATTCTATGAATTAGACAATGAAATGCCTTTGAAAATTCGATCTACCTGACCACAGAAGGAAATTATGTGGGCAGTGGTATTTCTTTGCATTTCAGTGCAGACTCAAACTAGATGCAAGAGGAGAACAGCTGCAGAGCTCCATGTAGCCACAGCAGTGGTGAAGGGGGTTTGCAGCTGCACCTCCTCTCCTCCATCACATGACACGAGGCAGTACAAGCTGCTCAACTTGACAAATTAGCCACTGATCTGAAACATTTGCATGCTGTGTTATTTTCAGCTTTTTAATTGCTCATATTTAACATTGTGGTTTAGGACTTTTGCAAGAAAATGAAACCAAATTCTGGGCTGGACTGACCAACAGGAGATGGAAACCAAGCAAGTATCACTGTTACAAGCCCTTCTTATCTAATAGCTCACCTGCTGTGCAACAGACCACCATTCAAATCCTTCCTGTGCCTGAGGGGATTCAAATATTCATCAAACACTCATCTCCCAAAGATGTCATTAAATACCATTTTTAGGGCATTATGAATTGAGCGTTCTTCATCCTCTCTTCTTCCACTTTGCATAAAATACTTAAAAATCAGTTGAGTCAAGGAGTAACAATGTGTTCTTTGGACTCCTTCCCTTGCTCCAATAAACAGTGGATCACACAGGATCGAAGACCATCAAGGAGAATGACTGAGAGCATCTCCCACATAAAACACTCAGTGTCTTTGGGGACAGATTCTCCACTAGAAGGCGGCATCTAGATGTTAAAATTATTTCAAATTTTAAAGAAATTGAGCCTTGTTGCAGGGAGTAAATTTATGAACTAGTAGGTATAAAAGAGAATAATGATTTTACATTCAGAAGCTTGACCTACGCTGAGAAATTCTCTCAGGCGACATTAACATCTAACCTATTGGTCTGATACCAAGAGACAGATATATTTATGCTTACTGAAGAATTATATGCTTAGATACTACAACTTGTTGAGGTTATGCCAAAAATTAGGCCTTAGCAAGTTAATTGGCGCAGCATTTCTATTACATTGAACTGGCTGTTGAAGTAATGGGTACAGTAATGGCCTGAAGAACCACGGCCTTTATGAAACACTCAGTTACTGACAGTGGTCAAGTACCACCTGACTGGAAGGTTCTAGAGGGGACAGGAAAATTTCTGGTGATTTGTCACTTCCAGTTTTACTGTGACTTTTGCTCCTATCTGATCTCATTTAATTGGGAGCATCATGTCTCTTGTGCTCCCAGTAAATCAGAAGACAACATCCATATTTCATTACCAAACAAGTGATACAATGATATAAACTGCTTACTTCCTTCTTCTGTGATTGTATTTGCTTTATTTTTCTGCTGGCGAGAACATGTTATCTTGATTACAGATGATTTTGACTGACCATCTTTTAAGATACCTCCTAGAAAGATTTACCATCCTAATAATGTATGGCAAAGCATGTTAACAAGTACCTCTTTATTTAAAAAGCGCCAAATCTTTGTAGGTTTTATTGTACATCACAAAACACTGATTTTCAGCATATTGGTTATATAACATGTGAGTCAGATATCTATTAGAAATATGACTATTTGGTGGTGTCTTTGAGTCCTCCACATGCATATGTAGGCTGTTAGCCAAACACACATCCACAAGCGACTGGAAAGCGGAGCCACACACAAGGCATCCCTGCACAAAGAACCAGGCTGGAGCTGTAGGTCTGTGTTTGACACTTACACTGCTGGCTATTGTGAACCACACAAGAATCAGGCCGCCTTCTGCAGAGATGTTTCTAGTCTGCTAGTGTATACCCTAGAAACAGAGAACAGCTCAGGTTGGAAGGGACCTCGAAAGATCTGATCCAACCTTGTGTGGGAAAGGGAGCCTAGATGAGATTATCTAGCACCCTGTCCAGTCACATCTTGAAAACCTCCAGTGACGGGGACTCCACCATGCCCCTGGCAAGGTTGTTCCAGTCCATAATTGTTCTTACTGTAAAAAATTTCTTTCTTGTATCAAGATGAAACCCCTGCCGGTGCAACTTGTACCCATTGCCCCTTGTCTTCTCCACATGGCTCTTTATGAAGAGAAAGCCTCCATCCTCTTTGTAGCTGCCCTTTACGTACTGGAATAGTGATGAGGTCCTCTTCTGAGCCTTCTCTTCTCCAGGGAGAAAAGACCTAACTTCTTCAGACTTTCCTCATAGGGCAGGTTCTCCATTTGATCTACAACTCTACATGTTCCTTGTTTCTGTCAGTTCTAGCTGGTATGAAACCACAAACTAAGCACACAGAACATCTATTCCTGTTTCTGATTTAAATAGCAGAATAGATCTTCCAGAATGAAAACATTTTGAGGACACGCTCCTCATCCACAGAAGCCTCCGTGGACATGCACTCAGGCTACATCAGTCTCTATCTTCATTACATGATGAAAGTCATGAACAACCTCCCCTCCTACTTCCAGTCCACTGCTCCAGTGCTTTGTGGTACTCCATCCACCTGTATGTCTTGCGTAAAACATACAAGGCTGTCATCTCCCTTTTCTAATATTGCTTAAAAATCATACCTGCAAGAATTCCCTCCTCTTGCTCTGATTCATGAGTGTGAAGCTTTAAAAGATGAAAAAGAGATGGATATTCTTTCCCCAAGAAATAAAAAAAATAAAAATCGCCCCTCCCTCCAAACTTCACCTTGTACTTCAGAACAAGGCCTTACTCATGTACTTCTATCAATACAATTTTTCCTTCATTTTAAGAACATAACAGTCCAGTTCATTTCAATGTATACTCAGCTAAAGAAAGACCATGATAAAAATTCATATTATTTACACTTTCAATAGCACTTGTTTGGCCAACATATGAGACCTCCTTAGGCAATGAATATAGTACTCTGCTCTTGCAGATAGTTATGACAAACGATTTCACTGATCAGGGATCATCCAGTGAAGCGACTTTTGCACCGATGGCAAGAAACCTTTTTCAGGTTTCCAATCTGCATGCATTAACAGGATTCTCATGCCAAAAGAAGTTTCCTTTTGCTTGAACATCACTTTTCCATCAGTACTGTTTACATCCTCAGTATCTTTATCTTTCCAATCTCTTTAAAAAGAGGCAACATATATCCTCTCTGTCTTTGTTTTGCAGGATTAAACATGCCAAGTTGTTTTATTTTCCTTTCTGCGGTAAGCCTTCTCTTATCTTGACCATCTTTGTAGCTTTTCTCTGCAACTACTTAGGCCTCAATTCATTTTTCTTGGAAAGCAGATAACCAACACTGTAAAGCCTTTCAGATGAGATCTGCATAACCTTGTATAGCTTTATTGGATATATCATACAGCATATATAAGCTCCACTTTTTTCTAGGCCTATTATCTACAAGACTCATAGTCCTCCTAAAACTAGTTAAAACATGCAAGTTGTATTCTTCTTCATCTTTTCCCAGTAAGTCTGTTATAGGATAACAAGATGTTATGAGTTCTCAAATTAATTCATGAACTTCCACTGTAATATTTTAAATATTAGCCACTTTATTTTTCTTGTCCTTGGAGTCATCTAATTTTTCCCATTTGATATTTTTATCCTCCTCTCCATTAACTATGCTGTCTAAGCTTGTGTCACCAGAATCACTGTCACTCTCCTAATTCTCTTAGCAGCGTCATTAAAGCAATTATTAACAAGGTTGCTCTCAAAATTCAATCTTAAAAAAAAAAAAAAATCTATTAGTAACTTCATTCCAATACTTCCCTTTTGATAGTCCCCATTGTCTTCTGACTACTCCCCTACTCCCCTTACCCACTTTCAGTTCTTTTAATGATTCTTATCATGTCCAGCTTAATTAATAATTTCCCACAAGGCAATATATCAAATACAATCAAGATAGAACAGTTCTATCTATTCCCTTTGCCTAAAAATATCACAGAATTTATCAAAAATGATCTTTTGTTAATCTGAGATAATCTACCTTTGATTAAAAAGATGTGACATTTCATTCCATTTACCTCCATGCTCTTTATTATTCTCTCCTTCACATTTTATTTTAAAGCCTACTGAGAGCAGACCAACACATGCTTAGATGCCTGGCTCAGTTTTCGCACCTCTCTAAAATACCTATGCTACTTTATAGTTACCTGGTAACATTTTTGCCTTTCTCTAACACATCTTCTACAAGAAATTTCATGTACCATGTCTTTCAGACATCTCAGTTGAAGATTGGCCAGTCTATTGCCATCTGTCTCTCCTTCTTCTGCGTGCCAAATTTTTTAGTATCTTTTTCCCACTACCCACTTAGTCAGCCAACCTCAGCTGCTGATAGCTGCAACACGGGAAACGCATTAGTTTGGTTTCAGGACTGCATCTAGATAATCTCTCACCTTTACTTTGCCCTTACTGCACGGTTGCTGCATTACACCTCTTTCCTAGCTCTCTTGGTCGTTTAGGCTGCTGGAAAAATTTGAGAGATCTAACACGCCTCAGATCAGGAGGCAAAATAAGGTTCAGAAACAACTGTGCCCATTGAGTTCCTGTAACATTCATACAAAAGAACTTCTTAGCAAAGCAGCTCATGCATTTATTTTGCAAGAGTTTTTTTTTTTTTTAATACAGGCATTTCATTACAAATGATAAGGCACAACACAACTGAAGGAATTCATAGCTTTTTAGAAGACTTTACATAGTGTGGGGAAGTCTTCCCAGAAAGGGAAAGAAGTAATAAGAAGACATGAAGCATGCTGGGGCTGCTATCTCAGTGTATTTGGCAGAAGACACCCTTGTGCTGCTTTGCAAGAGTTTGCTAACCACTAATGCAAGACAGAATTGGTGAAATCATTGAGATTCATAGTGAAATCTGACACAAAAAATGTTGCAACCTGCTCTTGGGAAATCTTAACACAAAAGCTGAAGTGCTACACGAGAAGAATGGAATCGGCAACAACTCTGCCATGCTGAGCAACAGAAATCTCTCGGTATCATCATGGTGATTTGTCCTCATGAGATATTTTCACTGTACCTGCACTGGAACAAGAAATGGGCTCCTCCATGGTCCCTCCCGGCTGGGACCTGAAGTTGTACAGCACATCTGTTTCATAGTGTGCTCCATACTACTGGTCACCAGGGACCTGCGCTGACCTCACACTTGCAAGGCAATGCGCAAGACAGTTCATCCACCAGTGCTTGTCACCCAGTCATCCCTCTCCTTTTAATTCCTGCAGGTTTCCTATGAATAGTGTGCATCCAGACACCTTCCAACACACAGGTGGGATGAGGCTGATGACTCGCAATCAGTTCTACTGCTGGTGTCAAGGTCTTTAATCACACAGGGTTCCCATGAACTGAAATGGCAGAACTTCATATTTGCAAGACAATATTTAACAAGAAATTGTCAGAATTTAACAAGAAACCTGAGCTATTCCTGTGCTTAAAGCTAGAAGGGAACCTTTCTTGTTGTATGCCACTTGTTGAGACCATCCAACACCCTCCACTACTGCCTTCTAGTATCATTCTTCCATTGCTTAAAATGAGGTATTTTAACCAACTGAAAATGGAGTAATTTTAAGGGAGCTGGACAGAGGGTAACCAGGAAAATGTATCTGTGCCTTTGTCTGTATTCATGAAAATGTGCCCAAATTCTAAGCTGTAAGATTCTGTATATGTTGGATAAATTTTAGCTAAGATATGCAGATATTAGGGCTAAGTCTCGGGTCTGTTAAGCTGGCCATGTAGACTTACTTTATATTTTGCATAAGACCTACTGCCTCATCTTCTGAAAAAATACAGCTCTTAAACCTGCTCTACGACAGGAGCTACAAACAGCTCCACAGCAGTTATCTCAGGTTTGAGCATTTGTGCGCGCACTGACCATGGTATCCTGGGACTTCGAACAATCTTTAAGTGCTCACCTTCCCAGCAGTGTAACCTCTTTCCGATGTCAGAGACAAGCAACTGAGACCCAGAATGTGGGCTTCCCAGGTTCTAGGTTTTTCTTCTAAACACAAAAGCAGCTTTTCTCTGAGACAAACACAGCCTGTGGAGAATGCAGCTTTTCTTTTCCTTCACCCTTCAAATGTGTTTGTTGAATAAATATTTAAAATATTCTATTTTGAGGGTGTAAAAGTTACACCCAGTCCCTAACACAGCTAATTAAGACTGTGTCAGTCAGAAAACAAAAAGAAGTAACATCAAAATTACCGCATCCTTAAAACCCCACCTGATCTTAACAGTGACATTTTGATAACGATGATGACTTTGCCTTCACAAAGAGAGAGCTCATTATTTTTGAGATACATATTTCTACATCAATTTCTGAAAGGAAATGAACCTTACAAGCAACTATAATTGGAATGCTCTCCTCTGCACTCCTAATTCTCATCAACAAAAAAAATTAAGGTAACAGAAAAATCTCACCACTAAAACATAAAAGACTGCAACTGTCACTTGCCTGATATATATATCCTCAAGAGAGGTCTGTGAAACATAACAAAAAGCCAAATATTCAGTTACTTTTACTAGAGATCACCAATTGCCACCTAAAGTACCACCTCCCATCTGGCCATCTTTCCAAAAAGCACTGATGTAGTTCACCTTCCCCAATGCATAATATACGTGTCCAAAAAAATAAAAGTTTTAAGTTCAGAATTCTGCCTGAAACCTCACTCAAGATTGCAGCTAGGTATCAAGACCAGCAGTGATAAATTTTCACACATCCTTTTTTTTCATTCACTCCTGTTCCTTGGCTTCAGTTGACTTTCTGTGTTGGCTGCCTTGAATCCCAGTCTTAAAAGTGTTTAGAGAACTGAAGCAATTCATCAAGCACTATGAATTCATCTGAGGAGTCTAGTTTTGATCTGATCTGCGGTTTCTCAATACCTCAGAAATCCATATTCTTCATCTTCCAAAAAACAATTTATTGCACACTCAGCAGCTGAGACAGTAGCAGCTGCTTATACAAAAGTGATACGCTTTCCTTCAAGAAGTCGTCAGGTCCACGTACAAATGTGGTACTTTGTTGACTCCATGTCATGGTATGATCAAGATGTGTACTAACAGTGGCTTTCGTGAAAACAAAACTCAAATACACCTCTGAGTATAAGCAGGTGCTAGATCCCAATCATCCAGAGACTACGCATCTGGAAAGCACCAGGGTCAGTATGAACATCCAAACCTATATACAAGCTCTGAGAAACTAGGGGCTCTGAATAATCCCATTGCTGGATGAGGCAGGTATTAGCCAGATTTTGTGGTACCAGGAAATTGCCCGTGTCTAACAGAAGCTTCTTTAGATCCTTCTAGACCAGATCACATCAGAAAATCAAAACCCAACAGGAATTCAATGCATTCAGGATATGAGTCGGCTCCCCACGCACACACAGATTGCTTGTGCGATGTAATTGCGCCAACCCAACCTGTTCCGGAGACCAGTTTCATCTTGCACGCAACACAGTCTACCGGTATACACGCTATGACTGCTCATCTGGGATTTGTGGATTGCTAGGCATGTGGAAATCCTCGACAAATTACTAAAGCTGACAGAAAAGGGCAAGAGGGGAGCAAACAACCCAAAATGACAGTCTGTCCTTGATCTTCTCTTTCCTAGCTAATTGCTTAAGCACTTTTCTCAGGCTAGCTCTGTAAACCAGCTCTATCTCCCATTTACAAGACTTCACTGTAAGGTACAGACATTGACTAGCATTTTAGTGGAGGAAGATCTAGGAAAGCTTACTAGATCTACTAAAATTACATACTATCAGTAGTATTGTACAATAAGAGAACTTTTTAGATATAGCCCTGAGGCTAAACATATTGAAACGAAGCACAGCTGTTTCAGTGAAACACAGCAGCTGTATCCACTCATCCTGGCACTGATTTCACACCGTGGGTCATCCTGGCCTCAGCCTGGGAGGTTTACCACCAAAACCCTGATGCATCGCTCCAGCCGAAAGTCGAAGCCGGTGCTGTCGGAAGAGCGGGCCGAGATTCTCGTTAGCTGGGGACTGGAGAGGGAGCGGTTAAGGTATACATTAATTCCCCAGCCCTATTCCCTTATCGCTATGTGTTTACATCATTCACTTAATTACCCTCCGCTCCCCAGCGACCCTCCTACACACGCTTCCCCCTGAGAAATTGCTGCTCAAGAGCGCAGGCCACCCAACGCTGCGCTGCGCTGCGCTTCTGCCTTCAGAGACGAGGCGTCCCAAGACACCCACAGGGCCACCTCTTCCCCCGGGGAGACACACGCGTTATGCAGCAGGAAAAGGCACATTCGGCGCCCGAGGCGCGCTGCCCCGCACTCGCACGGCGCGAACGCGCGGCTGCCTGGGCCCCGCCGCGGCCCTCGGGCCCCGCCCGCCTCCCGCAGAGCAGCGGCGCCGGGCGGCCGCGGGGCGCCGGGGTGCGCCGCGCCTGGCAGCTGCCTGCAGCCCGGGAAGGCCCGGCGGCCCCTTCAGCCCCGGCCGAGGCCCGCCGCGGCCCCGCTCCTGCGGCGGCTCCCACCCCACCCCAGCCGGCGCCAGCGGGGGCGGCAGGAAGAGGAAGCGGGGCCGGGGCTGCTCCCCCTGGCGGAGGCGGGCGGCGGGGCGGGGCGCGGCGGGGGCGGGGTCGCCGCTGCCGCCGCCAGGCCGTGGCCCCGCCGCCGCCGCCGCCGCCTGAGTAGCAGCCGCTGCCGGCGCGTTTCCCCTGCCCGCCCCCTCCCTCGGCGCTCTCTCCCCCGCCTCCGCGGCCGGGGCAGCAGGAAGCGGCTCTGATGTCAGCGGCGGCGGCCGCGGCGCGGCTCTGAGCGGCTCCCCCACCCCCGCCGCGGCCCCCTCGCCCCGCTGCTGCTGCCGCCGCCGGGGCTGGCGGAGGCGGCCAGCTTCGGCCTCGGGGCCGCCCCCTTCTCTCCGCCGGGGACGCGCGGCCGAGGCGGCTCCCAGGCTCCTCAGAGGCCGCGGCCTAGGGCAGCCGGCGCGGCGCTCCGCGGGGGTGCGGGAGGGCGCGGGATGCGGAGCGGCGCCGCCGCCGCCGCCGGCGGGGCCTCCGCCCGCCGCCACTGAGGCCCGCGGCCGCCGCGGATGCGGCCTCGCCCCGCGCGGCGGCCCAGGCGGCGCCTCGGCCAGGCCCTCCCCGAGCTGCGCCCGCGCGGAGGGCGGGAGCCGCCGCCGCGCCCCGCGTAGCCCCGGCCCAGGCCCGCGGCTGCCCGGCGCCGAGCCCTCCGCCCCCGGCCTGCCCCGGCCTCTCCGCCCCCAGGTGAACGAGGAGGGATGTCCGCTGCCGCCTCCGCTGAAATGATTGAAACCCCCCCGGTCCTCAACTTCGAAGAAATCGACTACAAAGAGATCGAGGTGGAAGAGGTGAGCGAGGGCCCCGCCGCCGGGCGGCCTCCCCACACGCCCCCCCACCCCCCCGCTCCCCCGGGCGCGGCCAGCTGGCGGCCGGAGGGGCCAGCCCGGCCCCCGCCGCGGCGCCGGGCCCCGGGAGTGCCTTCCCCGGCGCCGTCCCCCGCTGGCGGAAAAGGCCGCGGAGGCTTCCTGGGTGCGGGGCTGCCGGGGCGCGCACACACCCCCCCACACACCCCCACCCCCACCCCCGCCCCGGTGCCGATTCCTTCTCTGGATGCTGCAGGGGTTGGCACCAGGGGACAAAGGCGCTGTGGCTGGGAGCAGAGGTGCCACTTTGCTTGTAGCAAGCCCTGCTGCTGGGTGCTGTGCTGTGGGGCTTTGTTGAAGCGGGACAGATTTATTCAGGACTTCAATTTTAAAGTTTCGCCGCCCATTTTGCCGCCCGCTTTAGTACGGGTGGCAAACACAGTTGTCAAACGCTGTCACAAGAGGGGACTGTTAATTTTGATATTTCTTTCGGATCTCTATTTCTGTGTGCTCCTGCTTTCTCCTTCTGCCACCTAACTGAACCGTTGTGTATATAATCATCATACCAGTGTTAATTGTTTGCTAAATTTACAGCTCTCTCAGCTGTAAGGACATACAGATTTTTCTTGTTATTTTTTCTTAACATAGGCTAGTGATTCACACTCATGGATCTGTAACATTTCATTTGTGACCTGTGCATGTTACCCAGGAAGTGACATTCAGTTATCGTGTAACAGTTGGAAGCAAGTACTTCTTCTTCTTCTGTAGAAAGTTTCATAGTAAAACTATTGCCTTAAATTCTTTGAGGCTGGAATGGGATGGATGAGGTACAGAATTCCGTCTGTACCTTTCATCTGTCTGGATTTCCTGTGAAAGTAGGACGGGTGTGATCTAGGATAGCTTACATGCTTTACTAAAGGGCTCAGTAGTATGTATATACCACAACGTTGTTTAACTCTCACAATCACACGAAAATATTGCTGCTGTTGGATTTTTTCTTCCTCCTCTGCTAACATCTCTACGGGAATGAAGTTGCTTCCTGCAGATCCGTACTGAACTTGATGAGACCAGCTTGGACCTAACAGACACCCAAGACTGCTGAAACAGTCTTTGTGCTTTTATTCATAGATTAACATCTTTCTCTTTCAGTAATAATTACCCTCTTTTTCTTAAAAAAATTCTGTGGAAGTTAATTTAGTTTTGTGTAGTAGCTTTTATAGATAAGACAACCAGCATCTCACATTTTTAAAGTGGTTTGCTGGATACTGGTTCGTTTATAATTATTTTGCCAGGTTCGCGTGGCCTGGGAGAGTTCACAGAACAGAAAATACGGAATATTTTCACAGAACACCAAGGCACGTTCTGCTGTAATCAAGTAGTGTTGTGGTAACTTTGGCTTTCACCATAGCAGACACTGGAAATTTATCAGAAGATATCTTCTGAAACATTGCCTTTTCCCCTTTGTATGAATGTGGCAATCATGAAGATTTTTGATTCTGTAAGTCTAATCGTTCCTCTGCCCTTTATGTATTTAACTGTTCTAAAGTGAGAAAATTTTATTGTGTTTGGGAACTGGAAGTATTTTTGTACTTGATAATATGTTGACGTTTTTGCAATACTTACTAATGGACAGGGAGCAAATCACATGCTTTGGGAGAAATGGCTTTTCTCACCCAAAGAAGAAAATAAAGTTGATAGGAATTTATCCATCATAAAAAGGTGTCCTGTGATGGCTCACAGAAGTGAGTAGCACATCTAACATGTTACACACAGCACTTTGAATGAATAAAAAGCTATAAAAATCTTTAATCCTCATTACACCCTTGGGAAAGCTGTTAGCAAGGATTATATTGCTGTTTTACGTGTAGGAAATGTGGAGCTGAGTAGTGTGTAATTGGTGTAACTAGAATTTATCATCCTAAGGTTTAGTGTTCGGAGCTTGTTTGTATCCTACATACCTGTCTAGCACCTGCTGAGACAGGACTATATGCATGTAAATGTATGTAGAGACGATGCCTAAGGAGTAATTTGTTCTTTATTTAATGTGATTGTTGCATTATCCTCAAAGTATTATCTCTGTTGTAGATGACAAAACTCATGTGATGTAAGCAGGGGAGCTCTGATAAAGCGTTCTCTCAGTGAGAAAATCTGATGACAGCTGGTGTAGCATTTTGAGTTATGCTCGGTGTACCTGTCCTACCAGAAATTCTTATAGGCAATGGGGTTACCATAGTGCTGAACACAGTCTAAACATAGAGGAAGAAATAAGATCTACTTTACAATAAAACAGGTGGATTAGAGACTATGCTTAGAGCTTGCTTTTCTTAACTGTGGGTGTTGACCTCTTACTCATGATGCAGTTTCAGCGCAAATAGTGAACTTCGCAGTCATAACAAAACATACATCCTTATTGAGGGCTATCTGTGCTCTCACTTCAGGCTCAGAAGTTTTCAAGGATGTTTAAATGGCTGTAAGGACTCAAAATGGTCAGATTTCAATATGCTTGGGAAACTTCACATGTTTCAGAATGGAGTGTCAACAGATCTACACTGGGAACTCAAATGAATGCTTGTATAATCATAGCTTTGCTGTTGTATTACCAAGGCTGTCTTGTCAGCAGATAGCAGTCCCACTCTGCCACTGGTTTATTAATAGATATTGAAGTTCTGGAATACTTGCAGGCCCTGAGTCCTTGCTAATAAATATGAGATCTATAAGTGCATTTTCATTAAGTTTTGGCTGAACTCTACTGGATAATACCAAGAATATACCATATTTTGGTTTAGCTACCATGCACATGACTAACTGTACTATAGTGTTACTTCCCACCAGTCAAATGTGTCTCCAACTTCAAGCTGCTTTTTCATTATTTAAAGTGCTTAGATTGAAGTAAAATATAGAGATAATTATTATGAATGCGTTGGAGTCAAATCGAAATTGATGTGACACAGTTGGGAGCATCTTCAAAACTAGAAGGGGAAAAAACAATGTAAAATTTGGGTTCAACAGAAATGTTCCCTACTTCACCATGCAAATTTTTGACTGTGAGGATGTCATCTCTTTTCAGGTATTAGATAGACAAATCATTAGAAACTGAATAAATAAAACTACAGAATTTATCTGAAAACGTACTATAACTGAAATCAAGTTAACAGTAAAAAGCCTAATAGCCCTATTTCAAAATTGCATATTTAAATCTAGCCTAAATACTGCTGTCCTTTCTTCCCAGAGGAGCTTTCAACATCTAAGCAATGAAGAGACTTTGGGTTTGAATTGTTTTGGCAACCTGCTCCCTGCCACTCTTTCCTGAAAATCCCACAGCCCTTCCTCTGTCATGTAACTCGATAACAGTCCCATACATGACCAAAACGCAGACCTCTTCATCACATGATGTGTGTATGCCTTGGATTGCGCAGCCAAAAGATGCGTGTCTGGTCATGTATGCTGTGGCCCTGCCCAGTCACTGTCTGATGTAGCCAGATTGAAAACCTTTGCCATATTTGCGTAGTTGCAAGTTACTTTTGAACAGTCTGAAAGTGTAAATAATTTGAAAACTGTTGTTTAGTGCTCTGCTGGTATACTGTAGTATACACTGACGTGTATTTTCAACAATTTATTTCAGCAACAGTAGTTAATTCTAAGGGGGTTTAGGGTAATGTTTTCTTTAGGATGAACAGGTAAGCTTTCTAAATATTTATTTTAGAAGACCTACTTAAGGTGCCAGCAACTAAGGAGATGCAATTTATGGCATGTTCACCTACCTTAGACATTTTTGAAGCAGTTGAATAATTTCACTGCCTGAGAAGTGTGCTGGGAACTGATGGAGCAGAGCAGTTCAGAGATGAGAGAATGAGGAATACAGTGAGACAACTGGTTTTTGCTCCCCTTTATAGTAGTTAACTTTTAAAAAGTTAATGAGATGCAGTGACCGATTATGGCCGTTACACTACAAGGTAAAGCGGATTTGTGTAAGCTGCTGCTTATCATGGAGTTGTTACTACCTCCATTATTTTTACATCCTGGGGGGACTGTGTCCAGTTGTAGAATACCAATCTGCAAAATTGGAAGAAGTTTGGATGAGAATGACAGGTGTGACTTGAGATCTGAACAATATTCTTGGATATCTGACATGAGTACGAAAGGATGAGTCTTCTCAAGAGTCAAGGGTGGTAGTTAGGAATCTGTCTGAAGTCAGTTGCATCTACAATTTCTCAGCCTTTTTCAGAAAGTAAGTCTTCAAGGTGCAAAGTTGGGCATCCAGAAGCAAAGGCAAAAAAATCAGTACGTGGTGAAAATGTACACCAGAATTTTCTGCAATTTTACTCTAAATACATTTCTGATTTAATTCAAATCACTATCTAAATTTTCTTTAGTTATACCAGTGGAAGATTCTCTTCATTCATCTGCATAAGAAAATAGCTGAAGTGTCAGCTGGAGTGTGAATTTATAGCAGAAGTTACGCAACACTAATTTCATGCGGATGAAATTTACTGTGCAGTGTTAGAAGATGGCCAATAAGCTGGTTAAACTGTTAATGTAAGACTTTACAGTTATTTGTATACATGCAGATTTATTCAATGAATCACTTCGCGTCCTGTAAAATAAACTTGTATTTTACTCTCATAAAGAATGTGTGGGAAAGAAACCTCACAGGCTCTTCTATTCCAGTAATGAAAGCAAGATGCATATTTATGAGATAATAATAAAGTGCCATGTCTAATGCAGCAGCTAAGGTCACAACTGAGTGACAGTGTAACTGCTATCAGAAATTGGGGGGGCAGGGGAGGAGGCCTTTCCCTAACAAAAAAACTAAAACAACAGAACAAGCTTCACATGTCCCTTATTTATCCCACCCAGTAGATTCTAGCAGTATTTTACTGACTGCAGAATGCCTATTTGTTTTTCAAAGACCAGTAACTTCAGACCGTGCCAGCCCTGCAAGCCCATGTTGGAGTCCTTCACCCTGAGTGCCTCATTACCCAGCATTTTGTGTCTAAAACTAGAATCTCCTGTCTGGGCTGCTGTAACAACAAATTGGTTCATACTAGAACATCGGACAATTGTTTTGTTAATGTTTTTAAATTACTGGTAATTAAAATGAGTTCAGTTCTTGAGACAGATGTGCAAAAGGATATCAGTGTGTAAAAAGCTATCAGTATGTAAAAAGCTGGGAAGTATAACCTGATAAACTGCTATCTTTGCTTGAGATGCACGTATTTCTTAGAATGAATGAGCTATCGAAATGCAGAGAGGGTTGGTTGTGTTTTAGAGCAAAGGAAGAATTTCTGGAAACACTCATAATTTTAGAAACACATGTGATGGTACTTTGATTCTCCATAAACATGTTCTGAAGAAGTTGAAAAGAGAATGATTTCTTAAAACAGGACTAAATTGGGATAGCCGAGTCACTAAATAATAACTGTAGAGTGTTGTGGAGCTCTAACAGATGATGCCCTAAATATGGACCAACTGTATTAGTTTGTGGCAAGCAGAAGTTACGTATATTTATTAAGAATGTAAGTTGATTTTTAATAACTGATTTTTTTTTTAATTAAGAAATTTTTTTTTTGTAAGGTGTTTTGCATAACTTTAAAGTTGAAACTTGGAAACTAAATCTAAACTAAATTACTTAGTTCACCTAAAATTGGTGGGATTGCTTATGGATTTTTTTTTCAGGGAGGGAAGCGGTTTGGGGGTTTGGGTTTATTTCATTGCTGTAGGAATCCCAGAAGGGGAGAGCAGCATTTAGAATTGGGTTGAGCACTAGTACAAATAAACTTAACAAGTCAAAGAATGTAGCTGTAAGAATTGGCAGTTCTGAACTCCTTCCTAAAAGTGCTGCCAGGGTATTGGCCACAGTCATTTGTGGCATGGGGCCGATTTGCTTCAACCTGCTTAATAAAGCGTAGAGCACACACAGGAACCAAAGTTGGAATTTGAGGCTGGTTGAATGAATGCTAGAAAATGTAGGCATATATTTTTAGGGGCTGTAGACTGTTCATGGCTTCTTTTGGCACTTCTTTTTTTTTTTTTTTTTTTTTTTAATCTGTATGCTTTCTATGTGTCATACGGACAGATGTGTGAAAAACTGAAAATATTAGTATGCTTTATTGGTACTGCTGGAACTCTGGTAGATAGAAAGAATAGAAGCAACTAAGTTTAAAAATGTGTTTCTGTTTTTACAACGCACTGTAGAACATCTTCCCCCCCACCACCCCCATTTCACATTGTGTCTGAAGCTTGAAAGATCCAAACATTCAGTTTACATAAACCTTTCATTTACAAATATACCAGTAACCAAAGGGACATAGATATTAGGAAGAAATACTTCACTATGAGAGTGGTGAGGCACTGGCATAGGCTGCCCAGAGAAGCTGTGGATGTTCCCTGGAAGTGTTCAAGGCCAGGTTGGATGGGGCTTTGAGCAACCTGGTCTAGTGGAAGGTGTCCCTGCCCATGGCAGGGGGGTTGGAACTAGGTGACCTTTAAGGTCCCTTCCAACCCAAACCATTCTGTGATTAAAGATAATTCAGAGACTGCTGTCTGTTTGGAAGCATGGGTTTTGTTGGTTTTTTTTAACTGTTTGTCTTGCTTCCCAAAATTGTAAACAAACATGTCATGTAGATACTGCAAATTATGAAGACAATTCTCCAAAGAACACTACATCGGCTAACCAGGGAGCTATTATATTTTATTGCTGTCTTATACATCCAGCAAGGTTTTTTTTGAAAGAAAAGCGCTAGGTATCCAGCATGCAGAGCTAACTAACATGGAAACTTCCTGGGTAGAGCTGAAAACTTTGTAGCTTTATATTTTTTAGTGGCTAGGAAACGTGTGCAGATAATGCAAAGTTGAAATTAATTCTTCCAAAGTTTTGACATTTGATAGGGGAACAGGGTGCATCTGAATAAACAGAGATTCTTTTTTCCGTGTTTTACTTCGGGGGGTGGGGGGAAGGAATTATTGGTCACATCCCTTAGGACAAAATACATCCTTGGGGGCTTGACATATCTGTAATCTCTATTTCCTACATGATTTCTAGTCTACATACTTACCAGTCAATATAGTCTACATACTTACAAGTCAGTATCATGTATCTTTGTTTATGTACAGCATTTGATACTGTTTGTACACAGAGGCAGAGGTAATGTTTGTTCCAGGGATCTTGTATGGTTCATATTCTTTAAATAAGACTCCAAATACATTATCTGGAAAACATGCAAACGGCACTCTCTTTCGCCGTGTCACTTTGTCGCACAGTAAACCATAACTTTTTACTGGTATGAATTTTATAGGGAGAGGAATAAATTTGTATAAACTTTTCAATCTTTAGAGCTCTTTAAGCATTTCTGCCAATTCAAAATGTCTGTGTCATGTACTAGCCAAGTGTTTCTTAACAAACTTAATTCTATTCTGTGGAAAAGTAGAAGCACTGGTGTTCTATTTCTAAACATGTCATCTGCCCTATATTTTCCTTTTTTCTCATAGAAGATATTTAGAGGGATAAAATCTTTTACCAAAAGAATGTGTTTATTTTTAGATCATTTTCCAAACATACACAGTGCTACAGATCAACTTCTGTTTATTGATTTGTTGTGTCAATAATTCCATTAACTGTGCTTCATATAATTCAGAATATGCACTACTGCCCAAACATATGGTGTGGCACCAACAGCAGGAGACAAGAAGGAATGAGCGTGAAGAAACTAAAGTTCAGGCAGCGCCTCCCTCCTGTGCTATTAAGTTACTTAGTTCCAGCACACAGTGTTGAAGGAAACTAAGTAGTGTTTAAACTGTTCTGACAAATTCTAAGACTTACTCCTTTAAAGAATAAGTTCAGTGAAAACTTAAAGGAGGAAAATGAAACGTAAGTGGAATCCACCGCAAGCTCGATTCTGTTGATTATAAAGGATGTTTTTACAGTGACTAAGATACTTTTTCCAGATTAAGTAGGAAAGACATACTGGGCTTTCACATATGGTAAACTTCAAGTTTGTATCAGATCCGTCATTGCTTCTGACGGTTGCTCCTCTCGTATGCTGTCCAGCAGGCTGAGCTGCTTTAATGGAGGATCGGCTCTTCTCTGTTTTCCCTGTATCCTAGGTAAATATTCAGTGCATTCGTGTCCTCTTCTCAAGTTCAACCCTCTGCCTAGGCAGGCACCAAGTCACTGATAAATTGTTATGAAACCTTGACTGCATAGTCATTTATCAAACTTTTCACCAACCATGGAATTTATAGATCTGATGGTCTCTCACAGCTATTACATAATTAAGATTTAGATTGCCTGGTAAACTCTTCTTGTTGGTGCCTGACACTGATTTTTTTAAGTTTTATTTTTTTCAGTCATCAGCAGGACTTCATAAAGTACATCTGAATCTTGGAATTTATTCCACTTTTCAACTAGAGCCCAAGTACTGTAACATTCATGGCACAATGTGAAACATCACATTGGATGGTACACTCGTTTATCTTAGTTTCTTCATTGAATAGAAATGTTATTTAAAAATATGGCAAAACTGAAAAATAATGGTTTCTCTAGTATGTGAACTGGAAATACATGTACCAGTTCTTGGTATTAAACTTGCAAATAGTCATGGATTTATCTTCAGTGAACAGTATGCAATGGTATTGGCTTATGAGCTTAATTTGACCATGTGGAATCAAATGCAAGAGATACTTGGGCTTTCTTTTTTTTGTTATACATGTAATTTTATTTTTATGTGCATGTGGAAAAGAATTATATTTAATATATAAAAATATATGTAGTATATATTACATAGTCATAATATTAAAATTATAATAAATATCATATATTTGTATATATGGACATATACAAGTCTTTTCAGCAAGGAAAGATACGACTAACCAAAAAAAGTAAGCCTGATCCATCACAAACTGTTGTGATTCAGACTAAGTAAAAAAAAAAAAAAAAGTCACATTGCTTCATTAAATTTTATCAGATGTATCTGAGACCAATCTTTTAACTGATTTATATGTACTGTTTCCAAATAGCAATTTCTTTTCTGTGTCACTGAATTAAATGTAAGAGAGCCATAGTCAAAAACCATTAAAGAGTGTGAGAAAAGGTACAGTGAGAAAAGGAGTCTCACTCAGCCTTGGACCATAAGGTCAAATTGTATCTGGCTAGGAGAAATCATGATATGCACACCTCCTTTTCCTTAAATGGAGGGAAGTTTTTCCCAGTTACTTGACCAGTTTGGATTCCTGCATATCGTAGGGGAGCAGCAGACCTTGAATTGCTGCTGCCAGTGCAGTTCATCCTTCCCAAGTTGTTCTGTGGCATCCGTCTCGTGTTAACTGACTGTCTTTAGTAGCTCTCAGGTGTGAGCAGGCTGCTTCTGAGTTACACGTGCTTGCACAGTGGATGATTTCCATGTGCTCAGTAAATTGGCACTTCTGTGAAATGCAGGCTTATGGGCACGCACACAGACTGTTGGTCTGGTCATGTGCTGTGCAAGGTGGGTACAGGGGTTGTAATGGACAACTCTCTTGTGGCAGTAGAAGGCGGCGGGCGGCCTGCCAATCCCAAGAACTCAGCCAATTTTATTCAAAGCATGGTCTGAGAGAGAAGAGGAAATGCCAAGGGAGACTATTTGGGACTTTTAGGTCTTCAGGTGACTCACTGTTTCCAATTTGTTTATAGGTACTATTTTCGTAGGCTGCTTGACAATCATTTGTATGGGTTGGTGTTTCCAATATCGGTTGTGGACTGCAAGAAAATAGTTGGTGTGTGTTATAGCAAGAGAAGAGTCAAGGCCCTGTACTGTAGCTGGGGGAGGAGGTTACAATCAACAGGTCCCTATTTACATGGGGCAGAATGCGGCATGTTCTGTGGATCTGCTGTGGATATCTTGTGGTAGACTCAAGTCTGTGAACCACTGTTGTGGAGGGTAAGAAGCCAGGAGATCCTGGAAGGCTAAGTGCGTGCTGTAATGTAAAAGAAAAGAATACTTCTTTCTGTGAATTAAGGAAAACAAAAGACGAAAATGCCATTGATCACCATTCCTGGGCAGCCGTCTCTCATATCCATATGTGACCTTACAAAAATATTGAGCATACTTCCTCTTTTCTCATGTATCTTAATACAAAATCTTGATTATTTTTTTAATTTATATTTTTCTTCTCTTCCGATTGGGCCCTTAATTGCCGACTTTTTCATATTCAGCATGAAAGTTTAGCAGGTCTTGAGCTATGCACCTGCAGCCTTATCTACCCTGTTTTCAGGGGAAATTGGCTTCACTATTTATTTATTTATTTATTTATTTATTAGGAAAGCACATAGGGAAAATGTAACCCAAGCACGGTTTACATACATGATAGTCAGTTTGCTTTGACGTGGAGCCTTTATAGGTACAGTCTGGTGCTTGTACATTCCTGGCTACCAAGTTGCCTTCTCTGGATCAGCACTCTTAATTTACATTCAAGATTATTACTATATTGGGGGGCATCTCAAAAAAGGGGTAAAATTATTAAATGTTATTTCCTCAAAGGATGAGCATTCAGGCAGCAAGCAGTTTGCATTGTTTCAGCAATGAGAATGTGTGGTTATTCACTGATCTTCTGCAAATCACACTTTTCTTTTAAGCAACCACCCTGGTAAGGAGTGAATTCACTAGGGAACCTGTAAGAATCAGTGCACTGTTTATAAAGTGGATGCAATATTATGTTTGAACATTTTGTGGGTCCTTTATTTATGCTGAATGTTCCTCCCCCTCCACAATCTTCTCCCTTTTTTATTAGATAAAGTCATAAATAACTATGACTTTCTAGTGAAGAGCTTTGTAATTTTGGAAAGTGTGTTTTTCCATCCAAAATAATATTCATGTGTGTGTATTTAAGGAAGACAGTAAAATTAAATTTTGCTGTAATAAACTGCTATGGTAATGACTTTTGTAAATACTTCCACTCCACCCTCTCCCTGCTCCCCTTCCTTTCCCGTCTTTTCTTGTTCACCTCCCAAAAGTGTGTTTATTTCATTAGAAGTGTCTGTTTTGTTCCTTGGGATACATAAGATGTTACTTGAAATCAAGGGCTAGGAACACAAGCACAGAATGCTGTTAAAACCAACGGTGAGGAAAGGCGGCTAGGGCCAAATGCAGAATCCGAGACCAGCCCACCTAAGCCCCGTGTCCATTTCTTCCCCGCCCATCCTTCTCATCTGCCCTGCCTTGCATTTTTTGGGAGTCAGAGGAGCTCTTATCCCTTAGCTTCTTCTGTGCCTTTGTGTGCCTTCCATTTCCTCCTCCTCATCTCTCCACCTTTCTTTTGGGTATATGTGCAACAACTTGCTTGTCTGTGTTTTCCTGTAGCAGCTAGAGTCACTGTTTTGGCAACACTCTAGTTTCAACTTTAGGTCGCATATGCATGTTTTGTTGTTATTTCTGTATGTTGCCATTTTTCCCCTGAAGAACACAATTAAAGAAGTGAGTTTCAGTTTACTGTAGTTTATAACTCACCAGTAACTGAAAGTGACCTCACAGAAAAAGGACACTTCTCTCTATCCTGTTTTCATTTTTGTGTTTGGTTTCAAAGAACTACTCCAAATAGTGGTGGTGTTAGAGTTTCTTCACAGAAAACATTAAAGGATTCTTGAATAATACAGTATGCAGAAGCTGCTACTACTGCTTCTGTGAAGTTACAGTGAAGAGTTATGACGCTTGTCTGGTTTTGTGTATTTTTAGGCAATGTTGATTCCAAATGAGCTAGAAAGCAGACATCAACAAAAACAGAGAAAGCATAGTTTATACAGGCACTGTGCTTATTTGGAGGACTCTTGGGAGAATTTACTGTTCTTACACTGTTGAGGCATCTGTGAGAAAATGGAAGGATAATTTTGAGCACATTGAACACCTCATCCAGACTTCAGCATAGTCCTGTGCAATTGTTTGCATATGCATTTAAATTTCAGAATTTTGAATTCCTAGCAAGCTATTACTAGCAAGCATAAAACAAATACGTCAGATATAATTTCAGTGGTCAAATCTATAAAAATAAATTTGCCATCATTCCCCTAATTTTCTTCTGAACAGATCTTGTTTGAAATAATTAAGATCATGTTTTTCTGAAATAATGTTACTTCATGTTAATAACAAAATGTTTTGTATGTGTGTTTTCCTATTTCTTCTGTAAATGATCTCTGGAGGAAACTTAGCTAAGCTCCAGTTATGCTTTAACAGCTTAATATTAAATTGCTGATGCAAAACACGATTCTGTGTGTCTTCGGTTTTCTAAGGTAAATTTCTTTTCTGTTTGTGAAGTCCTGCGCAGCAAATGAAACCATTTCAAGTTTTAATGCAAGTGTTTCATACTGTCTCGTTCTAGGTTGTTGGAAGAGGAGCCTTTGGTGTGGTCTGCAAGGCAAAATGGCGAGCGAAAGATGTAGCCATTAAACAAATAGAAAGTGAATCTGAAAGAAAAGCCTTCATTGTAGAGGTACAGTAAGTTTGCTGGGAAACATGGGTGGGGTTTGGTAGAGCTTTTCTTAAACTCACGGGTGTATTTAGTGTACTAAAAGCTATGTCTGTATTACAAGGTAAATGCAGCCTGGGGTACCCAGTACAGGCCCGAACCCCTGTGTCCTGCAGAACAGGACACCTGTCAGAGCACATTGCAGCTTCTTTAGTTGGCTTCCCATAAAAACTGGAAGGCAAGGGGGGAGAGAGGAGGGCACACAGGTTGGGGAAACACCAGTTCCTGGATTCTGTCCCAGTGTAGAGTCAGGGTACAGCTGAAATACCCACCAAAATCGTGGGGCTGATTAATACTTCCAGGGGCTACAGCATAGGTTCTTCATACAATCAGGTCCATACTTGAAACTGTTTCTTAGTTTTTTCAGCAGTTCTAATAATTTTGTTATTTTTTTTCTTACATGTAAGGTTTTTAATACATGTAACTCATTTAAGGGCAATCGCTCTTTCTATTCAATGTCTACTTCTTCAGAAAGATCTGGAGTAGTTAGATATACCGATAAACTTCCCAAGGTACATAACATTTTCTAGAATCAAAAGTTAGCCATGTAATTTAAATGAGATATATTGTGACATGCTGCTTAGTATTTAGTCAGTAAGAATCTAGGATGTTCAAGATACACAAAATATGTTAAAAATAAATCTCTTAATTTTGGAACTACAAATGTAACACACCAAAGGGTTAAAGGAAGCATATTTGTAATAAGCCTCTCTGTGTAAATATTTATATGTTGTTCATTACCATGGAAAGTTTTTAATGGTATTAATCTGAGTCTGATTTCATCCTGAGTAGATCTGATCAGTCTCTTAGCATTTTTGTGTTCAAAAGAGATCTGAGAAAATAAGCCCAGAAATACTTCAGTAATTACTGGGATTCAGGAAACCCTACACAGTGCAAGCATCAGTTGTGATACTGCATTCTGGTTTTTTAGAACTTCTGAAGTGTACAGGAAAAAATAACATTAGCTCCCTAGACGATGAACAGCATTAGCTGCCCCAGAAGTCTGTGTAAAGGGAGAAAAATTCCTTTTTCCTTCTCTTCTACTACCTACTGGTAAGGAAAAATTCAGTGAAAAATAGTCTGATCATCAATTAGTGAAAGCAGCAGTAGGTTCTTGGAACTATGTCACATTAATATTAAACTGGCTGGCTTATTTTATAGGGTTGTGTGTTTTGTTTTTTTAAGAACAGTCATTTTCTGTATTGTGAATAAAGCCACTATGTTTCAGATTGTTTATGAAGTCAATCAGGATTCCAAAGCTGGAGGCCCCAGGAACAGCACTGAACCTATAGAGGTCATAGTTGCACAGTGTTTATGACTTGAGTGATTTTACTACATCATAAAAAAATACTTTCTTTAATTTCTTTAAAATTTCTTTTAAATACACTTCCAGTTAGACATAAACCTAATTGCATAAATTAAAATGCAAACAGGGATATCAGTCTTGTAATTCCTAAAATCACCATCTGGGGTTATGCAGATATCTAAAACTGCAATTGCCATTGTGGTGTATGAATTATAGATGTGAAAATAAAGCATTAGCCTCTTTTTCCTGTGGTTTGAAATGAAATGTGATTTGTATTGCAGCTTCGACAACTGTCACGAGTAAACCATCCCAATATTGTCAAGTTATATGGAGCCTGTCTAAACCCAGTAAGTTACAGCTTTGTCAGTATGACAAAAGGTGACTAGCTTAACATATGCAAGCATCAATGCACAAAATGTGTATTTTATATACAAAAATGTATATTTTATATATATTTTGTATGTTTTAGCCATAATAAGGAAATATACAGATATGTAGGTTGGTTGATATTTTCAGGTTTTTGTTTTTTCTTTCCCCTACTATGAGAAATAAATTCTTTCAAGAAAACTCCAAATGCTGTTTCTAAACACAGATTATACTTCAGTTTGTCAGAATGGCATCTGGTGTATTACATATGTAGCATCATTCATATCTACAGTCCTATTAATTGCAAATCAGCAATACGAAAAAGAAAATAAATTAGCAACACATGATTTATAGCTTGTAAATCAGTATCTGTTCTCATATATGCAGTTTCCAGGATTTGCTTGCTTTCTGCCACAGCTACAAACAGCCCCACAAATTCTTAAAGTGGAAAAGCAAGTACTGTGACAGGACAGATATATCCTTAGCGAATTCTAGTATGGGCTATTTAATTGGTTAAAGTAAGGCTGCATCTATTTTTCCTTAGTACTAGTCAAATTATTTTGACATGGTATTTAAAATTTTTTGTAAGCCACTAAAAAAATAGTAAAGGCAAATGACTTGCAGTTTGAAGACAGCATTTGCGTTTCAAGACTGGGGTGGGAGCTCATTCTCTTCTTTCCTAACTTAGAGTGGGAACTAAGTATAAAACTGATTTCTGTTTCTTATACGTAAATATGTACCATTCAAATTGACTCTACCTCACAGATAAATTTTCCATTAGCTTAGGTATGGAGACTTTGCAGTTCCTCTCAAAGAACTTTCCTTTCAGTTTACAAAAGCTGTTTTCCGCCCCTACATTTAAAACATCCTTATTTTTTGTCCCCTCCCCCCCCCCCAAAGGTGTGTCTTGTTATGGAGTATGCTGAAGGAGGTTCTCTGTACAATGGTGAGTATCATTTCAACATAGTATCTTGGAGCTGAAGTGCTAGTGTTAGGGCAAACATGATCGAAAATATAATGTAGTTGCATACATATCCTTGGAGATACTCAGAAGCCACCTGGACACAATCCTGGGCAACTGGCTCTAGGTGGCCTGATTGACCCTGCTTGGTGGACCTTCACAGGTCCTTTCCAACCCCAACCATTCTGTGGTTCTTTGAAATTCATAAAATAATTTTAAGGAGAAAGGAGTGTGCTTTTAAAAACCACTTTTCAGTCCACTGGTTTGTTTCTTGATATCAGTTTGTTATATTTTATACAAGTAATTTAATGTTTTCCAGTGGAACATTGAAAAGATTCTTCCTTAACTTGTAAATTCCTTGAGCATTTGTTTAACACAGACTTTACCAGGGATAGCTGAGAACAAGGAACACCTTTCATATTGAATTTTAATATAAAAAATTGTGAAAAACATAATAAAAAAATGGAAAATATTTTGACATTTCCATTGTTTTAACAGTCTGCAGAAGGATATTTTCAGTTGCAGTGATGAGGCATTGACAATTACTTAGATTCCATAGAGCTTTCTGACTGGTATGTTGTTAACTCTGTTGTATCTGTTGTAATATGCAATAAAGTTCTTTTTAGTTTGTGCCTTTGTTTTGCAGTGCTGCATGGTGCTGAACCTCTGCCTCATTATACTGCTGCACATGCCATGAGTTGGTGTTTACAGTGTTCCCAAGGAGTGGCATATCTCCACAGTATGAAACCAAAGGCTCTAATCCACAGAGACCTGAAACCACCAAAGTAGGTTTATGGCTTATATTTCGTATTTTCTTATAATTTGAATTTAAGATCTTTTTGTAATAATTTCATTGCATTTGAAAGAAATACCTTTAATTGATGCTAACTTTATTGGATGTACTGTATTCTAAATGAAAGCTGTGCATTTGAAACTACAGTTACAGAATGATGGTGCATGGTACAGGAAATGAGCTGTACTTAGTTACTTTCCGTTAAGCAGGAAAAACATCCTGCTCCTGCCCTGGATCGTGGAAGAGGATTTTGATAGGGATAGGGCTTCTAATCAGAGGCATTTAAAATGGCCCAGTTTTACAATGGGTTGTGGTGTTCAGTAAGAGAATGTTAGGTGGCGGGGTTGTTTGGCTGCTTGGTTTTAACATTGTATTTCATCTGATATATTGCAGCTCTTTCCCCACATGGCCATCCTCCTCTATCCACTCCTTCTGCCCGTTCCACTACCCCTGCCAGAATCTCCCATCACTTTCCACGGAAACAAAAATGAATAGTTTTCTTCCCAGTCAGTTTGTTGATCTGACTCATTTTACAGCTTCAGATCTGGCTCCACAGATTAGGTGGAAACAGAGATTTGGGGATCAGCAGCATCACCCCCTTCTGGTGGTAGCCTGCAATTATTACCAGATAAAGTCATAACGTGAAGCCACATTTTAAATCTTGAATTCTTTCTTGTATCCCCAGTTTTGATTTAGAGAGTTGTTAACATGTAACTTCGAGTGCTTTCATTTAAATAAATAGCTATATTGAACGATAAAGACTCCCATTAATATCAGTCGTCTTTTGGTAAAATTGTTACAGCACTTGTTGGTTTTCAGCCTCTAGCATCTTGAGAGACTAATTTTGTCAATATATGCTTAGTGGTTCACTATGGCTAAATATATTTATTTAAAATCTAGCATGTAGAAATACAAATAAATTACAATATATATTTGATTATTTAAAAATATTTCATATGTTCAGATAGGCACAAGTGACCTTACTTATTTGTCAAATTATAAAACTAAAGGATTGAGAAGCAAAGCCTTAGATATTCAACTATATTAGAATGATAGTTGTTGGGATAAAAAAAATCAGTGGTTTATTACCAGACTATTTCATCCTACAATTTTAATTTGTTTTTTTGTTCTTTGACAGTTTGCTCTTGGTAGCTGGGGGGACAGTTCTAAAAATCTGTGATTTTGGTACAGCCTGTGATATTCAAACACATATGACCAACAATAAGGGAAGTGCTGCTTGGATGGCACCTGAAGTTTTTGAAGGTAACAATAATTTACAGTGTCAATATTATGTGTTCTTTCTAGGGATGCAACTGTGAATGAATTTGGTATAGGAAAAAGAGCGTCATGTAATCTTATTTTATTTCAGTCAGTGTACTGAAGTTTGAGGTAACAGCTGAAAGAGGCTTGGCAGAAGTCTAACGTTTATTTAAAAATCTGTATGATTGTGTATTGCCAAATAATTACGCAAAGTTTCAAAGAGCAGCACTGAATTGACTCGATCATGTTAGTATTACATGAAGATGTGGAACTTACTTGTCATTGCTGAGATTTACATAAGAAGTACCTTTAGAAAGCTGCTGTTTCTTATTTTATAAGCAAGTAAAACACAGCCAGAGGACCATTTCCCCAGGATTGCGCTGTTTCTGAGACTCTTAACACATTTCAAACTCTTCTGACATTTAAATACACTGTCAGTACTTTCATTCCCTATTCTGATCAGCTTTTATCTTTAGAATTTCCCTGTTAGTGCCTCTAAATTGAACATAATTGCCTTCATTTTCAGTCCCCCACTTTCTTGTAATTCCATCTTCATCTGCTTTTTGTGTAATCTAGAGATTTGTTGTAATTCCTCTTTCTTACATACCAAGAAACTTGTTATTAACAATTCATTTAGTTAAGTAGGAGAACAGGCTGTTTCTTGGAGTGTAGCTGGGGAAGACTGATGACACTTGATAGGTATAAATGCTACATGATTATCAGAGAAATAATCCAGTCAATATTAGATTGCAAATTAAACACCTTTTAGGCAGTCAGTACCTTAAATTATCATTGCAATTAGCAGAATGGTCTGGAGAAGTCATCTTCCTGCTTTAGGAAGCAAGTGTCCTGGTTTTGATATATTTGGCAAGTGCCTATGTGCAGCAGTGGTTTGGCAGATTCTGGATCCAAGTGGCCTCTTTTCTTATTCCAGAGAGAAGCAGCAAGTTATATATGTCCATATATGCTTTTAGGAGGTGTTTCCTCCCAAACACCACCTTTGCAGCTTTTGTTTTTAAGGTACCTATTTCTCCCGCATATTGCTTAGAGGACCCAACCAAGGGTGATCTGTTTCATTCTGGTGCCTAAAAATTTTCCATTATGTCACTTTATACTGACGCACCTACTCTATTTCTTTAACTAGGAATTTCTTTAGCTAGGAATGCTTCTTTTCTTAACATTTGTTTACTATTACATGAAATTGTATAAATAATTTTGTATAGATAATTTTTTCTTTTATAAATAATCAGTTGGACAATCCATGTTTAAAGTAGATATTCTTGAGTGAAAAATCTTAATCTAAACCAAATTTTGAAATAAGTATATTGTAGTAGGGATTTACAGTGCATATCCTAATTCCTCTGGTGTATGAATTCAGCGAGGCAGAACAAAGAAATCTTGTATTGCAGATTTATTTTTGGACAGCAGCAAAAGCCTTCAGTTTATAGTTGGTTTTATGTTGGTTTTTATCTGAAAGCACCTACTGATGATGACATAAATCTTTATACAAGTACCAAGGAAAGAAAGGAATCTAGTAGCTTCAATGATGCAGCATGTCAAAAGTTACTCTTGAAACAGTCGTTAAACTACTAAAATTACCATGTCAAATCTCAAAATTGTTAAAAATTTGTTTGCTTATGCTACTGCATCAGAATTCAACAATAGAATAAATGCTAATATTATTTTAGTACTGTTCTCTAGTACTAATGTTTTCAGATGAGAACAATAAAGGCACAAGAAGTATCTGTTGTAGATGGCAGAGTGCTCATTGAAGTAATTGCCCTAATATTAAGATTTTCCCCCCATTTCAAATATTAGGGCACCTAAAGCCTTGTACAGATCAAACAATCTAAATGAAAACAATATCACTTAGATGAGGATAAAGTGAAAGAGAGCAAGTGCTCTAATCTCAGAACTCCCTTTAGAAGAAAATACTTCAAAATTGCTTTGGGATAATTGGTAAATTGAGGAGTGATTGTGTCCATCTATTACCCTACCTTGGTCTGTTACATAATGAAACAATACAGAATACTCTCTCACTTCTTTTGGACTCTGTCTTCAGAATTAGTCCAAGACTTCTCAGCCACAAAATAGAATTTCCTCACTCAAACAGGAGATTAACACTACTTCCCTGTCACAGGCTGTGTTTCACAGAAGTGCTGTGGCTGAATAGACAAGAGGGACTGTTTTGTTTCCTTTAGCAATCTGCCATTGTCAACAGATATCTTTTTTCCCAGCACCTTTGAAAAAAAAGCTGACTGATAAAGCTGACCTTGCTATTCCCCCTTCAGCAACTTTTGAACTTGTTAGCCACATTCAGCTGCTTTGATACAGGTGTAAAGACTTTAGGAGATGCCACTTTCTTAAAGAGTTTTGTAAAATCGGTAGCTGGGAGAAGTCCAAATTAGTGCCTTCACTTCGAGAGGACTCGTGGTTCATGCTGCAGCCTGTCTCTCCTGTCTGCTTTGCAAACTGGCTGGTCTGCAAGAACAGGCCTGAGAACATGCTGCTGTCCTTGCACAGTTTGTCAGAGGTACGGGGGCAGAGGAAGATGGCTCACAGGTAGAGTGGAGCCCGTTGCGATTGCATGCTATATGATGGGTATCCACGTGAAACTAGGCTTCTTTAATTCCACTCTTTATGAAATGATTTGTCTCGATGCTTTCTTATTGCATACTAACAAAAAGATCTCTTGGCCCCTCAATGCCAGTTTTGATCCTTGTTTTGAAGGCGGTTGAGCAAATCTCCATCATTTTATTCACTCATTTGTTATCATGTCATTAGCCATTCACATTTCTTTTTAGTATTTGCATGAGTTGTGGTTACAGAGCATACATTCTTTCTTTGCAGTCTCTGAACATTTTTATTCATTATTCTCTATCACCTACATGTCTTCTGCACTTCTAAACAGGAGTCTTAGAAATACTGAACTTAAGGTCAAAGAACTTAAGTCATGACATGACAAAAAGAGTAAGAATAATAAACAGGGAGGAAATAAGATGATGAGGAATTGAGGCATTGAGGAATCTGCTGATTTCAGCCTGGAGAAGAGAAGGCTGCGGGGAGACCTTATTGCAGCCTTTCAGTACCTAAAGGGGGCCTATAGAAAGGATGGGAACAATCTTTTTAGCAAGGCCTGTTGTGACAGGACAAGGAATAATGGATTTAAACTAAAGAAGAATAGATTTAGACTGGATATAAGGAAGAAATTTTTTACAATGAGGATGGTGAAGCACTGGAACAGGTTGCCTGGACAGGTAGGGAGGCCCCATCCCTAGAAACATTCAAGGTCAGGTTGGATGGGGCTCTGAGCAACCTGATCTGGTTAAAGCTGTCTCTGCTCACTGCAGGGGGGGTGGGCTAAATGATCTCTAAAGGTCCCTTCCAACCCAAAGCATTCTATGATTCTATGATTTGTTCATATGGTAACTTTCTAATTCTGCTAAAGACCTGTAGTTAATATATTAAGAGCAGTGGATATGACAGATGTTATTGGCTGGCATATTGTGACTGACATGGAAGAAGTGAGTTGAAGAAGAATATTTAGAGGAAGCAAGCATAGTCAGTTAAATCCTGAATGCAAGAGATCTTTGAAACTTAATAAATTGTGTTTTATATTATATAAGAAAACTGACACATTTTATCATTTCAGGATGACTCCAACTGAAAAGGATTGATTTCCAGAGAGAGGCATTCTTAACGATCCTACTGTCAAATGATTTCAGACTTAAGTTAGTGTGAATCAGACAGCTTTAGAAAACTGCTTTTTCTCAGCAAAACAAATGTGAAGTGAAAGGAAGCATATAGAGCTGTTTATCAGCTCAAACTGTACTTCTTTTTAATGTGTTATATAGAAGAGAGACAAATTATATTGATGGCTTTCTTCCAGGTAGTAACTACAGTGAAAAATGTGATGTTTTCAGTTGGGGTATTATTCTCTGGGAGGTAATCACCCGTAGGAAACCTTTTGATGAGATTGGTGGTCCAGCTTTCCGCATAATGTGGGCAGTTCACAACGGTGAGTTGAAAATACTGTAGTGCATTTGAAGTTGTGTATTTGACCTATAAATTTGCTAAACACTCTTAATCGTGCAGCTTTGTTACTTTGTTTTTCATCTTTTGTTTTGTTTTGTTTTGTTTGTTCTGCTGTTTGAATTGTTTTACCTTTATATCTAGGTACCTGCAGTTACGGAGCAGGACTCTACTGTGCTAGGTGCTACACAGAACAGATTCTCAGGAGCTTAGAATATAAACAGGAGACAATGGTTGGATTCAAATGGGCAAAAGAAAGCAGTGGTACAACATTGGTCAGAATAATAGACTGTAGTATCTTCATGCTAGTGGTGTAACTTTAACAGTGTGTTTTTAGGTACCCTGGCAAAGCAGAATTTTAAGAACAACAAAGTAATGATAGTGAAGTAGTTCAGTGAATGTCTGCAAAGAGCTTCTGCCATTTGTGAAAGGCAACATCAAAGAAAGCACGAACTTGTTTGGGAGATGTAATTAACAAGCAATGAAGGCCAGTGCTCTGCCTGAGTGTCATTGCTTCAGTACTAAATGATAGAAGCTTAAGGTGAGCACAGGCATCCTATTTGATGAAGAAGAGAAAGGGGCAGACAGTGATAGGATGGATGAGCATTGTAGTCATAATAATGCACAAAGGTGTTTGCAAATGGCATTTTTGAATGAAGAAAGAGATTCTCCATTTCAGTTTTTCAAGGACACGAGTCGTTGAGATTACGAGTGACGAATGCCTTGCATAAAAGCGTTAACTGTAGAAGTAAGTGTAAATGTAATAGTCATAAATCAGAAAGCCTTGGTAAAGTGTGGGAGTATCCTTTAGGGGAAGACAAATTCCCTATCTGTCCTTACTTTTGCTTTAAAAACTTCTCTCTCTTTTTTCTTTTTCTCTCTCTCCTCCACACCCCCCCTCTTCTTTTCCTTCTTAGGAAGGAAGTGTTAGTGCACTTCATCTCACTTGAAACCACTGTGGCACTTTTACTTCATGTATTACTTGTTACAGTTAATACATTTTTAAATACTTGCTGCTTTATATGCAAAATGTCACTACATCTCATGTATTAAACACAACTGGACGTCCACTAATTGTACTCATTGTTGAAACAGTAAAAAGAGTAGAAACTTGAACCAAAAAACAGCTGAATAGTTATACAATAGTTGAAGTAAAATATGTAATTAAAAATGCGTATAGGCCGTGAAAAATTCACACAAAATTGGTACTTCCAGTGCTTAATAATTTTTCAGGAAATTCTTAAGAGCAAAATCAGCCCTCAAAAATACTTTTTTCCCTTTTTTTTTGTCTTTTTTTTTCTTTATTTTAAATTCTCTTGTGAGTACAGCATTAGGAACCAAAGACTGTTACTACTACTTGCTTCCTAGTTTGGTCTAGAGCTTTATTCTTCAGAAAGTGATTATTAGGCATTGTAATATGTTGTATTTGGTCAGTCAGTGAATTTATTCAAACCACTACTGAAGAAAAAGTTCCATTTTCTTTCTACTTGTTTGTACGTAATTGTAACTTGTATGTAGTGCAAAGGAACTTTGTCAGTTTTTTTGTTTGTAAGAGTGAAAATTAAGTACATGCCAGTTCTTTCAGACTACAATTAACTACACCTTTTCCTGTATTTATTTAGCAAAATACCACAGAGAGATCAGTCACTGTCAGTCATCTTATAGTCTGTTTAACAAATTAAGGTTTTTTTTCTCATTTCAATGATAGGTACTCGGCCACCACTGATCAAAAACTTACCTAAACCAATCGAGAGTTTAATGACCCGCTGTTGGTCCAAGGATCCCTCACAACGACCATCCATGGAGGAAATTGTTAAAATAATGACACACTTGATGCGGGTATAAAAATTTATTTTAGTATCTTAATCATTTCTTAACCTGTTCAGCCAGGAAATTGAATTATAAAAGGTATGCCTTTTATCACACTCTAAAGGTGGGCTTGCATGTTTTCTTCTCTCTCTTTTTGATAAAAATTGTCAAATTATTACAGTAAAGAAGGGAAATCATTCCTCTCCTTATGGGAGAGGTATACTAACTCATAACAGATTTGGGGAAATCAATAAAAATAGTCATAGACGTATTTTAACGTATTACTAAAAAGAATTGCATTTATTTCTTGTCTAAATAAAGTATTATAAACATAATATATAATTTATATTTAGAAGTTATTTTATGAGGTACTATTCAAATAATTTTAAAACAATTGTTAATTTACTTTGTTATCAAATCATTGTTCTTTTTTCACAGTACTTTCCAGGAGCTGATGAACCACTGCAGTATCCATGCCAGTATTCAGATGAAGGCCAAAGCAACTCTGCCACTAGTACAGGTACACTTGTAAAAATAAAAGAACAGCAACATGAAATGATGCAGATGGATTATAAAGTACATTCTCGTATTGATTTTTGTACTCAAATCGGGAAAGGTAACCTTTCCAAAATCTTAAGCATTGGCAGCAATCTATTTTTTTTGTTAAGACCTCATACCGCATCATACTTAGTGTTCTCAGCCAAATGGTTTTGCTGAAGTGTACCTTCAGTGGAGAACAAGCATATAATAAAAGCTGTCTCCGAATGTTGAGGTTTAAGGTCATCTCCTTTTTTCCCCATGAAGGTTGTTAGCAATTGACACTCTTTCACTCATATGTAATGTTTAGGAGTTGGCATTTTTAAATTTTTTACTATTCTTGAAAGCTGCACCTGCTTTCAGTTACAATCTCCACAATTTAAACTTGCAGTTGTTTTATGTTAAGATGTAGTAAATACAGTAATTTAAATTAAGTGCAAGGAAATCACTAGAAAAGTGAATGGAACAAAATGAGGGATAGGCTTTCATGTTATCTTGCCCTCAGAGAAATCCTTTTAATAATAGAAAACAAAGATCATTCGGTCTTCTCATTTTTTTTTAGAATACAGTTTTCCCACTTCAGTTGTTTTTCTGCTTGGATGTCTTCACATTCCACTGCTTGGTTGGTTTGTTTTCTATCGCCAAACAAATTGCTGTTATTTTGGATAAAGTTTCCTTGGCTACTTTGCAACTTGGTGACCTGTATATTACAAAATCTTTTCAGCTGTAGCATTGTACTGGCTTTACTAGCTGTTCTCCACCCCTCAGCACATGATTTTAAGATATGATTTATCACTTTAAACTGTGAATATGTATTGTCTGTTATTTCTCGGGTATTTGTGCTGCTCTGTGGTTAATGATGGACTTTGTCATTAATTGTGAATTAGCTTGCTGGTGGTGTTGTTAATATAACATCTACTCCAGCAATTTCAGAGCAAGCTAAAGACTGACTTCAGAATGTCATCACAGTACTTAGTTGTGTATTCTCACTTTTTCCCTCCTTTTACTTTTTACATTAATGGATCTGTTGCAATCTTGCAGTTCACCTTTTAATAAAAGTTTTCAAAAGTGTTGCTTTAAATCAAAGTTAGGCTTCTGGGAATGCTCAAGTGAAGAGATGGGCTTCGGTATTTTTAATGGAAATTCTGAAATGTTTTTCCTTGCTATTGATATCTAGGTTCATTCATGGACATCACTTCTACAAATACAAGTAACAAGAGTGATGCTAACGTGGAACCAAGTGACTTCCAAGGAGCTTCTACCAATGACACTATTAAACGTTTAGAGTCAAAATTAGCACAGCAAATGAAAAATACAGCCAAGCAGCCGGTAAGCCAGTGCATGCAATTTTGAATCATAATAATGAAATGGACAAAGCTGGACAAAAGGGTTGTAACTGCTACAAAACATTAGTGTCTTCTTCCAAAAATAGTACAAAGTTGGAGACAGTTAGTTATAGGAAAAGAACATGAAAGGGGATGGGAAAATATTGAGTGATTCCAAAAAGGTAAACTGGAAGGCTCTAATAAGATCTCCAATGAAATAAAAAATACAGTTCATTTTATTTAAAGGGATTCATTAGGTTAAAAAAAATTATATATTTGAAAACTGCTGCCTTAGTTTAGACCCAAAATATTAGTATAACATGAAAGGATTAAACATTGATGTGAATTTTGAAAATACTACGTTTTATTTCAAGTAGGATGAAAAAATACGAAGACTCTCTTGTGACAATATTGGCCTAGTTCTACTCAATTTTTATCTGCCTAAAGTTAGGTTCTTTTGAAAGTTGCAGGTTTCTTGTATGCCAGTAATAGCTAAATTATTACCATTTGTTGAATTACAAGTTTTAAATCTTGTCACTTTTAAAATGCACATTATAAAAATATATTTTAACCTACATACTGTGCATATTATGGAGGGGCTTCTGCAGAATGTTTTCTCTTTTTAAAAATGTGACTGTTGAAACAGGGTGATCCTGGCCGTTTGAGTTTACCCCCATCTCGTGGGAGCAGTGTGGAGAGCTTGTCAGACGTTCGTGCACGACCACAGTCAGCCCTTGTTTCGGGAGAAGCCAAAAGGATGAGTGCTGACATGTCTGAAATAGAAGCAAGAATAGCTTCCATCACAGGTAAAATGAAAGGATGTTTGGGGCATAGACTTAAGGAATTGGAAGGAAGGAAAGGAGGAAGAAAGATGTAAAACATGCATAGTCTTACGGAAGGTTAATACCATTAGCTGTATGAAAATGCTTCCAACTTTTCATGTAGATTTTGTTGTCCTTTATTAATTGCAGGGGAAAATGGCTTCATTCACAGTTGTACACTCAACAAGGTTGAGCACTTTAATTGGGTACTTTTAAGGTTGCGGAAGAGATTACTTTTGTTGCATTAGACTTCAACCTTTTTAAAAAATCATTATGAGACTTCTAAATATCAGTCCTATTCCAAATGCACAATTTTCTCCTTTGCATCTGAAACAATGTTATTCCATCTGTGCTATCATAATTATTTTAGAAATAACATTTCCTTCAAGGTTATTCTATACCATTTTGAAATTAAGAGGTGGGTTCAAAGTTCAGCATGGTCCCAAATAAGTTTTAAAATCCACTTTGGCAGATTTCAGAAAGAGAAACATAGTTAGATTTTATTCATCAGATTAACAAAACATCGGTATCTTTTGTTTAAAAAAAAAAAAAAGGTCCTGGTGTTTTGCCAGGTTTGCTTCAGGTAGCTATAAACAGTTGTGACTAAACATGGAATCCTTGAGTGAATTGGAATTTGTGTGTAAGTATAAATACATAGTTTTATGGTGACAGCAATCTTTATTCTTCCCAGAAGAGTGAATTAATAAAAATGCGTATACTTGGCAAACACTTTCTTGTCTCTTTTCTTCATCAAAGATACTGTTTGTTAATCTATGCAAACGTCAGGTGTTAAGTTTCATATGTGAAACATTTTGTTATGGTATATAACCACAGAGTTAAATAATCAGACAAAATTACTTTGGTTAGTCCAAGGATATTTAGCTGTTCTAGTATTTTTCTACCAATCTGAAAATTAGGGTAATATAGTAGCTGTAATTAATAAGGAAATACACGTCATATTCTGGCTTTCTTGTGCACCATGACTATTTCATTTTTGTTCTTCACTGTATTATGATTACTCCAGGATCTTGTTTTACTAAATACTGAAGTTACTTATGAAATAATATTTATCTTGCCCTAAACACTTTTTACTTTTATGTTTTTATTTTAAAGCCTTATTCCAAGATTTGTCTTTTGTATTGTCAGTCTTTGACTGGATGATTGTGTAGCACATCTTACCCTGAATATCTGTAAAGGTTTCCTAACACAGAAGGCAGCTGTGTACTTACCTGATAATAACAACATGCTGGTTTTATTTTAAAAATATGTCAGGACTCACTTTGGTCACTGACACTCTAAAGTCAATGTAAGTTTTTGGCATTAGTGGAGATAACCTGGCCCTCCTTTGTGTGAGTTTTTAATTTTCCTGGTTTGTCTTCCTTCAGTACGTTGCTCTGAATAGTAGTTGTTATTTCAGAATATTCTAAGATTTTTTTGTTGTTGTTATGACGGTAGGGTTTCTTTTTCTTGAAACAAAAGTATACATTGGGCATACTAGTTGTTTTTTTTAAGAAATAACTTTATGTAGTAGTGGACTACTAGAAATGAGATCAAATCCATCTGACTGTAACTTTTTCAAAAAGAGCTGAAACAGCTCTGTATTGGTTTTGCTTTTGTTTTTTAATCTTGTTAAGTGTGTGACAGAAATAATATGCTGTGAACCCAAAAAAAAATTGTGTGGCTGGGTGAGAATTGGGCTGTTCTTAAGAGTAAATCAGGCCGAGAATTATTTAATCTTCTTGTTCCATCTATCACTAGATTAAGTGTAAGAGTAAATCACATAAGGCACATCACCATTACTTAGTAAGTTTGAGATGGATATGCTGCAATGTTCTACCTTTGGGAGATGTATTCAGACTTTTCTCTAAATCGGAACTATTTATCTTAAACCACACAAGTAGTAAAATAAAAAAATGTATGATTAGATTTTATTCCAAAATATATAATGTTTCTTGAACATCATTCAAAAAAGAAAAGGTTGGTAGTGATATCCATTTTGCAAAACAAAAAACCTTCACTAGTAGGACAAAAGAATGGAAGGCAGGAATGATTGTGAAATGTAATAAGAGTAAGCATTTTTTTCAGAGACAAATGGGATTTCCTTTCAAAGGAGGTGATCTAAAGAAACAGATGTACCCAACTATTAATCTTGTTTATAAAATAGTTTGTAACCAACACTAAAGAGAAAATGTTATATAAGTTCAGGCAATCAAGAATTTATTCTGAATATACAGGTGATCTAAAATAATTTAATTTTGTTCTCCGTTTGGATAATTACATTTGGTTTTCCCCTCCTTGTTGCCATGCTGCTTTCTGTGTTTGACTTTTGTGTTGCTAACTATAACTAATTACACGGTGTTGTAATGACGGCTAGTTCTGCATTTTTTGCTTTTTAACAGTTGCTTTACTATGTGTAAGCATGAGTGGAAGGCAATGCAGTTTATTCTGCATGACACATTTTTGCATGAACTGTAGTTTAACCAAGTTTATGAAAAATGCAATATTAGGAATTTAATAATTTTGCTATTGCCATTTTAGTGTTTTGCATGTGTATTGTATATGTGTATTTTTTCAGCCTATTCCAAGCCTAAACGAGGCCATCGTAAAACTGCTTCATTTGGCAACATTCTGGATGTCCCTGAGATCATCATACCAGGTATCGCAGACCAGGTGAACGGGTCAATTGATTAAGATGCCGGAATAATGATCAGACTGCTAAAAATACTTCTTGCTCCAGTTGCTCTAGGACAGAACTAGAAACTATCCCAATAGTTTTTTCATAATTTCTCTGTAAAGAGGAGCATGATATTTTAGTACAAACTTACTTTTATCGGTAAAGGATTTGATCTTCTAGTTCGAATTTGCTTCTGTTGATAAAGGATTTTTTTCCTTTATGATTTGATGTTAAGAGTCGTCTTATAGAGCAAAACTACATATGCAGTCTCTTATTACAGTACCTCATTTGGTGAAAATGGACTTAAGTTGAAAAATTCTTGTCTAGGTAATTATCTTGCCCTGATCTTTGCTGTGTTTGAGCACCCATTTTTAATCTAATCAAATATTAGAAGAACAAAAAACTTGAATACATTACGTACAGATCTTCAAATCCATGTGATACTTGTGATTTTAAAAAAAAAAAATAATGCTTAATCTGTGTAATTCTTATATTTGACTACACTTTCCTAGAGCTAAAAATGCGTCTGCATGAGGTATTTCTGTTGTGTTTAAGTTAATGCAAACTAAAACTATTAGGAGAGGCTTCTGACAGGAAGAAAATCAGTATAATCAGGCACCATAGCTGGTAATTTCAGTTGGAACTTTAATGAGTAATTGTCATCTATCCCAAGCCTACATTTAGTTAGCAGCATATCGTTTTCCTTTCCCATTCCTTTTTTTGCAAAGTGTATTGATTTCTTTCATTTCATACTTCTCAAAGCCTAAAAATAACTATAAGCAATCCCAAACTGTGATAGGTATACCATTAGTGGTATGCAAGTTGCTTCAAAATGATTTGTCAGAGGCAGGAGATGCAATTAATAGTATCTACTGCTAATCTAGATAAAAACTGTGGACCCCCTACCTTAAATTTGTGTCATCTGAGGAAGTTTCCTTGTAAATCTTGGAATTGTTTGGTATTTTAAAGTTGAATGGAAAAGATAATTTTGTACAAAAGTTTCTTTCAAATAACTTTATTGAAGTTTACATATAAAAATACAGAATGTCAAAAAGTAGATTCCAAAGAGCAATAGCACTAGCCATGAAAAGAAAACCTGTTTGACATTGAGGCTGTCAAATCGGTAAGAAAGTCTATGAATGTAGCTTTGCACTGTGATTCTTCAAATGGTCCTGGCCTGCCATGACATAAGTGAAATCCGGAGAGAGCAAGGCAGGAGAAAGTTAAGAGATCTGTCAAGTTTTGCAGGGTCAACACATGACGATAGCCTGGTAAATAAGCTCTAGAAGCTGAGCGGCTCTTGTCTGTGCACATTGTCTGCATGTAACAGCACTGCGGCTTCCAAGAAACCTTGAAACTTTTAGAGACTAATTAAAAAGTCGGTGAAATAAAACACCATGTTGTTTCCACAAAATAGATTGTACCAATCTATTGGTTTTACTTATTTAGGCAGAGGAAGTCAATCAGATATTCTTTACGTGGACTATTTTAATTGAACTTGACAGGATGTGAATTCCAAGGTGAATTTGGAATAGATACAAGAGAAAGAGCAACCTGTAGAAATGAAAGAAAGTATACGGTTGGAGCAAGCATATTAATGAATTTTCTCAAAATTTACTCTTAAGGTATATGTCTTAAATAAGCTATAATGAAATTCACTGTTAATGCTTTATCAGAAGCAACTATTCATAAAGAGGAGGATTAGAGTATCGCATAGGGTGAATTTTGTTGTGACTGGGGAAAAAAAATAGAAATCAGGTAAAATCCAGGGTCATGCACTGTGGCTCATACACTAGCAACACTTTCTTTTAATAAGATGACATAGAACCATAGCAGATGCATGCAGATTAATCCCAGGTAGTATAAGCCACTAATATAATGCAGTTGTGAAAAACTGTGAAATCTTAGGGTTCATTTCCAGGAAAGATAAGGAAGCACTAACACTATTTACAGGTTCTTGCTGAGGTTTAATCAGGAATCCAACATGCTGTTCTGGGCAATGCAAAAGAAGCATGTGTGCTCTGAAATAATAGCAAGAGCTACTAGGATGGTATGGAGAGTATAAAGAAGAATCTGAAAGCATGGCTTTTCTAGCCCCAAAATGAAAGCTGAGAAATTAATAATTATTTTCTATAGATTAATCTGCAGCTGAAGACTAGGAAGAGAGAACTGCTTAAGCTAAAAGACAGTATTGGCACTACAGAAAAAAGATGTAAATTGTCTGCAAATAAGTCTGGGCTGTATATTAAAAGTTTTCTGGTTGTCAGAACAGCGTTCCTGTAAGAATCCCGAGGCCAGAAAAAAAGATTAATCGTTACGTGACAGGGATGTGATTATCTGCCCAGTAAACTAATTATATTTATCTGTATACTTAAAGCAGTTATTCAGAAGTACCTTGCTCAGTTATTCTTTTAAAGACAATATAACATGGCCTATTTTTCACCTCTCTCCTTTCCTTAATTTCTCAGCACAAAGCTTTCAGTCCTGGCCTCTTTAACACGCTTTTCCCCTTCTAGTTATACTTCCAAGACCCCCAAAACAGCATCTGCATCTCAGTCCCACCCCGTTAACGTTCCTTAGCACTTCTGTCACATACCCAGCTCCTCCGAACGTCCCTGGGCATGTCCATCAGGTGGGCGAGCAGCCCGTCTCCATCCTCGGGGCAGTGTGAGTGCTGACCCTGCCCATGCTGCTGCCTGAAGTTTCTGCTGAGCACATGGTAAAGCAGCTGCTTCCCAGAGAGGGGAGGCACCACGCAGGCATGTTACCGTGAGTCAGCTGCTTTGGGGCAGGGCTATTTTAGCAGTATGAGCACTACATCTGCTATCATTGGGGTTTTTCGTAACGTGTTGCCTCAGCTGCTTTTCATCCATAAACTGATTACGTTACTGAGGTCATAAAATACAAATTTTTATCAGTTGAAGGTAAAATGTTGGCAGAAGTGGAATTTTTTAAATATATATTTGCTCTTCTTTCTAAATAGGTTTAAATAAGGGTGAATAGAACTTTTTCACTTAAGATGCTATCTTGTGTTACTAGCTTAAAAAACTTGGAAACTGAAAAATGGATCAATTAATTCCTTTTTTGTGTAACAACTTGGCAAATGAGTTTTCAGTGGCAGTATCCTGCAACCAGATAGCCACGTGAAGTATCAATATTTTTTTTTTCAATTTATAGTTTATATAATATATAGTATAGATAATAAGCACCAACATTTTATTTTTACATATATATTAAAAACAAAAGCCCTAGTAAATACAAAAGGCTTCAGCAGCTATATATTTAAAGAAACAAAAAAATCTAAATATAGTTTGTAATAGGATGATCAAGAAAAATAATCAGAACACTTTTTCAATACAAACCAGTCAAGCAGCATCTAGCAGATATACCTTCCAAGTACAGACTTTTCTTCACTGGCAACATTAGTCATCTCATGCATATAGCGTGCATGCGTTTGGCTTTGTAATTTTGTCATCTGAAACTGTGCCACAGCATTAAGATTTTTATAGCATTGACACTGCATAAGTGATTACTCAGGATAGACACATTTTGTTGAGTGTCTTTAGAAAGTGGATAGGAATTATAGATGCTTTAGGTCTGTAATTTTTCCATCTACTTTTAAAACCAGTATAAGCCAGAAATCCCACCCTTGTCTCCCCAGATCACTTCATTCTTCTGGCATTCAGATCAATGTTTTAACTTCTTTAAAATGTCTTCTAGCACTGTTACATTCACTCATCATCCTGCACTGCGAGAGGCATTTGGGTCTTGTAGGTGTGTAAGGAAGAGAGAGTACTGTGCGCAAATAAGAAAGTGTAAAAGGAGACGCAAGTATCTGCTAAAGGGCAGGGAGAAGAGGTCATAGCTGGTCTGGATATTTTGGGGGGTGGTGGTGATCAAAAGCCTTAATAAGTTGTAGAATTTGTTTTTGCTGGGGTATGTGGGGCAGCGTATGATGGAAGTTTCCTGTTCCTTTTGAATTTCATTTTAGAAAATAAACAACAGTATGTGAAATGGGGTTTTTTTGAGGCCAGAAAGTATGTTTGTGATGTTTGATTTTTAATCTTAAAATCCTGTAAACTGCTGAAATCCTGACATAGTGCATCAAGCTACTGTATATTGACTTAATATAAAGTCCTGTGCATTTACAAATCTCTTAGTTTTTATAATGAGAAAAAGTTAGTTTTAAATGGACGTAGAGATAAGAACAAGATCAAAACTGTGAGAGGAAAGCATAGAGAAGTAGCAGTGATCATTTCAAACAAAGATTATATGTTGTATATTATATTTTTCAATTGAAATTTGTCTTGAATCTGGAGCAATAAGTATTTGTTGATTTGTAGTCTGTTTCTGCTTTGTCTAAGCTATTTGCCAGATGTCTGCAGTAGTTATACTAATTAAAATGGCATTGCCTAGTAGAGCTTGCTCTTCCCTCATGCTACTAACTTGAAGAAATTTCATTTAAAGGTGTTCCTTTATTACAACACGGTAGTTTTGGCCCCTCTTTCTCTCCCCAAGGCATTTTATTTTCTTTATTCCACCCCACCCTGATTATTTTAACATTTTGGCAGCCATGTTCTAATATTTCAGCAACACATGTGCTGGGTTCTTTAAATTCACAAATGTTGCTAATCTGAAATGAGAATTTCAGATATTTTTGCAAGCCTATTTCAGCTGAGCTAATTTTATAACAGTGTTGTTGAATGAAACGTGCACATAATTTTGTATCGGTCGTGGGTGGATCGCCCATATCTTGAATAATGAGATGAGCTGTGGCAGCCAAATGAAGCATCTACAGCACAGAATTCTATGAAATGTATAATGTTGTTTGTTAAATGATTAGGTAGTGAAAAAGTTCATTGCAAATGAACAAGTTCAGAAATTTTCACATAGATTTGTCATTCACACAATGTCTTAAAGTATTAAACATAATACAGCCGTTGTTGCTTAGGTAAGTATATACTTCCCCTGAATTTCAGAAGCAAAAGATCAAGACCACGCAAAAGTTGCAATTCAAATTCATTTGTAGTCAGAGCAAAGAATATATTCACGTTCTAGAATTCTTGATTTTCTTATATGCTTGTTTCTCATGGTACTTTCTATAAATTTTAGACTATAAAATGTCATGACAAATTGATAAAGTGACACTGAGAATTTTGTATTGCTGTTTTGTGTTAATGTGTTCCTACATGTAGTAGTTCTATATTTAAAAATCTAAAGTATGATACCATTAAATGTATTGATTAATATTAAATAGTCTTCACATTTTTGTAATAACTGTTGCAAATCAAAACACCTGTCAAGATAGGCTGTGGAGTCATATGGAACTGATGCTGATTAAGAAGTATCTAAAAGGTTAAAAACGTGATGCCTGTCGCAGGGCTTTGAGTGAGCTGGGTTGGCTGTCGTGCGCAGGGTCGCTGGGCGAGGGGCTGCCGCAGCTGCGGGACATGTTTCAGATGCTCCCCTCCAGTAGAAAAGTTACGTAATGCAGAGCTAAGAGCAAGAATTTTGAGCATTGTCAGCTGTTACTCAGGGCATTTTGGTGTTTCCTTTTGGACAGCTGACCTGCTCTCAAGAGACAATATAAACAATCGCCGTAATAAAAATCAAAGTAGCCAGGGAGATTCCGTTGCATAATCTCCTTTTCTTTTTAAGGAGACTTTGTTTCCTGGAAATGCCTTTGATTGCGTGTCAGTGTTAAAATTTAAACCTTTTTATGTTGCTGTCACTAGTGGATAATTGCTAACAGGTGGAAGGAGAAGAGGAAAAGATTACAGCATTGTGCTCAGTAGGTCGATGGTGAGATGTGATTTAGCTGAACAGTCCCCTTTTCACACTTCTCAGAGCATGAGAATAGGACATAGTTTCATTCATCTGAAGGAGACAAAGATCAGAAGGAAGCACTTTCGCTTCTTAATTTTCATGAGGGGGAGCGGCACGCGGACAGAAGTCCTTGCTGTGTTCCTTGAGCACGCCAAAGAGCAACAGGTTAAAGCTGGCAGCCTGTTATCTTCGCGGTCTAGCTTTTAGAAATCCCCATAACGTAACGCACTTGAAATAGATGTCGTCATCAGCTCCTGCCCCGAGTACTAAGCCTGACCAAATACATGTGACAGAAGATGGTGGAGTAGAGTGCAGCAGCTATTCATGTGGTAGGAGTGGTTATTGTATTAGGGTATACTTTTTGTTGACAGGCCAGCATGTTTTGAGTTAAAATTCTGCAGCTGTCTCTCTCTCCCCCTCTCTCACTTTCTCTCTGTGGATTTGTACAAATTCCAAGCTCCTCTGCAACAGTCGCACCCTTCTTATTTTGTTCTGAATAGATTTCACTGGTTTGTTTTTGTTTTGCTTTTTTCCCAGCAGGAAACGGACAGCAGAGGCGCAGATCCATTCAAGATCTTAGTGTTGCTGGAACAGAGTCCAGTCAGGTAATGTCTTTCTCCTCTCTTCTTTATCTTTCAGTAAAGTCCACACCGAATCTGTACAGGGAAACTGCTCTGGAAATCTTCACCTTTGATGCTTTCGTAGAAATGATGTGGAAGCTTGGCAGACTGTAGTGTCATTTGTATTGCATTTAAATGAGATTCCATGAGCGTAATCTATGAATGAGCTCTAGATGAGAGGTGTTTTCTGTATAGCTCATGCAGCATTTATCATTTTTATTTACACATAGCTTTTGTGTACCACTTAATTTGGCTGAGGGCAGATGTTACGCAGAAAAGCCTTTTCATCTCTCCATATGTAGAAAACAACTGTAATTACTACTTATGATTGTCTGAAGCACTTATACATACATTATACTCACTAAAAGCATGTGCATCAGTATTATAAATGTATTTATTATCAGTCTCTGAACCCTAAATAGGAACTTACAGTCATATCTCTCCATTCCTTGTCAAAGGCTTACAGGAGGGTGCTGTCACAAAGTTTGGTTTAAAAGAAAGGCTATCTCAATAAGATATTTTATAATAACGTAGCTTCTTATCTGGTATCATGCATGCCATGGTAACAGACACGGTGGTATGCTACATAAAACTGAAATTAAACTAAAACCAAATTAAACTAAGAACGTGTTAAATGCGAAAAGTACAGCTACTGCTTCATTCAGATGTATTTATTTTGTGGTTTTAATTGCTTTGTTGTCTGTTTCAGTAATTCACGGAGGCTATTTGGTCGTTAGTGTGAATTGGCAATTTTGAGATCCCTACTATTATTTGTATATGGGAAACTGGAGCTTAGCATATTCATGAGGTTAATCAGGTTTCCATATTAAACAACCTACTGCAGTAATCTAAAATAGGTGGTAATTTTGGGGGTGTGTAGTTATCGGGGAGATGAACATTTGATCCTTCTTTAGTTCTTTGGAGTGTGATAGCCACAGAAACTTCATCAATCCCCCAGGTATTATCAGTAGAATTTACTATGTACATCTATCAGAAAATAACAAATGAGTCTTAAATGCATTTTAATATCTTCAGAGAAGACAAGTTTGTTATAAAGAAATGAACCTGCAAAATTGAGCAAAGAAATAGATTAGTCTCTTCAGTTAATTGTAGAACTAAAATTATGCAACACTTGGGAAAAAAATTGACAGTACATCAGTTATACCAAATTGCACTGATTGATGTATGAATATATTTAATTATAGCTTTTTATTTGAAATTTTTCATTCTCTTCATTGTAATGGTTAATATTTAAAAATACAGAATTTCAGCATTTACTTCATATCTTAATATTTGTTATAATAATCTTTCTTTGAAAGCTGTTCTACTGCTTGTATGAATGTTCTAGCTAAATTGCCCTTGTGACTAGGAGGATACAGAAAAGTTTTTTTGTTTACCTCACCAATTTCTCATGAGGGTCTATAGAAGTACCAGAATCACATTTTACTTTCTTGCTTCTGATAGTGTACATATTGGAAATCTAAGTAGAAGAATTACAGTTATCTGCTTCTGTCTTGCCATTTGGGGAAACGTTATGACAAAATCTGGAAAACATAATATTTTAACAGGCATGAAAAATGCACTTTGGAATAAGTTCTTGCGCTGTCCATATAAACAAATAATGAATTTTCATCCCTTTTTTGGTGTGAGAAGAGATAGAAAAGTCTGCTGAAACTAATGCTAACTTTTGACATGCATATGTTTGTATATTTTTGAAAAAATAAATTGGAAAACAGTGAAGAAAGCAAGCACGATGTAACCGTGGCAAAAGACTTAAGATTACGCTTTATGGGTTTCTATAACTCTGGACTTCACTGCCTTTAATTTTTATTAAAAATCTGAACTGCAATCCATATAAGCAATCTGCTAACCAAAGCAGAAAACACATCTGTGACTGGCGTAGCTCTGGTCACTTTATCGTATCTCCCCATATGTACCATACCATATATAGGTTATCCTTTCTAATGTGAAAATCCCCTTCCCCCTCCCCCCCTTCATTGCAAACATCCTTCTTCCCCGCATTCCATTCTCCTTTACACCCACCCTGCGGCGCAGCCTTCTTCACCGAGTCACCATGGCACTGCGTGCCTCCACTCCCGCACCCAGCCCTTGTAAGCCCCCATCCCGCTCAAAATTGAAGGATTGCCACGGGGCCGCTTTTCTGTTTTTTTTAACTATTTGACTGACACGCTAAAGCTGAACACAAATCTTTTTATTAAACATGTTTTTCCTGAAAATTGCTGCTGTGTCAATAGAAAATGATTCTGTTACAACGATTTTTTTAATCAGGAAGGATTTTCCAATTGAGAATGGAATTTTTGTTAAGGTGGAGGAAAACCCTGGACTTGATAATAATAAATATACCAAAGTTTGGGGTGCTTACCTGAAAGGGTAGACCAAGACTCTTGTCCCCCTGCTTAACTGCTGGTCTGTTTTAATCTGACCTCTTGTAGCTTTTATGGTTGTATGTACGTTTTATTTCTGTGTACTGTTAAAATAATTTTTTGTGTGATTTGTATGGATGAGGATTACTATTTTTATGTTGTTGAGACAGTTAAGGCATTTTCTGGTATTGCTCTTACCGATGTTATCAACAGCAGACAGTAACAGTGCTTCGCAGATGATTTTACTACTCAACTGACCCTTTTACATCAACGGTTTAGATAGGAAAATATGCTAAGCCAAAGGTTTTCCGTCATTGGAGCAGCTGTTGGAGTGGTTTGGTGTTGAGAACATGTGTTTAAGAACGATTTTTCACAGATTTCTCTAGTGCTTTGTGACCTTAGACTGGACCTTACTCCAAGTGACATGTGCAGCACTGATGCAACCCTCTCTGTACAGTCAAATGCTACATTTCCATTTGTTTCCATCCATATACTGTGATGCTTTACTCATTTTTCCATGTAATTTTTTTTTTGTTTGTTTCTTCTGCCTTTCTGTTTCCCTGTACCGTGCATTTTAAAACATTGCATTGTGCCGTCTGTCCGGCACTACTGCTCTTACACCTTTGTAACACAGAAACAGATGGTGCAGACAACTGCAGCCATAAAAACTTTCAGGGGCTTGAAGGGACACAGCAAACCTGCTAGTTACACTGGACAGAGTCTTTACAGAATTTGGTATTTTATACAGATACTGAGAAACATATTTGGCATAATCACTCAAGAACCACAGGTTGTGATCAGTTGCCTAGTAAGTTACCCATGTCCTTGCCTGTGTATCTTTTATTGCGTTGGTTGTTTTGGTATGTCATCCTTCACAGTGCTATCATAATATCAAACCTACCTCTTCTAAACTTTTTTTTTCTTTCTTTTTTTTTTTAATAACTTGCTGGGCCTTCATAACTCTTACAGTTTACTTTGAAATGGAAAAAAAATTAGTATACTAAAGAAGACCATGTAGGGTATGAAACAGTTGAGAAGCAAGGTCAGAATGTACATGCCCACATGCATGCAAGCTAAGTGTGATAATTTGGGGGATCTGATATTATACAGATGAATCATTCTGTCTGTGAGATTGTGAAATTGGTCACAGATACAGTTTTTTTCCTCCCCTTTCACAGTGTGATAAAATCCACAGATGAGGAGATGGGGCTAGTAACGATAATTTCTTTAAATTGGGTTGTCCATTTAAATTAAACTTGAGGGAGCGTTACTCCTCAGAGCACGCCAGCTTTTCAAGACTGCCAGTCTTCGAGAAGTGGAAGCTAATAATGCCATGTGGGTTTGGCCACCTGGCAAAGATGATTTCAGAGTAACCTGGTAACATGTCTGTTGAGCGTACTGAGATACCTGGAGGAAGCAAGGATGAAAGAATACCCATGAAAGGGTAGCAGAAACTGGTTGCTGAAGAACAGCTGCTGGCTTACCTGTCAGAGGGGCTGGCGTCCAGGAGGCCTAAAGCATCTCGCTGAACACAACGTTCGAATGCTGTAATCTAACGGGTTTTCAGTTTTGGGAACGTCCCTTGGACTTTGCAATGCTTTTTAGATATGCTTCAAATAAGAATCCTTTGTTTCTATCTCTAGTAATTTTGTCTAACTAATGTTTTCAAGTTTTCTGATGATGGATCAAAACAATCTGGTACAGCAGGCAATCTAGTACAGTGTTGAGAAGTTACTGTAACTAGAGTACTTATCAGGTGCCTTTTGCTATCAATTGTAGATACTCAACAAATGTCTTTTTGCCTAAAGGACTTACACGCTCTTAAAAGTGCTTGCTCTGCCTTCTGACCTTTCACATCAGCAGAGCGTGTTTATGGTTCATATCTGAGGAGCCTGACAGTAAGCAGTAAGGTTGGCAACTTAAACCTTGCTTGATGTCCACAAAGACTCTAACAGAAAAACTTTTTCAAAGTATGTGATGCCGTCATCCATCAGATTATTTCTACAATAGTTTCTGTTTCTGGTTACTAACATAAAATACTAGATGGTTAATAAAAATTACAGGTGAAACATAATGCAGTTGAAATAATGGGTATTTCAGTGTTTAGAATCTTGTTACTCTTTGGATTGTTGCTTGACTGAAATCCTGGCTTTGAAAAATTAAATTAAGATAGGATATTTGGAAATTAGAGTCATAAAGAAATACAGTTTCCAGGTAATGCATATTTGAGTGCTTCTTTTGAAAAATAGGGACATTTAATTAATCATTTCATGACAAATACATCATACTGAAAATAGTTGTATTTTAATAGCATCTTTTCTTTTTACTTCATTTTTTTTCTGCAAAAGTCTCTGGGGTTTATAGTCTTCAGTCCTTTACTGTGTTAATTTTATGTTGGTGGGCGGTATATGAAATACAAGAATATATATTGTAAATAATAATTCTGAAAAAGAAGGTCAGTAGAACAATGAAGGCTGTATTATGTTTTTGCGCTTTGGTAACCAAAAGGATTGGAGGAGTCAAGCTGTATATAAAGGAACTTCCTATGGAATTTTGGTTTAGTTCTTGATTTGCTTTGTGAGAGAGAATGTACTCATTTTCTAATTGCTTTGCTTTAATTGATTGATCCTTTTTGATGAAACACTTTTCTCATCGTTTCTGAAGATGAGTCACATAACCTCTGAGTTAACGTAAGAACCATAAGAAGACTGTAGATTAATACAGACTGCACAGTCAAGTACAGTTACTAAGCTGCATTCCTTTAGTTGAATGTAGTTCCATTCGTTGATTAAATATGGAAGCAAACTTTATCTCTTCCTTACGTTATGGAGCTGCTAGATTTCACTGAATAGTGGTGTGAAAATAAATAGACATAGTGTTGCACCTTATATAGAGACCTTGAACACATTGTTCAGCACTGCTTTTTATTGTGCTGAATAGCCAAATTATATATATTTTTTTTTATTATTTTTTTTTTATACACAAAGATGGGAGTAGAAATGGGGATGAAATTATCCCTGCAATGCATGTAAAGTTTATCAAACTATCTGGAGACCTTTCAGGGTAAACTCTTGGGGAGGAGGGTATTTGGGAAGATTATAGGTTCAGTTTTCATCACATTTATTTTTCTTTTTAATAATGTTTTTTAAAATGAACCCTTCAAAAAATCTTCTGTTAACTTTTCTTGTCATTTTATTTTGTTTTCTTTTATCATTTCAGGAGAGTAGAAACAGCAGTAGATCATCTAGTCCTAGTGTGAGAATGATCACTACCTCGGGACCAACCTCTGAAAAGCCAACTCGTAATCCATGGACACCTGATGATGCAGGTAATCCTTTGTTCATTAGTTAACTTTTTGCCTCTAAAAAATAAAGAATATTTATTTGATTAGGGTGTGGGGTGTGTGCCTAGACATTAACAAAATTAAGCAGTGAAAGTCACAGTCCATTTTAGTTCTGCTTAAATTAAATCTACATTACTGCTTTTTTTTGCACACTGGCTTTAAGAGCTTTTTTTTTATAGATTATATTAAGGTACATAAACTTGAAAGCATTTTGCATGTAAGAAAGGACTGTACATATGCAGTGATAGCAGTGTTTAATGCAGATCTTTTAGCACTAGTTTTTGACTGTAATGTGGTTTTGGGGAACTAGAGGAATAGACGTCTTAGAGCATTTTAGTCTTGTGCATTTGTATTATGAATGCACAGTTAAAGCTTTCATTGCTCTGACTTCTGGAATGAAATGCTATGTAGGTGAGTATCAGCTGGAATACATAAATTCTCTTTTTTATCTGTGTTGTAATTTTGCTTATGCTGAATGTACATGTGCACATGATCTTACTGTTTTTAAATGAACTAACATAATTGTCTGCAGAAGTGTTGTAAATACTTCTACTGTAGCATCACTGTTCTTTTGTTATGAAATAAGATTAAGAGTGAACATAATTTAATAGTAGAATTAAATTTTAAAAGTCATAATGCACTCCATTATGAAAAAAAAACAGTACTGGACTGCATGAAAACAATGGATCCCCACAAATTCCTTTTTAGAATATAAACAAGAATTACATTTTTGTTACCAAAATGTACATGTTGAATCTTAAACTTAGTCTCAAGCTGGTACCTCTTAGTGCCTCAAATTCTGAAACATTTTTCTTGTGATCTGTTTCATCTTTGGCTGATCAGAAACTTTCATTCTTTTCCTGTAACCAGCTGCAAAACGGAAACTCACATGTGGACTGAGTCTTGCACAAGCACAGAGATATATATACACGCACACAGGGTGTGTGCGTATATATATATGCACACTTGTGTTTTACCAAATATAAGGTGATTCTGTATGTAAGATCCATACTTTTCCTTTTTTTCCCTCCCCTGTTTTAGTAGGAGGAGGGCGACATACTCTTGTATTTTGCTTCTGTGCTTTCTTCTTTCTGTCCGTTGTCACTTTGCCTGATGACACTCTGTGCCTTGTCACTCATAACTTCCCAAAGCCCTTGCCCACTGCCACAGCCCACCCACCCTGTGCCCTCTTTTGTGTCGCATGGGTCCCGAGTTTGCTTTAGGCAGTGAGCACTTACAGGAATTACTGCCTCACATGGAAGCAAGCTCTTACCCAATCAGTAGTTCACTGGAACCTGAAAGCTGCTGATCCTATGGCCAGTGCAAAGGCAGTTTGTCCCAATCTTTTGCCTTTAATGCAGCACAGCACTAGAGCTAAGTGTCAGGTCCATTTTCTGGCCCACAGAAATCCCTCACCTTATACTCAGGTAAATACAAAACATACCACATGTATATTTTTTTCTTGTTAGGTTTATGCAGTCCATGAACAAAGAATTGTTTGAATTTCTAAAGAGAGAAATAATTTTAGTTTTCTGTAAAAGAGGGTATGTTTTTAAGTTAATGAGGCAAAATGATAAAATGAGGATGCAGCCGAATCTGGTCAATCACAGGAAAAGATGCAGTTCTTTGACTCAGTGCTGAAATGCTCAGGAATGTAATTTGAAGTATTTTGCATGTATTGATGTATTTGAAACATTGCAATAATTCCTTTGCTGTAGCCGTATGCCATATATGGCAATAGTCTAATGTAGGGAAGGACTTTTTATATTGTTCTCATTTAAGATACTGTGGTGATTAAGTCTCTGGTTTTAGGGTTGTTTTCTTTTCCTTTTTTTTTTTTTTACCACCTTCCAGTTTCCTTACAAGCATACACTTAACCACTCTTTCTCCATTCCCACCCTCTTATTTCTGTTTCCTTTTGAAGCTGCTCTTGGAGATAGCATAGTCTTTGAGGGCAACACCTTAGTTTCTCTACCACGACTACTCTGTGGCAGGTGCTTTTGGGGTATGGGTAAGCAGCCCCTTTTTTTTCCCACCTACCCTCCTCCATATAATCCTCTAGTAGCAATAATGCAGCTATAAAATCAGTAGTTTCTCCATGTGTCTTTACTCCTTTGTCTCTTAAAGCTTAACAGTAACCTTGTGATCCCCAGATTGTGGGCTACCAAATGATAGGATCTGTAAGAATTCAGAAACATGTTAAATCTGGAATGAAAGTACTAGAGAAATCGAGAGTAACTTCAGTGTAAGACAGAGCAGCCGGGCCCAGGAGATAGTTTGGTTATTGGGTTCCTTGCTACAAAGTATCTCTACAGAGCAGAGAAGATGCCCTAGAGCATGTTGTGAGGAAGATACTTAAAGACCTCACTGGGAGCAGGTTTCAAAACTGAGCAGGAGGTTGTGCTTATTTTATTTTGGCAGAGCTGGTTTGCACAGCTTCTAATTTTAAAATCATTAGATGCATGGGCTGGCTGGCTGATCCTTCATAAACAAGAATGAAATGGCATTTTTTTTTATAAATAGAGAATGTGATTGCAAACTGTACCAAACAACTATTTTTTAAATCTGTTTGCTGTTACATGGCTTCTAGAAGCGTAGGATGGTAACCTTAATCTTTATTTCTTCTTGGTGTGATAGACCATGCTTTTGAAGTTCTTAACTTTATCAGAAAAACAAAATGATTCATCTGCCTTGGGATTGGAACGCTGCTATTTCCATTTGCCTTTGCGCATTCAGATTGTGTATTGTGAAATGATTTAAAATTCTTGGTTTTGACCTATAAGAATAGAATTAACTCTGAAAATACATTAAAATTTTCTTGGTATTGTTGCAGAGACCAATGGGTCAGATAACTCCATCCCAATGGCATATCTTACATTAGATCATCAGTTACAGGTAATAAAGAATCTACTAAAGCATATATTTATCTTGCATTTCATTCTAATGTGTGAATTCTGGGCTGCAAAATATAGTGCCGCATATTTACCTGTGTTTATATTCTGTCTAACTTTTGACTAAGGCTAAAAAAATATATTATGTAATCTGAGATTGCTTGACTCAGATTTGATCAAGCTATTAAAAACAAGCCCTGGGAAACACGATCCCTAAAACCAAATGTAAGCTGAGTTTGACTGTCAAAATAAGACATTATTTGCTTGAGCGTTACTGAATTAAATTATTGTATTCACTTTATTTGTGTGTGGGATTAAACACTACTTTGATTTTTGGGATAGAGAGAGTGTCGGATTAAGAACTGCAGATTTGAGGTTTGAGTCAACTTTGACATCAGTGCAGTAACATTTCCCAGGGCATGGTTTAACACTTATTTTTAAAAGCTTACTGGTTTTTAAAAGACGTTATAAATACACTGCAGAGACATTCTAACACACTATATACTAAGATATCAGTTCATTAGTTTTTAACATGTCTGATTTATTTTCAGCCTCTAGCACCATGCCCAAACTCCAAAGAATCTATGGCTGTGTTTGAACAGCACTGCAAAATGGCACAAGAATATATGAAAGTTCAGACAGAAATTGCATTGCTGTTGCAGAGGAAGTAAGTGAAATGTGTTTAACCTTTTCTGTTCTTCTGTATGTTTCTTTTACACAAAGTCTGTAACCTGTGACTATTACTTCTGGTTTTATGATGTAACATTTCATAGGGCATGATTATTTTCCCGCCTTAATCTCAGAAGTGCTAAGCTGCTCAGTACAGGAGAGATATTAGAGCAGATAATTGAAAGTTTTGATCAGTATCAAGACTCTTCTTCTGGACAAGTCGTACTTTGAAGTGTGTGGCACATCTGTGTATGTAACATACTAGTAATGTTTGTTTGTATCATCTCAAATGAAAGACCTGGGCTATTGATGAACCTTGGAATTTTATTTCCAATGCTGTCCAGTAAAAGACTTTCAATTGTAATTTGTAGATAATCACTTGGATAACGGATTATAGAATTTTGAGTAATATATCAGTGTTACTCATTTTGCAGTTAGTTTTTGTCTTATATCTGACTTTTGTCAGTGATTGCATTTACAACAGTATTATCAACACACATCTTGTGGTTTTTCTACCAGGGATTTAGGACCTAATACTTAAAAGCCATTATGTACCTTCTTATCCTTGTGCACTAGAAATAAACTCTTTCCTCTTACATTGTATACACATGTAAGTGAAGCAACTGCATATATTGTTGGGCAAGGGCCAAAGTTATTGCTCATTCAGAACTTCAGTTTGCAATACATTCTGTTGTGTTCTGCTTCTCATCATTTCTGTTCCCTGACACTGGGGAGCAGTTCTGAGAGTTCATACATAACTCCCATGCTAGACCAAGTAATCAGCTTGTTGCCCACCAGTGTCTGAGCTGCTGCAGGCAAGCAGTTGTTAATGAGGAGCTTCCCTTGGTGTTTGTGGAATAGCAATGAGAAAAATGTGTGTATAAACCTCTTGTACATTAAAAACAGCATACAGAACAGGGAAAAAAGCTGCTATAAGATTGATCTCCTATTATCTATTCACTTTTGGCTTAGCATCATGAGAACAATTTTTTTTTCAAGTGCAACTAGAATTTTTATACTTCATGAGGAGATACTGAAGCTAGCGTGAAGATCTGAATTTTTGGTTTTATTTCTGTTGTCCCTGAGGGTCAATAAATCATATAAGAATGTGTTTCTGTTTCAAAACTGTTAATTCTGTACCTTTATATTCCTACTTTATCTTTTTTTCTAGGAGGTCTGCATACACATTTCTTCCAAACTGTTTTTTCTTAGTGAGAACATAATTGGTATTAAAACAAAAAATATTGTTGTGATTGATGAATTTAATGCTGGTTAAGGTAGTTATTAGTTCAACCCTTATAGAATGATTAAGTTCTCTTTAACTGTAATTACGAACCATATGGCAACAATTAATTAACATGAACTTTCTCCTCTACTATTTTGTTGCTAAAATATTGCTGGCAGCTTGCCTTCTTGTCACCTCACAAACAAATAGTAAACCAAACTGCTACATCAGTTTTGCAGGATAATTCATAGCAAGTTTATCAGTGTGTTTGTTCCTCTAAAATTGTTGCTAAAAAACATATTGAACGCGTATGGCATAAATTAAGTGAAATGACAGTTACAAAAATAATTTGTTTGATTCTGCTTTTCCACTGCTTTAAGAAGCTCAAGTCCAAATAGAAAACAGCAGTTCACTAAAAAGTTACCAAAATTATTGCAACTTTGTCTTTTAAGTTGCCTTTTGAGTTTTTAAATCTACATATAGTTAAGCAAAATTAGAGTTGAATATATTTATGAAATTCTGTGTGGATCCTTAGATGTTTTACTGTGACCTGTAGAACTATGTCTGAAAGACATTATGTAAAGGACAATTTTAAACATTGAGCGTATGGCTTTCAGCTATTTTAATGTTCAAATGTGGATTTGATTTGGAAGAGAATTTTTCCCCAGACTGCAGTAAAGAATAAGATTTTTTTTTTGCCAACATGGTTTTTTTTTTTTTTTTTTTCCACAAAATATCGCTAGCTATGCATTCAGACTGATAATCAGGTACTGATTTGAAACATATGAAGTCATCTACACACAAATAGAAATAGATTATAAATGACAATTACTTTTTTTTTTTCAATTTTAGACAAGAACTAATAGCAGAACTGGACCAGGATGAAAAAGACCAGCAAAACACATCCCGTCTGGTACAAGAACATAAAAAGCTGTTAGATGAGAACAAAAGTCTCTCAACTTACTATCAGCAATGCAAAAAACAATTAGAGGTCATCCGAAATCAGCAACAGAAGCGGCCAGGCACATCATGATTTCCTGGGACCTTTCAAATGAAAAATATGCACAGAAAAGACTGATATTTTTTTTATTGTTATTATTATCCCTTATTATGACAACTCATGAGTGTTAGCTTCTTGGTGTGATCTGTATTTGTCTGCTACACTTAACATCATTTAATTTTCTTTTTCCTTTGGTGGACATCCAGTTCAACAGGTTAATCAAATAAGGTGAGAAAACAATGACTTGAATTAACCAACAGCCCTCAGTTTAAAGCAAGAACAGTGGCTGTATGCATGATCCTTGTGTGAAGGCTAGCATAACAAGTGTTAAAGTGGCTGCTAAATTGTAAGATCTTGTTTTTAGTTTTTGGTGTTACCTCGATAAGAGCAAAACAAAAACTTTCCTGTTTAAGAATGGTTCTGTTCCAGTGTCTCATCTCAAACTATTAATATGATGATTATTTTCAGGACTTAAACATGCACCAAGCCGCAGAGGTGATGTTGGCTGACCAGAGTAATTCATGATGCATTAGTGATGCCTTTTACCTGTAGACATAGTGTATTTTTCCCACATGCAAAATGGTAGGCAAACTGATGCCAGCATCCTTGGTTCAGTGCTTGATAGCCCTGCATTTTGACTAATATATTTCTTGTAATCTTGCATTCATAAAACATTTGAAGTAAAAGGCTGTATTTTCTTTACTTTCTTGGGGGAATGACATGCAGTTTCATTTAGTTACTGGGAAAAAGTTCTGAAGGTGATTCACTGGGCAAAGTTGGTCCCTTGTATAAAAGAGAGAGAAAGAATCAAAAATGTGTGAAAGTGTGTTTTAAACCTTTAAAGCTTTTGTCCCTGTAGCATCTTTGGAAGGAAATGCAGAAAAATTAATACAAAGCTTTAAATACTTGCTCCTTTTATACCACTTCTTGGATTTTTTTTTTTTTTTCTTACAACTTACTTGCTGAAAAGCATTTACCATAAATGTAAATAAGTTTGTTTTAGATAGGGAGAGAGGGGTTTGGGGAAATGAATTTATTTTAAATAGCAAATTATGAAATGGAGTTGAGTATGCAAATAGCGGAAGCTATTAAGAAAATGAGGGAAATGGCTTGGATCTCCATCAGGAATCTCAGTTATTCCACTCATTTGAACATAGCTCAAAGGAAGTCCATCACAGAATGCCTGCTGCCTTTGTGACTGAAGAATTGCGTTTAATGAATTCAAGCAGAATATGTAATGATCAGTGTCATTATTTACCATTATTACATGGGAGAAAATAACTACTTGTTTACATTGCAGATTGATTATTTGGATTATGAATTAACTTTTAACTGGTACAAAAATGAGGTGCTTCTAAATATAATGAGAAATTATTCCATACATAAGCTCCTGGTGTACTCAGTTGTGGGCAGGGTTTTAATAACACTCTTTTGCAAAAGGAAAATACAAAATTAAAGTTTAGGTGCTGAGCCCCCAGAATATAAGAGAAGTAATCTGAAATTTGACTTACACTTATTTCAGATGAATAATTATTCATAAAGGCCCATGAGCAGAACTTGAAAAAACACTAAGGGTAAAAATCTCACAGTATTTTCTCTTCCCCTTCCTGCCTACCTGATAAAAAACATCAATACTGTTGTGCTTATCTGTGAACAACAAAGATGACGAACAGTTTACTGAACAGTTTCATCCTGTCTTGAAAACAAATCTATTGTTGGCAAACCTTTGGGAGTTAGAAATCCTTCCCTCATTTTATTTAAATAAAGGAAGGGTTATCATTCCCAAAACCTTAGTAGATAATTTGATTAGTTAGCTGAAACTGATATTGGGATCAACTTAAGGGCACACATATTTATAGCAAAATGTAATTGGCAGAGAAAATAACTGTAGTATTAGGAATAGCACAAGTTATCCGAAGCATTGCTGTTCACATACATCTGTCCATCTACCAAAATGGACACAGTCGGTGATCAGCAGCTTGCTTAACATGTGCTGAAGCATGAAGTAGAGCAGCGTAAATACTAGTGCTCAACTTCAGATGCATGGTTGATAATTACATACACAAAATCATTTCCCAGGATAGTTTTTACAGTTTGCCTTGTCGTAAAACAGATACGTTTAAGGTAAATCAGTATTGTATATGAAAAGTAACTTTATGGCAAAGTTTGAAAAATGAAAGTGAATGCAGTGCTAACGATACATAATACAAAAGTCTGTTCTAACAGTTGCTTATGACTTTTCAGGGTTTACATTAAAAAGGATCTCAGATTGTAAAATAAGTACTGTGCTACCATGCACTGTTGAACTCAGCTCCATTCAATAGTCAGGTTATATTGCTCTTGCAATTTTCAAATGGAATTTGGAGTTTGACCTTTTGCCTTCAAATTGTCAAATTTAAAAAGATTTTGCCCAGATTTTTCAGTGAAGTGTTCTGTGTGGCAAAGTCTGTGTATAATTACAAAAAAAAAATTATAAGGGTAGAATATAGTGGTTCGGGCTAAGAGTTTAACAGGTTAACTTTGTGACCTTTATTATTTTCATAAGGCTCTTGTTTTAAAGTTGTTTACAAATGTACTTTTATTTTTCTGTTGAACTATCTGGAGTGTTCAGGAATTTTTTCATGTACTCTTTTGTCCAGTTAAAGCTGTTCCTCTACTAATGGAGGTGAAACATCTAGTTTTGTCTGGGCACTGCCTTCTCAGAAAAAGTAACAGGCTCTGCTTTTTGTTACAGTATGTGTTCTGTAAGATATCATGTAATTGAAAGTATGCTTCTGTACACTGTGCAGTTCTGCCAAAAATGCTTTTTTTAGGCTTTTTGGGTTTTTTTTCTGAGGAGAAGTTAAAGATTGTAACTCAAAGCTTGTACATAAAATGGTGAATGATTTCATATGATTCAAGAATGAGCAGTGTGGCTTTCTGCTACAGGGTTTTATTGCATTGTCAGGAATCTAATTAATAAAAGCTGAGAGACTTCCACAAACATGTAGTAATGCCCCAACACTTGCCAGGGCATCCTTGATCTCTGATGGAATCCCACACAGGGTGGGGGATAATCATCGTGCAGTTGTTCCCACCGCCGAAAGAAAATTCTTCTGCTATTAGCTCTTCCCTTCCTGTGTGCCGAAGTAGGGTGTAGAATGAATAGTCCTACTCATAACTGAGTATCAGGATATTTTAAGAATGCCACATCTTGCATACGGATGTTCCGCAAAAAGATAAGCACTCATCTTTCATTGTTCAGTTAGGACAAATTCCATTCGCTGGAACTTCTCTATTTCATTTGTAATGGATTTTACTGCTTGAGAGTTTCTGTTGCCGTACCACAGACAGAGATGACCCCTTAACTGTCGTCTTGCCTGCGAAGAACACAAAATCGTGCTTCAGATCTGTTCTGAGCGGCTTTGAGCACCTCGGCCATTTCAGGTGCCCTGCTCAAACCTGCAGGAAAGTTTGAAAGGATAAGGGCAAAAAAAGGTGCGGCACACTCATCTCCTCAAAATACAGATTTCCCTGTGGTGAACTGGTCGAAGAGGAGGATCTTAAGAAAGTGAACCTGTGTACGAGTATGTGCACACGGATACACACTGTTATGTACTTATGTGTATAGGTGTAGAGAGCTGCGTATGTCAAATCAGAATTGATAGATGTCTTTACTTACAAAGTCTGAGCTTTCCGTAGTTAGCTTTTTTTTACTTTAATAATGTCACTAGGTGAGTGGTGCTCCAGGCCTGTGAGGATCAAGTTGTATAGAGACAGATAAATACGGGTGTGTGTATGTCAGAGTGCATCAGTTATTTTCTGTGCCTGTGTAACCCTTTTCTACTTCTTGCAGGGACGGTTCAGATCTCCCACCGCGCTTGGACAGATCTGCTACAAATGTTTTGACTTTCAACCTGCATCCAGACTCTGGTCACGGAGGGGTGCTTAATGAAAGAGCAAAGCTGAATTTAGACCAAATACTTCAAATTTTTAGTTATTAATAAAATACTGTCTTAAAATACTTACAGAGCACTGCTACTCCTAGGGGTTTAACCTAAACAAGCATTAATGAAAAAAAGGTTTTTATTCATAGCTGCATGCTTTACACTAAGTAGCTAAAAATTTGAGATACTCTGAAAGATAAAATAGGCTTGCGTTCACCTAATTACACATGCTTTCCCCTTCTAACTTGGATAAAGCCAGCTGAGCTACTCTTAGGCTTGGGAACCGTTGCCTTTTACGGAGGGAAAGAGAGGAGCAGATCGTTACATTATAAGAAGTTAAAAGCATATCCAGCCTTGTGAAGCAAAAGGCACTGGGGGAGGCAGACCTGGAAGCGGGTGGAGTGGAGCCACTGCCTCCTTGGTGGGAAACCATGGCTCTTCACCAGTGCTGGGGGAGATGGGGAGTGACGCGGTGCACCCCGACTGCGGCTCCTGGGCAGCGCACGGATTGCAGCTGCGAGTTTCGGCTTCCCTCGGACCTCTTCCTGCCCTTGAGCAGTGGGTGCTCCCTGCGTAAATACGAATCCGCTAACACTGACATGCGGACTGGTGGAAATGCAATGGTCTTCCCTTCTCTCGGCCACGCTTTTTCCCCTCCCACTGGCGTTGAACTGGAGAGGCTGTGGAGCAGCTGCACGTAGGCTGCTCTCCTGTGGTATTTAGGCAGAGGACTGAGGAGTGACTTGCATTCATATAACCTATAGGCTCAGCACATGGGATGGGACACGGTTTTAGCTTATAGCAGAAAATGAGGAAAAAGTCCCTAGTTGTAGGAGACTTGAGGATTGTGTGATGAGGTGGATATGCCGAAGAGCTCTGTCTGGGTCTGTTCCTCTCCTTCATGAGGAGCAGCAAGGTGGACTTCACCTGTTGGGCTGCCTTTGAGCAATGTGCAAAGCCACCATGACTGTCCCGGTAGCTCCTGTGGTATGAAAAGAGGGGTGGCCAAAAAGCTGCTTAAGGGAAAGAGGAGAGCTATTTACACTGAGCCTTTTATGCAGCGTTGCTGGTGTCAATTCAATACATGTTGAAGACTACTCAGACTCCCTTCCAAAAACAGGCAAAGTTACAAAGATTAGGCTAAGAGAGGGAATAAATCGTCCTGTCATCTGAGGATGTCTGTGTTTGCCAAGCAGCCACTGCAGAAGTGTTCCTGTGACCATCTTTGTTCTCCAAGGCCCCAGGAGAGCCTGCCTGTGCCCGTCACCAGAGGACTCCTTGAACAGCTGTCTCCAAAAAGTTAAACCTGGTACGTGGAAATCAGACTCTTATTAAAGTTTCTTACATCATCATTAGCAACATGGCTAGGGCATAGCTGGGAATTGTTTGTGAGGTAGGAGGTGAAGCTAATTTAGCTCATCCTCTGAGGGCTGTCTGGGGTCTGCGGGGCTGCTTCTGTCAGTAAAGTGCTCGGGTAGGACCTCAGAGGCAGAGACAGCGCATGGAGCCATTTTGGTCGGTGCAGCTGTGCTTCACATCAGAGCACAGTGCCATGGCTGAATGTTCGCAGGCCTGCGAGGTGAGGGCTGTGCTTCTGGTTTTCATTAGAGGTCTTTAGCTACCACTCCTGGTGTCCTTGAGTGCTGGCAGACACCCAAGCTGTAGCAAAGTGTGATGTTTAGGGTGATGTTCTTATGCTCATCAAAAACGCTAGGTACCAAGGGGTGGCTGAGGAGGGATTTGTTTTGTTTGTTTTGGGTAAAAAAAAAAAAACAAACCACAAACAAACAAACAAAAAAAAACAACGAGGGTGAGGGTCATTGAACACAGTGTCCCACATCTCTGGATCTGGGAAACACACCTGTAGCCTTGGCACAAGCCCTCCTCTGAGTGCACTATCAAAGGAACCACGTAGTGAAACAAGTGGTGTGATGGAGGCTTTCATGGTTGCTTTCCTGAGTGCTCTGACTTCTCAGACCTGAAAGGAAAAAGAGGAGAAAACCTTACCAGCAGCTGGGGATGTGAACGTGGCTGGCTTTTTGTTTATTTTGCATCTTATGGCATGCCCGCCCCCCAAAAGTGCTATAGGTCAAACTGAGTTTTCAGTCTCAGCTGCTTTAATTCTGTGGTTTTAGGACCATGTAACCTGCACCTCCTGGGCAAACCTCAGCATTCGCTGGCTTTGAGCAGGTACAGCTGAAAGAGCTATTCCTTTCCAAGAGCAGAAGGAGCAAGTGTACTCATGTGAGAGCTACCAGCAGCGGCGACTTCTTTTCTCCAAGTCAGTGACTTGAGCAAGGTGGAGGGGTGGATGAATTTGCCCCTCCACAAAGCATAACTTTTTATCAAACTATTTCTGGAGCAGGACCACAGGCTAAGAACTTGATCTCCTGTTAATATAATCCTATTGGGATTATAGGATGAATCATGAAAGGTGCAAAAAGGGATGAACACTAAGAATCTAACTTGTGTTTAATTGTCTGAGAGCTTAGATTTTGGGGTTTTTTTTTCCTTCCCTGGTGCCCAGTCTCAGAGCTAGAAGAGGAGCTAGCTGACATAAACAACTGCACACAGCTTTTCTGTATTCTATTCAGCTCCTACCAATTTAGTCTCTGCCAATGAGGCTCATGTACGGCAATTAGACAGTTGCTAAAGAAAGTCATAAAATCTAATTACAAAGAAGATGGCTTTGGAGAAGTTTCTCATAATTACTTATTCCCATCCCCCCCAAAGAAAACATATTAGAATCAATTAAAAGGTAATCTATAAATTAATATTTAAGAAGTCTGAGGTTTAGATCACTTGTCAAAACAAAAGAGCTGTCCATGCTGGCAGTGGAATACAAAATTATCTCTAGTAGCCCTCTGTCAGCCGGTGCTGCCAGGTCCCAAGAGCCCTTTTTGCTTGCAGGATGAATGAGCTGAATGTTTTAAAAAGTGCTTAAAAGAAGTTTAAAAGTGCTGACTGATTATGTTCTGGTTCAGTGTCCCTCCTGCTGTGTAATGGGCAAGTGTGCAGTAGCTCTAAAATATGCCTTAAATACAGAAGCATTCAGGCGAGGCATTTATTCATCTGTATTCAAGCCACCACAGCAGCGCTCTACATTGTGAAGATTTTTGCAAGATCATCACAACAGATTTCTCAAATCTCAATGCTATCAACTCCGTTGTCTGCCCTGCGGTCCAGCCTGAGCGTGTCAAGAGAAGAACAGTGGCTGTCTCCACAAGCCAGTCAAAAATTTAATGCAACATCAATGTTACTGCAGTCGGCTGCATAAAAATATTGCTGTACAGTATGGCAACGAATCGCAGGCTATGCTGTTCTCTTATTAACTTGGCATAAATACAAATCCGTTAAGAATCAGATGATGAACACTAAGCACTTTGAGCTCTCCTGAGCCTTTATGATCCAGTGTCTGGTATTTATTTGGACTAACGTTCCCCACAGTATCTGCTCAGACCTAATGGTTGCTGTGTGAGTGATGATAATGCACTAATGCCAGCTCCCCTTTCTTTCAGGCACAGCAGAGTTCAAAAATTTTCAGTGTGATTATAAGTAAGCCGTGACTCTGGGGATCTTTTTTGTTTTGTTCTGAAGAGACGAGGAAAATAAAACTACAGGGTTTTCTTTATTTTCAAGAGCTCAGTGTGCTTGTCAGGGTTGGAAAGCCTACTCCAGTGTATATAGGACAGCTGTGAATGGAAGAAGTCCCTGTTGCTGTGAGGTTGAAGATAGGCAGCCTTCTCTCTTAACAAGGATCAGCGTTGTAGAGGGATGATGTTGTCTCTACTCAGTATATGGCTGTTCTTCCCATGCTCACCATTTTCTCAGAGCTCAGCCTCAGAGCAGGTAACTGGAGGGGTGGTAGAAGATTCACAAAGACGCTTTCTCCCACTTGCTTTACAGGCAAGGGAGAGATGTGTTCCTCCACAGTAATTCAAGCCATGAGCTTGAATTTAGGCTCCTGAAGTGGATGATGCAAAACATACATCTCTGCCTTGCGAGTCAGCATCTGCATAGACTACATAGGTGGATCTGGGAGAGAATACTCTCAGATGCCTGAAGTTTAGCATTTGCGAACACCCCAAGGACTCCCCATTTGTCAGCATCTTCCAGTGAGGAAAACTGGAGATGATACCTACTCCCATTTTGACCCATCTGTTGTGTTTGTGCTGCTGAACATGTTCCGGACCTTAAAATCATTTAATAGCCAAATATATAATTGACCTGCAGTTTTCACAGTAAGAGTGCATAGCATAACTTGCCCTGTTATTTGCACCAAGGCTAATGTTTGACATACAATAGCCTGGTTTATCTAATTATCCCTAGAACCAGTAGTAACAAGAGCAGCACAGGCCATGAGTACCCTTGGTGTGTCTGGAGGCAGGCTGCAGGAGGACCTGTGATACAAGAAGTCTTGTACCCACCACAACTCTTCGCCTCAAAGAGCAGCAGGGGTGTTAAGTTGTGGCAGTGGTTTTGCGAGGTGAATGCCTATAATCTAGGCTAATGTCAATTTGCTCTGTGTTTTCCACCCAGCAGACGAATTAATGGCGTGAGTCATTGTCAACTTCTACTAAATAAACCAGTGACCTAGAGATGAAAGTCTCTGTATCAAAATTGTTTTCATTAATTGCACTGTGGGGCAAGGATACATTTAATTTCAAGGACAGGAATATTAACCTCAATTCCTTTCCTTAATTGAGTGTGGAGAAACAAGAGGCATAAGCAAGGGAAGCGGAGAACAAGGACATGGGTCATTAGCACTGTCATCTGGTCTCACAGGCAGCAGTGTCTTGTAAAAAACGACATTGCAGCAACCAGGAGGCAAAAGCTCATTTGGCAATGTACAGTGCATAGGTAATAAGCAAATTTACAGCAGTGGTTGGATTTTCCCCAGTATTTAGATGCACAAGTCTCAGCACAGACTTATAATGACAAACCAGTAACTGGAGCCCATCATCTAACAATTCACAGGGCAAAACCACCAGTGAATGCTGCAGAGCCGTCTCCACGGGTGATGCTGGCCCCATGGGAAGCCTTTAAGGGAAAAAGACGTGGTCATTAGGCCTGCTTTTATTACTGATATATAACACTTGCAGAGTATTTATCACCTGAAGGCTTCAAATCACTTCCCAAAAAGCATGATTACAGGGAATTAGAGGCCCAAGGGAGTGTAGCTGACCTTCCAGAAGATCCATACCTAATTTGGGAATAAGATTCAAGTTTCCTGCCTGTCCATCCAGTAATTTATGTAGTGGGCTCCAGTGATTCTGTCCCTGATTAAACATCAGTTAAGCAGCACAATTCAGGATAAGATTCCTGGATCTAGCTTGGCTAGAGTACATCCTTTTAGTCAGCAAGGATTGGGTACTTTTTCTTTTTTTTTTTTTTAACTGCTATTTGCAGCTAAGTTGATTAGACTGATAGAAGTGGAAGTAAACCAATTACAAACCAGTTCAGCTGTTGTTGCGAAAGTGGGATAGCAATGAATGAACGGGTACATCTTTTGGATACACATAACAGGGTGATGAAATTACATCTTAATATGAGATAATATGTCTCCTACGTATAAAAGGCTTTATTAAAGGACCATGGGTTTGGGCTTGCTACAAACTAGCTGACTCTGCTTAATCTTGCTCGGGGTCATAACTATTAATGAAATAAAAAAATCCAAAAGACAACTTTCTGGTAATGCTCTAAAGAACTTTATAATTCAGTGAGACAGTAAAATATTCTAAACCAAACATTGTTACTTTTTAACAATTCTGTAAAAGCATTTAAAAATTATGGTATTGTCATGGTTTAGCCCCAGCCAGCAACTCAGTACCACGCAGCCGCTCGCTCACTCCCCCTACCCCGATGGCATGGGGGAGAGAATCGGAGGAGTAAGAGTGAGAAACACTCCTGGGTTGAGATAAGAACAGTTTAATAATTGAAATAAAGTAAAATAGTAATGCTAATAGTAACAGTATAATAATGATAATAATAATAATGATACACGAAGCAAGTGATGCACAATGCAATTGCTCACCACCCGCCGACCGATACCCAGACAGTTCCCGAGCAGCGATCGCTGCTCCCCGGCCACCCCCCCCCAGTTTATACACCGAGCATGATGTCATATGGTATGGAATAGCCCTTTGGTCAGTTTGGATCAACTATTCTGGCTGTGCCCCCTCCCAGTTTCTTGTGCGCCTGGCAGAGCATGGGAAGCTGAAAAAGTCCTTGACTAGCATAAGCAGTACTCAGCAACAACTAAAAACATCAGCATGTTATCAACATTCTTCTCCTACTAAATCCAAAACACAGCACTATGCCTGCTGCTAGGAAGAAAATTAACTCTATCCCAGCCGAAACCAGGACAGGTATCATTTTTTGTTGAAATAAGATGTTGACAGAGATCTATTTATGTTATACTCTTCAAGATCTTGCTTACAAGTGACTATGCTTAATTACATTAAAATGCTGTGCAGTTAGGAAAGAAAGTGCCTAAAGCTGTATCTCCACATGCAATGCTCATAAGAAAGAATTTCTCGCCAAGCTCAAATTCTTTCTTTTCTACTATTTAGAACACATGAAATGCAAGATCGTCTGCCTTTTACAAATCCAGCAGTGACTGCAAAGCCGTAAATAAAAATGCATTAATTCTTTGTGACACCAGTCAAAGAGCAAACAAAAATTAAATAAATTCATGTTTCACTTATATCTGGAGAAAACCTTTAAGGCTCTACAAAATAATAAATTTTGCTAGTCTCTTGACTTAGCTCAGTTACTCTTGGCTTCCTGAAGGCTCTTCATTTTGAGACTGTGGCCTACTTGGCTTGAGAAACCAGGCGAAACTCTCTTTAAAAAAATAAAAAATTAATGCCAGAGCTTCTTGCAATGATCCAGAAAATACAGCTGAATTCAGGAGGGTACAGCCAAAACCCAGTGCGCTACAGAATGGCATTTTTTTCTGTGTTTGCTCTCAGTGTACCATTGATGTGTTAGTGAAGATCTGATCTCTCTTGCTGGGAGAGTTGCCTTTTTGAGTTTTGTAGAAATTTCTGTACCTGCTTAGCTTGGGGTGCTGTTACCCTCCCTGGGGACTCTCACCCAGCCCCAGCCAGGGAGCCAGCCAAAGCCGATGCCTGTCCAGTGGAGAGGGCTCAAGATCTGTGCCACTAATACCTTAAATTATGATTGAAATGATCAGTTGATTTTTTTGATCAATGGCTTCTTCATGCCCAGCTCAGGTTTCTTTTTCCCTATATTCTTCATCACTGAAGTTTAGGCAAGTACAGAGGTCTTACTCAGTCACCCTCTACTTGTAATCTCTGTTGTAAGACTAGACATGGGCACAGATGAGTTTTAAACTACCTAATTATTGACCTTCTTTGCCAACATATAGAAATAAATGTATAGAAATAAATACATGATAGACACAAATTAGCCTCTAAATTCAAGTGAAAAAGAAAAATGTGTTATTTCTCTTTTTATTATGTGGACTAGCAGACAAAAGGAGTATGTTTTCACTGTGTAAGTGATAATAAATACATGTAGTTTTTCTGTAAAATTGCTCAGTGTCAGCTTTGCAGTGGTCAAGACACTGCATTTTTGCTGATCTGCAAGAAATCACAATAAATTTGAAGTTGATTAAATAACACTGAGACTGCCAGCAGAGGCTAAATCACGTCATGCTATAACCTGGGTTTCCTGGAGATAAGAGAGACTTCTGCTGAAGGAGGGCTGAGCAGCAGGAGAAAGCTTTTTTTTGAGCTCTGTTGCTCACAGAGCCCTTCAAACCATGACGCTCTGCTCCATAACTGCAATGAGACCCTGAATAAAGACCTGGCAACAGAAAAATGGTGCCAAATAGCCCTCATAATCTCTTTTGTGCAAGGCAATTTTTCCCTTACATTAACATGTCAGAGCACTGAGGACTTCATACATACTAAGACTTTTTGTTTTGCAATTTCCCACAGAGCAGTGAATTTTGTACTACTGAAAGCCGTGATTATGCAAAAATATGGCTTTTTTTTTTTTTTTTTCTTTTCTTCCCCTCCTTGCCCCTGGAGGAATATCACCGCTTTTGAAGAAGCGGCTCTGCTCTGCAGAGAGAACTCGGCAGGCCTAGTAACTTAAAAATTTGATTGCCAATGAGCGAGTCTTCAGTTGTGCACGCATTTCATTTCGCCACAGTGGCCTGGGAAGGTTCCTGAGCTAATTAAAATACACTGAGTAGTCAGCTGGTGGTCCTGAAAACTGCTTTACAGCTTGGAAATGGGAATTGCAATGGTTTCCTCCTTCTGGTCCGGAATTGTTGGCAAAGAACATCACGTGGAGCCTGTTCAATGCACAAAGCCTCTCTAATAGGTGCAAAAATGGTTTTGTGTGTGAAATCAGACATTGTTAATAATTTAAGAGCAGAGAAAATGCGCACTTGGGTAGAGGCTGTGGTTTGCAGCTACTACAAAGAGCTTACTTAAAACCCACGCTGACCTTGATGACAGCTGGGCAGGCTTGGACATAAGAAAGAAGTTGGATTATAGCAGTTAACAAGAAGTAATCTTAGAAGTATCTGAAATTAGCCTTGATGTTACTTTTGCTTTAGGATTTTCCACATTTGAAAAAAAAAAAAAAACAACATGGTACCTCAGTCCTACAAATTAATTACTAGACTTAAGCGGCCAAAGGATTCTTGCAGTATCTGCAGCTGCCTCCAAAGGGCAGAAGGACAAGAAGTGCAGGGCTTTCCTGCTCCGGGTGGTGACTGCCATGGGTAAGGCTGGGTGTAAGCCTCATACCCATAGTGACTTTTTGTCTTTAACCATGAAAGGATTCAAAAAGCGCTTTCTGGAGTCCAACTTCTGCTTCAGCAGTGGGCTGTACCCTTTTCAAGACAGAAGCGTAACATTTGCACTACTCGTACCCTCCTACCTGGCATAAAAGATGCAGACAAATCACTCAGAGATGAAGCATTTCTGCGTTTAACTGCATGCTGCCTCTGACTGTATATTTTTTGCAGTAGTGCAACCTTTCTGAACTTACTGGTGATTTACCTGAGCATGACAGAAAGGAAAACAAGGTGCATTTTTGCATTTCCTTCTGCCAAATTAGCGTAGTCTCACAGTCACCTACGGAAACTGGAGGGGTGGAAAAGTGAATTTTCCTTTTCTCATTGCAATTTAAAGAAAGTATATGGAAACTATTTTGGTGGATCTGCAGTCTGTATCTTATTTAAAATTAAAATTATCCATTGAGTAGATTTCCACTTACTCTAGCAGAGCTCTGGTTATTTACATCAGTTAAGAATCAGCTCATCATTTCCTTTAAAGCTACTTATATCATTCTGTGGTTATGAGCACTCTACACAGCATTTAAGCTGCATTTTTAAAGAAAAGAAACCCTCAACAAGCTTTCTGATGCAAATACAAGGTTGAAATGATATTTCATAGTGAAAACATGGTTAATTTTCCTCTTCCAGAGATTTTATGAGGTTCAGCACTATTTTAGATATTATAATCCGTTTAATAAAATGGAAATGTTTCATCCTATTGGTCTCTGTGTCAATATTTATACTTTATATTATGTTTTACAAAAAAAATCATTATCACAAACCATTTTATTTAAACTTAGCATGTTAAACATGGCTTTCCTAAAGCTCTGATGTACTATCATTTATTTAATAAGCATGAAGTTTACAACTTAGCTAAAGGTTATCATCTATAATAGATATATCTGCTTGTGTTTTCCCGAAAGCCATGCATTTTGACCTTTTTGCTATGCAAAAGAGTAAACTGTTTTTGTGTCTGTACAAACTATGATGAGACTGTGGTTTTCCTCTTTATTTTGCACTGCTTGCTTTACATGATCTTGAATAAAAAAAAATGTTAAGTTGCAGCAGGTTTACACCGGAAAATAAACACAAACACTGCTGTACTCTCTTGAACACTCTCATTACAATATGATGTAAAACTTGGTATTAAAAACAAGTTTGGGTGCTGTCAGAAGACAGTCCTGAGGACAATGCTCCTTTCAGGACCTATTCAATTTTTCTTGCAAATGAGACCATTTCTAGTGAGATAACACTTTTTCAAAAGAGCCAGATGACTTCGGTGTCTGAGCTGCACACTCAGAAAGGAGTTTGGCACCTCAAAACCTAGGTTTCCACTGAAGTCAATGGGACTTAGTTTCATAAAAATCCAAGTTGCTTTTGAAGATGGGTGCTGGTTGGCCAAATCATTTTGATATGGCATCACAGTCCTGTAAAACATCTGCTCTTTTGGTATGTGTCAGCAAGGCCAAGGACATCTTATTTTCACTCCTCCTATAGTCACTGGCATCCCTGAAATTGAAGCCCTTGGGCTTGGGGTGACACACACCACAGAACTTTGCCACTTAACCTTCCAGATACAAAAGTGGGCATTGCTGAAGAGTCGTCTGGTCCAACAATCCCGCAGCCAGGCACTGGGGAATGGGCCCAAGTCTCCATCAGTGGCTGAAGGGATCAGTCTTCCAAGTGCATACATTTAGTCATATTAAATGGGACATAGGCTCTTAAATCATTGGGTATATGTAACATTTTTAGCCTGGTCCTACCAGAATTACAATTTCAAAGACAGCCAGAGGGGTTTTGTGTTTGCAATGAAACCCCAGAGCTGCTGCATTCTAGTATTTGGGGGTATTTTTGCATCCCCTGTTTTCCATCAGATGAGGAGGAACCTCTCCATTGGGAAGGAAATCTTCTGGACTGCTTCTCAGTGCTGTGGTACCTTGGAGTTAGGTTTTGGATGTGGTCATCTGAGATGTTGTTTCTCTGGCTTACTCCTAAAAGAAGACGTAGCTGAGGCTTTGTGGGATAACTCTCTTTGTTCCTTCCATAAACCTGTCCTGAAGCAGGTAGGGAACATTAAACGATCCCTTATTTTAAAAGAAAGAATGTTCAAACCAGAATGTCTGGAAGCACCTTAACTCTAGACAACTGGAAATCATTTTCTAAAACCTCTTATTCAGTAAGAATCATTTAATTCTTTGAAATGTAAGCCGTTTTCAAGTCATTTTCTACAACAAATGGGACCAGCTCAATCTGTTCTTCACATTCTAGTAATTTAAAAGGACATAACTGAATTTTATTTTAATGGTAATTGCAAACTCATGCAGAAAATGTAAATGCATACTTCCCGATTAGCTTGCAGCATAAACCATGGCTTCTATTAATGTATTCCAATTTGTAATTCTTTGCACAGTAAGAGATTTGAAAGCTGTGATTAAAATTAATTAGGTTAAGTAAAGTTTATCCCCCCTGAGCACTGCTATTTGAAGAAAGAAATAGTAAAACACTAGCTACCTCTGTCACCGCAGGAGGCTAAAGCATCACAAGGAATAGCAGCATTGCTTTTTCAGAGGAGTTGCATGCTGCTTTTTTGGTGTACCTTAAGCACCATGTATTCTTTTCTACAAGCTAATTGGGAGCTGTTAAGTTACTCTTTGCCTCTTGTAAATGCTCTGGAGCTACAACATCTGTGAGAGCATCTGACGAACCAATCTTTGTAATACAGGGGATGATGTTAATTTGCAAGTGCCATCATCGCTACCCAGCTAGGTGTTACGCTGCTGCCCCACCGCTGTGGGGAATGAGTCTCCCAGGTTCAAGAGGCAACAGCAATGTTGTCCCGAGGGAGTTCCTGGAGTTTCTGACCCTTCTTTTCTGCTGCAGTAAAACCCATGATAGTTTTGCTTGTTAGTTTATCTAGTGGTTGTTGGTTGGTTTTTGGCTACTGAGTATTTTAAACTATTTTCTTTTTCCCCAAAGAGGCAATATTTGGATAAAAAGGACTGTAAGCATTGGGAACATTAAACTTGTTGGAATGGAAGAAAAGACAGTCATGCTCTGACCTCCTCTCTCTGGTCCTGAGCCCAGGACAACTGGCTGGGAACACCGCGCGATTTGCCTGTGTGCTGCATTTTAGATTCTCACTCCAGAGGTGGCAGCCAGTACCCCAAAATCTGGTCTTTTGCCATCCTCTGTTCCTTCAAAGCAACTAATTGACTAATTGAGCAATTCTTCATCAGGCGAAGGCTTTTGCAATCAGCATCTGTCACAGCCAAACTCTTGTAGTAGTTACTGGTAGCTCGATACAATAACCAGGTTTGTGCTAGAAGCAGGAAGGTATTTTCGGAGACTGATGCCATTTGTTGAAGCAAGATGAAGCCTTCATGCCTCTCTGATGAAGACAGGCTGTGCCCACTAGGGGAAGGTAAGGGCACTGTGCCAAATAGTTCTTGAAAATATTTTGCCCTGCCGGTGAGCGCTCCCTCTGCCTTGTCTTCCAGACGGATCTCACCATAAGCTGCACCCAGCAGGGCCCTCCCGACTCCCGTGAGCCATGTTCCCATGTCCAAAGCTCCTCTGTGCTTGCATGGTTACCAGGATGCACCTCAGAAATTCAGTCCGAAGGGAGAGTGAGGAATGATAGGAGATGTAGTCCGGGCAGGGAGAACGACGCATCCTTGCAGAGAGCGAAGCATGACGGGCTTAGCCCACAGCACTCGCCAGACACCCCAGCAGATAGCAGAGGGGCACACTGATACAGGGATGGCCTCCAAGTTAAACCACTTCAAAACTGAATGAAACTTTTAGAGCAGAGGAACTAAAAAAATCTACAACTGAAATCTAAAGCACACTCTAGGTTAGCAGTGAAATCTGAAAGGAATTTTTCACACTACTATCTCTGACACTGCCGTGGCATCTTATTAGGAAAGAAACAGAAATTAATTTCACTGTTGTTACCCTTGCTCTAGTCCAATATTAACAAGCACAGCAATACATGAGTTGCAGTGCCTGTCTCACCCAAACAGCTGCACTCTCTCACCTCATATTTCATTGCCTGAAGTTGGGCGCTGCGCGGAAAGCTCAATCCCGGTGGAAACATGAGGCCGAGCTGCTGTGCGTGGCAGAGGAAACCACCACAGGCTGGCACCCAAGGCTAAACTGCTTTTTTCTATTTCTTTGGCATGAGAGTTGAAAAAGAAGAAATGGGAAATCCCATTAACATGAAAACGTTTTACACTTCCTCTCTGACCGTAACTTCTGAACAAGAATTTCTTACTGTCTGTGGTATTTCTGGATTAGAAGGAAAGACCAGAAAATACACAGTCATATGATCCTTTAGTGATGCAGCTGCCTGAGCCAGTAAAAGTGCTTCCATTGGGTGGTAAACAAAAGGGGTTGAAAAAAGGAGACTCTGCAGTACTGTGCAAAGCCACAGGCTTTGCAAGGTGATTCATGGTTTCTCAGGCTCAAGAGGAAGCTCTGCAATCCCCGGGTCTATCACCCTTTTAACTCAGGCCAGGGAGTTACACCCAGTAATTTCTGTTGCAGGCCTGTAATTTACCTGAGCTACGGCTGTGTGCTTTAGCAAAATGGCAGGGAGAACGGAGGGAGTATCATTAAACTTGACACAGCAGTAAATCCTTACTGAGAAAACAGCACAAGGCCACAGAGCCCAGCGGACACGGTGCCGCTGAGCTGGGTGCAATGGGAGGGCTGCTGAGGCGGCAGCAGAAGACTGTGGCTGGCTGGGGTCTGCCGTGCCCGGTTTGAAGGGCACCCATCCCACCGGGCATTGGAAGTCTCGCTGCACCCTCCTGTCCTTGGGGCTGCTGTCACGGGACCAGAGCAGGTCTGAGTCTTGGATTCAATCAACAGCAAGGAAGAGACCCAGATAAACCAGAAGCCACTTAACTTGCGAGCTACAAAGATCACCTCGTATTTTTAAATCTCATGGTCAATCCCACTCCTTCCAGCCGTCCCTTTTCTGGCAGCATGTAGGTAACTGGGAGTGGGAGCAGCATGTGATGATGGGTAATGATGGGAAAAGGAGAAGCAGCACATTTACATGAGACTTCGGCAGCTATGAAACATTCATAGGAGTGCAAAAAGTGAAGGCCAGCATGGGACTTTGGCAAGTAACTCCTGAGCATTCATTCATCCATTGATACCCCATTTTAAGGAGCATGAGAATGGCCAGTGTGAGCCATAACAAAGGTCTCCCAGCCCTTCCAGTCTGTGCTTGATGGATGCTTAGAGAAACAGGGCACAGGTGCTGAGATTCTTCCTGCTAGCAAAGTGTCTTGGGCTTGGATGAGCAACTTGTGTTTCCCTTGAGCTGGAGGTTGCAACATAAATCATCATGTTTCATGAACCTTCATAGCTGCTGAAGTACAAAATGAAACCAACAGCTAAGCATCTTTGAAACTGAGATCTTCCTATACAACACTTATCCTAGAGGGCTCCCTTTTGCCAGGTACCTAAGGAAGACAGCATGTCATCAAGAATTAGGTAGAAAGAGCTTGTGAGATTAATAATTTTCCTATTCCTCCATAGTGCAATATTGTTTCAACAGTTATATCTCTTCAGAGGTTTGCCCAACCTACTTCAAATAAGCTTCCTCTCCTTCCCTACAGAGGTGACAACAATCTAGCAGACCACTCTGCAATCAATGTTTATCGTTAGGAGTCGTTAGGACAAGTTTGCTCTCTGAGTTTGGGACAACCAGCCCATTCTCCCCATAGCTCATTCAAGGGAGCTTGGCAAGAACTGATTTGGCTCCTGGAAAGTCATTTTGCTGACTACTGAAGTGGCAAACAGGCACTGTTGGAAGTGGCATGGAATTACCAGCAAAAGTACACAGAAAAGGCGAGAGGAGCTCTGCTTCACAGATTATGGTAGGAGATTGTTGTTGTAAGAGATGAGTTTCCAACTAAGAGGGCACGTTCATTCTCTCCCAGTGCAGAACTGGCGTTACAGAACTGGTTCACAAGTCATTGAGATGACCGCTAACCTGCCACCTTGTCTAGTCCTCTTACATGGGCTTTTGCTGTGAGCACTTTAAAATTAGTTTTTTGGGTTTTTGGGTGGTGGGGTTGATTTTTTTTTTTTTTTTTTTTTTTTTGCTTTATGTCTGAATGCCCTGTTTTGGGGAAAACACGATCCTCCAAATAATAGACCTGAAGAAAGGGCGTGATCAACTGCCATACAGTAGCAGTATAAACTCTCACTGACCTGCATGGTGGCATGGTCCCAAAGCAGTGGATTAGTGAGGTTACTCTGCACGTGGGACTTTGCATACGGAGAGGCTAATATGTTTCTGCTGGCCTGGCAAAAAGTCATAACAAATCTGCAATGCTGCTTCAAAGATCACCATAAACAATTCAGTGCTCTCGTTAGTGTCTACACCCTGCAAATGTTTAAACCACAAGAAACCACAAACCACAAGAAACCTGCGAACTGAATAAACAGCTGCTGCTCCAAACTCAAAATCAAATTTACAAGATTCTGCTAATAGACAGGCATTTGCATTGCAAAAGCAGATTTGGTATTACCAATATCTGTGTCACAATTAGACTATAGTTAAGCTTTTAGGTGTTTAAATGAATTCATGATAATATACTCAAGAAAATTATTGCTTCCATAAAAAAAAAAAAGTTCTAAAATGTCAAAAGATAAAGTGGTACAGGATGTGGATGTATTAACATCTCAGGTAAATGGGACTCATTAGCTATAATATTTCATACATTACAGTATAAGGTATGTGCATAAGAAAAAACTCCCTTGGGTTTTTGTAGTGTGTGAGCTCTCTAGGTCTTCCCCATGTTGTTGCCTGAATTGTTTTAACACAGCAATTCAGTATGTAAATCTAGCTGCCCTCACACTGAAGATAACACCACCCTTAGAGCTCTGGCCCTTGAATTTGCTTTTGCTACTACCTACAGGGTGAGCAGAGAGGAATAGCCACTGAGGGCACATCCAGACCGTCCCTGAGAGCGGCCGGTGGGGGATGCTTAGCGAGCCAGGTCAGAAGCAGAGCAGGTATGAGGTGATCCTCCTCTACCAGTCGCTCCTCTCACCTGGTAGTTACCTGGGGCTTGGGGATCTCTGAAGAAAGCATGAAGGGGCATGAAGGGGCATGAAGGGTCTGAAGCTCTTTGATGGGTCTTTCTGCTGCAAGTTTATCTCAGCGCTTCCCCAAATCTGTTACACCTTTCCAATAGGCACGGCAAGGAAGGGCAGGTCTCACGGGAGGTGCACAGTGAGCTGCTGGGGCTCATCCCTCACTTGCTGAGGGGGAAGGACCAGAGTGCTATTCAGTGAGGACTTCTGGCCGATGAGTCATTCTTCATAGCAGTTTTGATCACACTGATTACAGATAAGTTAGTAAATCAAATGGGCCTGAGACTGCTTTTTAGGTCTGACACCTACCCACCCACACCATACAGGTAACCCCGTCCAGCTGCTGCAGCCTGTTAGGAGTAGTCCCGGACTATGTTGATGAGAGAGTGCTAGTGTTCCAGGACCTTGCTAATTAACTGTATGGACAACAACATGCCACTGCTCAGGCCCTTTCCCTTGGCCTGTTGAGTTTCGTAGCAGAAGCATGGCTGTTGTGTCTGAATTTCACAGAAGGCGAGGCCGTAATCCCCAGAATAACGTTGTTAGTCAAAGCTGTGCTTGTGACTAAAGGAAAGAGTGGGTCAAACGGAAGAGATAGGTCACAGCAGAGCTCACTGTTTTTCTTAGCAAAACTTGCTGGGCTCTGCAGAAAGGGGCAGCAGGGAATGCGGTGGAGGAAGAGCTAGGCAAAGGCCAAAATGGGTGAAAAGGAGCTGAAATTCCTGGTGTAGGACTCAATAAAGGTGGAGAGACCAGTTAGCGCAATGGCAGATGAAAAGAGAGGGGGAGTCTGCACTAGAAAAGCTCAGCATCACACTAAGATTTCCATCAGTAGTGTCCACAGCACAGGAAGGACAGCGATGCGGCGGGGGAGCAGGGAGCAAAGAGATGCTAGAAGCTGTGAGCAGTGAGGAGCTGTGCTGGAGCACATCACGGGGAGCAGGCGTGCAGGCATTGATGGGCTGGAGGTCTGAGGAGAGCTGAGGTAATGGGAGCAGGGGGAGCTGGGGTCACTGGTGAAGTCTTGAGAAGGGGACAGGGAAGCCTGTGCTGGAGGCAAGGCCAGCAGACAGCTAAGAGGAGCACTGGGAGTGTTTCCCCTCCGTGTCAGGTGGCTGTGGGTGAAGGAAAGGAGCAGGAGGCATGTAGTGGGACTGCACTTTCTCTGGCACAGCCTCGCAGCTGCCATCAGCAGCGACCTCCCTCTTTGTTCCTGCTGTCTTGTGGGAAAGCGCGCTCCTGCCAGTTCAGTCTCTTGAGAGGAAGAGCACTTACTGGGTCATTTTATCAGCAACCTGGCTGTCAGTGTTTCCTGTTAGGGTACTCGCTGGCAGGAGAAGGCATGGCCCATCTCTCAGCAAATTCCCTGACTGTCCCACCGGTTGGGCACCAGCCAGTGCAAAGGGAGGCACGGCCAGAGCCTGGCTCGCTGGCCCTTTGGTAAACCTGTATGTGTGCATTTCCCATTTGCTGAAACGTTAAAAGTTCACATGAAATGGGAACTTGGGTCTGAGCTACCTCCAGCTTTTGTCAATCTGAACGACTCTAAATTTTTGCCTTTTCAAATCTTCACCTATTTATAAGGTGCTCTAACCCAACATTGACCCTAAAGTTTGGGACTCCCTCAACTTCAGTGTGATCTTTGCATTGATCCATTAGACAATACTCTCAGAAAAGAAAGGTATGCACAAGAAAAATGCTACTGGAAAGTCAATCTTGGACAAAAAGGTGAACAACGGGTGTGGCAAATCTCTCCTGGTGCTATGCTTGCAGCTGTGTTGGGGAGAGAGCTCCATAAACACAATAGCCACTAGATGCCACTATAAGCATGGCCTTATAGTTAGAAATAAGATTCTTAAAAAACAAAGTAAACGGTCAAGGTTTGCTGATTTGAAAATAGTCCTTTCAGTTATAGTGCATCTTCTTTATACAGGCCAGTCTTGCTTTAGAATTGCATTTTTCCTGGGCAAACTTTCTGTTACCTGTTTCCATTCGTGATCACCACAACATATGACATATAAAAATGTACTTGCATGTAAATGTGAGTATCCCTTTGTGCTTTGCCTTTCCTGGGCCATCCTCCTCAGGAACAGCTAAAGCAGAAATTTTCTTTGGAGTTCTTTCACATGTCATTCAAAAGCACTTCTCTCACCTCCATCAGGGAGACATTCACATGTCACCTCGGGCAGAGAAGTGTATTGCAATATCAGCAATGTATTCTGCTGCATAGCATCATCAGCCACGTGCTCCTGTGTGTACTGACCCCATTTCTTATGCAGCAGGGAGGCACCATGGCTTAATCTGCTTTCACCCGATGGCCCAAAGCAGCTCTGCCAATTGCAAAATTGGGAATGGCCCAGGCTCCTTTAGGTGAAGGAGCCTTTACGCCATGAAGAGCAGTTCAGCTGCAGCGAGGGCACGAGGAGAGGTGGGATGGGGCAGCACACAGGCCCTGTGCCAAGACTCCATCATGTCCCAGCTGCTCCCCAGTGACCCCAGCAATCTGCAGTGCTGTAGGAGAGGAGCAGCCCCATTCCAGGGCTCAGCTGCGCCTCTCTCCACAAAAAGGGGACTATTCTGCACCCCAGGGGCCTCATGCTACCAAGGCACTGTCCACGTGTCTTCTCCATGCTTCAGCAGCCTCTCGCCCACCGCAGAGGCTGGATGCCTGCCCTCAACCCCAGAGTGCTGAGCAGTCGCATCCGATGCTGCCACAAGCAAGACACACGTGCGCTGTTTGATTTAACCTCCTTCCTCCCCCACCTCACCCCGGCAGTCAGTGAAAATAACACTGGTTGTGAAGGAGAAAGCCTTACCTACACCCACACATGACTCAACCCAAAACCCTCTAAGCCTGCAGCAGCGGTCAGTGTGCTAATCTTCAGCGTGGCTCAGCCAGCTTGGTGCTTATATGGGTCACGACTGTTGCAGGCCAAGCTACCACTTAAAGTGACTGTGGGGAAAGTAGATTTTTCTTGCTGGCTTCCAGTGTTGCAAACAGGGGTCTAAAAATTAAGCAATGATTTCTCAGCCTCAATTAGCCATCTAATAGATGTCTAAGAGACATCTATTTTAAGACGAACTGAATCGCATCACAGATGTGGAGGTCTCTACCATAATTACCCACACATGGATAAATGAATGTAGGTCTTGGGCAAAATGCTTCATTTCTGAAGCTCCAGCACAGTTTCAGATGTTGACTATTTACAACTGAAAAGCCAAATGGAAACTGCTGCTACTCACTGACAACCCATGTCATATTTTAAAGCTGGTTTTGAGAAGTGAAGAGGGTATCTGGTCAAGAGGGTATTTGGTCAAGAACTAGTGGTAAATACTAAAGATTTTGGTGGTTTGCACACTCAGTAACAATTTCAGTTGAACGCAGTGGAGGTCTGTGGGATCTGGGTGGCAATTTGAGTTAGACGAATGAAATGTACCATCATTACTGGTGTTATACCTCCAGTTTGTTACTACGTCAGACTTAACCTAAAAGGCATGTTTTTCTCCTCAGCACCTTCCAGTTATTTTTAAAATGGAAAGCAGAGACTTAAAACAGACACTTTAAAAAGTTTTCTCTTCTGTTTTTACCTGCACAGTTGAATACTCTAAATCCAGAGCTCTTTCCCAAAGGACATTCATAAAAACTGATAAATTCACAAACTAGATGGGAAGAACATTGGAGCTGAGCACTTGTTGGGCTGCCATCTAGAAAAAGTGAGAAAAGGAATCCATTCTCATGTGAGTCCTATCCCTTGGGGTGGTGCAGACACAGGTGGTCCTCTTCTCATTTGCAGTAGGGTTGGTTGCCTGCTTCACCCTCTAGAGATGGGCTAGCAAGAAGTCCCAAACCTTCCCAAACCACTTGCAAATGCTTCTAAGTGGAGCAGCTATCTTTATTAAAGTAATGAATACTAAGTCTCTTTCCCATGCACTCCTGGGATACTCTCTACTTTGGCCCATATTCAGGAAGGCAATTAAATATGTGCTAACTCTATGCTCATGAATAGTCACATTGAAATTTAAGGAATTACACATGCCTAAGTGCTTTCTTGAATGAAGCCCAAAGTTTGTATCCCAAAGAGAGCTAGAAACACTGTGGCTGAAAGCCACACACTGCTCTGAGGGCCACGTCAAGGGAGCTACAATTCAGCAGAAGCTCCCAGGAGGCCATGGGGAGTAAGGGAAGGGAGTAGGGTTTTATGCATGTTGCAAAAGAAAACCCACTATTTCCATTCGTAGGCACTGCCCTAGCCCTCTGGGGAAAAGTATGTAGTGTTTTTCTTTCTTTCCCTGCTTCCCCTTCCCAAACCTGGCAGAATTTAAATAATCCCTGATGTTCACTATTTTGTGAAGTTCACCTGTAGGATCTGTCCAGTCCCCAGCCTTGATGCTGTGGAGTAGGTGTGAGGACAACCTGGAGGATCTGCAAATAAGGAGCAGGGATTTGGTCGGAGTGCTCCTACCTCTGTGGCCTTAGCAAAGGCAGGTAACTCTCTGCCTCATTTTCCCCACCTAATGATAACTGCCCAGGAGCAGTTATGCTTACAAGCATTCTGAACATGGTAAAACTCCTTTCAGGCTATGTACTACTTGTAGTAAGTTCTTAAGTCAAGGTTCATAGTGTTCCCACTTGGTAGCAGAGCTGCTGCCAAAATAGAGAATCCTTCCTGATCAACTACCATGAGATACAGTAATTTACAGTATCTTCTGCCAAATGACTGCCACCATGAAGACTAAGTTGTCTACCCTGTTAAGCACCAATCTTGCACATGCTGATGCAGTCCAGCAGCTTGTGTGTGCCTGGTTTGAGCTGAATTAGTCAATAATCTGAGGCGAATGGGTTTGGCTAGATCTCAAATGTAGCCTGATGGTAATACTAGGAGACTTCCCATTGCTTCACTTTTTGTTAGATGTTCTGATACCTCCTGTTTTGTGTAAAATACAGCAGAATGTCATTTAGCACAAAAGATCATTTTTTCCCTGCAGAGTCACTTGTAGACATGCTCTACCAGGAGTTGATGAATGGTAATGTTACTGTGAAGGGACACTTTGGTGACAGTTGATAATCCACATATCATTGCCTTGGCAGCTGCTCGGGGAAAAGGCGCTGAACTCAGCACACACCCTCCACAGGCACTGGCAGCTGGTTCACCTGCCTGCCACAAATTTCATGTGTGGCCTTGGACAACGCACCCAGCCTCCCAGCACCTCACGAACCCTTCCTTTTCTCCATTCCTGGTCCTTTGTATCCTTTCCGTCTGCACTCTCCACTACATCTTGTACATAGGGAGAAGCCCTAGTGCCATCAGGCCCTGCTTTTGGGTGGAGACCAGCAACTCTGCCCAGCAGAAGAGGTCATGCAGAGAAGTAAGACTTCAGACAAACTTTCCTCTGCCGCTCTGGCAATTGCTGCCCTTGATTTTCCAGTTTGATAATGGTAACTTTCAACTCAAGCTGCAAAGTCACAGGAAAAAAGAGGAAACCATCTTAACTCTTAAGATTGGTTTGAAACATCATGTATTGCATTATCAATACTTATTCTGTTGGGTATTTACCCTTTTTAAATGCAAAGACTTTTGGTTTCTGTTATGCAGAAAAGTGTTTCATGTAGTGACTTTTGGTTTCAGTTTAGCTAATGGGTGTGAAAAGAGCACTTTCTTCATTTGGACTCGTTCATTCACAGTTAAGAAATCAGTCGGGAGTGGAAGAAGCAGCAAAGCTCATTTCCTCTTCCAGCCTGTGACTAGAAACAGGTGGGCAAGGTCAAGACACACTCATTTTAGAAATATGAAGAATGTAGGTGAGATTTTCCGAACTGCAACTCAAGCAGGTAGCGATCCCACTTCACACAACTGCCACTGATTTCCAGTGAGAAGCTTTGGGAAACACCACAGAGTGCTCATCTGTATCTTTAAGAACTTATATGTCTTTGAGTATCTAGTTCATGGTGACCAGAAACAGCCTGTCCGTTCATTAACTGCAGTTACTACTTCCCTTATTTAATACGTCCGTTAGATGTAAGTACAAAACTTGTTTTGATGCCTTATCTGTTCAACCTTCCCCACAAAACACCGAGGAAATTTGAAGCAATTGGGATTTTTCTTATTAACAGCAAATGATGGTAAAAAGATCTGATTTGTGTACTTTTAATTGACTTTCCACTTCCACCCATCAACTGCTTGACACAAATCACGGAAAAATTAGTTCTCACACAGTGAGTAAGAGATGTTGTAATTTACCATCTGCTGATATGACACTTGTGTGTCTATACATACAGTCTTGCTCGTGATCAGAGAAGTTAGGTGTTTCCCTTGCTCAGTCAGCTGGTCCTGTGCCTGAGCATCAGAAAGGGGCCTCTGGTTACCTACTACCCACTGCAGCAAGCAGACCTTCATTCTTTTTATGACCTGTCTTTGCAGCACTGATTGCCCACCTCCCAAAGTTGTTTTGCCAGGGCACCAGCAAGAAAAAAACTCGTTTCCTGGACCCCTCTGCAAAAGCGGACCCCAAGTGGGGTTTTGCTACCAAATCAAAAGCATCACTGCAAATGTTTTCTGGAGGCTTTGCTGAGCTGTTATTTGTCCTTTGCTGAAGTTCCCAAGTTATTACCTGATCTGTAACCTAAAACCGGTTTTCGTGAGAAATATTTTCAGTTTGTTTGCTCATCGAGGTGAGAAGATAGTGGTCTGGAACAAATGTCCTGTACATTCTACCAACCTCAGTTTTTATATATAACAAGCACTCCTGTGAAATTGATTGATTACAGTTGGCTGATGAGCGTTATTTCTACCAGACAGTGAGATCACCTTGCTAGTGTGGAGACTGTTTTGGAGGAGGCTGCTGTTTTAAGCTTGCTTGAGGTGTGCCCACAAGTCTGTTTATTCTCATGTATCTTATGTGGTCAGGGTGGTGGTGCTGGAGATTTTCATTGCTGAGCAATTTCTTCTAGTTTATTAAATGAATTTAGTTTCAAATGGAGTACTGGGTTTTCGTTTGTGGTGCTGCTTTTCCTGTTACTGTTGTTGTGGTTTACCGTCCACATTGGGGTGTTCAAAAACTGCTCTTCAAACTTCACTGAGCTTGTTTTGTGATTTGTGTTTTTACAGTTCCGAGCATTTCTTAATCTCGGAGTGCTGAGCGTGGGCTGGGACACCCTCCAAGAGGAATTACAGTATATACAGCACTGGGGCAGCGCTGGAGCCTTGTGACTTCAGCTAGACACATTTCAAGTCCTTGTTGGGCCAGGAACTGAGAGGATGTAGGGATCTGTCCAGGCAGGGCTTACAATAGCAGTAAGGCCTTCTTTAATATACAGATACTATTAAGGAGTTGCATTTCCAGATTGGCTTCTTCCCTATATCTAGCAGCACATTTTAAACGCCAGAGCAACTCATTGGGGAAAAAAAAAAGAGACACTAATAGCATACTCTTTTCCAGGCTCAAGCAATGATTTAGACGATGATGTTGAGCAAATTTTGGTACAGATTTTCCTATTTGTAAGATAGAGATATTAAGATTAATCACAGTGGGCCAGTCCCTCAAGAATGTCACAAAGGTTAACTCCTATTAGAAAGTATTCTGAGCTAATGAAAGAAAAGGTGCTACCCACACGTACATGGTGGGAGGCCTGGCATTTCTCTACTCAGCTAATATGACAACATTTGAGATCGTGACTCTAGTTCCCAAACATGAGCAATAAGGGATTTTGGTCGGGTCTGTAGGAGTGACACAACGTGAGGACACATCCTCAGGTTCTCAGGAAAGGGATAACCGAGGGCACCATCCACACAGCCCCTCAAAGGCCAGCAGAGCAGCACCTCCCCATTTTCACGTGCATATTTACATCAGTGCACATTTCCTTAGGCTTCAGACAGATAGTGTTTAAACAGCACAAGAGGCACAGAAAACAGAAAGATGCCCCCCTTTCCTTTGTCAGCAGCTCTGCATCACTTTTTGCCTGGCAAAGTTAATATATCTGACAAAGGCTGCTCAGTAGGTATTTGCAGTCATAAAAAGGCCTGCTCAAGCACTGTCGCCTTGAAACTGGGTCTGAGCCTCCCTTGGAGGTGCATGGCCACTTCTGTTGGGGGTCCCCCCACCAAGGTGTAGCACCGTGGAGTCACCGCAGCTGTGGAGGAAGGGAGATGGAAAAACCAGTGCAACCCAGCAGAAAACGCCCCCAGCTGTGCCCTCTACCTTACTATCATTTCATGTCCTTTGCGTCAGTCCCCTCTGCTCCCAGCCCTATGTCATGCCAGTAACCCCATGACCACCCACAAGAGTCCTTAGTTCCCCTTCATTTCCACTCATCCCAAAACCCAGTTACTTCTTTCTTGCTTTAAGACTGATTCATCACAGCTGTCTGCAGTGACTCCTCTTGCACAGCCTCCCACCTCTACCACTGTATCGGCTCCTGTGCACCCCAGTCACGTCCCAGCCCATTTTCCAACACCCTCTCACTCTTAAAGACCATTAGAAAAGGTGGCTAACTCCCAAGCTTTTCATTTGGTTTTAATAGAGCTGGTGCATTCCCTGTGCGATGTCTTTTGTGTGTGTCATCATCATCACCATCATTATTTCCAGTATTCAAAAGTCTTTAAGGCTCTTTGTTTTAAGACAAAACAATTTTGCCATTTAACAATGGGTGGCAGAACCCTGCCAGTTTTCTCAGGTTGAGGTTTGGTGCAAAATAAAGATTGGAAACCACTGGCCTAGCCACTTCTTAATCCTATGATAATCTGCAATACGTTCCAGTGCTCAGTGGTCCTTATCATTAAAAAATGTTTCTGATGGCTAACATAAATCTTCCTTGCTGCAAGTTAAGCTTGTTACTTGTGCTATTGCCAGCAGATATGGACACTTTATTACAGTCACCATTGCAGCTACCTTTTACATATTTGAAAGCTGTTGTCTTGTCTTCTCCTTTCCAGACTAGACACAGTCTCATCTTTCAATTTTTCCCTCAAGTTCACATTTACTAGACCTCTGATCACTCTTGTTGCTTTTGTCTGAGCTTTCTCCAGCACGTTAGTAGGGCAGCTAAATATATCGCTGTTCTTCTTTGAGATTCAAATCGGCCTTTATGCTATGAATTATCCTGAGAGCTCCCATAGGCTTGGTTACCAGGCTATTCACCTAAATCCTCTGCTAAACCACCACTTTCTAGAATAAATCCCCAATTCCTGTAGGTAAGCTGCATTTATTTATCCCTAGCTTCATGTTCTTTCATTTGGCTGTCAAAATGTATGCTGTTTAACTGACCTTCCTTTAACAAGTAATCCAGATCAATTTTTCTAGCTGGCCTACCCCTAATGCTTCTTCACCAGTTTTTTGTTGTCTCCAGATCTTCCACCAGGACCAGAAAGGAAACCCATGGGACCCTGTGAGGAACATCCCCCAGGCTGACAAATTCTCATTTACAGGCAACATTTAATCTGTTCAGTATGGGCTCTTTTGATTTTGCACTTCTCATTTATTTTCACAGTGTCATGCTCAGTAAAGTCACATGTCTTACAAAACCCTAAATGTGTTGTGTCATCACGCGTACCCTTACCAAACCTGAGATCTGCTCAGGAAGCAACAGCAAATTTGCTGTCTGGAAGGAACCTCCAGCTTTTGTAGGGAGGTTTCATAGGGAGTAATGAAGAGTTCAAGAAACTGAAGGTGGTGTGTTGCTTGGAAAAGAAAGAAAAAAATAGAGGCAGGAAATCTGTTAGACATAAGAGGAGTGTATCTGTATTCATTTCATAAAGATATGAATTAAGGACTGGAACTGACTATTACTCTAAATTGATTGCATCTGGTAAGCATTAACTGAGTACACATTTCTGAACTGTTTGCTGCTTTTTTGATCCCACTGGGTAGTCAGCTTCTGATATTTCCACTGAACCATGTTTAATCATGTTTAGCAATATTTTAGTGATAAGAGTTGGTGGTATTATAGTTCCACTTCCAGTCTTTGATGCATATGATTATATTACCTCCTTCTTCAGTGAATGCAAAAATCCTCTGGTAACTTGTACTATTGACGTCTGAGGAAGTCAAGACTGTTATTGTTTCAGTGTTCAGCATGCTGCCGCTGCATCACTTTGATCCACGGCCTTACGTGGCTTTTTGAAGTGGAGGAGGGTGCAGGGAGAAGGGTTACTGGGCTTGTAAACATTTCTATTACATCAGATTCGTTTCCCTGCCATGAACAATCTGCTGGTGTGACTCAGACTTTCATATTATATAGTCAGCTATGTCTACAGGGACCACAACCATCCTGAGAAATTCTAGATAAATGTGAATTAGTTTTATTCTTATCGTATTACACAATGTACAATTGTACAAAAAAAAAATATGCCCTTTTGTTGACTTTTAGAGCAGATGTGCAACCACTGGCAGATAATGAGAGCAAAGTGTTCCCCACCTCACCAGCTCCTTTATTCTTTGGCTGTGAGTGTCAACCTGAGTTTAGGACTAACCCATGCTCATTCACAATGTTCTCAGCTGCTCTCCACCCACCTCTCAATTTATTTATTTTTTAATTGATGCTGCACCACAGTGATCTGAGATGGCTGCCACTAAATAGTTGGAGTCATGTTTCTTACAGTAGATCATTCAGCCACTTCTACTCTGGGGAATAGAGCATGCTTTTTCACAGTTATAGGAGCTGGGCAAGACAATTTCTTTTTGCCCATGTATCTGTTTAGGGCACCATCAGTAGCACGGGAAAAGCAATAGTCATTACCAGCAGAAATGCTGATGTCTCATAGGAAATAATCTGGGGCACCACACATAACATTTTCCCTTCAGGACTTTCTGGGCAGGATTTTCAAACACTCCTCTTCATGGCAGCCAAAGGCTGCAATTGCTTTGTTATCTCCCACATGATTTCTTGCCAAATGTTTCCACAGTTGTCTGCTATTCAGATAATGTCTTACTAATGCAGTGGTCATTTTGATTGTGCTAGGGAATGGGCAGGGTTCACAGGCTGTTTGCAGAGATCCTGAGCAGTAGCTGTAATTTCTTCAGCATTGGGACACACCAAAGCGTGTTTTTCTTTTTGGATGCCCTACCTCACATAGGCACATCATCACTTCTCGCATTCCTGGCAATGATAAATAGGACCCACTCTCTAGCCCCAGTCAGAGGAAGCAGCTGCGCCAGATCCTTGAAGAAAACATGATTGTGATTCTGTGGGAGGCCCCAGATACTCCCTGACGGCCCTGCAGTGCATCAATCCTGCTCTGCAGCAGGGACTCAGAGTCAAAACAAATGTTTTCGGGAAGTGCAAGGTAGGACTCACAGACAAATAAAGGCAGTGAGGGAGAAAAAAATATTCAGGAGATCATGAATGATCCTTACCAGCCCCTCACATAGTGGACAGGGTGTCATTCTGTAATTCCTAGTCCAACCACTAAAAACTGCATGCGGGCAAGAAACTACTCAAGACGTTCACTAGATCAACCATCACGGTGGGCTGGAGCCTGGAGACTTCTGCTAGCGTCATGCATGAAAAGCCATTGCCACACACGTCAGGATTGAGGCTGGTCTCATGCGGGAACGGGATATGGGACTCGAGTACAAATCAAGCAAGAAACTGCATGGCTCAAGGGTGACGAGGATCTAGTCTTCTTTCATTGTCTGACATTCCTGAGTGAGTTTTTAGGTCTGTCTTTCTTCACCTGTACCTAATCATGCACTCAGGGCCAGTTTAGAACGCGGAAGCCTCTTGCAGCACAACCCAGTCCACAGCCCCAGCCTTTCCTCAGAGGAAGGGGGACCTCAGCAGCTGGCCCCAGGTGAGTCGAGCGCTGCTCGTCCTTCAGCCGGTGAAGCCCTTTCACCAGCGTGCAGTGAGCCGGCAGAGTGTGGGAGAGGTCAGGAAGCTTTCATCACTCGGAGGAGTGTGTCAGCACAGGATGTGAGCCTAAATATGCTCTATTTGTGGAAAAGCATTTTCTTATTAACCAACCTGTGTTTGACAGGGGTTTTACTGAAACAACAGCCTCCCCCAGGGCAGGTAAATGCGACTGTGGCAGCAGTTAGCGTTCCCCGGGGCCTTTCTGCATCTAGGATACAATTAGATACATTTGTCTGCAAATGCTTTAAATATTTCAGCTGGTACGCCATTAAGAAATAAGAAAGGGTTTTATGTTAAGAGAGACTCAGAGCACTGCAAGGCAGCCAATATCACAGACAGGGCATAAGAATGATTTGGGATAGATAATGGTTGTGAGTAATGTTATAAATGATCTCATAGACTTCTTTTTTTCCTGTGAAGTAAATGACCTTCCTTCTTCCACTCAGGGAGCCATGTGGCCATTACAGTGTGAAAAATGTCTCTCTCCCAGCCAGGACTGCTCAGTACATTTTTACTGAGGTCCACTGGATAATTTTAATGACGTTTGCTCATTTTCACTCAGCTCTTCCATGTGGTCTTACCAGGTCCCCCTCCCCTCCAAGATGTGGGGAGGGTGGCAAGAGACAAGGGTTCTCTCGCAGGGATGCAGGAGGCTTTATAGATCTAGGTCTTTTCTGATGTCTGAAACATCATTTATGCAGCCCACACCTCACCTTTACCTTTTTGACCCCAGATTCAGTGCTAGCACTCTCACCGACAGCAGCAGGAAGATTTACTTATATTCCAGCCGGATTTGTAAGCGCTAATGAGAACCACAGCATAACATGACGAGACACTACACCTCTGTAACAGAAGAAAAATCCATCCCTCTTTCAAAGATCTGATGGGCAATAAGAAGTGTATACAACACACATGCAGTGGCAGTCTCTATGAGCAGGAGGCCCCGAGGAAGACCTGGAGCACTGATGTGATGCTACCAAGTGGGTTATCGGTGGGCCCTGCACAGCATCAGCAGTTGGCTCAGGCTTTCTCTTCACCTTTCCAGCCAAGCCTTTGCAGGTGCCATGTCTTCCACCCCTGCCGCTATACACATAGCTGCAAAGCTGTAATGTGGCAGTTCTAATTTGAGATGTGCCTAGAGGCAGGGCTGCCCCGAGATCCCACCTTTGCTCTCTTTTTCTGTGTTAATGCAGTGACAAATAAGCTCCATTTGGAAAAGAAACCCACTTGGGACCCACTTAAAAGCTTTCCTTTTCTCCTTATTTGGTAAAATTTTCCTCCTTTCCATCTCTGTGGCATGTGCAAGTGATGTGAAGAGAAAATAATAGTACCTTCATTATGCCTTTGTTTTCATAAGATACTTGCACAGGAGATCTTATGAAAGGAGGCCTTATACCCTGATCAGCTTTTATTATTCTGGATGCCTAGTAATGGGTGAATAGCATAAAAAAGTATTACATACTTGTTATAAGTTTAAGAATCTGTAATCATGTATTCAAAATTGTTAGATATCATGGCTAAAAGTCCAACTGAGACATCTGTAGGAAGTGCAAACCCCCCCCCAAAAGTATTTCAGTAATATAAATTATTCAAATCATTATTAATCTCACCCACTCTACTAGTCAAAGTCTATCTGAAGGATTCCTGCATGGGATAAGATTGAGCATAAAAGGCAACAAATCTGCAACTTCTTTTGAATCCCAAATTGCTACATTAACCACAAAAACTTTCTTTCAGTCAGAGTCCCCTTGCAAATGTGCTTCAACTTAAAATGTCAGTTAAAACACTCTATCAAAACCTGAAGCCCTGCCTCCTTATTCATTCAGGATTTATTCTGGCAAAGGTCCCCTCAAGACAAGTAGAGACATCAACACTCTGAGCAAAAGCTTCACAGTTTGACTCAATAAACTTGTCATCTTCGCATAAAGAAATGGATAAAAATGCAAACAAGCCATTGTCCTGATGTGGCACTTAGCTTATAGGAAGGACATTTCATTCAGCCTTTAAGTGGGCTGCTAGACCAACACTGGCAGTGATCAGCATTGCTAGGTTTAAACCTTTAGTCATGGCAGTCCTACAGTGATCCTCAGATTGCTCTGCTTTAACTGCCTGTGGTGGCCACGCAGGCACAGATGACAATGGAGCTCAAGCTTACAAGTCCTGATGCATTTCTGGCGCTCCCACCCTGCCCCATCTCATGGTATGGTGGGAGCGTACCTTGGTACGTCCGCCCTGAGCGCTGGAAACCTGCCAGCAACAATCCCACAAGTCCCTATCACTGTTTTCTGGCCTTTCTGCCAGAACATAACAATTACTTTCCACCACTTCCTCTCCTTTCTATAGATAAGGTCTGACAGCACTGGAAAATGGGCTGCTTACTGACGCATGGTGAGGGTGGCTCTGGTGCCAGGCTATAAGATGTAATTAAGATACGGGCAGGTGACTCCCATATGGTGCAGGCTGACCAGTTATGTGAGAGACCTTATGCTAGACTAGTAAATTGTTGCATCATATTTCCAGGGAGAGTAGATGGTGTCTTTATGCCATATCAGTGTACACTCTGTGCTGCATTTGACAGAATATTTCTTTCAAGTTTATCAGTGTTTTTCAGAACCTGTACACCAAAATACCTAACATAACTCACTTACACTCTTCTCAACATCACCAAATATTAGTGCTAAACTTCACAGGCATTCAGGGTGAAAGATTGCCTGGATTTGAGATAGATTCATTGTGCAATAAAATGTTCAGGTTTGGAGTTGAAAAAGACAATGATTTAGTGCAGTATTGATTTTTTAAGGAGAGGGAGAATTGCGATTGGTGATTGGAGTTAGTCCAGCTAGAGCTGAGGCAAAGCAAATGGGAAGATTCATCTACTTACATTAGGTACTTAGTCTCCCTTACTTAGTTACTTATCTGCTATTGTAGAAAACCTTACAAACACAAAAGCAATGCCTCTGTAAGGTAGGGAAGCACTGTTATCTTCTACTATGCTCACAGCAGAGGCCCCAGGAGATTGAGGCAGTGCCCACATGGTTTGGTGAGGTCTCTACTGAAGGCCACCACCACGGTGCAAGCCCTTAGGGCACCCCAGCTGCCATCAGACCAGGGGTATGGTTGAGCAGACAACCTGCCTCAAAGGGTCGTTCTCACACTTGCCCCACATCTGACATGCCTGCCCCTTTTACACCCTCTGATCCCAACCCCTGGAAGTGCTGATACATTAGGTTTCCAACCTCCTGCAGCCCTCAGCTTCCCACTGATCATGGTGCTATGGGAGATTGATATGGGTGAGCAGAAAGGGACTTTTAGAAAAGGGGGTGATAACACCACCCATGTTGTGATCAAACACAGAGGGCCACAGGCAGACTGCTCTCCCCTGTACCAAGAGCTCTAAAAATCTCTAGAGGTTGCTTCCACCAAGTTCAGACCTGTTAAATTCAGGGCACCTATCAGGAACCTCATTTGCTTTTTGCACAGATGAGATGTAAGACAGTGAGTGAACTAAGAGTTTGCCCAAGGCCCTAAATCAAAATAAAAAGCAGATGTTGTAAAGTGAAAAAATATTTTGCAATTGTCAAATGCAAAAAAATCTGTTCTCAAATGCAAGAAAATTGTAATGGTTTCCTACAGAGATGCTACTGGCAAGGGGTAAACATGAAAATCAGCCCACATTTAATAGCTTTGTGCCATTAATGACTAAAAATAAAATGAAACTTTTACAAAAGTTCCAGACTTCCTCACTGGGGAATCCACAAATATAGGGGTATTTTCATATTGCTTTTTTATTTGGACCAGCTCAGATTAAGCATAGACCACACACTGAAAGACTGGTCACTCTCTGTTACAACAGACATCTGGAATCCCCTCAAATTAAATGTGCCAGACCATCGCTGGTTTACGGCTAGAATAGGTTACTGCAGAAAAACAGAAAGCATAAAAATGTAATGTGGCCAAAACTTTAAAAATAAGTAAGAAATATAGTCTGCCCTTTTAGCACTTACCTAGGGTCTGCAGAAGTGTAATAAATAAAAAATTAGAGCCACTAGACCTTCCTGACTTACTGTGTCAGGTCTCAAATCCAGATTATGAGCTATCCATCCATCTTCTTGGTAAAGTGGATCTGTTACCATCATCTATAAAAGAACAGAGACAGGACAGTTTACCTACCAAAGGAAAATCAAAGGGGTCAAAAATCCAGAAAATAGCCTGATGGTCTTCCCTTGGGTCCTGTTCTTCTTTGTCATGCTGTCCTTTACCAACCTGCCAAACCACTGCCAGCTCACTTGCCTGGGTCTGAGACCAATGTCCCACAGACGGGGTACCTAGACAGAGCCCTCAAGCTCATAGTGGGGAGACCAGCCTGTATAATGCTTCTCTAATGCACTGAGGAGGTGCTGGGGGGCAACTCTGGCTATGCATTCATGGTCTTGCACAAGGTGGTGCAGAGCTGAGATCTGGCAGTCAAGTTCTTGCTGCCAAGCATCCTCAGGATTGCCTGGGTTGCTACTCCTCAGGGACTTTCTGACCACATCAACAGTCCAGATGCAGCCCATTGCTTAAGTATTTGACTTTCAGGAGATCTCCTCCAAATGAAACTCCTTCCAGACCTCGGTAACAACCAGCATGTCATTTACTCTGTGCAGTCTACATGATCTTTGCAAGACAGTCAGAAGCCATCTTGCTCCTTACAAGTGGATAACTGAGCCAAGGTAGAAGCTGCTGGACGTCTCTACTGGGGTAGTGGTGTGACTGTGTCAGAAGAAAGGCTACAACCCTGAAGATGTGCCAGCTGGGCCACTCATCCATCCCAGGGCTACCTGCAGAGTCAGGCCTAGGTGTTGTGTGGAGCACCTCACACCTGAGGCAGAATTGCCTCCTCACATGCTTACCTCATTCCCAGTGCTGTTCCGATCCCTAGCCTGGCAGTAGGCTTTCTTCAGTTCTTCCCCTTTTCTGTGGCACTGGTTGTGACATGAATTTACCCATAAATTCATTTGCCATTCAGCAGCAATGTCCATGCAGTAGTGGCTGTTGCACGTAGCTTTTCCAAAGCAGCAATACTATACTCGTTCTTTCAGTATGGAAAGGAGGACACAGAGGTCCAGCCAGACCCTACACCAGGATACACCTTCTGTCCATGCCTTGGTGGCTTTGTGGAGGCAAACTGCAAGAAGGTGCATGAAGATGTGATTGATCTTATCACACAGTTTTCTCATGACTTTGGCTTCACGGCTGCATGCAGGAGGACTCAAAGCAAACTCCAGAGAAGGTATTGCAGAGCACTGTCCATCTTCCCAAGAGTGGATCCTGTGGAGGGCAAGGTTTCTTATAGGTTTCACCACCAGTGATCCTAGCTGAAGTGCACGCTGCTTTGACAGCTGGGCACCTGGGCAATGAAGAAAACTGGACTTGAATTTCCCAGCAGGGGCACTGTTTGTTAGACAGTGTTTTACCTGAAGACCATGTTGAAGATAGCTCAGGAAACAAGCAGCAGTGCAGGCCGCTGGAATTCAGGTCTCTAAACGCAAGCCATCAATCTCCTCAACAGGCCGTCTTCGTCACTGCTGTATCCCCTTATGCAGATGCCTATGCACAAAACAACCCCTATTTAAAACAAAGCAAAGAAACCTTTTTCTTTTCTTGTCACCTACTGGGCTTTGTAACACACCATATTATTTTCCTTCCAAGCATAACAAAACTCTGTGGCAGGATTTATCAGCACACCGATAATGCTCTTTATTCAGCACAGGTGAGAGAACAAAGTGGTGCCTCCCTGCCTGCCCTCGAGGACCTTACGTGGTGCCTACACAAACATTAGCAATATGTCTAGCTGTTGCACTGTGCACTTACAGGGTGGAAGTGTCAATCTGATCTCCTGAAAGGGTATTTTTCATGATGTCTCATGACATAATAGTCTTGTAGCATCTTTAATTTAAAACAAAAGCTCCTGCAGAGAATTGCTCTTACAGTCTTACTGACCTGAAGAAATCAAGCAGGGACATGGCACGCAGACAGCAATACCTTAGAGGATGCCGCTTACAGCTCTTTCATTGTTTGTTTGACGGTAATGTAAAAAAGGCTCAATCCGGATCAGTATCTGTTGTACTGTGTGTTACACAGAGAGATATGGTTGCAGGTCTGAAAACCTGTAGGCATATTTAACTAGCTGCTTTTGATCTGTATATCATCTTAAGGTAACAGCAACTCTCACCTGACAGAGAGAGCAGAGGCTGAAGAAGCCAGAGGCCAGGTTTGCACAGTGTTATCTGTGCACACGTGCACTGCTGGCACTATAAAACAAGGTGTTGTCAAAGAAAAACTTGATCTGATTCACCAAACCATAGCTCTGTCTGTGCACTACATCCATTCTGGGAGTACATTTAGCTGAATTTGGCTGTTTTCCCGAGCTGATTCTCAAAATCCTCAGTCCACTCTTTGCACATATGTACATGTAACGAGTCGGCATATGGTCACCACAACCATTTGTGCTGTGGAGGCATCGGAGCCATGAGCCAACTACTGAGGAATATTCAGGAAAGCTGCCCATCTTGAAGCCTGTTTCACCCCTGAGTCTGAGTGCTCTACACCTGTCATGCAGGAATGGACTCAGGCTATGGTGTGTCAATACTGGCACAAGGCAACCCTGCCCTACCTCCCACCCTCACACCACCGCAAACTCTCTTCTCATCTGTATCAATGCAATTGTTTGTGGCTTGTGTCTGCTTCTAAACCTAGGAACCCCCAAATATACATTTGCTTCTTTCTTTCAAACAGAAGAGATGCCTGATCTAATTTACAGCATGGATCCACAAGCTGTTGTGTCAGGGGAAAAGAGTGGGTGAAGGCGTGCTGGAGGCTCCTGAAGTTGGCATTGACATCAGCACTGGGATGTTGGCAAAGCTCAGCCTCAACAGCATCAGGTATGGGTACCTCCGCTGCTGTCAGGTAACATATGCCACTCCACAGCTCTGCCTACGAGAGTACCGGGGTGGAGAGGAGAATTAGAGCACACAAAGAGAGGAAAAAGACCATTAGCTACACAAGAACACTGGTTTTAGGTGCTGACTGCCATTGCTTTTCCTCTCTTTATTCTATTTCTCTGACATGAATAATTTAGAAAATTAATAGATTAAAAATTAATATATGCCATTGCAGAATGTGCATCCTTTCCCCATTCATACTGCAGGCCCAAAGCTGACCCTACCCCACTAGGCTCAAATGTTTTTATTTTTCTTTTGTGCATTTTGGATCCAACAGCTCAAGGGGAGCCGAACAAAGCTGGGACATGAAATTACCAGCATACAAACAAGACAGATCATGACTATGATATTTTTACACTAAAAACTGAAAAATAAAAGCTTAGAGAAAAGAAGGACTGACTGAAAAGGTCCATGAATAATTCCCCCTTGAGAACCTGTTTCTGTGTGTTTTGGGATTAATTTAGTTGAGGAGGGGATTTTGGATATATTATAAATGCCTGCTGTTTCAACTGCAGGCTATTCTAAGCAACACAAAATCTTAAAAACACACAAAATCTTAAAAATACACAAAGCAAAGCCATAAGCCCAAGACAGATGGCCATGAAGTAATATGTCCAATGTTCAACATCCTGTATCTGGTAGAAAAGTTTCTATTCAGCACAGTTTACAGCAGTTTAAAAAATGTACTTTTATCAAAAAAAGGGAAGACAAAATATTTCATGGTAAGCCATAAGTTAATGACCATTTGCAAGGAAGAGCTGCGCACTCACCAGTGAGGCAAGTTTTGTTATCCAGCCTTTGGGTTTGGGACAAATTCAAATTTTAGTAGAATCAATGCAACACTTAATATTTCCAAGGTAAACTGAGTGAATAGCCATCAGCGCTCTATCTATTTTCACACCCTTAGGATTCACATCACTGTATTTTCCGAGCTGCTACTGTGTGTGAACTTTTTTAGGAACTTTCATTATTATCTGCCTGATATGGACGTGGAACATTTTGGCCAGGGTGAGGCTAAAGTCTGATACAGTGCACTCAAAATTTTCCACAGTACAGGCTGGATTTTCTCTGCCCTGGGTTGATCATCTCTTTGTTTCAAATCCATGTAAATTGCTTGCAATGTCTTCATGTTGGGATTACTCTCTGCTTTTCTCCTCACCTGTTTCTCCCCTATTCGCATTCCTTACCCCCTCCTCCTGCTCGTCTTTTGTTTCCACTTGGATTGTGCCTTCCTAACTAGAGATACAACTCTACAAAAGAGCCACCCCAAAACCAAAACAAAACACAAATCACACAAGAAGCATGCAATTAGTCTCGTATTTGCCACCATCACATTATTTGCTGTGTTTGAACATTAGATCATATTCTGCCTGGGTCCAGAGCTAGATGAAGACATTTTGGCAACCTACACCGTGCTGCTCTCCCTTTTTTTAAAAAAATTGTTTTGTGCCCCCTCTCCTTCCCTTCCACAAACACCAAACACTCAGGCTGGAGAGACACAGGGCGATAGGCTACACCATGGGCTTGGGGGCAGGTCTTCTCCTCCCCATGGCTCTCAGGCTTTGCCACTGCCCCAGCAAGTTTCTCTCCTCCTGACACAGAAATGCAGCAGCAGCAGCAGCTAAATCAGGGAAGGAGAAGGCTCTCTAGGGAGGGAAAGGTCACTGTCCCGCAGTGGGGGACTGCTTCTCCCTGCATTTCTCTATTACGGGTCTTTCCTGGGTGCCTTTTAAAGGGCCTGGACTCTCCCAGTGTGGAGAGGCTGGGGTTCTGCAATGGTGTTACATGGGGCAAGAAACTGGTGCTTTATCCCTGCTCAGCTCATTCTGAAAAAACGGGATGCCGGGAACATGTCCTCTCATTCAGGGCTCATCCCAGGATATTTGGTCCCCTCGTCCTTGACCCCAAGGAGCCTAAAGTCCCACAGGAGCCCTCAGCCAATACCACCGTCAGTTCCCAGGCAACACCAGGAGCCAGAAGGGCTGCAGCATATTCACCTCCTCCTGGCATCCCTCTTCTTGGTGGCATCAAGGACAAGGCCTCCAGCCCTACCCCTTAGTAAGGCCGAGCTTTGTCTGTCTGTCTGTTTGTCCAGCAGGAACCAGCTGCTGGTTTTGCAGTGTCTGGCACACTCAGGTTCCCATTCTCCTGGCCCTTTAATGGCTGTTCTAACAAATCGTTTTATTAATAATTATTATGGTTGACTTACATTGTCCCACTCCACAGTGTACGAGTTGGCCTTGCAGAGCAATCGCTTGCAAGCCTCGTCCCCCGACACAGCTGCATTTTCCGTGGTGTGCCTGATCTGCGTGTAATTCATGGCTCAGCTGGGATTTCTGTGGCATAAATAGCATTACACCATTATGAAATGACAATAGATGCCAGAGCTGTTATCCATTGAAGTGGAGCCTGAGAGTGCAACTTCTACCAGACTAGCAACAATTAGGTTTGCAAGTGTAACCAGATCCTATTGTTAATCCCAGCTCTGTTTGGGCATCTGTAACAACTGGTTATGTTGCAAGACCACGATGGCTTCCAAGTAAGAAATCACAGTGTTCTCATTATGTGCTGAGTGTTCATCACATCAGATCCATTTCTCAGCATTTAATGTTAATTACTAGCTTGGTTTTATATTAGCTGAGAGCTAAATGGTGTAGTACTGCAGAAAACTATTAAGATCTGCGTCACATAGGCAAACATAACCATCCACTTCCAGAATGTGAAATGGATAATGAGTGGGTATAAAGGAGTTCTCAGAAACCCCAGCTGAACACATTCAAGAGCAGCGCTTCCTCTTTAATGGGCGCTCTGCCAGAATGACACATCACTCTGCCTCACTGAAGTCATTTATAAACTGTCCTTCACAACACTCTTTTTCTCTCCTGCGTGTGCTGCTTCTCCTCTCAGGGATAGTCACAGAGGGAGGATGCACCTCATGGTAAAACACTGCACTGTTCAGAATAGTAAAACTCTTGGAGACAGCAAGAACCTAACTCTCCTCAGGACCAAGCCTAGAGGAAAAGGGAGGGCAGGGCGATGTGAAAAGCAGAGCTGCACAGAAGGAGTTGGCTACCAACCAAATTCCCAATTCTTTGAGGCTGACTTGTGTTTTCCACTCGAAAGCACTGCCTTGGTTTCAGACTGTAATGCAATATCTGAAAGCATCCTGTGTAGCTCCCTGCATTCCTGGAGAAAGCCAGGCCGGAGCTGGAGGTTGAAGTAAAGGCCTGCGAGGTTTACACAGCACTCCCCCCAAGGGACGGTGCTGAGGTGTATCAAAGAGAGTGTTTAAAGGGAGGGAAAGGAGCTTCTTAAAATCTCTGTGTACCTTCCCCTCCCTTCCTCTCCTTCTGCCCGAGCACGCTCCCATACAATGAGTCACTGGTGGTTGTCACAGACTTGGGATCCCCACTGTACTATTCAGTGCACAAGAACACAGTCCTTGCTTACAGCACAAACATGAAAAACTACTCCCAGAGACAGAGACACAAGAAAGTATAGGACAATTTTAGCCACCCTGTGGGTCCAACAAACTATTGACAAGATTTTGGCCTGCAGTGTTCAAAGGAGAGTCTTTCTGAAAACAGGGGCTGGAAGAAAGGGAGAGAGCATTGCACATTTTTAATGAGGAGTTCCTCCCAAGCCTGAGGAGAAAATAGCAGAGGTGCTTGCTTGTGGTTGATGAAGGTGGAAGTCAGCCTCCTGACAGTGAGTGAAGGTTTATGGGCAGGGTGGGGATAGGCTTTAATAGAGATTGCTAGTGAAGAGAAATTATTTCTGCCTGATATCACAAAGAGATGAGAGCCAGCACAGGGATGTGATCACCACAGAGAGAAAGGAGCCAGCAAAGAAAAAGTGATGATGGAGTAGTCCAAGCGATGGGCTAAGGAAATGACCATTGCAGCAAAGCTCCTGCTGCAATAAAAATGCTAAGATGCTGGATGCTAAAAATCTATGCAGACAGCCAGGAAAGGTTATGTGTAGATGGAGTATGGACAAGAAATCTGCAAGGCATAAACTTGGCATGTTTATTTAAAGATAAAATACTAATTACTTAGGTCATCAGAAAAAAAAGTGCCTCCACTAATAGCTGAAAATCCTTATGCCAGAAGGACTGTTATGCCTTTCTCAGGAAAAAGGAGTCAGCTTTTCTTTTGGGTAACTTGCCCAGAAATTACCTGATTCACCAAAGCAATTGCTTTGTCCACTGTCAGCTATTTATGTAACTATTTATACGTGGCCTTACAGAAGTTCTGTACTTACAGTCTAGATGTGAAACTACAGACTCACGTCGAAAGCACAGACAGGACCGTAGCATGCAAAAATGTTCCTAAGCAGACAATTTCTAGGCAAAATCCTTTAGCAGAATTTTAAAAGATTGCCCTGCCTTTAACCAGTTCCTTGTTATGAGACGCCACACCGAATATTGTGTTTAAGATACAGCAGGTCTGGCAGCAGAGTTCAAAGTCCTGGGAGTTACAAGGGAAGCATAGCTGCTCAGTAGCCAGCTTTATAAAAAGAAACTGCGTGTTTATCCTTCCTTGCTCCAGTTTCTTGGGCTTTAGAGGGCCTTCCCTCTTGTCCCTTTGAACATCCAGTACTTCTGCCTAGATGTGCTAGAGTCCCTGTTACTTCAAAACCATTGTTGGGAATTTCCACAATCGCAGCCTTCTCCTACAGTTGGAGGAAAGGATGGCTTCTGACAATGAACTTCACATACGTGCAGACAAAAAATGCATTGTGTGGCTTGCCACTTGCCTTTGTTTCCCTGTTTTGCAGAATTTGTTTCTCTCATCAACCTGCCTAGGGCTGCCAGGGACTAATATGGCCCGCGTGGTGTTGAATTCAATTCGTCAGTCAAATGCTGAGCTTAGGACAGAGAACATCTCCCTTTACAATTAAAATGAGCTGCTAACTGGGGAAAGGTAAGGCTGTCAGTTCCAGGGAAATTTGACTTGTCCAGTAATCTTCTCCCTGTTTCAAGACTTTGTGGCCTCCATGAAAAGACACTACAAATTTTGTTACTATAGCCCTTTCAGTAATTCAGCTAAATCCTATTGAATTACTTGAGTTACTTTGTTTTCATCTTTAACAGCAGACTTAGACCTGAACACTCCTGTAAATTGAAAACAAATGTAGGTTAAATACCCAGCAGGGATTTCTCTACCTACCCCAAAAGCTACTTAACACTTTCTCTCCTCCTAGAAACACCAACAGACTCCTCCTTGTTAGGAAAAAAAAAATTACTAGGACCACAGATGAACTTGCAGTGATTACTACAGGGTAAAACAAAAATGCAACAGCAGTGGAGGATAAAGAGGAAAGCATACAGAGAAAGAAAACTTAAGTCACAGCTTCATGAAAATATCTCCAGTTCAGGCACACTATTTTTTTGCAAGCTTGTGCTCACGCTAAGCTCTCACATAAGCATCCAGTTGCAGCAACCCATAAGGCTGATCAGATTTGCTAATAGCAAGAGTAAAATTGCCTGGAACTACTTTCATGCTTTGGGGTGAAGGAGGCAGCCACTGCAGAGGTTTGGTGTTGCTCTCAGGTACCACGAAGTCTGAAGGAAACAGGTCTTTTTGCAGCCCTCTGTCACCACTAAAACCCACCACCTCCTTTGTGCCACGCAACTGTTTTGCAAGCATTGCTTTGCCCATCTCACAAGCATGTTTTGTGTCTAAAAGATTGGCAACTTGCAGGGCAGGAGGCAATTTTACTGAAGCACTGAAGTAGGTTCCAGGGCTGAAAGGAATAAAATAATTTTCTTTTTTTTTTTTTTTTTTAACAAACTATATACACCTTGTGAATATGTGTTGAATATGCATTTGGGTCACCATTTGGGGCAGGCGGACATACTCTATGGGGTATCCTGCCAGGCATGTTCTCGTAGGACATAGCAGCATAGGTGAGCCCATTGCAGCTTACCTGCTTTCTCCTCCTCACTTAACTCCAGAAAATCCATGTTGTTGGAGACTTCTTCTGTCCATCTCCAGGGTCAGATGAAGTAATTTTAGTTTGTTCCAGTGGTACATCACTTGCAATAGGAGTTTTAGAAAGAGCTGAGAAAGGGCTGACTTGGGGCACGCAGGTCCTTGTAGCAATGGGGTGCCTTTCAGACCACCATGGTACCTCCACATGCCCTGTGGCAGGGGCTATCAGGGCTGCAGGGAGCTCACTGGCCAGGGCAAGGCAGAAGAACTGCCTGGCTGATGAACCACCTGGCTGATGATGCTGAGCTGCTATATGCATTCCTCATTTCTTGCATAAGTTGACACTTATTAAGAAGAAAAATTATTACAGTGAGAGGGAGTCAAGTAAACTTAAGGAAACCTAATTTTTTCATGAGTTACCTCAGTTTAAATGTAGCTGAATCCATTGCAACTTCCATACAGAAATCAAAATGTAATGTAGTCAGTGAATTGCAATATGCTCTTCCTAAAACCACTGGAAAGTGCAGATGCCATGATTGCACTGTGCACTCAGTGTCGTGCAGGGCTATCATGGAAAGACATTACCCATCCTTTATTTGCAAGGGGCCATTATTGTCATTATTGCTATATCACCTGCTAGTGTTGTTACCATTAAATGTCTATTAGTGACAATGTCTGTTATTAACTTCTGGTTTTAGAAGTTTATAGCTTGGCAACTGTGGCAGTATTTGCAAGGGTGTTAAGGCTGACTTATAAAAATCTCAGCCTGGAAACATATTTATTTCCTAAATTCTGTGTTTTAGCATTGCCATCATTGTACTTTGAAAAATAATTTCACAACATGGCTTAATTTAAACAAAGATGATTTTTACCTTTTAGGATTTCTGTTCCATCCTTTCATCATCACCGATGGTTTCAAGGTTTCAAGATACCTGGATGAGATGGGAAGGGAAGGACAAAGGAGAGAGGTATTCACAAATGCCAGTTTTCACCTCCTCCCTAGGCTGACTTCGGAGGCCAGTTTTCCAAGGGTCTGTCTGGAGTCAGCGAAGAAAGTAAACTCCAGAGGGCATTTTGGGGGCCCTTAACAGCCTTCACATATGGAGTGCCTTCTGGAGCCCTTGCACTCCAGCACAACTGGAGCCAAGGGACACTGGCTTTCTGAGATACCTTTAATGTTATCACCCTCTCTCTTGTTATGGTAAAGCCTGGGAGAGAAGCAGAGGGAGAAAATGAGCTCTTCTCCCTGGGCTGAGGGAAAGAGTAGCTCTGCTACTCTACTGGGCTGGATGATTTATTTCCACGGGCTGTACCCCTCACAGTGCCTCCTGTGGCAACATAACCAGACACAAACTTCAACCTGGAGGAAACAGGCTCCTGAGAGACAGCATCTTTCTTGTGAAAAAGGGATGATTTCTCCCACACAAGTGAGGTCCTCAGACTTCCTGGCACGGGACAGCATCATACAAGAGCGGCTCTGCACTTTGCTCCGTGGTGCCCCCCGAGAGTTGGTGAGAGGCCAAGCAGTGGCTGAGCCAATGGCCTCAAATCATTCAGGTTGTCCTGGACCCCATGGCTCAGCTCAGTTTCATAGAATCATAGAATGCTTTGGGTTGGAAGGGACCTTGAGAGATCATCGAGCCCAACCACCCCTGCAGTAAGCAGGGATTGAACCTGTGAACTTGGCATTATTAGCACCGTGTTCTAACCAACTGAGCTAACCCGGCTGGTCACTGAGCTAACCCGGCAGTTTGCTGGGCTGTAAGTGCAAAGGAGCATAGCGTGAGCCCCATAGGCAGAGTTTGAGCTAGAAAATGAAAGAGAAAGGGAGAGAAAGGAAAAGCCATTCCAGCAGAGAGAAAGTTGATAATGGAGTTCATAATTAGGAGAAAGGATGTCAAACGTTTCAAGGCTCCTTGACTGTAAGTCACCAACCTGGAACACCTTAAAGAAGAGTGAGTGTGGGTGTTCAGCAGAGACAGATGCCCCCAATTACTAATTATCCATGCTTAAAAGAAAACTGTTTAAAGTTTGCTGCCTTACAGATTTCACTGGTAGGGTAACTTGTCAAAGGAAGTACATATGCATAGTACTAATGTTAGCAATGAGTGGGATTTACAAATGACATTTATCTCCAACATTCAAAGAATAATAGCTGAGGGAGTGAAAGGCTAAGGAGTGCTTGTTTGGCTATTTCATTACTCTGGCATTGTCAAAGAATGGAGTACTTTATCTATGGCTTTTGCATCCTGAGCTGTGGCAAATTAGTGAAAAGACAAATATGAATTTATAGAGAGAGGTATATATAAATATGTGTGTGTGTGTGCGCATTCTAGCATAAACTGAAAGTGTTTTCCCTGTTTCCCCCTGAATCATTACAGTGATCGCTTTTATTCTGGCTAAAAGTATGAACGTTGTGTCATCAAATATGACCAAGAGGCAGCAGTACCAAAGATGCTGCATACTCAGAAGGAGACATAAAAAACCCAGTTATAAGAGCATTTGCACTGGAAGAAATGCTGGAAGGTGAGCTGAGGTATTAGCAGACTGCTAAGAATATACCTGGGCATGTCTGGCCCCCAGAGGAGCTTCTTTGGGGGTTCACACTTTATTACAGAGCAGAAACTCTGGCCCTTGGTCACAGCACCACAGAGAAGCAACCTCCCTCAGTCCTGCTCCTCTGACCTACTTAGTTGGGTTTGGGTTGCTGTTTTCATGCGAAGTGTTTGAAATCAGCCTCATCATTACAGCAAAGAGCATTATCTCTTGCTGTTTTCCATCTAGCCCCAAGAATAACTCTGATGTCAGCGGGGAGCTCTCTCTCTGGCAGCCATCTCCTCGCCGCCAGCTTGTCAGATAAAAGGTCAGCTGGCTCTGCCGGCTCCTCAGATGGACCTGGTGCATGTGGTGCTCTGCTCACACCCAACCGCCCCAAGCAAAGCAGCCCTAGGAGAAGCCAGCTCCCACTCCCCGCTTCCTGGATCCCATTCAGCTGTGAACCTGCCCTCAATTATACCAGCTGCAGCCCTCAAAAATACATACTGCAGCTGGGGTGGTGCCCATGCCTCGTGGTCCAGCCATTCCTCCTCCACAGCAAACACCCCAACCTGGGGCTGCGGGAAGCAGGGTGCATCCCCCATCCTCATGTCAGGGCTTTCCCAGCAAGCAGCTTGTGGGTGGCTTCCATGCCTGTCCTGCAGAAGGACTGACATGGAGGGAAGGGAATAAGGCAAAAAGCTGGGACCCAAAGTGCTGACTGGTGGCCTTTGGGCATGTGGAGGGAGCACAGGCTCATGTTGGCCTCACCAGTAAAAGCTGGGATATCTTGTCAGTCCCAGGCAATTTGTCCTCCAGATGCACTGCAGCCTAGAGTTCCTCACATTAAATCAGTACTCAAGCAAGAATATAAGAAATCACGGGGTGATCAAGTGTAGCCCCCCAGGAATCCAGCCCTGAACACACAGTGTTAGCAAACCTCATTCATATCGTTAACCACAATGGCCATTTTGCCTGAGGAAAGACAGAGTTAGGACTTCAGAGTTTGGCCCAAATCCTAGACTATATAAATAGATTTCTATGAATCAAAGCTCCATTATGTAAGACATAAAAATAAGAGAACAAATGAGAGGAAAAATAAGCTGAACTTCAGAGTCTGCAGTGAAGCATCAGCTTAAGAGTTTGGGCACTGAGTCAAGACACAGATCTTTTCTTTTTTTTTCCCAGTTTGCCTGCTTTGCTTTAAAAGTGACTCATCCACTCACTCCCCCTTTCACCAGCATTTTCCATGTTGTTTCAGACATGCCTGTACATTTTAAAGCTCAACAGGACCATCGAAACTGCCTGTTTGTTGACTGCACATCTACATTTGCACTTCCGAATTAGAGGGGGGAAAGGGATGTGCACAGACAAAAAATGCCTCAAACACATCACCAAGGTTAAAAGAACCGTGGGGCGAGGCATGCTGCAGTTTACAATGAATTGAAATGTGACTAAAGGCAGCATGTGACAGCCGTCTATATTTAGCGGTGGCTTTTGCTTTTACACTCTTTGAGATACCCTGTCAGAAAAGCATCTATGTTTGTGCATCTCAGCAGAAGAATGAGCCCCTGAAGGTGTAGGAAATCTCTGACAATGGCTTTGTATACATTCCAGTTGTCGCTGGGGCATTTGTTTATACACGTTGTGGGCCTGCCTCCCTCCCCACCCCTTGCACATTCTCGTCCACTCTTTGCTTTGACCAGGGAGTATTTTTAGCTGATGTAGCACAGTCATTTCACTGCTGGATCTCCTTGTCACACCTTTTCCTCAAGCCGTTAAAAGAGAAGGCTTGAGAGCAAATCACTGTGCCCCTTGTAGAAGTGGTGTGGCTATCATCCCTGTAAGAGATAAGCTACATATTCCATTTGCTTTTTTTCTTTTCTTAATTTATGTTATTTGCATAGTCAAATGAGTGAGAAGTCTGTGTTTTGTACAAGGTAAAATCATGTTGAACATAAATTGGTTTGAAGTGTTTTCTTTGGGTCAGAGAGATTCCATTAGTCATATGTGCACCCTTCCAGCAGAAGAAAAAAAAAAAAAAAAAAAGAAATATATATATGTTTTTTAAAAAAGTCACCCTGAACTGTTCTTTTGGGGGAGGAAGATTCTTTTTTTCTTCTTTTATTGCAGCATTCCTCTACTGTTTGGTAAATAAAAACATTTCTTACCTGCATTTGTATTACATGCATCCTTTTTAGGTTTATAAATAGTTACAGAAAATAATTTTTTTTTTTTTCACAGTCCCCTTTCTAGTCTGTTTAAAGCCTTGCCTGACTGCTTTTAAAGAGGGCTTAGCAACATTTAGATAACATGGCGATGCATACATATAAGAACTTGACCAGTGCTAATAATCTAGCTGGGATAAGCATTAGAGCATTCCCAGTATTCCAGATTTCCATAAATAACATAAATTAACCTCCCAGCTATTTATATGCAGTACCAGCTACAATGGCCTTTTATTTCATTCCTTTTTTCTCCCCATTTGCTAAATCAATATTCAGCCGACATTCTGGGGATGGCATCCATTTTTTGCAACAGGCTGCACAAGCACAATGGATGTTGCATAAGTTTACTGGGAAACAGTCACTGAAATGTCTTACTGCAGCCCATTGCTGCTCCATATAGGCCTCTCCACTGGGAGATTTGCAAAACAAAAGTAAGGCTTGTTTTACAAGCAGCTCTACATATTGTCATCCCCAACCAGGATGACAGTATCTGCCACTGAACCCACGTCAGCTGTGAGATTATACAACAGTAAAAAGATTTCTTTGCATGGGCCAGGAAGGGGATAAAACTCTCATCTTCCAGACCTTGCAGAGATTCTTGGTCCACAGCCCAGCTCTAGACCTATACTCTGTGTTTCCAGGGTTTGGACATAGTATTTTGTGTGCTACCATAGCAACTGATGCTCACATATCTGCTAGCAGATGGCGGTTCCAGGAAGGAGGCCTGAAAATTTCTGTGTAGCAATCTTTGCATCCCTTGGACATTTCAGAAAGGCTCTATCTTCCAGGCTTCTCTTCCTGATGTTTCAGACTTTGGCATGTGGCTTCATGAAATAAAGACAGGGCAAACAGGGAGCTGCCCTATCAGTAAGACTGCCAGCTGTACTGGGCAAACCAATAGAAACTTTTCAAAAGCATAGAACAAGTAGACACATGGAAAAATATGATATCATGGAGAAGAGGCATAATGGCTGTTGTACAGGGAAGCCGTACCTCACATATTTACCAGAGTTTTCTAAAGGAGGTAATGAGCATGTAGACATAGCTCATTTGGTTGATAAAGTAGGAGTGGATTTTCAAAAGGTTTCACAATATCCCTTACCAAGGGCTCTTAAAGATGCTAAACTAGGGGGAAAGTTCTCTCATGGATTAAAGTTAAAAGAAACAAAGAGGAGGAATAAACCTTAACGTCCTGTGGAGATCTGTTCTGCTTCTGTGTCATTAAGCATATTCACTAACCACCTAGAAAAGGCAATGGAGAGTAAGCCAATGAGATTTATTGATGAAACTAAGGCACTGAAGCTGTAAAAATGAGTGATGGCTGTGCAGAATCACAATTCAGTGCTATGGTACAAAGCAACAGGGCAAGAAGACATCAGACGAAATTTGGTGTCTGTGAACACAACATCTAGGGAAAAGCAACCCTAACTTCAGAGACACAGTAGTGGGTCTTGAGCTACCTGTTACCCCTCAGAAAAGTAATCCTGGCATTACAACAGCCTTTTCTATGAACATGTTAGCAGGGTTTAGCAGCACCAAAAGAGAAAATGGCATCTCAGGAACTATTAGGAAAGGAACAGAGACCAAAAATCCTTGCTAGTCCCATATCTTGAACCCTCTGTGGAGTTCCAGTCCTTCCATCTTAAAAAAGTGATACAATTACAAAAAGGACAGACATGCAACACCAGTGATTAAAAGTATGGAAAAAAAGATTCAAGAAGCAAGCAAACAACCTAGGAGACTTCCACCTAGAGAGAGATACTGAGCAGGGAGATGACAGGCATTTAGGAAACCTTGAATGCCATGGAGGAGTTGGATAGGGAACAATTATTCACACTTCCTATATGACAGTACGTACACAGCATCAAATCTTGAACCTACCAGGTGGTAGTTTCAAAACAAAGGTGACACTTTTTCACAAAGCAAAGGTTATACTGAGGAATTAATTGCTACAGGATGCTGTAAATCCCAAAAGTTTGCATGGGTTTCAAATAGCAATTAGACAAAGTCATAGACAACATCATAGACAAAAGACTATCTGAGCTATTATGCACAAAGATGCTCAGGAAGTTTCTAGGAAGTTTCTAGGGTCACCCCAAACCTGTTTTTTCTATCCATTGTCAGCCACTGTTAGAGACAGGGTACTGAGCTAGCTGGGGCTTCAGTCTGGATGGTCAAACTCTTCTCATGCTGCATCATTTGAGCCATAGGAACTGATCTCAGGCTGTGCTAAATGTGGGGTAACTCAGTGTTTTTCACTGAAAGCTAATCTCCATCAGCTGCTTCAGATTTACCATAAATTTATAAAAGCCCACACACAGTTATGGTACAACTCCATCCCGCCTTGGCATTACGTGCTCTTTTACTTCAAACTAAAAGAGGCAATTCACAGAACACATGGAGGGAAGCAGAATACTTGACATTAGGCTTTTGCAAAGCCTCTGGACCTTATTCTTTTTCCATGTTTTGTATTCTTCCTTATTTTACCTGTAAAGTCAGCCCTGATGCTTCCTTTACAGAGAAAATGAAGATACGCTGATCCGATAACCTCCCTCGTCCCTCAGCTGTTCTTCAGCAGCAAATGACTGCCATTTCGTTTGAGCTTTTCTAGTGGAATAAGGAAGGGTCAGACTCTGAAAACTGGATTCACCCTATGTTGTACCTCACTCAAATACAAGTCACATTGCAATCACTGCCACTGCTTAGAGGATTAAAAATTATAAGGCTAATGAGAACAAGAATCTGCCCCTAATGTACCAAGTCCCTCTTTAAGAGTCCTATTTGGTTCATCTTACTCTGACTGCTGCCCCATTAAAGCCTTAAAGAGAACTCATAAATATAAAAATACCCAAGAGCGTGGCAGAGAATCCTGCCCTGAATAATTGTACGAAAATGTTCTAAAGGAACTTAATTTCCTTCGATACCCTCAGTAATACTTTGAAGAGAGAAGAATGAAGGTGAGGACACGCATTACATTCTGTAGAGGTACAGAAAGAAACTTTTTTGCAGTGAATACATCAGGGGAATATGTCTAAAAGGGCTTATCTCTGTGAAAATATGACCTCTGGTTTTGCCAAGGTCAGTAAAACCTACTGTGATTCGCTTTGTAAGTGTCGGTCACACAAGTTAAAGCTGCCTCAAGGCAACTTTAATTTCTGTACCCAAATGCAACAAGACGTGGTGTTTCTGAAAGGTTTGCAAAATCCTGCTCTTTGTGGAGGAGCAAGATTATCTGGTCCAACATTAGTTTATGATTATTTATGGATCCAAAACAAGCCAGTTCTTTACTATAAATTCATACGGAATGGCAGATCAAAAAGCCATAAAGAGCTGTTAATCTAACATGAAACAGGCTTCTTAATCTCAGTTTCCTGGCTCACGCTGTTCACGGGTGGGTGCTGTTGTTCTGTTAGCCTCTATGGTGATACGCACTAGAAGGTCCTCACATCACACCAGCCTGTGGCGTCATTTGCTGAGAGAATCTGTTATAATTCTGTGTTACGTGATTTGCTAAATATTTCTTGGGTTAAAGCTGAGAAGAAGAGGGGATGGGTCTTGCACTCTGCCCTGAATGCCTTTATATGGCTGCTCAGAGGCTGTCACTGCACCCTGTAATAGCCATTTTTGGAGACAGAGATGGGCATATGGGGTCACACCATTCCCCATTCTTTCAAACATTCCTCGTCCTTAGTGTCAGACAAATGTGCTCCCAACATCCGTTGCACTCATGTTCACATGGGATTTCTTTATTGTGCTAGGAATAGGAGGATTTCCATAGAAGGTTAAAGCATTTCTTGTCCTGCCTGAGACTGGCCAATTCTAGATCTTTCTGAGAAAGGTGCCAGGATCTTATTAAGTAGTTGTGGAGTAGTGTGATCTCCAAACAGTTTCCAACTTACCTGCACCAGGAAAGAAAGTGGCTTATCACCTGTGATGTGAGTATTTGCCTCCTTAGATTTTCCAGTTATCCTACACAGCATAACAATACATATTCTTTTATTGATGTAAATGTCTAAATGCCTAATAGTGCCTTTACCTTCTTCATATCTTGTGGCAATGAACTTGACAGATTGTTGAAAAAGTATTTACCATTTACTGGAAATGGTTACCTTTCAGTTTCACTTCATTTTTAACTCAGACAGTGCTGTATTCACTGATTGTGTGCCATAGGATGCTTCTCTCTGTCCTCTTTTATTCACCTCCTGTCTAACTGAGCAAGCCCAGCCTTTTTGTTGACTTTCCATTGAGAAGTCTCCCATCACTTTAGTTGTTTTATCACCATGTTTCTGTATCCTCTCTAGAAAGACTGGCCTACCACTTTTTGTCAGGGACTTTGTTCCTGAAAGTGCAGGTACTCAGGGTCACCGTAGAACAACCTTGGCCAGGCCTCTAAGGACTTTGTTGAGCTGTAATGGGTTTTTTTTGCTTTAAACTTCTGCTTTCTCCTGTGAGTTTCCTTTATATTCAGATGAAGAACCAATGCAAAATTGCACAGGAGGGAAAAGGTGCACAGCAGAAAGAGATGAGATACAGAGTATGATTATGCAGGAATCCTGTGCAACTTGAATTGTAGGAAAGTCATCTCATCTCCTGTGCTGGAATGTCTCCTGCTGATGGGTGCAACCCTTTCCCAGTGACTGTGAAGATCTTGATAAGGAAAGTGATGAGACACTCTGCTCTAAGACTTGGGTTTGCCCTCCCACGCATTTTGGGTGGGCAGGCAAACCACAGACTGTCATCTGTGAAGTCAGAAAGCACTGGGTACATTTAATTACTACATTAGCACTTGCTAACACTTTCAGTGCCAAGAACTGGTTGTGGAGGGTTTGGGGTTGTTGTTGTTCGTGCTTTGTTTTTACCACGGCAAAACTATTGGGGTAGGAGCTCACACATCTGAGAGCTCGAGTCAGCCCATTAATAGGCACTTACTGCAATAAACAGGTCAGGAAATAGTTGTGGCAAAGCAAAGAGCTGAGCTTTGTCTTATTCTTGTACTTCTCACTGTCTCTTATTCTGTCTTTACCCACTCACAAGGTTTTCTCTTTGGTAGTTTTCTATTTCCAACAATCTTATTTGTTCTGAAGAAGCAGAAAATATTGTAAATAAAGGATCTTTCAGTTAAAAAAGGTCTTCCAGCCCTCGGGAATTCAGCACCACAAAAATCCCCTCTGAGAATCTGCATCTGACAGTTCATTTTAACGGGACCTGTGGGGTTACTCACCGCACAGCCCATTTATCAGTAGTGTCCAGATGACTGGCCACAGCCTCATCATGCATTCCATGGCCTAGTCACCCCCTTTCCTGGAAACCCAAAGGAGCAGGCCAAATCCGGTGGCAACAACAGCAGCCAGCTGCTGACCCCAACTTTCCCATGGGTGCACAGCTCTGGCACGGCTGCATGGTATCACTGCATGGCAGGGGAGTGGAAAGGGGTCCCAATGTCCCAGGGAGACAAGGCAGGTTCGTGCCATCCCAAATTATCTGACTCACCCCATTGCCTGGTTGCTCGCCCGAGGAAGCAGCCAGTTCAGGTCGAGCTGTATGAGCTGCTCTGGTCAAGCTCTGCTGGCTCCTTAAGCCCCTTCCCCAGGACACACAGTCCAAGTGGGATGTGCAGAGCATGCTTAGCACCTCCAGGAGCTCACCAGGGCTGTACTCAACCAAAGGCATTGCATGGCACAGCTTTGCCTGCCACTACAATAAGCCACGTGGCCCAATGACCTAAAAAGTTTGGGCACTGCTTCACACAAGAAAGGGAAATTATAATTGCATTTGGCAGTTTCCCTGAGAACACAAACTGAGGCATCCAGAAGGGGTATGCAGCTGTTCTGATGTGATCTGGTTAAATATTTGGGTAGGCAAATACCTGAATCAAAACGAGCTTTGTGACAGATTTGGGATATTTCAGTTATTTTTCCGTACTTGGGATATCTGAAATGAGTCAGTCCATGCAAAGTCACTGTTGCTTAATGCTAGGGGTTCGGTGACAAAAAAACCCACAGTTCAGAGCTCTTCTGTTAGTCAGCATTTCCTTCCTGATCCCACGACAGGAACCGAGGTATGTGTGTACCAGAGCTGTGCTTCACCCTCCCTGTGCACACTTGCCTCCTGCTCACCAGGGGAGACGAGAGCCTTCACGCCACTCATGTGTGTGCTGCAACCCTGCCATCTGCCCCAGGGCCATGGAAATGTCCTGACGTTATACGTCTTCTCAAAACGTGCTCAGACTTGCAGGATCCATCTTGTCTTTTCCACCTCTGCTTTAAATTTTGTGTTGAATCAGAGTCTGAAGGACTGCAATGCTTGTTCTAAACAAGATTAAAACACTACATAGATCAAAAATGAGAAGATCATTTCCCTTTCCTCTTTTCTTTTCACAGTGATACCCCATTACCCAACTAATAACTTTGAGGGCATTTTTTGTTCTCTTTTATTTCACCTTCAACTTCTGCCATCCATATCCTTGTCAAGCACAAACATGACTGAACTCATGCATTGGAGCATCACGGTTTTACTCCACAGCGAGTTATTAAGCCAGATGTAAACATACTGTTGTTTTCATTTAGCTTATGGGTGAGATATTAAGCAGTTTTTGATCAGTGTGAATAAATCTGGTCACTGAACCTGGGGAAGATTTCTGTACATGGGTATCCTTTATAGGACTTAACACAAGCTTCTCCACATATAGCAAGGTAAGTGAGTATAACCACATCCTAAATCAATCCAGAGAGATTTGCACTGATACAATTAAACTCGTGGAGTTGTGGGTGTGGACAAACTCCCTAACTTCTAACAGCCACCTCTCTGGAAGAGTTAAGATCTGTATTCACATGTACCATTTTCTAGAAAGAAGGAGGGCGGTTGCCCCAGAGAGCACTTTGTGGACGCCATTGGGTTATGCTTCACTGGGTTCGGCTGGCTCACCGGCTCTTTTAAACTTTTAGCCACAAGCACGTAGCAACAGCGACCAACAGGACCAAGGACCGTGTAGACTCTGACCAAGGAGTTCACGCCCCAGGGCAGGGAAAGCATGCAAGGGCAAGGGTGCATCAGCAGCTGCAGACTGGTTCGCCCACCATGTGGTGCTGTCGGCTGGGCTAACCGTGTCACCTCCGCACCCCTGTGTGCTTGATTCACCCACCCCACTTCTGTACATTATCATCCAGTACCTTATCACAGTAGGAGCTCTTTTCTACACAGCGTCACAGAGTAAAAAGGGAAGAGAAACACAAAAATAAAGTCCATGCTTTTTCAAGATTGACCTCATCAAAAAGACCATTCATAAAAACTCCTGCCCCAAATAGCAGTGCAACTCTTCAATAACTTTCTGTTCTGTGCAAGTGCTCAAGCATCATCAACCTCCAAAATGCCTTGATCCTAACCTGACCCAGCCTCCTCGGACACTCACTATCTGGGACACTGTATGGAAGTGCCAGAAGGCTATCTGCAGTGGGGACCGCTAACCCACAGAGGCACCAAACACACAACCCTTTGGAGTAAGGAGGTCCAAAACCTGGAGGGAGAGACCTGATGCCATCAATGAGGTATGCTCTCTCCTGCTGATTGGAGTGAATTTACCTGGGGCTCCAGATGCCAGGCACGTCACCAGAGGTTGCTCTGAGAAAAAGGCAGATAATAAAAACAAAAGCTGCAAAACATACACAGCAGATATTTTTCCTTGCAAATGACACTGGGGTGTTCAGGAAGGTGGGTGAGTGCTTGCTTATCATCTAATATTTATACACATTTTATTCTTATTTATATCATCCTCGCAGGGTATCAAGCTCTCAGAAGGATTTTGGTTAAATCATCCTATGAATGGGAATAATCAAACTTGTTCTTTTCTTTGCTGAAGCTTTTCCCAGCTTACTATAAAATAGTTCCAGGACAGTATTGCTACCTCTTCCTTTTACATTTAACCTTCCTGTCACTCCATTTTTATCATTGTGGGTCTGAAATTCATTCACATAGAAGCCAACTGCAGACTGGTTGTGGTGTAATGTCCCTTGATTTTATTATTTAATCTTCTTTTCATCTTGCTCATGTACAATATCTACAGCTACATACATTCAGCATGGTTATGAAATATCAGATCCCTCTCCTTCCTGGGAAGGGAAGGAGAAAGGAAAGGGGAGATTTCATCTCTATCCCCTGGTATCATGCTCTGAATGTTATTCACTGTGCTAATAACTGTATCAGCATGTTTATAAGCTGATGTGTTTTTAATTGTTTCACTCACTCTCTCATACACATGAAGTAAGCACTCTAATGGGTTCTGTACCTTTCATCTTTTATTTTATTGCTAATGGTATCTCCAGTAATATAAAATGACGGATGAGTGCAGTCTGAAAAAAGCAGAAAAATCAATGTGTGTCCAGACTCCGTATGAGAGCAGGCAAGGAGCTGGGGCTGTCAGGCACTGCAATTCCTCTTGGTTTGGACAACAAGAGCAAGGAGGTGAGCGAGGAAGGGCACATCAGCAAAACATCTTCGGTGCCCGTGGATAGCAGGGAGCATCAGAGGGAGGCAGTGCCTTGGGCATCGTGCACCCTCTGCCCCGCCAGCCCACCTTCTGTGTATAAAGAAGGTGGCTCCAGCTGCACTTGATGTACAGACACACACGCAACACGGCTGCTGAATGCGTGGGCGTAGGATGTTTCCATACAGACGTGAGCACAGCGCTTGCACCGCAGCTGGGGTCACCCACAATTTGGGCAGCACGTGGGTAGAGTTACCCCAGAGCAAAGCAACTGGGTGAGCTTGGTCATCTTCTTCCCGGGCTCTCCCTGGCATGAGATCCAAGGGGCCTTAAGCAATGAGAGAAACAATGGCAAGCTCTTTCCTTGACCCCAGAAAGAGAGGTGTCCGTGCAGGCAGAGGCCATGCCCCACAGCAGGTGTGGGCGAACCTGCATGTGCTTAAACAACTATGCCCTGAAACATGTAATGCTGTCAGAGGGTGTCAAGCGCAGTAGTGGAGCAGCTCTCTATGTCTTGTGAGGAACACCTGACAGTCCTCTCCGTGGCTAGAGAAGTGTGTCACACGCATTCCCCAGGAACACAACATCCCCGTGTCACATACAGCCATCAGCCAGCAACGGTGTTAATAATGCACAAGGGCAGCCACTTGCCATTTCCAACTCTCTAGACATCTCTCTTTTTCTTATGGGAAAAGATAGCTTGATCGTTGGCCATGAAAAAAAAGTTTAAAAAGTCAAGAAGTTTTATACTCTTTTTTTAAAGCAACAGGAACGCAGAAGTCTAATAGATAGCAACAAATTTTAATGCATTTAGGGAAAGGAAACCAGAGGTAAGGAGAAGTATTGTTTGTTTCAAAACAAAATCCCACCCTCCACGTCAGGCTGTAGCCCGGAGTGTGTATCGTATGGCCAAGTTATAGGAGCCTGTAATGGAAATGATGACAGACCTTCAGCACCACCGCAGTCACAGTCACTCTATAAATAGCCTTTGCAAATGCCTGGCATGTGAGACAGGTTCAAGTAGCCACTTGACATGATCTGGCAATTTGACCAATGATTATTTCAGAAAACAATCATAGATGAGGTCTGTTTGCATACTCACTCTTGCAGGTGGTTTGGGTGCACATCCTACCTATTCTCCAGTGCCAGATAGGATGCATTAAGGATGCTGTTCTGGCAGGTACAATGCTGCCTCCCAAACAAAGCTGTAATATGACCTACTTTGCTCAGTCTAGTACTATTCAATAATAAGTGGCCTCTGTTGGGTTTCTACATGTAGACAACATCAAACACATTTCACTGAAGCATTTAGATATTGATTTTACTCAGCCTGGGAACTTCAAAGTGGGTTCTTTCCATGTCATCTTGAAAACGCATCCTCTTGCTCCCATGCTATAGATTCTCTGTTACCGCACGTGCATGCAGACTCCCCCAGCCACTAGCTGTCCCTCTGCTACTTGTTTCTAAATTAAGGGCAATTGCTGCATCCCTTTATCCCCTAATGGCAGTAACTATTGTGTATAGTAATGTAGGAGCTGTCTCTGCTGCTCGGCTTCCCTACTGTCACCCAGCTGTGCCTCAAAATATGTTTTTTTAACTGGATTGCAAAATAAAGCATTGGTCCCAAATAGGAGCACTGGGGACACTGGAGGATTGTTTAAAGTTTGTAAGCCCATTTCTATAGCTTCAAGGAGTGTGTTAAGTTTACACCATGCATTTGTTCATCCCATCATGTGTTCTGGGGCTCTGTCTCTAACTAACAGCTTCATGGAGATTTTTTGCTGTTCTCCACCTATAGCAGTTGCATTGTTGGTTTATTTTGTTTTCTGTTTTCTTGGGTTTGGGAGAAGATCTCTACCAATTAGGTAGAGATCTAAGTGCAACTGACATTTTGTTAAGAGCTAACCAGAAACTGAAAAAGGGACAACGGATAAACTTTCAGAAGGGGGGGTAAATGCTGCAACTGAGCCAGATTTCCAAACACAAGGTGATACTCCTTTTCCTAGAATTCTCCCAGTAATTTCAGTTGTGGGGGAAGTGTCCCCTTCCTGCCTCAATTTGTTACATTATTTTTCTGCACATCATTACATTGCTGCCACAGTTCAATCCAAAGCCAGTTGCATCCAGAGTAAGTCTCAGGCAGAAAGTGGCTTAGGATCTTTGGTCCTGACATGTGGCAGGCTATCCTGAACCCTGCTTAATCCTGCAGCAGGAAAGGCTGGTGGCATCAGAGGGGATCCATGAAATCAAGTCCTACCCAGGTGCGGGCCATGTTCTTGCAATGCATTTGGGACCAAAAAAAGTCATTGACCACCCAGAGTAAGGAGGAGTTGGTGTCTTCTGCACCTTGCTAGAGGGGCACAGACCAGCATCCCCCTCCTTATCTATGGGCCAACACAGATGCCCAAGTGAAACATCCGTATGTCTCATCCACAGATCTGCCCTTCAAAGTTGAGTGCATGGCACATAATCAGAAGAATGAGGAAATAAATGTTTATTTCTTAGGGTCTTTTCTGATACACAGTCTTTATGTAATGTATTGTCATGGTGTGTTGGATGTGATGTTGTTATTCTTATTATTCTGCCTAGACTAGCATCACTAGGTCAAATGACAGTTATTTTCATGTAGAAAATAATGAGTTAAGAGCGCCACAGCAAATGAAAACCAACAAGCACCTGAAACAAAGGAGTAGCAACACTCTGTTGCAGGAGGTCAGCTCTCTTTCAAACACGGCACTTATGCTTTTTCATCAGCCCAAATGAGTGTTCTTGACCATGTGCCATTCCTGACTGTTTAGTAATCTTTCCTCCTAAAAATTTGGGGCAGGCAGCACATCATTTATATTCACAGCAACTATTTCCTGCAAATGCTATTTATTTGAAATGCCAAACACAGGAGCTGATGTGATACCCCAGTAATACTCAAGGAATTTTGAACCAAAGCAAGACTAAGCACATGGGGCACCCCAAGAGGAAAGCATTTCATCTGGGAAGCGTAGCCAAGGTGAACAGTGGCAGTGCCCATCACCTTTGCAGCACCCGGAGTTTCAGGCACTTGCCTCAGCTTTCTGGGAAAAAACTGCCTGGGGCTCCAGTCTTTGCACGGATGCTGCTTTGGGTATTTCCACGCTTTGGTATTGCCAAATGCCACCCGCTCAGTCAGCACTGTGGAGCACACATTTCTTCACCAGGACTTTGATGACAGCAGATGGTTAATCAGCAAATAGTGCCAAAGGCAGAAAGGATGGGGTGGTTGTTTTAAGCCTGAATCCTTACGGTGATTAGAGCACTTTCTGCATGTATTACCAAAAAAAAAAAGATACCATGGGTAAATCAGGACAATTTGATACTGCCAAAGTGAAAAGCTTTGGCTATTATATTTCTTTATGCATAATATATACTAATTAACAATTGCGTGCTTCTTTCAAAGGAGCACACTCGATCCATTGTGGTTTAAAGAAGGTGGAGGAAACCCTGACAGAGAATAAAGATGACATACAAAACCTGTAGTAAAGGAATGCCTCAGTGGAGATTGCTTTTCTGTATGCTTCCTGCTTTCCCTGGAGCTAAGTGCAGTGCCGCATTTAACTCAGGACCAGATCCTGCTCATTTTTTCAAGGCCCATCATCTTCAGTTTCACTCTTTGTATACAGCAATTGTGATGCTGTCCTACATGTTAAAATAAGGATATTAGCAAGCAGAGAGATTCCCTTCCCGAGCCGTGAGATAAAGCGATGGAGTCGGTCTGCTTTATGAATGCTAAGAGAGAACGTGCAGTGTCTGGAAAACACTAAACTGACCTGTGAGGTTTGAGACCTGCCTATAAAGTTCCCATTTAGATGAGATGCTTTCAGAGTGGGTAGGCCAAACTACATTCTTCCTAAGTATCTGCTAATAACCTTAATGGAGTGCAAAAGCATGGAGAAGCACCAAAAGGGATTTAAAAGTGGGAAGAGTGGGAAGGGCAGCTGTGTCGCTCTGTGTATAAAATACCACACCTCGAATCACACAGAGGTGCTGAGGTAGGAAGGGACCTCTGGAGATTGGGATTGACTCATCTGTATCTCAAAACAAAACACATCTGCACATCCACATGTATTCAAAATGGCATTTACGGGCACAACATCACAACATTTTCATTTGACCAAAAACCCTGGAGAAGCAAAAGCATTGTCAGGAAAAGAGGAGTTTGGAGTCATAGGATGAGATCTGCAAACATGCCTGAGGGCGTTGGCGCACCCGGGGCAAAATCTCCTCCTGACTCAGTGCTGTGTGACTTAGTGGTTCAGATCAGTAGGAAACGTAGCCCCAGGGCAGAAACCCACATTCCCCACAGGCTTCACGCAGGCGATGAAAAGCCCAACAGCAGGCTCTTGAAAATCTGGCAAGGTGAGTAGGGAGTGAGCAACCAGCTGTGTGAAAGTGGATGGTCATTAGCAGCGAGAGCAGGCTATGAAAAGCCCCTTGAAGACAGCTACGTCCTTTGCTCCATTTGGGATTCTCCTGGAGCTGGCTGCCAAAACCTGTCCAGGCATTTCTTATAGGAGGCAAAGAACTTTCCTGCTCTGTCCCAGCTTTGTACACCCACCAGCACACAAACAGAGCACCGGCTGGGGAGAGCAGCTGTGCTCACAGCCCCACACATCTGACGGGAACAGGTTATGAGTCCAGGACACCCACCATGTTCGCAGGCTGCCCTCACTGCCAAACTATGACCACTTTGGATGAGTCTTAACCTCCTCCGTTAAGGACATTCCAGTTGTTATGGCCCATACCCTGTTGTGGGAGGTGAGATCCCATGGGAGGCAAGCATTCAAAGATGTTTCTCCAAATGAGGCAGCACAAGAGTGAATCCTGGGCTTTGTGTGTTCTGGGGAAATACTCCAAACACTCAGGTGAGATATGAACTTTCAAGCAGTGTTGCTCTGAGGGTTTTGTCTGCTGTGTTTACAAAGCCATCAAGGCAGCGGTTTCTTTTGCCAGGGACAGTGGGAATATGGTACTGCTCTCCCTCAGGGGAGTTGAGAAATTCCACCCAAAAAAACAGAATACACCCAAAGGTTCTGCTGAAGCCAAGTGAGGGGGAGACATGAACAAGGATATCCCTGATAACTTAGAGCATCCTAATTGCTGCATCTACTAGGGGTGTCTTAGTAGCAGTCAGGGTGGCGGGGAGCAGCAAAAAAGTGCACTCGGCTAGGCTAGCCCCTTTCCTTCAGGCAGCGTAGCCAAGCTTTGAAAAGACAGAGAACAAAAGGCTGACTGGTGAGCAGGGGAAGAAAGTGCTGGAAAGGAATTTGTTTCTACAGGAAGCTCAATGGCTTGTTGTAAAACAGACTGCAGTTCTGTTGTTTCCATGTTAAACCCTGGAAAGGGGCAGCTCCAGCAAGCAGCGGATTTTCTGGTGCAAAAACAGTGGAGGTTTGAAAAGGACGAAAGGCAACTTGAGATTCCCAGCTGGATCAGTAGTAAAAAATAATAACTGAGAGCAAGCTTTTATTCCTTTTCTTCTCATCCTTCCAGAAATTCTCTGGTTTCATCTTTTTGAATCTTAAATATTCATTTAATCCCAGGTTTGCCTTTAAGAAAAAAGAAAACGTATAGAAGGCCTTCTGCACCCCAAATCTATAGCAACACTTCCAATTTTCATTACCAGAAATAGCAAAAGGAAATGAAAAGCAGGTGTGGGAAGGCTTTTCTGAATGATGCCAGGGCTGTGCTTTAACCTTTACTGGAGGGAAATACACATCTGCGCATGCCAGGCTATTGCCTTATTGCATAGTTCCCTTACAGCCACAAAAAACTGACAAAAACAACTGAATACTCTCAAGTTCTTCTAAGCATGTTTGCTGACAGCCCGTGCCACTGAAATAGTTCACTGACCTTTGACAAAGACAGTAAATATGGTTTTCTAGGCTGCAGGGAGGAAAAAAAATCAGGGCATTGGGGATCTCAGAATTAAACAAAGAAAATGGCAACATGAAAACAACTTCAGAGAAAATTGGGAAGAAAAATAGGCATCTCATCTACCTCTCGATCACACCATGTCCTTCTTGCTTTTTGCATACATTAGTGGTACTTTCTCTGAGTTACTTGAGATGGCTTTGGTTTTATCCTGCCAGATGCTGAGTGACAAGCCACTGCCAGGCTCAGCAGCTTGCAGTGATTGAGCTGAGATTAGTCCCAGATTACCCCAGTGCAGCCTGCAAAAGCCAGTCATTCTGTTTTTCATTTCTGCGGCAAAACGGCAAGATCCTGGAATTTGTTCTTTCTCCTCCTATATACCATTCAACGAAGCAAGAATGAATGCCCTGGAGCTAGCTGTACACTGCCAACTCAAGCCTTTAAAATGAACACAAAAATCACAGCCCAGCCTGAACAGGGAAATGTAAGCCTGAACCTGGCCCCAGTGACAGCAGCTGCTGGAAAGGCCCCCTGAGGCGACTCCAGCGCTGTAATAACCTACGTAAACAGGGATGGTGTATTTTTTTTTATCCTCCACCTTGCTTCAGTGGAAAGGGGCGGAAAAATAACTCACTTGCGTACACAGTCATTTAGGCCCAGTCATGATTCCTTTAGAGCCTGTGCCAATGGATTTTAGTCATTCTCTGGCAAACGTTTCTCTTTTAACCACAAACACTGAATAGTTACTGAGTGAGTCACCACCTTGAGTAATCTAATTCCTTGACCAGTACATACTTGCTTCCTGCGCTGCAGAGTGTCTTTCTTCACTCAGGATATTTTAATGTGTGCCTTTCCTGCAGGGTTTTTTCTTTCCTGCAGCGCCCAGCGTTGCAGGGCTGAGAGTCCAGAGGCGTCCAGATTCCAGCTCCCAGGGCAATTCCCACTGCAGATCCCTGGCCACCTGTGGGCTGGGAAAGGCACCATAGCCCACTGGCCTCCCGCACCTCAAATCCAGCATGTGCTGCCCTTGGGAGAGCAGCAAGCTCAGGGTTAGAAGGTAATTTTTCAGACAGCGAGCCTTCACTCAGCAAGCCTGCTCATATCTGGAGGCATAATGCGGCTTTGCAGCTTTACCCGCAAATTGTAAAACAGCCAAACCTGCAACATTTGACTTGTGCCAGTCTCCCGGTCAGCCCTTTGGACAAGAGCAGTCAGTGCCCATGGGCTGCTCAGACTGCCTTAGGAAGGGAACACTAATAACAACCGTAATCAGCACGGGACGGTGTCAGTGCAAACCACATGGGATGGTGTTGGTGCAAACCTTTTGCAAGGGGTGTGTCTTCCCTTGCTCATCTACTGGCTTGACAAGAAAACGTACTGCTAAAATTCGTGGGGTCTAGAAACACTAGAGAAGAAAGGTATTTTTTTCCCCTTTAGAAGATGTAATGTTTCAGGAGCTCTTAAACGCTCAAGGATTAAATTGTGGTGAGTGTTCACAAGACACCTTTTGAAGAATGTTATTAAAATCTTTCCTAGCCCCTTCTTTCATGATTGCAGCTTTCTGTTTCATTTCCTATTTATGGGGGACCGTGCTATCCTCAGGGCATCTTCTGGCCACTACTTACTGCAAGCTCCTTCTCTTCAGGGGAGGAACAGCAAAGAGCAGCAGCGAGAGAGGAGGATTAAATTATACTCTGATATTTTCAAGCCAAGAAAAGCAGACTATAATAAAAGTACTCCAATATAAATTTATGATCCCGGTAGAAAAATGTCGCAGAGTAAGGTGTCTTTGTGCATTTATGTATACATGAGTACTGCTGACAAACAGAGCAGATCCAACTGTGGCTATGTCTGATAGCCTATAGGCCTGCTAGGACAGTTAGGTCCTCTCCTGACCTAATCCATATGCACACCTATTCTCAGAACACACATACACATTTCTTGATCAGGGGAAGAAAAAGTGTTTTACCTAAATTGTCCAAAGACATGATTGATCCTGAACTTGGTGACTGAGCAAAAAGATAGTTATTCTCAATTTTAACACCTGTCTTAATGCTTTTTAAATTATTATACCACGTTGCTTGTATGTATTAATCCAAGTTTTTAATATTTGTCTTTTCTTTTTTAAAACTTGGTATCAATAATCTGGCCATCTCAGGGCTAGAGAATGTTGTCTGTAAAAACACAGGTCATTTGCATGATAAAGTGTTTAACATTTGCGTAATAAAGTGTTTAACAGTTATTTTAATTTAGGAAGGGTATTTTTTCATTACATATGGAATGCAAACTCCATCAAAACACAGAAATAATAGAAAGAAGCAGAACTGTTCAGAGAGACCCCTGAGGAACCCAGTTAGCTGAGCCAGCACTGTCCACAACAGGCCAGTCAATGGAGACTGGGACAAATCCTATTTGGTACCATTTCCAACAACTGGGGCTGTCCGTATTTGATGTGACACCGACATAACGTGTTGTTGCCTCTGCTCTCATTGCCTGTCTGTTGGCTGATGTTTTTCTGTCATTACTGCAGAAGCACACCAAGTTGGACTGGAAAGGACAGGACGGTATCACCCACTTCAGTTGTTCTCAACCTTCCTTGAACTGTGGGCCTTGAAAATCTTCCCCATGATGGCAAGGTCTTCTTTTGAGGTTAGTAAGTGACATGGGCGAACTCAGGTGGCTTTTGAGCATAACCTGACATCACACCTAAGGCAAATCATTGCCAAGATGAGTGGTCCTCATATACCACATCATCATACTCCCAAGTAGTTAGTGATAGGACAAGAGGAAATGGGCTTAAGCTGCGCCAGGGGAGGTTTAGGTTGGAAATTAGGAAAAATTTCTTTACGGAAAGGGTGGTCAAGAATTGGAACAGGCTGCCCAGAGAGGTGGTGGAGTCCCCATCCCTGGAAGCATTCAAAAAACGGGTAGATGTGGTACTTTGGGACATGGTTTAGTCCAGTCTACCCTTGATTGGTTTAGAGTAGACTTGGTAGTGTAGGTTAATGGTTGGACTGGATGATCTTAAAGGTCTTTTCCAACCTAAACGATTCTATGATTCTGTGATCATCCCCATGAGTTACTCATGTCCTCTTTCCTCCAGGTCACTGGCATTCATATGAGGTCAGGGTCCTCCAGTACAGGAGCTGAACCAGCAGGCAGCAACTCACCTTGTCTTCTGGGGTTAGTTTACTGCTGGCTTTCTGCCCCAGCCAGGTCACTGCAGGGCCAGGTCAGCAAACCACACTTGGTAGTGGTGCAGAGAGCTGTGGAACCACAAAGGGCCAGAGGCAGCAGGGCATTTTCAAGGCATTGGCTGCATCAGCTTAGTTGTAGCATAAAACTGAGCCTTGGCTTGCTTGCATGGATGGCCCTCAGGCCAGCCTGTGAAAACCATCGTGCTCCCTTGTTTGAATCAGGCAGGTCCATGCTTTACAGAGGGGTGTCAACCTGTTGTTTTTAACTTCCATTCAGGAAGTTTATCATCACTTAGAAGTTATTTTGGTTTAGCTACTTAACACTCCTTATAATAAGAATAATTTTGTCCTATATATAAACCTTATGTAGCCTAAATAATGTGAGCAAGATAAGGCCTAAAAATTTAAATTAAGCCTTCGGACTCTCAGCCACAGGCCCAATGCGGGAAAAATACCAATTTCCCCCAATGCCTGTGGCCACCACTGTGGAAAGGAAACAATCAGTGGGTAATGCCCAGATGTGCCCAGCAGCAAACTTCTGCCCCTGCTGCACAGCCCCGAGTTACCGACCTGGCTCTCAACCCTTCATGCCACCCAAGAGCCACATCCCTCCTTGCATGCCTCTATCACAGCTCCGGTCGATCTCAGGTGTGGTGCTCAGCCTCCTCCTTCCCAAAGCCAGAAATGGTTGTACCACCATAGACTTTCTGACAGTAGTGGGATAAAGACAGATCATTCAGAAAGGCAACTGATCTCATCCTAAAGACATGAAACGATGTCAAGCCCACCACCCTTGTGGTAAGATATTTCAATATTCATTTACCACCACTGCTAGGAAGCTGGTTTTATTTCAAGGTTGAATTAATTTAACTTCAGCTTACGGATATTGGATCTTGTTACGTTTTTATATATGACATTAAAACATTGCTCTAGATCTCATTTCTCTGTGTACATGTCTATAAACACAGATCAAGTCACCTCTCAGCCTGCATAAGCCTTATCTTTGGGGCTTGCCTTCCAGCCCTTGGGTCATTTTTGTAGCTGTCCTTTGAATTCTGTGCAGTATTTCACATCTTTCTTGAAGCATGAAAATGAGAAGTGGACAAGGTATCATAATAGCAGTCATTAATTCAAAATCACTTTCCTTCTTTTACTTCATATTCCCTTATTATACATCTATGCGTTGCATTGGCCAATTTTTCCCATGGCATTGTGTTAAGTGCTTGTGGTTGGGTAATTATTTGCAATGACCCCTGTGTCCTTCTGTTCAGTTCCACTTTCCAAGAAAGTGCTCCTCATTCTGTGCAAGTTTTTCGATCAAAAGGTAATGCGGTATTAAGTCAAATGGCTTTGAGAAGTATAAGCATATGCATTGATGCAGCTCTGCGGGCCAGTAATCCTCTCAAAAAAGGGCAACAGGTTTGTGTGATGAGACATACCATCCCTGAAACCATAATAACTGACATTTGCTATAATTTTAGATGTAACTAGAGCTTAGTTTATTGTTTGTAGAGTCCTGAATTCACTGTTCTATTATTTTGGCCAATATCTTCATAAGGTTCTTATACTTCCCTGAATCACACTGCTCACTCCTTGCCTAAGTATCCGAGTTTTTTCAAGCTCTGAGTACCCCGACTCGCTCCTTTCAGCCTCTTGGCTATGCATAATCTGAACAGGCTGATTTGAAAATGTTGATCTTTAGCAGATGCTGCTTCATACACTTTTTTCTGTACATGAGAGGTTTCCACTTCTGGCTATAGCTTCAGCTGAGCCGGGCATACCCTCCTGCTCCACCCCACCTACAGCACAAAAATGTCTTTGAAAATGTCTGTCTTTTCGAGATCCAATTTACACATCCACCATTTTCAAGCAGCAGTGGACCCTTACCTGACCTACAAATTTTTTATTCCTAATATGACAAAAATACCTTTTTATTGCCTTTAGCCATTTAATCCCAAGCTACGTGAGTGATTCCTTTAGCTCCCCACATCACTGTGCATTATTTACAGTTGTTAGCTTCACTGTCTGTCCATCCTTTCAGCCTGGAAACCTTTCTGGCAGCACAACTTCCCTGTGTGACTGCAGAACCAAGGCTGAGGGATACCAGTAGGACAGCATGAAACAATCCTCAGTTTGAGGTAATGCTTCCACATTACAAATCGGTTACATCAGCAAAAAGGTTTGAGTTTTTGGAAAACTCTTCCTTTTGAAGTTCCAAATATACGTGATAGATGTTGGTACTTTCTTTACAAGGTCAATGAAACCAGGCTGCTTTCACCGGTGCAGGGGCAGCTGCCAATTTTTAGGTCAGTGATGATCTCATCTTCTCCAAGCAGAATGAGAACTGGTATGCGGAGTTGTCATATGTTCTACTGATACCCACGCGGCTACTGCAGCACGGAGGTCAATACTAATTTAATCTACTTTTGTGACTGCAGTGAAGCCACAGCACTTTTGCATTAAGAAATCATTCGTCATTTCTGGAAACTCAGGAAATGTTGCTGCTGGCCAGAGGAGTCTAGTCAGTGCATCCCGAGAGAAAGGTGCACATGATAATGCAGTTTTACTGCACATTATATAGAAAGATTAAGAGCACGTAAGATTAGATGCACTTTAATAAATGCTCGCCAACACCAACATCTCTTTAATTCACCACTTGAAAGTGTAGCCTATAACCTTTCAGAGACCCTCGTCATGATCTGTAATGGTCTAAAAAGTAGCAATGTCCTTAATGAACAGTGCCTTAGGTGAAATGAATGTCACCAATGTAGATCCCCACCAAATATACCAGTCTGGGATGCCCCACGTGAGTGTCCTTTACTATTGTGATGATGCTCTTCACTTCTGGAAAGCAGAAAACTGCTGTGGGATCCACCTGTGCCTCCAAGAGCCATATACACTGCCAGCCTGGAGGGGCTGGCATTGCAGAGACGACCATCTGCATCAGCTGTCTTGACTGGGACCAGCTGGGAGGCCCTTACGGGCTTTTCTGAGGTTTGCCTGGCTAGAGACAAGCAGCATTTCTCAGTTTCCTACTCCACCACCTGTGTGTCCTCTCTTCCAGTTGGTTCTTGCAGGTTCTTCATTCAGATGTCTGATTCAGCACCTGGTGGTGATCCGATACCTCCAGATGTGACGATAACGTTCCGGTTCTTCTGCTTCTGGTCATGACAAAGTGCCAGCCTCTTTCTTTGTTTCTCTTATTCCCTGGGCAACTTAACTCCACTGCCAAAGGTTGAAAGATTTGCCGTAATACTGGTCAGATTGAGGAAACTTTTCAGAAAAGCTTTCTTATTTCTGGCCTTTTGGAAGAGGGTCAGCTTTTTCTTAAGACCTTTAACTTCCCTCTGTAGAAGGTCTGGTAGCTCCTACTTTAAGGTAACCACAGGTAAGAAGCAAATACGACGTGTGGTAGAGGTCAAAGAACTGGTAATGCTCTTCCCATCCTGATCACTGCATTTGTAGAAGCAAGCTCTCAAACTCCCAAAGAAAAACCTTCTATATGAGATGTCTGGTTCAGACTTTATCTTTTTTCAAGATTTATTGGTCCAGATAAACACTTCCACTTTTCTAGTAGAAGTGCTTCTGCTTTTAAAAGATATACAAAAAGTCTTAGCAGTGTTTGACAATGATATAGAGTGAGAAATTGATATTTAAGGTACTATTCCAAAAAAAGTTCTAAAAAGGATTAAAAAATAATTTTAATAAGGATTAAGAAAAGAAATAGTAGAATATTTTTTCTTTCATTTTTTATTCAATGTTTAATTCTCCAGAAAGAAAAAATCAGACAAAAGATATTTATACTGCATATAAGCTTAGCTATGAAAAATATACCTACCTTATTTTTATGGTATTTCAGCTTTTGTTCTGTGGCTTTCAGTTTATTTTTTTAACTATAAAGACAGTCTTTCTATTGTTATTTAGTTCACTGTGGGTGAATACTAGAACTTCAAACGTACTTTAATTCATATTGTTATGATCCACAAACCAAAGAACTGACAAAGTTGGGTCTTTGACTGTGCAATAACTGGAAACCATCGTGAGCCTTGCTCTGCTCCTATAGCTTAATCAGTGCAGTAATAGGACCCAGTTCTGCTCCCATTCAAGTCAACAGGATTTTCACTATTAACTTTTATGAGAGTAGGGTCAGAACATATATTGCATGGAATTAAATACCCAACAGGGTCTTTTTTCTTGAAAGCCTAAGTCTTCACACCGAATTGCTGGGAGCTGCAATGGAAATGGAGAATGAGCTGCTTCAACCTTTCCTGGCAGTGCCATGCATGTTTTTGATCTGTATTACAAAGGATCACTGAACATGAACAGACCTGGTGGCTTTGAAAAGCAGCCCCAGAGTGGCTGTGAGCATATTTTGCCCCACATCCCACCCACTTTCAGTCCATACAGCTGCCTCACAAATAGCTTGCCCTTGGCCTGTTTGAATGCACCTGGGAGCATCCTAGCCCACGGAGCAAGCTCAGGCAAGCGTGGTCCCTGCAGCTGCTGCAGAGAACGCACCTTGAACCCGGGCAGGGGCTGCACTTACAGACTTGCAATATGGAAAACAGCCAAGTCTGCTCTTGAGGGTGGTGTTGGCATAGTCAATATTCTCTCTAGACATTTCTGGGGATCTCTGAATGCTCTCCATGACCCAGTTCGGTCTCTGTTGCACCACTGTTTGCCTGTAGCGTTACCCTGGTGTGGGTGGAAAGAAAAATATGTTGTCTGCCAGGTACAGCTGTGGGAAAGGGTTAGGTCCTCCCTGCTCTGAGAGGAGCATGCCTGCATACTCATAGGAGAAGCCGTAAGGAGAAGAGCAGAGCTGGGGTGTGTAGAAATTAAGGGCTAAATCTGCAGCTAGCACAGATCAGCCACACTCTAGGGATGTTAGTGATGCTGTCCTCACTTGTGCCAGATGAAGATCTGGCTTCTAGCATCCTTCTTGGCCATCAGAAAGGCATAATATGCAGTGTAGCCATGAGCAAAAGAAGAATAACAAAGCACTTTGCTAGCAGCAAGGGTTAGAAAGCTGTATCAGTTTCTTCAATCGCTGCCGGAGTCCCTGCTGCTGGCCTCATCACCTGCCTGTTTCAGGCAATCTCTTCTCTAGGCTGCCTTAGCCATCTGGTAAGATTACAAACAGAACAAAGCAGCAGCAAAGGAGAAGAAGGAGTTGCAGCGGGGGGAGCTTGTTCATCCTGCCTCCCCCCCATGCCTCCTTTTCATCCTCTGAATGTGTAAATCCTGGCTGTGGCCTGGCTCCTAGCAAACTGTGTGTGCAGAGGTACCCAAGGCCATTTGATTCAGCTCTATCGGAAATCTGATTTCTCGTTGGTCTTACACAAAGGTCTGTTAATTAGGGCTGATAGAGCTTAGTAAAAAATCTGCTTGGCTAGCAAGGGCACTCTCTCGCTTGCTCGCGCTTTTCTTAGATCTTGCCAAGATCTCAAAAATAGAGGGAGCTTAATTACAGTCAGTGGATTAATCTCCAAGGGAAAGAAATTGTAATTAGCTCTTTGAAATGTGCCACTTTGTCTTCTGGGCTTTCAGAGTTTGTCAGTGTGTCTGTCTGTCCTTCTGTAGGACTAGAAAAAAGGTAATTCTGCACAGCTTTTATGCTCATTTTTCATCCTAAGCCAGAGGTGCAAATGGCAGCCTGACTTCATAAACATTTCCAGCTGATCTTGAAGAGACTGTTGTTTCCTCAGTTTCTCTCTCAAATCCTGCTTGCCGCTTCCCGCGGGGCTTTTCTCTTTAGCTGCAGTCACTAGTGGTCCTGCAGCCAAGGCTGCAAAGGCCTCCTGGTGTCGTTTTGAACTCATTCATGAGAGTAACAAGGAAAACTTGGGCTTTGACTGTGCCATTTCAAGGTGTTCAAGTGATGGCATGAGTTGTAACAGCCCATCAGTGATCGATGGGAAGGCAATAAACCCAGTGCCTTGTAGTCTATCATTTATGTTCATGTTTAAGTAGGTTTGAAGGTGAACAGGAGTGTTGGGGAGAAAATGTAAAGCCAGAACAACGCATTGCAAGATACTTCAATGAATTCCCATTTCTCATGCATGGGAATTAGGCACAGGTTTAAAAATCACCTTGATAAACGAGAATGTGTCCAGCAAAGACACACCAAGCCCTCTGATTTATAACAGTCATTGAATGCAGTCATGTCCCCGATACACAGCACCTTTGCTGTTGAGTTTGCATATATGCAAGCTAATTTTCCAGAGAAGTACATTGGGGTACATCACACATTGGCAGGCAAGATCAAGCCCTTTACGTGTACACATTGGCAGTGTATCAAGGAGAAGAATAAAAAGAGGAAATGAAATACTCTCCTATGGGGGAGTGAGCATAGAGGGAGCCTTCAAGATGTATATCCCTTAATCCTTCTGCCTAGTATATCATCATTCCTCAACAGTGCAGTAAAGCTATCCCTTCATTAAGACTCTCAGTCCTAGGGAAGGTGACCCAAACTCCCCTTCCATCCATTTGAATCTTGCTCTGACAGCCAGTCACTTGTTAATTATTAATATGAAATATTTGATGGTACATAGAGCAGCTGAACCCAGTTTAATGTATGCTCAGGGCGACTCTCTGAAGCTGAAATCAGCCATTCTGATGCTTTGGATTTTTCTACTGAAGTTTTGCCTTTTGCTTCTTCTTTTACTTCCCTGTCTTTCTTTCTTGTGCCTTTGTGCCTTCATGCTGAGTGTCTTCTTTCATCTCAGCGATGAACTTACAGGTCTGCATTCCAATTCTATCCCTTTACTTACTGATCAGGCTTAATGGAAAAATAAGAAACAGGATACAAGCCCTGGTTTCATCCAATCCCCAGAAACCCGATTTCTTTCTTCTGTCCAGTGATACACACTTTGAAATACTGCTCATCTCCGCGTACCCCTGGAGTTTGAGCGGTGGTATTAACTTCAACTATAAGTGAAATCACATCACCCGGAGTTAAACATGTGCTACATGTGGTAAATACAGGCTTTGGAAGACTTATCTTCTGGCTTAGGGCGCACTTTTAGGATGCAAATCTCCTCTTTAGAATTATTTGCTTGCTATGAGATTATGATTTGCTACCTGTGTGCTTTATCGACACAAACATACATTACAGAGGTCATAACCACCTGCCTGCCCTGGGTGCAGCCACAGTTACTTACAGAATCTCTCACTTTATCATTCAAAATTCAGGGATATCATCTGTTTGACTCCCATGCAAGCTCTTTAGCACTGATTTTTCAAAAGCATTTTCCTGTCTTGAGTCAGATCACATTTGGCTTCACCACCTTCACCCTTTTGTTTGTGCAGCATCTCTCATGCTGATCAAGAGAATCCACTTTAGTTAATGTGTGTTCCCCCCCCCCCCCCCGGCCCAGTTGCAGCTTTCTATTTTTGTTCACCTTCTTGCATTTTGCCCTTTTGAGAGCCATGAGCTGTGATAATACACAAGGGCTGTGCCAACATGGTCCATGCTCAGCCCTGGACCTGACTGGCAGGAGCGAGCCCCAGAGCACCCCTGTTGTTATTTCCCTCTGAACATGGGAGTCAGCTCAGTTAAAGCCTCTTTGGAAACCTGGCCACCAGGCCATTCAGCAGAACGTAAACCAGCACAGCTACTTCCAAATAGCGCTAATATCAGTTATGGGAAAGACACTGGAATTTGGAAGAGCCTGATTATCTGCTCTTTCTTGCTTACTGTACTCATCTTACGATCACCAGAATATACACACACAGTAACTATGCTTATTAGATGATATACGTCCATCCCTCTCTAGGGAAAATGTGAGCACGTATTTAACCAATATTCCATTGTATGCTGTAATTCCAACTCATGTTAGGGACCTAGCAAGCAACACATAGCAGAAGCAACAAGCCCCATTCCTTGTTTCTCCTCCGCTCATCCAGCAGCCGCACTAAATTATGCACGTGGTTTTTCCTGAAGAATCTTTTTAAGCAGCGTCATAAACCAGCAGTATTTGCATCGCAGAGGCAACCTTTGTTCTACTTAGCACAAAGTAATACTCAGTATCTGCGTGTAAATGCAGAAGGGGAGGTGATTTGGAAAGCATTTTGGAAGAGTTTAGAGAGCAGGATTGAGATTTTATTGTCATTATTATTGGAAATTTGAACATTTTCTATCACATTAACTGACTTTACAGCAATTTATTTTGCTGCTATCATAAAGGGAGGTAATGAACCATGAAGTTTCTTCAGGAAATTGTCAGCATCTGCCTGCAAATAATTTTCAAACACATGTGAGCCATGAAGGAAGAACACAGTGATTCAAAGAAAACTGCTTGTCCTCATCCTAAAGGAAAACCAGTCAGTGTCACTGGTGTTTGACACATATCAGGAGAAGGGTCTGGTTTAAAGACGTGTCACTGGTATGTAACAATGGAAAATTTAGATGCATGTTAGTCATCTCACAGATAAGATTATCTCCTTTGAAAGCATATGTTTCCACAGATGGATAATCATAGTGAAAGGATAATCAATAAAATGAGAAGAAATTCAACAACCTGCTTTTTATTCTCTTAGGGATCTCACTTTTTAAAACAATTATCTCTCTGTTATCTGTGACACCTCCTTTGTTCCTCACAGTAGGTGCCTAACAGTAAATCAAAACCAAAACCCATATCTAATCAAAGATAATAGGAAATTTAAAAGATTTCCTTATCAGTTCTAAACACATACAGCATCACGTAGTAGTTATCTAGGATTAGGAAGCTTTCTGGGTGTGATTCACTGATAGCATTTACATCATGCTTACATCTCTGTAGCTTTGGTGACAAACATGGTACTGAAGAATAAAGCAACATCCTCAGGTTGTGATATGCTGGAAATCTATGGGAAATGGATTCTCCATGCCCAGAGCCCTGTGTGGTCATTTATACAGGTGCAAGGGGAATATAAAATGCAACCAGCTATACGTGAAGCATTTTGTTCTTGCTATTAGTGGATGTAATTGACTGTGCAAGGTACCTAGCAGTGAAAAGTCAAGCTCATGTATGTTTTAATCTTTAAAAGTTTCCTAGTGATAGAAAAGTTGTATATTTCCTCTATTCAAGCTTTCATTTTATGCAGTTAGGACATCTATCATTCCCTCTCTTGGGTCTTTTCTTCCTTGATGTAATAAGAAAAAAGGGGTTTTCATCTTTTTTTTTTTTTTCTTTACTGACATATTATCATTAAAAGTATCTCAGACCTTGTTATGACTTCACACAAAACACTGGTCATTGATGTTTCTCTGAGTAGGAGAAAGCCAGTGTTTGTCTTCATACTAGGTTCACTGCCCAGAGAAATGACTCACTAAACTCATCACAAGCAGAGAGTTAGAATTCATTGATTTACTTATTTTCCCCTGTGCTCATCACTTTAACAGTTGAGCATTTCATAACTTTTGAATGGATTTATCTCTGAAGTAGATTGGTGAGGTAAAGGAATTTTATTTACTTCCATTTTACTGGCAAAGAACTGAGGCAATGAGAGATTAAGTGACTTGTCACAGGTCACAAAGGAATCCAATAACGCATCCAGGAACAAAGACCAGACCTCTTTAGTATCAGTCCAGTGCCTTAGTCACTAGAACATCTTTCTTCTCCTTCTGCCTTAATAACCTCTAACTCATTTCTTCCATGGATTCTGTATCTTGCAGCAGTCTGTGTCTCTGTTCACAGCTTGCTTGATTTTACTGTAATCCCATCAAACTCTCCATCCTTATGGTGCCTACAAAAACATTTTATATTTATTTTTGATATCAGTACAAACAAACAATCGCAGTATTCTCAAAGTAGCATTGTAGAAAACCCGGCATGAAACAGATGGAAGAAATAAAATGAGGTGATGATATGCCGCTCTAACAATAGTGAGAAGACAATATATTGCTAACAACACTCCCAGTCTGCTGCTTCTCCACTGTGCGTGACAAAAAGTTTTGTTAACAGAAATCATAGCTAGTTATTTACCAGTATTATGGTTAAGGTTTGCTTTTATTTGGTTTTCTGCTGGGAGAAGGACATGTAGCAGTTATTCCCAGAGTACTTACCTGTAGCATAAAAATAGCAGAAATACCTGGTTTCAGTTATGCACTGCAGCAGTATTTCCTTGGCTGGGAAGAAGAAGAGGAGGAGGGCTTGCAGCGCTTAGTCAAAGAGGAGAAACACAGTATTTTGGATACGGCTTTATAGACACCTATCCCAACTTCTAGTCTCACTGCAAAAACTAATAAAGCGTAAATGGATGGTGTCCATCAGGGTATCTGGGGTCAGCAACAGTCTCAGTTGCAGTCATGTAACTCCTAGTGAAGTCGATGGGACAGGGTCTCCAGTGGGCTGCAAAGTCATTTCTCTGGTGCACGGCTGGTACAAATTATTCCCATTTCAGAAGTGACTTACGACCAGTTTGCACTGGTATCAGTGAGTAAGCAATGCAAAAAGCCATGAAGAATTTGAAAGCAGAATTTATCTCATTGAAGGCAGAGTTTCTCCCCGTTTAACTGAAACAAGACATTTTCAACCCGGTCATAGGTCGGAAAAAGGGTCTATTCTCTATCTGAGCTGGGATTCTTGAGGACACCCATGTCCTAACTCCCCAAAATCTTTACTGTGCTTGCATTCAGTCTGAACTTAGGCTGTTGCAGCTTACAAATTCTGCATGTCCTTCTAGTAGCAGTCTTGGGGTCTTTCTAAGAAACACCATAAGTCTTCTCATCCAGCCAGCTCTGATGATGCACCATGGCTGCAGAGGCTGCTGGCAGGAGAGAGGCTGCCACACTGTGCACAAAGACGAAGGCCCTTCTCCTCACCAGCGTGAGTCCAGCCCTGAACAGGCTCAGAAACGCACCTGAGTACCCCCTCGCTTCGGTCAGTTTTCATCTCACCATGACTTTCAGGGTGAATACCACGGTTCTTCAGCAAATTTGGCCTCAACAGTAGCATCCAAAACCCACTTTGAAGTAAGGTTTAGACTCAGCTGGGATATTTAGGCTTAAATGGTTCCCACTTACCTTGTTTGCCACATATTCAAAGTTTCACTGAGTTTCAAATCAACTGAGGGTAACTTTGTGTGTTGATGTTCTACCCACAGCCATAACTTGTGCCTCAGTGGAAAATATTTCAGTGCTTGCCCCCAAAAAAGCGCTGAAGGTGGTTTCATTCAGCTGCCTCAGCCCTACTCATATACTTCCAGCGGGGCAAGGAGTGGAGTAAGAAAATCTCCAGGATTTACAGAAGTGATGTACAGGCCAGCTCCATCAACCACTTTCATCCAGACCTGGCACCCAGCAGGAATCAGCTCAGCAAGTGGGACAGAAAGATGAACTGCTGGAACTACTGAAACTTCAGCTTTTTGCGGCTGGCAGGAGGATTCTTGGGGACCGCCATGTGCCAACCCATTTTCTCCAGCCTTTTTCAAGGTCTGGCTTGACAGAAAACTGGTCCAGAATCAGCAGTGGCAGCCCCAGTGTGGATGAGCATCCATGCAGCTCTGCAGCCACAACAGCATCCCATTGCAGGGGAGGGCGCTTTGCACAGTGCCGCTGAAGGAGCGGCCACTGGTATGTCACCACTCGTGGACACTATGTCAAAATCCATCAGAGAAAACCTTGGCCCTTGACTTCAAAAAACATATTTCTGGAGAATATGAATATTCTTGTTTGTTAATCAGAATTAGGAAAGATGGACGGGTTATCCAACTACTCTGGTAATGTCTGAAACAGTCTGTTTTCAGGAAGTGCCATAGGTTTTTAGCAGAAAAGGCTAGAAACTATTAAAAAAAAAAAAAATCCCAGATAATTAGAAACACTAGTATTGGGAGTGATGTCTTTCTCTCGTTATGCTATAAAACAGAGAAACTCGCCTTTACATGAATTTCCAGTAACCTCTGTTTTTCTTACTCTTTTATACACGCTGTCCTCATAATATTTTTATAGGATGCGACAAAGAAACTATTTCAATAAAGCTTTTCTTTCTTCATGTACTGAGGAACTGTAACTTTTCATTTAGCCTTTTAAGATATGACACATCTTTTGACACTTTCTGACTCCTGGTACAAGGCAAAGGCAACTTCTGAGCTTGTGTTTTGGTTTTCCTTCTCTTTTTGATCTGTTTAGCTGAGCCCTTGTCAGTTGAGAAAGAATTTTTAACTCATGCATTTCTGAATGCCGGAAAAGAATTGCTTCTCAGTAACACCAGGACTGCTGTGGTTAAGAGCTTCAGCAGAGCTCTCTTTTCCACCACGTAGGACTGGGCTCTGTTTATCCTTTAGTCATTCCTCAATTTGTCTATAATGCCCCACTTATCAAAGTTTTCCTATGATAAGCTCCCTTTAATAACTTTCCTATTTACTACTCTTTATGACCATGGCTATTGGCCTTGATCAATAACATAACCCCATCTGCCATAAAGATATCACTAACTCTGTAGATAAAGATAAGCTTACTGGGTTTTCCCTTCCTCGCTCCTTACTCACTTTCCCATCTACTTAAGAGCAAAACCCACAAATAACCAAAAGTCATTAATTTCTTTTTTTCTTCTCTCTGCTAACATTTACATTGGCCATTTTGGATATTTAAGACTGAAATGCTGAAATTAAATTGTCATAATTTTTCATATGCATATGCTCCTATGAAGGTTAATAAAGAGTAGGCTAATTTGCATATTCAGCTAAGAAAATTAAAAAAACAAATACCCTTGCATGGATATACAATAACACACATAGCACTTTTTGCAACTGAATCTGGGTTTGATTGATAGGTTCATTTTTCCTTCACGTTAACATCAAGACAACATTTTGCCCAGTCACACCCATGTTCATCTACAGAATTTAGCCCTAAGCCCATTCAGATATAATTATTATTATTTCCTCCTACTTTTCTTTAAAGTACTGTATGCATAGTTTGCTTTGAAATGAGCTGGCCAATTTTTTTCCCATGAAGTACATAAAATAATCCACTACTTAGAGCGCTCGCTTCTTTTCTCTCTCTGCTTTACACAGCACATGTGGTTCTCATGATGACGGAAAAAAGAGATTATTTTTTTCTCTTTTTTAATTAATCCAGTTTGTACCAAAGCCATAAAAAGAAGGCAAAGATAACTTAGTCAAAAGGGTTTTTCTCTCATGACCTTCTCAGTGATGAGTTAAAATGAAAATTGCTTGGAATCAGAGGCTGGGTAAGGTAGTGAACTAGCCCTGCATCTTTAAGGGTTTAGCTCAATGCTAGTGCACATCAGACATATAAATCGAGTTTGCGGTCTCATCTTGAACCTCATTTGTACAAATCACAAGCTCCAAGAGGGCATGCTGTAAGTCACCCACGTGGGCAGCACAGAGAGGCTGGTGGGTGCGGGTGCTTTATTTCAGCTGTGGTCCTCGGGTCAGGGGGTCTCAGTGTTTCCCACCAGCTCCTCATTCAGCCCCACTCTCACCTCCTCCCTCACCTCCCAGCCTGTCTCCCTTCCAAAAATCCCCCCAAAAACCACATTTTTAATAGGTGAGCTTGACACGAAGCACAGAAGAAACCATCTGCAATGGTTAAAATGGGGCAGTTTATGAGCAGCTGACAGGAAGAAAGTATCTGACAACCTTAAGTTCAAGTTGCTCTCCTGGCTAATATTGTTGTTAATGACAATATTTAAAAAATCATATGCCTCACTGAATTATCACATCATACTGAATTATCACATACTGCATTATCACACTGAACCGAGGCAAGTGAAACCTTTATAAGAAATTCCAGAGCCTTAAAGGCTCTTTCAAGGCAGGAGTTGCTGTAGTCGAAGACGACCGTGGTGCTGTGAACTTCAGAGATGTTGCCTCCAGGACAACACCGGGGTAGCTTTCACACAGATGTGTTAGAAATTCTGCCCAAACCAGCTCAGCACAAGTCACAAGTAAACTGTAAATAGATAGTAATTCAGAGGGAGGAGAGGGAGCAAATAGCCAAAGATATTAAGATAAACAATACATAATTATTCAAACAGACTAAACATAAATAAAGCTGCATGTGTATCTCTGTAGGCCCTCCAGGCCATTAAGGAATTAAGGACGCAATTAACAAGGATTAAGACATTTTCAAGAAGCTGAATTTATTATTTACATTTGTCTTCACTGTAGTGGGGGATTTGGAAATTTATGGAAATGATGAGTGTGATATTACGAAGATAAACATTTCTGAAGAAGAGGTACTGGACCAAGTTGAGAAAACCTGAGCTGATGAAGTTAAAAGAATCCAGGAGTGTTCAGAAGCTAAACTTCAGAACAGAGCGACTGGCAAGAGCATGCAATGCGACTTTGAAAAACAAGGGTGTTTCCCGAGACTAAAGAATTTCCCTGTTCCAAAATAGGAGTCAGAAATGAACGTATGTAATGCCGACCCCAGGGCCAAGGATGCCCACTGTGTGCAACCATGGACGAGGTTAATTTGGGCGTGCAGGATCAGGCCAGCCGGGCTCCAGCTCTCTCCCCTCAAACCTGTAAAAAATTCCCAGCAAATTAAGGAAGTGGGAAGTGTCAGTGGGTTTTCAAAATGCTTTTGACAAAGCTCCTCATAGCAGAGCGATGCGTCAAATGACAAATTGTGGATTAGTACACTGCGTTATAAATGGATTAAGTGATAGGAAACAAATAATCTCGCTACAGTCCTGCATGACCATGGTAAATGTTAAACCCCTAGTGACTTAAAGGTTAACCCTCACATCTTCCCATTTCCATTACATCTATTTGCTCATCATGAGGTTTTATGAAGAGGCTGCCTGAAGAAAAGGGGGAAGATTTGCCTTCAGGAAAGCTGGGATCTCCTTGACTCCACCACCCTGAGGACAACACTGCTAGGCTGAACAGCCATGCTAAGGTTTGTGCTAACACATTATCAATTCTAATTTCTTACTATTGGGGACGTTATTTCACACCTTGCTGGCTGTGATTTTTCTTCTGCTGTGTCATCCTGCCACCTTGGAGCCTGGTCTGGAAAGCAGAGCAGGCAAAACACAGAATGCCCTGGGTCCGGTACTGTTCCTCGGATGATTTTTCACAATGATTTAGAGACAAATGACAACGTGTCACTGAAGTTTATGCATGCTGCTAAGACTGAAGGGCAGCATAAATTATGGAAGACAGCGAGCGATTTCAGTAGATCACATATATACACCCCAGGCATGTAAAATGTAGTCTGAAGACTGCAACATAACACACACGTAGGTGAAATAACAGTTTCTTGACATGAAATGGCATTCTCTTCGCTTAGTGGTTTCAGGACAATTCAGTACAGCTTGCGGAAGGCATCCCTCCCACCTATCTCAGGATGCAGGTAATGACACTTAAGCAAATAAAGTAGCATGAGCCATGCTAGATAAACAGACCGACACAATGCAGGTAGTTTCAGATCTCTGTATTTGGCAGGCTGTATCCCCTGTGTGGAGATCATTACTAAGCAAAGGCTCTGATTTGGGGTTTGTTCAGTTGTTTGCCATAGCTGGAGCAACAGCCGAAGAGATCTTGGGAAAGCTGATGGAAACAGAGGCATGGGTGGCATTAGGTATGGTGAAAGCATGAAGGGAAATGGGCCTTATCCAGCAAAGCACACATATACCCATCCTCACTGCTCGCACAGGCTGCTTGCTCCCAGCCTTTGCTGTGCTCCCAGCTTGCCTGGTGCCTCTGCCTTGCATGAGAAGGGCTTACAGGGCTCGAGAGCTTCCTGGCTCTCAGCCTGTGATGAGCCACCGGACTCATGACTTTTTCTTCACAGTCTGAGCCTGCTGCCTGACCCCACTGTCCCCCCGCTCCTCCCTTCCCCACCCCACCACCCTGACGCCCTTCCCTGGACTTACAGCACTGCCCCTCACTAAAGTGCAGAGGTGCTGCTGGCTCTGTCCCACGGCAGATGCTGGTGAGCCTCCATGCTGGGGAGCATCAAGCAGGCAGAGCACCTTCTTGTGGGGTGCCAGGCTGGGGCAGAGGTGCGTCATTGCCAGACTCTTGAGGCTGCAGGTCCACGGAACTCCAGGGTGCGCTGCCCTGTCCCCAGCCTCCCATTCCCACTCCTCCCTTTGCACCAGTCCTGGTGTCTTCTGATCACCTGGTCAGCTGGTTCAGGAAGTTAAGCTGGTGGAAAACTAATCCTGCAAAGAAATGTGCAGCCACTTTAGTTCCCGAACTGGCTTACTGCAAGGTCAAACAAACGCCAGTGCCTGCCCGAGGGGCAAGCGGCGGGGGAGAGATGGGAAAACACAGCCAGAGGTAAGGATGGCATGGCAGCGGTGCCCACGAGGGCTGTCTAGAGATGTCTCAGAAGCACATCCTTAGTCACCAGTCTGCTTGCCACCATCAAAACTGAGGCTTGTCTGGGCCTGTGAGGCAATGACAGCTTCAGGTCATGAAGGCGAAGCCTTGCCATGAAAACCGACAGAGTTTGGGCACCTCTTTGTCTAGGAGGCACCTCTCATTTTAGGAGCTCAGGGTCACACCTTTAGGCTTAAGCACTTTGGCCCCATGGGGAGTAGTTAAGCCTTTTTTGGATCTCCTTCACCTTCTGGTATTGCTGTTAAAGCCCATGTACTGGATTTGAATAACCATTTTGTGATGTACATAGAAGAAGCCCACACTCAATGGGGAGAACGCAGAGAGGATTATCACTCCGCTGTAATGGAGCCAGGATCACTCCGCAATGATGCTCAAGGTTATTCAAGGTCATTAACGCATGATTGAGAACGTTGCTCGCATTCTTGCCCGGGAGAGCAGAAAATCTGGAGTAAGCTGGGAAGGAGAGGGAGTCCCACAGGCATTGCATGTTTTCACGGAATAGCCCAAGCAGAGCTCCGGCTGCTTCGTGAGGAAATGCTGGAAGAGCAGAAAGAAGCTGGCACCACTGCTGCCTTCCTTCACCCTCTCCTCTGCCCCATTCCTCTGCCTGTCACTGCCCTCTCTTTTCATAGAATCATAGAATCGTTTAGGTTGGAAAAGACCTTTAAGATCATCCAGTCCAACCACTGCCATTTTGTAGCAGTGGGAGGCAGCGTGGCCAGGCAGCATCTTCTGCAGGCAGACCTCTCCCTCCTACTGAGGTGAGACACACAGAGGAACCTGCCCAAACCTCCTAGAAGGACAGAAAGCAGGAGCCACTGCCCTGTGCCAGTGAAAGAAATCCACCCAAAGCAATAGTTTTGCAAGTGGGGGGTGGGAAAGAATGAACTGCTTCAGTTAGGGAGGACTCAAGGGGAAGGGAGTGGTAGTTCGGGTATTTTTCATCTAGACAATTAGGTCTGATCCTCAAGGCAGTGGGTGTTAGGCCAAGGCTGGAAAACTTTCCCTAAACCAGCGAAGCACAAAGCTTCTACGCAGTGTGTGCTCAGCCCCAAGAACTTCCTGGTAACTCAGGTTATTGAGGCAGATTGTTGATTAGGATCCAAGAGAGGATTAGAAACTCTTTTAAGCATAAATAGTATTTGCAACTGTGTGAGTTAAGCAAACGGATACAAGGGAAATCAAACCTCATGCTTCAGGGCATAAACTGCTCTCTTGTGAATCAGGATCAACCTTTTTTTCCTCTACACACAGCATCTCATAATTAGCTAGGTGCTTGCTGTGGTTTTGATTTTCTCTGAAGCATCAGTTACTGGCCGCTGCCAGAGGCGGGATGCTGGACTAGATAGACCCATGATGTGTTTCTGTAGGGCAACCCTTTTGTTCCCATATTGGCAAAGCTTTGTGGGAAAGCTTTGGTGATTCATGTCTTCAGCAGCTCCTGGTCTTACTGAACATTGGCCTCTCATTTCCATAAGCACTAAAGTCACTCTGAATTGCTACAGAAATAAAAAGGCAAAGTTGCATGAAGGGTTATTTATCTACACAGTGCAGACAGCATTTATTTACTAAGCGCAAAGACGCTTTTAGGACCTGCATGGGTCATTTTGCTAGCAAGAAATTAATTATTTTCTGTACTCTGTTTCAGCTGCAAAGAAGTCATGCAACTTCCAGAAGGTTTTGTATTTTGAAAAATATGTATTTCTGTGTGCGTGTGCATATACACATACATGTATGCATGTATATATATAAATATAAGTTGGTCCAATAAAAGGATTTGAATTACTAGCATTTCCTTACAAATTAAAGGCAGGCAAGGACCAGTAATGCAGGTGACAGAACATGCACTAACAAAGTCTGCCGCGCCACGCTGCCTCTTTGATGTACCTCATCTTTGCCCTGAAGGAATTTCATTATCCTACGGTGAGCCAGTAATGAAATCTGTACTCAGAATCAAGCCTTCATAGAAAACGGTATCTTGACTCTTTGTTCTGTACAGACTAGCTGTGTGTGGTAGGAATATGTTTCTATTTGTGTGTGATCTGAGTGTACTTTGAATACTGATCTCCAGATAAAAAGGATAGAGATCTAATTGGACAAAATATTAAATTCCTCTATCTTGCTCTATCTAATAAAATTCTGATGCTTATTATTGTGATGAACATTTGGGGCGATACTTGTAGCGTTCAGCCTGTGTGAGAAAAATCTCTCTGTGGAGAATCGAATGGAGTGTCAAAGACCTGATTTATAAAGAGTGCAGAGGGCTCTTAAGTACTATTTTTAGAACAATGCCACAACAGATTTACACACAGAGAAAAAACCCTCCTCTACAGTCACTTAGGAGCAAAGTAGCATTTCACTGCATAATAATGAGGAATTAATTGCTCTTTGTCATCACTTTTTATGCAAATTGCCATAGAACATTTGCCCAGTGTGCATTTTACCTTTTAACAAAGAAAGTAGTCATGACAAACTAGACCAAATTTCATAAGCTAAAGACAAAAGTAGGCTGTACCATACATAAATTGCAGCTAGCAAGTCTATTCCTTTGAGGAACTCTATCAACTTCCCATGAAAGTCCATTAAAAAAAAAAAAAAAAAAGGTTCCTTGGCCTACACGTCTAGCTAAATTAAATTAAGTTCAACTATTAGACGACTGAAATTTCTTCTCATACAGTTTGCTTGTCACTCTTTACAGCTTTTGTTTATTTTTTCCTTTCTCTTGGGATAATCACCAAATATCACCAATTTTTTGTTTCTTTACCAACTGCTTTCAAGGTTTTACTCGTATCATTATTGAATTTCAGACACCTCAGGTTGCCAGTTGTTTTAAAATGTTTTGTTGGACTTATATTTAAAAGTGAAAAAAAAATTATCAACCCTGTGCTTCACCTATGTTTTCACAACACTTACATTTAGACTAAACTGACAATTCTTCAGAGAAAACCAGAACTGCAACAGCTATAGAATAGCATTTCCTTTCAGTGCAAGAAAGATAAATACATAACAAACCATCTTTGTTCTAAGTGAAGCTTTAATTTTTTAGTCATTCTGCAACTAGCACTGCAAATTTGATGCAAAAATTACCTAGATGGCAGACCAGGTCAAAATGTAGACATCCTAATGGATTGCATTGTGTCAAAGCATTTTCTCCAGAAACATCTCAACATGTTTTCTTTTTCCTGAGAAACGTAGGAAGGATATCACTGCGCAAGGAGTTTCTGTCTTGCATGTGCAATGAATTCATTCAGCGAACTAGTGGGTCTTTTCAATCTCTAGTTTCTACCAACTTCAAACATAATAGCGAGTTCCAACAGAGGCCCTTTTCTATTCATATGCTATTCACAGCAGACCTTTGTAGTTCACAACTTCAAGTTAACATAGCAAAGAGCAGTTTTAAATCACTCTAGTAATCAGGGGTCACAATTATTTGCCGCAGCTACAAAAAAAAAAAAAAAAAAAATCACACACACGCTGCAAGCCAATGCACTCAGCTTTCACCTCTAAGACAGAAAAATAACAGAGACTTGACCTCTGCCTTAAGTGCTAACACTTCAGCAACACTATCTATTAATCAAAAAATATATGAATGCAGCTTATAAATCCCTCTGCATGGAAAGAGCCATCTTCACCCTTACAGAAATATTTTTTCTGTCCCAGTCCTTGCTTAAAGTGCAAGAACATCCTGCAGCCTTTTTGAAAAAAGCAAAAGCAATGGATGTGAGAAGTAAATGAATCAAACAGTTGTTAGTTATCTGAGTGGAAACCCACAGATTCTTTGGGGTCCCAGGTTCCTTGGTTAGCATTAGAGCTAAAAGCAAAATAAACTGTCCCTGCAAAAGCCAAAGCCTTCAGTATAGTACTGAAGCACTCCAAACTCCCCTCAGAACTGCACAGTGTCAGGGAATTAGCCTGGAATAACAAGTCCAAAATACTCCAACATCTACTCCAAGGCCACCAGAGGCAGTGGGAGCCACTCTGCCAGTACGGCCACCGTGTGCCCGCTGAGTGCCAGTGCATCGGCATCCTCCGTGTTCCCCACCCGCCCTCCTGCCGCTCCGTCTCCGGCTTCTGTTCAGTCAGAAGCCATCCCTGACCTCCACAAGCCTTCTTATGCTCCAGTCATGTTCCAGCTACATGCAGCACACGTTGTTATTAAACTACACGATGGTCAGACTTGCCTCTTAAATTTTACATTCCCACATGTTGCTGCACGTCACTTCCCAGCCCTCCTGTGAAGGCACATTGATGGGTACCTTGGCCATGCCCCATGACACAGCAGCGTCTACCAGCGCTGGGCTCTGCTGAAGCTGGTGGCTTTGCATTCTGCTTCCTCCTCCCCTCCATCTCCACCGTCCACCCCCAGTGCCCCAGTCTCCTCTCCCAGTCCCACCAGCATTGCATTGTCTTCATGGCTTCGCATTTCCCTCCATCTGCTACATCCTGCATGACTCTTCACCAGAAATACCTCCTCAGCTGAAGCAGCAGCTTGCTCGGCAAAGCAAGCATTCTCCTGCAGAGGCAAAGGGAGCGCGCAGCCGCCACGATGGCAGCCCAGCGCTGAGGACCAAGGGAGAAGTCGTCAGAGGCACAAGTGGCAGGTGGGCATCCAGTTGGACATCCCACCACCACTGCCAGTTCTGAAGAAACTCCTCGTGACTTCCTTGTGACAACAGCAAGATGTCCTCTGCTGTGCCTGCACAGTCCAGCCTGGAAGGAAAGAAATTTATTTGCACGAAGGCCCTGTTACAGTTATCCACTGAAAGCAGAATCACGGGCGCTAGAAAGTCAGAGCCGTTACCAACTCGGTATCTTTGTGAGTAATAATTACCTCACGGCTTTTACAATCAGTGGATTTAGGGTCTAGTCAGCCACTGGTGCATGTGCATAAACTCTCATTGATGTTAAAGACTATGTGGAGTAGAAGACCCCTTAGAAATAGTAATTTATTGCCAGGGAATAGTGGGTTTTTTTTCTTACCCATCTTCTTCTCCTTCCCGAAATCATGATTTTGAATTAAATCTTGCCAGATTACTGGTGTCCTGTGATATGTCAGAACTGGGACCTAGACTGCTCAGAAATACCTCTATGCTCTTGAATGGAAAAAGTCTCTCACCTGATATTTACTGTCTAGAGCATAAACACCTCTCCATCACATCTGGATTAACCTCCGCGTGCCTTCCTTGTTTTCCAGTCCCAGACGTTTTCCCTCCTCAGCAGTGCTCAAGAGAAAGGAGCTTTTTTCTAACCCTCTTGTGCATCCCTTGATTTGCAGAAGGACAGCCTTGCCAAGGCAGATGCTTTATCCACACTGTCATGGTTTGCTGCAGATATTTTCACTTTTCTGGATAACTGTAAAGACAGAGGGTTGTTGAAACAAATGAATTACAAGGCTTTTGAGCAACCTGAGCTAAAACAAGGTTGATCTTTGTCCACAATTGCCCTCAAACGACTTTTGGATCTGATTTGCCTGCGCTGATTCTTAGTGATAGGGGAATATGAACTGAGGTTTAATATGTCATCACAGATGTCCTTGTTTTTGGAAGCAGACTCTGGGATCATCCTGACCTGCGGAATCAGGGAATTTGCCAGATTCGACCTTTAGAATGCTAAAAAAAAAAGGGTTTACATTCTATTTTAAAATACAATTCTAAATGCAAATTCTAAAATGTTACTCACAAATTGTAAATAATAATGAACATACCAAGTAAAAAAAAAAAAAATTGAAAGCAGTAATAGAGCTGATGAAGATCTCAGAAGGCAACACTGATTTAAAGACAAAATGGACAAGGGCGAAGCCTTAACCTCGTTGGCTATTTCCAGGACTTGCTGTGGGCTGTATTTGGACTGCCTCTCACAGCACTGAACTTCAAGACACCAGAAGGCTGTTAGGATTGTGTTTGCTCTGGGGCTGACAAATTCTGACCTCCTGTAGAACCAATGGAAAGAATAACCTTTGGGCCATTCATCCTGTCTGTCCAGCATAGGTGTTGCAATTACTTTTCCCAAATTACTCTATGTCAAACCAAAGTCTGGCAACCCCAGCAAGCAGGTGATCTGAACAGTTTACTTCTCTTTTTTTGAAAAAGATAAACACCAAAGAAGACCCTACCTTCTGACTTAGTGACCACAAAACATGTTTTGGACACAATGCATAAACCTTAATGATTCCTGACCCTCGATTTCTTGACATACGAAGTCAACAGCTCCTTGAATTCCCTTTCTATTATGTTATCTGCATCTATTTATTTAAAGGTCAGTGCCTGCCATTTTTTCCTGCCTTGCTTCCTGACACTATAATTTTAGTCCCAGCCACAACGCTTTGTTAATACTTCAATATATTTCAAATATTATCTCTCACCAGCTCCTCAAAATATCATGCCGGAGATCTGATGCTCTGTGCATGGCAAACGTTGCTTTGTGGAGCTTTTGATGTAATGTCAAGTCACGCTGTGGAGACATTACATTGGGGATCTTTGATATTACGCACCATGACAATGTCTCCTTCGTAGCCATCACAGCCACTGACTCAGGGCGTGCTGTTCGTACTGTCAGTGCTCCTGGAAACGCAATGTACCTGGGGTGTGTTAGAATCTGGTTGCGAAAAGACATATGGTGCCTGTAGTATAATCAGTAATCAACTGTGAATTTCTTAATCACTGCAAAGAAAATGATGCAATTTCATGAATTCTACCTGCACAACCCAGGAGAATATGTGCATAATTATCAATAATGACTCAGATCTGTGCGCAGGACCAGGGCTTATCCAGGAAAGCTGATCTTTTTCACCCAAATGCTGCAGGGTGAAATGTACTGCGGAAGGAAATGACAATTTCCTCAATTAAAAACCACAAGATTTGTCCTTATTTTTCCTTTTTCACTCCTTCATTACTATTGTAAAGATCAAGTTGCGTAAGATCCACTAACATGTTGCTCATTCATAGAGTCTTTGAGGCAGTGTGGTTGAAGCCAAGACTGCAACAGAAGTTGTCCTGTGTGATATTTTCATCTCTTCCCATAGCACTTTAAATTAGGAATTACTTATCACCAGGAAAAAGCAATTTATTTTTATAAATACGTGATTGAAATACCTTGCAATACACAGAGCTCTCCAACAAGTGGCACTATTAAGACTATTCAAGTTATGAGATTGATATGCAAATGAGATTTCAGAAAGGGATGTTGGGACATGTTTTGCAATATTGGATTCCATTTAAAATCTTTTAAATTTACATATGAAATATGATTGAAATAGATACTCATAATTCAGATATTCTGGAAAGTTTTGTGTTATCCATAAAGAAAACACTGAAAAGTGGGTCAAGTGCCATAAACTCAACCAGGCGGTCCTCTATAAAGGGATGAAGTCACGGCAGTGTGGAGAAGCCACCTAATTAAGACATTAGTAAAGGTAACGTGTAACCAGGAAATCTGTCTGTAGCGTTGAGCTAAACCCAGTTCTTGAATGTGTGGATGTAGCCTTTTCTCGAGGCTAGCATTGCAGCATTCACAGCAAGTTAGCCCTCAGGTATTCGTGGGATAAGTTCTAAATTGTACCTCTTCGCATTTATTCTTACCTGATTTTGTTGTCGTTGCTCGACAAATTGTGGATCATTTTGAGAGACCATACATGGCATCTCTTCAAATAATTCATATTTGTCTGGAATGTATGTTTGGCTATACTTCAAGAAAAATGGTCCAGAGAGAGTTACATATACAAAAATTGAGGTGTGGAGATAGTGGATTGCAGTGGAGACAGGATCAGACTGGATTTGTTGCTGGAATATAAGCAGTTTGGGAATGAATTGGGAAGCCAATCCATTAAAATGTAAAATATGTGATATAAAAATAGCATTTTTAAACAGTAGGTTTCTTTCGGTTAGTGTAATATTCCTTCTGTCTTTGAAAATCAACTCTGTCAGTTTTTCCCCAATTTTTACTGTTATATAGAGATATAACGACCATAATAAAACCACGAACTGGATGATATACAGGAATCTGAAGTCTGTCTTCCGTTATGAGTTGGTCACAAAATTATTAATAGTATTTGGGTACCAAAAGCTGCATAGAGGTGCTTGGTGAGTTTTCAAAAAGGCTATGTGCCCAATCCCTGCTTGGCTCTAGCTTCTTTCGCTCTGTGCTGATCTCCATCCTGCACAAGCGTGATCTGGTTCACACTGAAATCACTGCAAAATTTATCACAGGGTAAACAGAATAATAAAATCTAAAAAGGACATTTTCACTTTACGCTTCCTTTAAGCCAAATGGTAACATTCATTTTAAAATGTTGGCCGGTAAGATAAATGGCAATTATTGTGCCTTTCAGAAATGTGCGCTCTGGGCAGAGGTGTATACAGAGTGCTTTGTTGAATTTTCCATTTGGCCAGCTCTGACTATCTGGAGCTGTATCTCCTGTACGGTGTTGTAAATAACAGAATATGGGCACTGTGAATGCGGTGGCATAATGGGCAGGTAGCATGCTAACTAAAGCATCACAAACGCTGCGTGACTTATTTTGATCTCTCCGTCCTTCTCACTATAGTATTTTTCTCTCTCATGCCAATACAAAATTACTTTTGTGTCTCTAGGAAAAACGAGGCAACAAGGACACTCAGTCCTGCTAGTGTCTAAACACGTGACAAGTCCCCTTACACACTGTGGGACTTTTCACGCGCTTAACACTCTATGTGTCTGTAGAATGAGAACCTAAATGGCGCTTGTGAGCAAGGCTTTATATGAACATTACTTGGAAAGGGAAAGTGAAGTTTGTGAGTCAAATTCTCCAGTGGGGTGCTATTCTGCAGCCACGTGTAGCTAGGAAAAGTAGGGGTAAAATGCTCGTGAACTAGAATGCTTTTCACTTTACACAAGCGGACAACCGTGCAAAATGCAAGCCAGGGGAGAACTATGCTTTTGAAAAGTGACAAGATATTTCTCGTTCCATACAAGGAGTTGATTTTGTGTTGGCACGCAGTGCTTGCACCGTTTTCTGTAGTTTAGTAGACTTTGAAAATGAGGGTAGCCCAATGGAGCTGCTGCAATTTCAGGAGAAGGCATGAGTGAAGTAACTTCACAGAAATTGCTCCTTTCCAAAAGATATGGAAAACACTATACATCATCTGTCTGTAGTGAAAGGGGAAGACAGAGGATGAAAATGTACGATAAAAAGTGACACAAACACAGAAAAAATAAGGAACACGCACACGTTAATTACTGAACACGCTTTTGTTAGCAGTAGGTCACCATCATTCTTTATTGACATTTACTGCAAGTGCAATTTCTTTTTCAAGACCACTGACCCAGGAAAATGTAACCCTGTAGTTATCCAACGCCCTTTAATTAGAGATGTCTCCAGAGATAATCTCACTGCCGGCCCCTATTGCGAATCATTTATTTTCTAACTTTCCTTTTTATCGGCCGTCTCTCATCTTGATGTTTTTCTGCCCTAAGCCCGGCTGAATAACCCGGGCTGGCGGAACGCAGTTTATTCATTTACCGGTTCTCCCAATGGCACTTCGTGCCTGGTGACATTTGGGGTCCCGCTCAGAGGCGCTGGCTGCCGACAGCGGGACGCTTTTGCAGGAATCACGGCTCGCCGCTTGGCAAGAGGACCCGCGGCGCCAAGCCTCGGGGGCGGGAAGGGCCTCCAAAGCGGGCACCTCGCACCCGCGGAGCGGCGGCGGGGAACGCACCGGCCCTCCCGCGTCGGGAGCGCTCGACGGCGTTCTGGTTTTGTATTTTTTTTTAGTCTGGGGAGCACTTATCTATTCTTGCGATGTTCGGCAGGGCTGACTCACGACTGTTGGACGCTTGCGGTCGGCAATATAAGTGGGATGAGGTTTCTCCGGGGGCGGAGCGCAGAAAATAAGCACCAGCATCAACGCCCCGGCCCCGCCGGCGGTGCGGGGTGAGCGGCTGGGTATTTTTGACCCTGCCCATCGCGCTCTGCCCGCGGCCACCCCTGGGCGACGCGCCCTCGGCTCACCCTCCGCACGGCCAGGCCCACCGGCGGCGGGCCCCGGCTTTCCCCACGCCTGCCCCCGCCGCCACGCCGCGCCACGGCCAGCGCGGCGGGGAGGGGACGGGACGGGACGGGCCGCGCCGCGCCGCGCCGCCGGGATTCCTCGGGCCGCCGCCGCCATGGCGGCCGGCGGGCCCGGCCGGCGGACTACGGCTCCCAGAGACCCCTGCGGCCGCCGGCGCCAGCCCAAACGCGGGGTCCGGCGGCGGCAGCGGCGCGCACACGCGCGCACACACGCGCGCACACACGCACACCGAGGCGAACGGACACGCGCGCGCGCGCACACCGAAGCGCGGGAGGGAGGGAGGGAGCCCCCTCCCGCCCTTGCGCATGCGCCGGGCGCTCCCGGCCGGAGGGGCGGGGCGGGGCGGGGCGGGTGGCATGTCAGCGGCGCCGCTATTCGCGGAGCGGCCGTACGCCGCTTTCTGTGCGTAAGGGCCGGGGCAGGCGAGGGAGCGGGCGCTGCGCCGTTGGCGTAGCGTTATTGTGAATGGAGCGGGCGGCGGGGCGGGGAGGATGATGTCAGCCTGCGAATGTCAACAATGTAGCGATTGAGGGGCGGGGGCGGCGCTGGGCCGGGGCGCGCGAGGCGGCGGCGGGCGCGGGCGGGCGGGCGGCAGAGCCGGGCAGCAGCGGCCGCGGCAGCAGCGCAGGGGCCGCCTTCCCTCCTCCGCCTCCGCCGGGCTGCCACCGCCGCCGGCCCCGGGCGCCGCTCCGGCAGCGACACAGCCGCCGCGGTGCCGCTCCCCCCTCCCGCCTCCCTCCCTCCCTCTCTCCCTCCCTCCCTCCCTCCGCTGCGGCTTTCTCTCCTCCTCCGGCCCCCCTGCCAGCCCCCTCCCTCCCTCCCTCCCTTCCCCCTTTATTTTTCTCCGCAAGACTTTGGCTCTGGAAGCAGCTGGTTCAAAGCAATCGCCATGTGATGAGCGTCTGGGTCGGGTTTTTTTTTTTTCCTTTGGGGGGGGGGAGGTGCAGGTTTCTGACCGCAGAGAAATATTAATAAGAATTTCCGAAACAACAGCAGCAGCAACAACAAGAGCAACACCCCCCCCCCCCTCCCCAAACCTCCTCAGCCGTAACAGCCTCCCCCCCACCCCGGCCCCGGGCCCGCTCCACCCCGCCCCACGGCCTTCCCCCCCCCCCCCCCCCCCCGCCCCAGGCTGCAGCGAGAGGGGCGACCCCCGAAAGTTGCGCGGAGGCGAGGTGAGTGCGCCTGTTCCGCGGCTCGGCAGCCTGCCGGGGACGCGGGGGGGGAGGGCGAAGTTTGGGGGGGGAGGCTGGACGGGATGGGGGGCGGGGGGGGGGGGGCAGCGTGGTTTTTCCCCTCCTCCTCCTCCCCGAGCAGCTGTTGCGCGGGGTTTGGCGGGGGGCTGCCCCCCCCCCCCCCCCCCCCCCCCGCCCCCGGAGCGGCCGCGGGCTTTGCAGGAGCGCTTATTGCTTATTCCGTAAAGTGGGAAACACGCGCGTTGCGTAACGGGGAGCGCGCGGCGGGCGCCGAAGTCTGCGTCGTCTTGTCCGTGTACGCGTCCGTCCGCGCTCCCCCGCGCACCGCACGGCACCGCGCTCCGCAGCCCCGGGAGCCCCCGGGGCAGCCCCCCGGGGCAGCCCCCTCCGCCAAAGCGCCGGCCGTCCCGCCGCCTTCCCCCGGCCCCGCCGCCGCGGCCACCTGCAGCCGCTCGGGGCAAGCGGGCACCGCGCCGCGGGGCCAGGCGTGCACGTCCCCCCCCCCCCATACACCTCCCCCCCCCCCCCCAAGGCCCCCCCCCACGTTTTTAGAGGTTTGGAGAGAAAGAGAGCGAGAGATGTGAACTCCGATAACAGTTTCTTGGATCGTTAAAACGCAGCGTGTAGGCAAGGCAGCGCGCCGCGGAGACGCTGGCTGTCATGAAAGACGCTAAGTGTGAAATCATGCCTCTCCTTTTGTGGAGCAGGCTATTTTTGTAATGCAGCGGGTGTCTTGCTTCAAGCGCTTCAGTTATCGTGAGATCATTGTGCCCTTGTTGCTGCAGCCCCGGCAGCGCCGGAGCGAAGCGCGTTTTTCATTCTTTAATAATAAACGTGAGGCAGGGATGACATCTTATTAGAAAGACTCTTCAGGATGTTGGAAAGGTTGGGAAAACACGGTGTTGCTGTTCGCTCTAGTTGAAGCCGTGTCAGTGTTGTCGCGATGAAAGCCCGTTTTCGAAGACTTTGGAACTGTCGCTGAACTTGTGCGTGTTTTAATTTGGTGTTCTGGGGCTCGAGCTAGAATCAGGCTGGGAATTGTCCGAGATTCTGCTGTAGATGGTGGAATGCCCTGCAGTTTGAAGAGGGTGGTGGTGCTTGGGTAAATTGACTTCTTCAGGTATGTAAATACTGAAATCTGAGATAATTGCGTTTGGTGAGATGGCTAGAATAAAACGATAAGGCTGTGTGTTAAGCTGTTGTAGCAACAGCCTGAAACTGGTGGCTTAGGAGTCTTTACATCTGACAGAAATAAAATTCCACTTCAGATGTGGGCTTGTCCTTTTAAAAGCCTGTGTTGCCTTTTGTATCCACCCGCCTGCCCCCTCTTCTGTCACTGGGATTTGGGTACTTGGGCAGCAAAATGGATCGGCGGTGTAACTTCCCTGCGGTGTATTGAACCTGTGCTTTCAGCATCATTTTTCACATTTGACTTTCCAGCTTCTAAGGCTGTGCTGAAGGTGCTCGGCAAGAAATGGAAGGAAGCCGTGACAAATTGGAAAAGTAAAGGATTGAAAAATCAGGATCATAGGTCTAGTTTTCCTGTTACAGTGTAACACTGGACGAGCCATTCAAACAGATGTACGGCAGTACACTGAGCTGTCAAGTGGGCGAGAAAGGTGATTTTGCAGATAGGGTGGTTGCCGAGATGTTTAGAGGTCTTTTGCAGAAATGCTCCACAGACGCAGAGTGTGCATTTCTGGGCAATGCTGGGCAACCCCGCTGTGTAATTTGTGCTTAAACAACTAAATTTTTTGAAAACTTTTACAATTGTGAGGATTGGATGGGAAAGGTGCACGCAAAAGGTGCACAACTGATATATGTGCTGACAGATCCCAACTGGTTAATCATCAGCAATTGTTTACGCCCAGATATCTCACAAGGGGAAGCAGTGCTAGGACAGGTATTCCTAGTCCTTTTCTGACCTGGAGGTACATCTCGAACATGTGTTGGTATTAATGTCATGCACACTGGCAGGATGCACCACTGGCGTAGGTGGGACACCCTCCTCTCCCTCCCTCTTTGCTTTCTGTCGTTCATTTTGCAGCAAGAAAACATTGGCTGTTCGCTCTTCTGTGCTGGGTGTGAAGGAAAGTTAGAGAGAGCACCTGAGTTGCTAGCTGAGAATAACAGTCCAAATCCCAATAAACAGGCACTGATGTGGTGCTGCTAATATGAGGAGATCCTGGTAAATCTTTGACATTGCAGAAGGCCTCAGAGACTCATTGAAACTAATGAGTTTAATAAAATCCCCGTACTGTATAGCAATCTTGCCTATCTCTTTCTGTGTGTGCGTAATTAATGACAAAGAGAGCTGAAAGTGAAAACCCTGTATAGATGACGTGCAGCGTGGAATATGTGACAGAAGTTGCTTGCCTTTGCTTATTTTAAAACTTTCATTGCTCGATTTTCTGTCTGAAGTGCAATAGCTATTTTTCTTAACGAGGCTGCAGTGTGATTGCCAATTAGTTATTTTCTTTAAGGCTTTCTCTAAAAATATCACCATCCAGGAAAAAAAAAATTAGTGATCACTTTTTTGTTCGTTTGTTGTAAAAACCCAAGGAGAATAAAGAGAGTTGTTTTTTTCATTGTGTGCCTGTGATACTCTTTTTGCTTAGGAACTTACATACGCACAGATAAAGAGGAGACCTCTGAGAGTGTAGCTAAGAGATGTTTATGGCACTAAGCTGAAAAATGAGATGTGTAACATTAATATATGCGAAGTAATCATTTCAGTAGTAATGACATTTTTATGTAATAAACTGTTGGTGTAAATAGAATAGCATTTATTGTGTGGTGTGAACAGAGTCTCTTGTGATTTTAATTTAGGTAGTATGAACATGGTTTATATATTCAAATCAAAATGTACGTGCCTTTTTACTCGAAGGAATGCTCTCTGAATGGCTTCTCAGTTTACAAGTTGCACGAAGATACCTATAGTGTTTAGCAGATCTGACTTACGTTTGAAGGCATGCATGCTTCCGTCTTTCACCTCTGGGTTTAAATTTCCAGCTTGGCTCATTTTGGGTGCAGTGGTCGTGTATTAGTGGTTTCTGGGTTGAACTATGTTAGGGGAAATACACCAGTCATTCCATTAATGTGTTGAAGAAAATTCGGATTTAAACTTAAAGCTTTCTCTAAGTCCGAGTTAATCCTGCTGCTTTCAGTGTTCCTTCTGACAACAAATGCTTTAAGAGAATGTGAAAGAGAGTCTTTCTGATACTGCAGTTCTTTAGTGATATTTGAGGAGGTGCCTAAATGATTGTATTGTAGTAGCTGAGTGGACAGTAGATTTCTACCCCCGGTAACTCCCTAAGGTTTTCCAGAGTAGTGCTCAAAATGCTTATTTGGCTTTTTGACCAAATAATGGTCATCATTCCTTTAAATTCAGCCAAAAGACATTAACCTTGGCAGCTGCCTGAATGTTACGCATTCATTTGAAGCTTGCATCAAGAAGATGTAAGACGTATGAATATAGCCAGCTGAGTTGCAGTGTGTTAGTTTTGCTTTTTAGTTAGGCAGAAACATCTTCATAGTGGATGGAGAAGAGCACTACTTACTGTGCCACCCTTGGACTATGAATTACAATTTTAAAGCAGGCAAGCAGTGGAAGGCATACAAGTGCCTTTGTGGCCAGTGATGGACTCGAAGCTCCTGAGTTACTAGAACTAATGGTATTGATCAAAGAGCAACCACATGTTCAGAACAGGTAAATAAAAAGGAACAAGGGAATAAGTTCGGAAAAACCTTTATGCTAAAAGTTACATGTACGGCAGAACTTCGATCCGTCGAAAATTGGGCTCAGAAGACTCCTCTGCCTGACTGTATTGATCTTTATGCAGAAAGAGCCACAGCAGCAACCCGAAGAACACCAGCTGCGCTGCTCTGGCATCTCAGCAGATCGATAGACGTGTCCCCTTTTGGCTTGAAATAGGTTGCCTGCAAAAAGCTCCTAATGTGGTGGGGGCTGAACTGCAGCTCCTGCATGGGTGAGGGGGCTGCCAGGTGTGCAGCCCCTCCGTGCATAACCCCTCATACCTCCCTGATCTCCTCTGCCTCTGCTCCCCCTTTGCTGTTTACACCTGCTTGGTGCAAACCTGCCCTCAGAGCAGGCTGGGCACTTTAGATTCGGTGCATCAAAGGAAGAAGAGGAGGAGGTGGTGGTGGCTGCAGGGGCAAGAGGCACCGGGACCCAAGGTACGCTCTTTTCTTCTCATTTTTAGTGTGAAAGGTGACCTAAAAGGGTCAGATCCTCCCGGATTTATTCCCAAGACCTATAATTTGCATACAGCTTGACCAATAACTTTCTCTGCTATTGTATCAGTGGAACAGATGCTTGAAAAGCTGTTAGGAATGAAAAACCTGGGAATTTCCAGTTTACCCCTAGTAGGCGTTGGAATGGAAGCTGGAAGCGTGTATTTTTTGCTGCTGAGCTTTGAAAACACTCAGCCGGGCTGTGATGGGTAGATGGGTTTTGGTGCAGAGGTTCAGAAGGAGTCTCCTCGCTAAGAAAAACAGGAACTGTTTACTGCATGTCACCGTGCTGTGGAGCAGCAATTTTGTTTTTTAAAAAGAGGAAAAGCAGTTATGTCTGTTTCAATAAACAAAATGACCCTTGAGACTTAATCATACCTACTTACTATAGCTGACATCCACTGAGGGTGGGTTGGTGTGGTTTGGTTTTTTTTTTTTTTTCTTTATTAGTGATCGCTTTAAAATTTAAGCCTGAACTAGGAAAACAGGAACCGTAGGTGTGGAGGTGTTCCTTTTCCCCAATTTGCATGCAGCCTGTTTTTTATTTAGGGGGTAGGTGTGTTCGGTGTATGTGAGAGCAATTGAACGTGTCAGCAGTTTCCTACAAGCTGCGCTTGCTGACTCACGTGTCTGGTGCAGCTTGGAGCTACCCTCACTATAAACTATCCACAATAGGAGGCGCAGGCAGAGAGACCGTCAGTGCTGAGCCGTTGTTCAAAGGTTATTTTCGGTTCTCCGGTCACTGCTTTGCTGTGGTTTTCTTCCCCAGTAATATCAAAATACGCTGTCATTTTGCCAGGCTGCTCTTCTGCTAGGTGCACCATGTGAAGTAGAAATTCATTGCACCGCTGCGGAGGTTGTGCTCCAAGCGCATCTACATGCTGCGGATGTTCAGCAGGACTAAACCTCTGGGGTTTAGTTTCTTTCTTTTTCTGTGAATGGGATGTTACCAAAAAAAAAAAAATCCCCCCGAGCATTGTTCCCAATTTGGATATGGCAAGTCCAGCCTATGAATTGTATTTTCTTGTATTTTCCTTTGCCAATCGCAAGCTGTACAGTCTCCTACCCTCCACCCCTTTTTATGGCAGAAATCTTCTTTAAAGCCAGTAAGGAATCCTGATTAAACTTTAAAAACCTGGGTTTAGCTGCCTGTAATTTTCAGAATTTTGCTATTTCTTAGTCTGGTTTTTATCTCCTGTGTGGCAATAATGCTGGCCGTTAGCGTGAAAGGATTCCTTCATTTGCATGAAGATGAAAACTTACGCTCTTGTACAACTGCTTCTTTATTTACAGACTCTGTTCTGATTACTCATAAGGATCCTAAAACGATAGCTTCTGCTGACTGATGATTTTTAACTGATCTTCCTGTGGTTTTTTTTCTTTCCTCCTTTCTTTTTTCCCTTCTTAGTCGATCACAAAAGCCTTTACAGAAGCAGAGTGAATTATCCATCTGCAGTTCTGGATTTACTGTCATGGAGTTTAGATTCATAGTGGTCTTTTGTGTATTTTTCTTCTTTGTGGAATGGGGCAAAAAATAAGCGAACTCTAAAAGTGTGATAAACAAAATCAGCTGGTATAAAACAGGCTTTAATAACAACAAGGTGAGTTCTTGTCACTTGTTTTGGTTTTAGTCAACTACTTCGACCAGTAATGAATAGAAAACCACATTGAGAGCTTTTTAACACATGAAGAAAATGGGTGTTCTTGGTTTCCGCCAATACAAATGACTCATCAGTATCAGTAGGGTTTCTACTTCTAATAATAAAACTGTGGAAGACCTTTAAAATGTGTGGTTTTGGCCCCTACTGTTAGTGAAAGGTTGGAAAAAATTAGTTTGAGCTTTTTCTTTTTTAAAAAAAAAAAATTATGGAAGCTTTAGCGATTTGCTGTGCAACAGTAAAAGATCTCATACCCTCCAAAAAAACCCCTAATCGTACCACTGCTTGCGGTGCTAAAATCTTCCCCTCTCCTGTCTCCTCAGTGTTTCCCGTTTCACCGCAGTGAGTATTGCCGACGCTTAGCCTCGATGTCAGAGATGCACATCTGGAAAATATAATCTATTTATGTCGAGTGGGGGAAGACTTGGCACACTACCTCGTCTTGCCGAGCTGCTGTTCTCCACCTCTCTTCCACTCCGGTAAAGAGAGGACAGTAAGATTGCTGAGTGACCTGTATTGCTGTTTGAGCTGGGGGCAGAGGATCTGGAGAGGAAAGCAAACAGAAAACAGGAGTTGAAGAATAAACGACAACTGCAGGATGTGTCTGTCATTACCTAGGAGGAAACATCTTCCAGTACTGAAAGTGATACTGAAAAAAGGGCAAATCGGAAAGTGATCTATTAAATTCTTCTCTCTCTCTCTCTTTTTTTTTTTCTTTTAAGTAATAGTTTTCAAATGTGCTGGCATTCTTTTAGCCGTTTACCTATGAGGCTGAAATCTTTTTGTAAAGACTCTGCCCCGTGTTCGTTGCAACGAAGCAACCCCTAGCGCATACTGTGTTTTGTTTGAAACCGTACCTTGTAGAATGTGAGGTTGTTTTGTTTTCATATAAGCAGAGCATGCCCTCCATGCTGTTATAGTATATGAAATTTTAATTCTTTTATGCAAGATATTCTACTTTTAATGGTAGTCCAATCAGTGTTTCCTGATCTGCTGCATTAATATATAGTGTTGCTGTCTGCTTTCAAGCTACCTGTGTTGTTACAAGATTTAAAGACTATAAATGAGGCACAGCTAGTCTTTTTCTTCCCCGTTAGAGTGAAATTTCCAAAATTTCCAACATTTATGAAACCTCCGAGGTTACTTTCTCTGTTGTGGCAGAGGGGACACAGAGGGACTTGTGTCCGTACTAGTAAGTTATTCCTTAAAAAGGATGTGATGGTTCTTTGTCTCTTATTATTCCATTTTAAAAGCAGGGTGTGCTTTTTACAAAATCCATTCTGGGCCACATCCTCAGTAAATCTAGACCTATCCCAGCTCCCTCAATGTCAGAGGGCATCTTTTACCACTAAATATTTAAATATATTTGTCGTTAATTTGGAGCGTGCTGAAATCCTTGGGTGTGTTTGTTAGTTTCTTATATAACCAGGCTGTGATGGAGAATCTCTGTCTTGTAGCTTCTTACTGGGAGATGAGCACTAAAAATAGAGGCACAGAAGCCTGTGGAGATGTAACTTTGAAACATGTGAAAATCCAGTTGTTTGTTACATGGCAACAATAAGAGAGATTTTACTATTTTCAGAGTGGTATAGTAGAATTGGCCAACATCTAGCTTAAGGGATTTATTTATGGACAGTTCTTACTGAAGTTCACAGAAGAATAATGGGTAAGGACTGCAAAATATGGTGTCAGTGGTTATTCAGAGTTCAAGAGGACATAGGCTCAGCGATCCGATTTCAGCTTGTCTTTAGAAAATCTTGCCATCAGAAGTGTCATGAGGGTTGGGTCATGACTAATGAATAACGCATCTAAATCTCATCCATGTTCTGAGCTCTGCTGACTCGGAAATGGGACTTGTGTCCAAAATCGCCGAGGGCTGGACCTGTGAAGGGCAACAGACACTCGCTACTGAATTTTGAGACTGTGATTCTGCTCTGCATCATGTCCTCTCCTTTTCTTGTGCTTGCCCTAGCACCTGTCTCATCCCACAGTGGGCCAGCCCTGAGAGCTAAATTGGCAGAATTCATTGTATGTGTAGGGTTAGTTTTCTGCTGGTTGTGTTTACTGCAGGGTCTGGCAAGGATCTAGGTAAGGGATCAAATTAAACCAAAATCTGTTAAAAGACCTAGAGCTGACCATGGGACACCTGGCCTGCAAAATGCAGTGACCATCACAGCATCGTGCCCCATCTCCTGAAGGTCACTCTTGTCTTGCTTTTGCAATGTGGTGGTACTGCAGAAAACCATCAACAGCCTGTGCCCAGCCTAACCTGTAACTTGGCAGTAAGAGCTTGCTGCTAGGGCATGAGAGGTTTGGGCCGTTTAATTTTGGCTTGTGTTTGCAACAGACAATTGAAAGAAACGTTAGAGGAAAACAGAACTCAATCAAGCAAGTCTTCTACGGTATCAAAATGCAAAAGTACTAGCTTTTGCAAATACTCAAATAACTGTTGTTATTCCCACATGATTCTGGTTGCTCCTGGCCTGATGTGACCTGGTAATGTCACCTATCTCCCAGCGGTGATGAGCTCTAGTGAATTTAGATTTTAAACCTAAGTTATAGCTGAGGAGATGAGCAGACCTGGCGTCTGTGGAGAGTTTTGAACCAGGTGGCTGCAGTCATAGACCCTCAGAGGTTTGCAACCTTTTATCATTCTGGGTATGATGGCAACCGTGTGCACTTAGAGATGTTGAGTAGCGGGTTCAGCAGATAATCAGAGTGGCTTGAATTTGCTCAGGTGAAGGAGGGAGACTAACCTCATCCTTCATAACGAGAGGCTGAAGTTAGGAGCTGGTAGCCTCTTGTGCTGCTGGGTGAAGACAGGAGGTCTTGCTTGGCCGTGCACTTGTTGGACTTCGCTGAGCCGATTCAGCTTTCCAGCCTAGCACACGTCAATTTACCATTTTCTTAGCACTGGCTAATTTTCTAGACAATTTGAAGAGTAAGACCACAGGTCCAAAGAGCAGCAGAGCTAAAGCAGGGAAGGCAGCGGGGAGCAGTGGGGGCACAGGGCCTTTGCCGAGTGGCAAACCCAGATCACCGCGAGCCGTCGCGCCTAGCTTCACCCGGTGTGGCTGCCGGAGCCCGTCGGCTGTTGTTCTGTTGTTTGGGAGGGGGACGGCACCGCCGCTGTTCTCCTGTGTTCCTGAGCACCACCAGTGGTGATCTTATGCAAAGCTGAATGCTGGCCACACACATTAAGGAAAATTTTGGCCAGAATTTGACTAGCAAAAATCAAAGAGTCTGCAGACTTTTGGTTAGGTCCTGCACTTGAGCTGAGAAACCGAAATTCTGCTTTGGGTCAAGTTCAGGTATCTGTTATGCCTGGGGTGCTTCTGTGTGTTGAACCTGTGACCTGCCAAATGCTTCTGACTCTACTCAGCGACTGAACCTCACTTGCGATCCCTTCATTTATTCCTGTAGCTGTTACTAAATGTGTACTGAGGGGCAGTGTGGTGCAGAATTCTTTTTACAGAAATCCAAATTAATCGATGGTGTGAAGTAGTCGTGAGGCATGTCGGTGAGCTAACCCCAATGTAAAATCATGGTAAATTACAAAATTGTTGCGTAGTTTGTCGTAGCTGGAAGTTCACGGGCAGTGCAAAGGTAAGAACTCTGGAAGGAAACTTTTTGTTTGTCTTTTTCCCCTTCTTGTTCCTCTTCATTTGTCTTATTATTAGACTAAAAGTAGAGTCAGTGATTCATTCAGTAATCTGTTTCTTGGACAGTTAGTCATCTGCCAATTTGCATTAACTTTCCACTTTGTTCAGAAAGTGAGTAATGCTTTATGCGCTAACCACCAAATTCCAAGCTTAAAAAGCTGTGAGCATCATTCAAATCGTCTCCAAACTTTCTCTTCAAAATTTTTACCATTCTGTAAGATCAAGGCAAGTAAGGTCTGGCATGCAGTATGGTACAGCTACAGTCTAGTTGTTTTGTCTAGCCCCAGTTACTAAAGCAAAACACAAGGTTGCAAATCTAATGCACAAGTTCTGTTGTACAGCTACCAGGGTATTACTTAATCAGTGTAATGCTTCTTGTTTTTCTTCGCAACTCCTACTGTCAACAGATAAATATTGCCTCCTTATTTCCCTTCCTCCCTCCCTCCCTCCCCAGACTGCCATGACTTTGTTAACTTATATTGTTCCCTGCCTCAACAAATTGTGATGCTATCAGGACTAATTTAGTGAAAATAGCTTGCAAGGAAAGCTGGAATTGGTGTTAGCTGCCTGCTGCAAATATTTCTGGTGCTTTTCATGATTCTTTTTGGTGGGGAAAAAAAATGATTGTGCTGCTGAAGTGTTATCTATATAGAACTGGAAGCTATAAAGCCTTCCTATAGTGATCAGGTAGATACTTTGATCTCAAGGTGATGCCAGTCATTTCTGAAGATGAACGCAGTACTTGTTTGAATCACTTGAGAATTTTTTAACTACTTTTTTTCTTTCTTATGGAAACTGGAGTAGCATAAAGAGTAACAAGGTCAGTAATGTCACGGGAGAACTTTATAGGACCGAAGTCTTTACAGTCTGCTCTAAAATAACATGAAAGGGCTGACTACCGTGCTCAGCAGCAAAGGAATTCAAAGCACAGGAGAGACTTGAGTGCTGCGGGGAGGGTGTGCGTGCGCGGGGGGTAGGGTGAGGTGGGGGTGGTAAACATGGGTACCAAAAGTGGTTCACTTGGCCCAACACTTCACTTGTTCCTTCCACAGGCACCTCTCATCCTGCCCCGCAACTTCAGTCCATTTCTTGCAGCAAAGTCGTCGTCTCTGTGTGTAATTATCCCGTGGTGCAGATGGTTTTAGGGTGTCCCCGGTGCCACAGTTCTGTAAACGGGCAATGCAAATGCTGGTGGATAGGAAGGGATAGCTTTTGGTTGTAGGGTGTGTAGGCAAGCCGTGGCCTCCTTGTGCCGCAGCGTAATGGGGTCAAAGCGGAAGTCCGTTGTGCTCTGCTGTTGTCAGAATAAGAAAAAAATGGTTTGGTCTTGAGGAAAAGGCAGGGGAAAATCCATTTCCGCATTCCTAGAATCCAGTTCCAGTCCATGTAAATACCCAAAATGGCCTGGTAGCCATGTTCCAGTGTAAATAATTATGGCTTCTGAAAGTTTTTTCCTTGCAGTCTGACTTTGCGCACCAGCGAGTTTGTCCAAAGCTTAACCAAACTATTCAAACAGCCATACTGGGGTTGCTTATTTGAACACCAGCCTTTGAGATTTGCCCATCCTGATTACCTGCAGATTTTCCAACATCAGCAGTGTTAGTTACCGCACTTGCCTCTTTAGAACGATTGCAACTATCATATTTGAAAAATTTTCTGGTTTGGTCTTAGTTTCAGCTGTTGAGCTTTACTTTTCAGGATTGATGCTGAACTGGAATTTGAAAATTTCTTGGGTATGTCTGCTTCTCTGTCGGCTCAAGTGTGAGTGGACCTTTCACCTGCTTTTGGTTGAAAGGCATCCAGGAGCCAACCTGCTCCCTGTCCGATTTAAAAAAAAAAATTAAACGACATAGGATTGCATATGGAGGGACCCAAGAGCTGTACCAGAATAGCCCAAGAAACTCTCTCTGTAAGATTAGCGTATTATGAAGTTGCTCCTTTGTTTTCCAAAGTCAAAATTTCCACCTTCTTAGGAGGCATTGAACCAACAGAGGTGGCTCTGCTGCCCACTGCAGCCCCGTGCGGTCGGTAGTGCAAGCAACCGTGCCTGTGGGTCTCCTGCACTCAACGGAGAGGGAGCTGCCGATGCGTGCCCGGTTGGCGGAGCCGTTGGCTGCCAAACCCCTTCCACTCTCCCCCGCCCCACACAGGATGTCTGTGCCCACACCAGGATTGCTTTGGGGTTTCTGATTTAAACCTTCAGAGCATTACAAAGAAGCTTGCCTCCTTGCCAGTTTGGGGTGGGGGGAGAGAAGAGCAAGGGCTGAGGTTGGTGGTGCAGCTATCGGTTGGATTTGGTGCGCTCCAAGGAAAGGCTGATTCACCACTTGAAGTTGGTTTGGGGTTTGTTTTTTATGTTAAGGAAGTAACCCGCCCAAAGGTGAGAAATGATGCCATTTTGTTGGATTATGAGTAAACCAAAGCTGCGAGGAATGCCATTGCTTCCAGCCTTTTGCTCCTGACGTCCGGCGGTCAGTGCCGGGCGACAGACCTTGAGCACTGAACGGAACGCTGGAGGAGACGGGCACCTGCCTTTCACAGGGGTGTGCAGCGTTTGTGGGATTGCCTACTTAAAGTGCCAGGTTTGGCACTTTGGGTTTCAGGTTGCCTGGATGGGGCAGAGGAGGCTGCAGGATTTACAGCTGTATGTGGTCTAACACCTGGCACAGCTGCTTTCTTTGGCTGGTCAAGAGGCTGCGGGGTGAAGGAGAGATGACCGCGCGCCCGAGACCTTGTAGTTGTTGAAACCCAGATAAGGGCAGTGTTGACTGGTGCAAAGCTAAAATCATATTCAGGGCGTTTTTATCTGAGGAATTTTTTTTTTCTCCATTTTTTTCTTTTTTTTTTTTTTTTTTTTTTTTTTTTTCCCTGCCTACCTTTCATTTGTTTCCTGACTGTAAAGTTTAGGACGTTCCCATGAAGACGGGCACACCGGTGTCATCCTCCTGTGCAGAGAGGTGCCTGAGGAGGTGCAGCCGGGCAAGGGTTCTCCCAGGTATTTATAGAGGGGTGTCTCCCGCCCTGACTCACTCTGCAGGTGCGCTGCTCAGTCGGTTAAAGAAACCGCGAGTTGCAATGATAGCCGGGCTGCAACAGTTTACAAATAGCTTTTCAGTGTTTGTTTTTATTTTTAACTCCTTCCCCACCCACAGGCCCCTCCCCTGGCGTATTGGCGAGGCTGAAATGGCTCAAGGAGGGAAAATCGTCGTTGCAGAATATGCAAAGCGCCCCAAGAGTTTCCAGAGGACCCTCGGAAAGCGAGTTGCTTTCCAAATGGCAGGGATCCCACACCCTTCCTTCCCCGAGCCTCACTTGTTCCCTTCTGCTCCTTTCCTATGTGGGGTTTACAGGGCTAAAACTTCTTTTTCTGTGGCTGCTGTGTTTGGGGTTTTTTTTGGGGGGTGGGGTGGGGAGGGACTGCATGTGTTTGTTGTTTTTTTCTTGGGTTTTTTTTTTTTTTTTAAGGGCTGACAACTGATGAAAAGATACCGATAGCGATGTATTTGGAGCTGGTGGAGGCAGGGTGCCCTTCTGGCACCTGTGAGGAGAGCCCCTGGGCCAGGTCCTGCTGCCCAGGCACTGGCTCCCAGTGACCCCAGCAGCGCAGTCCCTGCGGCTGGGCACCTTCTCTCAGGCACTTGGCGTGTGCCCTTTTTGCCCTAATTTTAGCTTATCGCAGAGAAGTGATCTCAACCATACGGCCACATCTGAGCCCGAGAGGAAATTTAGACATTTCTCTGTCTCTTTTTTTTTTTTTTTTTTTGTTTTTTTTTGTTGTTGTTGTTAATTTTCCTAACCCGTGTTCAATATCGTATGGAAAATTCTGGTCAAAAGGGTGAAATTTCTTTGCTGGGTGTTTAATCTCCAAACCACAGCTCCCAATACCCAGGACGCACTAGTGGTAATGCCCTGCTTACAGCCTTTTTCCAGCACTGTGTAGGTGTGGGTAGGTGTGCATGGGGGGGGACAAAGGGAAAGGGCATGAATGGGATGGAGGGGTCTCTCTTGCCCCTTGGGCTGCTTTCTTGGTTTGTCTTTTAAATTAAAAAAAGAGAAAAGAAAGAAAGTCCGACTGCCTGCAAAGTAGGTTAATCATCGCAGACAGACTCAGCGCTGGTACTCCACGTACGTTTTTTCACACGTGTGCCAATGGCTGCATGCGTACTTTGCGGCTGGCGCAGCGTAGCTGGAAAGTATGTGGGAGCGCGTCTGCTTCCTCTGAGGCTGCTACAGGTGGTCAGAGGAGGGTGGGGGGCGGAGGAGGAGATGCTTGGGGCGAGGTACAACACCCACTTCCTTTGGCGTGCGTTGTCGTGCACTCAAACCCGCTGCCTCGCCGACAGCCAGGCGGCTGCAGGTCGCGCCTGCGGTACTTTGTCTTTGCTCTTACTGATTTGCTGTTGTAGGTTTATGACTAAGGTTGTGGTTTAATATGCCCTTTTTAGGTATGTGAAGTGTTTAAAATTATCTAGTGTTGCATGTCTTCTTTTTTATTTTTCTTTTTTTTTCTTTTTTCTTTTTTTTTTTTTGGTCATGGCCTTTTCTACCTTTAGAAGTTTCCACAACTTTTAGAAGGCAAGAAGCGTAACTTTATTATAAAAGAAGAAAAAGTCTTCCCTCATTGTTACTTGTCAGCTACGAGTATGCATTTTTTTGCCTTTCAAAGATCGTTTTTTGAGATTAAATAATTTCATAGCCTTTAAGGTTTAAATATCTAATGCAGACCATTGGTGAGCCTTTAACTAAAAAGCAAGTTTTAAACTTTTTTTTTTTATACCTGGAATTTGCGAGGAGACTCCCTCTCTTTAGACAAGACGCCTTTCTTTGGCAGCCGTACCCCAAGAAATTTGGTGTTAACATTTGCAAGTACAGATTCGTTTCCTTGTAATTTTCAACTCTTCACTTGAGGGCCTGTAATTTTCCTTAACTGTTCAGGTGCTGCTTAATGCCTTGGATATTTGTTGAGTGTATTGCATGTGTGCTCATATTCCCTTATGTTTCAGATGAAATGCTATAACCTAGCAAGCTACGCTGCCATCATGCTAATGGTGAAGATAAAATTGCATGTGCTGGCTTGGGGAGGAGGTGGGAATGGAAGGGAGTGGACCTGTACTTACACGTACATCTGATTGATGGGACACCCTGCTTTCTTAGCAGATTGTGCAGCTTTAGTGCCTACTGATTACAGTTTTTTTCAGTTCATGTCCTGTTCTGCCATAGAGCAGGGTAGAATTTACCTACTGTTCTTCTTACTAAAGAAAAGGGTGTTTTCTCCATGGAGGTACCTGGAATATCTGGCATCACCTTGTGGTTGACACGAGCTCCAAATGCTCTGCTCCAGGGGAGCTCAAGTGAGTTGAGCTGTCAAACGTAGCTATTAGGTATCAAGTAAAGGTGTAGGGAAGTCGTTCTGATGTTTGTGCCACCTCCTATCTTGTTGCTAATTGAGACTGCAACAAAAGAACCCAACAGACCCAACCCAGTAGTTCTAGACTGTATCTTTTGACATTTTTGAAAACGTTGATACGTGACCATTGTGGAAGTGTTAAGGCTTGATACATGTTTTGAAAAGGAGTAACTGCAGGGAAATCTAATGCCCCACAAAGATGTAGTGGGCTATATGAATCATTAGCAAAGTCATACAGAATTAAATTGGTTTAATTTGGGAAAAGATGCTGAAAGTCTCATAGCACTTTGGCTCAAGTTCATCTCCTGCAGAAAGACTGTGCCTAGCTGTTATTTCTTGTGTATTATTTGCTTTGGACTTGAGGTGGCCCGTGTTTGTAACCCTGCAGTCCACTTGCCAAAATCCTCTTATAGATCAGGTCTCCTGGGTGTCCCTCCTTGAGCGCTGCAGGAGCTCTGGGAGCAGCTCAAGTAGAAGGTGCCAGTCCTTCTCCAGAGGATTTGCTGCTCAGTGCTGCCTTGGGGCTGCCTTGCTGGTGGTCCTCGGGGCTCAGCAGCTCCTGTGGACTTCACCCATCTCAGTGATGGCTGGTCCCTGCACCAGCAGAACCCTCGCACCTCTCGGGTGATGCGGTCTATGGGAATGGCCCCTGAATTGCTCAGGAGGCAAAGGCTGGCCACCCTGATTTAGGGGCTGTTTGCAAAAAGGAACAAGACAAGGGAGGTTGAGTTGAAATGGAATAGCCATAAATGTTGTGTGCAGCTGCCAGGCTGGAATCGCTGGATTAGAAAATGAGAGAGAAGGTGGTGCAAAGCCAAGAAGCAGCTGAGAAAAGAATCAGAAATTACACAAAGTAAAAAATGAGAAAACAGTCAAAGGCCTGTCCTCTGTCACGTTGGAAAGGGGAACGTATAATTAAAACTCCTGTGTCGGAGTCGGTGATGTAGGAATTAAAACACATACCTGTTCCAAGTTGCTGCTTTCTATGCAACCTCACTTCAAAATGAACTCTACCCAAAAAAAGAGCTGCTTGCATACAGGAAACCATGTTTTTGACTAGAAGATACAGTAAAAAGACAGGGTGGGGCATACATATGCCTTATTGTATGAAAGCAAAAGGAGAGGGTATGCTGCAGAGCATCGTAAGTGAATCCATGTTACTTCTCTCCCTTTTTTAAAATGAGTTCAGAAGGTATCGTGTTCTTAAGATACGACACCGAGGCTTGAGCAGTTGGTGTGAGAGTTACAGTGTGCCGTTTAAACTCTGCCATTTTACCATCCATTTGGTGAAAAAGGGACTTAACAGTTGCAGGGAGTTTTAAAACATTTGAGTCCCCAAAACAACACAAGCATTTAGTTCAGCACACAGAACTTGCATGCTGACCAGAGGCACATGGCAAATACAATTCTAGTTTATTTTATTTTTTTAGAGGTCCTACTGGTAGATGTAAATGAAGCAGATTGAGATCTCACCGTGGTTGCAAGCTGTGGCAGAAAAATTAGCACCACACTTTCCAGGGGAAGCAGAACAAATATGTAAAGTCTGCCAATTAAATTGGAAACAGCTCTTAATTTCCCCTCTCCTCCTCCTCCCCCGAAGGATGAATGGCTTACTCTTCTGGATGGAACTTTGTGTAATGACTCATAGTTTTATATGGATTAGTGTGAATATGTAGGTGAGGGAGACTCTGGTATCTGAGAAACTATATATAGTGTCTAGGAGAAGTGTCCTGGAACGCAGAATAAATGAACGTTTGATCTATTTCTCTTGCTGAATTAACGGAAACATAAATGCAGAATATCTTCCTCCCTTTACTCCCTCCCTTCCCAGTTGTGCTCGGCAGATACAAAGGAGGCTTATGATGAAGAGAGAACATGCCTGTATCTATAATTGAACTAGTCACTAAAATAAGGGTATCCCCTTTTGCCCTGGCTGAAATACACATGGACAGGGCACCAGGAGCCAGAAGCGTGACAGTGCACACATCAACAGTGAGCATGCAAGGCTTCCGTGGTACCCTCTGTGGTGTGGTTATTGTTCTGGAGGTTTCCAGGAGGAAAAGAAAGGCCATTCCACCTCTTTGGGTGACAAAGCTGGTCCGTGCGTTATTATGGGCAGCAGCCAGAGGTAAAAGCATCACACGACTTGCTCTTCTGGTGGTGCCTTAACATGCCTTGTGTTAGAGTGTGTCCCCAATGTATGTGCTGCTGTAAAGCCATGGGCCGGGCAGCCGTATTCGTGCTGAGCTAAGCCAAAATCTCATGGCTCTGCAATCATCTCTAGCTGGTAACTTAAGCTGAAAGTGTGGGTTCACATGGGGCTCCTCCAGTGGACTGAGAAGTTTTCCATCTCAAGGCTCATGTTTCACACTCTCTACAACCATTTACTATGCATCCACTTGCACCAGAATAGCTATTAATAAAACCCATATTAATGAAATGTTCAGGTTAGGGGGAAAAAAAAAAAACAACCCAACTTTTTTAAAAGATGTTTCAAACTCAGCCATTTTGCTGTGTTGCTCATAAGCAAGGCTACAGAAATTTGAAGTGGAAAAAGTAAGGGGTGAGTGAATTGCAGCAGAGTAGAAATGGGATCAAGCGGACAGGGAAAGATGGAAATTTGTTGAGCGGTCATTGCTGCAGATATACACAGTGGGGCTGCACCCTTCAGTGTTGTTTTCTCTTCTTAGTCTGCAGCAGTGCCATTTGCTCCCTGGGGAAAATGGTCTTCTACGTGGAGTGCACATTAAGGGCAAAAGTGAGAGGAAAAAACTGTTCTTGCATCCTTGTATGACAGTCATACCTTAAAATTAGGCCTTATATAATGTCCAAAAATCTGACATTAGTTAGGTCCTCCTTTTTGGATTGTTCACCATAGCTTACTTCAGCATTTAATTTTAGGGACCTTATTTTTACGTCGGACTTGCAGACATGTATTGTGCTAGCATAACAGTTGTTACTAGGTAAGAAGACTGAAAATCCTGAGGTCAGTCCTGAGCCCTGGCCTCTGCTTTCCCCTAGGAACATGTTGCTGGTCTTCTCTGGGAGGACCCTGGTTGTGGAGTCTCCTCAGTTCTCTGTAGGAAAAAAACTTTGGTTTTCCCTTCAAGCAAGGTGCCATGTGAGGCTTACTCTCAGGGTACCGTGGTACCCTGGGAGCTTCTTCTGGAGAAAGGGAAATGCATTTACATTAAAAACACACGAGCAACAACAACAAAAAGAAGCAGCAGCTTCTCATATAATTGGGGGGGAATCCTACAGTGTCTTCAGAGAAGTAGACTTATTTGGTCATGTGCAGTATCTCAGACCTCCCACCATCAGATGTCAAAGGAGGTCTGACTTCCATTTTAAAACTAGTACCTGGCATGGATTAGAGTTGTACTAAAGTCTTACTGCCTAGAAACCCAAACATGGAGAAATCAAGAATTCACGTCGTTTGGTGTAATTTCTTGAAAAGAGATTAAAACTCCAGTGTTTATCTTGGATCCCCAATGCAAGGAGCAGGAGGGAGCAATGAGGGTATTTTATGATTAATGAGCCTTTCTGCATATGTTTTTCATGCCTCTTGGCATTTAGTAGTCTCAGTGACCTAGCTTTTTATTTCATTTTTCTCTTGTTGGCACTCTCATTAGTAGTCTCCTGAGATGCAAGAATCCACCCTCAGCCAGCGGGTCTTTTCTTGGCTGTGAGGATGTGGGCCAGTTTACTGTCCCTGGACTCCACCGGTCAAGTAGGTTGGTGTTTCTGTCCCATTCCTACCATCACTTTTCTGTTCTCTGCTTCGGCACAAAACAATTCCTACAACACGTAAAGCCATCACCCTCGCCTTGAAAACAGGTTCCAGTTAAGATGGGAAGCAGCATTACACTGAAATTGCCAGCCTAACAGAGAACAGGTTAATTTGGGTACTGTAGGAGTCTAGCCACAATACCTGCAGTTTGGTGGGAGGCAGGGTTGCAGCCCAGGCTGGCCCCTGTGCACAGCACTCTGGTGGTCCCAGCTGCTGTGACAGCAGCGTAGACCTGACCCACGCCAAAACAAAGGCCATAGGAAGAAGCACTCTTCAGCACCCTTTCTCCATCCTCAGAAGAGGGGAAACCCAAGAGAGCGACACGTGGTTCCTGGCACTTACGCATGGAAGGCAGCAAGGGGGGAAAGTTCTGTATGGACCAAGCAGCACAGTCTGTTATGATCAGCAGCACAGTCTGTTATGATCAGGGGTTTTTTTCCTTTATGGATCTGTGTAATTTTTATGGATAGGGAGGGGTTTGGCTTAGGCATGGGACTGATCCTTCATCTAGGACAGCGCGAAGAACATTCGATACTGAAGATCAGCAATTTATGCTTTTGGATGGGAGCTTTCTCAACTGGTGGCAGGCCACGGATGGCACATCAATAGCTCTGTCTCCCCTGAGGTTTCTCTCCGCAGCTGCAGACCATGTGCTTGTGTATGTGTGCGTGCTCACCAAGGAGGCAGGGGGAGTATTTAACCAGCTGCAAATCAGTGAATCAGTGTAGGGGAAATTATTTCCCTTGGGCAGAAGAACTCCGTGCTAGAACAGAGGCTTAGTTTGGCAGGCAGTTGAGGGGTAGTGGGTACCCATGCCACCACTCTGAGGTGGCTCACCTGGGCTGGAGAAGGGACTCCCGGTTGCCAGGTCCCACTGAAGGAGTCCTAGGTGCTTTACAACCATTATACAGCCGTCTGTGTCATTTCCTCTGCCACTTTGACCAAGGTGTAGAGGGGCTGGACAAGAAACATGGGGACAGAGGGCTGGGGCATGAACTGATGTCTCTGTAGAGCAAGAGCAGAGACATGGAAGATTACTGAAAAATAATGGTGTGCTGCAGGTCAGGCAGCAGCTCTCCAGAGACTGGAGCATGAATAGAGCATGCTTTTGTTCTTCTGGCAGTAGGGCTTATGCTTCCTTTCCTGCCTCTCTCCTTTTTTGGAAAATAGTCAAAAGAGAAGTCATCTGATCAACCTGCTGGAGGCCCTTCTTGCTTTTGCCCAGCTGAAGAGGCAACTGTAAAAGTTTCTCCATTCATTCCTAACTTTTCTTTCTTGGCTGTTGATACCTGAACAAATTCAGTCTATACCGGTCTGTTTTCCTCATATATGGGCAGTCTAGCTATGTAGTAAATATTTTTTGTCTTTCTCTAACCCCTGGGTACAACACACCTGTTTTCTACAGTGATGCGTGCCATTTAACTAATTGTGCTTAAATAGAGGAAGTCAGCGAGTAGACAGAGGGTTTTAATTTCACTGAAGCCATTCAGGAAAACCAGCTGGATTTCTATTCTGCATATGTCCTTATTCCACCCCACGCTTGACTAGTTTGGAAAGTGCTGTGGTGAGCACCCAACCTGGTGAGTTTTGTCACGTGCATGAGTGGCTGGATGCTCGTCACAGAGGCTGCAGAATGAAATGTGCCTAAAAGTCTGGGGCAGAGAAAGCGGCTCAGCTTCATTTTTATGGAAGAAGCTTTGCACGAGCCCTTTCTGCATCCTGGTAAGTAACCCAAAGGAGTGCGGCTTTCACTGACAGCCTGGTGCTTTGGGGCATAAGCATCCTCCTAAGAGCTTCGTTTCCAGCAGGGTGAGGGGAACAGAAGAGACAGGATGGGGGAGGTTTTCCTGTGATTGACCAGTGTTAGTTTTCTTGCATCTTGCCCTGAAGCGTCTGTAGCTCTGCTGCCTGAAGCTGATGGTGGTGTGAACCACGAGTGCTATCTGAGAAGGCATTTTCTTGTGTACAGTATAAGCTGCCATCAGACAGTTACTATTAAAAATTGCCAGTTATTTCCTCTGAATGATGCATTTGGAAGTCTTGTAAAAAAGTGTGTAGATCAAAAGTACCACTGTGTGGGGAATGCTTAGCTTCTATAGAAATGAAAATTATCAAAACTAAATGCAGTGTATTACTACCAGCACACGACTAGGCTGTATCAGTGAAATAGGGGGCTTGCCATTGATTGGCAAGATCACAGGTGCACTGCATTGATCTGCACAGATTTAGGACCCCATGTCCTCCAAATGGAGTAGAAGAGCTGCACTGAACATTAGGACAAAAGCTGCCACTCTGTATGGGACAGCTAAGACCATGCTTTCAAGCTCTGACCCAAATAATTAAAACAATTTTCAGTGTGGTTTCTTGGTGATTATTTTCTTTGCCTGGGAAGAACGTTGTTTAAAAATTGGTTGCTCATAAATATGTGGTGAAGTGTTGGTGCTCTGGACAGTATATACTGCTCTGAAAAAACTTATGGCTAAGCTGTTCCAGTATGTTTCCTCTTGGATCCTGAATATAAGGAATACCATAGAGGTAGGATGGTACATCACATATAGCCCTATTAGTGAAAAGAGGAGGATAATTGGACTAGCAGTGTTGATGTAAAAAAATCAGCGCTTCAGTGTAATGCTTTTGATAGGTCAAGGGGACGGCAGAGAGGTTGGGGTGGGTCATGACTTCAAAGTAAAGCATGAACGTGACCATTAGTTGTTGAGTCCAGCAAGGAATGTACCCTATTTTGTTCATATTGCATATATTGTACTTCTCACTTCTTAAAAAACCTCAGATGTACCAATTTTAGTGTACTGGACCTTTGCTGAGTAACATATCATCCTTCTGGGAAAACCTATACATAATAGCATTGTTTTGGGCACAAATCCTTGCTTGGGCTACAGGCACATGTTTCGGACAGGACGTGTTTTAGGCACCGCACATAGAATTTTATATAGCAATTGTCCTCTTTGCTTTTGTGGGTAAATTTTCTAGCGCTAGAATATCGAGCTACAACACTGTGCTTCATTGTTAGACTCACTGACCTTTGCCTTTAGTTGGAAAGGGGGCAGGAAATCTGTGTTTCCTAAAAGCTGCCTGAAGTCACAGAAGAAAGCAGTATCCCTTCTGCTAGCAGCATATGAAATGACCTCTCGGTGCAAACAGAAATAACTGTGGCCACATGAAAGCTGTGTGGAGGCTTGGCTGTGGGAAGTCAGCAATGATGGGAAGCAAATAAACAACGAGGAACTGGATGTTAATGTTGGTTGTGTCAGATATGTAAACTTGTGTAGGTTGCAATAGTTCTGCTTATTGGGATCCGCAACCCATCTCTCACCAGAGCAAGTGTGAGCCCATGAAGCAGATGTGTATGCACTGCTTCAGAAGCAAGATCCAGTTGTGGGCAAAAGCAGGGTGATCTTACAGGGAAGGGAAATCACAGTTGTTGCCTCTTCTCTGACTCTTGGACTGTGTAAGAAAACAAAAAGCAATCCAGAATGGTGAAGATGAAACATCTCAGCCTCTCTTGCCAGTTGGAGAACTGCTAATAATGTTTATAGTCTTGGAACAAAAGACAACAAAACAAGTTATTTAAGAAAAGAATCCATCATTCTGACAAAAATAGAGCTTTCAGCTATTTTTTTGTCTGAGCCTGTGTTTCTCCAGCCAATCAATCCTGTTACTAAATAAAACTCTAGAAATCAACTTAACAAGATTAATGTCTGTAAATATTTGTAAAACCTATGTGTTATACAGTCTCTTTAAATGAGATTATGTCATGTTTATAATACTTACTCATATTTTGTACCCAGCCTGGTCTAAAATTGAATCGTTTTCATTAATTTTTCTTGCTTGTTTAATTTCATGCTTAAACCAATAAGTTACAAATCCGCATGACTGCCCACTCATTGTTAGACTCAGAATAATTGCACTGAGTCACTGTGCATGGACTCGGATTGCCATAGGGTGTTAATACTTGATATTTAAGCAAGCATGTTTATCTGAAAGCTGGCTTGTCAGTCCGTGGAATGCAGTGTTTACTACGTGAAGTTCAGCCTAGAAAGATTGCAGTTAGAAGATGCAGTCTGTGATCATTAATAATGCCTAGAATCCATGTTTGTCTTTTCAAGGGTGTTCAGGAAATTATCTGCTAAATGTGGGAAAATAAATGCAGGGCAAATAAGTCTTAGGCTTTGAGAAAAGAGGTTTTGTGTGCATTTAATACAGTCCTCTTTAAAGATTCTTTTTCTTTCCTTTCGCTTTCTTGTCCCAGTAGGTATCTGGTTTTTGTCTATGCTCTGTCTTGAATGTCTTGTTTAATTAGAGGAGAATTTGGGATTGTGCAAGCTAATAATCAATTCCCTTCATAAACCAAAAGACTTTGTTTTTCCCGTCCAAGTTTATTTCCAAGGTTTAGTCCAAGTGTTTAGTTCCAAACCCTGATGTGGAGTTGGTTTTTTTTCCTAGTGAAATTTTCCTCTATGGCAGAAAGAACCGCAGGGAAACTGACATTTCAATGCTGTTTCACCTTTGTTTATTTTGCTAATGTGTTTGCAAGTAGTTAAAATGCTAAGAAATTTAGTGGCAGCATCACCTGCTGGAGTATGTTTTACAGAAGGAAAACAAATAGTGAATGAAGGATGTGGCTGTTGGTTTACTTGCACTTTCTGCTGAAGGACCGTTCATCGGTCCTGAAGGAAGCAACCGATGCACTGCAAACCCGTGGTGTGCAGCTGAGAGCAGACTCCTTGCTTCAGCAGGTGAGGGGCTGCTCGGCTGCTCTATGGGGTACACGCTAGGTAAAGCCTGCAGAGCTTTTCTTCCTCAAGCAAGGTGGATGATTTCATGTAGGATTTTGTCAGAAGTGATAGTCGGGTTTTAGCAAGAAAGCATAATTTTCTAAACTGCAAAGGGTCCACAGTTCTTGCTTTTGGGATTACTAGCTAAGTGTCAGCAGCAGACTGCATTTCATTTTTCATGGGAGAAGCATCTGTGCAGTTCTGCAGACTGAGATAAAGCAAACTTTAAATTGGAAATCAGGCGAGTTTGTCAGTCAGAATAATGGTACTGTAGAGCTACAGGTGAGGAGTCAGATAGATAGCACTTCATTCTTTGCAAAAAAACAGAGGGAAGATTTTTACGATGTACCACTCTTTCACACCTGTAGTGTTTATTGCCACTGAGCACAGTTGCTCCTGATCAAGGTGATTTTGTTATTTGGTTTCCTGTTACTGCAGTTACAAAGGAATCACTGTTATTTAGAGACCACATCTGGCAGCTTAGTATTTTGTGTTTCAGGTGGTATTTGTGTGTCCATGTATCATATATATAAATAATGTTTATTACTTCTATTTTTCTTTTTCAGTGTATGTATTACAATAAGAACATATGGAGAAGGACTGGAGGACATCATAGTTATAAAATGCTTTAATTTCTATCCTCTTATTTGATGATCTCTTGTTGATCTTTTCCTATCTATACAAAGAATGTTTTAGTAAACAATACCAATTTTATAGAGAATGTAGAGGAATATGTATGTGTGCAATAGAGGCTTACATCTTCCCCCCCCCCGCCCCCCAACTGCATTAGACTTTTTTTTAGATTTTAAGTACTTTGCATTATTCTTAACAGCGATAATACATGGAGCATACTGAGATACACTATACACGTATCATTTGTTCTTGGTTCTTCGGCACCAGTATAACATATGTGGGTGTCAACTGCATATCGCTGTGGTTTTTAACCAATTTATGATAGTTTTATTCTGATGCAAAGCTTAAGTATGCTAGAACCAGGATTGCCACCCACTTTAAATGTTGTTGTTAGCAGATAGCGTTTATTTCAGTCACTTTAAAATCCTAACATTATGAAGTGGTTTTAAAAGGTTTATGTCTTTTTAAAGCAACTTCTGTATTCCATCTGGATAATATCTACCAGTGTTGGTACTGGAGATCATTCTCCTGTAACTTGTAATGCGGGTGTGGAGTTCCACTGTGTTAATTAATTAATTCCCCTGAGGTCTCAGACCTCCTAGAAGAGTAGGGTCATCCCTGTTAAGCATCCAAACAGGATACAACCGACCGAACAGCAGCGTTCCTTCAAAGCTCTTCTTTATCCTCTGGATGGAGTCCAGGGAGCCCATCACTTCTAGGAATACATGTGTCGGACCATATGACCTTACGTAATAACCACACGTGTGAGAAGCCCAGAGGGCAGGTAATCTGTGGGATGTCCAGCAGTGATGCTGGCAGCGGGCTGGCCAGTTTCTGCGCCGGAGAGGTCTGGGTGCAGCGGGAGGGCTCCGCGGCTGGCTCTTTTGTGGTTTCTGCAGATGGCATTCTCCAGCTTTTGTTTGTCCTCCTGCCTTTCTTGTGTAGCAATTAGGCTGGGAGAATGGGAAGTGTGGCTTGTGTAGTCCATGCAAAGATTTCTGAAGGAAGCTCACAAGGCTGCATGGATTGCTCTTGTTGCTTCTAGTCAATTCTTTGGCTGAAATTACCTTGAAGATTAGAGGAGAGGATGCAGCCGCAAGCACGCACGCGCAAGCTTACAGAGCAATGAATATACCCAGAGAAATTGCCCGGAGTAAATTTTGTGTGTGTCACGTAAACAAATAATATCATAAACATTCAGTGCCTGCTTGTTAGGTTACCCTGTGTGGCCTAAGAGTTTAAGTTAAAATGCTTACCAATGCTGTGCTTGTTCTTCAGAGATCTACCGAAAGAAACAGGCTGAACTTCTTCACCCCTTCTTCCATTTCTGTACATGTAAAATGGAGGCTACCTGCCTTCCCAGGGCTTAGAGAGGATTAGTTACTCCTTACGGCTGGCTTTGGAGAGAAGCGCTAAGCAGGGTGGCGTGACGTATGTCTTCTCTGATGGAGATGGGAAGGGAGGAGGCACTGGGGTGCTCCTGGGGAGGGAGGAGCGTTTAGCCGGTGAGGACAGGGTCAGGAGAGCCCCTGCGTGGGTGCGTGGGGGTGGAGGGAAGGCCACCAGCGGCCACAGGAGACCAGAGCTGTGTGGGGCTGGCTGGCTCTTCTGGGATGCCTGCAGCCTCCTCTTTAAAGCAAGCAAAGCGAGGCAGGTGGAGGCAAAATACCCAGAGCATTTCAGTAAATACGAGCACAGACCTGTTGGCTTAAATCAGCTTATGAGAAACGAACTGCGCCTGGGACCTGCACATGTCAGGCTTGCAGGGCGAGCTCTGGTTTGGGCGTGCGTGTGTGCACGTCCCTGCGTCCTCCCTGGGCGCAAGCCCTGGGGTGGGGGATGCTGCCTTTGGGCTCTGTCACTCCGGCTTGTGCCCACCTGGCCTGGGCCTCCCCCAAAAAGCCTGCCAGGAAAGGCAAGCCTCACCACTTAGCGTGATCCGGTACAAATTTGGTGTTCAACTGGAAAACCGTGCTCAGTGGCTGCTTCCAGACAAAGTCAACACCTGGTTCAGGACAGGTTACCCTCATGTAGCCGAATCAGTGGTGCAAATGCCTGCCTCTTCCCACAGAGCTGAGTGTGTTTCTTTCCTCGTGAGCTCTGCATCGTTCCCATTAGTCCCTGTTGCCTCTGCAGTGAGGGGATGCAGCCCCACGCTGCCCTCCCAATTAATAGCTTCCCCATCGTCTGCTTAAGGGTCTTGGTGGTGTCTCTGGCACAGGCTTATCTCCCAACCCGTTCCCCTCTGCAGTATCTGGCATTTAACTCTGCATAGCTGGGCTGGATAATGCCCAACAGATAAAGCAGGGTCTGAAATTGGGGTGCAGAGAGCTCCTGTGCTGTGCAGACCAAGGGGATGCCCAAGCGTATCCCTGCCTTCCAGAGGACTCTGCATCCGTTGGTTAAAAATCAGCTGGTTTCTCACATTACTTCAGATCTCTATTTTTTTTTTCTTTTTTTGATGTTCCTCATCCCTCCCAAGAAGACAAAAGGCTGTAATATTAATAGATAATTTTATAAGTCCAGGGAGAACATACTTTTTCCGTGTGCAAATTAATGTTCTGTAATAACTACCATGTAGGAATTGATTTTCTGCAGATAACAACTTTGTGGGCTTGATACAATAAAGTAATAGAGCTGTGCATGTTGTGTGTAACCCCTGCAGTATTTCAGGCCTGTGATAGAAACAGCCTTTATCATGCAAGAATAGCAATTGCATTCCAACATTTTCAGGTTTCAAAGTGGGAACATCAAACAACAGAACAAAAATATCTGAAATTCATTAGCCATTTTCATTGGAGTTTGCGAGGCCCCACACTGTAAGTGTGGTGGTACTTCAAAGCCTATGACAATTCAGCAATTCAGTTTTAAAAAAAAAAAATTATTTCATCCTCTTGAAATATTAACATAGGAGAAAATCAAAGGAAAAGGCTCTCTTGGCATCTGCAACAGGGCAGATGATTTCTTTGTCATCTTGAAGTTCTACCTAAAGCTGAGATGGAAAACCCTGGCACTTCATTATCATCAGGCGTCTTGCTGTCTCTTTCAAATGCGGTGGGCAAGCTCCTTACTTTCCTTTGTAGCATGAACAGGGAGTCGCCAGCTCGCAGAGGCTCTGGGAGAATGTGTAAGGAATTGTGTAAGGTCCAGAGAGGGGCTGCGAGGTGCGGTTCTGTAGTATACAGGCTCGCTTGAGCCCCGGGGCTTGTTGCAGCGAGAAGTAGGCCATGAAGGGCAGACAGTGTTGGTCTCTGACGTAGAGGATGAGCCCGGTGATTCTGGACCAGCAAGTCATGTCCAAAGAGTACTGTATCCCCCTCTGCATCAGCGGAAAGAAAGGGCAGAGCATGTAGGGAACTGCTGTTTTGTCTGGCTGTGCATGTGTGGTACTTGTTGAAGTAAAAGTTGGTTTCTAGAGTCCACATAAAATCCATCCATATATCTGAGTTACTCGTCTGTGCCTTGGAGGAAGTAAACTTGTGGACCTGGAGTTAGGTCAGAATTCTGGCTAGGCATGTGTTTAAGTCTGCTGGGAGGCTGAGACAACAGTGCTGTTCTGGGGACGGAGGGGAGCTAGACCATGATGTCCCATTTTGAAGGAAGCCAGTGAGGAGGGTGACCTCAGGAGGTGCCCAAAGAGATGCCAGTGTTGGTGCCTCTTGAGTCAAGGCAAACAGAGGCTGAAGTTGGCACCCCAGGGTGGTGAGAGAGTGCACTGACCAGGTGCTGTGATTCTGCTGGTTGCACAGGTTGTGGTTCTCCTGGTTTTACTGAGAGGTGTTCCTTCAGGGGGAAGGTACTCACCAAAGCCATAAGTACCCATCGGGCTGGCAGCAAGCGGATGCTGTTGCTGCCTGGGCAGAGCTGAAGGGCTGTGTGCAGCTGTTACCTCCTCTTCTGGTGGTGGTGGTCAGGCACAGGCACTTGTGCTCTGTCCCTCCCTGCCTACTCTACCAGCGCTGCTGTTCTGCAACCAGCTCTGCTCAGTGTGGGACCACCAGTCTCCTCTGTTTTGATGGCTACATTTGAAATACGTTGTTGCTGATTATGCAAAGTCTCTGCTTCTTATCACCACGTATTTTTGTGTGAATGCTGTGTTAAGTCTTCAGTATGGATTTAATATCTCTCAAATATTATATGTTAATTGCTTCCAATTTTCTATTGCTTCATCTCTTGGCCCCTTCAACTTAAATTATTGTTACAGCTGCCCTTTCGTGAAATGTGTTATGCCTGTTCTTATTTTTCTTTTTAGTTGCATTTAAGTACTTAGCAGCTTAAGTAAACCTTCTTGCCTTATATATTTTGTTTAGAAGAACAGATTCCCATTAAATCAAATATGGGAGTTTGTTTAGTTAATAGGGAGACTGTATAGCACTACTCAGTGGAAAATACACTCCGTTGTAGCCTACAGCATTAAACTGAGAATGGTGCATTTCTTGAAACTTGAGGTTCGTGTGTTGATTCTTATACGTATCACATTCTCAAAAATTTTTATTACTGCTCTTCATGCAGAATTTCATCACGGCAGATGACGTGTGCTTTCCCCTAGATCTTAGCCTTTGCGTAGGGGAAAGGGTATAGAGTTCTCCATACTCATGTGGAAAGAAAAGGTGCTCCTGAAAAGGCTAATGAGTAAAGCTGGACCTCAGCAAGAAAAATGCATCAAAGTAATGTGTCCCTTAAACCCTGACTCTGAAGTTTATGTGGATCTTCCTTCAGTGGAGGCTGTGGAGGAGCTGCTGGAATCCTTCTGAAACAGTGCTGAGTGTCCTCATGTCCAAAGAAAACTCCTTCTGGAGGATGGAGGGGGAGAGAGGACGGTGCAAAATTTAGAAGCTGTGAGGCACTGTGAGATGGCAGTGACAGGCACAGAAAGCTGCATAGATGGTGGTGAGTTTTATCTCAGCCCTCTTATAGAGCTTGAAGTCCCCCAGGATGTGTTGGAGACACAGTGACAGCTCTTCTGAGCTTGTCCTTTCCTCCAGGTAGCAAAGGATGGGAAGCTTCTGCCTAGGACATGTGGGAGCTGGACCAGGTAAAACGAAGAGTGGTGGGAAGGGTCCCTGCTGAAATGTTGGGTTTTTTGTTTAATAAGATGACTGTGCTCAAACCAAAACGTGCTGATGCTTCCCCACAGTCTCAGACCACTTCTTTCCTGGCTGGCTGGCTGTGCAAATCCAGGTCCTGCTGTTTACCCTGTGCAGAAAGTATTTGGCTGTAGAGGGGATGAGCCCACATAAAGACTTGTGTGAGGAAATGCAAGATCTCCCAAAGATAGCACAAAATTGTTTCTTAATGTGTCTTCGTTACGATATTTCATAATGGACCTTCAGAAAAGTATGAAAAGTATTTGCCTTGGTGTCTTAATAACCTCTCCGGGGGAGGGAGCGGTCTGCTTGCCGTGCTCGGCTGCTGTGAGCCGAAGCCTCAGGCTCCACCGCGGTGAGCAGCCCCCTCTGCCTTCTGCACGTCATCGCTTCCACCCCTGAGATTTTGTATTTAATAGTGAGGCCGCTCGCAGGCTGGGATTTGACGGTGTCTTTTGTAAATTAGTGTTTGGAAAGGAAACTAACGGGCTTCACTGGATGCCCATGAATTGATCCAGGTGCTTGTTTCTAATGCAGACAGTAGCTCATTCATGAGCGTAACCCAAAGAGGATGTAGTCGGTTGTATTTTTTTTTTTTAACTGAAAAAAGTATTTTTGTAAGTGGTTTAAAAATGGCATTAAGTTTAAAAAAAAAATCAAGCAGGTGTTATGCTAAAATGTGAAGTGCTTTTACAGTTTCACAGCATATCTGTGTTTTTTTCCTCTGTATTATCATTCCCCACAAAAGAAAATGGATTGAAGACACCGAGCAAATGGCTGATCATAATAGACTTTAAGGTGCTGGATTATTGCTCGGGTTTGTGCTGCTTTGGGGTGCCTGTTGGTTGCATGCTGACTGCAGAAGAGTTTGATTATCTTAATAGTTGCAAAGCAAAGAAGCGTACGACCAAAAGCATGGGTTTCTGTTGAGATGTTATAACCCAAAAAGTAAAAATAAATATGGTAAAAATGCCTTACATTTCCATTCCTACTTATCCCTTCTTAAAATAAATGAAAACAGTGTTAAACAAGTATCCATTTATTTTTAGAAATTTCTAGAAAACACTGGAATATGAGGACATGAGCACGACAGTGCTACCAGCCCCCTGCGAGACTGCCTGGAAGCGTTGAGACCAGTTTCTTTTGTTTCAGATTGTAGGATATTATTTAAAACCGATTGCAGCTTCTTGTTTTTAAAGTTGGTTATTTTCAACCAGTAACCTCTAAATGCCGCCTGTCGGCTGTGTCTGCTCCACACACGCCAAGGCAGGGAGAAGGAGAGAGGGGCAGCCGAAACTGGGGGCATGTGCCCTGTACCGCCGCGGCTCATATGCACCAGATGGTCCCACCCCGCAGCTCACTCGCTGCTTAGTCCCTTCAGTTTCCTAAATCTTACTAATTTTCTCTTCCATAAATCATCAGTTCCCTTTCCTAGCAATTAATCATTTTGCTTATTTTTTGGTTCTATTTTTAATCCTTCCCATTCATCAACTCTCTTGAATGTTAATCTTCCAGTAATAGAGGAGTTGTATGCATTTCTGTGCCAGCTCAGATCCCTGCCCGTATACCCCAATTTCCTCTCTTTATTTTGGTGACCAGCAACAAGACGCTCCGGAGGAAAATGCAGTACTCCTTGCCCCACCTCAGCAGCTATAACATCCCGACAGCCTATGGTGGTCTGGGCTTTACCCTTTAATTACTGGGTCAAGACTGAAGCATGAGACGTTTATGTTCTTTTCCAAAGTTTTGCTGAGCTGGGAAATCCGTATCCAGTCCCTTTTTGAACCCAGCTGGACTCTTGGCCTCCCTGGCCTAAAGGGGAATGAATTACTATTGGGTAAATTGCACGTTGTAGAAAGAGTATTTTCTTTTACAGGTGTTGAGGTTTTATTTGGTTGAAATTTATTTTCTTCTTGTGTTACGAGATAGAGAAACACAATCCTCTGTTTTATCTTCCCGGTTTATTTTCTAAAACATGTATTTTAAGCAGACCAAATGGAGCGTGTTATCCAGAACTAGAGCACACCTTCGTCCTGCTCGGCAGCGCTGCTGCAAGGGTTTCGCTGTCTCCTCTTTTCTTTTTGCCACTGGGTGCTGGGGTGCCCCTGCTCAAAGCCCAGGCACGGGGTGGCCGGGCACTGGCTGTGCGCTGTCCTGGCACCCCGGGAGGGCAACCCAAGCCATCCCCAATGGCGCCGCAAACTGTCACTTAAATCGGAGAGGTGTTTGTCAAATGCTTTAAAAGCCATCGCTGCGTGCATGCGTTTCTTGGGGCGTGGGGGGGTGACAAAGCACGGGAGAAGCGTCTATCAGCTGAGCGGTCTGACTGAATGATAGCTCTTTTGTTCCAAGATATACCTGCAGTGCATAAGTAGGCTCCTGTCTGCTTTGTTTTACTTGTATATATGAATTTCACAGAAAACTTTATAAAAGCGACACGTGTTTCTTACGTGATTCTTCAAACCAGCCCCTGACTTACAAGCACCTGGTGAGAGTGATGAGGGGATGCGCTGAGGTGTTGACACCTGCAGCAGCAGTTGGGAATGGAAGACCCGGAGCCCCGTGTCCAGTGTTGTACAGCTCCCTAAGGGACAAACCTGGGCCGGAGAGCCTACAAGAGGGTACTTCGAGGGTGTTTATAGCTCCGCGTTTGAATGCGTGCATGTGATGCCGTATCTTTGACAACATGTGCTGCCTGCATCTCTTATCATTCCAGGACGTATTCAGACATCTGAATAACTTCCCACCTCTTGACTGCAGTTGATAGTGGTGCCTTTTGTGGACTCGTGTGGGTAAATTCTCTGTAGTACATAGCATTGCTCTGCCTTTAACATGTATACATAACTGCTCAGATAAAATAAATTCATTGTACCTCGCTGCAGCTGTCAGTGAAAGGAAATTGTGTGTTTTTCCCTTGAGTGTTGGGATAGTTTTTATCCAGTCTTTCTTTCTTTGTTTGAAAGCCCTAGTAGTGTGCTACTTTTTAGATCTCTCTCTTTATGGAGGAAAATTCACTTTCTGCTTTTCTTGTGTTCAGAATTATGCAATGCAGTTGCTGAACATAAACATGCAACAGTAAATGCCATAGAAATGTACTCTACAAAGATTCCACCGTTAACCACACCAAAGAAAACAAAAATGCAAGGTTCTCCAAATCGATGTCACATGCAGGAAGTGACATTTAAATTCTTACTCATTTAAAATTAAGCTGTCTTACTATTTTCCTCTTTTAAAGTGTTGAAGATTTTCCATTAGTTAAAGGGTTGTCTTGCAAGCCTTCAAGAATAAGTTTTTCCATTTTTTTTTTTGTTTTAAGAGGCTTGAGCTATTGGGCTTTTTTAAGATGATGGTATACATGTGAGTGTAACAGTTTAATGAGGACTGAGTACATTTAATTGGCTATTTGAGAACCTGTGTTAGCGGACTTACCTCAGAAGCATTAGGAGATGGTCGTCCCGCTGCTTATCTTTACACTTCATAAAAAGCATTGTTTAATACTTGGAAGAAGAGGGTGTTTCAGTCTCATTCAGTTTTTTTTCTTTGTTCTGGTTTGCTTTGCTGTGGTGTTTTTCCTGGTCCTTTTCAGTGCTGGAATATAGTATTGAAACAACTGTGTGGTTTATGTCTTTTACCCCCAAGTTTATGTCTTTTACTCATTTTTTTGTCATGGGGAAGCCTCATGTTGAGCCTCCAGTAAACAGATTTTCTTGAATCCAAACAAAAAGCGAGGGCCGTGACATACAACCAGTTTTGGCTGTGAAATCAGGGTCAAAGCCACTTGCATGCATCCAGTCCCAGCAGCGGTGAGCTTGGGCTTGCCCGAGGGTTGATCTTCCCCTCTGCTCCCGGCTGAGATCGCGTCCCAACAGTGAATGACGCTCAGCACTCCTCTGGATGGCAAGCTGAGCTGTCAGTCCTCTCTGCCATTCGAGTTGTCTGAACAAGCTTTTTCTCCTTCCTTTCTGAAGGAGCGTTGCTGGAGTAAACATCTGTCCTTCCTCTTCGTTTGAATTGCTGATCCTTTCGCGTGCCAGGTGCGCTGTGGATGGAACGCAACTGTCGATGCTCTTCTGAAGCATGAAAGGACAATGCATTTGTTTCATTTCTCGGGCATCTGCCAGAAGTATTTGATAGCGTTGAAGTGTTGAGATGTTATCCCAGTCACTTAAATTCTGTACTTCAGCATTTCTCCGTTGCTAGTGTTGAAAACAAAACCACCAAATTTGAAGTATGAACTCTCTTTCAAATGAAATACAACATTTAATGTACTTTTAGCTGGTAAAATTATCACAGTTGCTAATTGGTATAATTTTTATCGTTACTGTTGGATCTTCCTTATCAGAATAAGTTTGTGTTCCTTTCATCTACCACTTCTCCACAGCATCGTGGAAAAATAAGTCTTTATCTCCTGTGCATCTCCTGTATATTATGCTGTCAGCCAGAAGTGTCTCTTTGGTATTCTGGAAGTATTGGAAGATTTTAAAATACAGTCTATTAAGGAAAAAAAGAAAAAAAAGAAGATAGTCTGTTAAAAAAAGAAAAAAAAAGCTAAAATCCTGTTAAATAATTAAGATGCTTTGGGCTTTATCAGGATTGACAGTGTTCTTGCCATAATATACATATGCAAAAACTGTAAGAAGTTTAATATTTTATAGCAAGGATAACTCCAAAACCTAAATCTGCTGGCTTGTTTCTATGGTAACAAATATTGAAATATGTCTAGCCAACACTGTAGGTCCCCCCCCCCCATTTAATTTCTGTCTATGGGTTCTAGGAATTCATTAAAACTGTAGAATCCTTTTAAAATTGGTACATTCGGTTGTAAAATTCCCTAAGATTAATGTTGAACATAACTTTAAATTTTAACATAAACATTTCTTTGAAAGAGATTTTTTAGCAAGTGAGGGATTAGAGTTATATTTCTAAGACAGTATGCTCATTGATCTGGTATTTTTGTTCTTCATTGGCAAGTTGAATTATTTTTTTTTCTGTGCATGACTATACTTAAAAAATGGAGTTTCAGTCTATGGATTTTGCTGAAAATATTAAAGGCTGCTTAACTGGAACGGGCTGGCTGGAAGACAACAACAGCATGAAGTCAGCACCTGTAGGATTAAATGTAGTGGCCAGAGCTGCTACTTAGGGATCCTGTCCTGCTCTTTATGATCAAAATGACGACTTACTGGGAGCTTCAGCCTGCATTTCAATTAATTGCACTTAACTTTTTGTTTATTACAGAGTGTTTTCTAGGTATCGGATTTAAGCCATTTTGTGTCTGACATCTTCTGGTGGTTTTTCTTTTGAGGGCAGCCTGGCAGTGTCGGGAAGTAATCTGAAGTGTTGGCTGTGAGTTTCCATTTCCCCAGTGGTAACTCAGACCACAAGCACCTAATCCCAGCAGTCAGAGAAAAATTTTGAGACTTTGAAGTGAAACATCAGGTTGATGCAATATTTTGCTTCTGGTTGACTAGCCAGCATTAGATGCAGCTGGAAGCATAAAGACTTCCTCCCTCCGCCTGCGGGGACTCTGGTTTCTGCTGGGATGTAGTAAAGATAATGAGGCAACAGAAAGAAAATTTCAGAAACCGAGATTTGCACTTAACAGCTGTGTTTCAGGAGCCCATGGTTATGGACTAAATGCATGTTTTCTCACAAGGCTAATAGCATCCAACCTTTTTTCCTCGAAGAGACTTAGAGCTGGGGACTTGGAAATCAGACCCAGCAGCCTTAACTGATGTCTCGAAGGGCAGGGAGGTGCAGCTGGAACCAGTGACTGAAGTACTCAATAAAAGCAGAAGGTGGTGTTCAGAAAAAGTGAAGTTCATTCATTTGTATCCTCCTGGTGCAATAAGGAAGAAAGTGGGATATTTAACAGGCAAAGGATTATCTTCACGGTCCTGTGCGGGAATGAGTGGTTTCAGTGCTGAGGTCGAGGCTGGCGTAGGCAGCACTTTGCTCCGAGAGCCAGAAGATTTGGCAGTTCTGCTTCTCTAACAGAGCTAGGCTGAAAGAAGGGGGCAGAGTATGTGCACAAGTAAACCATCAAACCAAAGCAACAGGCATAAATACATTCAGTGGGACTGTGAGCAAAATATCCTGTCACCTCACAAGCCCTAGGTAAATCTCCAAAACCTCCTTTTATGATTGCAAACCTAATGTAGAAAAAGAATTGAGGCAGCGTTCAGTGAAGAAGTTGCTTTGGGTTGGATATGAGAGGCTTGCGAGATTCCAGCCGTCAGCTTGCTTCACCTGTGTATGTGTTCACTTGTCCCTGGCCTGAGATACTCCTTTTTCCTTCATGCACGTCCTGTGGTGCTCTTTGAACCATCATTGGTTGTGGAAACAGGAGCTGCAGAGTCACCAACAAGAAAGTTGTCAAGGTCTCTTCTCCATCGTACGTGATTGGTATCACCGTACTGTCTGAAAGCTGTTGTGAGTGTGTGCTCTCATGGTAGGAGGGTGCCTCCAGCAGTGCCCGGGCTTCTCATCCTGGGAAGTGCATGGCTGATGGAGGATGCTTCCCTTCACACACCCCCACGCCACGCAGTCAAGGACAGCGATGTCTACTCTCGGCAGCATTTTGAACTCTCCAGACTTCATCCCAAGTCCATGGAAAGCAGACTTCTCTCTGCAATGAGCTTCACCCAAGAGGCCAATGTAAATGACATTTTTCTTCTGGGCTGCTTGGTTTTTTTCTTTTTTTTTTCTTCCTTTTTTTTGTTTTATGATGACTTCTCCTTTTCTTTTTTTTTTTTAAAGAAAAGCAAACAACCTCCAGTTTTGTAACTGTGAGATGAAATTTGGCTTTTCAGGACAGAGATGCGAAGTCTCTATGCATTTGTAGAGTGCCTAGTGCAGGGAGGGAGAGTAGTGGCTGAGGCCCCTCGGAGCTGAGGTGAAAGCGTTTTTCTTTACTTTTTTTTTTTTTAAATCCAAACACAAATTATGAGGGAAAAAATTCTGAATGAAACTGACACGAAACGTGGTACAAACAACTGAAAAAATTTTGCTCTTTCATTTCTTGGGTTGAATGTAGAACTGGTGAAACCACAGATGTGCTCCAGCCCAAACTTTTTTTCTTTAAAATAATCCATTTTTCTTAAATAGGTACAAGAATATATGTAACAAAATGAGTTCTGTTTTGAGGCTTTCTCACACTATACTGATGCACTTGTCAAATTTGTTTTCTGGAAAAGTGAGCAGGATTGAGAGCAGGATTATACATATGCGTGAAAGCTGTGAATACCCCCATTCCATTCAGCTTGTAATCTTTCGCAGGCAGAGCAAACCTGCTTACTACAGCACAACCAGTTGGTAGCTGTCAGGAAGCTTTCACGATGGACAAATGTGTCCACACCAGTTTTTCCACCTTACTTTAAAAACATCTGGTATATATCAGGGTCCTACACATCCTTTTTGACTCTTGGAGCTGTTAAATGAAAAAACAACTTGTATTCTTCTGTGATCACCTCTCACATTCTCATATGCTGTCTGTGCAATCAGACACATCAAATTAATACTTTGACTCGCTCCTACAGTTTGGAAAATACTCACTGCTGGGCTTAGATGAACTGCTTAGTAAAATCCTGCAGAGAGTGAGCATGAGTTGAGGGGAAGCGCACGTGAGAGGTAAGATGCCAGTGGTTATATGGTCTGCTCTGGTGCAAGACGAAGACAGAGTTGATTGCCGCTATTAACCTTTGCGGCTTCTGCGCAGAACAGGAGTGGGTATTTTTTGCAGCACAAATGTCAGTATTTCCCTTAACATAAGCAATCCTGTAGGAAGATGCATACCAGACGATTAAAAAAATAATAGGCAGCATGAGTGCATGCAGACACAATCTGCTTTGATACGAGAGCATTTATTTCCTGCAGGAGTTACCTAGCCCCTTGTGAGAGGAGAAACAAGGATTTGTAGAACTGTATTTGTTTTAAGTCTCTCTGAGTGCTTAGTGCTGGCCTGATAGCGGGGGAAAATTTTTTTTTGTGATTGCTTTTTTGGAGACCTATAGTTTGGAATAGAAGGTGGATGGTTACAACTCTATACGGACTTCTTTGTGATATTCCCAACCATAATGTTACTGGGAGCCAATTGCCCTGCCCCATTTCCCTGCTGATGAAAAAGTCAGTTTCTTATATTTGAGTCCTCTGGAGGCAAAATTTTGAGAGGTCAAGGGTGGCTCTGTTGCAGCTTCTTTTCTGTCCTCAATTCCCTAGCCTTATGGCAGAGTGCTCTTCTCATTAGGTACTTCTGCCATGCTGGTTAAAGACACAAAATATTTAGCTTTACTTTGAGGCAGCTGAAACCTTGTGCTGGATTAATTAAAAAAATAGTGCTATGCTCTCCACAGCAGCAGAGATTTGTTTGGAAGGGGAGTGAAAGGAGGAGTGCTGTGTGCTGGGGGCAGGAGGACTCATCCTGCCTGCGGAGATCCCTGCCATCAGCGGGAGATCCCGGCGTGCAGGGGGAGCAGGTATCGGCTCCCAGCTCCCCGAGCTGGATTTCGCCTGCAGCGCACTGTTTGTAAGGGAGCCGTTCCACTGCCGGCGTGTTTTATTTTCTGAAGTTGTTTCAACCCCCTTTTCCATCCTGGGCGGGGGGGAAGCCTTTTGGAAGAGGGGCTAGGTAACAAAGCTATGCGTTTCTCCTCCATGTTATGTCCTTCGCACAAGTTAAAAGGCTCATTCTGCCTTTCATCTTGTGGACTGTTTTCTGCAGATATTTCCTAACTTTTCCCATGACGTTTTCGCCTGGTTCTTCAGAAGATTGTACGAACTGAAAGAGACTATTGTTTCCGCAAGAGCGCAAGCATGTGCACATCGGCTAATCTGGTTGGTACAGGATTTTAGGAGTGGGTGTTGGACTGAGGAACAGGATCGGGACGTGTGCAGCTATGAATTCTTGCGAACAGCATGCTCTCTTATTCTGTAAATAATATCGCATTTCACTTTCTAGGTTCACCATTTGTGTTCCTCCAAAAGTTGAACTCTAGTACCATGAGATGTAAACAAGGAAATCGTGTACAGGAAGATTGCAAAAGCTTTGGTTAGCAGAGATTGGAAAGCTGGTTCAGTTTTCAGTCCTGCACCTGGATAGGTATCAGCTACTTGATTGCGTTGAGACTCGGAGTATTTATTTTTCACAAACATTGTAGGTTTAAAATTGATACTTCATTGTCTTTCTTGCTTTCTCCTCCCCCGTGTTTGGGTTTTCATTTTTGAAGTACAGGATAGGCAAACAAGTACTTTTTAGCCTGGTGTTTAGGAGGCAGGCTTTGGCAATCGAGATGCATTTGCCAGCTCTTGAGACACTACAGTCTGAACCTTGCACTGACAACAAACTCTTTCTGCAAAGTTTCTGCAAAGTCTCTTTTGCATCTCTCATACGATATGGGGGGGAGGGTTCAATCAGATGGTATCACCAGGGAGCAAAGAAACTGCCGGTGGTTGGTTTTGTTTTACACCCAGGATCTTGTCGGATGCAACCTCACCACAGGTTTGTTTCCCCTTTTGGGAGCGTTACCTAGAAGATGGTGCTGGGATAACTCCAGCTTCCTGGTGGTGACCCAGATCTCTGCTGGCAATGAGATCTCATCTCCGCTGGGCACAGAACGAGAACAGCAGTTGCGTTTTCGACTGCTGATCTGCGGGCGTGTTCCCATACGGTGTTTCCAGGCTCGTCAGCAGCCTTGCAGTGCCGTGGCTATTGCTGCTGACGTGCCCATGTCTGGCGGCGAAAGGCGGGGTTTTCTTCCACGGTCTGGTTTCATGTAGGTCTCGTAAGAGGGTGTGAGGCAACTCCAGGGTGTTTTTACATACTACTTTATGTATGTGTGAGACAGCATAAAAACCCTCAGGGTTTTTTTTAGCAGCAACAACATTGTATAACTGACAATTCACTGTATCTCCATTTTAATAGTTTCCTTGCTTGGTCAGGAATAGTTGCTGCTTGTGGATGATTCCTTGGAACTAGAGGATGCAGGCTGGGAAGGCTGAGACTTGCTGGTAATTTAAGAATTGATGAGGATTGATACTGTGGTTTGCTGATGATTTTGTCTGGCTGAGATGGTTTTTGATGGATGCACAGGAATTCCCAGGTGTTGATAAAAGCACTTGACCATAGCCAATTTTGTAAGAGGATAGGGAAGAGAAGTTGTGAAGTGAGGAGTCATCGGGGGTTTGTCTGTTTTCATCTACAGGCTATCTTACTTAGCAAGGAGCTTATAGCCTCACCCATAGTCACGTGTGTTTTCAGCACTTCTGCACCAAACTGCTGTGTTGGCTATCCTTGAAGAGTTTTTCTGATGCTTCCATGGGACACAACATGGGTCAGCTACCTTGCTTCACAGACCACCTCACTGCTTGCCCAACTGATATTTCTGATTTTGCACCTCCTTTTCAGTAGCTCATGGGTACAGTATGGAGCACTGGAACCAGTTTGTGAAGCTGCCTTTTCCTATCCAAGACTCCATTTGTGTTAGACAGAGTCCTTGTTGCTGTAGCCAGGAATATTTGAGTCGTGTTTTTGCTGACAGTTTTCTGCCCTGCGCTCCTGAGGATTGGATGTAGGGCAGTTTGGAGGGTTCCTAGCAGTGGAACTCTCTATTCACAGTCAGTGAGTTCATTAGAGCCCTAAATTATTTACCTTAAAGAATTCAAGCTGTGAATTATTTACCTTTAAGGTCTGTCTTCCTGCGTGGTGCATTTGGTTGACTGTAGACCTGTGCTCTGTTTTATAAGCTATGAATGTCTAAGACAGTGTAATATCTAGGGCAGTATCAGCTATTTGCTGTTAATTTTATTTTCGTACACAAATACATTACAATATTATAACTAAGGTCAGAGTGCGACTTGGTGAGATATAAAAAGGACTTGTGCAGCCCTAATTTTAAGTCTTGTGAATGCATGGACAGTTTTCGATTAATGTGATGGCATCCTGCTCTTTCCACGAGTCCCCTGCCTCGAGCCGGGCGTACAGCTGTGGCTGCAAGCCCTGAGCGAACGCCCTATTCAGCATCTTTGTTTTTCCCTGCTGTTCCGTGTTTGGCCCCAGGCTTTTATTTATGGCATGCTACTCAAATCCTACTGAAGAAGTTTGTCATTTCCTCACGAACATTTTCTCTTTATCAGTGTCAGGCTTGAGGGTTTGACAAATGATTTGGGAAGTGTTGCCACTTCTTTACGGGAAGAGAGTTAAAACAAGAGGACAAAGGATCTTGAGGATCTCACAGCCTTGCCGCTGAGATGTCTCCGTACTACGTAGTATTTCATGTACTGGAAATTCGGTTCCCTTTTGCTGCCAGTGTTCATTAGTGTTGCTTGAGAGAAGCCAGGGTTTCAGGTTGGTTAGGAACTCGCCATTAATGGCCACTTGGGAAATGCTGGGTTTGAATGACTGGGGCGACACTGCATCGGAGCTGCGTGGCAGCTCTCCAAGGCACAGCTCATCTGCCCGAGTGCTGAGAGGGGTGGTAGGGAGCGGCGGGGTGGCTGCCCTCTTTGCTGCCAACGACTGTCAGGAGTTGTTCTGCGCTTATCCCACAGCCCTGATGCACGGCTCAGGTACGTCCCACGTGCCAAGTGCGGCAGGGGATGAGGGTGAAGGGAGCCGCTGCGGGCAGTGCTCGCCTGCCACGTTTCCCTCCCTGTTTTCAGTGCTTCAGCTCGTCAATGCTCTCTTGCAATGTAGCTTTGGTGCACCAAAGCAAAAAGCCGGGAAGCAAACAAATGGCAAGTGGCATCCACTGGCATCATATAAAGGCTTGAACACGATTCATGGGCAGTTCTGCAGCTGCACAGCCACCATGCATCCCTCCTCCAATTTTCCATTCCCATTAAGTGAAATTTCTCGTTCTGATATGTTTTTCCCCTCCCTCCCCTGGCCCAGTTCTTGGCTGCTGTGTGTTGAGTGTAGATGGCTCCGTGCTGCTGGGGCTGCAGCAGGAAGGTCACCTGGAGCAGGGGAGAGGGTTGGTTGATCCCTGTCCTTGCTCAGGAGGTGGCCCTTTCCAGTCGGGAGCAGATGCCAGAGGCAAAGGTCACCTCTCTCCCCCTCAGCCCTGGCCTAGACCATGCTTTTGGTTCATGTGGCACCTGGCTAGTCCCAGGTTTGAACTCTGTTCCAGAGGTTGCCAGAATTTTTTGAGTCTTTCCAGACACTTTTTTGGGAATGGCTCAATCAGACCGCTGCAACCAAAACCTTGCAACAAAACTTTCTGGCAGACATCCGTGTCAACGATGGACAGAGTACGCCAAATGCCCAAGCCCTGAAATTGTAGGAAGGGTATCACAGCCATATTCCCCACCCTGTGCTGGGTGGCTGTGTTTACTTCATGTACCCTTGTGGAGGTAGGCAAGGGATCATGTACGGATGGTTGAGTTGCATCTAAGTGAGGGGTTTTGTTTTGTTTGCTTTCAGAGAAGGCGATGAAATACTTACTTTAATGGCATTTCCAGTACTGAAAATCCAGTTCTATTTTTTCTTTACTTATGATGTGTCTTCTGGCCATTCAGAGTGGCTGGTGGCATTTTTTGAGGTTGTAACTTCGGTTGGGTTTCTACCGTATGGGCTTTTTTCATCCTTATTTAAGTGTGGAAATTTCTTATATGAAGTGTACATTTTGGTTCATTGGTGTATTGGCAGGAGAATTTGACACTGAAGCTTTAAAGCTACTAATATGTGAAGTGAGTAATACACACAGACACTAAAAGACCCGTTCAAGAATTTTAAGTGGAGTCGCTACTTAAATAATGTTGTAGGTGCAAAGTTCAGGGAAACTGTACGATTAAGTAATTTACTGTCAATGTAATTTTGCAAGTATTATTTTTACATTGCTGCTGTGGTTATTAGTGGCATGTATTTACTGTTGAAACTGAAAGAAACTTAAGCAGCTCTCTCTTCCCCCGTATTTCTGCTTTTGATGGCACTGAGTATCTGCTTGGCATTGGTCCTGGCGCTGCTGGGCAGGATGCCTTAGGGAGGGGGCAGAGGATTTGGGCGCAGCAGAGCTTCATTCTCCTGTGCAGCTCTACAAGTGATGGGCTGTGGTACCTTGGCCACCCCTCCAAATTGTCGCTTCTATTTGGTCAATGAACAATTCTGGGGGAAGGACTTTTTCTTGTTTAATATCTTTATGACAGATGGTAGGAAAAAAAAGACCTGTCTGCTGAGAAAGCCAACTGCTGTAATGCAAATAATAGATAATCACGTGCAGTTAATCAATTTTCTCTTTTGTGTTGTTTTTTCACACAGAGCGATGAGGCAAGAGAGAAGTTTTTAAAAACAGAAAAATGTGATTGTGAAAACATCATTGTTGGCAGGAGGACTCGGTGGATTGAGGTAATAATGTGACACTGCTTTTTATTATGCTGTAAAAACTGTCTGGGATTCAAGCTGACGGTGGCCCTTTGTCAGGGACTGAGGAGTAGAGGAAGGTGACAAGGTATAACAAGACTGTGGCTGGCTGTTAAATTAATTCAGACCAGGCAAGAGGGTGTGAGTGTTCCCTCACCATGGGTGATTGCTGAATAGGACAATGTTGCTGGGGCTGCGGTAGCTTTCTTCCTTGTGTCAGGCTGTTAAATCTGAGGCTGTTCTTTTTTTGGTTTTTTTAATGGGTTTTTTTACCCTAAGAGATTCTCTAATTCAACCTCTTACAGCTGTGTCGATGTAGGCGGGGAAGCTCCATGACTGTTTTATGGAAGAAGGTCAAATGATTAGCTGTCCCTTCAGACTGTACAACTCTGAATCTATGAATATTTCCCTTGAATTCCCCCTTTTAAAAGATTTCTGGATCAGATATCATTATCTGCTAAAAGACCCACACGTAGACCTTTACTGCTTTAGAGGACTACTGCTGGTTGTTTTCTGTGTGTGAATGAAAACAATTTCTTGTTGCATGGCTGTAGGAACCCTAACGTATGATGTTTAAGCATGCTACTAATATGTTTGCAACAATCTTATCTTAAAATAATGGGCTTTAACATATTTAGATCCTATTTTGTAGGAAATGTAAGTTGCTGGCTAAAATGCATCTCTCATGGTTTTAATAATTTTAATTATTTCCCTCACTGAGGGGGAGTGGAAGATGAAGGAGGGGGAGTTTACAGTGCTAACTGCACTCCATGTTTGTAATTGGGGCCAGATCCTACCCTCAAACTTCTTAGGCAATCCCAGTGAAGTCATCAGGCTTTTCACAAGCTTATGGGTTTTCCCCACGTGTGTTTGATTCCAGGATAAGGGCCTACAGCGCACTTTTTCGTGCACTGATTTCTCACACGTATGAGGAGATTCGAAAAACATGCATCTTTTTCAACATAGCCTCTTGGTTTCCAGCGCTGATTGGAGAGGTTCTGCAGTATTTTATCGAGAAGCAGGTCAGCAGAGCTAGTTGCCTTAGACTGAGCTGTTTTTAACTGCCCAGTCCTTTGCATTTTCTTTGTTAGGTGCTAGGTGGGAAAAACGCAGTTGTGGCTTTGCATTGCTATACTCATGACCAAGAAGTTTAAATAACATGTGAATGGGTGTGGATTTGATATTTCCTAGAGCCAGCTTCTTTTTAATATTAATTGCATACTCCGGGAAGATAGTTGCTGTATCAACATTGGTATAATGACACATTATTAAAAAATCAATATCCAGTCATAGAAACAAGTCCTGGTGTAAGCAGTTGGGTGCTTACAGCTGCGATTTGTATGTATTTGCAAATGTAATGGGCTTTTTTTTTCTTGTAGCACTGGTAACTTGGATAAACACTGTATGTGTGACTCATTGCAGAGTATAAACTTATTTTAGAGGAGCAAGTGTGGGATTTGCTGAATATCCTATTGCTTGCATCCCTGAATACTTGCATTAGGTCATGATTAATCTTAAATTGGCCAACCTGAGAGGAAAATTACTGCTGATCTCCCATAGGTGACTTCAGAAATAAACAGAAAGATGCAAGTGCTTTAAAAACATAAGTAGTAGTTAGAATTCATAAAATCATAAAGTAAACATATGGTACAAGGTCTTCTAAAATACAACATTTGAAAGCTTTTTTTTTGTAGTTTCAGAAAGAGCTTGTTCAGTTATCACAGGAAAAGTAAATATTTTAATTCATTTTTCTTCATCTCTCATTCCATTCCTCTCTCTTTTTCTCCTCCTTCCCCCCGCCTTCTTTTTCCTCCCAGAATCTTCTTAATTGGGTGGGACGGGGGAGCAACACCCGATGTGCCTAGAAAGCCCTGTTTGGGGGCAGGAGATCACACTGCTAATTGTCCTCCTGTTGTTAGGTTCACTCTTCAAGTCCTTCTGCAGTGTCGGGATGGAGTTGATGTAATCCAAATTGAACGCTCCCTGCGCGCCTGGGTGCGTGAGACGCGATGGGCACTGCCACGGCTCCTGGACTGGTCAAGAACGTGCACGTTTTTTAACATGGTACCCCAAGCATCGACACTGAGGGGTGCCGATCCCTCTGTGTGCGTGTGCAGGGGTGCGAGCTCACGGGGGGGGCGGCACGCCTCAGCATCCCTGCTCTTCCGCCGCGTCCTCAGTGGGGTGGCCGTGGTCCCCAGCACCTCGAGCATCGCGGTGGGGAGGCGAGGCTGTCGCTTGAAAGGGGGCGAAGGAGGAAGACGGGGAGCGGAGGAGTGGGGGGCCAGGCGGGGAGGGGGAGCTGGGGAGGAAGACGCGGCTCCGGAGGGAAATACTCTGTGCTTTGCAGTTGCTTGTGTGGATAGAAACCAGATGGTGCGCTGGAACACCCGCTCGCTCGGGCGGCGGCGGAGCCAAACATATGGTTAATGGTTAGGAGAAAGAGCTTTGCGAGCCAGGGCTTTGCTGACTGCCTCGCATTACAGATTGTTGCAGTGTGTCATTACATTGCCAAACTAAGTGCTTAATACCCGCTGCGGGCGCTGGGCAGGCATTTGCAGGGAGGATGCTGAGGCTCCCCGGGCAGGGCGGGAGGCTGACATCACGTGCGTCCCCCCGCCACACCCCCTTTCCCCACTGGAAACACCGTAAATCTCCCCTTTTACAAGCTCAAAACCTACAGCAGGCAGTTTTGCAGTTTTCCCGTTCTGCATGTCTTTAATCCGTTTATTTCCAACAGCGTATGGTTGGGTTTGCCCTTTCTTTTCGCCTTTTTTTTTTTTTTTGGGGTCCCCGAGCAGCCAAGTTCACCTAGGCTGCAGCACTGCACTCGCATGCCCTACCCAGCATCCAAAGTTCCTGCTCTGGGAGCTTTGGGCGACACCAGGCCCATGTTATCTAAGGAACTGCTGAGCTCATTCATCTCCTTTTCACGGCCCGCTTCCTTTTATTTTTAGCCAAATCCGTCAGGCCTGACAGGCGGGTAATTTGAGCCAGAGAAAGGGCAAAGCTCCAGGTCCTTTCCACAAAGCAATTCTTCTCCTCCCTCCTGGGAAGGCTCCAAACTTGGCCTGCTCCAGGCAGATGGATTTGTTGAGTCATGTGAGATCATTTACACAAAAACACAGCGAGGCAGTGAAAAGGAAAAAAAAAAAAAAAAAAAAAAAAGAAGAAAAAAAGGTGGGGGGGAAGGGGTGGGAGAGCGTGCGCTGCCGGGGCTGCTGCGAGCGTAGGAAATGTGCTGCGAGGCAGCTAGACAGAGGAATGCAGCAGATTCATTCTTGTATAAGGTAATGTCTCGTTTACAGTGCAGGGTGGAGCCAGCGCAGAGGAGAAATCACTCGAAAACAGATTACTCATTTAAAACAAAAATTCTCCTTAAAATAAAAAAAAAAAAAAAAAATAAAAAAAAACCCAACAAACCAACCAACAAGCAAGCCGCATGCATGGGCGCGCAACAAAGGCGGCGTTGTTGACAGCACCGGATTACAGTAGCGGTAAACTCCGAGCTGGGAGGTTGCTGGAAAATGAGTTTGCTCCGTGATGCAACCGGAGTTTGCTTTGTCTGGCCGCCAGCGTGAGTGGGGTGGTGGGGACGGGGCGCCCGGCGGCCGCAGCACGCGCCTCGCTCCGTCCGGGGATGGTTTCAGGCGGTGGGGAGGGATGGAGGGAGCGATGCCGGATCCCCAGCGGGCAGGCTGCGCTGGGGCATCGTTAACAGCAAAAGTGGGGGGGTGTGTGCATGGAGGGGGTGGGGAGAGCCTCTTCTTGTTTTGGTTTTGAACTGGTTATGGCATGATCTTCATTACATCAGGGAGTAAATTGCATTTATTCAGTTGAATGTTGATTTTGTTACCATTTGCAACCTAAGCTAACCCCAGCATGTTGGTTTTGGGTTTTTTAAGTGGGTGGTAAGAGAGAACATCAAACTTAGGGCTTTTTAGATCTTGATGCATCCTGGAGAATTAGGTTGGGTTAATTTATGCAGTGTTCTAACAAGATGCATTTGAACCTTTAAATAGACATGGACTGTATTTAAATATTGTTAATATAACTTTCAGTTACTCCAGATTTCTTAGCAAGGCGGTATCATTTTTATATTTATATATTTATATATTTATATATATCATTTTTATTTAATAAAATATTACTGTTTTGTCCCGATGGTGATTAAAAATCGGAGTAGGAACAGAAACTGGAACTGGAAATTGGTGGAAAACGTGTGCAATCAAACAAGTCCAGTGCAAAGCATATCATTAAATTCTCAGCTGGAGTTAAGGAACTCGTGGGAGCGTGTAAACGTGGGTTCGTGTTTTAACTTGACCCTTTCCCCTGCTGAGCAGCATCTTCTGCAGACTCCACAGTGGTGTCCGCTGAGGTGCTTTTCTCTGGGGAGGGGATGGTTTGTCTGGAGCCTGCCTCCCTCTGCTTGACCTTGTCTTCCCTTTTTTCTCCTCCCGCTTCTTTTTTACACTTTTGTCTGAAAGACGGCTGGCTTTCCCAGCCCACTTGCCCTGCCAGGCTGTGCCGCTGAGCACGCTCGGTGTGGGGAGAGCCTTCACTTCTCGCGTTTAAGAGTCTTCTCACTTGGTGGAAACCTTTTGTCTAATGTGTCTCTTGGTCGGGCTGCCTCGTTAATTATGTTGAAGGAGCACTTGGCAGCACCCCGAGTCCTGGCTGGGGTCCAAAACTGCACAGCCTGCGACGGGGTCCCTGCCCCTCAGCTTACAGCTGATGTCTGGGGTGAGGATCAGCAGAGGGATGAGTATAAGGTTAAGAAGTATGGCCAGGCTTGGAACCTAGACTATGCAATAAGCTGTGGCCATAGCACAGTAGCTTTTAATGAGGAATGGCTGTAGATTGCTCTGAGATCCTCAGAAAGGTCCCAGAGAAGGACAGCATTGTTATTTATTCTGTTTGCATAGTTACTGTGACTTTGTTTCCCCTCTTCCCCAAAATACCCAATTATCCTACATTTTCTGTTGCTGTGAGCAACATTTCCCGTAGTTACCCAGAGCTGCAATTCCAGTTAAATTCTCACTTTATAAAGCTGATCTCCCTGTGGGGTGGCTGTGGGATTTCCAAAAGAAAAGACATTTGTGAGGAGCCAATGTTTTTAAGATTTTTGTCTTCGTGGACAATTCTGCATAACTCCTCTGTTAACTATTCACATTCATTATCAGTTGAGAGCCAATAGCTTCGTGTCTATTTATGGCACTTAGAAGACCTGTAGTTTTTTTAATTCCCCTGCAGAGTGCCCCACTCTGCAATATCTCCTTTTTCTGCTCCAAAGATGCCACATGTGTTGCTTTTTGCATCTTTGACGGACAAGCAGCCTGACTAGACAGGTTTCAGGAACTGTTCATGACCTGACTATTGGGAAAATCAGCCTTAGTCTTCCTTCCCCCTCTTTCATGGCCACTCAACTTCTTCCCCTTCTTCTAAAAGTATGTCATCTATTAGATGCTATCAGCCCCATAATTCTTTCATCTTGCTTCCCCTATCATTTCCATTCTTCTGCTCCTACTGCCTCTTCCTCTATCTCACAATTAGACCAGAAATTTCTCTGCTGCTGGCATCTTCCCTCCTCGCACGTACTGTGGCGCTGCCTCCTTTGGGATCTGAGAAAGGATGAGTTTGGAGTTCGTACGTGTTGTGTCATGTCCCGTGCTTGGCTTCAGTTTGCACAGGTAGAGAGCATCGTCTATGGTAGTTTTTCTTTCATTGCTGCCTTAAGCAACCAACTCTCTCTCCACCAAGGTTGGAGGATGAGCAGGAGGTCCTCAGTGCCTCAGAGCCGCCTTGGTGAGGGAGGCACTGAGGACCTCCTGCTGAGGTTGCTCAACCTCCTGCTGAGGTTGCTCTTTCCAAAGCGATGCAACCTGTAGCTGGGGATTTTCTTGCTTTCCTTCACGCGTGAGAGCACTATGGTTCCTTCCAAAGACCTTATTCTGTGCCCTGATTGTATAACCTTCCTCAATCTGAAGTTGTGCCAAGGAGAGACGCTCTCGGAGTGAGGTAATCCTCTACTTTTGAGCTCAAATTATCCTGGTTGACAGGATTGGATAGCAATTCCCTACCACAGAAGACTTGGGCAAACTTTATAATTCTCTGTGGTGATATCTAAGATGAGCGGGGTGGTGACCTCGCCGTCTCGCAAACATTCATTTATGGGACTTAGAAAATAACCTCGAAATAAAGGAATTTCTAGCCTGACAGCTTCCCCTGTACAGAAAATCATAGAAGTTATGGTGTAGTGGTGGCAATTTTCTCTTCTTCATGTACGCATCTAGAGGGCATCCCAGGGGAGAGGCAAGATTTGTTCTAAACAGATTAATCTAAATTGCCATGGAGCTTTTCAAGGCATTAAATCTATGTAAATTTTTCTCATCCAGCAATGAACTGGTGCAGTGGTGAAGCACAGGACTGTTTGTAATGTTTTCGGAAACCTAGCCATTTTCGGGGTGCGGCCAAATCCCATTAACTGTGATTTCCCTGCTTCCTTTTTCCTCCTGTCGAGCCTTCTGGATAGCGGCTTCTCTTAACAGCTTGTTTGGAGAATCTGCTCCGAAAAATCTCCCAGCCACTCCGCTCCTCTCAAAGCAAGAGAAACTCTGGGAGCAGCTTATCACCTGCTCATCGGCTGACTTCCACTTTACTAAAAAGTCTCCATCGGCCGTAGACCAAACAAGCTTAAATCTCTTTCCCTTCCGTTTGGTTGAGTGCAGCAGAGGTGGAAGTCCTTTTGGAGATTAAACTTTGCCTGTTGGTTTAGTGAGACATCAATCCAGACAGCACAGCGTGTATAAAAATTGGCTTCTTTAATTCCCTTGGAGCATCCTTAGGGATCCTTGAGAGTTGTCTGAGAGTTTCTAGCGAGGATGTGCAAGCACCCTCTGACACTGCCCTTGCAGTAGCAGGTTTTTCAAGTTGTGTTAAAAAGTATCAAGTTGTTTTAAGGCTCTGTTCACTCCATTAGCTTTTCACTGATAGTTCCTGTAGCATTACTAACTGCTAACATGATCCTTTAGTTTTTTGCCTTGATTCTGTTATAAATTAAATTGGTGTCAGGAAAAGCCGCTTCTGATCACATGCTATAAAAAGATCTTTTTCTACCTGTTTGCAGCCTTTGTGCAATTAATGGGAACATACTGTTGCTCCTTGATAAATTCATTCATGTTTAGTATGTATTTGTGGGCCATATTTGGCTTTAAGTGGATGTATCACAGCTCTTGAGGCATTTTGATGGCTGAATAGCTGGGATTAGATACTCTGGTTACTCATGCCAGTTGTTTTCCTGTGTCCATACCGAACTGTGTGTGTTACACAAATATTTTTAGTTAGAGCCTTGTCAGATTTGTTTAAGGAAAAGAGATATCCTCATTTTTCAGAGATGTTTATCTGTAAGTGAATGGACTTACATTAATGTTTTTTTCTCAGTTGATCAAATTCTAAGTGCTAAGATGAAAGGTCCACTATTACTTGCAAAAGTAAGACTTGCTTTTGCGGGAGTAGAGCAATTTATCTTCTGTATCTGCTTCTCTAACTGCAGCCTGTAAAGACCCTGAAGAGTCCTGCTAGTCCACAATTTCCTTACTGCAACCAGTGAAAAATCAGATTTAAAATGCATTTAACCACACTTAATACCTCTTGATTACTATGGTCACAGCATAAATAAATACATTTGATGGCTTACTTGATCATGCAAATGTTGAATGTCTTTCTCTTCATCAGAATCCTGCTTTTATCAAAGATATGCTGTCATAGAGCCCCAAGCTGTTGATTAGGTAAAAGGGAATGCCATATATGGGAAAACATACCAGCACCCGCAAGGTAGCTTCTTACTAGAAAATAATGAGATTTCTTTTAGCAGCCTCAGCTTGTTGTTTTCTATTTGAATACTTTCTCAAAATTAATAATAAAATACTAAAAAATAAAGTTGCCATGCCTTCTGGGAGGATGGCATAAATAATTAACATGGGATGTCTGTCTGCTTGTTTTCGGGTTGATTGCTTATTGGCCATGAATGGGTTTGAAGCCCCAGAGTTGGGCTTGGGCTGTGCCGGACCAGCTCAGACTTGTTGCTGCCCTTCTCAATGCCATTCACTGTCATTAATGGTGTCTGCATAGATGGCAGAAGCCAGATGGTTATGACAAAATAATTTTCTTCTCCTTGGATGCGCCAGTTGGGCACAAGCATCAGTGAAGCCCCTTCTGTGGCTGGTGATGTTGGAGGCAGCGGGACCACATGATGCTCCTGGGGAGGACATCTCGCGTGGGTAGCACTGCGCTGCCAAGGGTATGCATGGCACAGCCAGACTCGCTCAGCTGTGCTTTTTGAGAGCGAGAGGTTAAAAGGACAAGGGTAAACCACGGTCTGAAGCAGGCTGTTGCATCTGGCGGGTCTGTTCTTGGGTGACGCTCATTTGGTTATGCAGCTCAAGTGCAGTGAGAGTTTCACCCCTGCCCACGGGCTGACAGTCACATGCCCAATGGGAAGTTATTTTTCTGCTGGGTTTTGCCCCTTGTGAGTGTTGTCACTGGAAATAACAGCAAATAAAGGCACGGAGGTTTATGGGGCATCATGGCCTGTTCACTGTTTAAAATAAATCTTTTGTGATTAATTCTCCATGGGGCAAAGGGGGAGAGGAGTTTATGCCCTGAACTCTGGAGATTTTTTAGCGCTTAATGCTAATTTTAACCCTGAAGAATCAGTTTGTTAAGCAGACCTCAAAGTGCTGCATTTAGACTTCATCAGGAAACGTTGCATAGCATCACTGGAGGAGTTGTGACAGCAGGGAGTTCCTACATGCATGCAGTGGTACTTCTAGGAGAACTAAAGGTTGGTATTTCCAAACAGAAGTGGAGACGCACATGAGTTGGTGACACATATTTTGATTTTCAGTACAGTAGGTGGCAGGAGAGACAAAGCGACAGCTTGGCTGAGGCAGCTGCTCGTCCACGTGCCGCAACAACAAATGAAGGCCGCACCACGTCTACACCCAATACCCTGGGAAAAAAAGTGACATCGTATTGCCAGGTGCTTTTGTGAGGTCTGTCATCTGGTATGATAAATACGAGGACATAAGAAGATGGGAACGTTAGACACATGTATTGCAATGCCGATGTTAAATGACACACTGCGCGCACTGTGTCTTGCGTTTCTACAATGTCTTCTGGTAGGTGTCAGGGACTAAAGGTTTCATGGCAGCATAAGCCAGTCCCGGGTACAACTGTTCATCCTCTTTCTCTCCCCACAATGTCCTTGGCCAGGACTTCCCCCCGCTTTTGTGCTTTATGAGGCTGTACCATGGAGCTGCTTGATGGGGTGAATCCAGCCAACAGCTAACTAAAGACTTGGTTGGATTTTGGGTAACTCAGCAGAACTGTCTCACCTCGTGCTTGTTAAACTAGGGTTGAGGCAAAGGAGCAAGGGACAGGAAAAAGGGACTGATGGCTTCAGGCAGTAGAGCTGCACCCTTGATCTACCACCACATCAGACTGGATGGAAGAGGTGCTTCTTTAATGTATAGTGAAGTAAATGCCGGAGACTTTTCTACGGCAACATCTGATATTCTTGGACTTCTGATCCATAGTGGGATAAGGTAACCTTAAAAGCCTGAAAAGCATGTTGTCCTTTCTAAGCATACAAGAGGCTTTCCTAATGGAGAGGCAAACTGAAGAAGTGAAATTAGTGGGTGTTTTCCTTTCTGTCTCTTAGAAGAATGTCTTCTTTTTAAAGGTGAAAGGGATGTTCCTCATCCCACTTCAGCTGAGCAGATTGTTTCCTTTCTTATTTATGGGAGATTTGGCCTCCCATTGCATGCAAGGACAAAATCTGCTCTAGTGCATGTGTAACTTGAGCAAAGTCAATGAAGTTGCATTTGTAAAACAGAGGTGGTGATTTGGCTCAGGGTTTGTAACTGGAGAAAGGAAGCACTTTTGTCTGTTGATTTATAGGGAATTAGTGTATGGCTAAAATAGGCCCACCTATTTGCTGTGCTTTTTTTCCAAGGATTATTCTCTGAAGGATTTTTGGTCATAATGGAAACGGCTTCATTGCACAGGCCTGCCAGAGGGCATTGAGTTTGCCTTAGAGCCAAAAAGAACAGGCAGTATTTGATTCGTACTTGTATCAGAGGAACCTTTACTATACATACCAGCTTCCAATGATGACTTTAGTCCTTCTTTTATCTCTACTTGGACGTAAACTTTGATTCTGGCATATCAAAACATGCAGTTGTGTGATGGCCTAAATTCTGCATTTTCATTTGATGTGAAGTCCTGTTGAGCAACTCCTCTTCATTACTTGTATCCTGTTTCTGTGCCCACTGGTTTAATAAGATTTTTGTCAGCATTTTTTCAATATATTAAAGTTGGTTTTGTCATCGACGTTGACCGAGGATTGAACTGGTGTTGAAGTTGTAAAACTGTCAGTATGATGTAGTGGCAAGGGCAAGACATCTGTTCAGGTACTTGCTCGGTTGTCTTTTCTGGAGAGCCTGACTGCCCCATGGATAGAACCTAAGCACGTCTGGGCATCTAAAAGAGGATGAAATACCACCCTTGTAGTGATGAGAAATGGAGGCAGGAACATGGTGATTTATTGAAGGTCATGGAGGAAATCAGAAAGGTTAGGATCTAGGTCTCCTCCACCCCACCCTAGGAAGCTGAATCCTGTGATTTCTAGTATGATGAAGTTTGCTTCCTCTCCCCTGAGAAACGTGAGACTCTTCCCGTTGCTAAAATACCTGTGCTTATCACAGGAGGCATGGGCACACATTTACAACTTGGGAATTAAGTTTAAGACTCACTGGCACAAAACCCAGTACATTTAGAGAGTAGCTAGCTATAGCTGTCGTGTGCAGTATGTCAAGAGGAAATGGTCTGAGGGGCACAACCAATAGTTAGTAGCTGCTCTGTTGTTGCTTTACACGCAGTTCAGAGAGTTTAGTAACTGGACCGGAGGAGGGACCTGGGCATGCACCGAGGTTGAGGAGCTTTTGGGCTGCTCTATCTGTGAAGCCATGTGGTCCCACGCAGGACAGGTCCTTTCTCATAGAAAAGGCATTTGTAAAGAATGGGACCTTGTTGGCCAAATTTTCCTTAAATAGGCTGCTATCTTGCAGATACTGGTATGTTGATATAAATTATATGGCTGCAAATAGTTAATTGTTTCTGTAACCAGGCTTAACTGTGGAGTGCTCTGCTTGGTGAAGAGGATCAGGAAGGAGCTCCTATTATTTTAAAGCAGTAGCTGTCTGAGGCTAATTATGAAAAATATGCCAAGTTGAAATACTCTTTTTTTTTTTTTTTTTTTTTTAATGAATTTCCATAAGCAGCTCATAGACAGGTTTATGCCATGCTGGAAGAAGTCTGACTGCACTTTAATGTAGATACCTAGATTGGTGATTAGGAAAAGATTGTTAAACAACTGGAATTTAAATACCGGTACAGCTTCATTGTAATAATTTCCCCAAAGGCACATTGGTAATTCTGCTAAATAGAGAGTTTAATAGACTTTCATAATGTGTACTTTGGAGACCCTATACACAAAGGAATTATGCATAAAACATTCATTATGGTAAACTGCTACCTTTGCATATAACAAGGAATCTGTCGAAACAAAACCAGCATGTTGTGTGTGGCAACACGTCGTTGGACATTAACGGACAGAAGTCGTTATCACTGCCTTACCTATTGCTTCACCTGTTTTGATCAAAATTGCAGCCCGTATCATTTTACCTAACAGTCAATGAATTATCTGAGGTAGATATTAGTTTATTTCCTGAGAAGTCCTTTGCCGGCAGGAGGGCTGTCATGGTTCATAGGGCTTTGTTTTCCTTTTATGTGCCCGTTCGGTGTCAACAGAAGAGATACCTGGTAGGAAACACAGAATAACCCCATTTAAAAAAAAAAATAAAATAAAGGAAGAAAAGAATAACAAAAAAGCAACCTTAGCAAGTGGCTCTAAGTGAGTTAGCATTGGATTTTGATTTGATTTCACTGTGCTGCTGCTGAGGGCCCTGCTGGAGAACAGGCGAGAAGGAGGAAGGAGCAGATGCTTTTGGTAGAACAGTAGGGCATTTATCTCTTTTAATGAGGTAACATCATTAGTGCTGACAAAGTGCTGCAAATCAATACGTGTAATGGACTGCTGCTGTCTTTCAGTAGCGTACAGGCTGTTGTACTTCTGAGCATTCGAATCTGCTGAATCACAGGTCAGGCATTATCTCCTGTCTGATGCTGGTTTTTTTGGTTTTTGGTTGTTTGTTTTTTTTTTTTAAAACCATTTTGTTTTTCTCCCTCCTTAATCTTTGCCTTTGATCCCCAAGAACTGGACCACACCTCCAGGATGTATGCTGGAGCAGGCAGAAGTGTACTGATTTTACGAACACTGGAGCACATTGAAATGCCGCGTATGTCCGTTGCGGTGCAAGGACCTTCTCTTTAATTGGAAAGAGTGAAGTTGATAATGTCTACTTGAGCCTGATTCCTTCTGCCTAAAATGGCTGCAGGTTTGTTTTGGGTGGTTTTTTTTTTTTTTCCCCTTGCCCTCTGCCTGCTTCCTTTAGAGCAGTGGTGTAATGTCAGCCACACTAATCATGTGAGCCAGTGGCACCAATGACCCTGACATTCAGCAACAAAGAGCTGCAGAAGAAAGGAGAGAACGAGGTGGCTGCGGCGCTGGACAAGGAGCAGCAGCGGGTCGGGGGAAATCTGCAGGTCAAAGCCTTTCTCTGTACAAAATCTGTTGGTGTAAAAATCGTATGCATGGTTGTATGCAAGGTGACCAAGGGAAGAAACGAGATGGATGTCAGTGGAGATCTGTCCTTTATTCCTCACTTTCCAGGTGGTAAACATGACAGCACACGACTATAGTAGTACAAAAATAACAAAAAAAACCCAGCAAAACTAATCTAAATTTGAAAAATCCTGAAGGTTTTAATAATGTCTCTGTTAAAAATTACTTAATTCCCCTGGAACTCCCATCAAAACCATGTCATCCTCCACCACAAATAGGTAACATAACCTAAACATTTGAGGTATGCTGTCTGTTTATCGGAGGGCCCAGGAGTGACGCTTGAGCGTCCGAGCTGATTCCAGGAAAAGAGACTGTCGGTAAAAAAGATTCATCTGAATAGATCACGCACGTCAAAAAAAAAGTGGTTCCTCTTTCTTTTTTTATCTGCATGCCCCTCCCATCCTGGGCTTCCCAACACCTGCTTGTGGTGAAAGAATATAAACAGAATTGCAAGATTCCTCAGCATTAACTGTTGCCTGACAGCTCCAGCTAAGCACAATGCAGGGTCATCTGTTTTTTCCTCTTTATTTTTGTTTCTTGCTCCCCGCCACACATTCAACGAGCCTCTGCAGCATCGCCAGGTGGTACCATCCCTGGTGGAAGACCTCCCTGTGTTTGTGCCCTGCCTTGATCTGAAAGTCATGTTTGCCAGAGGTGATATGAATCCAGAGTTGGGGTCTCTCATTGCCCACCCCTCTCGTGTTACCTTTGGACTGAGCGGGGTGACATGACTGAGAGCGAAATAAGCCTTTCGGTCACAGCTGATGGGGCCACATATTAGCATGTGCCAAAGTATTGTCCGGTAGTAACAGTGCTGAGCGTCAGTTTGGGTCGAGAGTAGGTAAGGCTCTGTTAATACTTGTTACTTATGTTAAAATTAATTGGTGTCCCCACTGGAGAGGTCAGAGGGGTACCCTTCAGCGACACCCAGGGTACAGTCAGCATTCCTCACTGCTGAAATGAAAGCATCATTCCTGCAAAGCAGAGATCTCGCCAGCGGTTTGTTACCTCCTCGTGCTCTTGACTGTCTTGAACTGGCAGAAAGTAATGGCCAACAGGCATAGAAAAGGTATTGTCTTGGGAAAGCTCTAAAGACCTGTTTTTTTGGTTTTTCCCCCACCCTCCCCCAGAACATCCCTTTTATAAATCAACGTTTCTACATCACATACCACAGGCTTTTCTGTGCTATCTTATTCCAACAGTGAAACCAAAGTTCACTTACCTCCCTTCCAAGGTTGGGATTACAGTAACCTTACACACATCTCGCCATCCTCTCGCTGCAGGCACTCCAGTCCAATAAATAAATACTTGGCTGAGTTTTACTGCCCTTTACCCAGTTAACTAAAAACAAATGCCTTCTGCTTTGTTAAAGGCAAGTCATGCCTACTTCTGTTGCTCCATCCAGCAAAGTTTCTCAACCAGCTTGGCCTCCAAAGGACTGATTCCTTTTTAGTGACTCTGAAACAGTTACCAAATCTTTCTGTGATCAGTGTATGAAAAGAAAATAACATAATTGTGGGCTCTAAGGAGAGGAAATAGCTGGTCATACCCTTTCCCAAGACTACAGATGACTCACCTTTGCTCTCCTTTCCTCAGTAAAACTGGGGCAAAAGTACTGTGATGGAGGGCAAAGGGACAGGGGATGGAAGGGTTTGAGAAGTAAAGAGCTATTAGTTAGTATTACAGGCTCCTGTGTTAAGATTATCTACTTTTTCTTTTCCTTTTTTCTTGTGGATGGTGTATCCCAACTATTTTAGCATTGCAGCTGAACTTGGCACAGCTTCTCAAGAGGAGAGAATGCAGGGCTGCTCATTAGTATTGTTTCAGAGCAGGCATAGAGGTGATCCTGCCGCAGGCTCAGCCACTCGTAAGGCTTGGTGGTTACCTCTCATAGCAAATACAGGGCAAAGCGTTGACGGAGAGGGGCTGCTAGTGTGCGACTGCAGCACTGGTGGGCCAAATCGTGTTTGCCCGACTTTCCTGGGTGGTCGCCTGGCTTGTACGCAGCACATGGAAATAGGTCTTCTGGAATGTGAAACCGTGCCTTCTGCATTTCTCCCACAAGTATTTTATAGTTTTGACTGGCATGTGCAAAGGAAATGGAGAATAATAGAAGAAAAAACTTATATAACCCTTCAGCTGTGCTTCCTTTCCATACCAAGGTTTTGCATTTAAAGTCAAGCAACCAGTCTGTGTTATTGTGTAAGTCTTTTTTAAAAGTTTAGTGATGAGGGTTTTGGTAAATGAGTGAAGGGGTATTTTTTTTTTTTTCTTTAAACTCATCTCCAGTTTAGATAGTGGATACTTTTGTGTGTCTTCACTCAGAGAAACTAAATCAATGTGGGTTTAATGAATGGGTAATCTGATTCTTAAAAATTCCAAAGATCCCTTTGTCCAAAATAGATTTATTTGATTCCTGGTTTTACAGAAATAGGTTTTGAAGGGATCTTGAGTGTTTGGGGATTTTTTGGTTGTTCTTTTCTTTTTAGTAATGAAGTTAATAAACCAGTAAGTATCCAGGCTTTTGTAAATCTCATATGTGAGTGCTGTATGTGGGATGAGGAGAGAAGAGTGTATGACCAGCATCTCTCTTTCCTTGTTCTCTAGATGTGGCTGCCATCTACTCACTAGGTCTGTGATCATGGCTCTTAACATTTGGTGTAAGATAAAAGCAGCACGTCTTTTCAGTCCCTTCACGGAGAGAAAAGACAGGTCCTTGCCAGCAGGACTCCTTTCTCCCTCGGGTTCAGCTGCACAGCCTGGAAAAGGCAGCCCACACACGTAAGGAGTTGTCCTTTCAGAGCATGTTGAGGATCCAGCTTTGGTCCAACTGTGAATCAGCTACTTAAGGCTGAGGAGCCTTTGTACTGCCAGAGAAGTCTCCTCACGGTAACAGTAGGATCTTTGCCCTGGAAGTGAGAGCTTAAAAAGACACAAGACACTTGGAAGGGGCATTGGAGCAGTAATGCTACATATGTTAAGGGCAGTAAAGTAGTGCAAGAGCACGACTGGTGGGGTGGTGGTGAAAGGGCATGTGCGAGTGAAAAAGAAAATGCTTGCTTTTCCTCCAGCTCTGCCCTTGGAGGTAGCCTTGTCCTCTAGGGACATGGCCCTGGTTTTGTGAGGGATGCCCGAGGGCTCAAGTCACTTAGCTTCTGAGCTTTGTAAATCTGGGGTAAGTGTTTCATTGTTTGCAAGGTGCCTGGCAGTCCGCCGCTGGGAACTGTAAAAAGTATACATGTAAAAAGTACCCTGCCTTTGCAGTGGCTTCCAAATTAAATATCTTCTGTTTCGTTAACACGACGGCTCCCTAGCCTGCTTTGTCAGCAGCTCACTGAGATGCATCCCAGTGGCTTACAGCTCTTGGTTTCATCTGGCAAGAGCAATCTATAATCCAGGGGTGTGCAGGTAAGGGAGCCCTTCAGAGGCCTGTGGAAAAGGAACGATGAATTCTGCTTGATACTTAGAAGAGGTGAATATTCTGACAGTTTCCCACTGTGTCACACTATTCAGTTTCGAAAATTGTGGCTTGCATTTATCCTCTCAGTAGAACAAGGCACTCCTCTCGGGCTCCTGGAGGAGACCAAGAAGTGTACTCTTAATTGCTTTGTGAATGAAGTCTTGGAATGCAATCTAGCCATTGCTCATTAACTAGCTGAACCTATTAAACCTGGACAGCAAGCAGGACTGAGTCGGCCGCCCTTGATTGCAGGCAGCTAATGGAGCTGTGGGAGCAAGCTGTGACTGCAGAGTGGAATTGGCAGTAGACTCCCATCAACCTTCTCTGTTTTGAACTCGCCCTACACTCCATTTAGACTTCTGGCTTGGAGACAGATGATTTTAGAGCAGCGAGGAGTGGGGGAATGCGGAGGGTGGAAAGCGTTGTCTTCCCAGCTATGTTAGCTTTGATCTGAAGTTAAAAGTGAACCAGAATTCAAATGGCACTGGTAATTTGACATTTAAACCTGCAGAAGCAGAGAGATTTGTCATCTGGCTGTGGCTGGCTTTGATTATTGATTGGGTCTCGCGCAGATGGTCCCGCTACACAATGCTAAAAGAAAAGAAAATGCCCAAATAATGTGACTTGGCATCTCCTTGGTGTTTTTTAGCTCTGAGGGAATCAGCTGCTCTTAGAAAACATGCATATAGGTGGTTTGGTACCGACAAAATATATCCTGTCTTGCAAAAGAGCATGGTAGTATTTTCTTGCATCTTCATGCCACGCTAGCAGCACAGAAGGAAACAAAATTCACTAAATGTTAACTGGATAATTGAGGGTTTGTTGTTTGGTTTTTTTAGTAACTTCAGGAAAAATGAGCAGAATTGAGATTTGCTCAGGAAATTTGAAGCATTTAACCTTTCAAACACACGAGGGCCTCAAATGAAGATGGCTACAGCCCTGGCTATGTAGCATTTACCTCCAGAGCACTCTTGGCATTGCGCCGGAGCGTTGTTTCTGAGCACTTTGTGCTGCTTGCTAAATCGCCAGCATCTCATCCTTCAGCATTCACATGCCTCCCATCCAGTCGCGCTTTGTGCCCAACCTTATTTACCTTGTGGGTTTTGCCAGGATCGCAGCTTGGTGGTGTGGCTTCGGGCCCAGTCAGACCGTCTGTCAAGGAGAAGGGGAGGAGAAGTAGTGGTTTTGACATGTTGCCTGGAGAAGGGCATGCCCAAATGTGCTTTGAAATCTTTGTTCTACTTGCTTGTTCGATACTTTTAAGCTGCTGTATATTGTGGGGGGTTTTCTGTTGTTTTGCCTTAATTTCCCCATTGTGGAGAGATTGTTTCATTTCTAGTCTGGATTCGTACATTTTGTTTGTGCTGCTGGCAGTTCCTATCAACACCCACTTTTCTGTGATATTTAAACTTTAAAAGATAAAATAAAAATCTTTGGTGTCATAGAACACTGACTTGCTTGTAAAATAGTTCCATATACCGGAGATGCTATTTAAAAATATTGTAGGAGTCTAGTAATACATTAGCATTTTATGCATTTCACTCTGAGCAGTCCCAAAGTACTTAAACTGTAGTGCATGCATGCAACCTGGCTGAGAAGCAGTCCCTAGGACAGAGGCTGTAAACCAGCCCTGCATTTACTGAGGACGCGAGGAGTGACGAATGCAAGCAGCTTGAAACAAAGTGGCCAAGAACAATCTGCCTTCTGGAGGAAAATGCTGCAAAAATCATCAGTCTTGATGTACGACAGCCAGGCGTTCAGCTCGGGATGCTGTCAGAATTGCCCACCCTGGGATCGCTAAGCCATGTGTGGACCCACAGCGGGACCCAGCACCGGGCTCTGCGGGTACAGCCCCGGACCGGCACTCAAGGCCAAGTATTTGGAGGGGCATCCATTGAATGAGTGTCCACGTGGGCTCTGTGTTAATAACTTGTTGCCCTTAGTAATCTTCACTGCCTTCAAAGCGAATAACCCCTTCATTTTGTCAGTGGCTAAAAGTGGAGTAACCCGTTTTATCTGTAGGCCAAGCTGGGCTGAGTTGACTTGCGGCGGCCGTGCACCGGGAGCAGCGTACAGATGGGCAGCTGCTGCAGGTCCTTTGGTGGCTCGTGATTTCTTACGGGATACCAAAGCAGTTGTGTCCCCCATATGTGCGAAGCATGTTTCTCTGCATCGTCCTAGATATCCTTCAGCCCATTTTATATTTGGGTCCCTTTAAAACTGTTGAGTTGCTCTCAGATTAGCTATTTTATAAGTATCTCAGCTGGGGGCATGTAGAGCCTTAGGTAAGGACAGCAAAACCATTTAGATGATTTTGAGACACCAATTACTTCATTCTGGGAAATTCAGCCTTGCAGAGGCTAATAGAAACTAAAATTCAAGTTTTCATAATGTTTAACAGAACTAATACCACAGTGCATTTTCTGGTTATCATTTCAAAACCTTGGTGACATTTTATCTGAATGTTCCCAGGCTGACGCTGTTACGTGTGAGAATCTCAGGAGCAGTTGGGGGTGGAAAAGCAACCTCACTAATGTATAAGGGAGCTCCATCTTCCAAAAGGAATTACATCATGGCCAGCTGTGATGTCATAGCTCAGGGTTCAGTGAGCTGGCAACAGCCTCAGAGTCTGTTTTTTCTACACAAGCGGCATAGCGGTGTGTGCTGCTTTTTCACTCTTTAAAGAAAATGAAGTGATTAATTCTTTCAGTTTTAAAATACATCATGTTTAAAAGAGAGAAAATGAAAAAAAAAACCCCAAACCTATTTTATTTTCATCTGACATGACTCTGTTAGGCAGAAAGAGCCTTCTGATATGTTGAGTTGGGAAGTAATTAGTCTTAGGAGTGTGAGATAGGTTATAATCTTAATGTCATTTTACCATTACTAAAATAGGCTGATTTTGTCCTTCGCTAATCCATGCAAATCCCATTGATTTAACAGTGTTGTATGGATGAAAATAAGAAATGCGACTGGCCTATATTTTGGGATCTCCTTGCCTACTGTAAAAGGTTACAGAGCACGTTGTTGAATGAAGCAGCCATCCCTCCTGTATGCTGGAGCACTGCTGCCAAATGCTGGCACAAGCCAGAGCATCGCGTGCAACTATTGCTCTTTCAGAGCTAGCAGGTGAAGCACAAAACCTTTCATTTCTCTAGATTCAGCAGAATATGTGTATGTGCCATTTGTCAGTACGTTCATAGCAAAATAGGCTAAGAGCAGAAAACATTTCTAGAGATGCCAAAACCTGCCTTAAATGAAATGAGAGGCTTTAAAAGCTTACACAGATCTTGAAAAACACAAAGGGCTGGGCTGAACATTGCCATTTCAGTCAAATTTAGAATCTCCACCTACTTACACAGGAACACATTTAGGTCAGTGCTTTGTGCTTTGCAAAATCGTCTCCCTAATCTCCTTCGGAGCATTTCTGACTGATTTTGATGGAGGGGGGAGGGAAGTGCTCCCAGGCTGAGACTTGTAGCTAAGTTGTCATATGGAGTTAATCTGTTGAAAGACTGAAGTGGTGTAGATAGATAAGCGCTGAATTCTGAAACCTGCTATTTACTGGAGAGTATGCTTGCGTGCAGGTACTAATTATTTGGAAGCGTTCACCCAAGGTATCCACAAACTTTCGGGTTTTTAAACCATTTGCCTAAGCCATGGAAGTGAATTCTAGTTACCTGGGTTGATCTCGCTTTGTTGGTATGTTTCGGCAAGATTCAGAGAGGTTGTGTCAGATGATCTCTTCTATACGCGGTTTCTTGCATTCGTCAAATAAGTGAAGCAGAAACACGGTTTCCTCCTTTCTCCACCCCCTTTTTTATTTAATAAAATGGGAAATGTTGAAGCTACTGGAAACTTTGATGTGACGTTTCTTGATGCAACGATGCTGTCTCTTAGACTGGGGCCCTGTAAGCACATTGGAAACATCGAAAGCTCCCGTGTCGCTGGTCGTCTTTAGTGCTGCTGTTTTATGAAGTCAGTAATGAATAAGTAATCAGGCTAATATATCAGACTAATATATATTTTAAAACATGTAATGAAAAGTACTTCCCTGGCGGATGATATTAGTGGTAAAGCTGTTGGTCAAGCTCTCTGTTACCATAAAGGATCCTGAGTTTGAGTCTGCTGTCAGAGGACTCAGGATAATGGGAGATGGGGTTGGGATTTAGAGTATCTTTAACCAGCATCCTGTGAGTGAAGGCTCCAACAAGATTGTAGCTGGTGCAGTTGTGATTGCAGTGTGAATGTGGGTGTCACCTAAGTGAGGCTGAGACTCCTGGGAATGAACGTTGGCGCTCTGTCTTCCATGAAATCCTCATATGCTCACCCACATCGGTATGTACGGCTGTCACCCACCTGCTAATGAAGAACAAACCAAAAATGTTCTGCAAGGAAGTCTTCCCTTGGTGTTCATCCCCCAAGTATTTCTTCTTCTGTCTGCTCAGCAGGCTCTAAAATGGAAGGCAAGAGAGTTACAGAAGTGGAGGAATTAGACTAAGGAGGAGGTGCACTCTCTGGGCTTGCTCAAGTATCTCAAGTGCTTAGTTTTGGGAACAGGTATTGGGGCCTATCCTTGTTTGGGCTGATGCTTCAGGTCTTGCCTTTCCATGTGTGCATGTACTGCTTTTTCACAAGCAATAAAATCAGAAGCTGACAACAAACCCGATCTTGATGGAGCATTGCGGCGGCAGATAATATTAAAACGTGCTGCATGAAAGAGGCCTAATTGTCAAGAGGTAAAACCAAAACTGCAGCACAGTCGTGCACAGATTTGTTGTCTAGCCATTATGATGCCAAGCAAAGAAAGATAGGTATCACAAAATTGAAATTCATAATCAAAGCAGTATTGTAATTACTTGGGGCAACGGAAGCTAGCTGTTCTCTTACGAATCCAAAATAGTAATTTCAGTCTTCCTTCAACTTCTTCTTTTCTTCATCTGAGACCTAATAGCTGTAGAGTTTTGTGACACCTGTGTTTACTCAGGCACCTGCTCTTCACTAGAAAAAGTACATCGGAAGTTCTCTCCTGGAGACATGGTGGGGAGTTAGCGCAGACAGGTACTGGCTGTGTCCTGCATCTGCTTGCTGATCGCTCTTTCTCAGCAGAGAGTAACTCCAAAGCGTGATGGTCTGCGTTTCAGAAAGTCTAGGGAGGTTGCTTATGGCATTTTAAAGTCTGGATTTGAACAAGTGGATTCAAGAGGCTCTTTCAGAAACGCGGGGCACTTTTTATGCTCTTTGTGCTTTGGAACAAAGCTGTTTTCTATGGAGAAATGATGTATCAGATAACCACAAATGGCAGAATTACTTAACTTTTCTCAGAGTTTTACACTGAAGAGTACTTTAACCACCAAATTTTAATTAAACCCATCTTACAGACACCTATTGCAGTATACACAGCTTTTACATGTGTGTAAGCTGAGGCACAAATAAGTTGCTCGGGGTTATACAAGGTTTTTAACACAACCCAGGTCCCTTGTTTGCTTTAGCCTTTACATGGCTGTTTGTTTATTATGGTATGTTAACAAGAAGAGGTGAAATGGGGATGGTTTGGCTTTTTTAAGGCAAGCTATACATTGGTTACACTTGCTCAGTCTATATTGTTACTACTTAAGGGCTGGTTATCTGTGAATATTGTTAAGTCATCTCTGGTTTTTATGTTCTTCTGAACATCTCTTCTTCCATGTTTGTGTCTTCTGTCTTGATTTGGCAAGATTAAAAGGCTGACCCTGATTTCCAAATATCTCAGATAATAGCATTTTTTGTCTCTTTTTTTTTTTTTTTTAACCAGAAGACTCTCTTTTAACCCTGAGCTCTATTTTCTCCTTCTCCCCTCTCCCCACCATGTCTCCCACCCCATTCACTAACCTGGCTGGTGCCAAGTATGACACCACCAGTGCAGATAGTGCACTGACCTAATCCATTGACCATCCTGCAGATTTACAGAACAGCTCATACCGTCCTGATTTGGTCTAGCTTCTACATCTCTTGTTTCGTTGATAGGTACCCCCCACAATTTTACTCTAAAAAAGTAAGTTGGCAAGTCCCAGGTACTGGTCATCTGGGGTAAATTTCCCCCCTCTGTGGAGCCTGTCTACCTGAAGGACTGGGCTTTTTGCAATGTTGAGCTACTGTTCTTTTCAACAGTGCTGGCCCATTTTGGCTCTCTCTTGAACACTGACCTTTGAATGTTAGTATTTCAGGTCTGTGGCTTGGCCATCCAAGTGCAAAGTCTGCTTTTCTCTTACAGTTTACCCACTGTCAGGTCCAGAACGACTTTGTCACATGAGGCCTGAGTGTAGATAATATCTCTCACGTGAGACAGTATAAATTGTTGGCAAAAGGGACCTTCCTTTTCATTCTCCATCTGCTGAACAAAATAGCACCATAAGTATAGAAGAATATGAGCTAGTTCAGTAGCCAAAAAAAAATTTCTGAATTTTTTCTCCCAGCTATGGTAGGTGTTAAGTTTCTGTGTTTCACTGTATTTTGGGAGTCCTAACATGAACCTGCTTAAGATTTGGGTGGTGATAACTACTAATGTATTAGTGTGCTGAGGACAAGGGAGGGAGGCAATGCAAAATGTCGTGCTGAAGTAGGTATGAACAGTTCACAGCAGCTCTGGAGACAGAACGCAGCTGCTTCTGAGATATAAGATGTGGTTTCTTTTTTAAGCCAGGTATTGAAATGGCTGCTGTTACTGTAAAATGTGAGTACTCTGCAATCTTTTCATCTTGCAGCATCCTTATCAAGTAGAACGTAGGTGACAGGAAAACTGCTGTGTTCCCTTAGCGGTTGGCGGTGCATGGGTACCACCTAATTCAACGACCAAAACAAGGTTGTGACCTAACGCACTGAGGACGAGGTTGTAGAGTCTCATGACCCAAACCAAACTGGCCAAACGACATGGTTGAGATGAAAAGCAATAATACGACACACTGTGTTTGGGGTTCACCTGCAGGCAAAAATCTGTCCTTGGAAAAGAGGCAAATTAGAGGAACATGGTGAGGTAGCTGTTCCAGCAAAGCACGTGCCAGGGAAGTAAGAGATTCTGTCTCGGGTGAAATGACGTGACCTGCTTTAGTGAAAACTGTGAGCCAGGCAAGCCTCTGAGAAGTTCTTTAGGGAAAGTTTTTTGGGGAAAAAAAAAAGGCAACCACTGAAAGTAGGTTTCTGGAACACTGGAAGAACGGCTGCAACAACAAAAGAGGTGTAGGTGAAAGAGATGGACGAATACATTAAGCAAAATCCTTTGAGTAAGCAAAATGTCTGTGACCAGGAATTGATGAAGAGCAATCTAAGAATGAAAACAAAGCTATAATATATTCATGAAGCAAGATGATTATAACTCAGAGGGAGTAGCATTAATTATGACTTCCAAGGCAGAAAAATAGCTTATAGACTGGGAACCAATTAGCGGTCGATTGCTCTGAACTAGATTTCAAACACAGTACATGAAATGACAATTACACAGTGTTACCAACAGACAACTACTATGATGAGATAAGAGCTGTCAGAATATTTGGACCCAATTCCTCAACCTGACATCTGCTCACTAATGGGGAGACTTCCTTCTTGGGGTTAGGGATGGTGACAGAATGGAGGAATCTATGGCCAAGCATCATCTTCTGTCTGCAAAGCAATAATGCGGGGCCTGGCAGAGCTCTGCCGGCTCTCGAGGCTCTTGGTGTTGCGTGGGCATAGTGGAAAGATGTCCCCAGAGTAGCTGGTGGAATTGTTGTGGTTGGAGGCAAACACAGTGTGTATCTTCAGGAGATCTCCATGTGCAGTAGAAGTGATGGGGTTTTTTTTGTGACAGGACCAAAAAGAAAAAACCTCCACAGGAGAATTAGTAAGAGAGGTGTTTCTTTTGTTTTTACTACCAAGTGAACAAGGTATAGGTTGCTAAAAATGCAACTGGTTTTCAGCTAAGCAAGCCCAAATAGTGGGCCTTCCAAGGATGGAAATATCAAAGCCAACACTGGACATTTGAATGCTGATGGGAGGAGCACTATGACTTTGCCAAAGGAACTGAAAATGCCAAATTAGAAATGCTGTCTCACGGCACAAAGGCGGATGTGAAAAACTCACTAAAAACAAAATTTGGAGAAGCTGCAGGTAGAGACCATTGCTGAAAAATGATTGAATAGTTGCTGAGTTGTTCAAGAAATATGGGAATATGAAAAAAAATAATCTGACTGATGGAGAAATTGCATTCCAGTTAAAGTATCCTAGAAGGGTGATGTAAGTGATTGCAATGGTTGAAGAGAAGTTCTGTTCTTTTCAGTGGTACAGTCATGAAAATGAAAAAAAACAAAACAAAACAGAGATTCTAATTTTTTTCTCTTATAACTTCAGCTCAGCCATTTCAATTCGGGAGATAAAGGAATGGGCAGATTTTTAGGTAGCCTCTCCTGCTCCCTGGCTTGGGGCAGATTACCTGCCAATCTGATGCAGTTGTTTCTTTGGAGTTCTTGGGGAGGGTATTTTTATTACCTTTTTCAGGATATTAATCTACTCTTTTCAAGTATGTATTTGTAATAATTGTGAAGTCTTGACAAGCTTGTACCATTGAGTAAGTAAAGAGCTGAGTGAATGGTTCATTGTGGATAACGCTGATGTAAAACAGACATACATTCTGTCACCTCTTTACAGTTGCTGTTGACTTGATGTTGACATTACCAAGTCACCATGAGAAAAAGTACAGCTAGATATAATATAGTGAAGTGTTACATCAGTTAGATCCAGCATCCTGAGCATGGGATGCTTAAGTGACAATTCAGAAAACATGTGAGTAAAGACTGTCTAGCATCGCAGGGCTAATAATTACTTCGGAAAACAAATCTCAGGAGACCTTCAGCAAATCCCAACTGAAGCATTATGTAAAAAGGCAAAGGAATACAAGGAATGAGTCAATTTACATGTCTTGGCAGAAACACACCAACCAGCGGGGAAGTCCAAAAGGAAATGTCACCAACTGGCAAGGCAACAGCTGCGTTTACCAACTTAAACAAAATTAGTCATTGAAAATACAAATGTAAAGACCAAACTAGGAGTCTTCCACTCAGATGTTATTTCCATTTTAACATGTGGATGTGAGCGTTGGAAACTCACCAAAGGCACAGACGCCTCATGCCTCCAGAAGTAAATACCTGGGGAAAATACTAGGTAACAGACGGAGCGAATTTGTCACAAATGCAAAGACCTGTCACTTTGTCACCAGCGTGTCCCCCAAGTTCTCCAGGGTAAGTGATGGAAGAACTTGGGTCGTGTGCTGACTGTGAAGCCAGCAAGCCTGTCTGAGCAGATGGGCTCTTGAGCAGCTGGAGGAACACGTAAATGGTCAGACCAGATATTAAGTGGAGTGTGAACGCTTACTGGCACTCAATGATACAGAAAAACTGCAGAGAGCGGCTAAAGACTGGCACAGACGGCGGAGCCGCGTTGGCTTCCAGAGCAACATCTGCGGGTGCAAGAAGGCTTTGGGGGAAAAAGTTACTCTTGGTTCACTTTCGGGAGGGTGGGACTTGTATGGTGTTTTCTCCTTTGCGAATTTAGACTATCTAAGGTTAGGTTACTGAGAGGAACTGGAGCTTCCCGGTGACTGCTTTTCTGGCTCCGGCTGCAGCGTGCTGCGTTTCGTGCACGACTCAAAAGATCCGTCATCTCTGGTCTAGTGTGCTTTTTCTGTCTGACCTCAAGCAAATCATGCGACCCCGCCAGTTCTCCAGAGCTTTCTGACCACAAGACTATGGGATTTTAATTAGGAACAGTGGACAGTACACTTCTTTTTCTGGTTTCACAGCCGTCCGCAGGGGCTAGTAGGTGAAGCAAGCTGCTGTGGAAATAGGAAAAAAGCACGTGTTTCACATGCTGTGGTGGGAGTAAAGAAGTTGCTTGTAGCTTTATTTAAAACTGACCTAAGATGATGTAACTGTAGCTACAGATCATCTTCCGAGGTGAACGCTACCCCTTACCTTCCTTATTTATGGGTGTTTGCATGTTTGACTTAATACAGTTTTGTGGGTTTTTTTCAATTGGTGTTTCAGATGATGGCAGTTACTACAGTAAGAAAATGTTTAGGTTACTGAGTTTTAGACCACTTCGTAGAATGCGGGGACAAAAATAACATCCTATGCTCTTTTTTATCCTTTCTTCATTTGTGCAAATAGCATTTCAGATGTTTGTTCTTTGTAACTCTGGTTATTTTATGCAAGCTCTGCTTTGATAGAAAAGTTACCGCACCCTGTTCATTCTCTCTGTTTTTATCACTGCAGCTTAGCACCTTGTGCATCAGGGTTAAAGCAGTTTGCACCCCTCTTGCTAGGCCAGTTGCACTGCCTCACCTCTGCTGCTCCTCTTTTGACATCTACACTTGAGTACAAACAGCCATTATTTTTATTCCTAGTGGGAGTGTAATCAGCCTGTTGGATGAGAAGCTGATTTTTCAGAGTTAGAAATTTGAGGCAGAAAAGGCTTATTTGATCATCTGCTCGCGCTCTCCCTGCCAACCTCTTATTATTTCTCATCCAGCCTAGTTGTAAAAGGTTGAGGCGAGAACATCCCAGCCCTGTGCCTGGGGAGGTGGTTCCAGCACCCAAACCCAAGCTTTCTGCCGTGGAGTTGCTCCCAGTGAGAATCCCAATGTCTTCCTCCTGGATTTAATCTTGCTGTTTTACTTGCACATGCCTCAAGGGCATTTATTACCATTTACCATGACCTTCCCAGCTAGCCAGGGTTAGCCCTTTTGGTTCTTCCTCCAGCAGTCTTTCTCAGTAGCCTTGTGGGATAAATGCGACTCCTGGTACTGAGAAGCCTGTGACTGAGCATTGCTTTGGAGGGTTTGCTTTCTGCCTGCCCTCTTCCGTGCAGCAGAGCCCCCCTGCAGCAGGGTGAGCCGTGGCAGTAGGTGCGGACAGACCTGCGCGCTTCACGTGACTCCATCCTTCGTGTCTAGAGCTACCGGATGACAAAATGCACTTGTCTGTTTGCCAGCCAAGAGCTACATAAGTCATGCCTTGTCCCTGCAAGAACTGACAAGTGGCACAAGCAGCTAAGCAAAGGCACAGCGTTTTCCTGCGTTGTTGGTGATGTGAGTTATGCTGCCCTCCCTCTCCAGAGATGCTCAGAAACCAGGGTCTGAGCTTGGGACCATGATCAAGGAGCCCCTTTCCAACCACAGTGGAAGGCAGTCTATGTAAAATGATTCTGCTCCCTTTTGAAAACAGTCTGCTAAATGGGGCTGCAGACAGCGAGGGCAGCCGCTGTGTGTGCTATCCACGCCAAGGAGCTCATCTGGATTGCATTTGAGAGGGAGTTTTGGATGAGAAGAGCTTAAATGAACACAGGACCTGCAGTACTTGAAATTTCGAAATCAGCAGACATCAGAATATGGGTTAGCACCAAATGCCATAGGTAGGTCGGGATGCAGCAGAGGCCAGTTGTGAGAGCTGGGGGCTTGCTGGGGACGGCTCCGGATGCCCAAGGGCTTCCCCGGCCGGCGCTCCACAGAGCCACAGTAGCATCTGGCGAGGCTGCTTGGCGGTTTCTGCAGGGAGCTTTGCTTGCAAGATCTCAGCTGGAAACCCTGTTAAACTGGTAGCCAGCCTTCTTGAGACTGCTTCTCTTTCCCCGTGACCTAAAGCGGACATGAGCAGCGCTGCCTGCCTAGCTAGGCTGAATGAAGTCATTTGGGCCCTTCACGTAAGTGGTTGCAGATACGTCCCCAGAACAAAGTCGTAATACAAATTGGTTGTGGCAGGAGGGATGGAGTTCAGCAGGAGTTAGCCTTTGGGGTATTTTGTCAAATTTTTGAAGCATGAACTGTTGGTAAACGAGAGCTAAGAGGGCAGATTCATAATCTGCAGCAAGAAGCAGTATAAAGTAGCTGCAACCCCGCTGCCGGTGCCCGGCATTAGACTTCCTCCGCCCTTTCTCTGCAGACTTGCTGTTGTTGTCACCATCCTACCCGGCGGCTTGGGGTGCACTGAGGACCCCAGTCCAGCTGGACATGGCAAAGCTGCTGAACTGCTGCTGCGAGTGACCTTGGCCCAGGAGACCAGACCCAACTGCCAGCCCTCCTAGAGCAGGCGTTTGTCCGCGTGCAGATGGCTGCAGCAGAGCTCTTAGTCCCTTCTGTAGACAGCAAAAGGGTTTGTTCAACTCCTCGAAGGTAGTTACCTGAAATGGTGTGACATGTGCCCTGGAAGGGACTGTCGCTTTGCATCAGCGGTAAAGGAAATCTGGAGAGATGACTGTCTCGGCTGCAAGTTTCTACTTTGCGTCTGAATCAGATGAGATTAATCCGGTTGTAAACTGCTGGAGTGATGGGGCCATAGAGGTAGCTAGGTAAGTAGTAGACAGCTAATTAGATGATAATTTACTTTCTAAGGTATACTCTGCATGCTAGTGTAGAGATCAGCTGAACTAGGGAGGTGGGTGTGAAAGGCATAGCAGTGCTGAGATTCTTGTCGCTTTTAAGTTGTGGTGCTTGATAATATTGTTCATTAACTGGCAGCAGATTAGGTATTCTGTGGTAGTCTTGACATTTTAACAGAGAAAAATGTTTTACAAATAAACATGGATATTTTCTAAAAATATCTTAATTTCTGCAGGAACATCATAGGTAGCTTTCTGTTTGCACCTAGCCATTTCAGGATTGCATCAAGAATAATAATACATGCAGTGCTTAAGAGCCGCAGCTTGATTTTCATCCATTGGTTTACTTCTTGCATTCTTCTCCATCAGGACAGCAGAAAGAGCTTTAAAGATATTTTTCTTCATATGAAGTGATATCTCTGTTATGGCTAAGACTGTAAGGACTTCCCAGTTTCAGTTCCATGTCCTTTAATCTCTTCTAGCTCTGTATGTCTTTTTGAATTGTCTCAAACTGATTAGATGCAAAATTAAAAGTTTAGGTGGCAATTACAAGAAGTACTGAAAAGTGTCATACTCTTTGACTGCCTGGCTTCCAGGAGGCAGTGGGTGGGAAGGAATAAAAGCATACCTTAATTATACAGTCTAGCTGTTTATTTTCACAGCTGTAGCACCGCTGAAATGTGCAGCAGACATCCTAATTCCATCGAGCGTGGTCCCTGGATGTTGCACCTGCCAGTCCCGCAATCTCAGTACCAGTTGGGGATGTGTGTGTGGCTGAACAATGCGGAAAGACTACAAGAGGGTTTATCCCATTAGAAATAAATTACAGTGTAGTGTAGCATGAAAATGATGTGTCAGTGAATACAGAACACAGGATTACCTTCTGTCTCTTCCCTTTATCATAGATAACAGAAGCAGTATGGGAAGGAGATTTATATTGCACTCATTTGAAGCTGACCAAGCAATTTAGATGAGATGAAATAGGGATTTTATTTCTGGAGAGAAGAATGTGTTCCTGCTAAAATGCCATTAATTGCTTTATTATTTAAGGCCCAAATTATATCCAGCAATTTGTCGGTCTCCTATTTTTTCCAGTGGAAATAATTCACCATGGAAAGATTATTCTGTCAAAAAATGATGATGAACCTACTAACAAATTTAGCTGAAAGAAGCTGAACTTTTAATTCAGCTTCTATTTTTCCCCATCTCTCTCTCAGCACTGTGTGCGTGTGTGAATTTCAATAAAAACAGGAGTGACTTTGCTAACTATGAAGATCTTAACAAAGCTCATGGCAAATACCATTGCAACACTAGAATTACAGGCATCCTCTTAACGTGTTGGGAAGCTGCTGGCTGTCACGCTGCGGTAGCAGTGGCACTGCATGCCCACTGCAAGCAGAGCTTTGTTGTGCTGGGTGCTCGTAGAGGAGCGGAGCTTAGGAAAGCTCCTGGGCTCTCCTGGAGGCAGAGGCACTTGCCAGGGTGGACCAGACTCTTCCAGGTCCAGTGCTAAACTCTGCTCCTGCTTCCCTGCCCTTATATACAGTGCAGAGCCTCCTCTAGTTCCCTGCCTGCCAAGCTTCCCTCCTTTGGCTTTTTCTTTTTTTTTTAAAAAAAAAGAAAATCAGCGTCTGTCTTATCTCTCGTCGCTTGTGTTGGTGCATTTTTGTTTCCCTTTGTCTGGTTTCCCCGTCACCCTGCCGCCAGCAGGCTGGTGGCCTGTCTCCATCACCCAAAGCTGTTCTCTTTCTCTGACGTCTTCATGCCTGGAATTTGCTGTGCCAGTATTAACCTAATGGTTGCCCACAGTTAATTTTTTTGCCATAAAGGCAAATCAAGCTGAGCCCAAAGGAGGTGCGCTTCCATGCAAATCGCAGTTCTCTTGTACAAGCACTGGTTGCAGGAGCAGTTGCTTCTGCATCATGCCTAAAGCACAAGCTTTGGAGTTTCTGCTTTGCTGTTGGCTTGGGATTAAGAAAAATTTGGAGGTTGCGAGATGAGCAGGGTCTTCTGTACCATTAGTACGCTCGGGTCACCTCTAGAACCCTTGCAAGCATTGCTTGCTTTGGTCATGGCACCAAGGATTTCCTTACATCCCAGAGGGGCAAGGAAAAACACAACTAGATGTGTGCAGGATGTATGCAGGGCCCTGCTCCTTGCTGTGCTTGGAGTTCAGGTCTGTGGGCTGCAGCAGGGGTGTCCATCCCTGTGGCAGAAAGTCCTCCAGGTGCAGGTTTAACTCAGCTCTTTGCCACACCACGTCAGGGTTTTTTGCCTAAAAGCAGGGCTCAGTCATAACCTGACATGGAAGCATCTTAATCTTCTATGTCCTATTTATATAGGGTTTTTTTCAAGGGAGATCTAAATTGTATTTCACGTGGTTGCGGCCTTCTACTGTGAGCTGAGCAGTGATCATGGTAAATTAGATATGTCCTTGCACTGATGGACTCTGTGAGGTTTTTTTCCTGGAGGGAGGCGATAATTATTTTTTACTTTAAAAAATAATAGTTTCTCCGTGGAACAAGAGCTTTGAGGCCATTTCTGGTATTTTTCAGTTCTTCACAAATAGAAATGATTCCAAGAATAACAGCTTTTTTATATATATTTATATATATAAAAATGTTCCATTATTGCTGTTTTCCTTGTGAGACAGCATTGCTCTCTGTCTTGGTGTTTAAAGCTGCAGTGAGACCCCTGAATTGCCAGCAGCTCTATATCATTTGTGTCACCATCGATAGGGAAGAAGAATAGCTTTTAGAAAAACTATTTTTGTTACAGATGTGTAGACGTGAATTTATAGCTTCAATCATGCTTCCAAGAGAGCATCTGTGAAAGTGAGATAGTTAGAAAGCTGGATGAAAGAGCTGGCAGGAGGAGTAAAACATAGGGGGGGACCGCAGGAGGGGGGAACACCTGAAGACATCCATCCGGAGAAGAGAAGCAGGGGGAGGTATGCAGTCATTAAACCTCACCAGTCCCTGACCAACTACTGGCTTCTTGCCCACTTTTTTTTGAATTTTGATTCGGCATTGCCTGGTGTATTTATTCCCACCCGTATTTATAACAGGCATTTTTTGTAAGGCTCGGAAGTGCGCGAGCGCTTTTTCCAGCTCTCTGCTCTCCATGCCTGCTGGAACATCTATAAGCACACACTTTTCCTGTCTAAAGATAGTTTGAGCTAGCGTGCCCAAAATACAGCTTCAGGCTTTGGTTTGTTGTTGTCTTAGTAAGCATAAAAATATGTTCTAATATTATGTCACTTCGGTTATGTGTTTCAGCAGCTGAACTCTATCCATGTCCAGTTTGTCAGGAGCGGCCATGCTTCCTGGGATTTGTTCTTCCATAGCCCAAGTCCTGGGTCACTTAGGTTGACGAAGCCTGTGCGTTGCACTCTTTCTGTGAGGATGATTGTTCTTGCCCAGTAGGATAATTCAGGCAGGGTTTTCTGCAGGAATGACATGACCTCACGCTCTGCCAGCAATGCCATTTGAACAGCATCCCTTCCCACCCCCACCGCTTCCCCTGCACATTCCTGTCCCTGCAGGCCCTGCCATGGTTGTGCAAAAAAGTTCCCTCCCCTCTTTCTGCAGTGCCATCTCCATGTCAGATATTCCTGCTTTTGCTTCCCAAATTTTCTGACTTGACCTCTCCCCCTCCCTCCATCTAACACAGATGCAGTACACTAATCCCTTCTGCAGATATATATGTTCCTGCAGTGTGTGTTGTAAAAATGGAATGTACTTATTGCGGACCTTTCCTCTTTTTTTTTTTTTTTTTTTTTTTTTTTTTTTTACTATAGTTAGTTTAATGTATTGCAGCCTGTGCTGTGTGTGGTCATGAGGCTTAATCTTGCCCTCCCATCATGCATTCCCAGGTAGGAAACTGGGATGGGAGCTTTGTGCTGCCTGGGGACCCAGGGAAAGGAATCTCTGCTAAATGGCAAGTTGTGCTCCAGCCGCAGTTCTGGGTTGGCTGGTGTTTGGAAAGCTGAAACATGCTCCGATGTTTCAGGGGAGGCTGGTGGCAAAGGTAAAGAGGAGCACAAAAGTGACCAGGATGAGAAAATTTTAGATGTTCAGGCATTCATAAATGGATATCAAAGTCCACAGTGGAGATGTTAATTTTTGCTGAAAAATGGAAAAAATACACTAGGCGCTTTTATACATAAAGTAAAAAAAGTGACATGATCATGCGTGGTTGTAAAAGCTTTTATACTGCTGGAAGTTTGGAAATGTTAAGTGGCAAAGTGGATGAGTTATATGGGTCATCTCAACTGAGTGCCTATAAAAAAGGACTTTGCAGCTCATTATCAGGTATTCTCTGTCTAAAGTTTGTTTCATGGAAAGGGAACTTGACGATTCTGATTTTTGTTGGTGGTATTCTGTATCTGTCCTTGAGGCAGCAAAGGCAGGCTTTCCTCACTGGAGGAACCCAGCACGCTGGCTCTGAAGGAAGGTGGAAGCATCAGAGCTTCCCTAGCAGAGGAGAGGGGTGTCCCCTCACTGCTGCTGGCCAGTTGGAGCCAGGAGAAGGAGGCAAGAAACCATACAGCTGGCATCCTGGTTAGGACTCTTAGTGGCTGCCAAAATTGGTTTAAAATAGCTGGTACTCGGAGAGCGATATTACAGATTTGTATTTGAGCTATTGGACTTCACAAGGGTTGGAAATAGAGATGCCAAACAGTGCGGCTTGCTGGTTTTTTGCTGCAGACCTCCACGTTGTGAAGATTTTCTCACATAAATTTCTATTTTGAGCTCTGGGCCACAAGGTGTTTGTTGTAAAGCATGCTGTTGTTCCGGGACTGAATACTTGCCCTTCCTTGGCATTTGGGTTATCGTCATTTATGTTGCAGTGATGCCCAGAGGCTGAGTAGGTCGGGGCCCCGCTGCGCTACATGCTGGGTGAATGGACGGTGACAGCCTCTGCCCCGGGAGCCAGCAGCTCCCGTAAATGAAACCCATTTACTGGTTTGAGATGGCTGCTGCCATCAGCCACTCAGGAGCGTCGGCTGCCGGGCCAGAGCTTACCAGGGATGGCTAAAGCAGGGATAATTCAGGTGAGGCAGCCTAATGTGCATTGTAAATGCAGTTTACAGTCAGGACATCAGTGCTGCCTTCTTCACCTGAGTCAGCAGATACAGATGCACAGTTCATTGTGTCACTGACTACCATAATATATATCAAAGCCTTGTAAGCCCTGGCCTACTATTTGGTCTCTGCCAACACCAATTCCAGTAGGACCAGTGTGAAAACAAACTGTTAGAAACAAATACCAATTAGAGAGATGTATTTTCTCCTTCCCAATGGGGAACCCATCTGCCCTGTCCTTCCCCGTGCTCTGTGCGCAGCATCCCTGGGTCAAGGACAGGGAATGGTGTCCATGGATTCGAGGGAGAGGTTGAGCTGTAATAGTGTAGTGCTGGGAAATTTTTCCATGTTTATAGTATGCCTTAGTCTGAAGCATGTGCAGGTTGGAAAAGAAAATAGGAAAGTTGGAAAGAAAATACAAGAAAACAGTTGAAAATTGTCAAATATGTTTCAAAGCCAATTGAGTGCTATTTGTACGTTGCATAGGAGGGTGTGTGATGGTTAGACGTGGCACTTTGCGACATGGTTTAGTAGGCATGGTGGTGTTGGGTTGACGGTTGGACTGATGATCTCAGAGATCATTTCCAATCTTAGCAATTCCTAGTTTTATTTTCATTAAAAAATTAATCCAGCCACCAAGCCAAGAAACATGAAATTAATTATTACTCTACCCTTACTTGGTTTGGTGGTGGACTCGGTAGTGTTAGGCTAATGGTTGGACTGGATGATCTTAAAGGTCTTTTCCAACCTAAACAATTCTGTGATTCTATGGTTTCTATGGGATATATTCTCAACCATCAGTGTGATTCAGTTGTGCCTTTGCCACTTAGGACTGGTCTGCAGTCCTTGGGAACTGGGGCAGGTAAAGTCCTATCCCCCACCATCCCTCTCCAGGCAGCGTGTGTGTTGTATGCGGCACCAGTGTGGGTACAAGCTGAAGGAAAACTTCATTATGTTTGACAGTGCCTTTTTAGCTGAAGTACTGCCACGACTGGCATGACAGCAGTGAATCCCAAAATTGGTTGATTGCTGAGAGAGACTTTAAACTGTGAAGACAGACATGAGGGATGAAAAGAATTAAATGCATAATTAATGGGTTTACCCTTCCTGTTTCTCGGAGCATGACTATTTTTCTTCTCTCCTGTTTTGTTTACTTTAAGGTGCCATGTGTTCTGCTTGAAGCTGTATAGAAATTTGGCAAAGAAACCCGCGCATCAGGGTTAAGAGCGTTCTGAATTAGGTGATCTGCTAGTCAAATATTGGACCTTTTTAATAGGAAAATGGTTTGGGCTACCAACATAAAGAGGTTATTTGTCCAATATTCTGTATCCTAATGACAGCACCTATACAACCGTGCAATTACTCTTGCTCCTGAGGGACTAAAGTGAACCTGTTGCCTTAGCTTCGACTTTTCATGGCAGAAGTTCTCTCCCATTTTCATGGATTCCTGATAACACTTTTCATTAGAATTTGAGTTACAAACATCAACATTTCTTTGGTGTCTCCTTCTGTTAGTTCCTTGCTTCCCACATGCTGTTTTATTTGAAGGTCTTTGTGAGTTGCTTAAAGGAGTAAAATCCTTCATGGTAATGGAGATGCTAACATGCGTGACAGTTCTTATCCACCCAAAAAATGGCAGCAATTGTAAAACTAGTAGTTTTTCATATAAACTGATTTTTCACTCAGAAAAGTTTTCACTTAGAGAAGGTAGCTATTAATTACTTATCTATCCATGTTTCAATATGCCACCATCTCGTTAAATAGCTCCCTCGTCTATTTCTTTCTGAAATGATAAAGCACTCTTCTGCAGAACAAGCTCAGTGACATCTTGACACTTCCCTAATGTTTTCAAATCCTGGTGGGTTTGAGTGAATTATTGGATTTATTTGAACTTCAGATTCAGGGCTTGTAAATATGCACCGATGAAAGCTAAAAAGGTTGACAAAAACGCACTTGCAGTTGCAAGTGCTAGGTTTGGCAGAGTTGTCTTTGGCAACATGAGCCTCATCAAGTCCAGGAACTCAAGTGATCATAAATCTGTTGTGATACCAATAGTCGCCTTGTATTACGGTAGTTAGTACTACCTCCACTATTGTTAGATTGGACCCTGGGGAAATGCAAAGGAAAGTGCAAGTCTCACCCACAATGTTTTGGTACCAAGCAAGCCAAGCACTTGGAGAAGCTCCTTATCTTCACTTTGCAGATGGAAGGTGAGGTGAATGTATGAGACCAAGTTGCTGAAGAGGTCTGATGCAAGTGTTAGTTGGTGGGTTCTCATCTTCCAAATGTTAGTCCAGAGCCTAAATGCAGAATGGCCCTGCTTTCACGGATTGGTGCACTGCTTTTCTCTTAGCAGTGCTGCTACCCACGAGAGACCTGGAAAGATGACTCTACCCAAGCAGTGAAGCTTTCAATTAAGGCATTACTAAGGATGATTTCAAGATCTGATTCTGATATTTTGATCATCCAAGGATTTTGAAGATCTGTGAAACCCTCAGCAATGGTTTTATTTTAATGAAAGGGTTTGTGTAGTGACCTTAGAGCTATGTGCATGTAGCCTTTAAGCAAAGACAGCATGTAAGTGACACCCCTTTTGCTACTATTTCTGCTACTTTCTGAGTATAATGCTTTAGTTTAAGTGCTCCTACCATATCACCATCTCCTGGTGAGCACAGATGTTTACTGTTAACTGGCTCTGCGTAAGGGGGATGATCGGATCAATAGGTGTTTAGTTTGTAAGTTTCACCTACTCATCTTGTTTTCTATTAATAACTTTGTGTTTTAGTCTTATAAATATATTGTGCCATGTATCTGTCTATTTGGGGAGCTAATCCTGTAGTGGTAGGCATCTATTTCAGGAGCAGCCTAGATGAAGCACAGCATGTTCGAGTGCTAGCCTCCGTTATTGTCTGTAGTGAGCTATATCACTGGTGTTAGTGTAATGTAGGAGTTCAAAAAGGAAAGATTTTATTCGCAGCATCAACTCATTAAAAATATTCTGTACAGATTTTTCCAAAAGAATAGGCAGACCAAGCACAGTGGGCCCCGTGCCAGGATATGTAATAGCCTTGCACAGCATCAGTTGAAGCTCCAAGTTGGATAAAAGGCAGCTTTTTATGGGTTTGTTGAGTATTCCTTTAAAAAAAAAAAAAAAAAGGTTTGTGTACAGAAGTAGCAAATTAATTCAGTTCTATCAGAAAGTAGGTCAGTGACTGACCTCCCGATAGCATGAGGCAGCAGTTTCTAGCAGAAGTGACAGCTCAGCAGCATGAACTCTCCGTGTCTCCAGGAAACTTGTTTTGACAAATGTAAACACATTATATCCTGTATTCCTCTTACTTATTTATTTTTTTGCTGCTGCATTAGAAACCACAAACTGTCACTCTCCATCCCCTTTCTTCACCCCTTCTGGTCCCCAGAGGGAAATGCCTTGTAATGTAGCTAATAATTTTTGCAAGGCTGCGTAATGAGTAAGGCGTTCCAGCAGGGTTGGGGTTTTTTTTTGACAGCCAAAGTTGAGCACTGTAAACCAGACTTGACTCAAATCCAAACCAAAGTCTTTTCCAATGGTGAGGGAAGTTGTTGGGAAGACGGAACTGGATTAATTTAGGATCCTTGTGCCCTGGTCTTGCTTTGCCTCGTGGTGAATGAATTTTTTACATATACCTATGTGCCTCTTCAACATTTGTATTGCCAACGTTAGCTGAATAGACAGCACTTCGAACGCATCCTCACTGCAGCCCAGCAACTCCTGAAATGGGATGCTTTTGTAATTTTGGGGGAAGTACCGAAGAGTTTAGAAACGGAGTGGTGGCTCCTTGAACAACCCATAAAGAAAAATTGCCTCAAAGGACATGGGGAGAGTGTGTTCATCTTTTCATTGAGTTATCTTTATCAGCAGATATAAAAGATGGATCGTACACTACTAGTTAACTACTTTGACTGGTACCTTTCCTGCAGTGATTTCTCTTGTGGAAATCACTGTGGATCAAAACGCCAAGCAAGGTTTCCAGCTGCAGTGCTGTAGGTGAGACCAATCTCTGAAAAACTCTTGAGCTGGTTCTTTCTCCTGACTTGTAACTGGGTTGTGCATACAAGGTAATGCCACATGGAGCAGATAGGAGGATTTCAGAATGTACTAACCAACATGGTCCGATTTAAACATTTTTGCTAAAGATCTCATAAAACTTGACATGATTTTCTTTGTTACCTAGTTACCTTTCTGGCCTGAGGTGGCTCAAAAACATCCAGAGAATGGTCATTTATATGGTCGTTTATATAAATGCTGTACAAGGAGTGATTTTTGCTATGTGACAGATAAACCTCTAGAGCCCTTCAGCTGCACGTTGCCATTTACCTGAATTTTTAACTTCATTTGTTTGGAAGCATTGCACTACAGTAAAAGTTGGATGATGTTGTCTCAGCCAGAAGTAGAGATTTGATTTAGGAGGTTGGGAATATATTTTTTGGAAATGCTTCTAGCTTTGGTAAAGGTTTGACCTGAGTAGACACAAGTCAAGCAAGAAATCAAATGGATTTATTTAACAAAGAACTGGCTATGAGAAGTTGGGGAAGAAGAAAGTCCTATTTCAATGAATTACATGCTTCTGTGCTAATGCTATAGGTAATGCTGACATTGATTTTTACGCATCATACAATAGATGTGATGCTAAGAAAGTGATGAAAAAAATATTAGTGTATACAGTTAGAAAAAATGGTAAAGCAAAGGAGAGGGATGCCCATGTGAATGTGTGTGAGTATGCTTGGGGGGGGGGCAGGCAGTTCCCAGTCTGCCTCCTGAGGGGTCCTTGCACTTCCTTTTTGATGGAGCGGCAAAGGGGGAACACGGATGCTGGCTTTCAAGTGATTAAACTCTTCACAGGGCCACCAAGAGTCTTCTGTTTGAAAGGGCTGGAAGCGCAAGGTGTGCTCCAGAGAGGCATGGACAAAGATCTGATGCCTTTTCCCACTGTTCCATGCCTACAGAGATATCGCTTCCCCTTGCTCCCTCTCCTGCTCCGGGGAGGGAGAGTCAGGAAGGGAACAGCTTCTTTAGGGCCTGGGCCTTGCTGAGCAAAGCTTGCTGTGCAAAGCTGCTACAGGTGAAGATCTTTTCAGTTCAAAGCGATTTGAGCATCTCAGTCCCTTCTTAAGGTTTAAGAACTGGAACCATTTTTTATGTGCCCCTCCCCGCCCCACCTCCCCAAGGTGGAAAGCTGCAAGGTTTCCCCCCACCCCCAAATGCTCGCAGGAGGTCCTGCCAGACTGTCCAGATAAGCTCCTTCCCTGTTTGCTGGTGGGTGGCAGACCTCAGTGTAACAGATATGACGCGGTGACCTTTGCAGCGACGTGAAGACGGGCGTAGAGCAGAGACAGGAAAATTGCCCACGGTGCAGTTAGTCACTGGTGCCACTTGCCTTGGGAGAGGAGAGGCCCTCTCAAACCCCAGCAGCTCTGAAGCGTTTGGGTTAGCGTCCTGTCCTCGCTGGCTGGAAGAGTGGTGCCCAGGGAATAAGCAAGCTGTAACCCTTCTTTTTTTAAAATTTCTAGCCGGGGGAGTTTGTTTCACACAGTCTGCATCCCATGCAGGCAGGGGCTACCCAGTGCATATTCAGTATATATATTCAATATATATATTTACCCCTTAGGTTACATGTGTGCATCATCAGGAGAGCAGGACAGCTTCATACATTCCATTTTGCTTGTGAAATCCCAGTGAGGGCTTGCTGGGGCAAATGTCATCTTTATGGCCTTCTAATGCCCTGCATTAGCGGCAGGAAGGAGTGCAGCTGCGCGATCAGCCGAGACACTGCTGTCCTCCCCGTGCCGACACCTGAAGGGCAGAGCAGAGAGGTGTGATGCTGGGAGGCCACAGGAGATCCTCGGTCTGCTTTTCCCCGACGTTGAACCTTCCTGGGCTGGCCCTGCATTGGTTAGAGCAGGCACAAGCTCACGCAAGGGACTTGGCAAGAAAGGCCCTTCTGCTTGTGGGTGGTTTCTTCACACTCACAACTTGGATCTGTGAGGAAAAAACTTGTCACAAGTAAATAGATACTTTATCTCCAAAAAAAAAAAGCCACCAGAAAACCCCAAGTCCCACTTTTTTCCTAATAGTATTCTTCACTGGGTTAGTGGGGGATGTCTTGGGCTTTTTCCATCCCAAAGTAAGAACTTGGGGAGTTTAAGTTCCTTTGTTTCATACCATACAGCAAAGAAGTAAAAATGCACAGGAGGGATTATATTTTGGCAGTTGAGATAAGTTACAGTAAAACTGAAGATTTTATTAGTTTTCCTCCAAGGTGGAAGAAAATTAGTGTTACCTTCTGGGTAGTTATACAACTGAAGTTTTTGACTTAATAGTTGAATCATCTTTATTTCAACCTCATTGACTCTTGGACTGAACCCAGTGAAATAATTCATTTCATGTGATGCACTGAAAATATTTATAAATTTTTGTTACTTTGCAGGAGGGAGGTAGGAGTTGCCACTTGAGTGCTTTTCTAAATGTACAGCAATCTAAGTTAATTAAGCATGGATGATATCATTCCAGTGCATAAATGTCCTTTGCTTCCATTAGATCTGTCAGAGAGTAATATATGTCATTTGTCAGAGTAACTTCTCAGATGATGAAGAAATTCTGCATAGGTTATGTGAGGCGTGAGCAAGTGAAGAGTACATATGGAATTTCATCCCCCCTTAATGTTTTGCACGAGCTCTTTTTGGTTGATGTTACGTGTTTTGAGTTTTGTAGAGAAATTACATGGATTACTCTTGCACCGATGCAGGCATGGGGCAGGTGGATCAGTTCTGCAAAGGTACAGCGTTGCCTCTCTTCAGGACCTAGGAACCACTCAAAGCATCTCTTCTTTGTACAAGTGTTGGGGGGGGGGGGGGGCGGGGGCGAAATTAATGCCTTGTATTGCCAAGTTAATTTCCTGAATGAATTTCCTCTGCGTTCTTGCACGGCGTGTGCTCTGAGAGGTGGTGGAGCTTAGGGAGTGGTATTGGAGCACTGGAAGTGCAGGTCACTGGCGCACAACATAAAGCAGCGGCCTTTAAGTGCTCCTCATGAAGCCCACTTGGCAGGTGCTGAGAGTGCTCATTTTGCAGTACTGGGCTTTGCTGCCCTGGACTACTGCTCGTGTTTCGATTTCTGCCTGGGTCGGGCCCAGCCTGACTCCCTTTCTTCTCTCCTGCATTGGCAGTCTTCCTGTCCTGACTATCAACAGCGCTGGAGGTAAAACCAACTGACTGCTTGGTTTGGTTGCTGGATGACAGTCCCTAGCTTGCATGGGTGTCTCTGCGGAAGTGCAGAGCAACTTAAACCTCAGAAGACAAGAGAAACAAAGATAACTTGAAGTTGTTGACACTTTGACCAAATGGATGCATTGGTTATCTCCTGCTGCTTTGGTTCTCTCCATCCTTGGCCTTGTTTCTTTACCTTGATTTAATCTAGTGTGCGGCTAATGTTTTAAGTGAGCATCGCCACCGAAACACTGCTCGTTTCAGCTGAGGCCATCTTTGTGTCCATTACTGATTCCAGGGTGTAAACTAGACAGATTATTTATCCTGCCCTGAGGAAGAAGAGGAGGAGTTAAAATTTAAGAGCTGCCATGGGCACAAGTGCTGACTAGCTCTTACTATCTTGAGTACACGGAAATCAATTTGGACCTTGTCTGATCAATGCTGCTGCTTTTTTTTCTCAATATAGAGCTATACAGAAGAATCGAGAAATATATGTGTTCACTTAAGATAACATTGTGTGACAGCTGAGAACAATTAAAAGTCTTACTTGCAGCTATTTTTTTTTTTCCCTTCCTTTCTATGGTAGGAGGGTGGTGTCTGCAGTTCTGAGTAGTTGATACAGGGTATTTGTCAGTGGTCTGACTGAATATCTTGCAAGGTTATTTATTTTGCAGCCTTTTCTCCTAGTTTTGCACAACACACAGATCTTGGTAGATGGGAAAGGATTTTTTTTTTTCTTCTTACTAGAGTCTTTTTGGCAATAAACATACGCCTAACTGTAAGAGAAAAAACTTTCACAACCAAGCTTGTTTTGTGAAGCCCAAACATTTGTGAAGCTTACAAACCCTCAAACTTTGCATAATGTGCCCATCCCTGGTCTCAAACATGAGGTGGCAGAAGAGGGAAGTGTTACTTTTTTTAGCCAACAACTTATGACTGTGTCAACACATGACAATTTGTCAAAGCTTGCTGTAGCGGTGCTGTAAATTAATTTTTAGCATCAGTTGTGAGTGGTAAACACTTTGTGCGGTGTGAACAGCTCTTAGTACAGTGTGAGTTGTCAGCAGCTTGTGAGCTACCCTAAAAGGAAAAAAAAGCAAAGGAGGGAAGGATAAAAGCTCGTTTACTAGTACAAAATGGATCTGAGTCTGCAAAAATTTGACATGTGGTGGTATATTTTTTTCTCCTCCATACCAGTCAGCTCAACCTTAAAAATTTGGGTTTTCCATTAGTAATAATCACCGGCAAAGTTGGGAAATTGCCACTCTCCATCCTGTGCACCAGGTGGTGCCTGATAGCAAACAGGTTTCTCAGGCTGGTGGCTAGATGAAGTAGAGCCCTCTTTTTGCTCTTGGGTTTTGCCTTTGCGTGCTTGCTTTAAAAGCAGAACTTGTCCTGCAAATGCGAGCATGCTCCTTTGTTGAGAAGTCTCACATAAATGACATAAAATGCCTGGAAAAAGAAGTAAGATGGCAGCCCAAAGGGAAATAATGGGGGCTGAGCGCTCTCTCTTCCTTGCCTGTGCCCTTGCTGTTTCTCCTTGCCTATCCCAGCTGCTGTGGTGGAGCTGGCAGTGACGGTTCATACAATAGGAGTTGATGTGATGGAAGAAAATTATTTGGTACGAAAAGCTGGCGAATATGTATTGTAGAAAACAACGTTTCAGATACAAACCTATTTTAACCTGTCACTTTAGCAGAACAAGCAGTAATAACCCCCCAACCTAACAATGACTGTTAAGTTGAACATTAAATTCGCTCGGTCGTTGAATTGCTAACATGTCTACAACTTACAAGTGAACACCCACTCAAGAGAGAAAAAAGAAGCTGGTGCCTGGAATTCCTGGCCTTGCTGAAATCACCTACATTTTTTGGCGCTAACCCCGGTATTTCGTCTTGCGTTTCCTGCAAATGTTTTAAGTAGAACTAGATGAGAACAACAGCTGCGTGCGTTTGTTCGCTGCTTTGATACACTCAGCATGGGGCTTTTTTCTCAAGCGCAGTTGCTCTCAGCTTCAGCAGCCTAGGTAGGCTTTGACTGTGTCTTGGAGCTTGTTCTTGTAAGCGGGCAGCACACGTGAAGCTTGGCATGAGACCTTTATCGAGTCCTACTAAAGCTAGTTGTAACCTGGTTATGGTTTTAAAAGGAAAGATGACTTTATTTGCGTATTTGCTCACAAAGAATTTTGGTTTTATTTTCTTTTCTAGATATAACTCTAGGTGCTGCTTGTATGAAAGAGCTGAGCCACACCATCCAGTAAACTGTCTAGAGCAGCAGTTGGCTTGCTTGGAAATCACTTCCAGGACTGTGTTGTAAGTAAGTATTTTTGCAAAAGCAGCATCAAATGGCTTCTTCAGTTTTGGGGCATTTTTTAGATGTTTTGATTGTTCCTTATGATTTCATAGTTTTGCTCTAACATCTAGTAGACAGTAGCAATGCATGTGGGAACATGAGCCCTCCCATGTGTCGTGGTTTAACCCCAGTCGGCAACTAAGCACCACACAGCCACTCACTCACCCTTCCCCCCCACAGAGCTATGGGGGAGAAAATCGGAAAAAAAAGTAAAACCTGTGCGTTGAGATAAAGGCAGTTTAATAGGACAGCAGAGGAAGAGAAAGTAATAAGAATAAGAATAATGACAAAAGAATATGCAAAACAAGTGATGCGCAATGCAACCACTCACCTCCTGCTGACCAATGCCCAGCCCGTCCCCAAGTAGCGATCCCTGCCCCCTGGCCAACTCCCCCCAGTTTATATACTGAGCGTGACATCATATGGTATGGAATAGCCCTTTGGTCAGTTTGGGTCAGCTGTCCTGGCTGTGCCCCCTGCCAGCTTCTTGTGCACCTGGCAGAGCATGGGAAGCTGAAAAGTCCTTGACTAGCATAAGCACTGCTTAGCAACAACTAAAACATCAGTGTGTTACCAACGTTATTCTCATCCTAAATCCAAAACACAGCACTATGCCAGCTACTAGGAAGAAAACTAACTCTATCCCAGCCAAAACCAGGACACTATGTCTGAAGCATAGAGCTAAAGCCCTTTAAATGCTCTTTGCTGACTTGCTCTAAAACTCCCCAGCACAGTACCTGAACACTTCTGCAAGCAGGCAGCTACATATAAGCTGTCGTGGTTTAGCCCCAGCCAGCAACTAAGCACCACGCAGCCGCTCGCTCACTCCCCCTACCCCGATGGGATGGGGGAGAGAATCGGAGGAGTAAGAGTGAGAAACACTCCTGGGTTGAGATAAGAACAGTTTAATAATTGAAATAAAGTAAAATAGTAATGCTAATAGTAACAGTATAATAATAATGATAATAATAATAATGATACACGAAGCAAGTGATGCACAATGCAATTGCTCACCACCCACCGACCGATACCCAGACAGTTCCCGAGCAGCGATCGCTGCTCCCTGGCCACCCCCTCCCAGTTTATATACTGAGCATGACGTCATATGGTATGGAATAGCCCTTTGGTCAGTTTGGATCAACTCTTCTGGCTGTGCCCCCTCCCAGTTTCTTGTGCGCCTGGCAGAGCATGGGAAGCTGAAAAGTCCTTGACTAGCATAAGCAGTACTCAGCAACAACTAAAAACATCAGCATGTTATCAACATTCTTTTCCTACTAAATCCAAAACACAGCACTATGCCTGCTGCTAGGAAGAAAATTAACTCTATCCCAGCCGAAACCAGGACATAAGCCTACAAAGAAATTTGGCAAAATACATATTGATCTATGTTGCCATCCGCTCTGTGGCATACGTATTTTTTGAGTGTTCACCCCTGCCTGCATTTTTGTACTTCAGCATTTTAGCTATGCCAATGTAACCCTGCTAAGGCAAATGCTTTCTGGAGATATTCCAGGGACATCTGCCTAACTCAATTTGAAATACTCCATGAATAGCTGCCCTAACTGATCAGAAAAGGGTACGGGTTTGTCTCTTCTGACATGTGGGTATGGCTAAGGAACTTCAGTAGACTGTGAACAGTGGCGAATTTGGTCAGCTGCATCTGTCTCAGTGATGAGTACGTGTCGATGAAAAAGATCCCATTTCAGGTTAAAAGCCAATTGCATTGAGTATGGCATTGAGAACATGTTTGCACTTAAAGTGAATAACATCATCCTGGAAAACTTGAAGATGTACGCCAAGAAAACCTCATCATGCCATTTATGCAGTTTCTTTTGAAAGCATAATCCATTTGGGGATGTTTGTAACCTGAAATTTTATAACTGTTTTATTTCTTTTTATATTGCCTTCATTTTTCTGCTGCTGATGGTGCAGGTTATGAGAAGTATGGTATAAGAAGTATTTATGACTTAAGTGCATTTCCCTTGAAATGGCCTCCGATAATACAGTCGCTTCAGAGAGCGAGGGTGGGAGGCTTAGTGACCTAGGGCTCAAATCACTTAAGCACTTACACCGGCTACTCGCACTGCTCAGCACCTTGCAAAATATTCCCTGCAGGTTACATTTGCTGTACATGAACTAGTTTTTTAAAAAAATACATATTTGCTAATCCCAAGACCGAGTCCTTTAAACCCAGTGGTAAAGCAGTTGAGTCAGTCTTTTGGAAGAGGTTTCTTGTTTGTGGATATTCTGGGCAGTCGACTGACACAGCTGGGTCACTCGCCGGGTGGGGCTGTGCAAGACAAAAATCCTTGCCTCAGCTCTGCCAGGAGTTACCTGCCAGATGCACTGACTGCCGTTTCATCCTTGCTCTGCACCCACCAGACCCATGGGGTGCTCATCCCAATTCTGCGTGGGTGGATGCGAATGAGATGAAAAAAGGACCCGGTTACTGTCAGTGGTGGGACACGGCAGCTGTGGCAAGTGGGCAGAGAAAGAGTGAGGGAATCGCTTGGGGGAAATGAGGACTTAGAAAATTCTAAGTTTAAGAAAATAAAAATTTCTAATTAGAGAAATCAGAAATTTAGAACAAGACAAAATGGTTTTTTTCAGCATCCTGCCTGTAAATGGTCTGTCTGCTTCTGGAATTTAAGTCCTGACCCAAGCTACCATTGCTTCCAGCATGGGAGGCAAGTGGACAAGCGCTGGGGTGGACAAGCGCTTCTGGTCCCTTCCTGCATGGGGCTGCAGCGCTTGCGACCCAGCCCCGGGCTGGCACCCCTGTAGAGTTGCCCATAAGCCTTGTGGCTGTTTCAAGGGGATGTTTTTGCTCTGTTGCCGTTAGTGCTGGATTTTCATTGATTTTTATGCCATGGTGTTTGAATCACTGCAGCACCAGGAGCTGGAGCTGTGTGTTTATTTAGTTTACTCTCAGGTAGTCGCTGCTTGTTTGGTAGAGCAGGTACGTACCTGGTGGTGTGGGGTGCACACGACTGCGACAATCTCAGTTATACCAGTTCCTTGAAGGATTCGCTATTCCAGCGTGGCTTTCTGCCTCATGTCCTTCCAATTTAACTGTATTAGTCTGTTTAATGGTGCCAGAAAGCTGCATACTGGCTCTCCGTGAAGCCTCAAACAGTAGATGCATACTTTTAAATAGCTAAATAAACGTTAATTATGATTCACAAATAGATTTTCCCCCAACTATTAAGTAATATCAAACACTGAATTTTTCAATCAGTAATTGTTTTTCCAGCTGCCGAGTGGGACCAAGTATACAATATTTTTAGAGTGTTATTTTTGCAGCTGCTCAGCTGCTTTAAGCATAAAAGTCTTATGTTATTTTGTAGGGCTTGACAGCCTTGGAGGCACAGTGGGCACAAGTTACTGAAAGCCTGTAGTGGAAGTGGAATGATGACAATCTTCTGGTGCACCTTGGTTAGCTGTGGATAGTTTGGGCTGCATCCAGATAAGCTGAAAATAGCATATTGGGCACTTCTGAAAGTTTGTGGTTTTGCAGCTTTTTCTCACAAAAATCTGAAGTCTCTTTCTTTCTCACTGTGCTAGTTATTACACAGGTGGAAATTAGCTATTTTTTCCCTCTCAAGATCTTGAGAGTTTCTGTAAGGGATTCAGCCAGTGTGAATTATTTCATGAAATAACGGTTTGACTTGTTGGACCTCCTTGCAAATAGTATAAGACCACAGAATTTTGTCTTAGAACTACATATTATGTGCCTTTCACTGAAAGATCTTAAGATGATTTCAAATATCAATTAAACCACACATCATGATGATAAAGGAAGAGACACTGTTCTCACCCATCATGAAGACTACCCTGGCTGTGAGTACATTGCCCAGTGATTCATTAGCCAAGCCAGTAAAACAATCCAGACAGTCTGATGCAGTGGCTTACGGGTAGCTTTTCTTCAGCCCATTGCTCATTTTGACATGATGCATAGCAGCATCAAAGCATTTACTTAGGAACTTACCTTTTTTGTGCTTCTCCTTTCTCTGGTTTTCCCACCAGATCTGCTCTGCTGCCTCACAACGCCGCTGTTTGCATAAGCAATTGCTGTAATTCTTTGAAGCTGTGAATAAGGCATCTCCCTCTAAATATCACTGATGTGTTTTGATGAAGCCACAGTTGTGAGCACAGGGCACACAAAGCACACTTCGCAGTGAGAGCTAGAGAGAGGCTGATGTTGGTAGGGGAGAAGACCAAATAGTGAAGGTTAAATTAGGTTTAATGTTCAGTTGTGTTGGTTGTTTAAGCCAAAACAAAAAAGAAGCAGAATAAAAAGCTTCTGCAAAGCAGAAGTGTGAGTGAAATGAAACGTAGTGGCTAGACAAATGAAAAAAACACATTCATTAAAAAACCCACCAAACTTAAATTTCAAAGCCCCGGTAGAAGAGGTGATCTGTCGGCCACCCAGGTTGGACTGGGCACCCAACTGGAACTCATGGTCTGGGTTCAGTTCCCCACCTCTGTCACAGGTTTCCTGTGTGTTCTTGGGCAACCTCCTTCATCTGCCCCATGACCGACTTCCTCATTTGTGCAGCAGAGATCACCCTCCTCCCTTCCATCATGAGGGTGAAGCCTACTGATGCTACTGAAAGATGTGGTTGTTGTGGCAGGGAGAGCCAACCCAGGGACTAGAGTGAGAGGGATGCACTTCCTTGCAGGGGATAATCACCATGCTGCTTGCAATTTCAGTGTTCAAGAGTAGAGGAAATTATTTCCAGATCTAGAAAGGATTGGGTTTTTTTCTTTTCGAGTCTTTCAGGCCTGTTTCTCGTGGAGTTTGGCTGCCCCGGTGCAGCGGCAGGCATTTGGAGTATTCCCTGTCTCTCGCCTTTTTCCTCACAGTCTGTCTCCTCATGGCTTGGAGTCACTCCTGTCTGCTTGATATGCACGACCCACACAAACCCAACGCGATTGGAAACGCAGCTTCTGTCATCTCCCGAGTCATGCATAGATCTCTTGACATTTAAATAAAGTTGTGTTAGAAAGAAACCGAAGAATGCTTGAGTCTGGTCAGGAGGTGACCCTAGCAGTCGAGGAAGGTGGTATGAAGGAGCAGGGCATCACCTTCCCAGTCTCCTGGCAAGGTGTGCACTGGCACAGCGTTGCTGCACCTGTTGAGGGTGTCCAGATGGCCCAGCACCGCAGCTGGCCTTCAGCCCCTCTGCTCCTCCACAGAGCCCCTGACAGGCAAATATTCATTTAAAAGATTTAGGTATGAATTCACCCGGTGCTGATGGTAATTCTGAGTAAGGAATCAGAAATGACAAGTCACATGCTTTTTGATGTGTCCTTTTATCTCCTGTGGGTTGGTATTTAAACTTTTCTCACCCCTTAGAGGAATTATTTTTCTCTGGGAAGAGGGTGTGGAGCCCCATACACTCTTTTTCTCCTCCAAACATTAGTAATGCTCTTCTCCAGCCACTGACGAGATCTTGAAAGTACAGACAGGTTCATATTCAGACCAGACCCACGTTTTGTTTTCTATTTGATTCTGCTACAACAGCTCTTGCTGTTTCCTGTCCTCCCACCTTCTTACTGCCTTCCCTTTTTTTGGCCTTGCTTTCACAAACCTTCCTTTGACCTGGCCTTCAACTTTCTCCAAGCTGCCAATGTTAACAAGAGATCCTCCTCTCTGGGACTTGCGTAGTTCTCCCACCCCTGCCATATTTCAGTCCTCTTCCTGTGGCCACAGAAACACTTCCCCAGCTTTGCTTTGAGATCCATGCTCACCTGGACCTCTTTCTGCCACCAATTCTCCTTATGCTGACCCTTCTGTGAGAGGCTGCTTCTCTGCCATGACTCGTGTCTGGTAGGTTACAGAGGTGGCACAAGGTGTTCTTCCCTCCCAGGTCCTCCCTCCTCTACTTGCTCCTTACTCCTGAATGGCAGCCAGCCTTTGCCTTGGGCAGGCTGGCTTTTCTTCAGTAACTCTCTCATCAAGTGACTTTCCTGTTTATTTTTCCCCACCATTTCATTGCACCCAGTTTTCCCTCTCTCCTCATTCATGAAACAGTTTGGTTTGGTTTGGTTCTGGTTTCTCGTTGGGACTCCAGTTGATGGCAGCACACAGCAGCCTAAATTCTGAGCCCGGGTGCCGAACGAGGGTCATACCAGAGGTCTGCCAGCCCTTCCTCTGACCATGGCCAGGAGTGGACATCCGTGGAGAGTGCATGAGAAGGCAGCAGGCAGGAAGGGGTATTGCCAGGCACTGGGGGGGGTGCGCTGGAAAGGCTGTGATTTAGAGTCAGAGGCAGAGGATGCGTAAGCTTTGGTGGACCTGGGAGCAGCCCCGTTGATTTTGGTCTAGTTAATCCCATTTTAGATGAATAAAGAGCCCGCTTCTTGCTTGGAGAGGCACAATGCAGCTCCGGGTTGGCTGCTGCGTCTAATCCAAACCTCTAAGTTATGAGGGTTTTCAATTACAGGAAAAGCAATGTCTCGACCCTTTTGTGGCTGGTTAGCTCAGGCTCCCCTACCATGAGAAAACACAGCTGGTTTGAGATGTGGTGCTGCTGACGCTGGATGTCCCCTCTCTGCCTGCCATGCTTATCCCCTTTTCCCAACTGGTAAACCTGGGAATTTGATCTGCTTACAGCTCCAAGGGGCTGCTGCCTGAAAATAGGGCAACCACTTAGCTGTCCATTGCTGTTTCAACCCCATGCCCAAGCTACAAGTAATGAGTTACTGAACTAATTTAGCTTCATACCGAAGAAGTGATTTTCCTCCTGCAAATCAGGAAGCCAGCTATTTAACGCAGTGTAATTGACTTTAGCTGTAAAATTCAATATACTTATCTAGGATTACAGTTCAATAAAATCTGATTGCGCTGAGAGCAACAGGAATTGTAGAAACACACAGGGATTGTTTTCCACCTTTCCCATGGGCAAGCTACATTGGATGTCTTCTGGTCCTTATGGTTTGGGTTACGCGGCTGCTTGATCTGCACGTTGGCAGGAGCAGCTTGAGGTGGCACCATTTGGCGCAGGGAGGTGAAGCCATGGGGCTGAAATGATGGGTAGCCTTCTTCAGTCAGTTTTACATGAGTGACTCTCTCATTTCAGCGTGCCCTGCTGGTGTCGGGCTGGGGGAACGGGAAGTAGGCTGTGTCTGGTTTCATTATGATGGTGATAATAGGATCCACAAGGTATATGAGATTAAAAGCCCTATAACATTGCAGGCCAAATCATGCACAGAGAACAAAACCTGAAATCAGGTCAGTCCCTAAACATCCTTTTGTCTTGCCTCACCCAGTGTAGAAATAAATACGGGAAAACAAATATTTATTCAGAATTTCCTCTCACTCTTTACCAAGTAGGAAGCTGTGTTAAGCCAATTCCTACATAGAAACATTTGCTGGCCATCATGCATTGGCTTTTATAGCTGTGTCCTGTAATTGTGGAGAGCCTTTTTGCCCAAGTGTTCATTAATGAGTTTTTTCGTCAGCCACTCTGAAAGCATTAGATTTAATTTTTTGCTTGCAGAGCTTCAGGGAGAAGTACAGACTTTTTCAGTGGGACGAGAGCGCTGGCGCAGGTATTAAGTAATTTGGGTGAGAGCTGAACAGACAGTGTGACAAGTGTCCTTGTCATATGCTGAGACACAAACTTTGTTACTGTTTCTTCCTAGAGATATGTCCCAAACCACAACCCTTGATTCAAATGTGAGCTTATGTCATTAGGAGTGCTTACCTACCACCATGCTTGTTTTCTGCTTTATTTCTTCCAACTATTAATTATCCTGTTGCAAGCAGGAAAGGAAAAAACGTACTTTCAGACCAAACTAATAGGTTTGGCTGGTTCTGGTACACTGACTTCATAAGCAGTAAAATACATAACATTGCTTGGTTACAGCACTTGCTGTACTAATAATTCTCTGTGCAACTGCCTATTTTTAACGTAATTTTAAACAAATGCCAGGGCTACAGAGAATAATAAAACAAGGTAATCAAGGCAGAACAGGCAGGTTTTATGGTATGAGTCAAAAACAAAACACAAAACCCCTCCAAAAGCCATGAGAATTGGAAAGAGAGGCTCTTTCACATGGCAAAGTTAAGCTATAATTACTGGGTGCAAAGAACATTTTTCTTACAGGAATGAGCGGTGAACATGGATCGTGCTGGAGATCTCTGAAGCTGGCATAGCCACAGTTTAAGAGCAGAGAAGGGAGCTGGCTAAGAAAATCATTCTTTCTTCTGGTTATGGAGGTGGCTTTGATTCTGGCCTAATGCATGCTGGTTCTTACTACTGCTTTGGGTGATGGTGAACTGGGATGGTGACAATACTGATATTAACTTCTGTTTTCAGATGACATGAAACTGAAGAAGAAATTCATGTCATGCCCAAGTTTTTTGTTTGAGTTGAGCTGTTAGGAAGAACCAGACAGACATGTAAAGTACAGTCTTTCCTATTCTAGTTACCTTTCTTTATGAGGTGGTGAACCCTGTTTTGCTTTGTTCCCCACGCCTTAATTTTTTTCATCATGACATTCAGGAGTGGGTGCAAACTAAACTAAAAAATAGCCATGGCAGATACAATTCAAATTTTGCCCACTTAACTTGCATCAAAACACTAATGTACGTTTGTATGCGACCTGCTGGTATGCAGCACCAGACGGCAAATGGTTTGTTAGTATTGGCAATGCTCTCATGAAGCTAAATGTGATTCTTTCACTTACTGGCTTGAGAGGGCAAAGTACTTTTAATTACCGTTCAATTTTTCTCTGCCTCCTCTGTCTTAGTACTGCCATCCTTCTGCCTTGAAATAATAAAACTTCAAAGAGTTTATAAAAGTCGCAGTCAAAAGTGTGTGTTATCGTAGGTCAGGCAGATAAAATCAGTGCTAAGTGCAGTCTCTTCCCAAATCTGGCCAAAATAGTGTGTCTCCTCACGTTTTGGGAGTGTGTCTGTCCGTTTCTCTCTAAAGTAGCTGAAGTAAGTAAAAGTGTAAATATGGGGTTCCCCAAATATGTTGTAAGATTGATGATACTCATCAATGATTGGATTCTGTGCTGAATATAGCTAAAGCTATATGCTTCTCGATATCATTTCTAAATCACAATTGAGATTGCATCTTGTTTAGTATTGTCATAGATTTGTTTCATAAATGTAGCTCTGCAGTCATTTCTTATTTCACAAGAGCGGTGTAAATTGCTTGTGTTAAGACATTTTGTCATTGAAAAGCAAGACTTTCATCTAAATCCATTTCTGCCCCATTCAGAGGAGACAGAGTGCAATAATTTGCAGGTACTCCTAAGTATTAGCTTCATGTCCAGCCACCTACACAGTTAAGGAAATAAAATCTAATGTAATCTCCAGCCAGTAAATAATTTTCTTTTCCCTTTTTGTATTACTTGTTCCATCATTCCTTTTCCTCCACAGCTTTGGATTTAGTCTGTCGTCTTCTTTTGAAATCTACCATTGTATTACTCTCAGTACTTGGTGTTTAGATGGGTCCTCCTGCATCTTCTCCAAAGTATATTGAGGTTCTCCTCCTATCTCCATGCCTTGTTTTTAAGAATTAGTAGCATGCTGTGTAATCCATGAGTTACTGATATAAGCTGAGAGTTGTGCCTCCAGCAGTGCTGCTGAGGAACTCCAACTGCTGGTGAGTGCTCGGTCTGCAGCACCAGGCTGGAGTTACTGCCAGGCAAAACACAAAAATTGGGCATCACATCAGCTCCACAGTACCGGCGGTTTCAGTCTACCAACAAAGGCTAATATAGATACGGCCATTAATTTCTCACCCATCCAGGGACATACTTCTAATAAGACCATGTATCCACTGTTAAATGTTTCAAATACTGTCCCCTTAATATGTAAATTATTGGTCCGTTTAATGGGGCTGTGTGTTCAGTCCCAGCCTTGGCACCTGGGTGGTATCCATTGAGCCTGGTGCTCCTGCCCCCATCATCTCCTCTCCATTTTCATGCCAATGGAGTAGCCTAATCCTCTTTCCATTAAAGTCTCACACCTATTTCTCCCCTTGGTTTCTTTCTTTTTTTTCTGTTCTAATGATTTTGCTATTGCAGGGCAGATTCCCTGGCAGAAGACCCACAGTATGGCTGTCTAGCATCACCCTTATCCTGGTAGTAGCAACCACCCTGTTTTGTGTCACCTTTTCTTCAGAAAACACCACTAGAGGCAGTTGCAGGCTCACTTGATCTTTCCCTGTTTAGAAGATGTGAAAATAATTAATGAATAGTTCTGGGGAGGTGTGACCCGAGGGATGCAGATGCGTGGGAGTGTGTGTTTGTTGAAAGCATCAGAAGGAGAATCACTCCGCTAATCCAAGTACTGGTGATGAAAGGTGGGAAATCAGCATGCTCTGAAGTTTTATTGAACCTTGATTCTTCTCCCATCTTCCTAGAAGATACTTAATTTTAGAAAAGTGTAGGAAGAGGGGAGAACAGAAGCTCTTAAATTCCCAGGATTTCCTTTCAGGGAAGAGATCCCACAGGGGAAGGAGAGAACTCTTCTAATAATCTGTGCAGCATTTAATCCCAAGAAACTGCAACAAAATCAGGGCTTCCACTGAGAGTTGGCAGCGTATTCTTTCCGTAACAAGACCTGTTTTTGGTTTCTTTGTAGTACAGTCTGATTCAGACTGTACTGAGTTGACAGAGGAGAGCAAAATCTGTTTTTGACAGATGTTTCCCGTGATCTGGTGAATACAAACACTCCTGCGAGATGACAGGCGGCTTGTTTACATAGGAAGTCTTTTTTTTTAATTAAAAAAAAACAACAAAAAAACACAAGCACAAAGCAACATTCGGATCAGTCATTCTGATCAAGGCAGTGTCAATTATTAGGCTGTAAGGGGAACTGATGACTCAACTTAGGCACAGCGCTGCGGCGGTCCCCCGATTTTCGGTTTCATAACAGATTCTTTTCAGGAATGCTTTTCATTCATACGCAACGTCTAAACGTGTCTCTGGGACTGCGTATCATTTTGTGATCGGGATGCAAGAGACCAGCATCAGCCTGCGCCAAGCGGTCGTGCAGAATTTGGGAGATGTCCAAGTGCCTCGGTGGGGCGCCCGATGGGAGAGAGGTCCTCTGACCCATCGCATTGCCCGCCCAGACCATACCCACACATCACCAGTGTTGTCAGCCACCACGTTAAATATATAGATAAGTTTGCATCAAGAAAACTGAAAAGCACTTTGATTCAGGAAGCGAAATGTTTTGATCAGATCCCATGCTTAGTAATTCCAGCAAGCGCGCTTGTTAAAATGGGTGAGTCAGAAATGGAAATGCAAAGCATTTCTCTGAACGGTGGCCGGAAATTAGGTCTGAAAACTGAAACAAAGCCCAGACCGCAGTTTTATCTATTTACTTAATAATTTTAGATCTGCGAAAATCCCTTTGTCTTTGGGAGACATTTTGATTCCTCTCTTGTAGCGCCGATGTGATCCTTAGGCTGGATGATCAATCATGACAGGACTGTCTGACATGTCTTAATTTTTTGGTTCAAGAAAATTAGTCCCTGTAAGTGGCTTTATTGCATGTGGTATCACGGTGTGTGATAGAAGTTGGTGGAAGTATTAGGCAGGATGGGGTGTTGCAATATTTGAGGTCATGTAACATTGAGGAAGAAATCTAGGGGAATTGAGTGGAGTCACTCAGCTGCTTGTTGCCCAATGCATAGGTTATTTATATACAACACACGGAGCTATCTGACTGCTCTGTCACCAAACGCTCATTGATTTGGGGCTGGCTGCTCCGCAGCTTAGCATGGAGAGGCTGCAGTGGTGACAGCCCCTCGGTTCCGAAGGACATAGTCCTCTGTCCGTGGAGAGAGAGCAGAAGGAGGGGTCGTCAGACTTTTGATGTTAGTAGAGGTGGTCTTGCTGAAAAAAACTTAAAAATCAGCATATTGGGTGATAGATAGCAGCATTCTGGTCCCCATCCTGCACCCAAGATGTTGCTAATTTCTTCTCTGCTGACATCTGGGTACCTGCTACTCATCGTTGAGAGTGAGTCTGGATGCTTTGGACTCGCTGCACGGCCTTGGACAACGTAGGGGCTGTCTTCCTGGCAGCTGTTGCATGGTTTGAGGCCCGCAAATGTAAATCACGGTGGAGGAGGACAAAGTAATATGTGTGTTTAAGGGACTTGCAATTCCCATGGCAAGGCTGGTGAAGTAGTGCTCATTTCAAAGAGAAGACGGTCTGGGTGATTTTTCTTAATTACTGTTTACCTAAGTAAATAAATAATGCATATTCATGGCTTTAGTTAAAGTAACTTGTGTTGAAATGTTTACCTCTCCCGAGGATAATTATTAAGGGTGGGGTGTAGGGCTGCAGCAATTAATAATAAAACATTTAGAGAAGATTACAGAACGTTCTGATTGGAATAGTAAACATTATGCTAGAAATAAAAGCAAATACATGGAGCTGTCTTGAATTTAAAAAAAAAAATCACTATTCTATCCAAAGAAATGCGCTGAACAGAAGCAGTTTGGGTGAAGGGGCGCAGCTCTTGGTCTTGGAGCTCTTCAATATCACACGGAGGTTCCTTCAGCAAAAAGTTAGATTTGTTGGTAGGTTCTCCCTCAGTTCCAGTCCAGAAAAAACAACACGAATATTGGCATCCACACAGATCAGCGTAGCAGCTGTAATACCCATCAGCACTGTTTCAAGGCTGGTGCGCGTTGATTCTTAAACCCAGCGACGGACTGTTTCAGCTGTTTATATCAGTAGTAAACAAAACCTTCGTTTGTGTTGTGAACCTTCTCCCCGCCCCATTTCTTACAGTCCTTTGAATGAAATTCTTTGCTCAGCTGAGAGTTTGAAATTTGGACCTATCCTTTCATGTCTTTTGGCTATGGTTCCTTATCTGGTTAATCAGCTCAAAGAGAGCCAGTGATGTGTTCAAAGATTTCTGTGACAGCTGCATACCATTAGGCTGAATGATTTAAAAAAACCCATAATTGTAGTTTAGTGCAGTAAATACAGATTGGTCTTTTGGTTTAACATACGGTAGCAAGAGAACTGAGCCTTGGACAAAAGAGAGCTGCTGCTTAAGCCTGTGCAGACGAAGCTTGCGGGGATGGTGGAGCTGGTCTGCCCCATAGCCTTAACTGGCCCCATAGCCTTAACTGGCCCCCAGCTCTTTCGGACCAGCAGAGGAGTGCGATTGAGCAATGGGGTGTAGCTGCCTTTTTGCACTGGGTTGGAGAAGAAAAAGAGTGTAGAATATAGGCAGAAAGTAGTTAGGGGCACCAAGGCAGCCTGAGGGGGCCATAGCCTGCCACTGCTCCCTCCTCAAGCTTGGCACCACCTCAGAGCTCCTGGTGCAAATGGGGTGGGCTCTCCTTGCTCACCAAGGTGTCCTCAGCCAGTCTTAGAGGAGCAAGCTGCTGTCCTCTCTGGGCCATTCTCTAATTCAGGTGTCTTTTGGGGAGGAAGGCTTCCAGACCTACTCCTCTAGACCAAATCGGTCCCTTCTAAGGTAGCATCAGAAGTGCCGGGGACACTCACTGGCACCTAGCACGCCCGGCGTGCTGCTGGCACGTGTCCCCTGGATACCCTCTCATCTAGAAATGGAAAAGCGGCTTTTCTTTGACTGAAAGTGTGGTCTGACTATTAGATGCAGTAGAGTCTTTGCTCACATCTGTCACTGGTGGAAGTCCCTGGCTGTGCTCTGAACCAGAGCGAGGTGTCAAGGAACGAGTGCTGGCGGATGGGCTGCCTTGTTTCCAGCAGAGGCGGTGGGAATACCTGGATGTCTTTAGTCCTTGTGAGGCAGCTCCACAGCTCCTGCTGGCTGATGAATTTCCTTGACCACATTTTCTTCTTCTTCTTTGGTGGGTCAACCTTTTCCTGACTGAACTGCCTGCTGTGCAGGATCCATGAGTGGCATCTGTACCCCAGAAGATGAGGGTGCTAATGCTGGGACAAGGTGTCCTGTTGGTCCATCTCCCCTGTAGCAGAGGAGGTGATTTTGTAAGCATGCTGCATTTTCCCTGTTGAAAAAATCTTTCTGGGTTTGCCTCAGAAAGATTTCTGTGGAGCAGAAATATCCATCTCCACTTCACCTTTTTTTTTATGAGGGCTCCTGGGAGTTTCAGCCTTCCCAGTGAAGCCAGTGGGAGCGAGGCAGCCAGAGCCTCATGCGGTGTTTTGCAGGTTGAGAAGGCACTGCACACGCGGAGTGCACAGCACAGTAAACCCGATATCAGCTCGCAACTAATTATCTGTGTATAAAAATTCCCCTGCTCGCCGTTTTGCCGTTAGAGGCTCACTGGTAAGATTTATGACTCTGGCTAAAATGAAGTACCATTTCCTTTTTCTCAGCATTACTGTGTGTGGCCTCTCTGGCTTTTCTTGTTAAACAGACTTGAGTTCACCCAACAGGGAACATATTTTTGAAGCCCTTTCCCATCACGATTCTGCCTTTCTCTTTTTCTGTTTGTTACAACAAGTGAAGATAACCCACAAAACATTTTCAGGTCTTACAATTTTCCCCTGCTTGGTGTGAGTTTAAGAAATAGAAGCAGCCCCTTCCTGTGAGGAGCAACGTTGTCCGGCTCTCAGCCCCACCACAGCTCGCACAGGCTCATGGTAGGCCATCGGCATGGGTGGGAATGAGACAAATGGGTCCTGCTCTGCACGCCATGGCTCTTCTTGCTTCTTTCTGCCAAAGCAGATGGAGATTACCTCTGCAGGAGAGGGAGGAGCAGCGTTTGGCCTCTGCTTGGTGGGGGTGGTGACCCAAGGGGGAGGCAGGTTCCCGGAGGAATTGAGCTTGATAGGTTGAGCGAGATGAGTCTTGGCTTTTGCCTGTTTGTAGCACCTCTCCATTTACTTGGAGCAGCTGCTGCTGTAGCTCAAAACCTGGGCTCCCTCTGCTTCATAGTTTGATGCTCAACTGTTGCGTTCAGCATTTATATGAGCTAAAGGATAACTCTTTCACTTCATGCTAGAGCGTGGGGGACCAGCTGTACAGCTCAGAGAAAGGCTGTATTTCTCCTGCCCTCGTGTTGCACACGTATGTCCTCATTTCACAGGCTGATCAAAATGAGACCACAGACTGAACTTTCTGAACTGGCTAATGCATCGCTGACTTCACCCCGATCTGAAATCACTTGAAAATTAGTTTGTCTGATGTTGTTAGACAGTAGGGTTTTTTCTGAGTACAGAGAAAAAAAGGGAGCAATGTTGAGCTGCTGCCATCTCTCCCAGTCACAGTTAGAAGTAGTTATTTTTGTATTAGAGCTTGGAGGAGAACCGGTAGAGATGCCAGATAAACCTTCCCAAAAAAACCATTTGTGTTAATACTTAAATATTGTTCATCTTTCACAGCATTTACTTATCTGTTTCCCACATGCTGAACCTTATGGGGAGTTTTTGTGGTTGACTGTGGCCCATTCTTTCATTCTGTATGTTAACTGTTTTCTCAATTTGCATTTTTTAAAAGAAATCGGCAGTAAAAGTCTGACTGTGATAATCACTCAACACGGGAACATCCTTTCGGCAGGGCAGGCGTGCATTCTCCTGGTTCACGTGCATTGGGGAAGGAGTCCTGGAGCATAAACCCAGTGAGCTGCATCATTTCGTGCCCCCCTGGGAAGCATCCTTGCCTGAGAGACCCAGCACTGGCTGGTCCAGTATCGTCTTCCGAGATGCCAGGGCTCAGGGACACCAATTTCATCCTCATCACTTAACCATCTTATTTTCTCCTGTTCACATGTGTATTAATCAAAATCTCTAATCCTTAAGGAGAAATAAGCCAGATATCTGAATTTTCATCAGATCTGACACAAATACTAGGCTGTGACTTTTGCTGTGTATTAGTCTTACTGCGTGGGGCATAGATATTCATCTTGTGTCATTTGATAATGTTGTTGTGTGGGGGTCTTTCTCAGAGCATATATTAACTTTCCTTTTATACCTAGCCATTCTTTCATGAGTCATACCACCAAGATAAAATATTTTCAACGGTGGCTTTATTTTAAGTCGAGTATATTCCAATGATAAAGTCATTCAGATTTTACATAAAAAGATTTACAAGTTCCTGTGGTGATGCTCTTGAACTAGTCTCCCGCCTCTCCTAGCTCAGCCTGCTTGATGTGTCACAGAGTTAACTGCAACCAGAGGACAAGAGGGGGTGGAAAATTCCCCCCACGCACATCTCCCAGCTCCTCTGAGGGTTTTCCGTTTAAGCCTAGTTGGTGCTGTTAAGTGTAGCTGGGGAAAATCCAGTTTGCAGACCCTGGAGCCCTTCCCTAGCCAGCGCTGGGCAGCAGCAGCTGCCTTCCCCTTCAGTCAGTCAGCGGCGGTTATCTTGCTGCTTCTCCTGATGACTTCAGTTGTGGTTTCTAGCAAGACTGATTCCTCACGTGATTTTGCCATTATCTGAACGAACAGCTCAATCTCATCTCCGCTGACTGTTGACACAGCTCTCCCAGATAGGGACAAGCCGCACAGCTGGTCCTCGCCGTCCTGGGTGGGTGCTTCCCTGCTTCTGGTCCACACTTCCTCAGTCGTGGTGGTCTTCTGCATTCCACCTCTGGGCACCGGGGAAGAAGCTGCTGTGCCCTTCAGACTCCTGGTTTTGGCTGTCCCTGGCCAAACGCTGTGCGTGAGCACAAGGAGGAGTGATGGATGAGCATGTTCCTTCTCTTTGGAAGAACCAAGCAGGTCATTAGGAGGAAATTAAATGCACTGATATTAAAGCCAGGCCGTGCATCTTTTATGACATAGGTATCGATATCATTTTGGGTTTAATTTACAGATTTCAGGAAGAGATCCTGCACTAGATGTCAGGAACATTGCAAATGCCTTCTCAGCCTCAGGCAATCCTTCAAGCAGTTGCAAGCTACAAATGTTCCAATGAAGCTGTTTCAACCAGAAACAAATATTCAGCTTCACTCAAAAGCACACAAAACGTAAAGAAAACACGTTTGCCAATCTGTGATGGTATTGCGTGTAACAGCCTGGGATTCTTGACTTCACTAGGACAAATTTCTGCGCACATTTGTGTAAGAAGCGTTGCACTCCACCAAGTGATGCGCCACTTTGGAATACACCAGCTCTGTTTGCACATCTGTGCTCACTTTTTCCTTCTTGCTGGTGCACAGCCTTCCTTAGATTGTCCTGTCTGCGTCTGTGAGAAGCTCACCAACTCTTCTTGTCATGTGGGTTCATTTTACTTAGCCCTAATTTTACATGCCCATTGTGAAAATTGGTGTGTTTGCTAACCCAGCTGCGTATTTGTCCCTCCCCTCCCTCATTGTCTGCCCAACTTCTCCAGTTTTCTTATGCATGATTACACAATTTGCTGTGTTTGAAACATCTCTCATGCTAAGTGGAGTAATACCCGGGTACATTCATCGCGCTCTTCTCAAATCCTCTTTCTTGGTTTGTTCATTGCAAACTGAAGAACTTATCAGTTTTCCTCCTCTTAAGCATCAAAGCTCTCATTATTTTACATTAACAACAAAAACTCTCTTTGAAATGCAACCTCTATATAACAGAAATCCAAGCTGGAAGGTGTTTTCTTGAAGTAAATAATTTCTTAGCTTCATGTTTCCTTCTGCCGACTGTGGTGTCTGGTGCGTCTTCCTTTACGTTTGCATTCTTCAGTGCTAACTTGAGCTGCCAAGCAGTACTGGAAGTCCTCTGAAAGGGGGGGAAAAAGGTAACCTGGTTCAAAAATGTACAAGAGGTTGTTAAACAATGTAAGTTTAAAAAAAAAGCTTGTAATGTCTGCTTTGAAGTATTGTTATTTTTCTAGCTTTCTATGCAGCTGTGAAGGCAGATGCTTCTTTTTGAAATAAAGTTTCCTTGCACCCCCCATAACTCCAGGAGCTGGGTCTTCAAGTTGACATTGAACAATGATGTTTTGGCCTCTCATGGTCCTATAACTGATTGCCCACGTGTGCAGGTCTGTGCTGAGAGCCGAGATCTTGATGTGAGCAAGCCTTGGAGCAGAGAGTGCATCTTCCCCTGCCTAGGATCCAGCTCTTCCCATCCTGTAAACCTGGCAGGTCAGCGTGTTAAAATGCTGAAACTCCTCTTCAGTAGATGCGCCACTGGCTCTTCATTTCACATAAGCTCAGTTTTCATGTGTTCCTTGTAAGTTTACAGCTGTAGCGACAGTTTTGCTTTTAATAATTTGCCTGTTTGAGAAGGAAAATTCTTTTATCGAATGGAAAGCATGAAGAAGCCCTTGTGTTGAGTGTAGGCGCAGGCTTGGGTTTCATTCTACCCTAAGCTGACCCCTGGGCAGAGAGATTCCTGCTTTCATGTTTTAGATCATGTGTAAAACTTGATGCTGGCTGAATCGTCCTGCATAGGGCAAGAATATCTAGGGAACATGGGGAGAGATATAGAGTGAGACATTTGCAGAAGGGAATGAAATGTTTGGGATGCAGCCTCATGCTTTGTACAGCAGTGAACATCAATCACACCTTCTCAGAAAAGTGTGGCACTGAAAGTTGCCTCCCCCCCTTTTCTTGTTTCCTTGTTCCCCCACTTCTGTTTATTCTCCTTTCCTTCCGATATGCTGTGGCAAGTGCAATTTTAGCTCAGAAAACTAACTTGTCCTTGAAAAAACAGAGCTTTCCCTGGTTTTATTCCTTTGGCCATTGAGTAAGCAACAGTTATTTTTGTTCTACCAGTGATTTATGACTGAACAGATTTGGAGTTTATATTTTTAGTTTTGTAGGCAATTTAGATAATGTATATTTGCAACCATAAATATTTGGTCCTCTTACAGTCTGTCAATGAATGTTATGCCCAGTTGGAGAAAATTGTATAAACTGAAGAGACACAAGAATTGTGTTCCTAGCATAGCCTCATGATTCTTTTCAAGTACCCATACAGGTAATCCTTAAAGGTAGCAGTGTTTTGAGCATCTGTTGGTAAATCATCTAGGAGGGTGCCATCCAGAAGAAATAACCTGCTTTTCATAAGTGATCCAGATCTCTACAAGGCTTGGAGTAAAATGCTGTAGTGTCAGTGCTCAGAAAGAATTGAACATTTTTTATCAGGAACTGCATACTTGTAAAAAACAACAACCAAACCTCTTTCATTTGCACTGCTTTGTGCTATTTTTTGACTTTTTTATGGAGTCAGTAGACATTTCTTGAGAAACCAGACGTTTTTACTGAACAGTTCATTTTGCAAGTTTCAGAAAAATAATAGTAGTTTTTAAAAAAACCTTTTGGTTTTTATTTTCCTTCCCCTCACCTCCCCCTCTAGCTAAGTTTAGTTTGTGGTAATTCTGCAGACACAGCCCTTGCAGTGATCCTGGGAAGATAGATACATGCCACTGCTTGTACTGCTGCTGTCCCCTTCTGTTTGAAAGAAAATCATCTTCCTTTCCGCTCCCAATTGCCAACTTTATTCAAGTAAATAGTAGTTAAGCATTCAAATGTTTTTTTCCAGGAAAACAGTAAAGTGTTGAGCAGCAGCAACTTGAGAACTTCCAACTTGAAAATCCCTGTAACTTAAAACTAACTACTTCTTCCACAAGTATTTCCTTCCCACCCTCCTCCTCAACCACTTCGGAGCATGACCGCTTCCTTGGTAGATGGGGGAAGCATTTTCGGAGTCAGCTGGAACTGGTCACTGGGTCTGACCTGGGCTGTGTGCGGATGCTGGGACTCGGGTGCTGGGAGTTTCACCCCCTCTTCCAGCCCCCCAGCCCTAGCTCTGCTCTCAGCAGCCCTCCCCATCCCAGAGTGCCTCTCCTCTGAGGACTGAGCCCCAAGCCTCTTGCATGGCGGTGGAAGCACAATGAATTTGCTGTGGGCACACAAACATTTTATTCCCTCTCCAGTTTTCTTTTGACACGGACTGTCGTGACAGGTAGTTTTGCTTTAGGGTGGATAGAGGAGTATGACACAGATTGCATTAACTGGGGGATACTAAATTACGCTGATAGTGTTTCTTCTCTGAACCTCCCCAGAATAAAGCGGAAACAAAGGAACAAATTTGATATTCCTGACTTAAATTCCTTGATAAAATCAAAGCAAAGCTTTGACAAAAGCCAGTATTAATTGTTATTTAAAGTCTGTTAGACCATTTTGCTAGTTTTGTTGGAACACCTTCTTGGTGCGATGCACGGTTTCATAGAACCACAGAATGGTTTGGGTTGGGAGGGACCTTTAAAGCTCATCTAGTCCAACCCCCCTGCCATGGGCAGGGACGTCTTTCACTAGACCAGGTTGCTCAAAGCCCTGTCCAACCTGGCCTTGAACACTTCCTGGGAGGGGGCATCCACAACTTCTCTGGGCGACCTGTTCCCAGTGTCTCACCACCCTCATCGTAAAGAATTTCTTAGCATGTGTGCATAAGTATGCACATACCTGCTGTATGATCTGGTAGAATAATCACAGAAGTGTTAGTTTATCTGTTCTGTAATTCTTCTCAGGGGCCTCATATGTGGGGTGCTATACAAATGCAAGAAAAACATAGTCTTTGTTGTAAGGTGTCTACAGCTTAAAGGTAAGAGGAGGTATTTGATGGGCATAAAGTAATTGTCATGTTTGACGTAAAGACCTTCTCTGTTTAAAAAAAAAGGCCCCCAAACTGTTTTTAGAATTAGAAGGAAAAAAAAAAGAAGAGGGGTTTTGTGAAGATTCAGTGCTTGAATTTTTTAATGCTTGCCTTTATTTTATTTTAGGTTGCTATCGACTGAGTTGCCAGAACATTGCCCTACAAAGCTTTGGAGGGCCACTTCTTAATGGATTGCTGCAGCCTCTTAATTTCTCCATTGATCCTGTTCCCTGCATCGTGAGAACATTTTAGCCAGCACAGAACCTAGAAAAGTTACATGTGAGTCATGATTCAAATTCCTTTCTATTTAAAGAAGAAAAAGAAAAAAAAAAAAGGGTCTTGGAGAGGCAAGGTGGAGGTAGTAAACATCATACTTTAGAAAAATACTGTAAAAGCTGTAATTCAACAGCAAACATTAGGTGGTGACTAAATTGTTATTGAAGTAGTTACTTGCTTTTTTAACCTAAATGGTGATTGTCATTTTGAAGGCTTTTCTAAGTGTTCTGCTACCCTAGTAAACTGTAGCGAGAAGTACTTAAAATAGCTTCCCTTCACCCCATCCCCCCAATCATGCTTCGTTTTTCTCCACAACCGGGTAAGTGTGCATACACTTACCTCAGTGTGCTGTGCCAAAGCCGCATGTGCTCCACACCAGTTTGGAGGCCATCCTTTGCTCAGCGGGACTGCAGGCATCCCTGTATTTTTTCCGTCATAAACCCCATATCCTCCTCCTTTGGGCTTTCCAGAATACTTCCCTCAGAGGAGCCCTGGCACTGCTTCTCCTTTTAACCTGCTGCCCCGAAAGGCTCTTTAAGCATCAGTAGTATCTTCACTGCCACCTCCAGCTCCTTCCAGGTGGACCTAGCTGCTCCACCTGGCTGTAGGAGGGTGGAGAAAGCTGTGCACAGATCTACTAGGGACAAAAGGGATTGAGGGGGCTGCAGACCCCTTCCTGTCTCCCCAGTCTGGATAGTAGTTCCCGGTGCGTGTTGTGTGCTTTGATTTTTCCTCCCAAGACGGGGAGCGGCTGTGGTGCTGTGCACACATTTCCTCCCCCATCATGGCTAAACCCTCCTCTGAAACCTTGCATAGCATCAGCCTGGCATGGAATCGGTGGGCTATTCTAGAGGGGAGAAATTGGTTTGACCCTTTTTAAGTTGTCAACGTTTCTGACCGTAACTCTGAAATGGATCTGCAAGTGGAAGGAGCCTCTGGACCATTATAAGGATGGCATGGATGTGGTGGTCTGTGCTGTCCAGAGGGTGGGACACCCCAGAGCTGCCAAGTTTGGGAAAAAGCTTGAGCACAACTTTATTGCATTAATTTTTTAAATTAATTAAATAATTAAACCAGATCTTGTGGTTAGGAGGTTTTTATCTTTCAGGTGGCGGTATAAAGCAGCTTGGCAAAAGGCCGCCTGAGCCAGAGATAATACAAAATTGTGGTTCACAGCATGGCACTGTGCATGTTCCTGCCCTTGTTCGTTCACTGCAGTAACAAATTTGTATGACATAGTTTAATGATTAATCAGGACAGGGCAGTGAAGCCAACCACAGTGCTCATTGCTGGTCAGTTTTTCTTGAATGCTTACTAACACCATTTCTAATCTTAGGAACTGATTTGTAATATTACTTCTAAAGAAATAGGAGTATTTTGGAACTGAACAGTTTATATTAGAAATATACCTTCATTTGAGGTACTTTATTTGCTTATGTGTCACTAAAAGTATTATTTAAAACGAGAAAAGTCTATTGCAAAAGGAAGATAGGGTTTTTTAATGCATATGGAAACTCAGGTTTTAAAGAGAGGGGAAATTTTTTTGTGGTGTGATGAATATCAGCAAAAACTAATAGTGAAGTAGTAGGCAATGGAGAAAGGCTGGACAGTAACAGAATTCGCTGTCAAAGAGTCCTTACAAGGTGTTGGTTTGATTTTGTTTTCCGAAAAAGGGAGAGCGTTGCCATTTCGTTGTGGGCTTGGCAATATATGGTACAGTTATTAATCAAACCCTGATAGCAGTAATTGTCTGACTACAGGAGAATTTTGGATCTGGCTTGAAACTTGTTTCTAATGCTTGTCTTAAGGGAAGAAAACTTGAAAATACGAGTTGTAACAGCTAGGCAGGCAGAAACAACTTGTTGTTCATTAGTCCTACTTAGCACCATTCCCATGAGGTTTGGAAGCCTTATTCACAATCTTTTGCAGGCTTTTCTCATCATGTGTGAAAAGCTTATCATTAGGCATCTTACAAATTCACTATTAAAAACCCTTTCAGAGGAACTAACTTTAAAAACGGCATCGTTCTTAGCAGACTTGAAGAAGCAGCCAGAAGCGGAATGGACATAAATGGGAAAAAACCCCTTCTCATTCCAAGAAGTGTATAGGAAGTTTTGTCCTGCTGCTTCTTGTGCTGCAGGTAATCAGAAGTCCCTCTTTCCATCAGTAAAATCATATCTGAGGACCAAATAAACTTGAGTACCAGTGTAAGGATACAGGAGCTGTCATCAAATATATGCTTTCCTTTTCTGGTTTTTTTTTTACTATGGTGCCAGACTTTTACAACATGAACTGTGGTCTAACTCCTGGAAAACACGTGTGTCACCTTGCAGGTTGTTGGCCAGGGTTGCAGCCCTTGTGCATGCAGATCTGTGCCGGCAGAGGTAGATGGGAGGGCAAGCTGCTGGTTATTTACTTAATTTCTCAGTGTTTCCCCCTGTCTGGCTTTTTTTGATAACAAACTCTGCTTGTAACAATTACCTTGTTATAGCAATTCCCACAGAAAGAAGCGAACTTTCCTTTGTTAATTAGCCCTGTTGGAAAGAGCAGTTGCACCAGGTTGACCCAGCTGTAACAACCATATTCTTCTTGCTTTTCCCAGGGTGCTGTGTATTTAGTACAAGTATACTTTCCCCCTCCTTCCATTTATTATTTAGTTTGTATAATACTACTAGGGTGCTCATTGATGTGATCTCCACAAAAATAGTATGTATTGATGTTTGAATTCAAAGCAGAAGGTTTCTTCCTTGTTCTGAGGGAGCAGATTGCAAACCCCTGTTATAGTGCATGTGTCAAGATAAAAAAAACATTTATCCAGGTCCCCTGGGAATTAATCATGGGCAGGTTGGACCGCGCGTGTTCTAATGAGGGAGTACAGGAATTGGGGAGAAGCTGTGCTCTTTGCTGAGCGGCTCACAGTTGGTTATCCCGCACGATTGCCGATGGCAGCGTAGGAGTGGGGCTTTGCTCGGGCGCTGGGGACGTGGCCGTGCCTCGGAGCAGATGCTGGGGCAGGGCTGCTGGCGTCCCAGTGGAGACGGGCAGTGATTCCTAGCAGTTTCCAGACTCTGCTCACGTTTCTCGCTTTGTTTTACCCCTGTGTCTTTTCTTTTAAAAGAGGCAAAAATAACTTCCTAATCAGTGGCATTCTGCGTCTAATAAATTGTCCTAATTTGTACTGCTTACGCAGTGCTAAGAATCCAGCAGTGGCCTTCAAGTGCTTTGCTCATGGACAAAAATAGCAACCCAAAACTCAGAAACCTCTGCACACAAATTTCATATTTACTAGGTATGAGTTCTTCAGAAGACTTAAAATTTTTTAAAATAAGATTTCTTGAAATCTGTCCTTCCCCCACCTGTAGGCAGATGTAAATAATGTAAAATTTTAAGATGCAGATTTTGGTGATTAAATGTCTGTCACCCGCCTACCACCGCAGCCTGGGAAAAATGTGTCTCTCTTTAAATCTGCACTGAAAGGTCAGGTAGCTTGATTGGATTAAGAAGGAAGTCAGATTTCTGAAGGTGAAGTCGCATCCCTTTGAACGTTGACTTACCAAACACTCCTAACTCTTGGTACCAAACCCACTTCCCACGTGCTGCAGCCGCAGCTGAGGACACGGGTGGTTTTATCCTACAGGATTTTGATGCGAGATGTAGTCATCGTTCATTATTTTTCTGGTGCATTTTCCTGTTGGAGTGCCACTTTTATGGTGGAGAAGGCATTTTCTTACCCACGTTACGGTACCAGCATAGCAAGGCTGTGCGCCTCGTGCACCATCGCATGGAGCATCTCCTGCTCTGAGGAGCTTCACAGCCTCCCGTGGCATCCTGTCCCGGGTGTCGTGCTCACAATGGCCTAAAAGCATTTTTCTAGTATCTAGGGGAAGTCTTCTTTGCTGTTAATTAATCCAGTTATTTCTGCTGCCCGCCCTGTTGAGAATACATAAAGCCACTGACCGCTGCTGGCACTGCGTCGGGCCCTCGGTGTGATCAGGTGCTCCTCAGCACCTCTGTACCCGAGGCTGGCTGTGCCCCCAGCCTGGGTGGCTGGGGACAGCTTTGATAACTGTTCGCTACAAATATATCTGTTGATTAAATGTATTTTTTATTTTTATGTATATATGCGTATGTGTGTATATAAAAATAAAATATATTTTTTACTTATATGAGAAAATATATATAAAAATACATGTTATTTTTCAAAAAAATAAAATATATATCTGGACAAATATTTTCAGCATGCTCTGAAAAGCGCATGCGACTGCGCGTGCGGGCGGTCAGCTGACGTCCCTCTCTGGATGTTTCTGACCAAGAGCCCCGTGTCAGAGGCATCCCCATCCGGGGACACGTGGTGACGGCGGGCCGTATGGCCAGGAGGAGCATCCTGCTTGTGTTTAGCTGGTACGACAGAGGAAGACGGTGGTGTTCCTTGCAGTACAGCACGCGGTACGAAATCGAACTACTCTGACACCTCTCGCCTTTGCTGCCATTGATCACAGGTTGGTGTGTTCATCGCCCCAGCAGCGCGACGGGCTGCGTGGGCGCGTGGTGTCATTGATCTGTTTACTCGGCGTTTCCCACGTGGCCGCCGTGTTGTGGCGAGGACTTTTATTTTTCTCCGCGGCAGGTGACAGCCCGGGTGCGTGCGTGTGTCAGCCCGAGGGACTGAGTCACAGCCCTCCCTCCGCCCGGGGCTGGTGGCACTTCCCCTTACTGAGGGGGGCGAGATGCCAGCCCATCTCCACAGGACGGCTCACCTGCCTGCACATCGCTTTATTATTTTTTTTTGTTTTAAAGAAAAGACTGAGAGATGGTGACGGTGAGATCAACTTTCTCTGTAACCCAAACCAGTGAAAAGTAAAATCCATCTCACCGCATCAGTTTTGTTTTCACTGCTGGTTCACCCTATCCTCTCCCTCTGGCAGAGCCCTGCACAGTCATTCAGCGCCCGGCTTGGGGGTGGTGTGGTTGTTAGCTCAGTGGTGTATGACCCATTTATTTTCATAATACTTAGATACCCACACTAACGCAGCGTTCAGCACATGGGTCCTACGACCCAAATCCTTGCCAGAAAAGCACTCACCTGATTTCAGCGGTGTGCGTTGAGAGCGGCCAGCCCTGCGCTCGGCTTGCCGGGGGCTGCGGGAAGGCGATGGGCCACTGGGTCTAGCGGGCTATTAATGAGCAAGGGCACGTAAAGGTACATTTTTCTGGAGCTGGCACTTTGTCTTAGATTATTTTGTTAAATATTGATTGCTAGCTTATGGGACGTGTTTCCTGTTATGATTTGCAAAGAGATGAGAAGTAAAAGTGTCGTAGTGGATGCTTTTCTGGCTGTAATAACCTGTATTTTCAGAGACAGCAAGGTAATTCATGACATGAGATTGTTCACTCTCCTTTCCCCGTCCCCAGACGTGGCATCACCTATACTCTTGCTGAGTCTGGTCTTAAGACAGACCTTTTTTCTTTATTTCTTTTTTACTCCGCTAATTGGGTTAACTTTCTGCAGGTTTTCAGATGATAATTAGGTGCGTGCTTGTGTTGCTTTCGGTAAATGGAAAGAATCAGGCATAGGACAGACGGGAGTGTAAACTGGCATCATAGTAGACATGGGAGTTTTAGGTATAAAATTAAAGAGTAATTTGCAAAGCGACTTGAAGTAAAGTGGATTTAAACACAATGAAATCATCCTTGACAGCAATTTGTTTGAAGTTCTACTATTATGAGTGTGAAGGGTTTTTTTTTTCTAATTGCCGGTTTCTGGGTAGAGTATTCGGCATAATTTCTCACAGGTAAGTGAAGCATTAACTCCTTGTACTTCAGTAGTTTGGGCAGTGGGGGGAGAAACTGAGAGTTAGGGAGAAGCACCTCTTCCATTTCATCATTTGAAAATCGGTCAGTGGTCAGCTAACTTAGAGAAGGACTCTACCAGGTAACTGAGAGAAAACAATTAATTAAATGTATGAAAATCCAGCAGGATCCGAGACAGTAGATACGCATTGCATGCGAATAGCTGTCCTTGATGTTTAACAGAATATGATGGCACTCTAAATACAAACTGGAAAAAAAGTAACAGCAATTAGCTAGTTTGCATCCCTTGTTCAGATGAGCACTGAGTTCTGGGGTTTTTGCATTTATATACTTTTGCTGTAGGTGTTGGAAGTGTGGGTGGCCATGAAAAAGCAGTGGTTACAATAAGATTTTCCATTTATTGCCCTTTGTGTACAACTAAAAATAAGATTCAAATGCTTCAGAATTTGTAGAGCAAGCATAATCCTTCTCTTAGCTCTGATGACTGGCTCGCCTGCAGCTTCAGCTCTGTCTGGTGAGTCCCAGGCTTAAATGCTTGTAAATGGGTCTGTGTTGGAAGGAGAGGCAGAGTTTACTTGCGGTGTGGTCTAGCTATGTTAATTCATCAACTTCTTATTTAAAAAAAAAAGGACTTAGGCATAGTGCATAAGTAAGAGGTGGTGATGAAAGAATTTTGGAAGCAGAATTGTTCTGCTCTCTGGAAAAAGCAGCTTTGGAGAGGACTGAAAGATCTTTAAAATCAGCCCTCCGAAACTTCACTGGTGTAACTTGAACTGTTGTTCCAGAACTTCATCTTCTGGCAAAGAAAAAGAAAAAAGGGAGGGGGGGGGAGGGGAGAAAGAAATCTATAGAAATCTGCTGAGCATCAAGAAACAAATTCTCAGGGTCAACTTTTGGCATGTAAAATCCTTTTGGTTTGTTTTTTAGGGTGACAGTATTGAAATACGCTGTCTTGGTAGCTTTTCCAGGTAGTTGCACCGGTTAGGAATACGCTAAATTAGCTGCAATATCTTGAGCTACTAAATCTGTTCTGACCACATTGATATGTCAGCTTGTGGCCAAGAGAAACATTAAAGAGAGATGTTGTCAGCGTATGCAGGGAAATTCGTAACTTCATGGTGTAAGGTTTGGTGCTGTCCCAGCTTCACTCATTAAGTAGCCGTGGCATTTCCAGAAAATGAGTGTGCCTGTGCATGTCAGGCTTCTCAGTTTGATGTCATTCTTGCGATGGATGAGTAGAGAGAGCATCTATCCAAGAGCTGCAGAACCAAAGGTAGAGGCTGAAAACTTGCTCTCTGTTGCATGGCAGCTTGAGCTTCACCACTTTCTTGTCGCTTCGTGATCTTTCCAGGTTTTCCAGGCTCGGCAGGCTAGCAGAGGTGCCGATCTTGAGAATCGGGCTGTGTAAGACAATAGGTTTTCGCTCTGAGTAACGCTGTGTGGCGCGGAGGATGTGGGGTGCTGGGGGCACTTAGAGGCACACGTGCTTGTTCCATGGAATAGCAATGCTGTCGGCGGTGAGTCTTTTATTATGCAATATGAAATCCCTTTAAATTAGGTTGGTGTAACCTCCCCCTCTTCATAGGAGAGCTCGGTGCCTGTTGCTGCTGCCTTCCTTTTGCCTTTTTGCTGAAACGTGCATTTCTGCTTTTACATCTGTCTGTGCCCGTTGGACCAGCTCCTGCCTTGATGCAAAGTACGAAAGGCAAGAGAGCTAATGCAGTAATCAAGGTTTTAAATATTTCAGGTGGGAACGAGCAAAACTTCAGCAATAATTAGTTTCCACAGTGGTGGTTGCTGCAGGGAATTACATTACATCTGTTATAATCACCTGCGTGTCTCAGTCCTGTAGGTGACCAGATGCTGACAAGCGGCAGAAATGTTTGTTGCCATTTTTTCTGTGGAATTTTCGCTTTTCGGTACAGATGTAGAGGTGGCTTTTTTCTCCCTTCTACACCCCCCCCCCCCCCCGCCCTTCTTTCTACTGCTGTGCCTGATGCAGATGAGTTCAAACCTGATGGCTTTGAAGATAACGGCAGGAGAGTGTGCGTCATGCAGCGACGGCACTCACGCGCCGCTCGCCACTGCCGCACTTTCCAGCTGGATGAGACACGCTGGTCTTTTCCAGGGGTATCGCTGCACGGGCTATTTTTAGAGATGGCACACAGGACGCGTTGTGCAACTATCAGTACGCGCTGCCGGGCTCTTCATTTTTTCCCTTGTATGGTGATGAGGTTTTTAAGGTGTTTACCTTTCTCTTGAAGAGGTAGTCGGATCTCTTTTTGATTCTTTTAACTACTTGCAGAGCTGCTCTGCGGAGTCTGTGGAGTTGTGTTTTCTGTACACAGTCCAAATGGAACAGTCCTGCATGTAGCCACTACATTAGGATTAGTATAAGTGACTGAAGCAATGCGGTTGAGATTTTCAGCTGAAGAGCTCTAACAACATGTTGGGTTGCATAGCAGAAGATCTGCTACGTTGGGAAACCCCCAGCTTGGTTTTTTTTAACTTTCCCACAGCAAAAAAGCTGCACTGAGGCATTTTTACAGTTGTCACAAACTTTTTCTATGGCTCTCAGTTTCTGGAGTTCTTTAAAGAGCCACCTCGGCTGTCATTGCTCCCCATGGTGTATGGGAGGTCCTGTGAGACAGCAGCGGCAGATCCCAGTCAGCCGGCGATCCCATCCCACGCACCCGAGGGGAACGGCGGATGCTTAGGGATGTGGTGTTGCCTCACGATGGGAGCAGAGCTGGACACAGCAGTTGACCGCTGGCTGACGCCTGTCGCTTGCTGGAGGAAGAGCTGGCCAGTCGCAGGCTCCTTATTGCATTGCTCAAATAATGCAAAAACATTAGCAATGGAAATTTGCTGTAATGGCATATTTTAAGTGCATCTCTACTCTGCCAGCTTCACTTTTAATGCACTTGGTTAAGGAATGCTTTGGAGGTTGCTGCTAATGGATGAATCTTCCGGAAAATTGGAATTTTCAAATAAGATTGACACTTTGGAGTGAGAAATATAAATCTAATGAGAGTATTTCAGCAGAGGTTTGTAATTAGAAATGAATGGGGGGAATTTGTACGCGCAGTCTGCAGAAGGGCACAATGGAAGGTGAAATTGCACCCTCTGTGCTGAATGAGGGATGAAAGCCAATGTATCAGTGTCATGGCATGACAGTGTAGAGTATAAATGATACTGTCACTGAGTGCTGCAGAAGGTATCAAGGGAATTCCACTCCAGTAAATTACATTACTTAGACAGACCTGAAGGCATTGTGTCTGAATGATTGGAGGGAAAAAAGGTTGTCAGCACAAAGCAGAAGATATTACAGAACAACTGGCTGCAGGGTTGGAAAGCGGTGTTTTTCTGATGTTTACCATGCAAAGCTCTTCAGATGCTTTTTAAATTTTTTTTTGGTTGAATTGCAAATGTATTGATGAAGCAATAGTATTTTCTGAGATGGTGTTCAGAGTGGATACCAGCCTGCAGCAAAAGGTTGAGCACGCACAGCTCCCATTTTTTGAGTAGGAATTGGGACTCCTTCAGACTTGGGAAAAATCTAGTCGTGTGTTCCCAGCTCAAGCAGTGATCTTTATGCATGGCTTCATTTGGCTGCAGACTTGCTTTTTGGGCTGGATTTTGGTTATGAGGTAATTCTAGCATAGGTTTGTGGGGAGAAGAAGGTTGTTACCATTCTCACTAGCAGTGTCTGGGGCTGGATTGCAGTGAGCAGCAGCAGATCATGGGACGCAAACTTTATGGTCTCATTTAGAGGCACTCAGACAGCATGGCAAGGTCCGTGATGCAGGCGGCTGGGAGCATGATGTCATGGTGACAGCACAGCAAAAGTCCAGAGACTTCATCCCTTTTAGCATGCATGTGCTGGCGCATCATACGTATATGTTCCTCGCCCTGTTTTGCTCGTTGCCCACCCAAACCCACTGCTAACGCCACCTTGCTTCCCCCAGCCCCCTAAGCACAATGATGGTGTTGAGCAGAATAGTTACTTCTCGCCTTTTTTTCTCTGTAATGACCTATTACATCCACCCTCAGAGGGGCAGTACCTCAGAGACGGGGCTTAACTGCTTCTCTGTCTCTGACTGTACATGCAGACAACACCTACAAGCTCCTGTCATTTCCTAATTTGCTCATGGGTTAGACAGCCCAGCTCCCACAGTTCTCCCAAACTGCCGCTCGACAGTAAAACAGCTTCTCACTGAAAATGCTGCTTTCATTCCTGTGGCGCATAATAAGCCCTGCCTGCCTTGGGGCTTCTTGTAAAACTTCAGCAGACTTTGTACTGCTTAAAAACATAGTTTTCCACTTGCCTACTCATGAAAAGCATCACTGAAAGCACATGCTGTAAATAATGATAAGGGAGTGGGCTTCATTTCTCCTCTCTGAAACTTGATTCTCAGCAAAGCCCACACATAGCAGGAGGATGGACATGCAGCACAGTTAAATTAGCAGTCCTTAGCATAGGCTTCGTTACCTGGAAATACCATTTCAAGTTGTGGGGCCATTAACCAGGAAATATGGCCAAACTGAAGCATACTGACTCTGGGAAGGTTGCGGTTCGCATGCTTCCATGGAAATGGCCCATCCTCCTCAGGATGCAGGATTCAGTCCTTACAGCCTGTAGCTGGAAACCATAGCATCAAACCTACAGGCAGTGTGAAAAAGCAGTGAGGCACCCGTTGGAAAGAAGATGCCCTATGTGGGATGTGATTCAATAGTAGAGCAATTTATTAGCGGGTCCTGATCATAGCTAAAGGTGAGTGGGAGGAAGCAAAGTGTAATTTGTAACTGTACTTCCCGCATTAGAACTGGGCTGGAGTGGCCCAGGGTGTAGGACTGTGTCTGTCTGTCTGGATAAAAAGGGTATTTAAGATGTAAGAGATGTAAAGTTTGTCTTGTAGACCATCATTGCCATGGGAAACTACTATGCCTGCTTAAGCACCAGTTTGTAGTATTATTAAAAATCTGCCATCGCTCACTTCTCCTGTGGTATTTTGTGTCAAAATCTGGCATTTTGACACATCTTTTGTTTTTTGCATGTTGGGAAAGCAAATGCTTTTTCTTATATTCAGTGTCATTCCTGCGGTCATGATCGAGCCACATTTTCAAAATGTGGCTCTTTGTAGTCATCCATCAATCCACAGAAGACCCATTTGTTCTTACTGCCCTAGCTATCCGTATGATGCCGTTCTCCTCTTCCCACGCTGGTCCTGTGGCATGAACGCCTATAACCAGCACCTGTGAAGTCACCAGGGTCACTCATGGGAGCGATGGATGCAAGACCGGACGTTAAATGCTGCAAAGTACCGTGACTGCAAGAGTGCGGTAGGGAAGGAGAAGGAATGACCGAGCTCTACACCTTAGGGAAGACTGAGAGGCTAACCAGTATTGCTTTGACTGAGTGAGGTATTGAGCCTGCTCAGTCAGATCTGTATCCCCTGGCAAATGTATTTTGTTGTGTAAATGGCTCCCTGCTGTCCCAGAAGACTATCACTATCTCTTCCTATCTTGTACAGTGGATTTCTAAATAATCAATCTTTGTGCAGGGAAGTTGTGGTTCAGTAAGCCCAGCTTGCTAACGAGTCAATGGTTTAATCTTAATTCTCACTGCTAGTGCTTTTGATAACACAGGGCTATAAAGTTTGACATAGCAGAAACTTCTCCATAAACTCTGATTTGCTTGCCAAAAAGTCAACCCATTACCGTTAATTTCCCCTCTTATCATTAGTGTTATTAAACTGACGATTGATGTGTAAAAACTGCCATTTGCATGAAGTTCCCAAAACTGCAGTAAAAGAGACTTTTGTTCTGACTTGGTAAGGAGAGGGAAAAAAAAAAAAAAAGGCAAAATAACGCTAGTTCTAACAGCAGAGATGTTCATATAAAGACATGTTCTGAACAATAAGATCGTTTATCCATGTATGACATAAATACATTGGAATTTAAATAATGAGAGATCTTGTGAAATGCAGCAAAATGCACACCACTGGCATTGTGAAGTTTCCCTTCTCTAAAGCGCTATTCTCAAGGAAAAGCAGCTTTACTTTTGCTTTGAAAATCCATTATCATAAGCCATTTTTTTTAAACACTTGTCTTAGTGCAATATTAAAGCAATTCTATACCCTAAGAGCAGCTCTTTCGTAAGGTAAAGTGCAGTCCCGTGTGTGTATGTAATTACAGTTTATAATACTTCTCACAATCCCAATTTCCCCAAAATTAAGAAAACTACTCACCTTTTTAGGCTTTCCTTTTCCTAATTATTTTTGTTCTCCCTGTTTTTCTTCCCCAAAAGATCCTTTTTTAAAAATCCCTTCTTAGGAGGGAAAAAAAAAAAGGCACAGAACGCTTTCTGGATTCATTGCAAAACACTGCTTGAAGGAAGCATTTTAAGAGTTTAGGTTAAAAAGTTTCTGCCTCTTTCAAACTGCATGGGTGACATTGCTATTTTGGGAGGCAGTGCCATCTGCTTGTTCAACCAAAAACCGGGGAAGATGCTCCTAGTTCTAGCATAGAGTTTTGGGTTGATTCCACATAAAATTCCCAACCAATTTTCACTTACACTTGCGCCCTCTACAAGCTGGGGAGAGCAAGGCCACTCACCTCTTCTGCCTTCACAGCTCCCAGGGGAAACGGTGTTCAGCTTGTGGTCCACGATGAGTGAGTAAGACATGGTTGTTCACAACAGGCACAGTCCATTGTGACATATAAGGTCCATAATTCCTCCCCGCGGGTGTTCATGTCTCAAGAGCTATATAACAAGGAGAAAAAGAGAGCAACATAGCGCCCAACACCTGACATGCCGCAGGTGGCTGCTACCTGCCGGTGAAAAAGGTGGGGGGTGTGTGGGGCTTGGTTGGGTTTTATTGGAGGAGCTGGATTTTTGTTTGCTTTTGAGTAAGAAAGGAGGAGGACAAGTTTTCTGGGGTTTTGCTTGCTTTTTGGGAAAAAAAAGCAGGAGGTTAAGGTTTCCTGGAGCACAGATCAACCGTTTACCAGCTAGCACAGGTGTAAGGGGTGCGGGAGCTAGAGAGGACAGTAAGAGTAGGTGGGGAGGAACAACAGGACTTGCAGGGAGTGCAGATGGGTTGAAGGAAGAGGTTGACATGAGTAGGAGCAAGGTGGAGTCCAGACTATGTACTGCGAGTCCGCGGAGATAGTACAGGGAAACATGGAAATGTGAGAAGAGGTTACTGTAGTCCTGCATAGGTGATGAAGACATTTCTCTGAGATAAGAGAGATGTAAGTCTATGTTATATTGCTGGAGTATTTGCAAATACATATGTATCATCATTACAATATCTTCCTGACTGGCAAAATGTTTCATCCAATCTCTGTTGACAGAAAAGATTGCCTACTGATAATTGCTTTGCTTAAGTGTCTGATAATATGCCAGAAATGAGAGCATTCTCTGTTAGGTCATCTTTAATTATGCATGTACCACCTGTCAGCTTTAAATCTGGAGAAGATTAGTTTTCTCATTGGATTTGGAGTAGGGAAAAGAAGACAGCCTTCAACAAGAGGACTAAGCTGTTGCAAACAGTGTGCCTATAGGAAAGTTTCACAAGCAGTCTCCTTGTCTTCCCTAGTCATGGATACCGCTGTTGGCACATGTGGAAATATTTGAAATATTGCCTGAGCTAGCTGCCGTAGTGATGGTTTTTGCAGGAAGAGGATTTCAGACCGTCTGTTGCGTTTCCTACTTTTCCTTTTTCTCCATTTCAGAGGGAGAAGGAGCGCCAAGGTGGGGGAGGACACACAGCAAGTAGTGGCTCCTTTGGCAGTGCTGGGAGGAAATCCCCCCCCCCGAAAGCCTTGTGAGGGGGTTATTCACTTACCACCAATTAAAGCACACAATGAAACTAGTCAGGCCAATGAAGACATGCCAATCTAAGAGGAAATTAAGGGCTCAAAGGACTGAAAAATGATGAGGATGGGTGCTTTGTGGAAAACCTCAACAGGGAGAGATGGTAAAGGTCTCTGAGGATACTAAATTAACAGGGTTGCCATTACCAGGCCTACTTATGATATTAGAAGTTACCTTGGAGCGGAAATTTATTTTTGTACGGGGTGGGGAGGCAGTAATTGTTTGGGAATAGTTGAAGGGATTTTCAGTTCACAGGAGAATACTATCTGTTCATTTGCTACAGTGACATATTTTAGGAATCTCCTGGATTTTCTGCTCTCCTTTATTCCAAGGGCACTCTGGAGAGCAGGGGAAGGATGGTGGTTTGTCCTCTGAAATGCACCATTCGTACCAGAAAACAGGAATGGTCTTTGTTAAACTTCTCACCTGCTTTTGGCAAAGGAGAACATCACTTGCCCCGTCAAATGCTGGTCCTGCTGCTTCTTGCCTATGTATCCGAGGTTCACGCTTCCCTCTCTCTGGGATTTTGGTTTTCCAGCTTCTGTCATCACTGCCTCACCTCCTGTAAAGAATTCCTCGGTTACACTGGTTAGCTGATGCTGATCGTTTTTCCTGGTAATACCTTCAGCCAGTGCTATTTCTGAAAATCTGGGATTTGGAACAGTAGGTCAATTTGTAAAACAACAAGACTGAGCGAAGAGGGACAGATGGCTCTGGATGCAAGAGCGTGTTTCTGTTCATCTCCCATTTGGCTTTTGCTAATGCTTCGTCGTTGCGCAAGCATTTGAGGCTGTTGTTTTGCGTTGGTTAAGCGGTAGTTGCTCCTTTACGGCAAAGATTGGCCTATGGCGCTTGTCATGTCCCCCCTCCACTCCCATGGGGCTCCAGAGCAGGCTCCCTCTGCAGCGCTGGCAGTGTGTTTGCACCCAAGGACATGGAAAGGGTTTGGGAGATGAGTGGATTTTCTGCTCAGAAATCTGGATGTGTTTTTCCTGACCTTTTCTCCCAGCAGCTGCGCTGGATGAAGCTTGCCTGATTATTCCTTTGCTCAGGATAAGGTTGCCAGGCTCACCTTTCTCTGTTATTCCTGTGTAAATGATGACAACTTCTCTGTTCTCTGTTGTGCTGTGGGATTTTTGCTCAATTCTCAGACAGAATCGGATTGATTCAGACCCGCTCGCGTCTCTCTCTCTGGATAGTGGTTCCAGTAGCATCACCTGGATGTAGCTGAATTTTACAGAGCTGAAATGGAAAAGTGTGTGGGTGTGGCACAACCTTTTTTGCTCGCTCATGATTCATTCAGCCTTTCTTTCCACCCTCCTTATTGCATGCTAAAGGGCTCTCCAGTCTAGCAGTGGTCACTGAAAGATACCTCTTTCATACCAGCTCCTTCGTTAAATATGAGGGTGTACGCATCTCATTATTCTTGTGCTACTGCTGAGTTGTGCAGCACCACTGGGCACTGCAGGAGATGACCCATTCACCAGTTTGAGGGACAACCATACTTGAGCGAATACAGTACTCTGCCTTTGTCTCTGCAAAACTGGGCAACTAGATGAGATTTAAGGAAAATTTTAAGGATTAAAGAAATATTTACTTAAACCCAGACTTGAAATAATGAAGCAAAATTGCCAAAAAACCAAAAAAAAAAAAAAAAAAAATAACAGCATGCCCTAGCAAGGATTTTTCTGAGCTCTTCCAGCTTGTGAGATGTGGCTTACATAGTCCCCTGGTCTGGCCGGTCCTCAGGCGCTCTTTCTTGCTCTATATTTTACAGATGATTATGTAAACTACCCAGAGCAGTTTTTCTGGAAAGCCTTCCTGTTCTCAAACCCAGGATGGCATCGGCTCCCTTGTCCTCTCTTATGACTACCTGCCCCTTTTCTCTCCTGGACCCTTCATTGGAGCTTGCCCACTGTCTTGATCACAGGAGGGGCTTCAGCTATCTACTCCATTTCTCACAGGGACACTTGTTTAACATTTCTCTTGTGACCTTTGGTATGTTGCTGGTTTTAGGCTTCACACTTTCTGTCTCTCATTTCACTCTTTTAAAAACACTACAATAAAACTTTTCACATGTCAGATAGTAGAGACTTCATACAGGATTCCTACTTTTCCTTCCATAGCAGTACAGCAGTGCTCGATAGTGAAGCTGTTGAAATTCAGAGCGATGTGTTTACATTGAGGTAGCCAACTGTATACACTGCTAATTTTAAGAGGAAGAGGAACCCTTCTTGGGATAATTAGTTTTGCCATATTTATAGACATGACCTCCTTCTGAAGCATGTTTTTCCTGACTCTGAGTCGGCTGCTGACAGCCAGTATTACAGGAGTTTATTGTGAGTCTCATGGTCCATGTGTGCTTATGTATACACAGCGCAGACAAGACAAAGCCACAGAGAGATAATGAAGGCAACGATGTTAAACCCTGTAGCAGTGCCCAGTAATGAAGCATTTGAACAACTGACGTGGGCCAAATTCCAGCTCCTGTCTAGGCCGTAACAATCAGGAAAATCGCCTTGTCCTTTAAATGATTTTACCGATCTGGACAAGTAGCCAAGAAGATGAGGTAATTGTCTCTCCCTTACCTATAGCCCTGGCAGTGGCAGCTTCTAAATCAGGTGGTTTGCCTGTACCCCCAGGGCCCACCAGTAAATGGGGATACTGCCGCGTAGGATCTCCCTACGTGCCCTTTTGAGATGTAGAGGCAACACAGTGTGTGGATCGGATAAGTACCGCAGTCAGGTTTTGCAGTCTTTCCGCTGCAAGTCAGTTGGCAACACAGTACTGTAGATCAATGGTAAATACATACAACCTTCTCGAAAAGTTCAAGTGGGCAATCAGAGCAAGGCAAGTGTTTGCTCTTACACTTTGGTTGCAGAGCATTTGTGGAGGGATTTCAAGGAAACCTCTCGGTAGCAGGAAGCTGCTGCTGCAGGCATTCGATGAACGACCTGCGTAGTCGTCTTCTGCGCCTGGTGCCTCCTTCCCCGGGCTGCTTAATAAATACATGAGCGTGGCCATTATCAGCCAGGCTCCCTTTCTTTCGCCTGTGCTAATGTGCCAGTATTTTATGTTGCATCGAGTGAGGAGGGAAAGCGGTGATAGGAAGCCTTTTTTCCCTTCCCTTAAATAGGATTGATGACCACAGCTTAACAGCATTCCAAGAAAAAGACATTTGATCGAAGGTGGCCAGAGCCTCCCCTGAGATGCTGCATAAGGACGTTCGTCCTGATTGTAACTTGCCTTTGCCATTTTCAGTGCAGACAGACCTATTGCAAATCCTGTGTTAGCTCACTGCATTTAATGTGCACGCACATATGTAAAGGTACCTCTTTGATTTCCCTCCAGCCTGCCTCCCCACACCTCCCACGTAGGCCCAAGGGCTGCACCAGGTGCCCGCACCACCGGCAGCTCCATCTCGCGGCAGCTCCATCTCGCGGCAGCTCCCGCTTGGTGCCCTTTGGTGCCCCTTCAGCCATGGGGGGGTCTGCTCTGCTGTGCAGGAGCACCGGCGAGCTTTCTGCACACCACAGGCTGGAATTCCCTCTGGGCCTCTGCGATGAATATTGCAGAAATCTCACCGAGCAGGGGAAAGCATCGTGCTTTTACGTGCAAGGGCTTGCCAGTTTGAATCACGTCTGTTGTGTTGCGGAGGGGAATATTGCTCTGGTTGCAGTGGGGTAGTGGAGCACTAGCAAGTCTCATTTGCAAGGGGTCCCGGGCTTCAGTCTCGTCTCATCTGTCACCAAGAGAAGGAATCGACTCTGACAACTTCTGCAAATGCTGTTTTCACTTTTGTTTTTTGTTCCTCAGCCGTGTCCTTTGTTTCTGAAAGGCTGTTTACATACCGCAGATTTTTTTTTTTGTGCAAATCGATTAGCTTTAATTTCTTTCTCAACTACCTGATTTTTATCCCATTCACCAGCATCCTGTTGGTAATTCCATGATATATGATAATGCGATGCGATAGCCCTCCAAAGTTAGCAAAATGTTAGAATAGCTGTTGGCAGCTTCTGGAAGAGTAATTAGCAAGTAGGAATACTGAAAGATGTGCACACTAGCCTAAGTAGGCATTTTCCAGCTGTCTGCAAGTTCAAAACTAGTAGGGACTTTTCAGGCTCTAACACAAGATTAATTACTTGCTACTAGAAAAGAAATTTAAAAAAATGTGTAGTGTGCAGTCAGGGCTACTGTGTTTTGTTCCTTAATTTGGAAGTGGACTTCTTTGTCAGAGAGAACAGGATTTTTACAGTATTTGGTAGTCATTTTCCTCAGGAGGCAAGCCTTTTCATCACAAGGGGATGTCAAGCTCAAACTCAAAATAGTAAGCCACCTAAGAAAGCGCTGAGGGCGTTCTGTGCATCAGTCCTCACGCCGCTGGGCGTAGCGCTGCCTTGCATGGGGATGGTGCGGTGCAAGCGCCTTTGTGCTGGCTGCCTCAGCTCTGTATGCATCCTGGCGTAGCCCAGGACATCAGCGTTTCCTTTCTCTTTCTAATGCGCAGGAGTTTCTGTCCACGATGCTTTCTTTAGAAAGCCTTTGCACTGCTGTGCTGCTGTTTTGCATGAAGGAGCCCACGTAAATCAAATATAGCCACACAGCTGTGCTAAAAGCCTCCTTTTTATCCACGGGCAGCTATTGTCAGCCACCTTTTATTTCTCCTCTCTCCTATTCTGTTGCTCCTCCAGAATCAGCCGGAGGGTGACTGGATTTTTGTTTGCTTCTTGCTGTAAGGTAGTCGGTCTCCACCAATGCAATGGAGAGAGTGGGCAGGCAGAGGGGAAGCATACGACGGGTGCATTCGGACTGCTTGACAGTTTTATTTTAAGCTTAGGCTCTTGCCACCTCCGTAGCCTCTTCTGCTCTCTGCCTTTCGCTTAACATCTCTTGTACCTAATTCTCTAATCAGCTGGATTATCGTCTCTTGGCACTGTGTCCTCACCCACTCTCCAGCTTCTCACCAGTGATTACCTCTCCTCTCTCATCCCTTCTCCACTCTGACACATCTCCCTATTTGCTTCTCTAAGTGCCTGCGACTTTCCCTCCCCTCGCCTCCCATTGAAAAAGCACCATCCCACCTCTCAGTGGGGGAAAGGACAATTTCCAGCAATATTTTTTTCGGTGTCGCCTCCATTCCCACTGCTCTTTCAAGCTCCTTGGCAGTCATTCCCCTCTCTGTTCTGGGCAGTGCAACCTCTCTCTGCCGCCTGCCCACTCTTTTCTGCTCCCTCCCAGCATCCTTACATACTCACTGTAGTATGCAATGGCTTTATTTGCGGTTTCTTCAGTTTCTTTTTGCTCACTGAAAACACTGGAAAATAGCCATGCTTTCCCACAATTCATTCCCCTGTTCTCACCTCTGCCCCTCCACCCTCCTGCAGGCAGGACTGGGCTCCTGCCCCCTTACTACAGACCCTTCTGCCTTGAAACTTCTCCACCCATCCCTCCTCCGCCTTTCCTGCTGTGTAACTCTTGATCCATAAGCCCCCAGCCTCTTCAGCCTCCTCTCTCTCCAAGGTAAGCCTGGTCCTTTCCCTTATTTTATCTTGGACCCCTCCACTCATCCCTAGTAACGCAATTTTTAGTATCCTTGTGTATGTTGCTCCTGGCTCTTCCCCATCCCTTCAACTTTTCACCATTGCCTCTGGACTAGTCCATTTTCAGAGCTTTTTTCACACATCTCTTTCCTCCTTTATTATTACTAAAAACATTTGCACAAACATCCTTGTCAGGATTTTAATTTCTCCTCTTGCTTATGCTCCGTTTGGAAAAATTCTTGCCACATGCAGTGGAGAAGAATACATGTATGCGTATATACTTCAGGTGAGAAACGCATGGAATAATGCCTACAAATGATACTGAGACACCTAATTTGTACAGAGTTAAAGGAGTGTTTCCTGCTTGGTAGAAGTCTGGGTAGCTCTATTGATAGGACTGGCCCAAGGACCCTTTTAATAGAAATCATCTCATTTTTTAATGTTTGGAAAGTTCATGCCAGGCGACATGGGCTATTCCAGAAACAAGCAATGACAATAATACGTATTTGCTAAGAGATATTAATTAAACATTGTGCATATGTGTGCACATATACACATATGTAACTATATGCACATGCACATGCAAGTCTGGTTTTAAGACACTATATTGGAGCGTAGTATGCTGTGATGGAAAAGCATCGTGTCATTCATAACAAACTAGTGACTGTCCTGTATTTTATCAAGCACCAAGACACAACTGTGTCTTACTAGGACTTAAATTCTTGAAGTAACGGCATGAATCTGTAGATACACTTACCTGATCTTGGCTTCCAATAGATATAAATTAACTGAGCCTATTTCTACAAGACTTGAATTGTGCTAATGGCAAAATCTTCATTTAGTCTGACAATGGAAAATTGTCTCTCCCTTCCATGAATCTATGTCACTATGTGGTCAAGTTTGTCTAAAAAGACTGGATTTGGTCCTGCATAACAATATTTGCATTCTTCTGACAGTTCAAGAAACACAGTACATTGATTTAGCTAGAAGATTTGTGGAGTGATTTTTTTTTTTCTTTTTTTTTTTTTATTGCAGCCTGCAGTATAGGTTAGGTACAGTTAGAGTAGGCAGAAGTAAGGGGGAAGAAGTGAGAAAAAAAGTATGCTTGTTTCTACATTGCGGACTGTTCTCTTTTACATGTATACAGAGAGACAAACTCCCTGGCAAGCACTAGAGTTTGCCGTCTAGGCTGGTCCCCTTTTTAGCACAAAAATTGCTGTAGGGGGTTGCAAAGCGCTGGGAAGTATTGATTTGTTTCCTAGCACGCTATTTGTATTACATATTTTAGTTAATAATTAGTAATGCTTTTAGATTAGTTTCATTTGAAATACTAATCAATGAGCTTTATAGATTCCCCGCTTTATATATAAACATGTCAGTCTCCAATGGAGCGAAAGAGTTTTATTTTATCCCAGATTGTTTATACTGTATAATGATTAATCTGTGGTTTAATCTCCTTGTCTTCATGCTTTTATGGCTTGATCCTGCTTGTTGCAGGGGATCTCAAATCTCATTACAGGGCATGGATTAAAGGCACTCAACACCTTGCCAAATAAGTGCTGGAGTGTGCCAGCTAAGTCCTGTTGCATGTAGACCTCCCAATGCTTCTCACTCCACATTTGCACCAGATCTAGGACTGCCTGCCTTGTATCTTGTCATTTCCTCCCTGCAAAGCCTTATTTTGAACCACGGTAGGTTTGCCAGACTTCACGTGCACAGGGTCACAGTTTTCTTGCTGTGATGTTCTCTCAGCCTGTAGTTGGAAAACCACCACCAAAGTGTTTCAGGTGAGGGGGAAGTAAATAGGAAAATAAAGCTTGAAATTATGTGTTGATTTTCTGGTGTTCAACATCTTTTTTTGAGCTCTTCTAAAGCTCTGGTGCCCCCATGCTGTGGAGCAAAGACATGAGATCTCAGCTGGAGAGTGGGCTTGGGGCCACAGGTGTAGTCGTTGCTGTTGCTATTCCCATGGAAATCCATCTGACCATCCAGAAACTTCCAAAAAGAAAGCCCAGGGCAGCTGATGGCTTCTGATTAATGCTGCCTCAGCAACCTGGTTTCTGACAAACCAGGGGGACCTGCAGAGCTGTGCTTAGCTCACTCCACCTGTATTTGGTGCAGCGTTGCAGACTGCTCGGTTGTGATTTTGCAGACCAGTGATGGTCAGCCAGCACCGCTTGGAAAGCAGAAATCTCATGGTTCCTGCCTTGCCCCTGACCTGCATGGGCTCAAGGGTCAGGTTACACAATGGCACCTTTAGTTTGTTTAAGGTAAGGAAATTATGCACAGAAGCTGTTAAAAGAATATAAAGTTGTCAAGTCAAGTGAGAAATTTTATAACATCACCTGCTCAGCCTTCAATTGGATCCTGTGTGCATGCAAATTTGACAGTCTTTAATTGCATGTCTCCAAGATCTATGGAGAATATAGCTTCTCAATTCACATCAGAAAAAGCACACAGACTTTTTTCTTCTTGGAGAAGCAGCGTTTGCTTGTACATCACGTATCTCTTAAAGATTGTCCAGACTGTAGGTATGGGGTACATTTCATCAGCCAGGCAAAGCTTCCATAGGCCACAGCTGCATGAAACAAGCTCTGAGCAAACCTGCCGTGGTCCTGAAGGTAGTGTGGCAATGGTGATTGCCACCGTGGGGACAAGGTCCTCACTGATTTGTTTTGTGTTGCACTCAGATATGGTACAATCAGGTGTCCTGAGGCATCTGTCCCCTTGTGAAGGGAGAGGGAAGGCAGAAGATAGTGGGGGTTGCAGTCACCATGCTGCTGAGGGTGGAGAACGGCTTGGGATTTTGTGGCTCTCGAAGCTGTAGTCTGCAGAGACTGTGGGGAAGGTCTGGTTTTGGTGGCCTCTCTTTCTGTACCAATAGTACATTCCCCTTGAAGACAAATGAGCAATTGGGGGCTGTAAACTAACCATAGAGGGAGAGAGTGACATCGGTGAATACCCAACCGCATAAACCAGCCTTATGGTGCTTTCAGTATATGTAAGTCTAAACCATTAGGGTTGTACAAGAATCACATTGTTTGACTTTTTAGTTCTTAGCATTACAGGAGGGGCATCGGAGAGAGTGGCACATGAGCAGGAATCCAAAACAGTTTCAGTGGGAATGGTTCTCTTAAAAACAGACAGGAAAATAAAGGTTTGCAACTTGTTGCGTGAGAAAATGAAGCAAGAAGGGAAGCAGTTTGTCAAACGCTATTATTTGTGGGCAGTCTTAAATAATGTGAACCGTGGGGCCTCAGATCCCATACGGTGACCTTGTGCAAGCAGAGTACACCACCTACCAGGAGATTATAAATTTATGCATGCACTGTACTCAGAACTGAAAAAGGTGTTTTCCAAAGTTAGAACCTGTTGTGTTGGCATAACATTGCATTTAAAGTAAAAAGCGTTGAAAGCACTGGGAATTGTTGAAGAATATTCTGCCAGCTGCTCAAAATTATGATTTTATACTGCCATCAATAACAAAAAATGTTACTCTAATGAGAAGCTATTCTGGTTAAATGAAGAAATAGAAGTCATGATAAAACATTAATTAATTGCATATCAAAAAAGGGAAAATAGAAAAGGCAGAAATGTTCCCTAGGTGGCTTTTGTATTTGAAACGGTGGAAGAGGATGTGTCCATCCTCTGCGGTGATATGGAAAGAAGAGAAAGTTTGCTGCTTATAGCAAAGGAGGATCTGAGACAGGCAGGAGTGGTTGAAATTAAACATTTTCACATCCTAGTAACTTTTACATCCAGGAATCTTGAAGGAGGAGCTGAAAAGCTGTGTTAAGTGGCTGTTAATTTATAATAAATCCTCGGAAACGGGAAATTCCAGAAAATTGGAGGGCTGCCAGCTGTATTTCTGATATTTCACAAAGATAAAAGGGATGTCCCGGGGAACTGAAGGCTGGTTTAGCTTGACGTCAGTCCAGGGTAAAATAGCGGAACAGCTATTTCAGGATCTGTCAAGAGAGAACTTGGAGGCTAAAGGTATAGATAATTCCAGTAACAGTTGAAGAGAGAGCTTGTCAAACAAACCACTGGGTTTTTTTGCTCTGTCAGGATTGCAAGTCTGTGTGATAAAGGCAACTGTTGATATTGCCTTTAGGAGGCCAGATTAGGTGGTCCTTTCTGCCCTTAGGGTTTGTGAACTGTAGAAGGAATGCCCTGAGATTAAAACTCCCATGACAGAGTGTGCTAATTCAAACAGAAATAATTGAGCCACTCTTTCCCTAGGATAAAGTGTGGCTTAGTTTGGGGTTTTGCGTGTTAATCTCCTATTTGATTTTATTTGATGGCTTTTGCAGCTTTAAGTGTGTTGAGTACATTGTAGTTCTGTGGGGGCAAAGAAACCAAACAAACTTCAAAAAGCTGCATGAAAAGCTCAACAAATAATATAAGTATCCTCAAACAAAGATAAAAATCCAAGTTCTTCTTATAGCAGCCTTTGCAGCTTTAATCCCTTGTTCTTTACCATGGCAAAGAAGCTTTCATAAGCTCCTCTGGATCTTGCAGGAGAAAGAAAGCTTGTCTTTGCCTTCTGCTTTCTTTGCAGTCCTCTAAGATATAGGTGCAGATGCTACGTTGGCTGTACTTACCCCTCAGAACCAGGACCCAAAAGCATCAAATCTTTTCTTTCTGGGCTCCTTTAGGCTGTGATTGCACTTACTCAAAATGCCCATTTCTGTCTCACATCCTCTCCGCTTGCCCCGGCTGTAGCCTGATGGGTGTTGGCAGCAGAAGAGATTGCTTTCCGTGCACCTTTCGCTGAGGGATGATTTATTGTCTGCAACAGGAAAGGCAGTTTAGTTCCAGAATAAGGGCCAGTCCATGGATAAAGGGACCTTTAAACAGGAATCTAGGCATGTGCCAGACTCTAAGGATGGTGGGAAGACTTGCAACTCTTGCTTAGACCTTCCGATAAAGAAATGGCAATTCTCAGATCCTTGCAGGATCAAAACCACTGTCAGAATCCCTTGGCAGAATCCAAGTATCCCTTGGCACTTGCTCTGAGAGTTTCTAAAAAGTCATTTCAATGACCTCCTGATCTTTTCATGGTTAGAAAAATATGTGAAAATTGTTTTTTGCATGGGTTGATAGGCCTTCCAAGGTTCAGACCTGTAAACCTGTGGATCCTAATGCAGTAGTCACTGGAATTTATTTATTTATTCATTTATTTTTAGATTAGTAAAAATCTATGATTTAACCATAAGGAAACATTTTTCCTTCAGCACATATGTTGTCAAAGGAGAAAATTATTGTTGGTATCTCTTTGGTTGTGGAAAATGCCGGACAAGCAGATAGTGGCCCAGTCTCCAAGGAGAAGGCGACACCTGTATTCTTTCCCAAGCGCAGAAGGCGCGAAGTTACACCCTAAGAAAATTCAGTCCCAAATTTAACCCAGTGACCTAGTGCATGCATTCCTGCTCTTCACACATTAATCACAACAGACATGTTCCAAAGTACGTGCCAGTTTTTGTCCCAAGGAAACATGAAGGATGTTCTAAACACCTGCTAATTTGCAGCAAAGATGAAGAGCTTGCATTTGAGGGGGAAAAAAAAAAAAAAGAGAGAGCAGATTTTTCCCATAACAGCTATGTAGTATGACAGGAGAAGATGGGCTTTTGTCATTTTTGCAACCTCTACAATTTCAGTAGTCAAAGATGTTAGTGGTTTTGGCCATACCCTCCCATGCAGACAGAACTTCTTCCACCAGTTCTGCAGATAGGCTGGAAAAGCAGTAATTCATAGAACTTGAGAAGTGAGGAGAAAATTAACCAGTAATCCTGAGAGAGAAGTTTTCTGTTCACAAAAAATTCTCATTTGATAGCAACGAGAAAATTAAAGTACAGAGCTTCAGCATTGAACTGTACAGGAGTTTTTAAAGGCTGGGCTTCCTTCAGAATGAAGCATAAGGGAAATTAATAGCTTTTACTAGATAACTTGTTGGCATAATCCTTCACATGAAAAGACTGCTAAAAGGAGCAGAACAGCACCGTTGTTCATAATTTGCAGCTTCCAAACACTGGTGGCACTGGCTTACTATCAGGCTGGCCTTTGTTCTTATAGTCATATTAGCAAAAGAATTTTCAAATAGGGAAACAGATTTTTTACTATCCCAAAGTATTGTTATACAGGCAAATGGCCTGGATACTTGGATACTTGACTAACCATTTATGCTTCAACAATTTCATCATCTCAGATGGCATCGTAGTGCAAATTCTATATACATACATGTGCACATACGCCCATAGAGGTACACACAAATTATTTAAAAGTTTAGGAAAAGGGGGAAAACCGTATCACTATGATACTCCTCAACAAAAGCCCCAAAATACTAATTTAAACCAGGAAAGGCAGGACCTAAGTCTGGTGGGTCCTTGCCAGAATCTCCAGCCTCCGTTTATATGGAGACCTTAAATGTTTTCAGAGAGCTCACCAAGCTGGATGGCAAGATAAAAACAAATCACTAGTTCATTTTTCCCTCTGATTCTTTAATCTGGCAATCCGGTTTACTGAAGAGTAACCCAAAAGGTTGTGTCTTTTCCCCAAGGTCCTGAAGCCTTTGACCACTTCAGAAAAACATAGTATGTTGTTTGTTTTGCTTGGTGGTTTCCTGGCACTGTTTCAGCATTGGGCATTCCCCATTCTGCTTCAAATAAGCTATTTTGAGTAGCAGACTTGGTTTCAGTCCCCTCCACTGTAGCCAGCTACTGTAAAGAGCAGTGTCAAAGCTATGAGAAGAGACTTTACCGGGGAGTTCTCCTGTGTTTCTCACTTTCCATCTACATATATGTCAGTTGAGTGGCTTCTGAAAAACAAGGATAGAGGGCAGTTCTTCTGTTGTTCCTTCTCTTTTCCTACCCACACTATGTCTTCCCCCACCCCATCTACTATGCTCTCTCCTGAAGGCATCACCATTTATATTTAAAGAACGTTGAAAATGCATTGTAAACGAAGCCTGCCTTATTGAGTGTAGGACAATTAGTAGTATAATTATGTAATTTTTCCTGAGTCATAAAAAGATGCACATGTATACTTTGCCTAGTAGGCTTGTCTAGAATGTGTATGTCAATGCATGTACCGTGTATAAACATTATTTGCATGGTAACTAAAGTCCCTAAAGACTGCGAGCTGTCATTACCTCGTTCAGCTGGGTCACTCCCTCAAAAAACAATAACAACATAACCTTCTGAAGTCAAGAAATAGGTTTTATCTGTACGTGGAACATAAATCTATTTGGACTCTTCAAAGCAGCCTCCACTGGGAATCCCTGCCTCCTTAGGGTACCAATTTCTGAACAACCTGAAGCGCAATTTCTTTGGAGTAGACACCTGGGGTTTAAATAAACATTCATCATGGAGACTATGGGCATCCTGACACTAATTTAAAACAAACAAACGAACAAAAACCAAGATAAATTGCAGAAATGAAGCCGTAGTACCTTTCTGTTTGTGTGTGCAATCTGCCAATAGTGAAATCATTGTAAGTAACTAAAATGCTACAGACAAAAGTTATATTCAGCAGTTCTGTTTAAACGTGTGCAGGCTCAGAGTCTCTCTTTTTTTTTTCCCCCCTAGTCTCTGTCCAGTTGTGCAGTATGGTCTAGGTCCAGTGTAACAAGGCCAGTAAGTGATTTTTGCAGTGGGACTTGCTTCCTACATCAAAGCCTCTGTACTGTGATGACATATAGGCTGTGCAAAAGCAGCTGTTCCACAGTCTGGAGGATGCATCCCTGTTCCTGTCAGTTTAAGCTAAGGAATGAGTTTCCAGTATTCTCACCTCTGCTTCAAAAGCACGTGAAGCTTGCGGTACAGAAACAGGGCTCATGGTGCAGCTGTTCAGCCAGCCCAGGCACTGATGCTTCTGCTCATTGCCCATGGTGTAGCTCATCAGGGACCAGTTTGTGGCCCTTGAACTGCGTGCAGCTGTTTAGCAATTCGGAGGGTGCTCCCTGGGCCATGAACACTTGATGTGTTGGAGCCATGCGGCCTCCTCAGCACTGTAAATTCTTGTCTTTAGGAGGGTTACCAAATGTCTGTCGGGCCCTACTGTGTGCCCAACCAGACCTCTCTCTGTAGAGAGCCCGTGGCTAAATCCTCTCTTGAGTGTCTCTTAGCTATCCCCCTTCTCACTCATCATCAAACGAAGGTTTTGCTTTGAGGCGGTAGGGTCAGAAGCAGCAGCCATCGCTATCAGCAGCAACGCATGTCTACAGCTGCCAGCCTAGAATGCTCTACAACATCTTTTCCACTTGGCCATGTATCATCTGCTTTACAGCAGAAGTTACTTGAACAATGTGAAAAGCTCATTTCTGAAGATGTTCTTGCTAGTGGCCCTGGCACCCACAGTGTGTTTGGCAGGAGGCAAGCCCATGTAGCCTGGCGGTCTGCTAGTCTATTTTCAATTATCTAGGGTGCTCAGAGAAGAAGACATTAATATTGCTGAGGATGACATAGCAAATTACTACTGCTCCCTAACCTTTTTAAATTGCTAACACTGTTGTAATCTGTAATTACAGAAATCAGTGTGAGAATTGTGGCACAGTATAATTATCTTTCCTGATACTTTATTGCGGTATGAATTATTAATCAAAATCAGTCTTGTATAGTATTTGCAGCAACTAAGAAGAATAATGTATAATTAAATTTCATTATTTCTATTTTTGTGCTGGTGTTTTATGATGTTGTAATTGATAATTAATTGGTTAAAAATTCACACAATTCTTGGGAGTTTCATATGACTATGACTGCTTGGTATTCAGCATTTATTAATTGAATAATGGGCTCACTGAAGAGACCTTTGTATATAGTCTTCTGTCATTACAGTGAGCTCTCAAAAATGGTGAATTAATCATTAGGCCTTTCAATAGTTTCTCTTTAAAGGAAAGCAGTGACAATATAATCATATCCTTTGTTGTTATAGCTATAATTGAGAGATCGTAATAACCAATTATAAGGATGGTCATTTTAGGAGCTCTGAAGTGTCAGTTATTGATAAATTTCTTTAAAACCAAAGTGTTGATTACACAGAACAAGTCTTTTCATAGAAAAAATATTAGGAGATGGGGAAGGAAGCCTGGAAAATTATTTTCCTCCCACTTGCCACTTAAAAACAGTACATGTTTATCCCTAAAAACTGTCAAGTCTGACATGCTTTTGCTGCCATTTGTCAGAAGTGCGAGTTCCTCTCAACTTTTTCATTATTTTATCATCATTCTCCCCATTTTTTTCCTAGTTCCTTTTGCTAAATTGTTAGGGGAAAAAAATTAGTAGAAAACCTCAGAACAAAAGAGTATTTTTTCACACTCTCTGTATCCTATTAAACAGAAATACTGTCAGACATTTACATGCAAATCTGTGGTGCAAACTCTCCAGCTACTTCTGACCAAAGAGCCTTAGAGGCATTCAAGCTGGCCACTTCAAGGTATTCCTAAGTGTCTTTTTTTAACTGTTAGTGGAGCTGATTGGAAGAATGTGAACTGGAACTAAAAATAACCCCAGTTCAGTATTGATCCTCTCTTAACACAAAGAGGAGAAAGCTGGGAGTCACCTTGTATAGCAGGATATAATGCGAGCTCCAGCTTATGCTTCCAAGCAAAACCTGCAGTTCATTTTACACCAGGTCAGGTATGGCGATTCCTAAATGAGAAATCACACGGTATTATCTGTAGGCTTCCGTACTAAGAGGCTGCATTACAGGCATAGTGAGGAAATACCGATAAACCTTTTCAGGCCTTTACCATGAAGTTGTTGGGAGTCCTCTGTGCACTGTTGTAGATCTGGTGTCCTGCTTACACCTCCTGGGATACAAGCAACTTTTGTTCCATGGGATGCGACCACGCCTTTAGGCCCCTTTTTTCCCCCATCCCCTTCCTCGCTCGTGTTTTGCTGTGGAGAGGCTACAGAGACGCCTCCACGGCAGTCTGTGCACCTCTTATCTGTTGAGCTTAACATCTGGTGGTCTGTCATGTCCTAAACCCACCACTCCGCTGGAGCCAGTGGGAGCAGGAGCCCCAGGTGTCAGGGACACCCACCACATGTAATCATTGAATGGATGTTTTCTACTGCTGGCCCTCAACAGCTTGGTCCCATGCAACTTCAAGAGAGGGGAGTGCAGGGCAGCGTGCCCATTGCTCTCTCAAAGTGATAGATTTGGGTTTTCATCTTTGTTGACATCCATCAAATAATTTATTTCTGAGGCAGTGGTTAGTAGGTCAGGAAAGATGGATAATACACGTGCATTCCTCTGCCCAGGCAGTTTGTTGTTGGCCAGCGTGCTGGAGCATGTGAATATTCATCCTGTGTAAACTTGTACCCTGAGTAATGTGGCCCTGGATATTTTTATTAAGAGTGACTAATCCTTTTACAAATCCAGTGAGTTCTTTGCCCAGTAGCATGCAGCAGTGGTCGGTTGTACATATGCTTTATTGCAGTGACTGTGAAATCTCTCAGGAAAAACAAAACAAGCATCTTCCTATGAGTATGGGGTACAATTTCAGTCTGTTTCTATGGTTGGGAATCACAGCTCTTCTTTTTACAAATTCTGCGTTTGTCTTGCTTCTTTTACTTGGGTGTCCTCTCCTATTTGCAACATTAGAAACAATAAATAGCAGTGCTGCTTTGACCTTTTTATTTTGTATTATTTGTATAGTGTTTATCGAATTGATCATACATGTTGAGGAGGGTTTTTTCCTCTTTCCTTGCCAATAACCTTTTTTGTTGTTCTCCTGAGGATTTCTTTTCTCCCTGTTTCAACATCAGTAATCAGATGCAGATGCTGCACAACAGTGTACTACACCAGAATTAACTAGAAAATATATCTCCTTATTAAAATACTTCTCTCTCCCTAAAATTTGTGTCTAAGTGATGACAGTCTGTCTCCAGTCTGTCTTTTTCATGCGAGACTCCAAATTGGAATTGAGATTCCAGGTCAATGAATTCCTGTTTCACTTGTCCAGATTGTCCAGAGATGGGGTGGGCTCTCCGTCTTTGAAGAGATTCGAAACCCAACCGCACATGGAGCAGGGAGGCTGGACTAGACAATATCTAGAGTTCCTCTCCAACCTCAACCGTTCTGATTTTTTTTTTTTCCTCTAATTGCCCCTTACGTATAATAGAGTGCCCTGGATTTAGTGTGTTGCCTTGTTAGTGTCTAATTCTTTTTTATATTAAGTCTTTTTGAAATTCCGAACAAGCCCTATTACCTTTGACATTTGAACTAATTTTATCAATTTTAGTCTCCCTGTCATGGTCTGTGGTCATTAATCGATATAGGATCATCAGATAATTCATACTGGAAAGGACCTCAGGAGGTTCCTAGTATAACCTCCTGCTCAGAGCAGGTCAGCTCTGAGATCAGAGCAGGTTGCTCAGCGCTATATCCAGTCTGGTCTTGAAAACCTCCAAGGGCGGAGATAGCACAACCTCTCTGGGTAACCTGTTCCTCAGTTTTTCCTTATGCCCAGTCTAAACCTCTGTTGTTTCAAATTGTTCCCATTGTCTGGCTCCATCTTCTCAATGACGTCACTGTAGGTAGTGGCAGGCTGCTGTTAGGACCCCGGTACACCCAGGCCGTCTCCCATCCAAGTACTAAGTGTGCCCAACCCTGCTTTAGCTTCAGAGATCAGCCAAGCTCAGGCATGTTGCATGGTGTGGCCATAGGCAGATGTGAGCCGCCGGTACTGCTGCTGTTTCATTTCTGGAGGGATTTCACTGTTAAACTGCTGAAAATTGCCCCTGCATCCCTCCTCTGTTGAATACAGTTTAGCCTAAGTGATTTCCAGTCTGATGCAACTTCTCACCTTATGACAACTGAGCTTCTCTAGCAGCCTTTTGTAAAGGTTTTGTCAAAGGATTTCTGAAAGTCAACACTAATTACACGTACCAGTGTTCCTCACTGCTAATTTGACACACTTCAGGAATTCTAATAGAGCCCATCAGAGACATGACTTCCCCTTGCAGAAGCCATGCTGCTTTGTCACGATGATAATTTGCCTGGTTAAGTGCTCCGTAGCTCTGCCACAATCGAGATTTGCCTTTTCATGTAATTAGCCCAGTTCTGGTGCAGGACTTTCTGGTCTGTCTTGATAAGATTTTCTCTCCCCTAATGTTTCCCTTTAAAAACAGACACCACACTGCCTGCCCTCTAGTCTTGTGAGGCAGGAGCTAGTTTTTTGTGATAGGTAGTGTATTTTTGGTAGCAGCTCAGGCAGTGTGTTCATGAGTTCCTGGAGAGTTTTGGGGAAGTGCCAGCCAGTAGAGATGACGTGCTGCAAACCCAAGTGATTTGGATGTTCGGTGAGCAATTTTTTTGGTCTCCTGAGGTTCCACATGCCTCCTCCATGCTGCCGATTCAGAAGGGCTCAGTGCCATCTCCCACCCATTGCTGTGGAAGGACCGTGTAAGCAACGTTCCAGTTCGCTTCACTGCAGTTGCTGGCCTTTACCAGCAACTTTTTTTGGTGAGGTTTCAATGGTGCTTTCCTTACCCACAATAGTTCATGCCAGTTTCTGGAAACTTTTGTTTCAAAGAGGCTTTTTCTGGCAGTATGGTGACCTATATGCAAACAAATGCACAGCATGTTCTTTTGAGCTGGAGAAAGGCTTGCTAAGACATTCTCTCATCGGTTTGAAGAAATACCAAGTGTGTAACAATGATTTCCATGAAGAAGGTTCTGCAAACTCAGCATAATACTGAATTCAGCAAAAAATTATGCGGTTTGAATTAACACTGTATAAAAGACTTCCAGCCCGGCTTGCCTCAGAGTTCAGAGTTACCCGATCCCTGCTTTTCTCTTCTGAGGAGAGGAAAAAAAATAAACATTGAATTCTGCTAATTTTCTTGCTACTACATGCCAAAGCCCTGCGGTGACCTTTTCTCTTTGCACTTTAAACCCTTTCCCCGTGAAAATGAACAATACACTTCCCAGCGCAGGGTTTCACCATCTTGCTCCCGTCCTGCAGGATAAAGCCCTCTCGGAGAGGAAACACCTCATGCTTGGAGGTCATTCAGTCGATGGCAGATTGTGGAAAAGGGAAGACCGTAAATCACTTGTGTTGAAACATTAAAAGCTGATAAATAGGTGGTCCTGAGCCATAGCCCAGCCCCAGCTTCCCTGTGCACAATGCAGGGCTCGGGGTGCTTCCTGGAGCAGCCAGGGGCATGGCCAGGGGAAGTCTATGTCGGGCTGAGATTGCAGCTGCCGGCCAGGGCATCCACACGGGCTCTCAGCGGCTGCGGGAAGGGGCATGGCATGGATCCGCTTTCGGGAAGCCCCTGGAGTCACAACAGTAGCTAAAGACTGCTGGAGCCTTGGGAAAGCATGGTGATATAAGCAGCTGGGTGGAGGTCCTTCCCAGAAGCATAGCTAGGGGTCCACTGGAGCGGAGGGCGCGATTTGCAGCCCCAGCATCTCAGCACTGCATCAGTCAGGTTTCCTAGCATAGAAGGCAGGCTCGCTCGCCAGCAGGGAAATACACCGTGGTATTTCAGCACTTCACAGGGCATGCAATGAATTTTTTTAAAAAATACACTTGATGAGAGCTGTAGTTAAAAAGTGGGAAATTACTAATTAGTAACCAAGTAATTCAGGGTTTGATTCACACAAATTGCACTATTACTGTAAAAAAGGATTGCAATTTCAGGCAAACAGTGGGTTTTGTTTTTTTAAAAAAAGGCACTGAAAATATAATTGATGCTCTGTTCATTACCTGCCAGGTTTCAGGTTTCTTGTACATTTTTTCATCATCTGAGACTTTACAAGCATAAGACATGCCTGGAAAAAAAGAAGAAAAGAATGAACTCTTTTGCCTTTGCATTGTCATTTGCAACTCTCAGGTTTTCCCACTAGATTGTTCTTGTAAACTCTTGCATTTCATAGCACGCAAGAGTGACCACTTAGAACATCATTATAACACTATCGTTAGCATCAGAGTTCAGTTACACAGAAAGCTATGAGTGGGATGAGCTAAGTATCATTTTCTCTTTTACCTTACCGTAGTGCCGATAAAATGATTGCTGTCAATTCTTCTTGTTAGCCTCAATTTGTGAGGAAAAAAAAAAAAAGGAATTTTCTCCTGATAAAGAAATCCAGCTGGTAGCATAAGAAAATCCACTGTGTCTCCCTCGCTTACCTGTGTGCAGATCAATAAGCAGGTTTGTATCTTCTCTCTAGATACGAAGTCAGTGAAGGGCTAATGGGTACTGGGTTGGTTGGTTGGTTGGTTGGTTGGTTGGGTTTTTTCTGTTCGTGTAGGCATTTCAGCTGGCTACTCAGAAGTGAGAAAAAAAAAAATGAGTCAGCAGTAAATACTGAAAATACCAGTAAAAGAGAAGCTGTAAGCATCCCATTAAGAATTCCAGTAATATTATAGTTCGTAATGTTGTCAAAAACACCTATTTTGTAGAAAGAGTCATCATAGCCACTAGCTTAAAAATACTCCTGTAAAGGTGGGAAGATGGAGTTATTTTTGAGAAGTCTCGTAAATACTTACAAGTACTTACTTGTACAAGTAACAAGCAGGTCCTCTTTTTTTAGTCCATTTTTGTCTAGATTATTAGTAACTTTCGAATGACACTGTAGGAAAATGGTACCCTGGCTTGAACACATGGCAAGAGAAATAGTTTGAAGTCATGTTGTGTCTACATGTGTACCTGTATATCGTACTAGCAAAGGAAAACGCTGCAAAGAACCATGTTAAAAAGTAGCAGAGGAGCAATTTTGCTTCCACTTTCTGCAGTGGTCAGCTATTTGCAGTGCAGCAGAATTATACCAAAATACCCCCGTCTGTCGCCCTTAGCCCTGTATGCTTCTGAATCTTATCTCTCAGAAGGCAGTTGTTGTTTGGAAAAAAAATCCCTTAAAATACTTGAAGTTTGTGTGTTTGCACGACTTTCCTTTTGGCGGCAGATAGGATGCATACAAATGATCTCTTTTCCCATGTAATCCTGAAAACAAGTGTGTTCGGTTTGTTTTGGGGTGCATAGTGTGTTCAGACACAGCACAGGCTTTTACAGTTTTCTACTCAGAGAAATTGAAATGGGAAAGTAATGCAAAGAAGATTCAGTCTGGTGCTGGGCAGAAAGTTTTGGGTAAGAGAAGAATTACTTTAGTATGTCCAAGTCCAAAGGGGGGTCATGCAGTGTTGGGTGTTGAGGGAATCTGACACGCCACCACCACCACAAGTCCATTTCCCGTGTTCAAAGGCAATGCTGGCTGCAGAAATTGTGGAACAGCAGGCAGGGAACTTCCTGGCTCAGACACTTGTAACAGGTGTCTCACATCCTTCCAACCTCTGCTCTGCCGTCAGGAGGGGGCCCCAGCACCCACATGCTGCCCTGCCACCCAGGGCTGGACCTCTACATGGGTTGGGGGATTTTCTTGCGTCTGTGGGTCTGGAATTCAGAAACATCTCTTCTGTAAATGACATTAAACTGCTGGTGAAGTTTTATTGCTTTAGCCATACCTGGAAATGGATTTCTACTAGGCCACTAAATGTCTCTCTCTCCCTCTGAAGACTTAAAATAGCTCTAATTCTGATTGAGAGATGAGGCCGCTGTAGTTAGTGGCTTGTCTTTGTTGGATACAGTTCCACCTTGCCTTTCACTTGAGTGGAGGTCATCAGTGTAAACACACAGCGCTGCCTGTCCACTGGAGAATAGGCTGGGGTTTTGAGGGTTTTTTCCCTTAAGCTGAAAATAACAGAAGCAAGCACAAAGTCCTTTTTTCACTATTAGAAGACCCAACAGTCACTCTTGCTTTTTTTGCTGAAATCTTCTAAAATTTCCCATGTCCCCATGTTATTGCCTCTACTGAATTGAAAATCATAGATGCGTAATAGGTGGTTGAAGGAAAGCACTTTGCAGTCCATCTAAACTCTACTTTTGTTTTAAGGGGGGAAGTCAAGGGGGAGTTAGGTAATCGAAGCACGTTGGAGTGAAAGCCAGTGGCAACGAACGCCCTTACCCATACCTTTCCCGAGCAACTTGCTCAGATTTAAGAATTAATGGACTGCTTGGCCATGGTCCCGGGGTATCCAGAAATCAGGCAGCATCCCGCCACGCTGCATTCACCCAGCAGCTGCATTGCTCCTCACCACCTTGTTTGTGTTTTCTTCCTCCCTTCTCCCTTGCAGGGTGTGAACGGCATGTCTGTGGATGAGAAGACTGACTCCCCCATGTATGTGTATGAGTCAACGGTGCACTGTACCAATATTCTCCTCTGCTTAAATGACCAGCGGAAGCAGGACATTCTCTGTGACGTGACGCTGATCGTGGAGGGGAAGGAGTTCCGCGCCCACCGGGCTGTGCTGGCTGCCTGCAGCGAGTACTTCTTGCAGGCCTTGGTAGGGCAGACGGAAAATGACCTGGTGGTCAGCCTGCCGGAAGAGGTACAGTATGTCGCCATGTCCCCACCATAAACGCGAGCCCCCTCCATCCCACGCAGCGAGGAAAACCTCTGCGGTCCACTAAGGTGGCCAAGGGGAGCGCAGCGCGGGTGTGGGTGCCTACTTCGACACAGCTCTGGATGTGGTTTTTGTGTTGGGTGGGTTGTGAATCGCTGAAGGATGTTCACTCCACCGTTCCTCATCGGCGGTAACTCCTAACGGTTGCGGCAGCAAAGCTTTAAGATGCTTCAGCTTGCTGCTGCCAAGGGAGTCGTACCCAAACGCTTAATTACCGTAGCCTTGTTCAGGGCATTATCAGGACGTTGATATTCTTCTGCTCTTCCAGACAGGAAATTTGAAAGGGGTGATTTGGCTGCTAGATGGCAAGTTATTGCTAAAAAGCATTTGAGCTGTCATGTTGTTGGGAGTATCATTGCTGTCTGCCCTTGTCCGGCAGCTCATATCCTTGTCTTCCTCTTTCCCTTCTCCTGCACCTCATTCAGCCTTGCTTCCTCTTGCCTCCCCTCATGACAAGTTTGGGATTTAACTGCTTCAGGCCGCGTGTTTTCCACTGAGAAACCATGAACACGGTCTGCCAAAAAGCAGGGTTTTTCTCATGCGGCATGGCTCCCACAGCAGGAAGCCAAGGGACGTAGAAAATACATACATCACTGGAAAGTTTACTTTATTTTACCACAAGATCTCACTGGCTGGCTTCCACCCCCACTGTAATTTCCTCACAGCCATAGAGCCGTGACAGCACAGCTACCGTAGGGCACACCGGTGGCTTTGCTGCCCACAGAGGGTAGACGTGTGCCTGCTGGCCAGGGCTGCCATCACCCACCGCCTCGGCACTGCCTGCCCGGCATCTCTGGCTGGGATGGGTGTCACGAGAAGGGTGGCGATGTACCCAGGGCGCGGGACAGCAGTCACTTGGTGGGAAGGTACTCTGGCATACAGAGGGTTTTTCACCATCATTTGCTTAACACCCATGAAGAAGCACAGTGTTTTTTTAAATGATGACAGGTCCTGAAGTGTCACACACCATTTTTCCCCCACTGGTTTAGCTCTCCAGAGACTTCAGTGGCGGTGTGATGTTGTCACGGCACAAGTTGGAGAGCATTAGAAGAAGTAGGTCACCGGGGGTGACTTCATGAGTCTTGACACTGAGTATTACTCATGAAGAAATTTCAACCCAGACATTTTGCATAGGAGTTAGAGATAACGCAGAGGACACACTAGGATGCGCACTATGATTCTGCAGTGTCCACTAATAATTTCCAGTGGAAGAATCGAGTCTCAGTCAGTGTCGCATAGCTTTTGTACCTCAAAGCAAGGGTGGGAGCAGAGAGGTGACAAAACATGCCCAGGGGTGCACAGGTACAAAGAAGCAGGAGAGTATCAGCGCTCTTCTGCAAAGCTTTGGTGAGACCTCCAGGTATGATTCAGGTCCCGTTAGATAAAGAAAAATAACTGACATTCAAATAAGCATATACAAGAGTCACTGAGATGTTCAGAAGAAGGAGCCTGGCCTAAAGGAGGAGAAGACAAGACCATGGCAGGTTCACACTGCTGGCGTGACAACTGCCACATGCTCTGTGTAGGCAGAGGAGATGAAACGGCTGAGAGGAGGAGTTTCTTTTTAATACTAAAAGACAGTGTTGACACAAGCGTTAATTGGTTTCAACTGGCGTTTAGTAAAAGTAGATTGGAAATGAGCAAATTTCTAATCACAGCACTGGTGAGGTGCTGAGCTGCAGGCCAGTGGGAGGAGCAGGGTGGTGGAGGGATCACGATGTGTCTGCACGTGGTGACCCAGTCCTATGTTCATATTACACTAAAGATTTAAAACACAAAGGTTTGTCTTTCTATGTGTTTTATATGAGGATGCTACGTAAAAAAAATTCCTCCAGTCCAACCATAAATGATTTCTATTTAAGTGAATCCCCTTTGGATAAATGAAGGACTGGAGTTTTACATTTCAGAATATATCTTAACCAAAGATCAAAAAGTTTTAGTGACTTAGGGTTACACTGGCTGCTGTTACAGCTCCAGTGAAGTCCATGGATTTGCAGAAGCAGTGAATCTCCTTCTTAGGTTTTTCCCAGTATTCTGAAATTGTCATGCTTCACCGAAGACCACCACTGTTATTTTGCCATGTGCTTCTATTAGTTGCAGAGAGCCAGGGCTTTAACTTTCTCATTCTGGAAAAGAACTCTCTTAGCCTATTAAAAGAAGATACCTACAGTTACCAGTGCTTACTTGTACAGATATTTTCCACGTGCAAATTAATTGCTGTTAACAGCACTGAATCTAATTTGCTCGGTGGCTACTTTATTTGAACAGCTATATGTGAGGTGGTCAGTTAAATAATTTCCTCACAAATACTAGTCACTTGGGGTGAAGAGAGCTGCCTGCTGCACTGGGTTATTTCTCAGTTATTCCTTGGTTAAGGTGCCCGTCTCTGCTTCTGGAGTTGCTCTGCTTCAGAATGCCGGGTGCTTTGGTAGGTGCCTGTGCGTAGATACGGGAAGTGCCTCCAAGAAAGAACAGTGTCTGAGCTCCCCACGAAAGGAACTGAAACACTCCTGGGTTTTAAGAGCTGATAGAGCAGGGGGAAAACAATCTTAGTTATATTGCATTAAAAGAAGTTTGCAGGGTCTTTGTCAGTTCACAAGCTAACGGCTCTTCCCAAGGCTGTTGCTTTTAGTCCATGGTCTGCAGAGCTCTGGCAGCCAATGAGTTATTTCTAAAGGTATCTGTGAAAACTGACTTAATCTGTCACGCAGGGGGTTGTTCCTTCAGTAGGAAATTTTCAAACAAAATTTGAAAGTTAATGTCCTGAGCCAATACTTTTTTCAGGCTTAGAGACAATTTATGTTGGCATAAAGTTGTTGTAGAAAAACAGAGATCAAAAATCGTTTTTAAGTATAGTCTTCACAGTTCAAAACTTTTCCAAAGGTGACGATCACTCCTAAATTAACAAAGATATTAAGTCAACCATACAAGCATTGCATTTTAAATTCTGGCATGGTTTGAAAACTGCTGAAATATGCAGTTGTAGAGAAAGGGCAGCATTATTATTATTTCTCAAAGGTTTGATGTTGGAGCTGGATAAAGCTTTATGTATAAAGCTTTTACACTCATGTAATGTTGGTGTGAGGGAGCTTAACATCAAAACAAAAGAACTTATTTTTGATTATTCAAAGCAGTAAATCTGCCTCTGAAGTCTGAATTGCAGACTCTTTTTTTTCCTTCATACCATGCTGGGGTCTGTTTGTTACTCTGGCATCCAGACATTGTTAACTGTTGTCTAGCTAAACAGTGAACAGATGTTTTTTACATTATTTCTTGTTTATATCCAATTACAAGTGAGAGCAGTCTTTATGATATGCCAGTCATTTCAGTAGGGAGATATTGTGCACACACAGAATTGAGACTAGTTGAACTTACGGGGTTTTAAACCGCTGCAAAACATTGTGTTAGACATTTCAAGTCAGTTCAAGCGTGACTTAATGTGCCTCAGTTCAAACCTTTTCCTAATCAACTTAAACTAAGTCAGTACGGAGCTAATTCTGCACTGATTGAAGAGTTTCCATAACCCCTTTTGTACTAGCCTTGGTAATTTGATTTTGTACTACACCTTTTGTTAAAGCAACGTATTTTAGTGTGTAGATAAGTGCTTGGAAAAACAGCCATGTAATAACAAGGGCTCAGATGTGGCCATGGTGTGTGAAGTATCAGCCCTCAGAGCAGAGTTAGAGGAATGGAGTGTGTCAGCTGCCTACACCTAATAAAACAGGACCCTGTTAGCTCTTAACTTCTACGTTTTTCTCTTCATTTGCAGTTTTCCATAAACAAGAACCTTGCCTGCTTTTCACCCATTTTTCAGTAATTGTGCAGTTTTCCTCTAGCAGCTGCTGTTAAATGCAGCCCAAAATTAATATTTTCCAAAAGCTGAGTTTTAAGCTGTAAAGTTACTCATTCACTCCATACCCCTAACTGTTGTTTTGTTTTATTTAATCACGAAAACTGGTCTTCCTTCCTTTAACAAGGCACTTAATTAAGCTTTTAATTCATGATAAGAAGTTAAATGGCACTTATGAGGCTTTTTTAATGGTTTCCACTTCCCATCCAGATTACAAAAAAAGGTGTGATAGAGAGAGAGACACGGCTGTCAGCCAGGGGTATTGTAGGTCATGCCAATATTAGCTGGCAGCAGGCCATTATCCAATTAACATTGCTTCATCGCTGCAAGTAATAGCTCTCGAGTAGATGATTGAGTCATTCATGCTGTAGTGGTGCTCTACTCTACTTGAGAAGGAGCCAGTGCTTCGTCGAATAGGTTTTTTATTCGCTATTATTACCTGCCTGGCTTTGCTAATGGAAGTGCACAGCAAGTCTATATGGGCAAACTGAAAGCTAGGTGCTGAACAGAGGAGCATCGTCTGTGCAAACGCGTTCTTCACTTGGTTCTCTGAAAGCTGAGGTTGCAGTTAAATGGTGAAAAGACGGAAACAGCAACAACAAACAAAACCCCTCAGTTGCATTAGATTCCTACAGCTTAGAAATTAGATTCTCAATCTTGCTTCCGTGTTTTTTTTACTTTGGGGTGTACGTTTGAAGAAACCTTCACCTGGTCATTCTAGTGGGAGCACCAAATGCCCTTCTCTCTGGTGAAGTTAAACATCGGTCTCCTGAAGTAGTAGACCAAGCTTTCTCTAGCACTGGTCTGATACTATCCTTTCTATTACAAAACCAACTTGCCTCTCAAGCAGGTTGGTTAGTTTTACCTGTAACCCTCGAATTTCTTGAATCTGTTTCAAAGAGTGGTTACTGGTGACTTTTTTTAGCACAATGAACTATCTGCTGGAAGTGTTGCCTTCCAAAAGGATTAAACTGAGTTGTCTGTGGTTTACTAATCTTCCAAGGGGCAAAGGAAGCAGCATCTCTTTTAGGAAGAGGGGGTGGGATGTGCTTGGGGAGCTTTTTTGTTTGTTTATCCGCACAGCTCTTTGCTATTAAGGGAATGATGTTCAAAGTAGATGTTAGCACAAACTACGGGCTGAATTTCTCTGAGTTCTTACTGCTTTACTGCTCCTTGACGTCTGCTGCAAAACCTGCCGTTTCCCCACGAGGTCTAGCCCTGTGAAATCTGTCATCTGGTTCTTCGGTTGACGTGGATTAACTCTCTCACCCGGTTAATCTTTGCAAGGAGAAAGGCAGGACGGGACCTCGATTCGGATTCAAGGCTGGCAAAAGCTGAGTATGTTGGAAAGCGAAGGCATGCGGCACCCTGGGTGGGACTGAGCCAGGCATCTAACATTAGTATGACTCGTAGCTGACAGGGAGGAGAAATACTGGCAGCTGCTAACCATCCATGCCAACCCGCCAGCCTGAGGGAAAAATGCTGGGAATTAGCCAACGAAAGATGATTGCACTGAGGAGAAAATCAAAGGCAGGACGCAGGAGGTCAACTATTACATACCCTGCTGGCTAAAGGCAATTACTATTCCTTTTTATCTTTCTAGAAATAAACGATATTCTCTTACTTCGTCTCTTTCCTTTCTGTGTACTGTGTATATCTATGAATATAATAACTTTAAGGAATGCAGGAACTGAGCTGGGAGTGCTCTGCTCAGGAGCGTGGAGTGGAAGAGGTGATAAATGTGGGAAAGATGAGCAAGAGGGCAAGAAGAAAATGTCTTCTTGGAAGGTTGTTTCCCAGCTGGAGGGATGTTATTACGCAGTAGGGAACAACGAAAGACCCTTTTTCTTTGTCACCCCAGAGATGTATTAGGAGTAGCTAAGGTTAGTTCTTAGAGAACAGGAAGCATTAATGTGGTTTTCTTTTTACATAACTGTATCAGCCACTGATGTTCCTCACAGCACCAGCCAGAATTAATTCTGCTTTGGCTCAGGAGGCAGCAGTGATCTGAAAGCCTTCCCGAAAGCCACCACCCCCTTCATCCACAGAGCTTTTTGTAGTGGCAAGAGGTTGTATCCATCAAGCCTCAAATAAAGTCAGACTTCAAACTCATTTACACTTCAACATCACCTCAGCAATGCCGCTTTAGTGAGTCTGTATGGATGGAAGTTGGGTCTTTGGTTTCCTAAATTCCTCTTAGGGCATGTGTTATTTTTCATGCTGATTCACAGTGCTGACACTGACCACACAGAAGGATGACTGGAGGCTGCGGATCTGTAGTGAGAGTAAAACTGAGCATTCGGGTACTTTTTGAGGTCTTACATGACACGATGCTACTTCAGGAGAAACCGCGAGACAGAAATGCACATTGTTTTATGTGCATTGCATATGTAGCACAGCACAAGGTACAAACGATGTATTTTGTTTTTAGCAGGCAAGCGATGAAAGAGAAATGAGACCATCAAGATGTGATATGAAATTCCATCCCTGTCTCACTGCAAAAGCTTCCAGCACTGCCTGATTTTTCATGCCTCAAGTATGCTGAGGAAACTAGCCACATACTTTTCATTCTGCATGGTGTAACTTCCATTATTTTCTGATGAGGGCTGTCTCGCTATTGATAATTCTTCTCTGATCTTTTCCAGTGGAGAAAAATCAAATACATCTCTGTTGTGTTGTGGGGAGAGCCAGGCTTAAAAAAGCAAAACAAAAGCCATGCATACATGCATGTTAAGGGGAGAAAATCTTGCAATAATTCCTTTACCCTCCCTTTGGCGGTAGTTGTACTATTTATTTAGTTGTTTGAGTAAGCATATAAAAATGTACTGTTGAAGGGGATATGGAGATGAATGCGCAGGCTGAAATTCACAACCGCGATAAGTGGACTCAATTTCGTTGCCTTTGTTATACTCGTACCTGCCGCTAGTGCTAAATCGGGCTGATTGACTGTGATTGCACTCACTATTGAAAAGGCAGTTTGCAGCGTGGAAACTTTCTCGCTCAAACATGACAAACATAATCTAAAATGTAAAAGATGTCCCATTAAGAGTAAGTCCTAGAAGTAGACCGTGCTAAGGGCATGAGCAGAAGCAATAAGCATGTGTAACAGGAGGTGTATTTTGTTCTGGGTTTGTTTTTTTTTATTTCAGGTTTTTTTTGCTGTATTCAAATATCTATGTGGGCATGAATGAAAAAGAGGTGGCTGAGCCATGACTGCGCCTCAACACTGTGAGCACTCTGGCCCTGCAGACTGAAAGATCTCCTCCTCTCCTCCCTCTCCACCTTTGATTCTCTTACCTTTGGTTTTTCTCCCTCCAAAAAAGCTTTGAATTTCTTTAATGCCAGCAAACTAAGTTAATCTGCTCTTTTAAGAGTCCAGAAATACAGGCTGAGCATTTGTCATTTGAATAAACAGACAGATAAGGCCCAGATAAGACACCACTCAGCTTCACCACATCAGAGACCACAACCTGTAAGGTACTTTCTGATCCCAGTACCAAGCTTTGTTTCGTTAGTGTTCCCAAGACCCAAAGAAGATAAGGTTTTATCTCTGTACAGCAATTTCTGACAAAGATTCCCCAGTGAATAATGTCAGACTGACTGTTTTTCTCAGCTACCAGTGAAATTGAGCATGTTATGGGGTGGAATATGGCATGTATTCAAATGATGCATTGCAGCAGTCAACAAACATTAAGGCTAGGAAGTATGGTTCAATTTGGAAGTGAAATACGGGTTTTAAGTGAGCAGAAGGCAATTGAATTGTACTAGGATTTGGGAATGAGATGCTCTTTGTGAATTTTACGGGCAGGCTGTTGGGTTTTTTAGAGGAACAAGTAGACACACTTTCTGTTACATGTTTGATGCAAGCTCTGAAGAGAGAAATGGCTGGTTTATTCCAGGACTTTGTGCAGTGCTGAATTTTCATGTCCCACTTTGATGGGAGACCCCCAGCAAACACCTCCAAGTTCCAGTGCAGTCTAACACTACTAAAAGCTGTGTCCTTAGGCACTTTATTTACTTTAATAAAATAAATAAATAGGAGCAGCTGTACTTGGTCAAACTACAGATCTGTCTAGCCCAGGCTTGGTTTGTTTTAAAAATGAGATTTAATTTCTCTGAAAGAGCTTGAGAGGAGGCTCCTGTGGTTGTTTAAAGACTTAAATGGAAATAAAGTATCAGGCATATCTCTAGGAAGCGTGTTTTAATTTGCTGGGGAAAGATATCATGAGAGCCACTGGCAGTTGTTTTGAAGCCAGATTAAAATCAACTGAAAAATTTGGCATGTGTTTTTAGCAACAAACTGCTCATGTGTATGACTGCACATTGTTTCATAGCTGTAAGACAAACGGCCTTGGAGAGGGACGAGCTTTGGACACCCCTTGAAGAAGTTTGGTGCTCAGTACAGATGTAGTTGAGTGGAATTTAAGATCCTGAGATAACATAGATCAGATTTGCTAATAAACCTTTCTGTCCTTCACTTTGCTTCATCTGACCTTAGAAGAGCGGATGGCGTCAAAGTGTGCGGTTAAGTGTAACTGTCTGTTTCCCGCACACAGAAGTAGTTGAAATCTTTTATTTTTTTTAATTTTTGTTTTGTATTTGTGGATGTTTTTTTTTTTTTGCTTGAAGTTTGCATGATGCATCTTTGGGGTCACATAAGAGCCAGTGATGGAGGCTTTAGAAGACGTGGTGGAGAAGAGAAGGTTAATTCATAATTGAAATGGCACCAGGAATTTCTTGCCATGACCCAGGGACCGCTGCTAGCCGGGGGGTCCGCAGTTAAAAGAGCCATAGCAGGGCTGAGAATGGCAGAGAATCGTGGTACTAGCACCTTCAGTAAAACTGATATATAAACAAGGTGTCACCAAACAGCTGGAATTGAGAGGTATCAGCTCTGAAGTTAAATAATGGTAACATAAAACCTTCAGCAGTAGATTTTTGAGGTCTCTTGTGAACAAATGAAATACTGTCATCACCTCTCTGCGAATGCTGGGGTGGAAGCTGATGCATCAGATGGGAATTACAGCGCAGGTCTGTGCATCAGATCAGTGATGATTAAATCACCTTGTGTGAACCACTCAGCTCTGTTTACCTCTCTCTAAACTCTGGTTCACATTACCTCACACAGAGGTGAACAGACTGACCCACAGCTGGCACAGCTGCTGGTCCCAGAGCAGCTCATGTATCTGAATGTGGAGCTTCCAGCTTATCACTCCTCAGCCAGAGTTTCGGTCTCATTGTCTTCCCTCTGTATCTTTTAAGCATGCAGGAGGCATTGAGTGATTTTCAGACTAGTTGCAGCATTTCTCAAGATGCATGGTGTAGGATGGAGCCACTCGCTGCCTTATCTGGCCGATTGGTCCTGGGTGGTGGACAGGCTGTCCACCCTGTGTCATCTGCCCACTCTTCCTGCATCACCCCTGAGGTCCTGTGCGCTGCCATCAATAACAGCTGTGAGACTACCACATCCAACAGGAAAGTAGACTTGGAGGCATGGAACAGATCAGAAAGAGTCTGTGAAATGCTACAAAGACTTCCAGTCTGTTACCAGGAGACTGGGGCACTTTGAGGATGCTTATTCAGGAGTTTTTGCCTAAGTGACAGAGCTGTTGCAGACCCAGGTTCAAAAAGAAAGGCTTCATTTAAAAGATAGAAAATCTTGATACTTAGATCAAGATTTTAAAACTTTTTCTTGTATTATTGTAGCTTTTGGACATCCCATTTATCCCAAACAGTAGGCAGGTAGGTACCTAGCAAGAGTTGATGTCTTCCACTGAGAGCTAATCAGTCTTGGCAGATGCGAGCTGTGGGTTTTTGGGTCCCCCCAAAACCAGGTACCTTTGTTTTGGTGTTGAAGCAACGCTATTTAGTTGAATATATATTTGGGGTTGGTAAGGCATGTGCTCTGTAACAATCCCCTACAGCAGCTGCTCATCATTTCAGAACAACACTTTAGAGAAATGGAAGTGTACAGACTTACTGTAAGATAGGACCAAATTCCCTAGTCTGTGTATATACCTCTTACATTATGTTCCCAGAATGGGTGGGGATGCAGTCTGTGGTAGTGTTTCAAGGTAAAAAGAGTAGATTTAAAGAAAAAAAATTGTCCATGCAAACTTTACCAGTACAGTTCTCAGTTTCAGGAAAAAATGCTTTTGATGAAGTGGTCCGGCATTTTGGTCAGACTGTCAAGTAGGAGTCTGAAGCTACATTTTTGGGTGTGTAAAGCTTTTGCTTGTGGGAAATGTCTTGGGTTTTTGCTTACCTTTGAAATTCAGACCTGTGGTCCGTTGTTTCAAGGGCCTGCAGCTAGTAAGAAACAAGTCTTAAAATAACTCTGAAAGCAAAATATCTTTCCATCTCTGACCACACAGCAGTAGTACAACATGCCTTGCCACCTCTCTGTCCAGATACACAGCCAGCCTTCAGAGAAAATTTCCCTGTGAGGGGATTCTTGGTCAAGTAAAACCAAAATAAGCTCAAGTTATTTCCTGTTTCTTTCAAAGGGCAGGGTTGGAGCCAGTAACCTTTCAAGACAGGAAAAAGCTGGGGAAAGACAAATCCTGACAACTTCCCTTCTGCTTTCCACAGAGGACTAGTGCTCATTTCTGCTTCCAGAAGGGGAAGCTGGACTTGAGGTGGATGGGTCTCCAGCCATTCCATCTGTCTGTTGAAGTATTTTTTAACCTTATTTTTATCTGACTGCAGATTTCCATGTTCCCCCATGGATGGCTTTCTGCATATGGAGTTTTTGTCTGGACATAAAGCCAAATCAAGCAGTTTCTGTCTATTCCTTGAATTCGTTAGTTTTCAGGAGGCTGGACACATCAAACCAAGGCTATGTTTTAAATGTCTGAATTAATTTGTCAAATGCAAGACACAAAAATTAGAGAGTTGCCTGTCTTTTGTGAGAGCCATCTATCCTTGTCATTTTTGCCCAGTTTATATAAGCAGTAGCCATTGAGGACAAATAATATCTACACCATTGTCCAAGGAAGTGAAGGATGAAGAGCTGCCCATGACATATATAGGCACTGGGGCATTCTACAAAGAAACTTGTTCACGTTTACGAAGTTGTCATAGCATTCAGAAAGCAGAAAGAGTTGCTTTCAGTAGTGGCAGAAACCTTTAAACCAATAACTCCTTTTCTTCTTTCCCTGCCTTCAATGTATCTTGCAGTTGGAGGACTGAGAACACCCAGTAAGAGCTATCTCAGGCTTGGTTTAGTTTTGCTTCCTTTTCACAGATGAGCCCAATCCTTCTCTCACAGGATTTATTTCACTATTATGCATGAACTTTCCAATTGGAAAGGTTGAGAGGGCATAGGCAGGTAAATTGTTAAAGACAAGGATTTGATCACGTTCTTGCCTCTGTCTTCAGCTGGTGGACCACAGCTGAGGTGACCCTGGCGGGAGCCGCTGTCTGGGCTGCTGTGCTGGACCTCCTCCAAGAAGCTCTGTAAAGCAGATGGGTGCTGCGCACCGTAAGCTGCTCTTCCCAGCGAGCTCAGAGGGTTTCAAGTCAATCCCAGCCTCGGGGGCCCAGACTGTTTGCATCATCTGCTCTTGGACTCTCAGCTTAGTTCTCAGATACAGTTTTACTCTGAATTATTTGGTGAGGTTACAGTCCGGTTCTGAAACTGGTTTTCTGAAGAGGAATTGCGTAACTAAAGGAGCGTGAGAATTTGTGGTCATATCTTGTCATTGTGCTTTCTACCTCTTGGTTGAATGGTAAGGTGGTAGTAAAGACCTCTCTAAATAGTCTCTTTCAGGAATGGGTATTTTACTCTTAACTATGCTTTTCTCAAACTGCTTTGATTGCAGGTAGAGGAAGAGAAAGGGTCAGGTGTCATATGTGTTCTTAAGAGACTTCAAAGGTGTCATTGCTATTGTAAAGAGTAGAAGAAATTAACATACTTATAACTATTTGACAAATTATTTCCCTCCCAATACTAAAATTTCTTAAAGCTGAGGTTTTCATAAGGCCTTTTTGTAACTAATTGTCCGTGCTATCTTTTTTATTATTATTATTTAAGGGAAGGGAGAAAGTTGTTCCGTTTGCAGCTTGCAACCTTTGTCTGTCTGTCGGGTGGATGTATATTTACAGGAGTAAATGAATGCCTGCTTCTAATTTCTCCCTTAGAAAAAAGGTTACACCATCATTGTCTTTGGAAAGCTTTTGGACCAGCTTGCTGTCGTGTGTGTGTGCCATTTTTTGGTACCATGCCAAGCACCCTGTTGAGACTCTAGTAGTGATCAGAGGAACAGAAAGAGATTTTGAGGTTTGGAGATAAACCCTGCTCACATGGCTAAAACTCTGTAAAACCTCCGCAGCGGTCTGCTGGAGAGCAGATGGAGAGCTGGGCTCTGTATTGTGTGCTCCCCGTGCCCATCCCTGCTGGGGTAAAACAGCTTCTGTCCTGCCGCCTTTGAACACGGAGTCCTCCAGCACCAAATGCAGGAAGGACTTGAACTCTACGCATTCTTCAGGATAGCAGCCACCCCTGGGCAGGCTGGCATTTCCTCACCCTCTTTATGCATGTAGTATTGGCACGTAAATGCTCTTGCTCAATCCTATCAGCTGTGTATCGTTCTATTCTGGGGAAGGTGAGAGCAGTGCTGGAAATGACGCAGCTCCAAAAGGTATCAGCTTTACTTGTACCCCCCAGAGTTAGTCCTCGCCTTAGTTTGTATGGTAGCTACCGTACAAGGGGGAAGCGTCACTTTTTTAAAAAACGGAGAGCGATGAGAAATGCCGTGGCTGCCCATCGAGTGAACATATTTGTCACTTGCTGTTTATAAGGCTGATGAGCTCTCTGCACTTCACCAGTGCTCTGTTTTGCCAAGGTTTTTTAAAGGTCGTTGAGAAGCCTTTACAGCAAATGAAGTAACCTTGGCAAGGTCCTGCGTTACACCGTGCCCTGCCCAGCATTCCTGTAGTTCTTGCCATTTCCTGCCCCTTACAACACTTGTAGCTGTGGCTTTGGACAGCAGCGTTTTGTATTTCCCAAACGAGTGATGTTTAAGATGTCTTTATCTGCGAGGGTTTTTACTGCGTGCTGTGGATTTGCACAGGGGCGAGGGGATTTTTGCTTTGTGTGACTATGTGCTGTTCTGTGGCTCTGTTTTATTTCCTCTTTCATCCTCTTCCTGCTCTCTCTTCTACCTGAAACGTTAAATTAAATCGAACATAGCAATACGTGTAGACAGGGGCGGCACTTGGCTATGCCAGTTCCCCAGTGGCTTTAAACTGCTGGCTTCAATACTGCAAACAAATTCAGACCCTGGCTTGGCCAGCAGTTCCCCCCAGCTATCTGTGTGTTCGCTCTCCAGGCTTTATTTTACCTACACTATTGGAGACTGCGGAGTCACAGCCTCTGTCTCATTGTTATGCATGGATGGGAAATATTCCTGTACTTATTTGCATTCATTAGCTGTTGGTAGTTCCTCTGTTGAGGTCTCTAGCCTTGTTTTTACAGTGCTTTTGGCAGTGTTTCTGCACTTAGTGTGTGAATTTTTATGATCTGTTGCATGTTATTCATGCAATTTCCTGCCCTGTAATGGTATCAGTTTTCCAGACACAGAGGAATACAAACGAAAACCCAGGAGCCTGCATTAGCATAAAATGTCCCAGTTCTGTCAGTTTGATTAATTTGTCTCTTTGTCTCCACTCTATATGATAAGTGCTATTAATGGTTGCAACACTTCATATGTCAAAGTCTTTCTTCCTAATGACTTGAAAATGTGGTTTATTTCCCCCTTTTTTGTATTATTTTTCTCATTTAGCATTCTACTCAAGTATAGATTTATGCCATGCTCTTTCATTATCTTACTGGTTGCAGCACTGGAGTGATTACATATGGTGTAGGGTACGAGCAAAGATGCGATCCCAGGGGCAGCAGCTGCTGATGCAAGCTGAAAATAGATCCAGCGTATGCTCAGCACTTTTCCCAGAGGTCTTTTATTTATTAGGAACAGTCTTGGTACAGGACAGCTCGGACCCTCATTTAGCAAGATGACTTTTTGCCTTTCAAGAACAGTGCAATGACTTTGCTCTATTTACTGAGTGCTGTGTAATTTTTTTTTAGTGCCTCCTATTGAAGCAGTGACTTTACCTACCATAAATTGTAATATAATCCTGATTTATAATGAAGTCAAGAAACAACAGGCTCCATTTGAAGTAATGGAACTTGACAGATCTAAGGTTTAAATTAAATAATCCTGTTTGTAAGACAGCATTTGTACATGGTACACTGATTTAAAATGAACTTCAGTTCTTCTTCAGTGAATCCTTTACCATTCTCTGTGTTTTGCCTTCCACAGGGGCTTTTTGGGGAACAAAATTTGGAGAGAGCATATTTGTCTTTGTAAACGTGTGTGGAGCAATATGTTGGTTCCTTTCCCTTAGCAAAGTTCTCATAGATTGTTTCACAGAAGAACTCTTTAATTAAAGAGGAAAAATTAATGTAGATGACTTATTCAGGGCAAGCCACGTCTAACCTGCTTCGGCGGCCCAAAGAGGCCAACTGCAGAGAATGAGGAGAGGGAGGATGCTGGAGGGAAAATAGCGAGGAAGGCTGCGGCTCGACTCTTCCCCTCCCAGGAGCCGAGGTCCATCCTAGCACTGATTTGTCTGGAGGGAGATCGCCGCCTCCGAGCTGTCCTTCCCCCGCAGCTGGCAGAGGGGGACATGCGAGGACGACGTTCCCTCCTGTTTCTGCACCGTGCATTTCTTCCTCTGTCCCTGCCGTACCGATGTGGGCAACGAGAGCCCCAGGGCGCGTGTGGGGCGGGGGGGTGCAAGTGCAACCCGAAAGGTGGTCCCGCTGCGGCCAGCTGCTCGGAGCTGGCAGTGGGCGCAGAAAGGGGGGCTGGTGGAACAAAAGGCTTGTAGATGGGGAAAGGGGGCCAGGCAGAGAGTGTCGGATGCTGGAGAAATGATGGAAGAGAGCACAGAAAAAGGGCAGTGGGATCAAAACGCTGGAGGTACAGCGCAGGATTTTTCTGGCCTAGACTGAGAGAAGCTGTTTTAGAAAGTGCCCCCTTCCCTTTTCTCTCACTCAGCATTGCATTTTTGCCTTCCTTCCTGGTTGCGTTTAGTTGCTGCTGCCCCTGTCTGTTGGCTTTCTAATTTTCCTCCGTACCTGGCTGAGACACGGCCCTTTCCCCAGGCGCCTGACAGACGCTGTCCCCCGGGGCCGGCCTTGCATGCTCAGGCAGAAACGGCCCAGCTCGTGTATTCCGCTTGATAATGTGCCTCGTGCTAACCGTGTCGCCCTGCCATCACCCTGAATCGTCTCTTTCCCCCCAAGCCCTGATGGAGAAAACATCGCTTTCGCATCCATTGCGTTCGGGCGGTGTCAGCTGCCCTCAGCACCGGGGGCTCGGGGCAGCAAACGCTGGCTGCGGGCCCGCGCCGCTTCCCTGCCGGCCGCCTGCCCCGGGCCCTTGCTTGTGTCCCTCCCCGCCGGCGGTCGGGTCTCTTGCGGTGGCCTGGGAGGGAAGAGCTGAGCGAAGCGGGGGCTTTACTCGGCGCCTTCCTAGCAAGACATCTTTAATTAGGGATGGGTCGTTACTAATGCGCAGGGCCCCGCTCGAAAGAGGGTGGCCTCTCCTGGATTGTGGCCGTGAGAACGGGCTGCCTGAGCTGGAGCTTCAGCGTCACGTCTGCCCTGTAGTGAGAGGTTTCAGGCCCGGGTAGCTTATTTCTCCTCATTTGAATGTGCTCCACTAACGAACAGATGATGACGTCCAAAGGCCGACCTGCGACCTCCAGCTGCCAAGGAGGGTGTTGCTCGGGCGCAGGGACGTGGGGCGAGAGGCTCCTGCTCCCATCTCCCGCTTTTCCCCAGTGCTTGCAGGGAAGTAATAACTTCTGTTAATTAGAAACCGAGCCCGAGTTTCCCGCTGCTGTCAAGAAAGGACAGGACTCAGGAATATCATTGGGGAATGTGAGGAAAAACGGGCTCACAAAGCCAAAGCAGTGCAGGCCAGCGGAGGAGGTGAAGGCGAGGAGGATCCACACAGCAAACACGGCATTGACATCGTGTGGACCCTTGCTCCTTGTCTAGGGAGAAAAAGCAACGAGGCCCAAGAATAAAAGTCCATCAGGAGGTTTTAGAGTTGCTGCTGGTAGCTTGCACACTGTCCCATCTCCCTCCTCCGACAGACGTGTGCATGGCTACGGGCACGGCTTTCTGTTCACTTGGAATTAATGGGATTATATACGGCGGGAAAGGAGGCGGGGTACACTGAATTCTGCAAACACAGAGCTTCAGCCTGTGCTGCTTGATCTTTAGAAAAATAAATAAAATAAAATAGCAAGAACCAATTCCAGGATGATTCAGTATGCAAATAAACTGTTTTTCATTACTCACAGCGCACACAAATGCACACTGGTGACTGAGGCAGCAGAATAACACTTCACTGTTCATTATTTTATCAGACAGTGATAATTGTAGTTAATATTTTCTTAGTAGTGTCTCTGAGAGTTTATTTATACTGTTAATAATCTGAGCAGCTGTAATGATGCTGGCTGCCAGAGCTGTAGCCTTTTAGAAGCACTCTAGTGTGGCAATGATACAATGGTAATAGAAATCCAAGGAGAAAATGATCTTTTCGGAGCAGATGGGGCTAATTCAGTCCCTTTCACACACATTCACGTTCTCTAGTCTCTTTCTCACACTAGCATGTGTGGGTGCACGTGAGCATATGTAGGCACACACACACACAAATAGCTGTAAAGTTCCGACTTCCACCCTCCCAGGACAGAGAAGTCACACATCAAGCTGGAAATGCCCTCATTTTTCTACATGGAGAGTATTTCTAGGGCTCCTACAGTAGACGGCATTTTCTACCCCTCACTTTCTGGGTAGATCCTAAAAATCTCACATATGAAGCAGAAAGGGAGAAGTCAATTTCTTGGGGACAGCCTGGAGCCGGGCGTGGGGTTGTGGCTGCACTAGGATGCTGTTGCTCATCCTTCCCGTCCTTCCCTGCCTTCCACCCCTTCACTGCGGGGTGCTCCTTCTGAGCCTGCGCTCCTTTAGGGACTAAAAGAGCCATTTACCTTTGCTCGCAGCAGACATGAAATCTCAGCAAGAAGGCAAATGCCTCCGATTTTTTCTGGTGGGATTTATGGAGCCTAGCTAACCTTTTGGGCCACCGCAGGAGGAGTTAACTGGTCCTCATGGAAGACAGGAGGGGACCAACTTTGCCATCTCAGCAGTGGCTGGTTCTCCCTGCAAAGCTGCTTTGCTGAGCTGAGCAGACATCATTGATGAAATGTGATCGCCAAGCAGTGGAACAAAAGCCACCGTAATCCTCAGATCTGTTAGTAGCCATGCAAGAACAAAACTGAGGTGAATGCAGAAAAATTGCGTGTTCAAATACCGGAAATTAAAAGGCAAGGCGGGGGAGGAAGGGAAGGAAAACTGGAACAAATGCAGCATTTGGCAGGTTTTGTTTTAAAAATACGATGCCTGCAGGAAGCTGGGTTATTTATACAGGGTTTCAGCCTACCAGTTAATAATTGTAATTGCTTGGTTACCTCGTGAAGTGCAATAGTAAAGCCTTTGACATTCTGTTCCTTCCACAGCCCAGCAAAAGCGTCTCTGGATTTGAAATGTTGTGGTATTTGCTGGGCTGTGTTCTCTGCTGCCCTGGCATAAGGATGCCAGTGATTTTATATGCTGTGCCATGCTGGCGCGCAGTCACGGGCAGTGCCGGAAGCGCTGGCATCGTTCAGCCCTGTGGAAACCACGGCAGAGCATCCGTGAGCTGCACTGGATGTTATCCGGCCCCGTCTCCTGAGCCTGCTTCTTCTCCAGCTCCTTTGTCTTCTGATTTAGCTCTCTTCCTCAGAGTGCAGCCTTGTGTTTTCCTAAATCATATCTGACAGAGCCTGTTTCTTCCTCTCCTACGCTACACGAAGTATAATAGTAGGGCTTGTAGTGAGATGCCTTGCTGTGAAGTATGCCTTGTTTTTATAAAGTAATTACAGTGTATTTAATGCACTGTGTATTTAATACACTGTATTATATAGTTTAGTCACATAAATAAATTCTGCCGTGCTTGGGAAAGAGGCGTATTGGAGTAATTTACAGGTCTTTGTAATTTTTCTGTATTGTTGTGTTTGCTTGTGTATTAATTGCAGCTTCAGAAACTCCGAACCACTCCTCTAAGCACCCTCTGAATTAGCAAATTTCTACACGCATCTTCATTTTCTGCCTATTTTGATATTTCCCAATGTAACTTGGAGGCCTCTAGAGTTTCTTTCTTCATTCTCGAAGGTCTTAAACTGCTTTTTGTTTTCCCTTTTTCTCCCCACTTTGGCTCATGATATGCACCTAAACAGATCTTTCACAGACTTTTCGCTCACAATTTATATTCTGTGAAAGCTTTCCCACTCCTTCCTCCCCCCTCCTCACTGCTCAACACTTTCTCTCTTTTTTTTTTCTTTTTTAATCTGGGGGTCAGTTTCGTTTTCCTTTTCCAAAAATGTGGGACTGATTTTAATTTTAAATTACAGTTGCATTTTAATTCTGGTGATGCTCTTGGGTTAAAATCTGTTAGTTTCTGCCCGTTTCTTCCCAGCTGGTTTCAGCATGGCTTGCACGGGCACCCAAGGAGAGAAGGTAGCATTTCTGCTGAGCCACCCTCCGGTGTCATCCTTCGTTACCATGTTCCAGATTTCTTAAGGTGCAAGTTGCATTGGAAAAACAAATGTTTTGCAAGCTGCCGGATATCACAGCCATATTTCCCTTTGCTTTATCTTCCAGTTCATGCCTGAGTGTTTAAACTGCTAATTAGTGCCACTGGTTTTTGTGTTCTTTGTTGATTTAGTCATGTCGTAGCCGAGTTGTTCCTTCAGAGCAAAGGTTATTTGAAACATCTTCATCTCTAATTTTCTTTCTAACACCTCCAGCCACAGTCTGACCTCAGCAGCCTGAAAGTTCTCCTCCAACCTTTTTCACTTATGCTTGCCTGCAGGTACTCTCTTGGCCATAATTTTGAATTTTCTGTGTTCTCTAGTTACGCCCTGGGCAGCCTCTAACTTCGACAACATAGGCCAAACCAGGTAATTAGTTAGGAAAACTTTGTCTCCTTCTGCTGAAGTTTGTTAAGGTGTTTTCTCCAAACAGTGGCACTTCAGCTGTCATTCCTCCAGTTTGATGCATAGTATTACAGGCAGTGTTCTCTTATTGGTTTAATAAACTAGTGTTTGACTTCAGTACAAGGGCTCTGACTGGCACCACGTGGCAGGTTTGCTCGCAGGGCTGTAAGAAGTTCCCCCCTCCAGCCCAAGAGCTGTTTTGCCGAAGGTGTTGCGCCGCGGTGGGCTGGCAGCGGGAGGTGTGCCTGGGTGCCTGCGCGGCTGCCCCGCCGGCAGCCCCTCGCTGCCGCGCAGACCTGCCGCCCTCGGCTGCTGAGCTTCTCCTGCTGGGCTGTGGCCCGGAGGAGCGGCCGTGCAGGCGAATGTTCCCTTATCCTCAGCAAACCGCTGCAGACGGTACAACCCAGAGCTGCCTAACAGGGTGTGCCAGGGGACGTCTGCCGGAGACCGATGGTTGGAGTAGATGCGATCCAGGCGGTGCATCCCTGCTATGGAAAAGCCCTGGGTCTTCCAGTCCTGTAGCCTTTTGGTTTTGCAAGTGTATTCATCTATGTTTGGTAAAGATGCCTGCTGTTTCCTCCACTGAAATGTGTCAGCAGCAAAGTATTGAGGCTTATGCCTGGTGATTGCTACCTTCCTCCACAATAAACAGTATATTTTCTGAAGGGTGTGGCAAATTCAACAAATTGATTTCCCCTTAAAATTTTCAGGGATGGGAAAGATGCTGAAAAAGCCCAGGGATACTGTCAGGATTTCCAAAAGTAAATTCTTTGTTTTGATTTGAAACCAGTCTCACTTTTGAAAGGTGTAAAGAATTTCAGCTGGGCTTCAATAACTCTGAGGTGAAATAAAACTTGAAGTTGTGGATTAAAATAAGCATTGCAGTTGGATCAGAGATTACTTTATTTTTACTTTTATTACTCTGAATTTTTTTTATTATTATTTCTTAGATGTCTTCTGATTCTGTCTCCCCTTTTGGTTCATCTGACATTATTGGCCTCAGGCTTGGGGGCCAGGATTTTTGAGAATGCTTTGAAGTTGGGGCCATTACCGCAGTGAATTTGATTCGGAAAAACCCAAGCATGCGGGTGCCTTAACTCTTGCGCTCCTAAGTCACGTGCGGTCGAATGCTGACATAACCAATAAAGTGGGCATCGATCTGCTGGCTGTTTACGCCATCTTTACGCTTGGCAATCAATTCCGAGCCACTTGCCCCGCCGTCAGCGGTGACGCACTTCTCACGGGGCGATGGACACGGTTTGCAATTATTGCTCCCCATCCTGGAGGCGAGTCTAGTGTGAATGACCTCTCCTTCCTCCCCGTCTCACCTCCTGCGGTCGCACCGGCCACCTGGGAGCATGGTGATGCTCTGCGGGCACTGAGGGATAATGGTCTCTCCCTCCCTTTCAAGTGGGGAGGGAGGAGGCCCTTTGAAGTGCTGCCCCTGGATGTGTTCGTTACGCCCAAGAGAGGAAAATGAGAAGTCGTTTGATTTCCTCCTTTGATTTGTAAATACTCTCACATAGGCAGTCAGGGCTTCTAGTGTAAATTCATCATCTGGCTGAAAGCTGGGACTTCAACGGGGAAGGCTGAGGGGGGCACCTGTGCATTTTTTTTTCCTGAAAGCACAAAATTGGAAGTTGGTCGAGCGCTTCCAATGTGGCATCTTTCATAGCAGTACCACTAACAGGAGTTAAGCATCTCCTTGAAGCTCTCAGCCTGATGCCTCAAGAAGCTGTTGTGGAGGATGCACTGGAAAGATATCAGGATGTCCCTTAGCCCAGCCTCGGTGTGGCTTTGCGGGTGGCAGCTTTTTCAGTGGGACTTTTTGCTAAAAAACAAACAAACAAACAAACAAAAAATTAGGTAAATCAGCCTCTCGAAGAAAGGAGCTGTGTCTCCGGGTTCTCCCTTCCCCCGGCATGCATTCATGCCCAGAGGTGTCTGTCGTGCTGGCGGTGTGGTCCCACCCCTGCGCTGTGATGTGATGCGATGTGATGCGATGTGGGAGATGCCAGACCATCACTTGGACTTTGGGTCACTCTTCTGCCCAAATCTGTATGTGCTACCTGAAGTGGCAGAATGTTAAACTGGGGCCAGCAGGGTATCTGCTTAATTAAAAAAGTGGGTTTAGAGTGAAAACAAAGGCCTGTCTTTTTCGGTCTAATCCATCAGCAACTTGCACATTCCTCTCTTGTTTAAAAGCCCAGATAAGACAAATACCTGCATATGATGCTTCTCACCCAAGTCGAATTTTAAAGAGCGATTACTCATTTTAGGAGCCTCACGGCTTTATGAGCAGATAGGGGAAATATATCCATAAGCTGCTGGTGAGAGAACATTTAAATGCTGTTAAATGAAAGAGGGGGAAATGCAGTAAAATAGTGGCATGGCATTGGCTTACAAAAGTACTCTGCTGTTTATCATCTCTGCTTTTGACTTTTTCCTGCCTCCTGCATGTTCCCACCCTATGTAAAAGGATCACGGTTTCAAAACAGTTCCTGACTGTGTGCAGGCTTACTTTGTGCACATATAGGGACAAACCATGATATCTAGCACCATTGATTTTGCACATGTGACTGACCTGTTTGAGCCTAGTAATATATAAATCTTTCAGAGAGCTTTCCAAAACCAAATAAGCTCAAGCTAGGAAAAACAAGATCTGCCAGGCTCCACCATCCCAAGTAAAAATAACTGAGTAAATAACCGGGAAGTCTCTTAACTCTTAATGGAATAACAGCTTTGGTGACTGATTTTGGTTATCAGATTACACTCTGAAAATAACTTCTGTGCTATACTTGCAATCGGCTGTAAAAGAAAAAGAATACAGTGTGCGCTAATTTTAGCAAATAAGATTAGAGTTAATATTTAATCCCAGAGACCTTCTTCAGACTGTGGAAAAAAATAGCAGCAGTTATCTGTCACTAATCTTTTCTCCTATTTCCAGCATGTGTTTGATTATATAAGTTGTAGTGTTACAAACACGCTGGCCGAGTGGAAGTTAGTCATTTGTTTGCTACATCCTTGGGCTTATTAGACAAACTTCAGGGCTTGAGATGGATTTAAAAGATCTCCACACATGCTTTTAGACTGCAATAGCAACACTGAAAGGTTAACAAAATGGGTACCACAGTAGGTGCGCTACAAAACAGTATGCAAATAACATTGATTTTGAGTTCTGCAAGAAACGGACGCATTTCTTCTATGTTTCTATCCAATTTTTTTAAATTAATATTTAGTTTGGGATTTGATATTCAGCATGTGAGGTTTGATTCAATTTTCCTTTCTTCCTTCCCCACAAAATGGCTTAATAATTAAATCGATGTTTGGAGATTAGAGATGAGGGGTTTCTAACTGGTTTTAGGTGCCTGGTGATGAATTTAACCTGAAAATCAAAATACTAAAAATATAATCCATAATCCTACAAGCAACTTGCATGCTTCACAGAAAACCCATCAGTACTCCTATTGATTTCAACAAGACTACTCAAATGCATAAAGATAATAATCTGCGCCTGTGCTGCTCTGTCAGGACTTTTGCGTTCTCAGTGAGTCTGAAGGTCTGACCATCTAATTTACCCCCAATTCGGTAGGATTTAGCAACTAACGTTCTCCAGATCTCATTGTATCCCCAGAAGGGAGGAGGGGGCTTTGCCCTCCCACGCCACCACCAATGAGCTTGTTCTTTGAATATGACCCCGGTATGCTTTATTTGAAAAGGAACAACTGCATGTACATTCGCTGTTGAATTTTGATGCTGTTTTCTAGAAGATCATTTGCACTGTGCCCTCATTAACACAGAAATTAGGCCTGGAAAAGCCTACCAAATTAAAGCCCACCTCGCCGGAACAAGGTTGTGCTTTGTTAGTTTTGCTTTGCAGTACTTGGACATGAAGTATCCATCATCTTCTCTGGAAAGCCTCCCAAGATCTCACTGAATTCGCTGTTAGGTTAAGAGTCTGGAAAAAATCCCTACATTTTCATTTCTTCAGTTTCTTCTCACTGCAATCTGCAATAGCACCCCATAGCAAACTAGACAATTCTTCTCTGTTCTTGATGTTAGTATGCATCAGATTACTGTAAACATTCTCTTGCTCCATTTTAGATGTTGCCTTGCCAAGTTTTACATTCCTACATGTTTACAGTGATCTTTCCTTGCCCTTAATCACTTTTCCCCTCTTTAAATTGAACTCAGACTTGCTGGCATTTTGCAGGGGTTGACCTTCCCCGCTCCAGATGCAGCTTTTCATACAGATGCCATTTGGAGCAGGGTTACCAGACATCCATGTTTCCCTTGGAAATAACCTTTTTTTCCCCCCGTAAGAAATACTGTCTGTGCAGAATTGGAGGATTTTGTCTATTTGTCTGGGATTTTGAGACATCTGGAAGTCTGGGCAGCCAGCTAATGAGCATGCACTGATGAACTCTGCAGCGCACAACGAGTCCAGCCCATCCGCAGAAATATCAGACCTCTGCATGTGCTCTGAAGCCACATCCCGTGTGTTCAAAACAACGCAGAGGCCTCCACAGCATGCTTGATCGGCCCTCATGGAGGAGACCCGATACAACGGGGAGCCAGAGAGAATTCGCCCACAGTGCTGTGTCTCCCGTGGCGCCTGTGGGTGTGTGTACAACTACATTTAAAATAGAATTTCTGCCCTAGAAGTCCCTGATGAAAATACAGTGTTCCTAACGTGGAAGTGAGCTAATCCTCCTCCTAATTTTAGAATAGTGCATGCCCAGTACTAGAAGAATGCTGTCCTGAAAACAGTCTATATTTGCATCTGTAATGCTTCCCTCTTTACTAGCATTTCTCATTGCTGACTCTTGTCTCAATTTCTTATTCTCCCATCTGACAGTGATCAATACTGGTGTCCTTGAATTAGCTAGTTTTTTGTTAATGATATAATAACAACCAAAGAAGAAGGGAAGGCAGAGTATAATGACGATACAACTATTTCTCCAAAAGGAAGAAGCATTACCCGGAATGCATCAAGGAAATATAATGAGAGGTGATGGAGGAAAATAAGGGAAGGAAGATTTCCTCACAAGGAGGTTTTAAGTAGAGTCTGGCAATGATCTCCCAAAGGAAGTAGTGGAAGTCTGGTCACTTAAATCAATTAAAACTAACCAGAGCATTGCACTCCACAGGACTCTGTAAGGAGGAAAGCAGTGTCAGACTGAACTAAAATAGATTTTGCATGCTTAGTTTCTGCAGGGCTTCTGTCTGTATTTTGCCGGTAAATTCAATATGGCTAATGCTGATTAACAACTCTCTTGACGGTGATTATATCATTCCGTTATTTCCAGCCCGTTCCTCAGTATCATAAACTCATGAGGGCATGGACATACAAAACACGTCCCCTGGCTTGGCTAGCTCAATCTGAAAGACAAGTGGCAGATAAAGGGCTGGAGAACTTTCTTTCTTTCACCTTAGCAGTGGTCAGGCTTGTTATCGCCACAACGCTGAACTGGCATAGACGTCCATAGCACGTGCTGAGCGTAGTGTACCTGTGGCAGCACGGCAGAGGCAGGACCTGCACGTGGTCCCCCGGTGCTTGATCTCTTGGATTGCTGTAGAGCAAGAAGATCTGCCAGATGGCTTAGGTAGGGCTGCAGTACCCGTGTCCTCTGTGCAGTAGGTGTGCAGAAAGGTTTTAATGCATACAAGACCAGCTGGGGACAGGAGCAAGACAAAATAAAGTGATTCATCCTTAGACTTCATGGGGTGTTTGGCATGTTTCAAGTACACAAGAGAAGTCCTCCTCTCGCCTGCCTTGAAAGATAAGGGAAAGCAAGCCTCTGAGAAACTGGAATCTTTGCTTTGTTTTTCTTGACTGTGTGGGCATTGTTGTTTTATATGTACGTTTTACCTTTTCTGTGCCTGGTTTTCTTGTATCCAGTCAATTCCGTTTAAACAGTAGAAATGGGTAGAAATTGGAATAAGGCAAATGATTGGGGGGCAGGGAAACAGTGACTTGGCATATGAGCTTGGACAAGGTGCCCAGTGGAGGTTCCCGCAAATTGACCTGCCTAATTAAACATTAATTTACATGGAAAATAAGGTTTGAAAGCAAACACATCTTGGGCATATGGCACCTTATTTACAGTAGGGGAAAAAATAAACTGAGATTGTTGCATGTGTTCTACCCATCCAACAAAGGTCTCTCTCACATGTAAATGGAGACTGTTACATCAGAGAAACGATCTGTTTCCTTCTGCAAACACAGATCAGCTTGGTTTCACTAACTGTTTTCACTGGGATGCATCAGTCAGGTCAAATCATTCTAGAAGACTATTCTTACCTCTTCCTACAGAAATGCGTGTGCGATGCTAATACATGCAGCTTCGAAGCCTTTTCTTTCCCAATGTGCAGTGTTCATAGCTACGCTCCAGCGCCTCGATTCCAGCCTTCCTGCCAGAATGCATCAGATGCAGGTGGTCCCAAAGCTGGTGGGGCTGAGGCAGGGGACCCACTACAGGAGCCGAATCAATATTTAGACAGCTTCAGGCGACAGAGATTGCACTGGCTTTCACACTTGGCAGCAAGCTTTGCATCCGTTTGTTACCAAAGTTATTGTTTGTACAGTTTCAAGCATTGGCACTTGAGAGAGTCCTCCCTGAGGGCAATGACAAGCACTGGGTGCTTGAAAATAAACTTTCCCCCTTTGGATTTGAAGATTGTGAGAGTGAGGGAGGTTGTGAAACCGGGTAAGATCTCGTAATGAAGTCAAGGCACACGTTTGACCAGCACTTTCATCATCCTTCACTTGAGGCATCTGCCATGCATCGTGGGGAGCCCATGGCACAGTCTCGGGCTCTGCTTCTGATACATCCAGCGCAGAACATCTGTAACAGCTGTCTTGCTGCTGTTTGTTATCTTGGTGGTTTATTGGGAGTGAAAACCTGAGTCAGCGTGGGAGACAGCCTTGCTGTGGGGTGGTATGAGTCAGCCCGAGGCTCTGCAGCATGCCTGCGCCGGGGCAGCGGACAGGCAGGTGAAACCCTGGCCCAGCACAGAAAATTATTTTAATTTGCTTTCCAGTCATTCCACCTAGTGGCCAAGTGACACAACTGCCAGGAGAGCTGGGTTTGTGCTCCAGGGTCCCTCCTCATCAAAAGGGACCCAAAAACCCCAGACGGTATTTATGGCTGCTCGTACGGACCTACGCTGCCGTGGAGCTTTACAAGATGTGTAGGAATATGTAAGCCCCCACACTGAAGATCTTATCAAAGAGAAACATTGGCCTGCGAGTAGCTCATTAAGTTCCCAAGCAATTTTGTTAATCACGCTGCATAGATAAAATGCAGATAGGCCTTTAGTGAGCTGATAATCTAACAAATAGGCAGAAAGTGTAACACTGATAAAGCAGAGATCAGTTTAATAGCCAGCTGTAAATCTAGGCAATTTTGTACCAGAGGCGTATTGTAAAACAGGAATGTGCAAGTATGTAAGTATGTGCATGAAAATGCACTGTTTCTTAAAATAGCAGATACAGCATTAATATTATGTACAGAAAAGCTATTGGGAGCGATTTTAGAGGTGTTTTAAAATATTTTTCTCTCCATCAAAGTCTGCACCACTTGTGCTATCTTCATAATCCGGCATCACAAGTGCAGATCTATGAATAACAAAGACTTGTTTCTGGAAGTCAGGATTTTCTATGAAAATCTGTGAGCTGTACCAATGGTCCTGAGGCATTGTAAAGAATTTATAGGCTTTTTGTTGGGATGAACCAAATTATTCACTCAGATTTATGCTAATCACAAATAAGACCATCACAAATTCACAGTCTGACATCGTGCCGACCTCTTGAGCAGCTTCTTGCTCAGGGGTGTTAATTCAATTGGAAGGACAGGGAAAAGCAGCTCACCTTCAGAGGGTACCCCATACCTACTGGATAGGATATCCTTCTGAGGAGCTGGGAAATGTGAGTTTGAATCCTCACAGCCTAGGGAAGGGACCTGATCTCCTACTTTCTGGGTCCCTCTTCTGATCTTCAGGCTATTTCATGAAAAGGGGACAGCAGTGCTTCCTCTTCTCGTTTGCTTTAAAAGACGAAACTGAGCTGGGAACACCTACCCTGAAACACCTACAGCCAGAGGGAGGTTGCAGGCTGTGCATCCCAACCTCACAGAGGTGTACAGGTGCACATATAGGTGCCAGATGTGGTTGCTGTTGCCTGGTTTAGCTGTCTGGCTGCTCTAAATCACATCTAGATGCATTTCCACGGTATGCAAGGCACAGGAAACTCAGGTTTGTGAATACGACTTGCAAGCAAGGCAGGAAGGTGTCTTGGTGAATCGAGACTGAAGTGACTTGCCAGGGTCATGTAGAAGGTGGTTGGTGCAATGGGAAATCGAGTTGTGGTCTCCCAAATCTCAACTTAGTGGCCAAACCACTGAATCTCCTTCTTGTGGAGAAACCTTTATCCTTGATGGTGAGCCCTGGTTTTGAAGCAGCCTCTCACTGCTTCATGAAGAATAGAGTTTTCCCAGTACCTTTGTTTCCTGCCCATTGTGGGGGAAAAATGCAACAGAAGTTAGTGCCAGTACATTTTTCATCAAAAAATAGGCAATATCTATAGTTCACCATGTGGCTTAGCAAGTTATTTGATAGTTATATGTGAAGATATCACTGTAAACTATTCTGGGGAGAAAGTGTGTATTTTTTAATATATGATATGTGAATGTAAATTATAGCATAGATGGTATGATGAGAAAAAAGGGCGAGTAGGGGTGCATAACTCAGACCTGGAACAGTTGGTTGGAGATCACTCTCCTGGAAACAGTTGTTAGTCGTTCTACGAAGAAAATGGTAGAAAATTAAGTACTGAGGTGGGACTTGGAGTGATTTCTATCACTTGAATATGGATTTCTTTCCTGTGAGTTGTACCTTAGGCTCACTAAAATCAGGACCAGTATGAGGAGAATAGTCTCCATGGGATGGAGCAAAGAGCTCTGCAGTCAGTACTTACCTATTATTTATTCAGCAATGGTTTGCAAAAATTTGAGAAGAAAAAAAAAAGGAACCAGTTTGCTCTTGAAAGAGGCAGAAAAATATTTTCTGTTGAATTTTTCTATAGTATTAAATGTTTCCTTCCCAAAACACTTTTGGTATTTAATCGTTATCTTAAACTTGAAACCACTGTTCACCAGAGCTTCCATCAGGGCAGAAGAATCACATTTTAATTGATGCTTTCCGGGTGGTGGGCTGCATCACAGTTAAAATAAGATCCATCCAAGAATTAGCAGCGTCCACACCAGCCTGGTTTTTTCAGTCTTTTATTACAGCGGAGGCTCAGTTCGTAGGTCTTCAAGATATTTGGGAAAAGTAATGCTCAGCTCAAGCTGTACAATGATGTACAGGAGCAACATAAAGGGAGCAGTGCTAGTTACTGGATGTAGCATCGTTGCTGACCTGATAGATGAGTAACTGGTACTGAGCAGTATTTACTTCTGGACAGTAGATCTGTTAGGTTATCTAACTACGTGATGAAAGACTTGGGATGATAGTAAGAGCTGATGGTAACGCTGGCAATTTCTCTCTCTTTTTTTGCAGGTCACTGTCAGGGGATTTGGTCCATTGTTACAGTTTGCCTACACTGCTAAGCTGTTACTCAGCAGAGAAAACATCCAGGAGGTCATCCACTGCGCTGAATTCCTGCGCATGCACAACCTGGAGGACTCCTGCTTCAGCTTCCTTCAAACGCAACTGCTGAACAACGAAGATGGCCTGTTCCTGTGCAAAAAAGATACCACCTGTCAGCGCATGCATGATGAGGAGAACTCAGATGGAGACGAGGAGGAGACGATGGAATCGGAGACGTCAAAAATATCTTGCCCACGAGAGAGGATGCACCAAGAGCCCTTCAATTTTGAAACCACTGCTGCTGGAGCAGACAAAGGCGAAGGGATGCTGCCTGGCTCTGACATGCTGAGAGATAGCAAGGACAATTTGGACAAAGATGCAGTAACACGGTACCCCAGATACAAGAAATACCAGCTTGCTTGTACCAAGAATGTCTACAACACATCACACATCAGTACCTCAGGTTTTGCAAGCACATTCAGCGAAGAGAGCTCTGGAAATGGCCTCAAATCAGGACTTGCTATGGGGCAGATAAAAAGCGAGCCTCAGAATGAAGAGAACGATGAAGAAAGCATCACACTTTGCCTGTCTGGAGATGAACCTGACATCAGGGATAAAGAAGGGGATGTTGAAATGGACAGGAAACAGCCAAGCCCCACTTGCGTCGACAGGCCAAAAAGTGGGTCCTCTCCTTCTTGCTTGCGGTCTTTCTTCAACAGAACAAAAAGCATAGATTTGGTTGGCTTCCCCAGCACTTCCCAACAGCACTTTGGCAGGAGTCCAGCATGCCCTTTTGAAAAAGGGACAACTCAGGGTGACCACAAAACTGATTACGTCCCTTTCACGGGGAACTATGGACAGTCCCATGCCATGCAGAAGGATGCTTCCAACTTCACAGTGGGATCACCGCTCAGGGGGCCCGGCTTTGAAACTCTCTGTAAGCAAGAAGGGGAACTGGACAGGAGGAGTGTTATATTCTCTTCAAACGCTTGTGACCAAGTAAACACTTCGGTGCATTCATATTCTGGTGTGAGCAGCTTGGACAAAGACCTCACTGAGACTGTGCCAAAGGGTCTGTGGGCTGGCAGTAGTCAGTCCCTCCCCAGCTCTCAGACCTATTCGCACAGCGGACTGACAGCTGATCACTTGCCGGGAAGGATGCGGCCGAACACCAGCTGTCCGGTGCCAATTAAAGTTTGCCCTCGCTCTCCTCCTTTGGAAACCAGAACCAGAACCTCCAGCTCATGCTCTTCCTACTCCTACGCAGAGGACGGCAGCGGCGGCTCTCCCTGCAGTCTGCGTCTTTGCGAGCTCTCCTCTTCCCCTTGCTCCCAAGGCCCCCGATTCCTGGCGCCCGAGCACCAGGAGCCCGGCGTGGTGGGGGACGGATTGTACAACCCAGTCCGAGCCCAGATTAAATGTGAGCCATCCTATGGAACAAACTCCAGCGATGAGTCTGGGTCATTCTCAGAAGCAGACAGTGAATCATGTCCTGTGCAAGACAGAGGGCATGAGGTAGGGATTTAAGATAAGTTCATATATCGCAGTCGTTGTGACCGAATTAATCACTCCTTTATTCTCCCAAATGACTTGGCATTTCCCCAGCACTTACTTTGTTTATAGAGGCAAAGAGTAACTTCTTTTCATTATCTCGTCAGCTGAGTGCACGTGGTTGACTTCACATAAATAAGTCTGCTTGACCTCCGAGGTGTTTGGCAGTTATCAGAATTTGGGCATGGGGCAATAGCAAACTGCTGAATGATGAGTGCTTAGGAGTCTACCGTCCTTCTCCCTCCCTCACCCATGGCACAAAGTGCCATTCCTCATCCTTGGTTTGCCAAGGTGGTTCCAGCTCAACTTGTTATTGCTGCTAGTGTGTTGAGCAACCTCAAGCCATGCCTTTGCTGGCACCAAGAGTTGGGCAGCCTGCACCAAGAGCCGCTGCTGCATATCACTAACAGCCTGAGTAGAGGAGGCAGACAGAGTGGGAGGAGAAAGAGATGTGAAATTACTTCAACAGTAGCATAGCTGGCCACCCTCGGCTGTAGGAATGGTGTTCAAGTCATCTTGTGTGTGTGTGTATGTGTGTGTGTCTCTCTCTCTTGCATGTGCAGGTAATGGGGTTTTGCCTCCATTAAGTGACAATGGACATGATGTTTCCTGCCCATGACCCCACTTTCTTTGGTGGCAACCTCTAGCAGCCATTGCATAAATGGTCTCAAAGAGAAGTTACCCTTTAAGTTACAGGACTGTTAGGAGGACAGCAGGGGGATGGTTGGGGACTGGAGAGCAAGCTGTGAATTGTCATGCAGCTGTCCCGTGAGAGGGAGAAGGGCCCGCTTTAAAACTAGAGATGGACCAGCTGAAGATGCTGCAGTGATAACTCACTAACCGTGACCACATAAACTGTCTGTGTGAAGTCCCTAGTTTGAAGGAAGACTTAAATCATGGAGAAGTGTTGTGGAACCCAGAAACTGAAAAAAGACTGGATGTTTTCATAGAGTTTCATTAGGAAACTGCATGACCTGGAGAACGTCTGGGCGAAATCACATATCTGGCTCTTCTAGTCATACTGAAATGCTCCACTGAGAGCTTTTGCTTCAGCATGGGGAGTAGCGAGTGCAAGTTTGGGGGGTTCACGTGCTGTGAGCACTCAGGACAGAACCGTTCGGCTCAGTTGTAGGCTAGGGATGAAAGAGTGAACTTTATTTTATCCCTCTGTCCTTATTCCAGCTACATCCCAGGCTCTGGAAGATACCTTCCAGACAAACGCGGATGATTCCTTTAGTTGGGTGGTTTTCTGCTTAGCTCTAAGCAAGAGCTGAAGAGCCTGGGGAGCCTCTGGTGTCCTAAGCCCTGTCATGCTGTACCTGTGGCTTTGAGAGTACGGTTGTTATTTGTCCCCATGTCCTGAGCTGGGGACAATGCAGAAGGGGGAGGAGTCTCCTTGGAAGGCTGCCTGGGATACTATGCATAGCACCTCATTTGGGAAGCCCTACAGCAGAACCACTCTGCTTGGTGATACCAAGGTTACTTGGTGAAGTCCTGCCTTTAAGATGGGCAGAAGGGAGCAGGGAGTGGGACCGAGGGGAGCATCGGATCTCCCACCCGCATGTGCTGCTTGCTCAGCAAGGGCTAATGCACAGCGTGAGGCAGTGAAAAGGGTGGGATGTTAGCCTTTTGAGGTTTGATGACTAATTAGCTGTCATAATCGGCTAATTGTGTGGAGATGCTGCAGCAGAAATGAGCCCAGAAGAGTCAAATGAGAAGGGTATAGGCAACTGTTGGTGGTTTCCCAAAAAAAAGTGTGCAAATGCGTGCAGGAGAGCATGGATGAGAGGAGGGACATTCACAAGAGGAGCAAGCGGGTGGGGTATGGGGGGGCCATCTCTATGTGCCGCTGGCAGGCAGACGTGTCTGGCTCTGGGGCAGAGCTAGGAAGGGTTTGCTGCCCTCCTGGTTTTGCTGCTGGTTTCCTTCTGGGAAGATTTTCTGCACCATGCTGAGCAAGTTTTCTCCCTGGGACTGCTGATAAAGGCTTTTTTTTTTTTTTTTTTCCCCCAGGGCATTTTGATTAGGACTGCTAGGCATTAAAAATGTGGTGAGGAATTAATGCTCTGTGAGGTTGTACTGCAGTATCCTGAGCAAGCAAAGGGTAAACAGATCACACCAGTGCTTCGGTATAGATTTTGTCTGAAAGATGAATTTGTAAAGGTTGTTAACAATACAAGAAAGGACATTGCAGCCTCTTTAAACAATGTTGTATTTATACAGTGACTTGGGGTGTGTATCCTGCAATCCTGCAAGATCCGCTGCGGTGCAAACCTCAGTGAAGGCTACATTAAACCAGGCAGTAGAAAATACCTAATGGCAGCAGGAAGTTCTTGTATAAGTCGCTCTACCAACTTTTAGCAGCAGCTATTAAAACAGCAGGAGTCACTCACAGCAGTCTGAAATGGACTGCTTTCTGTCCTTCGCCTCCCCTTAAGCTGCATGGGAATTTTTCTCCATTCCCGAAATTGTCAGTTTGCCCTTGCTGTCCTGACGACTTCCCAGATGGGTCCCTTGCCCTCTGTCGCATCAGATCACACAGTGTTTGCTGGGCTTCTCTTCAAAAAGCACCTGATAAGATAGCTGGGGGCGACACACAGGCGCTCGCCCCTCCAGAGAGCAGCTGCACAGGCTCTTCTGCTGCGGGTGGGCTTTCATTTGGGTGGACGGCCTGATGGGAATAAGGCTGATGGACTCTGACCCTCAGTTATCTCACAGGGCTGCTCAGTTCCCCTGGAATTTGGACCTTGTTGGTCTTGATTTCAGTCCCGATGTGCTGTCAGTGCCAGAATTAATGTCACAAAACATCATTTGTCAGTGTATTGATTGTGTGAGAAGTAGGTGAAAGGTTTCTTCTCTCTGCTTTTTTCGGGCACTCTTCTTTCCCGCAGACGGATGCCGTTCAGGAGCACATAGCCAAGTTGTTCAGTGCTAGTGCTCGGCGTGGGTGCCGTGTGGGTGAAGGTGCCTCTGCTCTGTGGCCAGCCTCCCTGTCCCATGCAGGGGTGTGAGTGTCAGAGGAGGTGGTGGTCCCCGTAACACCGCTGGTAAATCCTCTCCAGGATGTCTTTGCCTTTCGTTTTCCTTCCTGTTAGGGGAGACACCCAGAATCTTCTGAGATTTCCCTTTCTTAAGGGTTCATGATAGAAGCAGCAAGTGCAATGTGGGGTATCCCTGTGTTACTGCGTTGCAGGAACGGGGCCGTTACTTGACCTGATGGGACTTTACAGAAACATTTAACAGCTTATGTTGCTCTTTTCACCCAGCTCCCTCAGGCCTCCACAGGTTGTTAAAAATCAATTATTGGGATATAATACTAGAGAGAAGACTTACGCTCGGTGCTTGCAGGCAGGTTCTGACAATCCTGCTTAAAATAGCAACAACAAAACAATAAGCCCTGAAATAATGAATCGTTGAGAAGGAAGTAGTCTGTCAATCTGTTAACCTACTTAGGAACAGAAACTTCAGCTCTACCTACTTTTCTTGATATTCATTTTCTTCAGCAAGTAGCTATGAGGGGTTTTTTTGCTAGAAAACTTGTAAAAAAGGTTGCACTGCTAAACCAGTTAAAAAAAAATCTCAGCTCAGTCAAATTTGATGAATGAGTTTTCTTAGGAAAAGAATAAACAAGGGTAGGAGGAGGTAAGAGGTGGAGTTTTCCAAGAACTATTACTATCTAGAGAATTACATTCAATGTGTCTTTCATTTATATTTCAAAAGAATTTCCCGCCTGGGTTAGTGACTCACTTTTCAAAGGAAATGTTCATGAAGGCAGAGCTAATGCAATTGGACCATTGAGGATACTGTAGGCAAATAAGCCTCAGTGAGAGTCCAAAACCCTCCATGTTAAGTGACAGGCAGCCACCCTTTCTCTGTTCATCTGCTGATACTTAGCAAAGTCAGAGCCCCAGTAAAATGGGGTAAACCAAAGTTGCCCTACCAGAAATCTACTGCATCTGTGCTGAGTTACCTGTTGAGTCTTCTTCATTGCTTAATGTTTCTACTCAGTGAAGAGTGTTATGTAGAAAGAAGGACAACCAAGGACAATGCATGTTAAGGTGTTAACTTGCTTTTGTATGTAGTTCCTCTCCAGAATTTGGTGACCAGTCACCCCAGCTCTCCTGATCTTACTAGGTTTATAAATTTGAAAGTGAGAAAGTTACTCTCCACATTCTCTGGTGGATGTTCTCCTGACCAGGACCCTCGACGGCATCAGCAGAGCACTGGGAGTTGTGTTTGGCAACATCTGGTTAAATGGAGTCTTGTCAAACATTGGTCTTGCAAGATAAACTTCATGTCAGTTTTTGTTTTCTTTCCTCTCTTCAGTAGGAGTGGTATCCATGCTGGTAGCAGAGAATTACTGGATTACAACAACAGTGAGAGTTTTCCATTACAAGCTTGAAATTTCAGGAAGGTCCTTTAAACACTGTATTATTTCATTGCAGCCTACAATCAATTCTGTTATGCCCTGAACTGAAGCTCTTGATGGAGCTCTTGAAGGACTCTTTCCAGTTCTTTTATTTTTCTGCAAAAGCAGATTTTTCAGAGAAATACTGCACTTTATCCCCCCTCATTTCACTGCCTGATCTGCCCTTCTGAAATGCACCTACGGCTTCTGTCAGAGTTTCCGTGCTATCCCTGTTCAGAGAAAAGCCTGTTAATGGCAGGAATATTGTATTGTCATGCCCTTTGTAGGGCTGGATGCTGGGGTCGCTGCAAGCAGTGAACAGGAAGAGGTCGGCCCAGCATTTTAAGCACCAATGGTGTGTGATCTGAATACAAGTCCGAGTCATGTGCTAAAGGATGAGAACTCCATCCACATCTTCTGATTGTTGGGTTAAAGCCCACAGCCATGGGACTAGCCCCTTCCTCCAGTTCTCATAGGCAGGTGGCAAATCAAAATGTTACCCAGGCTGCCTCCACTAAGTGCACAGCAGTGCCCTCTCAGGCAGCATTTGCTGACCCAAACACCTCTCACGGCCCTCAGGAGGTGAGGCTGGAGTTGACCGTGGGCAACTACATGGCCATCAATTGTGTTGCGGCAGGTAGGACAGTCTGTTTGCAGTGGGACCTGCTGATCAAGCCCATTTCAGACCTGTTTTATTGACCATGGTAGATCTTCACTGCCTGGGCTTGCCATTCTCCTCTTACAGTCCTCTGCCATCTTGGTGTCGTTGACACCTGAAAAGAAGAGGTGCTTTGAAGGCTTTACCTATGCCAGTAGACAACGGGGTGAGGTAACGAGTGAGAGTGCATCCTGCCTGTCTTCTCTCTTACACAAAGTGTGGCCTATTGGCTTTGTGCTTCTTAAATAGCCTCTGTCCAAGTGAAATCAGGTAGGTCCCTATTCTGTGGGACCACAAGTGGTGCCTGAAGTAGTGTGTAGGCAGTCAAGCCCTTAACACAGGTGGACACACCTCATTTCCTGTCCTGGGGTGAATTTTTTCCTGAGCGTTTGTGGAAGACAGACTTGCATGCTAAGGAAGGTACTGGGAAAAACAGCATTAATGTGTTGGGCTCTTCTACATGAAGCTAATTACCTCTTTCTACACCAAAAAAACATTGATATGATTCAGCCCCTGTGCTAGATTGCCTGGGTGTGTCCTGAGAGCTTTCCAAGGGCTGGGCAATTGTAAGTGTCAGAGGCTTTCCATAACTCCAGCTTTCAATTTAAGGGCATTAAGACAACAGTTTTATTTTTTACAACTCTGGAGCAACTGGCCAAGATTTTGAACCATTTATAAAGGTCAAGCTCGTACCTTGAGTTGCACCCTCCCACGCCCAGTACATAATGATTACTTTTTCTTGTGGATAATATATGAATCCTTTTAGTTACTGTGATGTTAAGCCAGGCTTGGGAAGTTTGTTGTCTTCACTAGCACTTGGCAGTTCAAGGAAGATGATGTTAAAATTTAGATATAAAGAAAGAGTGAAAAAGCTCATGTTACTCATGAGATAATTAAATTCCCAACACTTGACATTTGTATTTTAATGTGAGTGAATACGGAGCCTTGGTCCTTTCCTTTATTCCAAAGGAATATATTATTATACTGCAGCAGCAGTAACTAGTACAGTACGGGAGCGGCACAGCAGTAACTGGCATATGATCCAAGCTGGCACTAACTAGTGAAGCTCAAAGGAATGAATTGGTTATATATGGGCCTTTCATGTGCTGAGTCAATGGCTGTCCCTATCTGTCTAGATCGCTGCTGTTACTTAGCCACTCAAAGCAATGACATTTACATTGGCGTCCTAATGCTAATATAGGCGGGAAAAATGCCACAAAAATCATAAACAAGTTTTCTTTTTCACCAGGGTGGGTTGGCTGTCCTCTCAGGGGTGCATCCAGCCAGAGTCGGGGGCAATAGAGGCTGCAGCAGTGGCAGAAAGTGCCAGTTCATTTGTTGTGTGGTTGAAACAGAGCCTCTGCTGTTGGTGTAACAATGCAGGGAGAGAGTAATTGTGCTGACAGGGAAGATTTTAGAGCTCTGTGAGGTTAGCTGGAGTAACTCCTGGAAGGAGCAGGGATCCTGCTTACATTTCTGATTTGAAATAGTCTGAACTGAGGAGTACACAGTCATTTGCTGTATAAAATTCGTAGTCATTAAAGAGAAAAGATTACAAGAAAGCATACTTGCTGGGTGTTTCTTACACATCTTAGAAAAGATTGACTGTCCTTTTTCAGGCACCTCAGGTAAGGTTTCTCTTGCCTACCTTAGGTACTGTAAGATGCAGCATCTTTTCTAAGTCTCATCTCCGCCCCTCCCGCAGCCAGGAGGAGGGAGAGGCCATGCGGGATGCATTGCCATCTGAAAGTCTCTCTGTCCTCGATGCCAACAGCAGGGACCTGGACACTAGCTAGTCCCAACCCATCATTTCAGATGGCTCTAAGTGGGTCAGATGAGTCCCACCCATAGCACAGTCATCGGCTCCTGCAAATTGACTTACCGCTCTGTTGTGATAAATACCAGCTGAGAGCCTTGCCTTGTGCCGATGTAAAACACCATTAACCTCTCACTGCAGCAATACCCCAGCGCACTTATTCACTGTGTCCGTGCCAACGGCTTGGTGGGTTTTTTCTTTTTCAGTTGACAGCTAATTGCGGAGAGGGAGACAGGCAATAAAAATGCTGTGAATGGTGAAGGAAATGAGTCTGACTCACTTCCACTCTCCCTTTCACATTTTTAATCCTGTGCAGTGCTGCCTATGACAGGAGTGGGATTATGCTGGGTTTACTGATAGCAGTCTCTGGCCTGCTGTGTAGAAGGTTTTATTTTCAATCTGGTTGTTTTTTTTTTTAATGAATCTTTCTATTTATTTTCCCATTTCCCTTCAGCGACTTCTACCTGACAGATTTAAGTTGCTTCCCTTTCGTTCCCATTCCAGCTGAAAGCACATCTCCTCCTTGCAAGTAAATATGTTTTGAAAAGGAGAGGGAGGGAGAAATAAAGTTAACATCACTTTCTGCTTTGGACTTAAGAAAATAAGGAAAAACTGGGAACATGAAAGGAGTGTTTTCGCAGTGAAACTGTGGTGTCTTTCAGAGGAAAGCACAGGCTGTTTTCATTTTCAGACCCTGATTGAAGCTTGGGAGAAAAGCAGGTGACACTGAGTTTATGTTGACCGTCCAAAGGCTAGCAAGGGGAAATCAAACAGGTTTCATGTCATTAGCAGTCTGTAAACAAGGTAGTCCACATCACCATGCCTAAGGTCAGCCTTTGTGTGTGCAAGCAGGAATCTGGGGGGCTTGGGGCAGTATTTGGTGTTTCTTGCTGGTTTAAATTGACCTGTCAAGTAGTGTGTTACAAAGCAGTGCCTGGACACATGGGTCAAAGGGGCAATGTTCAGGGTATGAAACTGTCCGAAAGGATGCGGTATGTGTTTGCACTGAACTGCACATGGCCCAGGCTTGGAGATGCGCAGAGCAGTGATAGAAGAGTGCAAGAAAACACAAGCTCACAAACAAGGCGAGGAGCTGGTTATCAGCAGATCCGGCTCTGCTGGGAGGGTCTGTGACTGTCAATGCCGGAGGCCACCGCTGTGTGTTGGTGCACATGTGTCCTCAGCAAAGTGTTCTGCATAAACAAACTCAGCTCTCCGATGAAAATAGCTTCCTTCTAATCTGTGCTGTTATTTTCTTTATCTCCAAATAATTAAAGTGCGCCATTTGAAGAGAATAACCACTTTTTAAATATCAAAGGAACCTTTTCAACCCATATCTTTTGCTTGGCTGGAGCAACTGAAGTTGTATCTTCTTTGGTAGCCTGCACACAGAATAGTCTCCTTGTTCCAGAGGTTGGATTGTACCAGGTGGGGACAGAAATGTAAATATTTACTGCCATCTTTTGGGCAGTGTGGGTATGACTCAAAAAAAGAAAGGGGGTCAGTCGAGTGAGTTAGTTGTCATCTCCTTCAGCTTTGTCAGCTGATTCTAATTTGGCCACCAAACACCGCAGTCCACTGAGGAACATTATTTTTCTGATAGTCATGTTATTGGTCTCAAGCTACAAGTGAAGCAAGGTTTGTTGGGAGAGGTGCTCACTTGATTTGAGCAAGCTCATAGTTTTGGGGGAAAAAAGCTAACAGAAGTCTTTGAGCACATCTGCTATTCTCCAGGTTTTGAGACAGGTTTTTGTGTCTGTTGCTCCAGGCTGTCAGGAGCCTTGTGTTTTGCTTTGCTTTGATGCATAATCGGTAGGAGCTGGAGAGATGGTTGGAATTCCTGAAGTCAGAACCTGGCGCTACTGTCGCATGGTTTGTGGTCAAAACGGGATGGCACTTCGTGGCCCGAAGGAAAAATGTTTTACTGCAAGTAACTGAGGTTTTAGACTGTTTGGGGTTTTTTTCAAGAAATGCAAGTTGGGTGCTCTTCAATCTACAAAAATATTAGAAAGTCAGCAAATACTGCTTTATTTCAAAATGTGTATATTTTAGCAAGGTAGGATATGTTGCATCACACTCCTCTGACCCTTTCTTCTTATATGGTGTACTGCTCAGTTGAAATGCTGATTAGGCGACCTTTCCTGACTGCGATATGGTATTTTTCATCCACTTGAGGTGTCAGGTTGCATTTTTAACCTCACACCTAATCAAACTTTCAGTCCTGCAGGCCATGCAGAGACAGGTTTCCTGCTGTGGTAATAGCCCATTCCTTGAAACTAGTTTGAAGTTAATAGCAGCAAGGTACTTCACTGTTTCCAAAAGGCCGTGTCTCTTAGTGGACAGAGCCTTCTTTTAATGCAAGGAGATCTGTTATTAGAGCTTTTTAGAAAGATGAAATTTCTACTTGTGATTCATCTATATTGCTGATTTCAGTACATTATAATCTGATCCTTACCAGCTGGACCTCCACAATGTGCCACAAGGGAGTGTTAAAAACTTGCTCAATGTAAAATTTGGTGCATTGTTTGTTTAGGGGGTGGCAGCACAGATAATCATCCTTCCGCTCGCTGTTGTTCAGCTTGCATTCAGCAAGCAAAATATGACTCTTTGCTCTTGTCTTGTATTTGTTTGTTTTAGGTGAAACTTCCTTTTCCTGTTGATCAAATCACAGATCTTCCAAGGAATGATTTCCAGATGATGATAAAGATGCACAAGCTAACCTCAGAGCAGCTCGAGTTCATCCACGACGTCCGCCGGCGCAGCAAGAACCGAATTGCAGCTCAGCGCTGCCGCAAGAGGAAACTGGACTGTATTCAGAACCTAGAATGTGAAATCCGCAAGTTGGTGAGTTGTGTGCTCTTGCCACGGCCCTGCTCGCCCTCGCGCCACAGCTTGCAGGGCACCGACAGCAATTCCTGTCCAGAGTTTAGTGGGTTCAGTCAGTTTGTACATAAGTAAGCAGAGCCACTAGTATGAAAATTTAATATACAAACATATATTAGTATGTCTATATATGTAATATATATAGAAAACAAAAAATACCAGTGGAATGAAGCCTAGATATCTCTTTATTTTGATATCTCAAAGTAGATTGTTGAGTGAGTTGGAAGAAGAGGGAAGCCTGTATCACAGCTCCCTTCTTGCAGTTTAACTTACCCCCAGTACTTGCAGTGCATCCACAAAAGCATTTCCTCATCCGAGCCCCATTTCCATGCCTAACTACCATAACAATCTGTTGCTCAGGGTTTCATGGAGTGCTGAAAAGAAATAGGTATGAAGAGACCTTCAGAGGTTGTCTGGTCCAAACAGTGGTGTGGCAGGGCCAGCTTCATCTCTACATAGAGATTTTCTTTCTCTTTGTTGTGCTAGAAGGCAGCTCAGAGTTTTCGGGATGTTTCAGCTCGTGTGCCTTTTCTTCAGCTCTTTCATTCACTGAGCAAATGGCAGAAATAGGAATGGAAGTGAAAAGCCAGGAATGTAAATATCCAGACAAGTGGACATCCCTTGCTGTAGGTCAATGAGATGGCAAGGGTATGTCCCTCCTTGTTCCTGCTGTCTTCTTCCCTCTAATGCCCCTGGTGTGCTGTGGACTGAAACCCCCCATGATTCAAGGACCATCTAACACAAAAGGCCTATTCCCACTCCACAGTGCACTGTCCTTCACATCCTGTGCACCAGGTTCAGGTGGCAACTGTTGGTTTGCCCCAACCCTCCTTGGCGTGTGTCTCTGGCAGTAGTCTGCTGCAGAGAGGAGAGCAAAGCATGCCCTGCTCACTGGCCAGAGCACGTCTGGGGATGGGTCTGCTGTGTGCCAAGGTGTCAGTGGACAGTGCTACGACATTTTAATCTAAGGGACTGAGGTGACTGGAGTGAGGCTAAATGACTACTCAGGAAATTCTTCGCTCTTTCAGTCATGGTAGGGACACCTCAGGTGTGGTCTGGGTGGATAAACGCAGTTGTCTGCAATATAGACACCTGCGCTGGAGCTAGTTGTCCTGGTTTCTTTTATAGTCAGTGAAGAGAAAGAGATACCTGTTGAGTCTTATTTGTCTCATCCTGCAGCAGAGGAGGTGACATACAGCCCAGAAGTGCCTGTTCCTCTCCATCACTAAACAAGGTCACCTGGAGAGCCATGTCAGATGTAGACATCTTAACTATAGACACCTTATCTGAAAAAACTCCCCTCCTTTGTGACAGTGCCCCTGTGGTCTGAGGACCCTGCTCCTCTTCCCCTGCCATCCCTTGCCCATTGAGAAAGCAGGCTTGAGATGAGGGTCATAGAGGAAGACATGTCTACAGGGTGTCACTCAGCAGGAGAAATGCAACACTGGAGCTTCAAACACTGGGTTAGCACCTCCTCATCTGTTTAAAAGTCCTAAAAGCTTTCTGACATGTCAAAAATAATGTTATAGTCCCAGTTCAGCTGTTATGAGAAGTGTGGGTGTGCAGCATGCAGGACTGGACAGTTTAGTCCTAGTTTCCATTAGGCAGCACAGATTTAGGAGTCCAGCATTAAACCCAGCCTTTGAATATCCAGGGGTTTCAGTGATAAATTAATTCATTCATGTAGATAAAACAAAAGGAGCTGAAGTTGATTTCCTTACTGAGACCTCTGTGTACCCAGCTTCCATTAAAATTAAAGATTATTTGGAGTCTTTGATTTAAATGTCTATGTGCACATTTAAAACATGCTCAGTTGTAGGTTGAACTTGGTGGGTCTGAGGAGCGGGGTACTTCTTGTTCTTGTTATAACAGCTTGTGCGTTGAAAGTGGCCTTTAGTGTAGGCTTCGTTGTGCTTCATTCTCTGCGCAAGCTGTAGCAAACATACTGTGAAAGAGGCAGGGATCTGTTGGAAGAAGCTGAGTTACCGTCACCTCACAAATGGCAGAAAGCCGCATGACTTTGGGTTACTCACTGCCTGTGCCTGTCTACTTCCCATCTGTGACAGGGAGGTGACGCTGACCCCACAAGCTGGTTGGGAGGCTTAAATCATCAAGGCTTGCAAAGCCTTCAGATGCTGTGCTGCTGAAGCCCTGGGGGAAAAAAAAAGAAATTAAAATCAAAACATTGTTCAGAGTAGTGCTCCACTGATGCAAAACAAACAAAACATCAAAGATAAACAAAACAGTGAGCAACTGCTTCCTGCACCAAGCATAATCCACAACGCGTGCAGGGTGAGTCAGAGGTTCTTCAGGGTGAAAGAGCGGCGCCTTGTCCAGATTGTCAGCAGAAGCAGGTCCAGTCTTGGCTGCACATGCCCGTCCCTCTACACTGAGCTGATGATGGGGAGGAGTACATGTCTCTTGTTCTCCAGAGCAGAGCACCAGGGGCAGCACTCTAAGGGCTGGACTAGCAGCAAGGCAGGGTTCAGCTTGATACCTGTAGCCTTCACTTGAGAATTAATTTGGGTTCACTGGCTTTATGCAGTCCTGTGACATTACCGTTATTGTCTAACTTTATCAACTCTGTATAGGCAAAATAATTTTTTTAAGTCTCCTTCTCTCCCCAGCAGACACACACATCTCAGGGAAATGAATGAAAGGCATATGAGTGACCTTGTGGGCCTGATCACTGCTGAATTTCAGGAACCAAAAACTCTTTGAGGTGCAGGATTCTTCAAAAGAAATGTTGAAGTTTCTATTTAGCAAGCTGGACTTGAGTATGTAGTGATATGTAGTGAATGAGCCAACTAAGGAAGGCACCCCACTGGACCTGTTGTTTGTGAACAGAGAAAGACTTGTGGGTGATGTGATGGTTGGAGGCCATCTTAGGCATAGCAATCACAAAGACAGAGTTTTTGATTCTTGAAGGAGTAAGGAGGGGGGTCAGCCTTGGACTTCTGGAGGGCAGACTTTGGCCTGTTTAGGGGCCTGGTTGACAGAGTCCTGGTTGGGAGGCAGTCTTGAAGGGCAAAGGAGACCAGGAAGGCTGGACATTCTTCAAGAAGGAAATCTTAACGGCTCAGGAACAGGCCGTCCCGATGTGCCAAAAGATGAGCCATCAGGGAAGAAGACTGGCCTGGCTGAACAGAGAGCTTTGGCTGGAATGCAGGAAAAAAAGGAGAGTCTGTGACCTTTGGGAGAAGAGGCAGGCAACTCAGGAGGACTACAATGATGTCATGAGGTTATGCAGGGAGAAAAGCAGAAGGGCCAAAGATCAACTAGAGCTTAATCAGGCTACTGCCATAAAAGACAATAAAAAAAGTTTCTATAAATACATCATCAACAAAAGGAGAATCTCCATCCTTTATTGGATGCGGGGGGAAACGACGTGTAGATGTGGTGGTTAGGGATATGGTTTAGTGGTGGGGTTGGCAGTGCTAGGTTAACGGTTGGGCTTAATGATCTTAAAGGTCTTTCCCAACCTAAACGATTCTGTGATTCTGTGGGATGTGGTGCATTGGTCTGAAAAAGGGCATTCGTAAAAAAGACAGTCACAAGGTGTGCAAGAGTATGAAGCTGCAAAATTAAACTCATGCAACTTTAACTTTGCTTCTCAAGCACTCCTGCCCTCCCCCCATATGCATGCTGTCCAAGCAGGTAGTCTGCTTCAAAATCTTACTTTTACCCATAGGATAACCAGCAGGGAAACTCCAGTTGACTTCACACAATACATGATCACTGGAAATTCCTTTGTCATCTTCTGTCCACTTTGTGACCAGTAATTTCCAGTCTCCTGAATTATGTAGTGGTACTAGGGTTTAAGGGTTTTTCACTCGCCCGGGTCTCTTTTGTGAAAGACCCCTTTACCCCCCTGCACTTTCTTCCTGTAAGTCACCCATCTTCTTGACACAGATGGTTTCATAGCAGACAGTGAGTGAAATGGTCGTATCCTCTGACTTTGAGAGGTACGGTTTTTTGCCTGCTTTCCCTCACTCATCCATCTACCCACTCACATTCCCTTTTTTCCCTGCAAACTCACAGCATATTCTCTTCCATAATTCATTATCTCAAGATGTACTTGAAAGCCTGTTTATTTTTTTATTATTTTTATGCTTTCTTGATAGATTTATCAATATTTTAGCAGTTGGTTCTTTTCATGTGCCCTACTCTTTTTCTTATTCGCACAGCTGTATGCTTCCAGTGTGGGCTTTGTACCCAGGGCAATACCATCAGCTGTCAACGACCACCCATAGTTGGATTATCTGAGTTGTGAAGTTTTCACGCCTCAGATGCCGAGGCAGCTTGGGTTTAGCAGTGTTACTAGGTGAGGTACACGGCTGCATTGCTTTCAAGGCCAGCTCAGCTCTGGAAATAGCTCTGGTACTCTACAAAATCTCATCTACTCCCTCAAGCTGTATGCCCACCTTCCTGGGACAGAAAGTGATGCAGCAGGACCATCCCAATCAGTCTGCACTGGGTCAACACTGGTTTTTAGAGGTGTTACCCGAGGCTGGGTCTGGCTCTGTGCCTAACTCCCCCAACCTGCCTCCTGAACACGGGGAGGGCAGCGCTCACCCCGCCAGAGGCTTGCCTGCCACATGAGATGTAAGCTGGAGACGACCCCCACCACAGCACATCGCACAGCACCCTGCACTAGCCAGGGCTGGGGGCCTTTACCAGTGCTTCGTTGGATGCAGAAGAACTTGAGCTACTCTTCCCAGTTTTTTAATCCTGCATGAAAAAATAAGTCCCACCAGACTCTCTCGCTCTTCCTCCTCAACAGTACCGTCCTGCCTCTCACCTGGCCCACTCCTAGAGCAGCCTGGTGACACAGTGAAACTCTGAACATGCTTGAGCTAGATGTTGGTAGGGGAGGACATGTGGGAGCACAGGAGGCAGAGTCTGAGCAGAACAAAGGGGAAATAAGCTTATTGTACTGAGTGTTAAGAAGCCCACCAACCTTCAGGTTTTTCACATACATCTTCATAAAAATATCTTGATTAGGTCAAAGCACCAGGACATAAGAAAACAAGCCATGGTGCAGGCCACAGAGCACACACGCAGATCCTCTCCTCTGAATAACGCAGCTCTCTGGTAACAGGGGTTCAGCTGGCACACGGGCCAAAGCGGGTGCACCCAGCCTGACTGACCGACCCTGCAGTTAGAGGGTGAACTGAACTTCTGCAGCGTATCCTCACTTCAGGAACTAAACCCTGTTTTCTTGCTGTTTAGATGGGTAATGCCTTTTCTCCCTCAATATGTTTCTTTTGGAGATATTTTGTGTCATCCATCAAGCATCCTTAGTCTATAAAGCGAAGCCTCTTGGGAATAACTTGTGACTCTGTCCTCTTCCAACTCAAATGTTTTTCTCCAGATGTTTCCCAAACTGCAGTCCACACGGACCTCATGGTGGTCAAATACCTGATGTCTTTGTGACTTTTCCTCTGCCCATATAAAAATAACTGTGACATGTTGGTGGTGTTCTTGGGTACCCGGCACTTGGGTACCCCATGCCCGGGGTGTGCGGCCAGCAGATGGCCCTTCCTCAACCTAAGATGCCTTCTTACTTTTTCAGGTGTGTGAGAAAGAGAAATTGCTCTCAGAAAGGAACCAGCTGAAAGCAAGCATGGGAGAATTGTTGGACAACTTCTCATGTCTTTCCCAAGAAGTGTGTAGAGACATGCAGAGCCCGGAACAGATCCAAGCTCTCCACCGATACTGCCCCGTTCTCAGACCCATAGATCTACAGCCAGCCACCACCATCAGCCCCTCCCCAGCTGGCATGGAGCAGAGCCTGGTGACCTCCCAGTGCATCAGCGAAAGCATGCAGTGCTGCTCGGAGCAAGGCTCAGTGCAACTGGGAGCGCCCTGGCTGCCCAACAACATCTCGGAAAATTGTTCGGCCAGCGGGGGGTTGGATGGAGCTGACACAGGTACTTACCCCGAGAGAGAGCTTCCGCCAGAGCAGAGCAGCCAAACGGTCACGGTAGACTTCTGTCAGGAAATGACTGATAAATGTACAACAGATGAACAACCTAGGAAAGATTACACCTAGTGACTTGTAACCTTAACGTTACACCTGGTCAGGTGTTCTTCAGTCAGCTAGTGGCAGTGTTCATTTGTTGTCTAGAAGAACGTATTTGGTGCACACTACAGTGGTCTTAGCAGCAATACTGTTTTTAAGTATTCCCTCCTCTCTACAAGCAGGAGTTCTCTTCACAATGGTGCTATCCCTTGCTCAGGCAGGGAACGAAGCAGTGGCAACACTGTCTGTTTTTGTATGTTGATTTCAATCTTAACAGGGATGGACATAACACCTCTGAGGACCCAACCGCAGCTTTTTTTCTCAGTGGCCCATGTCACAAAACCCTAACTCAGGAATTTCCTCTGAATGTTCAATTTTTCATTGAAGACAGCTTCTTTACACATCAAAGTTTTATAGCTAAACTGTACATATTATATATAATATATATAAAATATATATATCCATATGCAAAAGTCCCTGCATGCCTCAATTTTTCTCATCCTACAAACTGGAAGCTTTCATTTCTATTGTATAAACAAGTTCCAACATTCCTTTTTGTCTTCGATGCTAGAACTAGTTTGGTAACTTGTTACACGATAATTTTTTTTTCTCGGTTTGCAGTTCAGCAATATCATTCGATTTGTACTTATTTATAAAATGTTGGAAACTTATTTGAGATTTTATTATAGATATTTTTTTGGCACAGCCATTTCGTGCCACTTGAGCAATGTGGAGTTATTTTATTTTCTTGCAGATACTGTACAGTAATGGTCAACTTTGCCACTTGCACTGAGTTTCTGGTCAAACCTCTTTTCATAAATGAAGTCGTGACTTCAGTATAACTTGAGTATATGGTTTTCTTTGCTTTATGGCTTAAAGAAAATAGAAAAGTTTTAGCTAATAGACAAACACTCAGGAGCTCATTATGTAGTAAAAACGGTCTTGCCAAATACTGAATTCACTATACAATTTGTAAAGAGAATCTGCTTGAATTATTTTTATATTCAGACTTCTTTCTGTTTCACAAACCACGTTTAAGTGCTGTTAATGATGCTTTTGGATTCTTATAGGGGAAAGTGTATTTCACTCTTTAGAGAAAAAAGTATTTGACAACTGGATCAGTTCATCATACGTTCCACGAAGTAAAGCAAACGGAGATCACCTCAATACACTTGGGGGGGCTTTTTCTCCAGCCCCGCTCTGCATCCTTTAATCATGGAAGCAACTGCTGCTCCGGCTAGTCCCCAGAGCCTCACCTCAGCTGTCCTCAGACATTACCTGTTTTCCTCACCAGACCCGAGCTGCAGAGGTGGGTCTGGTGAAGTCAGTGATCCTGCCTGGGTAGGCGGATTTGCAGGATCAGACCCCTAGTTGTTGACTTTGGTTTCCTTACAGAAGTCAAGTTAGCACTGTATCCTCTAAGAGCAAAACATACATCTGCCAACACCCCATTCGGTCGCTTGCCCATCAAATTCTTGTGTTCCAGGATCCTCTCGTCCTGCAGCATTGCCCTCAGCACAAACCACAGCTAAAAGAGCGCTGTCTCGAAGGAGACTACTCAGTGAATTGGCTTAGTTGTAACTGTATTGGATTTGTATCTTAAGCAATGTTGACTCATGTTATGACTGTGTGAGACAGCAGCTTTCCAAGCGTAACATCTGTATGTACAGTCTAGACAGAAGAACATCCTCCTAATGCTTTCTTAATAATTATTATTATTATTCTAAGTGTACTGAGTTTTTATTTTGTGGTTCTTTGCCCTACATGTGCCAGGTTGCGTGGCTTTATCGACGACAACTGTCATGTGCTTTACTGGCTGATATTGTTTGTTCTCGCTAAAAAAAATGACCAGCTGTTCACACCTATTTAAAAAAAAAAAAAGTGTGGGGAAGCAGCTTCTCAGAAGCACTAAGTGATAATGTGGTCTTCTGCGCTAACGTTTACACTAGAGGTGTGCGCTGGTGGTTTTTTGAGGCACTCAGTAGATCAGCATCTTGACCCTGGAGGAGGAATCAGCTCCCTCTCTCCACTTCTTCCATCTTCAGACTGTGCTCATGGACCGTCGCCCACTCGCCACAAAGTCTTGCTTTTATCCTCTTCACCCAAACTATTGTAGCCAAGCTACTGAGGAGGAAATGCATATAGCATGTGCCATGTTTGTTGAAAATACTTTTTTTCCCCCGCATGTACAAAGAAAAACTAGTATATAATGTAGGAGAATATTTATGTTTAAGTATTAATCATTACTGTACAAAATCCTTACCTTTAAATGTTCAAAAATACACAAATGCCATAAACTCCTAGTTCACACAGTTGAAAAAGGGGGAGGAGTCGTCCTTTCTTTTTAAAAGAGCTTAACCTAAAAATATCTGAACCCCCTCCCAGCCATCTTTTGCAGGTAACTGACTGAGAAGCTCTTTGGCAGGGGGGGTGGGGGTTGATTTTCCTTCGAATTCGTTGACGTTGCAAAGCAGTTCTGTGCTTCGCAGAGAAGTTTTGTTTCTATGAGACCATGGTGAAAGCTAGAATTTAAAACTAAATGTGAATCACATTATAGAGTCATAGCTACTTGGGGGGGTGCTGGGGGCGGGTGGGAGGGAAGGGTCAACTGACACAGTATTTTAAAGATGTTTTTCTGTTGCCTTTTTTATTTTTAAGTGACCTCCTATATATATGAATAGATAGAATGTTTTATGAGTATAAAACCAAGTTTTAACTTGCTTCCTGACATGAAGATTTACTCTACTAACAACTCATGTGCAACTGGTACTCTTGACCTCATTCCAACGGTTTAAAAAACCCACCCACACAACCCATTGCGCTGCAGCTCTTAGGTTTGACCTGGCTTCATACTGGTGCTGGGTCTCTTGATTTCCTCTACCTTGGGAACTGATATTTAAAACCACTGCTCAAATAAGTGTCTCTTCCTCAACCTTTCTCTCATCTCTCTCTCTCTTTCCCTCTCCCGCGAGCTTTTCTGGATGTTTGATTTCATTCTTTCCCATTAGAAGTGGCTGATTTTGTGTCATTGCTTCCTATATTTACATGTATCATGGTTTTTCAGTGGGGTTTTTTTGGTGGTGGTGGTGGTGGTGGTTGTTTTTTGTTTCTATTTTGTTTTGAGGTTTTTATGCTATTCCGAACCACGTGGCTTTCAAAGCGGTTACTGGGCTAACATTAAAGGAAGACATTGGGAGAATTAGTTTCAGACCTGGACACCAGTTGACATACCCAACCGTTCTTGTCTCATGAGGTCAAAACAACGACCACAAGAATACCATTGGAAAAAAAAAAAAAAAAAAACCAAACCACAACCAAAAAAAAAAACCAACTGACTGCAGTATTTATTAATTTTAAGAGTTTGACCAGTGGTCACCATGATCTTAAGTCAGAATCTCTTTTGCTTTTGTCAAAGAGGATACATGCAGCATTGGTCCTGTCGGGCGTTGCTTGGGAATGGCGTGGTGAGACCCCATCTCCCCGCTGGGCACTGCACCGCTCTCGTGGGCGTGCGAGTCCTTGAAGCTTTGTCCAGTCTGTATCTAGTCCTCCTTTTCCTTTGCCGTTGCTATACTTGTATTGCCAGGAAACCTCATTTCATTTAGGCTTGTTATGCTTTGTCAGGTGAGTACTACACTATATAATGTGTTTGTTTCTCTGCGTTCTCTGGGGGTGCCTTGAACACAATTAAAGCTCATTGCAAGCTGATTCTGGAACAAAAAGGTAGTGGAAAAAAAAAATAAGGAAAAATAAAAAAAAATGAGAGAGAAAACAAAACAGAAAACAAGCAAAACAAAAGCAAAAATGTTGGCTGTGTTATCAGGAGATCCCAGTATTTATATCACAGACTTCCTAAGTGATGACTCAGGCGTCAGAGTTTGATGCTGCAGAATAAAACTATTATTTTATATATTGTACAAGTAATTTATTAAATGTCTTTGTAAGCGTATATGCTGCTTTTAAGATGCACTATATTTTTGGATCTAATCCTTGTATTATTTTCTTTCCCAAGGAAGTAAAATGTGCTGCAAAGGCAAGCCACAGTGATTAGTATGCTGACTGCTACTTCTCTTTGAAAAGGAGAGTGGGAACTAGATACGTAACTTTGCTAAATGGATTAACTGCTGCCAGAGAAATGATTAATGCTGATAGTTTGGTCGTTAATCTGGAGTCCAACACTTCATCAAGTCTGTATTCTAAAGAGCGCTTAAATAGAAGTTAAAAAGCCTAGATATATAGTTAGATTTTTTAATATGTAACTGTATGATTGCCTAATAAATAAAACAAATCTGCATGCTGGAATCACTATAATCCTGTAATAAAATGAAATCTGATCCACTAGGAGAAAGCACGGTGAAGCGTTGCAATTCCAGTATCAACACCACATCCGCACTTGTGTCTTGTAATCCACTGCTGTGGTGGTGAAGAGAGAGAGAGGGGTGGTTTTTGCAGAACGGAAGACCTGTAGTGAATTTTGCAGTGAGACGAAGTGAACGTTTGCCAGGTTTCCGGAAGCTCACATTTTGCTCCACTTCATGTCCTCTACCATTGCAACGTGGAGCGCTGCTTTCACCTTTTTTTTTCTGATCTGAGGTGCATTTGGAGGTGCCTCCGGGTGAATGTTGTAGCCCATGGCTTCAGCATTTTCAAAGTCTCTATTTTAGGACTTCCTAGAGAAGGTTTAGCTCAGTATGAGCAGTGGAGCTGATGGCCTTGCATAAGGAGGGGATCTGCTAAGTATGAAGCAGTTTATTTTTATCGGAAGTGAGGTGAAGCTAAAACTATTAACATAAAGAACTTGCTCTCTTTCCTGCTAGAAATTTTCTCCACAGATTTTGACTTCGTTTCAGTTTTGTCTCTGCCAACACAGTCCAAGTTAATTATACATCCATATATATAGTATGTGTATGTATGTATATATACATCTATAATTCTAGTCAGATTGTGTGTTTGTGTATTTTCCTGTTTATAATACATATATGTATATTTATAATACTCCCTGGAGTATTTAATGACTCAGGCATCAGAGCTGATGCTGTAGAATACAAGATATGTGTATATGCATATGTTCAAATACTGTGTGTATATTTAAAAGATCTATTGTTGGTGGTCTGTAGAATAATTATTCCCTTTACTCTCAAAATTTTAATGGCATTACTTGCAAAGACTAAGTGTACAGTATTTTCCTACACTCCACCAAGATAGGTATTATTTATATCGAAGTCAAATATTGATATGCATTTTAAGGTATTACACAGATAACGTTGCCATTTTTGCAAAGAAAATTGCTTTTTGGCAGGAAGGAATGCTAAAAATACCTTTTTATAAGGTCATTACCCCAATCAAACGACTGCTAAAAAGCCAGTTAGGTGACTCCTATTCTTGTACGAATTTTAGTGACTGTGGGCAGAGCCCGTTCCGTAGGTGAAAGTCATTGCGTGCTTCATGCAGTGCCACTGTTGTCCCTTTTGGCTAATTAAGGGCATGCAGAAAGAAACTAGCATCCTAAAATAGAAATGGCAACTGGCAGTGTTTGATTTCATTGATTGCTTAGAAGCAGAGATGGTGCCAGGCTACGAACCCAAACGACCCCTCCATTTTGGAGAGAGCCAAGCGGGGGCTCGTCCCTGCAACCAGAAGAGCCCACCCTCCGGGACGTGGGCAGAGGAGGGAGCAGCTACCCCACGCCGGGGGCTGTGGCTGGGCTCCCCCTCCCAGGCTGGCATTACCCTGCATTTGTGATGTACCCAAGAGAAGCGTGCATGGTTTCAGTCCTGTTCTCACTACTATGTTTGCTCTGCCTGAAGCTATCTGGATCCCCCAGACCAGCAGGAATGATACTAAACACTTTGGTGATATTCGATGCGTGGTTGTTTACTCGTAGTTCCAAGCATCACCTTTGATTTCAAGGGTGGGGATGCCCTAAGAGTTTGTTCCAGAACCAGTTGGTTACAAGTGCACCTCTTATATATGCCTTACAAACTTCAGAGGCCATATTCAAAACAGGGTTTTATCAGTGTATGCAAGGGGGTGCAACCCCTCTTCTCTTCCTCCCCAGGTCAAACAGTATGGACAGTTTTCACACATATCTACCTGTATAACCCTCTGTACCTCTCATAACTGGTCAATGACTGTAACAGGTTACATCAGGTGTTTTTTCTACATACTTTTTACACAAATTCTATGCGATTAATGTAACTTAATTCAATGCATCATTTTATTGTACTAGTTCTTAAGCTCGTCTTTATTTTTTTTCTAGGTGACTGTGGTTTCTTGTGATTTTTATTGTATAAATAAATGAGGTGGCTGTTGATGCTTACTCTCTGTTACTAAGAATTTTTACCTTTTTGGAAGAAAGCATTGCTACAAACTAATGAATTTAAAACGTCATTTACTCATTGTAAATACAGTATTGTGCAAAAAACAAAAATGAAAAAAAAACACCCGACCCTTTTCATTCATTTGAATTGCTAGTGTTAACTGAATTTTGTCTAGACACCATTTCTGTTGATGAAATAAAGACATATCATTATGTATTGTAAATCGACTCATCTTGACTCTGAAATTGATGTTGCAGTGCTCGGTTAATGCATGTGTTGTAGGTGAGATTCGGGAGGGTAAGGTTGCAGGTGGTTGATACTGCCCGGTGAATCTCTGGCCTGATGAAGAGACCTCCGCTCACGTGGTCCCATTGCTAATTCACTAGTCGTCTTTGATCCAGGGATCCAGTTATCTTTGATCTGCTGCAGGAACAGCCGAGGGTATTTCATTGCAAAGATGAAATAAGTTGTTTTGGAAGATCAAATAAGCTGTATCTATACCCATTCCCCTAGTGCTTGACTTAAGGCAATTCTGCTAAGTCTTTGTCTTGGTCTTCTAAAGTGTCAGCGTACGCGTTGGGAGGCAAGGGGAAGAGGCTGGGGTTTGTTTCCCCTTTACAGAAAACCTGAGAGGAATTGAGAGAGGCTTCAGTAGAAACAAAATATAGCTGAAAATCTCTGTGTGTAACCCAAATACAGTAGTGTTCCCTTCTGAAGGAGGAACTTGTGCCATGGACAGTTAGCATTGCTTGCACTGCAGAAGATCCAGAAAGGAAAGAAAGAAATTATAACAGCCTTAGGTGCTATTACCACAAGCAGGGCATGGGGTCTAGCAGGGGGCATTTGCTCTCTGGGACTCCCAAACACATGGCAGCCACCTCTCTCCTTGGGCTGGATGCAACCTGATGAGAGCCTGCTCAACGGCTTGGCAGGAGGAGACCTGGGAAGTGGGGAGTGGCATGACCAGTTGTCCTACCGTGGTCCACACACTTGGCTGGGATGCTGCAGCGGGGAGCAGGGAGGAGGGCAAGCTGCTAGAAGAAGGTCCCCAGGCTTTTTTATCACCAGAGAGGAAACCCTAGATCATGTGCCCTGGGCCACCATCCTTAGGATGCAAACTGAGTCCTCCTCCATTTGCAGCAGTGAAAGTTGCCTGCAATTTTTCAGTCTTAAAATTCTCATGGAAGAAAATCAAACGTGCTACTTTCCAGAGTTCCCCAGTTTTCTGAATCTTCCTGTTAAGTATATATGAAGAAAGCTTCCCACCCCCTCAAATCTGTCAGAAGATGGAGCATCCACTGCACGTACACATAGCCTGGCAGTAGAGAATGTACTTTAGCAAAGCTGTTTCTCCATCCTTGATCAGTTGTTGCTGGCACTTAATGGCCACCATCTTAAGTATTTCTTTTTTTTTTTTTTTGCCTTAAAATACTAAACAAATGCACAGACAAACTGTCAATGCATTTGTAGTGAGGCAGAATATGAATGTACATCATGTGCATTAGAACAAAACCACTATAATCTCAAGCAATCTTTATGCTTGACTTTTTTTTTCCCCCTGCTGTCCTGTTTTCTGCTAGCCTTGCCTTAGAATTGTCAAGCCGTAGAGGATTTTTATGCTTAAGGAAACTGGCATAGCAAAGGGGCTTGTTCCAAGCATCACTTGTGGTTGAGGTGATAACAAAAGCGAGCTATGATACGCTTGACAAATAAAAACAGCCAAAAGCATGTGGCCAGAAACAGGGTCAGGGACAGTCAGAAGAAGGTGCTTTATTTTCCAGATACACAAGTGGAAGGACTGCTTTCTTGGGCTGCATACAACCCAGATATCCAACCCTCCAGAGCAAGTCTGTCCTAGCAAACTGAAAATGAGCTCTTTTTGGCTTTGCTTGTCCTTCAATTCCTCTATATGAACTAATGAGACAGTGAAGGGAATAAGATTTTCATGACCCTGAGGTGATACCTTGCGGATCTTCTTGAACAGCAAACTGAAGAAAAGCACAGGTGTTTTGCACTTAAAATAAATTGCCCGATTTTACTTAGTTTCAAATTTGAAGCCCAAAGTACAAGGAGGCTACATTAGCATGGAAAGTCTCTACCAGAGCTTGAGGACTGCATTAGCAAGGCAGATGAGCAGCAGCATGCTCTTCATCTAGGTTTTTATCTCTATTAAATTCTCTGTCCCTTCAGATTCTTTGTGTGTTTCTTCCATCTTTTATTCATTGGCTGCTGAAGCCTGGGGAGATAGAGGCCATGTAGCCTTCCAGGTTACTTTCAAATCAAACTAACCCTTTCTTGTAGGTGTCTTGGGCCTTCTGCTACCTTGAAGGTCTATGGATCAGGCTGGTTTCTGATATGAACACTACTAGCATGCACAACAAGTTGTACATCCCAAAATGTTCTCCCAAAGACACAAGGCTATTTCTGCAGCAGCAGCACACACTGACTGGATCCAGCTCAGTCCACGTGAGAAAAATCTTGAGTTGTGGAGCGAGCTACCCTTTAACACCAACAATCAGAGTAGGGTACTGTCGGGATTGGTGTAAAATGGAGGAATAAAAAGAGTGTTTGCTTTCTTAAACTGTATTATGAATTCAGCATTATAGCTGCAGGAGAGGGGAGCATAGCAACAAATAATCTGCTTCTTATCTCTCTGCTGAAGGTGGTTTGTGCTCAGTCCCTTAGTTTATTTCTTCTCCTCAGAATGTCATTACTTTTTCATGATAGATGATAGTTCTAGGAGCATGCTCTGAAAGATAACAAGAGAAAGAAAGGATGAAGCTGAATTGGCTTAAAGGAGAAAAAGAAATGTTATCATAGTAATTAACCCAGGTTCCAACACATACATAGTTGGGAAGGTGGGAATCTGGTGTTTAGCTGACAACTTACTTACCTTGTAGGGCTTTGTTCAGTGCTAAGGGGAGGGTGGGGAGAGGGGGCACAGCTTGCTTTTAAACCAAAATAGACACATTAATCCCTGAAGTAACTTGCTTGAAATCAGTGGACCCATCCTAGAGGCCTTGCTTTACATGTTAAGGGGTTTTGTATGTTTTTTTTGATTGCTTTAAAACCATACAAAGATGGACTCAATTAGGCGAGTTCCGCTTTCTAAAGTCCAGCTTATCTGTTTGTTCCTGCACAGATCCTCAGAGGGGTTCACTAGTTGTCAACTGCTGCTGACCTCCAAAGTTTATCTGTGTTTGTGCAACGGGTGAATGGTTACCTTTGGATGACCAAGTAGCTTTTGCAGGATAATTGGTACACTGGCTGTCATCACCATGAGCTTCTCCTGAGTGCTCCAGGGCAGAATACAACTACTGTGGAACTTAATTTTTTTTTTTTTTTAAAGAGGTCTTTACATAGAAAAGCTGTACAAAATATGAATAACTTTAAGGATTCTCAAACATCCTAGAGGAACACAGCGTTTTACCAGTCCCTTACCCTACCTGTAGATTTTCCTGGTGGAGCTCAGCTGTCTAAATAACTCCTCCGCAGTTATTAGGTTTGTTATTTCAACATACATTCACTCTTACCAAACTGTTCCCAGCCCCAGGAGCGAGAGCTGGTGAGCAGCTAGTTAAATGAGTGGGTATTTATTCCTCAAGTGTTGTTGAAAGGGTGAGCAAACATGCTTGTTCTGGGGAAGACTGCAAGCATTCAGGCTGAATAGCAGCTCTCTTTTTCATATCCTGCTCACTATGGAGTATTTTCCCACTGGGTAAAAAGGCTCAAAGCTGAATGGAGAATTGAGAAGTAGAAAAAGAATTGAACAGCATGGAGGAATAAAAAAGCAATGCAATGAGGGAAACCGGACCCAGTGAATCGTAAAATTTCCTCAACTTTGGCAAAGCCAACATTTCACCCCCAGAGACTTTCTTTTCTGCAAATGAATAAAATCAGCAGCCAGGTCTCAGTCCGATTCTATGAGCTGAGAGTATCAGCTTTACCAGCTGCTTCATTATCAACTTTATCTCTCTCATTGACCACGAGGAGGCGGCCTTGCTTTTAAAGATCTGTTGATTACTTTGTAGCCAAAAATATAAATGTAAAGAAATTACACTCTGAAAGCACAGGGTGATCTGGAGGAGAGGGTGGTCTAAAGAATAAGGAATGGATGTGAGGGTGAGGAAAACTCAGCACTTCTTGAAAAACAAGAATCTGAAGTTGACTGCCTAAAATGCCTAATTCTTTCTGAAAACCTTGATCTAGTAATCTTGGTTTCCCACAAGAGCAGTTCAGCTAAAATATTGCTAAGAATATTATAAATCTTCTAATGATTTCCAATTTTGTTTTGTGATTTCAGGAACTTATCTTGGCTCGATGAAGAAACACGACCATTAGATAATGTCAAGTCTCCCCATCTTCTTGGTATATCCTTGGGTATTCTAGCAAGAGGATTAGCACAGTAGTTCTCTCAATGCAGGTTTAGGCTTGAGGTGCAAATGTGATAACCTAGTTCCAAGTCATCTGAAAGGTGGTGCCTTTTTGAGAAGAGTTGCCAGTCTAGTGTAAATACTCCAAATCCCAGTTAACCTAATTAAAACTCATAGGTTTTAGAGCACACTTTAGGATTCTTTAGAAAACTATTATACATAGGCCAAAAAGAACCTATGCTGGACATGCTTAGGTACCATGCAACTGGAGTCCTCTGCTTTAGAAAGGCAGGGAGAGACACAGCTAGCAAAAGACTTCAAATGCAGCTAGCAATGAAATTTCACACAGCCTTCAGCTTTTGTAGAAATGTTTGCATTCAGCTGTTGAATTGTGATGACCCTGTGACACTCTGAAGATGCAACACCAGGCTGTGGCCATGCTCAGCTGGCTTTTTGACGTTCTGCAATTGTTCCTTTGGTTTGTAGAAAATGGCCAAGGAGGAAGACTGGTTAATTGTCACAAAGGGTGACTTTGGAAGTAAAGTTCTCTCCCTCTCTAATTGTTCAATCTCTTACTTTCATCTCCCCAGAGAGAAAAAGAGGGTCATTCGATGGTCCCCAATGGCTTCACACAGCCTTGCACACATCAGGCACTGAGACAATGTGCAATGTGTCTTAGTGCAATGCTCCGAGAGCTAGATGCCTATTATATGCTCTAATTTCTGGCCCTGCCTACTTTCAAGAGAGCAAAGATTGTATCTGTACTAGTTATATAGTGAACTTTGACTGCATCAGCCTATTAATTTTATCAGACTTAAAAATTTATTATGCACCAGTCAAGAGCCTGACTGGTGCAAATTATTCTTTTTTTTCCCTCATAATGTCATTCATGTGCAGAGTCCTATTGACAGCAGCACAATTCCAACACACCTTTGCATGTCTCTAACTCCCAGCTGTCGTTTCTGACTGTAGTTATACTACATTCAGTGCATCTCTTTTCACTACTATGTGAAAAGCAGCCATTTAAGGCCAGCTTGCCTAAGGGATGCTGGCAGCCTAGGACCATGCAGAAGGTGCCCCTTTGCTCCATAGCTGTATGTCCCCTTAAATAAAAGTTAAAATGTGGCGAGAGATGCAAAACTAAGGGCAGAACTATGTGTGTACCCACAATACCTCTTAGAAGATAAGATACCATATGTTCTCTAAGATGCATCCTCTAAGTGAGCCTTGGAAATTATTAGCTTGGAGCCAGTTATCACTGAACAAATTGTTCACTCTCAATTCAAAGCATGCTGACTGCTTTCCTCAGTACCAAGGTTTTGGAGGCTTGCAGATAGCATGTTTTCAGCACAGATGCTGAACTCCCCTGTCAATGTAGAGTTTCCTACTGTTATTTATCCAGGTCTCCATCAAGCTGAGATTAGTTCACCCATATAGCTCTTGTCATTGTGTTTACGTGGACTGAAATCAGTTGGAAATTACCCTCATGTCATGCAGTGACTCTCTCCTCCTATGCTTTACCATGTGCTTTCCCTGATGCAATGAAGGTCCAGTTTTGGTGGTCTGTTCCCAGAACCTAATACATCTAAAGTTTGACCAGCAGTGGTTGAAGGAAAAGATATTTTTTCCCCAATGGATGAGAGTCACTTGAGAAGCCTTTAGCCTAAGAAGTTTTTCAAGATTGCTGCCTCTCTCACTTTTGCTTCCCAGTCTGAATAATGGATAACTTTGGACAATGCAATGACCAAGAAACTGAATAGAGTATGAAAAGTGAGTGGTTTGGGTATAAAACTAAACAGTTGGAGTGTAAATATTTTTTCAAGGTTTTATGCCACAGTTGGACATGAAATGAAGAAATGGCTCTTCACTTCCACCAATTCGAGGAAGTTTTAAATAGCCTTGTTAGTTTGCATTGTGGCCAAGCATGGTTGGTCTGTACAAATCCTACCAATGGGAAGGGCATTTCTTCTTTTACATATATAGCTGGTCTGGTTTGAACTGAAGTCTGGAAAGTTGAGGACTCCTCATGCCAAACACGCATTTTGTATTCAATATCCTATTGAGCTGTTTCATAAGGGTTTTCAGTGAAGGATTTGATGCATTCTTTCTGAAGGGTCCAAAGTAACCTTTCCTCCAAAGAGAAAGTCCTAAAAAGAATTGCCTGTTCTCTTTGAGGGATGCAGTTTTGTACTTGCTTGGAAAGAATCACTTGATCATGATCTGACCATTTACTACGTACCACCTCATTTCATATTTTGATCAAGAGGATGCAATAAATTATGAGAGGTAACTTTTACAACATTTAGTTGTCCCTAATCATAATTATTTATCTCTTAAAGATTCAGGTTTGGTGTGGAAATGGCATTGATAATATTGTGAAAAAAAAAAAAATCTCATCACTGGCTAAAAGTCAAACATCCATAAATGTACTATTAGATTTGCTAGGTGCTTTCAATGTCATGACTCACAGGATGCAGTTGTCTTGTATGCAGACTCTTGCAGTATCAGGTGGATCGATTTTGTGTAGCTCTGAGATTTTCTTTCAGCTAAGAAAGCTATGGTGGTTGTGGGCAGTTGCACTTGTCCTGCTGTCTTAGCACGGAGCATGGGTATGTGTTTGATTGGAGGTTGCTAGAATGGTTGTTGAGGTAAAGAAAGTGATATTTTCAATACCAAGTTGATACTCCTCTCTCATTGAGCTAATGCAAAGAATGCTGCAGAAATTCTGGTAGAATGGTATGGATGAAGGGAAAAAGAAAACATTCAAGCCAGTATGGAGGTAAAGATGATAACTTGGGAAAGTTATCAAAGAAAATTGAAGAACAGTGTCAGTTCCACTACGGTTTTGTTCCATTTGGCTATCCGGCTTAGATCAGTATGATCCAGGTTAGGATAGATTGTATTTTGGCTGTTTAGAAAACGTTCGTGCATGTGCATTCATTGTTATGTTAAAAAGTGTCTGTCCTTTCTCTGCATTACTGTTGCAAATCACTGTTAATCAGGCATGGCTGATTTTGTGTGCTTTGTTGGAATTTTTAAGTACAATTCCTTTTAAGTACTTTGTGGTGGTTTTTTTTTTTAGATAGGATCACTAGTTTTTGAATGCTCCTGTTGCACAGATACATCTAATCATACATATTTTTCTTTTATCTAAACATTAATACATGATGATTGTTTCTTAGAAGTCCAATTAAAACAAATCAAATCAATGCTGAGTGTCTTTGACAACCAAGACTAAATAGTGAATATAGGAATTGGGAAATACAGACCAGAAGGATATGCAAGCTTTAATGCCCAGATTCAAAATTTTTATGATGCACCAGCATATTTGTGCATTGGAACTGGTATTCATAAAATGCTGTAGCAATGCTAGCAGTAAAGTGCATTTGCCAAAATATTGACTCAATTGTATATAGAAGCACCTTTAAAAGAGCACATGCTGTAAACAGGAAGCAACAGGTGGTATACCTACATAAGTCATATTTTAAAATGCTAGTACCAGGCCCATACATAATGATCCCCAAAGGCAGCATGCCAGAAGAATGTTACTTTCAAGAGTAATGACAATTGCTTTGCAAACTGACTAGATTTCTCTGCAAGATCTCCCCTGAAAGATAGTGTCATTGTTGTTAAACAGTAAAAGCTGCCAAGCAACTTCTGTGAGTTCTCAGCTGAAACCCTGTCTTGCTTAATACCTTTTTGCACATCACCTTTTTAAAGAGCTTTCTCATCTGAGTGTCAAAACCCAGCAGAGCGACAGATTGGACCCTAGGCCCTCTCCCTGTATTAGAAACATCAAAGTGGAAAATGGTTAAATTGTACCTAAGTGACAATTTAACGTGGCTTATGCTGACTATATATTATAGAAACTATAACTCCATGAAAACTGGAACCCACAGGTTTCTGATGAGCAATGTGTAACAGTGCCTTCTGCTTCTCACTACAAAAGATTTGAAATTTTCCATTTGTTCGTTTGGTTGGTTTTGTTCATCTTGTATTTAGGAAAAGTATTTAATTTTAGGAATAATGAGAAAAAAATGAACAGAATCTATAACTTTGAGTGTTGTGTGAAGTAGTCTTCTGTTTATTACATGCCCTATGAAAAGGTATTTAAGGGCTTGCTCCTGCAAGCATTTGTAAAGGGGCTTTTTTGTTCTCAGAGGACAAATCCCATTATCTGGGGCAATCAGAATTCAGATTACTTTTAAAAAAACTTGTTGTTTCCTGAGTGCAAGCACTATATCTTATGAACACTGACTGTAAGCAAGCTTAGAGTGTGTGACCAAAGAACAGGAACAGCTGCTGAAAATGTAATTCTGTAGTCATTGGCTCTGGCATTGCAATTATTTTGTGTTTTATATGTAGATTTTTTGATTTATTCATTGAGCAGTTATTCAACTTGGTAGTCGGCCCTGGGAGAAACCTGCTGAAGCTAAGAGAAGTTGAGCCATTGAACTCAACGCGCTCAACTTCTCTTTCTTACAGTGTCAAGCAGGCTGGAGCTGAACAAGTGTTCCCTGGGACAGTCCTCATCCAGTGGATTGGGATGATGTAATGAGTTTAAAGAAGCTTAGATCTGGTGACTTACAGATCCTCAGGACTCAGTAATTTCCTAGGGATGTTTTTGCTTTCACCATAGAAGGGGCTCAAGCATGTCAGAGCTTGGCTTGATCCGGGAGGATGCGAGGCATTGGGGCTGTGTCGGTAGTCCTGCCTTGGACTGCCTTGCCAAGTGCCCCTTGGCTTGCCCACTCCTCCCCAGGGCCGGAACCGGCAGTCATAGAATCATAGAATCATTTAGGTTGGAAAGGACCTTTAAGGTCATCAAGTCCAACCATTAACCTAACGCTACCAAGTCCACCGCTAAACCAATTAAGGGGAGAGTAATAATGAATTTCATGTTTCCTGGCTTGGTGGCTGGATTACTTTGCAATGAAAGTAAAACTAGGAATCATTAAGGTTGGAAAGGATCTCTAAGATCATCAATTCAACTGTTAACCCAACACCACTATGCCTACTAAACCATGTCCTAAAGTGCCATGTCTACATGGTTTTTTAACACCTCCAGGGATGGTGACTCCACCACCTCTCTGGGCAGCCTGTTCCAATTATTGACCACTCTTTCAGTGAAGAAATTTTTCCAAATATCCAATCTAAACCTCCCCTGATGCAACTTGAGGTTGTTTCCTCTTGTCCTATTGCTAGTTACTTGGGAGAGGAGACCGACACCCACCTCGCTACAACCTCCTTTCAGGTAGTTGTAGAGAGCGGTAAGGTCTCCCCTCATAGAATCATAGAATCGTTTAGGTTGGAAAAGACCTTTAAGATCATCCACTCCAACCATTAACCTACACTACCAAGTCTACTCTAAGCCAATCAAGGGTAGAGTAGACTAAACCATGTCCCAAAGTGCCACATCTACCCGTTTTTTGAACACTTCCAGGGATGAGGACTCCACCACCTCTCTGGGCAGCCTGTTCCAATGCTTGACCACCCTTTCTGTAAAGAAATTTTTCCTAATTTCCAACCTAAACCTCCCCTGGCGCAGCTTAAGCCCATTTCCTCTCGTCCTATCACTAACTACTTGGGAGTAGAGACCAACACCCACCTCACTACAACCTCCTTTCAGGTAGCTGTAGAGAGCGATAAGGTCTCCCCTCAGCCTCCTCTTCTCCAGGCTAAACAACCCCAGTTCCCTCAGCCGCTCCTCATAAGGCCTGTGCTCCAGACCCTTCACCAGCCTTGTTGCCCGTCTCTGAACACGCTCCAGCACCTCAATGTCTTTCTTGTATTGAGGGGCCCAAAACTGGACACAGTATTCCAGGTGCGGCCTCACCAGTGCCGAGTACAGGGGGACAATCACCTCCCTGCTCCTGCTGGCCACACTATTCCTGATACAGGCCAGGATGCTGTTGGCCTTATTGGCCACTTGGGCACACTGCTGGCTCATGTTCAGCCGGCTGTCTACCAGCACCCCCAGATGCTTTTCGGCCAGGCAGCTTTCCAGCCACTCTTCCCAGTCGGGGGCACCCGCCCCTCCCGGGACCCCCCCGCCTGCCGGCTACCCGGGGGCCGCGGGGCGCTACTTGCCATCGACACCCGGCGTCCCATGGCGGCGGCGGGCGGCGGGCTGCTGGGCGGGCTGCTCTCCTCTCGGCGCTTCCCCTCCGAGCCGGAGCCGGAGCCGGAGCCGGAGCCGGAGCCGGGGCCGGGGCCGGGGCCGGGGCCGGGGCCGCCGCGGGAGGCAGCGCTCTCGCTGTCGCTGCCCGCCCGGCTGCCGGTGAGGACGCGGGAGAGGAAGCTGGACTTGCGGGTGCCCGGGCAGTGCCCGCTGTCCGGGGAGTCTCCGCGCTCCTCCTCCCGGTCGCGGCAGACGCTCACCCGGCTGTGCTTGCGGGGAGCGCGGTGGGAGCCGCCCGCCGCCCCCCCCGCCGCCCCGGGGCCGCCGCCCGCCGCCGCCGGCCGCGGCTCCCCCTCGCTGCTGGAGGAGGGCGGCGGCTGCTGTCCGTGGTGCTGCGCCGCGCTGTGCCGGCGGCGGGGCGGCGGCGCCCCCCGGAGCTCTCCGCGGTGCTGGCGGCCCGGCGGCCCCGCCGCCGCGGGGGCCGGGGCGGGGGCCGGGGCGGGGGCGGGGGCGTGGGGCGGCGGCGGGGCGGCGGCGGGGCGCGGCGGAGAGGCGTCGCTGGCCGGGCAGGCCGGCGGCACCACGGAGCTCTTCTTGGAGTTGTAGAGGCTGGTCTCCTCCTCGGCGGGGCCCGCCGGCCGCCGCCGCCACCCGTAGAGGCTCTTCTGGATCTTCTTGAGGCCCAGGTGGGCGATTTCTAGGATGTTGAGGAACAGGGAGACCGCGGCGATGCTGTTCATGAAAACCATAAAGATGGTCTTCTCTGTGGGTCGGGACACAAAACAATCCACCGTGTTAGGGCAAGGGGGCCGAGTGCATTTGTACAGGGGGGACATGTGAAACCCGTATAAAAGATACTGACCTATCATAAAGCCCACTTCGACCACCGACCGGGTCAGGATATGTAGGACATAGGTGCGCAGCAGGGACCCTCTCAGGGGTGCCTTATTCACTTTCTTCTGTTCCTCCAGCTTCCGCAGCTCCCTCTCCACTCTCCTGTGTTCCTCAGGCACGGGTTCCAGGTCTTCCAGCTGAGCCCGCAGGTGGGCTTTCCTCTTCTGTCGCTCCTTCTCGAGAGCCCTTAATCTGTAGAGCGCGTGGCCCATGTAAACTAGCGATGGAGAAGAGACAAATATGATCTGCAGTACCCAGTATCTGATCAAAGAGATGGGGAAGGCTTTGTCATAACAGATGTTGCTGCAGCCAGGTTGCTCCGTGTTGCAGATGAACTCAGACTGCTCATCGTCCCAGACATCTTCGGCAGCCACTCCCAGCACCAGCATCCGGAATATGAACAGGATTGTGAGCCAGATTTTGCCAACTATGGTGGAGTGGATGTGCACTTCTTCAAGGATGCTGCCCAACAGGTTCCAGTCCCCCATGGTCAGAAGTTCATACCTGAAATACAAACAATGTTGTTATCTTAATGCAATACTGTATTTCTTCTGGAAATGGCTCTTTTTAGCATTTTTTTTTTTAAATAATGATCTTTCATATACATTCTTCTGATAGCAGGAGAGCTCTTAGAAGAGAAGTTCATCATTATTCTCTACTTACTGGGTCTTTAAATAAATGCAGACTTCATGATTACTGGTGAAAGATGCAAATGTGAGATTATTTTAAGCCTAAGAGAGACTGATTTCAGCTGTAAGCCACAGCACTTCTTAACTGCCTACAGTTTTACACTATTTTCTTCCCACTAGGAAAGAAGACAATTTTTTTCCACTTTGCAAATCCTTTGCCAACTATAGTTTAACTCAACACCCACTCCACTCCGCTGTCTGTGGCTTTGCCACAGTTTTGCCGTAATCTGTAATGCTCATGGCTTCCATTTGTTTGATAAAGTTTTGAGAAGTATCCTACAACTGTGGCAGAAAAATGTTTCATTTTGTACCCTAAGGTAGTAGCATTATTAGTGCCATCCATCCAATATTTTCCCATCTACCAGCGTTAACAATCCACCAGTTTCTCCCTTGGATTCCTAAAACTACAAATACATAGCTAATTTACACATAGCTGTACCTGTGTAAATAGTCTCAGTTCTAGGATAATGTTAATAAACTAAGAGTGCTTCTAGGATTAATATCTTTAATTTTATGCATTTCCAGTCTGATTGAATCACCAAGACTTTGTCTTAATTATAAATTTCAACAGCTGAGATAAATAAAACAGGGGTTACATAATAGAGTGATGCAGAGGTTTTTAGCTGTGAATGTGAGATGATCTTTTTAACTACCTCTTTCCCAGAATCTCTTTGATTCACTAGCAAATTGTTCTACGTTCTGCTGCCAGATGCTTGATTTCCTTGATTTGATGCTTCTCTGGAAACTATTCAGGAGCTTCAGGTAATGCTGGGAATTGAAATGTAAGGTATTTATCTGGGTTTTTTTGTGAATGCACCGCACCTTCGGTGTTGTGTCCCTGGATTTTTTTCTGCTAATGTGGCAATAAAATATTGAAAGCAACTGGGGTCATATCTACCTTAGGGTTTGCACTTCAATTTTTTTATGCTACTGTACTTTCAAAACTTCCCAATTTCCACTAAACCACAACCTTTAGTAAGGTGCAATTTCTGAGCTTTTTTGAGAGTGGCAATACCCAAAACCTTGCACAGTTTTAATAGATAGCACAGCTGGGTGATATCACCATTATCAGTATAGTTTGGTTATGGTTTATGATCTGATCCCATGTAGTGCAATTCTGGTTGGAGGCTGTATTTATCCACACTGCAAGTAAAGATTTTCAGTTGTAACTAACAGTGCAGTCATTCTCTGCATAGATATCCTTCAGACTTTATTATTACATTTCTGGGATTTGGGTTTTCTCTGCAAATTTGAATTTTCACGATGAACTTCCCTTTTGACACAGGGAACTGGTTGGGGAAACCTAGCTAGTCAAGCACTTTTTCAGGTGCTGTGATGCACCTGGAATATCTTCTTTCCTCACTCCTTCCCTCCCATGTATATCATTGAAATAAGATATATGGAAAAAAAGTTAGCAAGAATTACTGTACTCCATTTGCCTCATCTTTAAAGAACAACCAGATCTTTCTTCTGACTTTATATGGATTTTACTCAGAGCAGATATCAAAGTGTTGCAATGTCATAGGTTGGGTGGGTGTAAAGATGTTCATATGTTGAAATGTTTACTGGAAAATGTTACATCTCAAGCTAACAGTGTTGAACCTGTTTTTCCAAGCTTGGAAGTGCTGATATGGAATAGTTCACCTTCAGTAAAGTGAGAAGTAGAGCTTTACATGGAGCAAGCTCCCAAACGCAGGGTACTCAAGAGGCCAAGTACAAGTGAGTGACACTTGCTGATTGCTCTGTGCCACTTCCCCTGAAAAGTGACTGAATGACAGCAATGCAACAGTTAAGCAAAGGAGCTTTGGGTATATTTGCTGCCTTGTGAATGGCTCACTGAAATTGATACACTCTGGGGGAAAAAAAGAAAAAAAACAAACCCCAAACCAAGTGAGAAGCTAAAATGTAAATGCAGGAATAAAAGGGAAAGGAGACGTTTTAAACCCAAAGATGAAATGCTAGCATTCCTCTAGCAACAGGAATTATCATTGCCTGTTTTGGAACAGAAAGTGAATGTAACCATTCAGGGTAAGAGAGGACAAGAGGAAGAGTATAAACGTATCACTCTGGCTCTACAGACATGTTTGCTTCTTAAGTTGTTTCTACCAGTATTTAAACAACTCTGTCCTCACCTTTACTTTATAACAGCTGGCAGGGGAGAGTAATTGTAGGAGTGGTCTAATTCACTCTCTAAGTGAGCTTGTTATACCAAGACACTTTCCCTCAAATCTGCACTAGTAGAACCACAGTATGAATATTGACACGGTGAATGTTGTGCATGAAGTGAAGTTAGTCTAGAGCCACAAAAGCCAGCATTTCTAAGAAATCAGCCAAAACTACTTTACAACCTTGTCATAGGAATGTGCTTCCAATTTTTCCATCTCTCCCTTCCCTGGTCTTATTTAAGTTCTGTGTAACAGAGTAATTTCAGTTTACCGTAAGAGAGTAATCCCAAATATCAGACATACCATTATTTCCAGCCTACTAGTAGACTAGATTTTCTAGTATTCTAGCCTAGTATACTAGAAAGATACCATTTTTAGTATAGATAGTACATACCTGAGACATTTCTCATTATCCCATTTGACTACCTTTGTGTCTGTCCAAATATTTTTATATGTTTATTTCAAACAACAAAAATTCATGCATGTACTCAGTTAGAACCAGATGGAAATCCACCATTTCTCTTGGAGGAAGTTTCTTTATTTCTTGGTTTTGTTACTCCTTTATTTTAAAGTTCATTCGATCATTTGCCACTGTTCAAATCACTTCTGTATTAAATTTATGCCAGATTTTCATCAGCTGTGATTTGAAAAAGCAGAGTTAAATGTTAAATTTCTTGTCAGAAAAAGTTAAATGCTAAGATGCAAATACTCCTGGGTTTAATTCACATTGCTTCCAGTCTGACAGGGACCTGCCTGCTACGTACTGCCCTAGGAAGAATTATTTTTCTGTTGCTTACCTTAGGAGAAAGCCCTTGGTTAGTCTATCTTAGAGCATTGCAGAAGGAGCACGCAGCGCTGCTGATTGTGATAGCTCAGAGACCTTCCTTCGACAGTGCTAGGACATCTTTTTTTTTTCCCAAGAGCCAAAGCATAGACGTGGTACGCTGAGCAGACTTCTCGGTTCTTTGTAGCTGGATGCCAAGATCACTCAGCTTAAACTATCCATGCACGGTTTAAAAATCATTAGATGATAGGATGGAGCCTCTAGCCAAAATTATCATGCAATTATTTGAGTCAGTGGCATCTAACAAAGCCATTCCCTCAAGGCTCGATCTGTACGGCAGTAGTTTGCAACATCCCTATGCCTTGTTTTAGTCAGTTCTTCGAACATGATGCCTCCAGCCAGCTCCCAAATGAAATTTTATTTTGTAAAATGGCTAAATAGGTACCCTTTACAGTACGATAGATTCTTACATTTTCTTTACATTCCATTAGTTTTGCTTTGAATCAATGCCCAAGGATCGATCGGTCATGTCCGATTTCATACTCTGTTGCCTGGTGAGTTAATTTAGGATGCGTTAGATCGAGTCTTTGAAAATGGAGGCCACAGGAACCGAGACTCAAGTCTTCAGTTAGAAACACAGGCTTTCAGCACGGTAACCCTTCTTCAGCTGGGTTAAAGAGCCAGCCCAAGCCCATTCAGAATTGGAATCTGTAAGGGACAAGGTCTGAAAAAGGAAGGCGAGTTGCCAAAATGGGATTTTGTGAGCAACCGGGGCCACCAGAGCTGAGGTTCTGATACTCAGTGCTTCTGCTGCCTAGTCCTGCCCAGGCCTAAATTTTATGGAAATCCCAAATACCAATTTTTTTTCGCTCTTGCTCCAGAACATCTGGCCCTTTTCTTCCATCCTATGAGGTGCGTGACTGATTTCCACTTCAGCCTCTTCTCCCTAAAGGTATTCCCACTAACCAGCGGCCAGTTCTCAAAAGACACTAGCCCCACCTCTTCTATGGGATTATCTCAGATTTATGTACCAGTCCATCCTTCTTTCTCGCACAAGCTGTACTCGTCTCCCTGGAAGTCCTGTTTAGATAAGCCTTCAGAGCCTTGCCCTGCAGCAGATGAGGTGGCTGCAGCATCTTTCCTCTAGCTTCAGTCTCATGCGGCAGATGTATGGTTTATGCATATATTACAAATGCTTTAGGGGCAGTAGCACTACACTTTCTACTCCTGAGAGACGTGTTAATATTCATCTGAACCACCCAGACCTCCACAGGCCTTTCTCATCCATATGCTCTCACGCTCTCCCTCAAGCCCATGTACTCTCATGTACCTGTCATTGGCATTTTATTTTCATGCTGCTTCTTTCCAAACTCAGTCACAAAGTCCCTAAGGCTTCACCTTGCTGCTTCAGTTGTGTTGGAGCTTCAACTCAGGCCTGGGTGCCCTGTGCTGCCTCACCAGAAGGTGTTGTTGACCCAACATCTCCAGAGGCTTCCACAGCTCCTGGGTGTTTCTCAGGAGCACTCTATTCAGCTCTGCTCGCTCTGAAAATTTGAGAATGGGGCAAGTCCTGCAGCACCTGTGATTTAGTCACCCTGTTGGAGAACGCGCTTTGTCGCTCACTGCAGAAGCAGCTTGCTCTTGGCCCAGCACATTTCTGTCGCACCTCTTCTCCCCCTCATGAGGTCACAGCACCAGAACCACAGGCTGCCTACCTCACTCTGCCCTCTGAGTAACCTGGTTTAAGGTTTTGGTTTTCGCGGGGAACAGGGGAGGTGACAGTAGGCTGCTTAGGGACAATTTGTTGTGTTTCTGCTTTAGCAGCAGAATAATCGGTGGTGTTAAAGGACTGCCCGTGCAAGCTTGTTAATGGACCATACAACTAATTGTACGTGGAAGGGAAGCAGGGCCAGGCCACACAGGTGGTGGGAGGAATTGGGAATAAGAACAGGGAGTGCAGCATAGTCCTTTGCATTTGGAGATGAGCTAGAATCTGTGGTGGTTGAGGACACCTCCTTGCTATAAGCATCTGCCATAGGTGAACTCAGCTTACAGCACGAATGCTAACAGGCAGCATGCGTGGGCAGGGAATATCCTGGAGATCAGAGAGATGGAACCTTCACCAGTGACATCTGAGATGAGTAACTGTGAGCAGCAGCACAGCAGGAACCAGCACAACGTCATGGCTGACCTTCCCAGAGCAGCAGCAACCTCCCTGCTGGGAAGTGGAGACCCAGGGAATGTAGTGCTGGGGCAAGTTAGAGACAACCAAGCAGGGTAGAAGCTCTAATCTTGGTGGTTCTTCAACAAACCCCACTATCCAAATCCAGTATGGGGTGTTTACTCTGTCTTGCCTGTGACAGCACCTAAATTCTAAGTGGCACCTATTACAAAACAGGTTCTCAAAATATACATCAAAATATTAGGTCCAAATACACCTTCTATAGCACTGCAGCTTTTGATATTCTTATGTCAGGGATTCATAGAATCATAGACTTGTTTAGGTTGGAAAAGACCTTTAAGATCATCAAGTCCAACTGTTAACACTGCCAAGTCCACCACTAAACCATGTCCCTCAGCATCACATCTACATATCTTTAAATACCTCCAGGGATGGGGAATTCACCACTCCATAGGCAGCCTGTCCCAATGATTGACGTACATGGGGACAATCACTTCCCTGGTCCTGCTGGCCATGCTACTCCTGATACAAGCCAGGATGCTGTTGGCCACCTGGGCACACTGCTGGGTCATGTTCAGCCGGCTGTCAACCAACACCCCCAGATCCTTTTCGGCCAGGCAGCTTTCCAGCCACTCTTCCCCAAGCCTGTAGCCTTGCATGGGGTTGTTGTGACCTAAGGGCAGGACCCAGCACTTGGCCTCGTTGAATCTCATGCACTTGGCCTCGGCCCATCCATCCAGCCTGTCCAGATCCCTCTGTAGAGCCTTTCTACCCTCGAGCAGATCAACACTTGCACCCAAGTTGGTGTCATCTGCAAACTTACCGAAGGTGCACTCGATCCCCTCATCCACACCATTGATAAAGATATTAAACAGAACCATCCTCAATACTGAGCCCTGGGGAACACCACCTGTGACTGGACACCAATTGCCTGAAGTCCATTCACCACAACTCTTTGGGCCCGGCCATCCAGCCATTTTTTTTACCCAGTGAAGAGTATACTCCTCCAAGCCATGAGCAGCCAGTTTCTGCAGGAGAATGCTGTGGGAAACAGTGTCAAAGGCTTTACTAAAAGTCTAGGTAGACAACATCCACAGCCCTTCCCTCATCCACTAAGTGGGTCACCTTGTCACAGATTTGAAAACCAGAAAAGGATATATGCGGGAACTAATTGTAATCTTGGTATAACACAGACAGTAGCATTTCCTTGTACTAATATATTACTTTCTGACAGAATTTTACCTGCCTTCAGCCAACCACTCCACATACAGTATAACCTGGCTGGTTAGAAAACCCTTGGTATATTAAAAAAGTCACCTCACTTGAACTTGCAGATTTTTCCATTTTACTACAGATGAACATTACTGGTACTAGACTTGCTCCTTCTGGGGCAAGTTACCTTTCACAGGAAGATGAAGGCTACCTTACCTTTACAATATGAAATAAAACAGGCCAGGGACATCTTTGCAGCCCTCAGCACTGGCACAGCTATACCCTTGGATGCCCACATCCAAACTGCCTGCTGAGACCTGCCCCTGCTCCACACTGCTGTCTAAACTGTGTCAAGGATGGCTGCACAGTGTTGGACTGGGCTAATTATCAAAGACCACACTAATTAATTCAATAATACAGACAAATATGTTCCGGTTTGCAGATTCAAACCATGGGTATCTTTAGGTTAACAAGAACTGTGCAACTTCCTTCCTGTTAAAGTATTCTGTATTTATTTTATTCCCTGTATTATTTCTTGTGACTCAGATGGGTTTGCTTTTGGTGACACAGCACAGTACTTCCAAACTCTGATGGGAGAGGATGTGCCAGCCACCACTGAAACTTTATCCATCTTTATATAAAAGCCAATTTTGCTCCTGAAACACCTCTTAACTGATTTCATAGATTCTTCTAAGAAATCCTTAAACCCGTTTCTTGGCATGCTTTCATAGTGCTGCCTCCCTTCATGAAGACAAATTGCTAAAGATTATTCTGCAGCTGGTTTTAGAGTGAAGACAATTAGAGGAAAGACTTACTGTAAATAGCTACAGGTTGCTGTATTGACACCTAAGAGAAATGCCTTTAGTCCAGTCAACTATTATATGTAGACAGTCAGCTAGCAACAGACTATGCCTTAGAGAGAAGCCCTCAAAATTCAATACCCGATGCTCTACAATTTCACTATTATGCACACCTCCATAAACCGTGCTCTCCGAATTTGCCCTTTGGAAAATTTTCAATACCCATGTCCATTAAGAGTTTTTAAACTGAATCCTGTAAAAATATGTGTGTCAGATACAAGCAGACGTAGTCCTCAATAGCAAATTGGAGTAAGACTCTCAAAGGGCTGCCAGCTATATTCTTCCAATGACAAGCCTTGGATACAAAAAGGTCTTTCTCCTTTGTAATGTTCCACTCAACACTAAACCAACATTCCTAGAAAAAAGAGGAAAATTGTAGGTTCTAATTGTGGTTTAAAGGTTTTATGTAGTTTGTGAAGTTGTCCAATTGCTGATCCAGTCATGTCCACTAAGATATAAGCAGTATGTGTTTGGAGCAGTAATTGCATGAGAGCAGCAGCTGATTACTTCCACGTTTATTGGCCAGAACATCAACATAGCTACTCATTTATACAAACTAACAGAAGTAAATTTTAATGCTGCTTCACAGCATTTGCAGTTGTCAAGTCATCAGCCAACAGTTCTAGAAAATGTTTTCATTTACCTGAGGTTTCACAAATAAGACTGTAGATTTACATACAGTACATTTTGCATATATGTATCAAAATTCTTGTTGAAGAAATAAATTACAAACAATGGTACAAAACCACTCCAAGCCAACCTTTGTTCAACAAGAACATATGTGTGTGAATTTTACAGTTTTATTTTTTGCATTACTCTTACAGTAAGCAAACTATTTAGTTTATACAAAATAAACCTGGAGTTTTATATAGTTAAAAAAATCATCTTTGGCTAAACAAAGCTCTATTTTTATACATATATTTACATATATACAAACATCAGCTATTTTACATGACCATGTAGGAACCTGTACACCTACTTACAATAGACAGAACATCAAAAAAAGTTTCATAATTTACAAAAAAGGAATCCAAGTCAGAACCAAAACAGTCAAAGCCCGCCCCCCCCACACCTGTACAGATAAGAAAGTAAATAAACACAGACAAGGAATAAACATCTTTGTAATAAAATACTGCCTGCTTTTTTGAGGCAGAGAGGAAGCACTTAAGTGGAGAGAAGCTATGTCCCTCAGTGCCTTCAGTACTGTGCACGTTTTGATCTCAAAGGATATGGTGAGAAGAATACTCTTAGTAGAGTCTGACTTTTCCACAAACATGAACGCTACTCTGCACACTGACTATTCTGAGAACAGATTCAGTTAGATTTAAATCTCCAATAAGTAAACAATTGTCACAAATGTTTGTAAAGAACAAGCATGGGTAGGTATAACCAATCCCCCACTGAAATCACTAGCTGCTGCTGGCACAGCATGGAAGATGACACTTGATCATCAAAAGCAAACATTTTAGAAGCAAGCACGTAAGATGGAAGACTGCCAGAACTGACATCATCACCTACTTCAGTCACTCCTTGTAACGGTTTTCAGAGCACTGCCTAAAATGAGGATGATCTGCTGTTTGGCAGCATGACAATCCATTCCATAGGTCACGGTTACAATACTCCAAAGGTGTCAGTGGCAACTTCACCGACAAATTATCTGGTGGTTTATTAGAATGAGAAGTCTGTCTCCATTGGTTGGGGAGGGAACAAAAAACCATTATGCTGAAATGGAAGAAGCGGTCATCAGATTCTGAAAAAAAGCCAATTTAATCCAATTTGAAAGGCAATGCACTTAGGTGGGGCTCTTAAATGAAGTCTAACTAAACTCAGCAGATGTTCTGACGGAATAAAGACTACAGCAATTCCGATCCTCAATAAAGAATAAAGCTTCAAACATCCATGAATTGATAATACAAAAACCTGTGCAACTTCCAGGAATGCTTCTTAGGGGGAAGAAAAAACACCCCCAAACACCAACTTCTTTGAAATTTGGGATAAAGCAGCAATATACGAGATGTGTGTGTATACATATATACACACACACTTTTAGTATGCACTAGTAAAACTGGAAGCAGTTATAAGAGTTCTTTAAAATAGAACATAATGAATTTCTGATGTACTAAACAATTTGGAAAGAGAGATACAATTGCTGTCAAAACACGCCAAGTTGACAAGCTTTTGAAACTGCTTCTTTTTACAGAAAAGTTCTTCTCCTGGTTAGTAAGTATAAAGTCACATTTTATAAAACTGTAAAGGTCTGTCTCTAAGTTAATTTTAAAAATAAAATAATTTGTCAATTTTTTTTTTTTAACAAAACAGAATGTTCATGATGTTGAAGACCTAACTTAAGTACCTTTCCCAGATGTAATTTTGAGCAGAAAAATGTATTAGCCTTTTCCAAAGGAAATAAAGAAAAAAATTGAAAAAAATTCCAATGTATTTTTCATGGACTGCCCCCCCGCCCCCCCCCACAACTATTCAAAATTCAATACTAAGTCTTTTTAAATAGCATCAGAACAGCAAAACGTTTTTAACTGCAAGACAGTTCTTTGTGAATGAATATTCATTACAGCAGTTCACAATTTAAAAGAAGCTGAAAACCTGGTCATTGCATTAATGACTGGCTTCACTCTCTCAGAGAGCTTGGGACTCATTTTATTTGACTTCAAAGATCAGAAAGTTAGGGGTTTAGACTAGACAATTGGCTTAGATTTTCTCCATTGTCAATGACGATAGATGGGCAGTCTCAAAGATAAATTCATTCATCTCTGTTGAACACTGGAGTCATCAAGAAATGGCTTAGTTAATGTGCTTAAAGTTGAAGACAAACTCCACACTCGGTGCCAGATTCCCTCCTTGAAACCCACTATGAGCAACCGACAAAGAAGCAAGAACCACCTATTTCTTACCATCAGAATCCAATTACTAGATAAGCAGCTTTTGGAATTACTGCTATCATTGCCCTACCTTATTTTAAAAGAAAAAAAGGCCTAACTTCTTAAAATATGTTTCAAGGTAACCAAGATGACGTACCTGTCATTTTCCAGGATTATCTACCAACTGGATTCCAAAGCACTTTTACTTCTTAAAATGATAGTTCAACATCACCATGTGCAGTACTTCCAACAACTTAAGCAAGAGCCACCATTTTCACTTGACTGCATGCCCTTGTCTTTGCTTATAGAATGCATTTAACCAACAGGAGATGTCACCCCCTTGAAATGATACTGCTTCATTTGTACGTGCACATTCTTTCCTAGCCAGTTTGTTTGTAAAGTTCCCTCTGTGTTACTCTGATAAAACACTTCAGAGGAAACATGGACAGGGAAGTAAGCAATTAACAGTGCATCAGATTTACCAAATTTAGTATTCTGACTTGGATACCTCCCACTAATCCCACCATATGAATGCAGTGGTTGTAGTCCATCGTTGCTGGTAACAGCTAAACCCTGTAACCACGAAGCAACTTGGTGGTAAGTTTACTTGCACTTGGATTTCTTGAACAGCTTCATTAACTGCTTGAATCTTTCCGAAACCTAATGGAGGACAAAAAAAAGACACATCATTGAGGCCCCAGATTTCCATACCTACCAACACAGACTGATCTGACAGCATAAAGTTTTTTTAAAAAGACCACTATTTTGGTTTTTTATTTGCTTCCAATAAATTTTAGAAGTAGAATTTTAGGAACACTATTAACATGTTAATTGGATGTAGGAAGTCTTCCTATACCTTTGACATCTGAAATAGCCTCCAGTTAATCACAGAGAGCTAGAGCCAACTACTGGTTTAACACAGGTTTACTTACAACCAGGAGGAAAAAAATGAAGTCTTCAAGTCAATTAGACTTGAATTTTGCCAGGTATAACTGTGAGGAAGATTCAAATGTAAGCACAAAAGCTTATTTTGTACTCCACAAAGAGCACACTGGTCATGGTTTAGCCCCAGCCAGCAACTAAGCACCACGCAACCGCTCGCTCACTCCCCCTACCCCGATGGGATAGGGGAGAGAATCGGAGGAGTAAGAGTGAGAAACACTCCTGGGTTGAGATAAGAACAGTTTAATAATTGAAATAAAGTAAAATAGTAATGATAATAGTAACAGTATAATAATGATAATAATAATAGTGATATACAAAGCAAGTGATGCACAATGCAATTGCTCACCACCCACCGACCGATACCCAGACAGTTCCCGAGCAGCGATCGCTGCTCCCCGGCCAACCCCCCCCCCAGTTTATATACTGAGCATGACGTCATATGGTATGGAATAGCCCTTTGGTCAGTTTGGATCAACTATTTTGGCTGTGCCCCCTCCCAGTTTCTCGTGCACCTGGCAGAGCATGGGAAGCTGAAAAGTCCTTGACTAGCATAAGCAGTACTCAGCAACAACTAAAAACATGAGCGTGTTATCAACGTTCTTCTACTAAATCCCAAACACAGCACTGTGCCTGCTACTAGGAAGAAAATTAACTCTATCCCAGCCGAAACCAGGACAACACTTTATTGCTTATTTTCTAGCCTCTTGTGTAACTGTTGCTTCAGGTATTTATGGCTTACCATAGAATAATCTGCCTACTAGGGATTTTACAAAACTGGTCTGTAGATGGGAGTCAAACATGTTTTTGTTGAACATGGCTACAGCTTACATAGTTACCTCATTGAATTGTAAGTTAGTACTTGTTATCACTATATGCATATTGCTATAGCGTATCTATCATCCACCAAATAGCTCACTGCGAAGAGCAGCATAAATGCACAGATAACACTGTTTTATCCAACCATCCACCCCAACAGCTTCTAAACCCCGCAAAGACTCTGTAACCATACAACACAACATCCTAAAAACCAAATCCTGAGCACGCATGATTTCCTAACTTACTCAAATGGATGCTTCTCCCCAGTTTCGATTTGCAGGATGGAGATTAAGATAGCAATTCAAGACAAGTACAAAGTTATATGCAAACCTCTGGAAATGTTCTACATCAATTTGACATCCATATCTTTTGAAGTTTCTCAATTAAAAAGTGAAAGAAAAAAGGAAACATTTTCATGAAAAACGTCCCTTCTGCAAAATCCTGGTATTTTTTTCCAGCTCTAATTTTAATCCTTTTCTAATTTATTAAATGTGTGCAAAGGCTTTGAGCCTCTCCAAATTACCCGTCTTTAGCTAAGTGCTGATCCAACAATAGAAACAATCCTGTTGTCCCTGGCTTATGCTTGGACGCAGCAGTTTCAAGGTATGATTCAAACAGGTACTGAAGATCCCTGGACCGTAATATCCCTATAATGTATATTTTTAAAAAGTAACAACTGGGATAATCTAAGGTTCTTTTTTCAAGAACTCCCCAACAAAAGACATGAGGAAAAAACAACTCCAAGTTAGCAGAAAATCTCCAAAGGTTTTTGTTCAGCTGCAATCATAAATGTAGCAACATAGTTATTATCAAGTGTAAGAATGATATCACCTACCTGATTTGGGCTTTTGTTCAGCTTAGTGGCTAAGGAAACAAAGGTTTTGCTTGATGGTCCTTTTCTCTGGCATTCCAGTAAAATTTCTCGGTCATCATTTCTATAGCAAAAATGCATTTTAAAAATATTAATACATATATATGTGTACAAGCACACAAAAAAAATACGTACAGGCATATATAAAATTCTGAGTATTTCCAAACTACGGAACATGAGTTCAAACAGCAGCAATGAACTTACGGAGGTTCCTCCCCTCCACCAGCACAGAGTAACAGAATCAGTACAAACAAGTGGTAGTGGAGATTATGCTACCTTATTAGGAAGGGCAGGATTATCACAATAGCGTTAGCCCAAAACCAGAGTCATCAAAAAGAGTTTTAAGCTCCTAAAGCAGACATTTAAACTTGAATTGAAAAGAACTCATAAATTCAACAGGGGCTGGCAGTTCTAGGTGGACTTGCCTCAGTTTGCATGGCTAGGCAGTGGCTTTCACCTCAGGCCCACTGATGTTCAAGGATTAAACAGAGAGGTGTCTGACTTCTGTAAGCAGCCTAACATAACAAACACACTCAGAGCACATCTACTGTTCACATGGGCATAAAGGACCAGGAGTCTATTCTTAAGTGTATCACCGATTTGCTGTTTGTGTCATTAATAAATTTAGGTATATGTAAAATGCATATAGAGACAGTCATTATGTAGTAGCCACTACGTATTTTTGGTTGAAACATGCCATATTCCAATAAATTATGTTTAACTTCCTCCATTTCAAAGAAAAATGTAACGACTAGTTATTTCAATAAACTTCTTTTTTTAGGTATAGTTCAAAGAGGTACAAAGACTGCGACACAAAAAACCTAATTGTATTCATAAGGAAAACTAATAATCTCTTCCTATCTCACTGGCTTGCGTGTTAAAAATCGTATTAGCTTTCACAGACTTTTTTCCATGAAGAAGCTGATTTTCTTTTAAAATGCTACCTAGAAACTTACTTTATATCTGAACAGATAAGAAAAGTCTGTCCTGAAAATTTTAGGAGCCCCTTTATAAAGTGTTGATTGTATCAAGTTGTAGCGAGAACAGCATCACCTGCTAACTATAGTTTCTTAAGGGTAAGAATACACCACAAGAACTTTGCACGTATCTTTGTCACATACAGTCACCTCATTTGTCACTCAAATCCTACTAACTGGAATATATGGGCTGAATGGTTGACTAGTACATTTCTGGAGATTGAGCAGTGTAGACCCCAAAACAGAGAACTGTTTGCTCTCATGCCTTCTCTCAGCAGGGGAAATCTTTAGCTGCTCTCCTTTATCCAGCCACCAATGCTTCCAGGCCTTGTAGAAACATCAAAGACTTCTATCCCCTACCAAGCCTGGCTGGAAATTTTGGACTGGAAAGGAAATGGCAGGGAAAACATAAATTATAGACAGTGCAATATAGTAGGTCTTGTCACCTTAGCATATAAGCTTTAAAAACAAAAGCAGAAGGTACTCTTGTTTTGGGAGATGTGGGTAAGTGATGGAATTAGTTATGACTATAGAAGCCACCTTCTTTAGGGCAAATCTGATTTAAACTACCTAAGAAATGACTAAAAATTGTTCTCATCCAAAGGCTGCTGCTGCTAACAGGATTACATGAAATCAGTTCATCACTTAAATTTGTTTTACCCTGGACAACTGTTATTAAAAAAAAAAAAAAAAAAAAGACTTTGGCACCTTTCAGTGGTACTCTAAGAGAAGACATCTGTCTCGTAAAGTCATCCTGCATAGATAGGAGGGTCCCACTCCACTCTTTACAGAAGGATGTAGAGCCAGCAAATAACTTCAGCCATCAACTAAATATCCTTTTCTTCCCACATTTCAGTGTATCATGTAGTTAAACCTCCCCCCCCCCCCCCCCCCCCCAAACTAAAACAATCAAACAGATCAAATCAGAAATTACCTTGTCCAGGAAACTACTACTTCTCCCTTCTTTTTAATGATGTTTTTGGCATACAGACTAGGTGATGATGCAGACGAAGCCAAAGGAGAAGAGTCTTTGTTCTGTGGCAACTCATTCTTCTTACCAGAACATCGTTTGAGTGCTGAATTTACCTCTTCAGGTTTCACATCACTTGCATCGCCCCCTTCACCCGCTGATTCAGTTTCTTTTCGTTGTCTTTTTGAGTTAGAATTCTCTCTGACAGCGGCCTCCTTTTTCCTTTTTTTACTAGTTTTATCATCTATACTTATCTGACATCCTACAGCAGTGTTCGAAGTGGATTTTGTTTCAAGATTACATTCACGCGCTGCAGTCTCATTGGAAAGCTCTTCCGTCAAGTCTATAAATGCATCAGAGCACTCTTCCAGTTCTTCCTTTTTATCACTGTTTTCCGAGTTAGCTGTAGAAGTTTCACAAGTCCTCTTATCTGCAGTGGATTCCACTGCAAGACATGAAGTTTCACTAACAATATCATCTGTTAAGTCTATGTATGACTCTACACTGCATCCAGCAGGAAAAGAAGCTTGAGATCTAACACCCATTTCATTTACTTTTTCAGATACTTTCAATTTGTGTGTCTGAGATTGCTCAGAGCCTTCATCTGGGCTTTCAATGTCATGGCTCTGTGTGTGTGAAGATTTTCTACAGGGTCCAAGCAACACAGTAGTTTCTTCCTTTCCAATACTATTATGTGACTCCTTTAGAGGCTGAGGTAAGGCAGGATTTTGTCCTTGCTCAGTGCTAACATGAGGCAACTGATCCGTCTTAACCAGCTCTGGTTTGACAGTTTCCTGCACAGTGGCTGCTGGGGCACTCTGACTATCCCTTTCTTTTTCCCCACTTCTCATTTCTTCTTTTTCATTCTTGGTTGAGGATGCCCGTGCTTCCTTCACTGAAGCCATTTGATCAGCTGCTGGTGAGGTAGATGGCACTGCACGCCTAATCTTTACAATAAAATGATCATTGGATTTCTCCATGATTACTGCTTGCATTGGTAGGCTGGGGCGACACTGAAAACCAGGAGCAACAGGACGACTTGTCCATGATGAAGAACAACTTGATTTACTGCTTGAGTTATCAGATTCTAAAGCCAAATGAATGTCTTGTTCAGTGGCATCCTCCTCTTCAAGAAGTGCATCTTCACTGTAATGTGCACTGAGAACACCCTCGGGAGTTGAGCTAGAATTATTCTCAGGTTTTAGGAAGCTGAGGTGAGCATCTGATTTCAAAGGTGATGGAATAGTTAAGGAAACAGCCAAATCTTCAAGGAGGATAGAAGAAACAAATGGCTTATTCTTTTGTAAACTGCATTCATCTTCTTTGCATGAAGCGGCATTTGTAGGAACCTCAAACATACAGCTTTCATCTAGTACGTCTGGGTCAACAGACATCTGAAGCCTAGATGTTAAAGAAGGAGCTCTTACAGGTGAAACAATAGGCCAGTTAATATCCCCTACTGGTCGAGATTCCATGCAAGCCTCCTTTGGAGCAATCTCTTGCACCAGTCCAGCCGTATTACCTCTGCATTTATGACTGTCTAAAAACTGTTTTTCCGGTGTCCTGAATTCCCACTCATGTCTGTCGATATTGCCACCATTTTTTTCCAAGAGATCCGAACCTTGCAATAAACTTTTGAAAATTTCACCCATTTGAGCATCACTTACAAGATTAAACGTAAGACTGGACGCTTGTTGTTCTGTGAGAAGCTCATAACTAAGATCAGACTTGTTAGCATCTCTGGATAGCTGGAATCCTTCCTTTTCGTATTTTACACCCTTCAATGGAGTGAGAGTGCCTTGCAAATTATTGTCTTTGGAGAGGTGCAGTTTGGTTTGGGAATTCCTCGTGTTATCAATGGAGTTAAGACATTTTGTAAAGGCAATTTTTGGTGCATCTGTTTTATTTTTCTCATGGTAACACTTAGGTCGTTGATAATCCACAATTTGCTTCGAAAGGATATATTCTTCAGGCTTTTGAGATCTGGCTTTCAGGGACTTTTTTCTAGATCTTTGCATATCATTTTTATGACTGATTTTGTGTTTTTGCTTTCCTGCTCTTTCAAACTTCCTTTCCTCACTCTCATTTCCCACATTTACTACATCACAGAGTTTTATTATAATTCTCCTTATCTTTTCAAATAAGTAATCAAGCTGTTCATCTACAAATTTCCATAACTGTTTTTTCATATCTGATACCTGTTGCTCAAAAAGACGGTCCACTATTGCATTCTTTTTAACTTGCTTAAGTTTGGACTCTATAATATCACAGATATTCAATTTTAATGTCTCACCTAATGTAGACATCTTAGAAAAGCTCAAGTTTTTTATTAACGATGTAAAATTTATGATACCAGATTCTATAATTCTGTGAAAGTGCTGAACTGGAAAGTGTACCTTGAACTTCATATAATTTTTCCTCATCTGCTTTCGTATAGCTCTTAGCATCTGCATGATTTCTTGTACATTTGAAGGTTCAACAATAACATGAACTATTTTCTCAAGACAAGCAATGCTCACAGTTTTATTTTTCTTCATATCCTTTGAAGATCTGAAAGTCTGATTTTTATGCCTCTCTCTATTCTTCTTTGTACTTACTTTCACAGAAACAAATTTTCCATTATCTTCATTGCAACGCACAGTTTTGCTCTTTTGATTCTGCGGACTGCTGGTCAAATTTCGTGTGTCAGGAGAAACTTTTGGTCTTGACTTTTTTGTCTTTTCAGAGCATCTTTCTGGTTTAGATTTTTCTTCATCTTCATCACTACTTACGATTTCTCCTTCTTCTATTTCATCTGAAGAGATACTCAGCTGGGACTCCATCTCTAAGTGTTCATCAGACATGCTAACTGGCTTTTGATTTTCTTTGTTTACCTCCTTTGACAAATTCTTTGAGGGACAGACGACAACTGTACTTTCAGGAACTAAATCTATAAAAAGAAAACAGTTTGCTAATCACCATAAAAAATGCAATCATAAACAGACATTTGCAGAAAAACCTGGAAGATTCTCTTGTGTAAAGCGACAGTTCAGAACAGTTTGTTTGAAACGGCCAAGGACAACTCAGGAAGTTTCAGCTATAAAAAGTTGGGGCAGTTTGCTTCAGCAGCTGCTAATTTAATGGGATTTTTCTGAGCTTCAAAGGGCAAATAAGACCTCAACATTTCACCAAAAACATGGTGATGTATCTCATGAATATATCCATTGAAAACAGAAAAATCCAACAGTTTGGGTCAGTTTTGAATTTCTTTCCATTCACTTTAACAAGTTTTCTGAACACTGCACAAACTGAATTTTAACTTTAACATCATTATGGACTAACATTTACATACAATAGTTGGGGGTTTTTTAGCAGTTTCACAATGAAAACAAAATGAGCAGTACAAATGACCGATTAATGTTTGCATTCAACTATCTTTTCCAGGGCTGATAAAAAGGTTCTACTTAAATCATCAAGTCTTTCAATAAACTAACTTACTAAACAAAAAGAGGACTAGGCACTGTACAGATGATTATATCCTATTTCAGTTTTTGACGCATTTAAAATTACCAGCAATGTAATTAAGCACCACAGCATAAAAAGGTTTTTTTCCTCAGAAATTTTGGAGAAAGCCTTCAGTTCAGGTTCCTGAATGGTAAGTATATGGACTGAGATATGCGAGAGGAAAGGCTAAAGTTCTGCCAAATGTAGTATGCCTTACTTTGTCTCACAAATAAGTTTATTAAATGTTTTATATTTTTGAGATATCATTAAATATAGATTCAATCATTCTTTAAAATTCAAACCAAATGCTATTTTGTTAAGAAAAATAAGCAATTACAATCAGCTACAAAGCAGTATGTTACAAAAGATGAAAAAGCAAGCCCATTTCCATTGTACAAAAATTCCACTGAAGTGTGTATGTATTGATTAATGAGATTTGCAGTTAATTTTAGGCTTGCTGAGCACCCTAGTTAATAAAACACTCTCATGTTCACTCGCACACGGATTAGACTGCTTAATGACATCTAACAAACATTTAATGTCATAAAAGAACATATCTAAATTGCTCTCCATAGAAAATGAACTTGTGATTAACACTTTAAAGCAACATTTGAAAATGTGTACTCTTTACAGATTCTACAGGAGCACAAACCTACCCCACCACTGCCTCCATCTCAGTTTTTCAAGGATCAATATCTTCTCAAACTAATCACTTCAATATTTTGACAAACCAAAGTATAAAATGAAAGTGGTCAAATTATAGTATTAGCATATGTACCCCTGTCCTGCAGAACAGCACAAAGGCAAGTACTGAATTTCAAAGCCAAGAGAAACCATAGCCTCCTGTCAATTTAACAGATGCAGAACATTTGACACGCGTATCATTAGTCAGATCACAAAGACAACTAGGCATCACTTCAGAGCTGAAAATCACTGCTTTATAATTTAGTAGCAAGTTCTGGACAGGATGGATTCCTCTAATGAGTAACTCAGGGAAACACTACAAAATCAGAAAAATACTTTTATTTGATGTTCATCTACTCTGATCCCAAAGCTCTTGTGTTCCCCCAGATATTTCAAAGAACATAAACTGCTGTAGGAATGAAATATAATCTGCTGAAAGAATTCACACTTAAGAGAGTAGCTGTCTCAAGCAGAAGAGACAGAATTCCAGAGTACACCACACTAAGATTTGCAAAAAGACAGAAGGATTATGCTCCAAAACATAAGAACAGGGATTTAAATGTCACCCTACCATTCCTCTTCTAGCAGAAAAAATAAATTTCAAAAAACACTTTTTGTTAGTTGCAGCATGACATGACAGGAAGAGTCACATTCACACAAGTAAAAGATTTAAACTTTGGGTCACCTATTTTCTCTTCCTGTGAGTGCTGTCACCATGTTTTATCTCCTTGACATCTTATTTAGGAGTTGGACCTTCTTCATTAATGAAAAATCCTAATGTTGTTGTATTTGTTCTACTTTTTTCCCCCACCGACTGACTCACAATTATTTTTTTTATATATATATATATATATATATATACAAAAATAAAAATTCACACTGAAATTAATTCAGAGGGAGAACACAGCTTTCTCTTAGCTGACATTCCTAGAAACTGTCTCGGGTACTCTCTCCAGCTTTCTCACAAATAAATACTTGAAAGAATATGATCCTGAATAACTTTTGCCTCTACAATTTAAGAGAACCACCTAATGAGATCTACTCAGAACTAACCACAATTAAGAAACCTATATGTATTTTTTTTAGAAGTTTTTACATAACTCTTATTTCAACCACTTATCTGTCAGCAATGACAAACTCCAATTTTTATAGCACTAATGTTCAATTGGCTACAATCTTGACTGCACTGTTAAACAGTTCCCCTATAAATAAAAATGACCGCTATGACTCACATAGCTAAAGAAGAAACAATTTGTGCTTTTGAGAAAGCAGTTAAAGGCATTTCTGCTTTCCATGAATGGATCTTCTAAGCCTTTATGTAGAAAAGAAATTTGAATACACAAATACCTTTGCTGTAACTCTTCACAAGACTTTTGCAGGGACTTTCCATCTTAAGTGCTTTAGCCAAAGGGCGCATTGGACTGTTCAGTGGGCTGATTGCCTTTGGAATATACCTCAAGTGATTGAGATCAATGCTCAGTATTGAGCTGTCATCATCAACAGGAACTGGGTTAGTTTCTCTCTCTTTAGTTCTAGGATACATCTCACCACTAAGAGAAGATGCTGCAGTACTGATTTCAGTTAGGTCTGGCTCCAGATCACAAGCATTCTGGTCAACTAATGGTTCATCCTTATCAGTTAACATAGTTCTGCCAGGTGACTGAGATGTACTCGTATTAATTTCACAGATACCCTTTTCCTCAACGGGACACTCAACATTTTCTGCAGCCAAGTGATCATCGTCTTTCACTACTTCCGTGAAAGAGTCTGGTTTTGTTTCACTAATATCATCTGTGACATCACAGGACTCCGGGTCACGAGAACTTTTGGCTTCTGAGTCATCTAAGACAAGGTTTTGAGAGTCACATTGGTCTGTTGCTATGTCAGCAGCTAGACATATTTTATCTTCCTCTTTCTTCTCTGCTGCTGACTCTGGAAGGGCTCCCATACTTTCACCAGCAGGTTCAGATTGTGCCATTTCTGCTGCTGGTACATTACCGTCCTGCATCACACCCACCGTCACAGGCAAGTTTTCACACTCTGCCACACTCTCCGCCACCTCCAGGGGCAAAGGTTCAGGGTGATTCAGATCCGTCACTGACGCTGCTGGTGCTGAGGTTTCCGATTCAACCAGATCACAAGCCTCTGCTAGAGCTGACAAGGTTTCAGCCTGCCTCTCATCAGGAACCAGTACCTCTGCTGCTCCTGGCAAGGCTTGGGGCTGTACCTGACCCACTTCTGCTTCTGGTAAGGTGTCCGAGCTCGGTTCACCGGTTGCCACTGCTGGCAATGCCTCAGATTGTGCTGGATCTGCTGCTGCTACTTTCAAGGCTTCATTTTCAGAATTGACAGAAACAGGCAGTGCTGGTTCCACATCGCTTGGAGCTGCACTGTCCAGAACTTGTAGTGTTGAATTAGCTTGCTCTGCGGGACCAGATTTAACAGGGTGGGCAGAGTCTAACATTTCTGCCTGCAGCGTGAGCTCTGTAATTCCCTCATCAGCGGCCTTTTGGGAAGGTGTTTTAAGTCCATCTGTTGGAGAAAGACATTGTTTCTTAGCAGGAGAAAGAGTTAAATTTAGCTTTTCCATAAAGCTAAGTTTTAAGTCTTTGCTTTTTGTCCCAGTGTGATCATCTTTAGTTTTGGAGATTTTATGGTCTTTTAAGCTTTCTTCTAGCTTATAGGACTTGTTTCTCTCACTTTTTGTAACATCTGTACCTTTCTTGGATTCTTTTCCAGATTGGTGAGAAATCTCTTTTGCAACTTTTCTTTCATTTCTAAAATGTCTATTTTCATCCTGATTCTCTCTTTCTCTTTTCCTTTTTTCTTCAGTTCTGTGTCTTTCTGATTTGGAATGTGCTGTTTCCCATTCATATCTACTACTATTTTCCTTCAAGCGTGCGTATTTATGCTCTCTGCTGTTGGAACTAGAAGGTGAAGTCCTTCCTTCTCGAGAGGTATGATCATTTGTTCCCCTGTCCCTCTTGCAGTCAATGTCTCTTCCTTTTCTAGACTCTTCCACGCGACATTTACGTGATTCATGAAGACTCTTTGAATGTTCATTCTTTGAGTGTGGACTGCTCCCTCTACCAGACCTCCTTGGTTGCTCTTGTAGCTTTTCACTTAGTTTATTTTTTTGGCCAGCGTTTTTTTCATCTTTATCATGTGTTTTAATGTCTTTTTTTAATAAATTTTGTGATCTCTCATCAGCATACAAATCACCTCTTGTTTGAAATCTGTCTTTACTGGTAGTTTGTTTCTCCCAGGAAGAAACACCCCTTTCTACTCTTCTTTCTACACTTGGACTGCATTTGAGTTTTATGCTCTGACTTTTTTGTTGCAACTCATTTCTACTAGCCTTCTCTGAAAGGGTTTTCAGCTTTTGCTGAGGATCTGAATTCCCCTCTTCACTGTCACCATTGTTACAGTTCCCATTGTTTCCAGTGCTCTGATGTACTTCTCTTTTGTATTTGTTGACATTTCCCCTACTATACTGTTCATTACTTTTAATTTCTTTTCTTTCCTTTCTGTTATCCTTGTTGGAACTATGGTCATAGTTCGATGTATGAGTACCATCGTTGCAAAGCTCTTCGGGAGGGTATCTCAGTAAATATGGAGTGTTTCTTTTGTCGGAGCTAGACTTCCCATTGTCCGTATTATGAGATGAGTAACTGTGGTATGTATCTTTTGAACAGTCATTTTTCATTCTATGCTCCATCTTTATACTGTCACCTAAATCAGAAGGTCTGAATTTGGAATCTTTTGTTTTACACATCTCAGAGCACCTTCCATTAGTTGATCCTGGAAGGTATGTTCTGGTGAAGCTACTTCGATGATTGGGAAATTCTGATAGCCTGTTTACAAAAAGAAAAAAAAGCCATGTTAGTTTTGAAATTTATTTAAACATAACTAAAGCCAAATTGCAGTGAATCCATATCTCTCAAAATTGTTCATAGTTTCTTTCAGCTTCAAGTTGAAAAAATGTGGGATAAAAATAGAAGTGAAATAATTTCCATTAGCACATATAATTTGTATACGTACTTTCCAAATCAAATTCGTCTAAAGAAAAAGCAAGATCTGTGGAAAAATACTGTACTGCGTCTAATTAACAAATACAGTAATTCAAATTAGTATTTCATCGTCCAGCAATAAAGAGAGCCTTCCCCTAGGAAAAAAAAAGTTGTTCTTTAAAGCATTAGTGATTTAAGGTGTCATGGTTTAACCCCGGCCAGCAACTAAGCACCACGCAGCTGCCCACTCACTCCCCCTGCCCTGATGGGACAGGGGAGAGAATCGGAAGAGTGAGAAACACTCCTGGGTTGAGATAGAATAGTTTAATAATTGAAATAAAATAAAGTAAAATAGTAGTAGTAATAATAACAATATAAAAACAACAGTAATAATAGTATACAAAGCAAGTGATGCACAATGCAATTGCCACCACCCGCCGACCGATACCCAGACAGTTCCCAAGCAGTGATCCCCGCCCCCCAGCCAACTTCCCGCAGCTTATATACTGAGCATGACGTCATACGGTATGGAACAGCCCCTTGGTCAGTTTGGATCAACTCTTCTGCCTGTGCCCCCTCCCAGTTTCTTGTGCACCTGGCAGAGCATGGGAAGCTGAAAAGTCCTTGACTAGCAGAAGCAGTACTTAGCAACAACTAAAACATCAGTGTGTTATCAGCATTATTCTCATACTAAATCCAAAACACAGCACTATGCCTGCTACTAGGAAGAAAATTAACTCTATCCCAGCTGAAACCAGGACATGATGAAATAACAATAATAGAAAAAGAGCGATTTAGTAGCTCACTATTTGGTAAACTGGCAACCAAAAGAATAGGTATAATGTGATTGTGCTTACTCTACCCAATAAACAAATAAACTACCATGTTTGGAACTTGTTGCAAGCTACAGAAAACAGGCAGTAAATTACAGTAATCAAGCCTCATCAAGGCCACATGCTACTGCTGCAAAGTCATCACAATAAAAAGAAAAAAAAGTAAATTGAAAAGGGCACATGTAGCCTATATAGCCTGAACTCATTACTGATAGAGCTCAAAGTACCTCACCAAAAAAAAAAAAAACCAACCCAACAAAAAAACCCCCGACAGACACTTTTCTGCCATATTCAACAAAACATTTCATTAAAATGACATGGTTAAAGGCAATGGCAACTTTCTTAAATGCTTTCCAGAATCTCAAAAGAATGATTGTGTCTAACCGATGCAGAAGTAAACAGAAGCCAACAAATGATGGAAGCAAACCACCAAATGTATGGCTCCTTCTTAGGGAGAGAAGGATGAAGGGCTGTTACACACAGACATTTGGTTTTGGCCTGAAATTCTATGTTGATTCAGTGTCCGGTTGTAAGGAATCAGTTCGAGTGTAAAATAATTCTGTATTTATCTCCAATACAAAATGGGGTTGGTTTTGCTTTATAAAACTGAACACTTCCCATGGGCTGATACAGTAAATTTAAATATGTAACCATCAGCTTATACAACTGGCTCTGCTCCAAAAAAGTGACATTGTGATGTGAACTGAACATTGAACTACAACAATGCTGCAGCTGCTGTAATCCAAACCCCTTTCCTATATTTCTGTTTAATTTTGAATTATACTGACAAGTTTTCACTGTGCTTTAGGCTGACTATTAAATCTGCATACATGTGTGATAAATGTAATTGTATCCAAGTGGGGTTTTTGTTTGGTTTAGTTTTTGTTTGGGTGTTTTTGGGGTTGTTTTTTTTTTTGAGATAAGCACTAACAATTTCCCACAAAGGTATTAACTTTTAAGTAGTCTTTACAGATAGGTAGATTCCTTAAGATGAGCTTATTTATTATAGACCATGCAGCAGCCAAGGTCTATAGAGGTCTAAGACCTCAAAGTGCCACTTTCCCCACAATTTTCCGTGATGGATGTCTCCAAAATACCTAGATCAAATACGTTGTTCATAAATTTTCATCACCATCAGAAGGTATTGCAACAGAGTTTGTAAACTCTTTAATGAGGGTGAGTATTCAAAACAAGAAAATATTTTTCAAACAATTTAATTTAAAACCCAGAATACTACACTCAAAGGTGTGGAAAATGACAGCTATTGTGTCAAAGCCAATCAACTGAAAGAGTTGCATGTCTTAAAACCTCTCAACCTCCATCAGATAACATCTGGTCACTTTCAGTATTTAGGAAAAAAAAAAAAAATCACATAGTTAATATGCATATAGCCTCTAGCACAGTAACATCAAATGAACCTTCCTTATGTCATCTTTTGGTGCAAGAAAATACCAAATGGTCAAACAGAAACACAAACAAAGCAATAATATGGCTGATGTCACACAAGTGACAAGCAGGTGACCTTGTGATAAACTAGGGGTCCTGAATCTTGGACCCCTGCTCTGGTTTCAAGCAGTTCAGAAACCTTAAACTCAGCTACTCTCCCATCCATACTTTAATATTTTCAACTCCTTGCAGTAAGATTAGTAGTACACAGAAATTACCAAAAATCCTCTAGGTGCTATCCCCCACCACTGGAGACAGGGCTTTCATATCTGGCCGTGAAAACATTATATAGTCTCTTTATTTATTTTGATTTGTCGTCTGAAAAGTTCCATGGAATTCATGCCTGAGACCATAAAATACGACTCATTCTGAAGCTGAACTGTGTAAAGTAATACCTGCTTTGAAACATGCAAGATAGTTAGATAACCCACCAGGAATGGGTGATTAAACAAAACAAACAAAAATGAATTCAGGCAAATGGTCACCCTTTGGATTCCTCCTAGTTTTCTCAATTAGAAACCAAAGACCTCACCAAGCAAAGAAGATACATACCTATTTCCTCTGATTGTACCAGTACACAATTACTTACTAAGTAATGATTTTCTTCATTAGTTTTACTTAAAATACACACAAACTTTCTTACAAGTATATAAACATGATCAGACAAAAAGCATGTTTTCAGTTCCACTGTCTAGCTGTACCTTTGATGGAGATTACTGATTTCTTCATCCTTACGGTTAATTTCCACTCTTGCTGTTTTGATAAGTGCTGAAATATTCTTTTTGAGAGCTTGGTTTTCATTCTGTAGAATGACATTCTATTTTAAACATATACAAAAAAGAGAGCAAGAGAGAAAAGGTGGAGAGAGGGGGGGGAAAAAAAAAAAAGAGTATTAGCTTGTGTATCCAAACAGCTAATGAAAAACAGTGCAAGACAACCATTAGAAAGAGTCCCATCATATGCAAACTGACAGTAGAACATAACAGAAACTGTTTTTGAGAAGTCAGAATTAAGTCAGAATTATTGAGATCCAACGGAGCTTTTTTTTTTTAAAAAGCATCACTCGCGTTTATGCTCCTGTTTGGGTTCCTGGTAATTATTTAAGATGTTTTAAGCATACAATTTATTAGCACTGAAATGTGCCATAACCAAGTAACCATAGAGCTAAAAAATGATAATCTGCCGTTTTGTTTCCTTCTTTTACTCAATTTCCTGGTCACTGTGTCAAATGAGAGACGTAGCTTTTAAGCACTTTCAGAGAAAGAGGGTAACTATTTCTTTCAAGGTATCAAAACTTTGGGTGCTCTATCATTCTAACATTTCTAAATATGTTGTTCTAGAATCCTATCTGTCAATCCTGAGATAGCCTCTTCTCTTAATAATTGTCCTCAGCAAAGTCTGCTCAGAAAGGCAGACAAGTTTTGCAGAAAAACAATACGTAAGTTCACAGGGCAGAAGCTGCTTACCATTTCAAAGCATAGAACCTTTGGGACTTATCTGTAATACACAGTACAGCATGTTGCAGAGTTCCCCAACATAATCTAGCTATTTAGAAGGGCACAGCATGGGGATACTAGCTCAAGTTGAAGAGCAGTTCAGCCTTATCAAAATGGCACTATGCTGGAAGCAACACAGACATCCTCTTCCAGTTCTAATGACAGCTCAGGTACCTTCGCAACCTTCTCCCTAGTGCATTAAAGACCTATTTTTTAAAAAACAAGAGAACTGGATACCTTTCTGATAACTATTCATTTGACACGCTTATTTTCTAATTGAGGAGATAGAAGATAGCTTTTAAGCAACTAAAGTCTTACCGCATGCAACACTGTGAAACAAGTGAATTTACCTACCGTTTTTGTCAGTAGGCTATCCTAGCAACTATCCTAGGCAGAACAAGCTCTGAGCACCTACAGAGGTGCTTTGCAAACCATCCATGCAATGGCTTAATTCTGGAAAGCGCATGAAATTAACTCTCTCTCAAAGCAGTATCTAGTTTGCTTTACATAAGTCTTGACAATGTTGCCCTTTGAACTACAGTACCTGTGCCTGTATTTCCTTAAATTTCTTCATCAACTCTTTAATTTGCTGCTGACATTTTCCGTATTCTGCCTGCAACTGTTGAAGAGAGAAGAATTCACAGCACAGAAGTGGACTTGATTACACAGGAAAGTTACTCCTCTAGATTTATAGTTAGTTAACACAGTAATGTATATTACAAACATTAATTAATATTACAACATTTTTTGCATTTTACACAAGGAAATTTGAAAGAAAAAACCTCCAAAACACCAGAATGATTTTTGTCACATTAATACACACCTCGTTGTAGGATGCTTCCTTTGCAGTCCCTTCTTCAATTAATATCTCATCAAATAAATTTAAGCTGTTTCCAGCTGGTGTAGAATTTGGAGCAGAATTGTCTGTAGAAAGAAAATCAATTACATAAAGAAAAAGGTATTTTTCTAGCCAGGTCGCATTGTGCCACTGAGGAAAACACATGACCTTATCCGGAGAAATTTGTATCCTGAATTTCAACATCTATGTTATTTTTATTGGAAATACTTGATCCAATTTACATCAACATAAAAGATAACAATGACAATTAAAGTTCAACTGGAAACATTGTGTTAGAAAAACTGAGAGACATACAGGACACCTAACAACAAAGATGGGTGCATTTTATGGCTGTCTAATAAGTTGTTTTAAGTCAAAGGAGAGCTAACATGCAATAAATCTACCTAATTTACAAAGCAAGAAGGGCTACACCTTAGCAGTGATCTGAGGTTCTGATATTCCAGAGCCAACAGACAGCAGAAAGCTAGAATAAATATGTGCATCCTACAACTCATTCAGCTTTTGGCCAGACTTCACCTTGGAAACATTTGCAGCTGAAAAAAAATTATTGAGAAAAAGAACACCTACATGTTCACAAACATGGATCAGTTGATCAGAATCAAATGGAGTTACTGTAGAGTTGGTATGGGGTTGAATACCATGCTTCTTGTGTTGAATAAATGTCCTTTGCTGCTTTATATTCCCTCACAAATTTAAACTCCCTAGCTTTAGTTCCAAAGAAATGAAAGGAAAAAAAAAGAAACAAAAAACAACCCAACACCCAAACACCCCCATTATTTAGATAACAGTACTTTTTCCTGAAATCAACCTGTGTGCTCTGTTCATCAAATACGCATTACTGACAGGACCCGACTTATGACACCTCTGAAATACAGATTAATTTGCGGACAAATAAATGAAGTTAGCTATCAAAGCTGCGCTTCAATCCTTTGGACAATACCATAATGCAAAGACTATTATTAACACAACGTAAAGAGTATTATTAACACAATGCAAGATGACATGCAAAAATCTCACCAATCCTCTTTTCAAATTTAAAAAAAAAAAAGATCCCTCAGAACTAGACTATATCAAATGTTTGCACTGTGTTCAATTATTCCTCCTTGCATCTTTTACATTTACTAAACAATGCATCTCAGTATGTGAAATATAGACTTAGAGAATACTCCTATATGCTCTAACAAATACAAAATGGAAAGCGAGAAAAAGATGTATAGATGCTTTTTTGTCTGTAGGATGTAGTAGAGCCCTCCCATAAAAATTCAATGGCCTTACAGTAGTAAGGTCAGTAGAGAAAAACTTGTTAAAAGGATCTACTGAATATGTTGTATACACAGAAGGAATATTTTGGAACTCTCACTGGGGATTTAGTGATCATTGACTGTTGGTTCTGCTCCTGATGCTGCTTAAAAACCACAGAATAAAGGTGCTTTTTCCAAGCTAAAATGTCCTACATCAAGGCACAGATAGAATAGCTAAGGTTTCTCTGCACCGCCTTATATGGCCAAGTCTCTTAAAATAGGCAGTATCACATGAAAACTATCTTATAATCATTCAGCTAATATATTCAAGAATTCTCTGATGTATTTATACAGACTGTAACATATATGGACAAGAAAACAGAATCATACTGGAACTGCACAGAGAAGTGTGACCCAGATGTCTTTATAGGGAAATTCTTACAAACTCTGGAAGAATCAAATACCCAAACATATTCGGTGCTCCTTCCTTCATTTTCTCTTAAATGTCTTTCCAACCTTAATGATTCTTTTCTGTTTTACTTTCATTAAAAAATAATCCAGCCACCAAGCCAGGAAACATGAAATTAATTATTACTCTACCCTTAACTGGTTTAGTGGTGAACTTGGTAGTCTAAGGTTAATGGTTGGACTGGATGATCTTAAAGGTCTTTTCCAACCTAAACAAATCTATGATTCTATGTCTTGAATTTAAACAAGTAGCTCATTGAAGCATATATTACACCAGCTCAACGTAAACTTAAAGGTAACTGTTGTTTTACTTGAAACCAGCCTAAGCAGCACAGAGACTCTATAATGCTCCAAGCCAAGCAGCAAGATACAATCAACCTACCAGGAACTGTCAAGCTGTTGTCCAAGCCATCGTAAATATCCACTGAACTCTCATCACCTTCCTTGAAGGGGGAAGCTTCAGCTTAAGCAAAAAAAAAAAAAAAGCAAAAAAAAAAAAAAAAAAAAAAGACATGACAAAGTAAACATTTAGTAAACTCCAACTTCCACCTTTCCCATAAAGTAAGTATAGCTGTGATCCTAGACCAGTAGAGAGTAGTGAAAGTAGTAGTACAAACTAGTAAAAGACAGGGGAATTTTACGCAGCAAGTTACTGCTACTGTGGAGAAAAGATATGGCTTACAATGATACTGTGCCACAGCCACTTAATTATGGTTGAAGCTCATCAATATTTGTCCCAACTTCAGTTGTTTCCATTTTGTTTTCTAAGTTATTTTTGGACCTATTTTCGTAAGACTGCTTGTTATCTCACTGCAAAACAGAAAGTAACCTAACACAGCTTACCACCATAGCGGATATCAAACAGTCCCAGTCCATCCTCATCTGTTGCCATGATACAAACTCCCTATGGCTTCCCCATCTATGAGCGAAATATCAGAGGGAAGATAACAGATTAATTGACAATTTCAGAACAGCATCATAAAACAGAAGCATCTTGAAATAAGTCAATTACACCTGAGCTACTTTGCTCTTCGACAAAACCCAATACTAGGATGAGAAAACTTTTACAACAAGATAACAAATGTAGAACTCTGTCAAGAAAAGTAAGAAATAATCTGTACTGTAAATAAGCATTCTGAAGATGATCTTCAGCTGTATCTTTTTTTCATATGTATCAAATAAAGATCCTATAAAGAAATTTTGCTACGAAAGCAAGCACTGCATTCTACGAACAGGTTATCTGAACGTGTATCTTAACCAGTTAAAATAATCCGATTTGCTAATTTGGAGTTCTTCTCTGCTGACCATTTAGGAGCAAGTTTCCCCCATCTGCCACCACCAGCCACACCAATAATGAGCGGCAGCAGGCACGGAACGTTTCGCCTGCCAAGGCACAGAGCAGTGCTGGGCCACAGGACACACAGGACCCGCCACAACAGCTACTGCAGAATGCCTTTACAAGCACGCACGTTTGTGGCACTGTCACACAAGCACCTCTGAGGCGAGAGCAGCAGCCTGCAACAGCGAGGAAAAGAAGAGCAGAGGGGAAAAGCTCGGGTGCCGGGGCAAGCGGAGGCGCTGCCCAGCGCCGAGCAGCAGCCTGCCAGTTCAGAGGCAGCGGCCCTCACCCCCTCCCCAGGCCTCGCCCTCCCTACACGGGCGGGAAGGGGCTCCCGCCCGCCCCAATTCCTGTCACGGCGGATGCGCCCAAGACCTCTCGGGGGTCAGGGCGGGAGAGCCGCCGATCGCGGCCCGGGAGCGGCACCCCAGCTGCCGCCGTACGGGTGGCACCCCGCAACCGCCGGGCGGGCGGGCGGGCTGCGCCCGGGGGGAGGCGCCGGCGGGGCGCGGGGAGAACCGGGCCGGACAAGGCCGGGGCGGGGCGGGGCGGGGCGGGGCGGGCGGCGGGGTCCGCACGGGGCTGGTGGGGGAGGGGAGCGGCACCCGTGCGGGGCGAGGCGGCGCCCAGCCTCCCGCCGGGCCGGCGGAGGAGGGGAGGGGAAGGGAGGGAAAGGGAAGGGACGGGAGGGGAAGGAAGGGAGGGAGGCCCCGCTCAGCGGCCCGCCGCGGCCCTCACCCACCGGTCAGCCGCCGCGCCGCGGCCCGCCGCCCCCGGCCCGCGACAGCCCGCAGGTCACCGCCACCGCCGCTGCCGCCGCCGCTGGTCCCGCAGGCCGGGCGCCGAGGAGGCGGGGCTCCCGGTCGCGGCAGCCAACGGCAGCAGACGCACGGCACGTCCCCGGCCGCGACGTCAGCAAAACCCGCCCCCCGGCCTGAAGCAGTTGGCGCCAAAGCGAAGAGCGCGAGGCAGCCGCGCCCCGCCCCCTCGCCATCGCCCCGCCCCCTTAGCCACGCCCCTCCCCGGGTGCGCGCCCCCGGCCCGGCCCGACCCCGGCCCCAGCCGCCTCCGCTCGGCCCCGAGCGCGGGAAGCCGCGCTGCTCCCGGGGCTCTCGGCGGGGGCGGAGGGGCTCCGGCGCAGAAGTGACCGCGCTGGTCACGCCGCCTGGTGCTGCGTCCGCCGGGCCCGCTCCTTGTAAAGCCCGTGGCGGTTGGAGAGGGGCGGCTGCAGGAGGCTGCCTGGGCTGCGCTGACCGGCACAGCGGCGGGAGCGACGCGCTGGCTCACCTGGTGCGAGTTGGGCGCGGAGGGCCGAGCCCTGCGGCTGCCGTGGGGTGGGCGTGAGGCGGCTCCGACGGCTCTCCCGGGAAGCCCGAGGTTTAAGTCCGGCTCCTGCTCTCAGCGGGCCTGCCGTCAAACCCCTCTGGAAACATCGTTAGTGCCTTAGATCCGCACTCGGGCTTCGTGAGCTGGCTGCGGCCGGCGAGGGGAGTCGGGGAGGGTGACGTGGAAATACCAGCGTAATGCCGGCCTTCTTCCTCCCGAGCCTGAACCACCTGTTTGGGCTAGTCACCGCCCGCGCTCGCCCTCGGCCAGGACTCCCTGACTGAGACCGCGACCCAGATGTGAGAGGCTTGGGGGCAAGCACCGCGGCTTGCGGCCCTTGACCAGGCCCGTCGCGGCGGTGGCAGTTAACTCCGTGGGAAGTGGGGAACAGGGCAGGACGAGGACGCAGCAAAAGCGGCCCTGCCCGCGCTGTGAGAGAGCGGCAGAGGCTGGCACCGCTCCCGAGCGCAGCCATCCCCGGCGGGCGGGGCGGCGGCAGCGGGGAGGGGGTGGAACTACACCTCCCGGCATGCAGCGGGCGCCCCCGGTGCGGGCGGCCGTGCGCCGCGCGGAGCGGTGCATGCTGGGAGCTGTAGTTTAGCCCGGGCGCCGTCACGTGAGAGGCGGAGGGGCGCGGCTGCGCTTCCCTTTTGCCTGCGACGTCGCGGGCGGGTGACGTCGCCCGGCGGAGCGGAAGCTGCTGCTGAGCTGCCGCCTGCGCCCCGCGCCCCACGTGCCGCCCGGCCCGCGCTGCTGGGCGCGCGGCCCCTTCCCGCCGCTCTCCTCAGGCGCTGCCCGCGCTCCGGCGGCGGCGGCGGCGGGGGATGGCGGACCTGCGGTTCCGCCTGGCCGAGCCGCTGCAGCTGGTGGCGCGCAGGAACGAGAAGAGCAGCGCGGAGCTGAGCAGGTTCCTGGCGAAGCAGGTGAGCGGGCGGCGCGGGGCTCGGCGGCAGCCCCCGGGCGCCCGCCTCTCCTCCCTCCGGCCGGGCCTCGCCATGGCCCGCCAGGGAGGGAAGGGGACAGGCCGCGCTGCACGCACCCCACCCCCACCCCCTTCCCACCCCCGCCCCGGGCCGCCATCTCCTCCCGGCAGCTTTGTCTGCTGCCCGCGCCGCCCCCACCCCCCCGTCCCGTCCCCGGGCGGCCGGCGGAGCCGCTCTCCCCTCTCCGCTCGCTTTCTGTGGGCGCTTGTTGCGGCTGCCTCCCCTCCCCGCGCCTTTCGGGGTTGTGCGAGTGCACCCCTGTGAGGTCGGTCTTCTCCTGTCCCCCTCCTATATCGCTTCCTCAGGAGGCATTTTGCCACGCAGTTAAAGTCTTCGGTATCTTCCCCGTCCTTTAAGGTGACTCTGAAAGCATGATAGCGAGAGGTGGCACGTTGTTAGCAAGCACCGAGGCAGTATCTAGTCCCTTAGCTGCAGCATGTTACCCTCATGCTATTTGCATGTCTTCTTTAATTGCCTTAAAACACCATGTAGGGTAAAAAGACAGAGGACTGGATTTTCTAGCGTTTGCTTCTTTTTTTTTTAATCGCAGCGATGCTGGAAACGTGTTCATATTTTCACTGGTGCCGTGCTTTGGCGACCTTAACTCTGAAAAGCACACCTGCCTTCTAGGAGAGTTGAGGCCTAGCTCATTTCTGTCTCTGAAATACTTGAAGACATGTAATAGCAGGATATCAACACATCAGATGTCATATTATTACTACTTTTCATGATAGAGCTTTCGAAGCCCCTTATTGTGTACGTACTTTGGGGCTCAGAATCCATAGTTTGAGTGTCTAGGAAATGTCCCAGGTTTTTTTTGAGATGAAAAGTCTAAATCTTTTTTCAGAATATTGGCTTTCAGTCGGAATTACTGTCTCAGTTATGTTTGGGGAAAGCTTTCATACTGGTCGTCAAGGTTCTCTGTTGGTAGACAGATGGCTTTTTCTTCCATCGCTACAAATCATAGGATCAAAGTAAAATTGACATGAATGTATATTCCTGTGTTGGAGAGTTGATGCTAATTGGTGGGAAGCAGTGCTGAAGAGAAAAAGAAACAGCTGGGAAATGGAGATGGGGATGATGCGGATAGGTGATGTAGCAGACAGATGGAGCAGTGAAACAGAAGTGAGTCACCGAGATCTGAAACTGGGAAAAAGACTGTGCCCTTTCCCTTCTGGTGACTGTTTTGAGATATACTTCAGGTTTAAAACCCTTGCCTCGGTGGAAATTATTAAAGGCCGATTACATGCAGAAAGCCTGGAACAGCACATTAATGAAAAATTACACGTTCTTTTGAAAACTGAATTGCTATTTCCAAGCTTGGAAGCTACAGATCTAGGAGTATGTTAGGCTTATCTTGCCACTAAACAACCACTGGCTCCAGTCATCATACCTTATTTCCTACCAGTTGCTTTGTATGTAACTTAGGAAGCATGCATTCTGGAAATCCAGAGCTCTCTTTGCTCTGCAGCTGCACTATATCTTTCTGGTGACTTTTTTCTTCAGTATTCCATAATGGAATGGAACTTGCCCACAACTGCTAAGTGAGGAACAGTCTTATGAGATTCACAGTAAGGCACCATTTATGTGGTGATGGAAGATCTTGTTCCCTGTGCTTCAGTATGTAACAGAAATAGAGCCTTTTCTGTAGAGTATTTGTATACCACTAACTCTGCAAAGGTACAGAAAATTTCTGTGTTCTTAATGAGGAAATTGGGATGAAAAGCTCTCTAAAACAGTCTTTGTTTCCTGCCTTTCTATTTTCTTGGATAATTTAAGCAAACTGTATAAGCAGTAGGGCTCTACAAGCTGCTGGAATGTGCTTTTGGTTCTGTGTGTTACCAAAGGTCTGTTTGAATCGGAACACCTTCCTGTGTAGAATTCCAAATGCAGATTTTGTGCAAATGCATGTATTTTGGCTCCCTGTGATGGTGTAATTTCAGTAGAGAAGTTCATTAATGTGAAGGTTAAAATGCTCGCAGAAATGGAACTTTAGTGCAAAAATAATCCTTATTTGTTTCTCCCCTTCACATCTGCCACTGTGCATATATAGAAAGACATAAATAAAAAAACCTGACTCTTTTGAATATTTCCTCTATGTAGTCTAAGATAGAACCATCTTAAGTGAACTGGAGATCTCTTCTGTATCTCCTATTCTGTTGGTGTTCAGTTTGGCATCCTTCACTTTGCCTTTCATTTTAATATATGGGAATGAAAATTGTTTTAATATAACTCCAGGCTCTTATTTATAGCCCTTCGGTCTTTGTATTTGATGTTGAGAAGCGCCTTTATTCCTTTTTTTCAATAAATGTAGGAAAAAAGAGGTGACCTAGTTGTCCCAAATTCACCCAGCTACTCATTGGCTGTCAGAAAAATGTCCTGACATCCTGGTAACTAAGGCAGATTATTTTTTTCCTAAGAAGTGACTTCAGCTTTTTAATTGAAAGATTAATTAGGCTTTATAGCATGTAGCATTATAAATAAGGGAAGGTATGTTGCACTTTTGCTTCCATTCTGGAATGTATTTTCATCTCCTTCTGCTTCTAGTTTTTGAAGAGCTGTGATTTTTGGGAGACAGTATGTTAATAAATACACTGATACAAAGTCAAAGAGAACATTCTTGCTATCCCTGAAGGAGCAGTCTGTCCAACTCTATCAAATATGACTTGCTGGAGGTGGTGTAGGAAGTTCTAGCTTGTTCTGCAGGTAGTTGAGGTTATCTTGTTCTCCTTGTGAGACTGCGTATCCTCCTGCCTTTTTAAATTTTCTTCTTGAAGCATGTGCATTATTATAAGAAGAGTGCAGGCTCATGTTTTGCTTTGTCTTACTGAACTGGACAGCTACCAAAAAGAGTGGTCCTACTCTGTTTTCTTTTTGCCTATTCCCAAGGCCAAGACACACCTTTCTGTTGCTTCTCTTATCCTGAACCTAGTGAGTGTGCTGATGTGGAAAATCCGTTCAACTTTCCCACACAGAGGAAGACTTTGGAAGAATTAATTTGGTCATCTTGCCAAATTGATTGCTGCACAGTCACACAACGGTAGAGCTGTCGTGTGAGGGAACGGAGCCGAGAACATGTGTTCCTGTGTTGGAGGGGAAGAAGGGTTTCCCATGTGTGGCCCTTATGCCCTCCCACCCTTCAGAAGTATCCAATTGTTAAATCTGTGTGTGGTGTAACATTCTGTGCAAACACCTGTGAGCCACGATCAGAAATTTGCTTTCACGTGGGCCCAGTTGTTCCTTGCTGTGATCCTTTTTCTTAGCAATCTTGGGTTGTGGATTAAGCCGGTTCTTAATAAAGATTTTTGTACTTTGTGAGCACTGAGTAAATGTACTGTGCAAGCTGGGAAGGAGGTGTCCAGCACGCTCCTAAAGGAGCATCTGGGATCATCTTTAACTCCAGGTCTCAATCCTAGCTGTGCTTCTGTTTAATGTCTTTCATTAATAATACACAATAATAATAAAAGGGACAGTCTTTTGTGATACTTTCTTAAAGCTGTGAGTGCAGATTTACTACCCCAGATTTAAACACTGGAATTAAACACTTTTAATCAGCTGTCCTTTGCTCCTGCTTGAGAAAGTTGGGTATTTCACACAGACACCTTTAGTTAAAAACCCCATCTGACAGTATTCTTCTTTTCCGTAACATTTTTAATTTAGATTCTGAAATCAAACAGACGGTCTCTTTGTAGAATGAGAATGTTGCCACTGTGATTTTTGAACAGTTTTATGTGTCCTAAGGGTACTACGCACAGTGATTAAAAAACTGCTTGCTCTCGTGAAATTGCTAATAGAATGGATTTGTTGTACAGTAGTCATGTAACTACAGAATTTTACTGTCAGTCACATTATTTGTTTACTATCTTATTGTTAACTGTTCCTTTTATGTGATATTGAAATCTCTGGTTAATAAATTAAGCACCCTGTTGTGCCTTGTTTGGGTAGCCAAAGATGTAATTGATTTGGAAACTGAAGGTACTTTTTATTTTTTACAGTGGAGTTTGTCTCCAGTTCTTTTGAGTCTGCTGCCTTTGAACAGCTTGTCAATCATTTTGCCACTCAGAATCTGATCCCCTGTAATGAACAGTGTCTTGCTTGCTCTGTGATGGATGGAGACCTTAAGCTCCATTTTTAAAATAATTTTTGATGCTGCTCTCATAGATGAGAGGAAGATAAACTTATAGTATGGTTTGTAAAAACAAACACAAAGCATGTAAGAAACTGCTTGCAATTAACGTGATGGTTTTGATGTTTATAGTGTATATACTGCAGTTTCTCTGATTTCTTACATGCTATTAGGGAATGAATGTCTTTTCAAATTCAGAGGGAGACCTAAGGAACTTGAACAAGTATTCTAGAATGATGTCGACTGTGGTATAACCTTAGGAGGTCACCCTTTCAAAGGCAACATGTTGGACCTCTGCAGTCTATTTATCTTGTAACAATGAAACCACCGCACCTGCAGACCCAGGAGCAGGTTCTACCTGAGTAACAAAAGTCCAGGAGAAGCAGAAATTGGCTGCACATGTTGCTAAAACAAAAGACTACCTGAATCACAGAATATTTCTGTAGGAGTTTAGTAAGTGCTTGTTTTGTTTGGAAAGCTGCCTTTGCCAGCTGTATTTACGACTGTTTGCTAAGAAAGATAAAATTGTTTTGATAGGATAAGGGTTCACTCAGCAAGGGAGGGGAGAGTGGAGCGTCAAAGTTAAGAGCAAAACCGCTATGGTGCAAATTCATAATTGTGATTTTTCATAAATCAAATTTGCTTATACTGCATTATATGCTAAACATCACAGAAGTGGAGAGATGCTTGGATAATAACATGAGCTCAAAGACCAGAGAAATTTAAGCATAAGACACAAGAAATGGGTTGTGGTTCTTCAGTAACAGAGTTGGGAAGGTTGGGGGGATGTGAGGAGGGGTGTGTGGTTTTTTTGTGGTTTTTTTTTCTTTTTTTCCTAGCAGATGTGAACATGTTTTCCATCTATTCTAAAGCCTAATATTTTGTTTTGCACTAAAGGACCATTTTTATATAAAAGTAAGGGAAAAAAAAATCTCAACTTCAAAAAGCGTGCAGATACACACTGCTTCTTGTCTGCAGCATTGCTTGCTATAGTTACTATCAGAAATATAGAATTAAGGCTGTAGTCATGATTGAATACTTCATTTTTGAAAAGAGAGAGTAAACATGATGCAACTCAAACTTTTAAGACCTTGAATTCTTAAATGTTTTGTGGCTCTCTTGAGACTGAGCTGTTGAGATCAGTGGGAATTCTATTAACAAAGATGTATTAGTTGTTGTAACATTTTCCCACTTTTTTTCTTTAAAAAAATATTTAAAATTACTTTATCTTTCAGCTGTAAAATATAATTTAGGATTTTGGGACTTCTTTGTGATTCCTATTTAGTGTGTCATTCTGCATGTCACTCATTCTGTTTCTCAGTTTTTTTTTAAATATGGAGAGCTGTGTCAAGTAAGTACCTCCACTGGGAATTTTGGACTCCCTTCTGTTTTTTGAAAGATTTGTTCCTGTAAAATTCACTATGAATCCTGCATGAATAGTTCTGAGGTTAAAAGTCCAAATCATTTCGCATTTAAACTGTTCTTACTTTCCATTCCTCTAGATTTGGACTCAGCAGGATCGTCAATGCATCCTCGATACTTTAGCGCAGTTATTACTGGATAAAGAATGTACCCTATTGATTGGCCGTCAAGTTCGGCCGATCTTGTTGGATTTGTTGGAAAGAAATGCAGAAGCCATTAAAGCTGGTGGCCAACTCAACCATGACAGGCATGAAAGACTGTGTGTAGCAATGAGCAAGCTGGTTGCTGACCATCCTGATGTTTTGCCGTGAGTAATGTGATGTCTCTTTTTGCAGTGTTTGAACTTAGGGAGTATATGCTTGTCGGTGTTCACTGGTGATGAGAGCTGATGTTACAATTTGGATTGTCTCCCACAATAACAAATGTATTTTGAATTGAAAGGATGATTTAGAAAACATGAGTCTTAAACACAGTTTACTTAAATTGTAGGATCTAATGTGATTTTTATCTTAATGATCAAAAGAAAAGCAAAACAGCTGGCATGAAAATTGCTCACAACCGAAATCTCTGCATTTAAGATTAGACCTGTAGGCTAGTAGAATACAAAGTTACCTAAGTAGGAATCAGTATTGCTTTTTCAGTAAACAAGGGCAATCGAAGAGATTTCATCAAAGGCAGTACTGTTTCCCCTTGATAATTAACTAATGATTTCTAATAAGGTAAAGTATCTGTTGTCAGCTGATTGTTGAAGTGGTTGTTTTTCCCAAGTTTGGACAAAGTTAAATGTAGGCCTTAGTTCTCAGTGTACCGTCAATTACTGTCTCAGGGCCGCTGTCCTGACATTTTTATTAGTGGCTGTTTTCCTTTCCTCTGGCTTAGATGTCTGTGTTACATCTCTTTCTCTCTCTCTCTCTTTCTTCTAAAGATTTGCTTTAAGATATTTTAAAAATACATCGCCAGTTTTCCAGAGGCTTTTTTTGGAGAGCTCAGATGCAAACACAGTCCGGTATGGGCGCAGACGAATGAAGTTACGGGACCTCATGGAGGCAGCCTATAGATTCTTACAAAAGGAGCAATCAGTTTTCCGGGAATTATGGGACTGGAGTGTGTGTATTCCACTCCTAAGGAGTCATGACACTTTAGTCCGTTGGTAAGTTAAACCCCCCAGATCTTCTCCATTGAAAAGATGTATCTGTGTCTTGAATTGTATTTAAAAATGTTCACATGCAAGTAGAAAAGAATCTTCAAATAATACCAGAAAAATCTGTACTGATGGTATCTGTGTCTGTGCGTCTTCCCTGATCTTTTGAAAGCTATAGTGATCTATCACAGAGTGAAACTTAGGCTAGTCCTTAGTCATGCTTGAAGCTATGGTGTGGAGAATCTTTTCAAATAACTTCAGTTTACCCAAGTTGGATTCATGGGAGATGCTGAATTTATCACTTCACCTCTACTGTAGGCCTGTTGGTGTATTGCATGCATTCTAGCATGTTATCCTAGAAAAAAGTAGGGATGGATCTACTCTCACTCCAACTTACATTATGATGATATATTATGCTGTTCTGCATTGCTAGGCTATTAACGAGTTGCGTTTTTTTCTGTTGCGTGTATATAGACATCTGAGTCACTGTAAAGCTTGGCTTATTTAAGCTACACTTCCTAATTGGCCTTGTTGCAGACTTTGCATGTGGTTTTGGTCAGACGTTTCATGTTAGGTGTCTGCCCTGCAGGGCTTCAACCTAGTCACATGATCTACCTTATTTATGTGAGGAATAGGATTGATAGTGCCTTTTATTTATTTAAGAAAAGGTCTTTAACAGTCTTCCATTTCTTTTTTTAAACATAAATTCAGGATTACGTTAGTAACACATAATTTTAAAATAAGGTGTGTAATTTAGGAAGGGCAGGGACAAGAGTGTTGTCAAATCTGTCAGCCATTTATGAAGCTCTTCAGGATGACATACACTTAGATCGTCTTAGAAAAAGAAATAGAATTTCTGATTCATTGACTGGAGTTGGTTACCTGGTGTTCAGCTAATAATCTTAAGTAAGTGAATGAGCTGACTTTTAAATTTTGTCCTGAACCAATCCTCTGGCAACCTTTTTTTTTGTCCGTCTGTTTGTCCCTGCCTGCCCTGCTCATTGAAAGCTTTGTTCTTGGAAGGTAAAAACAGTGGTATAATAAATGAAAAGTGGTTTATGATTTCTGTTAAAGCTGTCCTTTGTTGCGAGACAGCTTTATGCAGTAATGAAGTCAAGACTTGGGAGTTGTTGGCTTCTTTTGGCACTGAGTCTTGAGTTCATTGTGTTAGGGTTATTTTAGAAATAGCATTAAATAGAAGACAATTTTAAAAGGGAAATGGAAAGAGGAGAAGAAAAAATCAGGCAGAGAAAACCTGATTTTCATTGTCTTGTATGTTTGCCTTAATTTATTTGGGAAAGTGCTCTGCTTTATTATATTTCTGTTGATCATCCAGAGAAAGGTTAGCTAGTTGGTGTATGAATGAAAGTATGCCGTGATAGAATTGCTTTTCTCAGTTCTGAGATATTTCTCTAATCTTAAAGAATGTTAAGCATAGTGCTAAAATAATTTCTATGAAGAAAGTTTTCTGCATGTTTTTCCAAACTTGATATTTCGGTTTGCAATCGACAGTTGTCAAACTAAATTTCTTAAGACTATGTTTTGACATGTTTTATTCTAAATATAATTTTTAGGTATACTTCAAACTGTCTTGCTCTGGTTACATGCATGAATGATGAGCATAAATTATCTTTCCTGAAGAAGATATTCAATCCTGAGGAGCTGATACATTTCAGACTGAAGTAAGAACTTTCAAAATCTTGAATGCTATTTGTTTTTGTTGATGGCTTTCAGTTGAGTTAATAAACATGGATTTCACAGGCTACTAGAAGAATCTCAGCTGCAGAATGTGGAACAAGCCCTTGTTTTGGCCAATCCAGACTCCTCATTTTGGCAAAAGGAGAAAGAACTGCAATATACGCAAGGACATATTGTATCGGGCGACCTCTCTGCAAATGTAGTAGCTGTATGTGGTATTGTGCTGCCTAGACTACAGCTTGTTTCTGAAGAGCAGGTATGTAACCCAGGGTTAAGTATGTACCCTTTTTTTGTGGGGGTTTGGTTTTTGTTTTGTTTTTTAAGAATCCCTAAGTGCAGCAAACTGACTTTGTTTCCTGCTTAAATGGTATTGAGATACTGCGGGTAATACGTGTATCTTTAGCTTTCTTGATGTGTGCTGTTAGCTAGTGTTGCATAATACGGACACTGAAAAGAAACTCTGCAGTGGAATGAAGCAATGAAGACATAATAGTGCTGTTCACTTTATCTTTATGTAGCGTTTCTTATGAACATACTAGAAAAGAATATTCAGCCTTACATAGTATCTCCAGCCCAAGTTAGGGTGATATTCTATAGCTGAATAAAGCTAGGGTCTGGCATGGTTATTTTTACTTGCATGAGGTAGTTCTTTGTGCTATACACATATCTTATAAACAGCCTTTCTCCAAACATATTCTTAGTTCTTCTCTTAAAAGAAAATGAAGCTGCTCCTTACTCTTCTAGAAGGCAGAAAAAGGGGAGAGGAAGTGAGCAAGAACTCACTTTCTCTACTTGAGTGAATGCAGAATGTAGTGCCTCATAGTCTTAGGAAGTCCATCGAAGGCATAAACATTTTTGAGCAAGCAGTATTTAACCTTTTTCCTCTTGAGATGCTGTTTATCTTGAACTGTTCAGGTTCTTTTTTATAGCTGCAGCCAATATTCTTGACTGTTTTTCTCATTTACGTACAGTCTTAGCTCTTAGCTGATTGTTTCTATTTAATTTTGTGACACTGGTCTACAAATGAAGGACAAAGAAATGAATGAAGACTACCAATGTCCAGAATTTCTTGAGTAACAGAAGCAAGGAAAGAGGAATTTCCTTCCAAATTCTTCCCCATCCCTGAACTTCTGTAGTTGAATTTGCTGTATTCTAGCTTTTTTTATAGGATCGAGGCTGTGGCTCAAAATTAATTGCAGCAGGGGAAACTGCAGAGCTGTTCAAAGAGATTCTTACTCCTAGGCCAGTGTCATTGCTGCTGCAGCTGTGCTGAAGCTAGGCCATCCTATAAACTGGATTGCTGAAAGGATGCTCTTTGTCTATGAGGGAGGAGAGAACTTCCCCAAAAGGCACGCTTTTATTTTTTAATAGCCACAGGTATTTCACTGATCTGGTATACAGTGTAGTTCCAGTTACGCTGGGGAGGTTCCAGTTAGGGCTGAGGAGGTGTGATGAAGAGGTAGGAGCAAACTGTGAGGGAAAGCAGGTACTCTTTCAAACTGGCACTGTTAGAAGAGAAGTACATGAAACTGTATCTGAAAAGAAGATCAAACTTAAATACAAGACACTTGTTTCGGTGCAGCATGTACTCTGATTTCTTTTCTCTCTACCTTTTGGCAGGAAATCACTAATTTTTGTGCCATATACTGATATATAAATGACTGTAGGAGAGTCAAAATATTTGGAGGGTATCTGTAGCACTGATTAATTACCATTCAATAAACTACATTTTTATTTTACTCCAAATGCAGTAAATGTTAACTGAATTAACTTTTTTTTTTTAATGCACTGAATTTAATGATCTTGTACTTTGGGTGTGCAGAAAGAAATAAATGCAGCTGTTAATATTCATACTTCCATCATCTGAATCTAACTGCTATTTGATTTGTCCTGTGATTTGGATCCATTCTGATGACTTAATTCACTTATATTGCAAATTGTATTTGATTGGCATGTGTTATGATTGAATTTTTACTGTGCCTGTACTGACAACTTAGTGTGAACTCCTTTTGGGAACAAATTGTACGTATACTTTATTAAGTGTTTCACCTGTGATGGGTTTTTGATGAAATCTATTTTAATATCTGTCATTAAATACTGCTTTAGAATCCTTTATTTTATTTGATATGTGTTGACAGATCAGCAGGCCAAAATTTTCTAGTTGTCAGACTCGCTTTCTTAATTGTTCTGTGTTGTACAACCTGTTTAAAAAAAAAAAAAGTAACAATTTCAGTGTAGTAACTCAAATTTTATGTTTAAACAGGAAAATAATACTAGCCATTTTGTTTTGGTTGAATCTGCCTTCACAAATCTTCAAAACCTTGCTATGGCTGTAGCATATCAGAGTCCCGTTTTACTAGAAGGACCAATAGGATGTGGCAAAACTTCTTTAATTGAATATTTAGCAGCTGTTACAGGAAGAGCAAAGCCGCCTCATATTTTGAAAGTCCAACTTGGGGATCAAACTGATAGTAAGGTAACTGATGTTGTTGTTTTATGGTTGGATGATCAGACATAATTTTTACTGAAAGCATGGGCTTAATTTTCTAATAAGATAATGTTTAACTTTTTACCCAAAGACCCCACAACCCCCAACTCTGTAGTATTGGTCTTACTATTGATGAGAATAAACAAATGTGAAGAAAAATCACAGTTAAATTTCAGTAGGTTTAAAATTCTGTGTGTAATTGTGCTGTATCTGTTTCATTCAAATTATGTTTTATTGGGGTTTTTCTATGTGGAAGAGCCCTACTGATTTTTTTAATTAAAAAATTATTTGTATTAGAAAAAAAATATTCTAAAATGACTCAAGCTGGTGCCGAAGGCTGTATGGACACTTTTATTTCAGTTGAAGTAAGCTAATGTCAGTTTAATCTGATTCTGGGGGTTTTTTTGTGGTAAAAGTGAGATGAAGTAAGATCCAGTGATGTTGAGGGTGCTTGCACTTACATAATAGTGATCTAGCTCTACCTGTAGAGATAAAACCAGAGGTGAAGATAATTTCATGTTCTTCTGGTTTTGCATATGTAACTTTTGAGCTTGAATTGATTTATGTTGTTTGGCTCAATTTATATTTAGTTTTCTAAAGTGGTTAGTATATACAGCAGAAGTGCTACCTGCAGGGTTTTATTAGCATGCATAAGCACCTCCTTTACTTGCATAGAACAGCTGATTTCACCATCTCACAACTATTCTCTACAAGAGTATCTTTTCATATATGTGAGTAAGACTACTATATTAAGAAAAAGTGAGAAATTTCAAAGTACAGCTACAAAGTAGTAGTGAAACCATAAACTTATTTATTTAAGGAATGTTTAAATGTAGAAGTTACAGCTTTACGGAGAAGCAATGCTTGACTGGTTTTGTATCTTTGAATAACTTGCTTTACAGTTCCTCTTACTAGGTTAGTCACAGACTTTTCAAAACTGTAAAATAGAGTTCAGTGCAACCCAAGACAGTTTGGTATGTTATACTGTTGATTATTTGTTAATTATAGTGGCACAGCTCTGTAAATTTGCTTCCAATTACCTGGTTCATTTTAATTACTATGTTTCAGTTAGGTTATCATAGATGTGGAGGGGTGAAACTTTTTTTTCTTAATTAAAAAAAGAGTGTAATGCTGGGCACAGATTACCCGATGGATTGTTTAGTAATGTGGAGTCTAAGTAAATGTTACTTATATACCAACTTTGGTCATTTTTGTAAGTTTTTCCTGTGAGTTTTTAAGGGATGTAGCGAACAGGTCTCTAATTTACTGATTGTTTCCGTCATAGACGCTGCTTGGTATGTACCGTTGTACAGATGTACCAGGAGAGTTTGTGTGGCAACCTGGAACCTTGACACAAGCTGTTACCAAAGGTCACTGGATACTTCTGGAGGATATTGATTATGCTCCTCTGGATGTGGTATGTATTAGGTTCATATTTGCTGTAAGGTACTGGTTTTAAGGCCCATGCTAGCAATTTCTGGAGTCTAATCACCATGACTTCTGAAAATGCTGCCCCTTTAAAAGGGGTTAGAAAGAGTTAACCTGTCTGTCTTTGTTCATGTATTAGCACACCGCATTAGTTTTTGTCATTGAGAGTAGTCATGACAGTGCCACTACCAACTTTCAGTCTGAAGATTTGAATTGACACTGATGAGCTATGTGTCTTTTAAATCATGTTTTAATGTTTGAAAACAAATGTGGCCCCAAACACCACAGAATATCATCATTGTGTTAGAGTGATGCTGTTAATAAGTTTGGTTGGGTTTTTTTTAGCGTTGTGTGGGTTTTTTCTGGTTTGGGTTGGTTTTTTTTTTTTCCCCCCTTACAGATTTCTTACCTCTGGCTTGGATATTGAAAATGTGTTGTTACATTAAGCAGTATAGGTTTTAATAGATTTCCTGGTTTTAGCTCCAGAATGACTAGTTAGGCTGTCATCCTTCCCTGTTGAAGTAATGGGGGCTGAAAGCATATCTTCTGCAAGAACAATGTCATAGAGATGTTTTGCTGTGTAGGCCTGCTGGACATTCTGCAGACAGTTCTTTTCTTTCATATATGTTCTGTAAAGCATCCTTTGTGTGACTAAATAACCTGACAGCTTGTTTATTGGGTTCTAGGCTTCTGAAATATAAGGAATTTATAAGAAAGCCAAGAAATACTATTTGTATATACTAGACAGTTTTTCACTGCCAGAGGGTCATGCACTTATTTGCTTCAGTGGACTTGGCTCATTGCACTCATCATAACCATGCCTTGAGTAGTATCCTGCATTCATCTCCCTTTCTTCAGGTCCTCCCTGTGGGCATCCCGTCTCCCTTCTCCATATCAAAGTCTCCATGTTTGCCTCCCTCTGCACTGAGGGATCATTGTGCTCCTACCTCCCTTTTTTCCTTCCACCATTATTGCTGTACTTCTGCATGGAAGGATAGATTCTTTAAATAGGTACCAAATTCTCTTGGGGGTAGCAGGGTATACACTGAATAATGTTGATGTTTGAGAGTGACATCTTTGAGATGCAGGTCATCTTTGTTCAAGCAGATAAAGAAAATAAGGCTTCTGACACGAAAGTGTCTAATAATTCAATTGCCAATTCAAAATAAATAGTTTTGATTTAGACTTGCAGCGTAAAGACTGGCATTTCCGTTCTCTTACCATTAAATCTGGATACAGAAGAAAGAAGATAGGGAAACATTATACCTGTGACTTCCACTGCTGATTAAAATTACCAGGGACTCTGCAATACCTGTTAGTGTCACTTGGAAGTGCAATCTGCAGGAACAGCAGTTGGTGACAATGTAGTGGTGCTCGGTGGAAGTGCTTTAGCATCTCAAGTGTGAAATGAGTATGGATGAGTGTGCTGTCTGTAACAGTTTCACAAAAAAAATTGGTTTATAAATTTTCTTCTCTCCTGCAGATCTCTGTGCTGATTCCTCTTTTGGAAAAAAGAGAGTTGCTAATTCCTGGTCGTGGTGACTGTTTAAAAGTAGCATCGGGATTCCAGTTTTTTGCAACCAGGAGGTAGGCTTGTAAAGTTAAATGAGGTTAAGGGCATGGATATCCTATTTTTGTCAAAGACAGCAAGTGCAAGGTATTTGGTCAGGAGTATTTTAGCAATTCCCATTCACAAGCATTAGAAGCCATAGAAGTTGTGAAAGGAATTTTTTCACTTTAGAGCAGCCTTATATTACTACTGGGTGAATCCAGTCTTTATACAGAAGAGTCACTTCAACAAGGCTGAAGGAATGAAACTTGCTGGGGGGGAAACCCTGCAAAACCAACCCCCCATTAAAACAAAATACCACTCTCAGCAATTACTGTGTGAAAAAGGTTTATGATTGGTATCTGTAAGGTGTCTTGACTTGCTAGTTTTAACAGCACCTGTGTAAAATATTTCTTAGTTTTGCTGATCTTGGGGTAGTTGGTAGTCTGACTACTGAATGTGTCTAGTTTTCTGGGTTTTGTTTTTTATTTCACCTTCTCCTTGAGCAGTTGTATACATGTGTTCCCTGGAAGGTATTTTTTAAGAGTTTCATAAATAATTTTAACTGAACCCTGCATCTATAGTAAGATAAAGTTATTTGGGAATAATAAAAAAAAATAGAAGAAAAAAAATTCAAAAAATCTGATTTCTGAAAGTCTTGTGTCAGTATAGAGGTTTGTAAGTTTTCTAACCAGAAGATTTAGGGTACCCTCCCTCATGGTTTCACTGTAGTAATGGCTCATGCATCAGGTATCAAAGTGTCTTCTTGTATATTAAGATATAATATTGTATAAAGATAAAGGTTAAGATATCTAGAAGGGGAGTGGTTACATGGTTTTCAAATGTTTTGAAGTTTACTTCAAAGTGTTTAACAAATTTTCCTGGTTTGTCTTCCTTCCATAGTCTTTGACTTATCTGATCTATTTTTTTCTGGAATTGAATCTTTTTGATTCAACTCTCTTTTTGGTTGCCTCATCTCCCAAGATTTTCTTCTTTGCTATACTTGGTCAATAGTTTGTGTAGCAGCAAATTATAGTCTCTGTTGGGCTAGTTAGAGCAGATTCAGTAAGTCTGTTACAGTTTCCAGCTATGGAATATTACTAAAAAAAAAAAAAAAACCCACAACAAAAAACCAAAACAAAACAAAACCCTAAAAACCAAACCACAAAACCAATATCTAATGCTTTGCATGTGCAAGGCTACTTCCACAGTGGGTGCATAGTTATATGTGCAGTAAAAAAAAAAGGTGTTGGGAACAAAATATATGATGGAAAGGACTGTGAGCCTGAAGAATGAGGAAAAAAAATCAGGAAAGACTGGAGGGGTCAAGGACTGGAGATGCTTTTCCTGCATCTCTGCAGTAGAGCACAAATCCTTTAGGATCTGTGGAAGATATTTCCCAGGCCACTTCTGTCGGGCTCCTCTCTTTACAAAGGATTCTATATGTTTTTGATAGACTTAACTTATTGTCATTTGTCTTTCTGCAAGTATCTCTAAGGAGATTTTGCACTACAGGGGGGAAAAACGTGATAAAAGAGCAAGTAATTTGGAAAGCAGAGATAGGCAAGGTAGGGTACGTGACAGTACAGTGACAAGCAGTGGGTGATCTAGGCATCCACATTATGCTGTAGCAGCAGTATGTAACATGTTCTTTGGTGCACAGGAATGTAGTGAAAATGTTGACTTCTTCAGCAAGACACAATATACTCTGTTCCTTCATGTTGTTTTGATTTAGGATATTCAGTTGTGGCGGAGGTTGGTACAGACAGCAAAGCAGCCATGCTGCTCTTTTGGACAAATATTGGACCAAAATACATCTGGATAACATGACCAAAGGAGAGCTCAAGGAGGTATGGTGTGTGTTGCTCTATTGTGGCATGTCAATAATTGTTTCAATTAAGGGTAATAAATGTTTTTCAGTAATAAACTTGATCCTTATTTTTATCTCCAAGTTCCACAATACACCCTTATCACTTCAGATCTGTGCTGCTGGATTTGAAGTAAATGGACAGTTTGTCAGGAAAATTTGAAGTGAATTGGACAAAGATTCCTGGGACTTGCCTTGGCAAATACAGTTCCGCTTTGAGTGGGTCTAAGAATCAAATTCCAAATTACTTTGCCATTTTGTAGCCCACAGATTTAAAAACAGGGAGAAAAGGGGGGGGGGGGGGGGGGAGAGGAACCAACTTGGGATTAGAGTAAGGTCAAATCTAAGCTTTGAGATTAAAAGTAGTTGGTCAGTTATCAATGACAAATTAATGTTTCTGTTGATATTTTTTGTTAGTCTCTTTAGGGAATGTTTCCTTCATGTAGTCCTTCAAAAAATTAAAGGAGCCTGGGACCTAAATGAATGTAGAGTTCTCTAGAGATTCTCCTTGTGATACAGAGCTCAGAATAGGTTCTGATTTTAAAAGAGCCTTGCCTAAGGGGAAAAGAGGGTGAATAGTCTCTAGTGGAAGAGTTGAGGAGAAAGTTCTGAATTTTCTAGGATGAAGAAGATAGTTTTTCGGTAGGATTCATTCACTCCTTGGAACTCGTTCAGCAGCCAGTTATGGGTGACTGTAAATATCTGCGTGTTTTTCCATTTTGTCATTTGTCAGCTAATTGTTAGGAATGGGGCAAGAACAGCACTTATTTCAGACTTGCAGATTTTGTTGCGGGGGAAGCAAGTAGATGCACTGGGAGGCCTCTGCAGACAGTTTGCTGGAGATACGCATGCTTGTGTGCTGTAGCTGCTTCTACTACGAATAGATTCATCTGGGCAGGAATTCTAGGAAGCTCACAGCTGCAGTATTAGAAAGGGCTCTCTGGCCAAACTGATGTCAAAGATGACCTCCAGAAAGCACCAATATTCAAGTAAAACTTGGCTGTCAAAACCTTAAGAAAAAAGGAGGCTTTAGTGCTAAATGTGTCACTTACCACTAGGTTCTTTCTGTTCTTTTTTGTAACTTTGTAGCTCAAGTCACAAGAATATTAAATCAAACACTGTGTAAGGTTCTCTAGTAGTAGAAGAAGAGATAGTGTTAGAAAACACCCACTTTCTTGCCTTGAAAATAGACGCATATTCTTCTGGTTAATCTTAAAAGTCAGTTTGGCAGGGTAGGACCAGTGTTCCTGGCCTGTATCTGTGAAAAGTTTATTTTGGGAAGCAATAATTTTGGTTGGCAAGCTTTAGTGGAGAGAACTGAGCTGAAAGGAAATTACAGAAGAAAAATTAGCCCCTTAATGTGTCTTTGTCAGCACAGTGATTAGACAACTTGAATGCTCAAAAAAATGCAGTCATTAACAAAAATTCTTACTCCTGTCCTTCTTTTATCAGTTGTAGTTATACGTTCATGATTTGAGTTCAGATGGGGTTAAATGTACCTTTTGCTCTTCCTCTTGGTATTTGTGCAAATGTATTAAATAAATTGGAATAGAGTTGAGTTGGCAAAATTCACTTCTGGCATCCAAATCGGTTATGATACAAGTCACAATGACTTCTACTTTCTTCAGATGAGAGATTCCACGAGAGCGGTTTTGTGTAGCTTGCTAGCTTGAATATCTATTGAAGTGTATCCTATTAAAATTTGGGGGGCTAGTGGTTTCCTTCCAATGCTAAAGATTTTTTTTTCCTGTTTGGGTGTGTTTTTCCCCCCTTTTTTCAGGTTCTTCAAAAGAGATACCCCAACCTTGCTCTTGTAACTGATCACTTGCTAGACATTTACATTCACCTTACGGGAGACAAGTATCAGGCATCCGAAAACAGTGCTTCTGGCTCCAGGCACATATCAGAAGACTCATCGGAATCCAGATCAGAAAATAAGAAACCAAATCTGGAAGGACGAGAACTATCTCTAAGGTTGTGTTTTCTTATATGTTTATTAGAAGGAAATTTAGTCAGCTAGCTGCAGAGACAGAAGATTTTATCTTTGTTATTTTTCTTAATTTTTAAAAAACAGTGATAAAAGTTTGAATAATTGAACTGGAATTTCATAAAAACTGAAAAAATCCATTTTTAATTTTAAAATAATGATTAATTTATCTTAAAAAAACCCCCCTTAATCTGAATTATTTAGGACTTTTTATTTGATATACTTTTTTTTGTGAGGAAAAACCGTAGGTTTTGTCATATGTGGTGCTGAGTTGGTATCAAGCCATATGGATTACCTCTCAATCCATTTTAACATAAAATATCAGTTCTAGTTAAGAACTGTTGACTGAAATGTACTGTATAATGTTCTCACAATAACTAGTAGATAGTGTTCTCGGCAATTGTGTATATTTGCTTTTCTAGATAATCTCGTATTAGATACTCAGTGTTCTAACTTACAGATGACTGAAAATAACCAGATCTGTAGTGTACTATTAATTCCAGAATTTTTATGATGAAATGCAGTTTGATGTTCAATTATTTCTGCCTCTCATACCAAATGTCAATTCTACTCATGTTGAATTTCTGTAACCAATACTGCTTTGTGAATTAGTCAGTAAATACTAGGTGTGGGTAGTACCTAATGTTTTTGTGAAGCACAAGAATGCCGCTAATTTTAAAACAGCAGTTGTTTTTCTAGAATTAGATGTGTTCCTTTTCTTACCATTCAGAAGATTTTGTTGTTGATAAGGAAGCAGTATCTTGAAAAAATAGGGGTTTTTTTATACCTTTCTGGATAAAAGGCTTGCTGCTTTTCATTTTTTTGATTTTATAATTACTTTATGGTTTAATAGAGTATGTATTACTGTCCTGGTTTCGGCTGGGATAGAGTTAATTTTCTTCCTAGCAGCAGGCATAGTGCTGTGTTTTGGATTTAGTAGGAGAAGAATGTTGATAACATGCTGATGTTTTTAGTTGTTGCTGAGTACTGCTTATGCTAGTCAAGGACTTTTTCAGCTTCCCATGCTCTGCCAGGCGCACAAGAAACTGGGAGGGGGCACAGCCAGAAGAGTTGATCCAAACTGACCAAAGGGCTATTCCATACCATATGACGTCATGCTCAGTATATAAACTGGGGGGGGGTGGCCGGGGAGCAGCGATCGCTGCTCGGGAACTGTCTGGGTATCGGTCGGTGGGTGGTGAGCAATTGCATTGTGCATCACTTGCTTTGTGTATCATTATTATTATTATCATTATTATACTGTTACTATTATCATTACTATTTTGCTTTATTTCAATTATTAAACTGTTCTTATCTCAACCCAGGAGTGTTTCTCACTCTTACTCCTCCGATTCTCTCCCCCATCCCATCGGGGTAGGGGGAGTGAGCGAGCGGCTGCGTGGGGCTTAGTTGCTGGCTGGGGCTAAACCACGACAATTACCTATTTCTAAGCAACGTATCTGAGAGCAACACTGTTGGTCTTTATGTGCTCAGCTACTCTTTAGAATTAGCATCCTATTTATATGTGTCTTCCCGTGTACAGCTTGCACAACAACTAAATGTGCAATTACCAGAAGATGACATAGTGACCTAAGCTGAACACGAAAGAAGGTGCTGTGCGTTTTGGCTTGATTGTACCAAATATTCTAATTTTTCTTTTTAGAGACTTACTGAATTGGTGCAGCAGGATTGCTTACAACTTCGACAGTAATTCTTCAGCCATGGCAGTGAATATTTTTCAGGAGGTGCGGTAAGACTTGATCCAGAAATCACTTACCCAAATTTTAGCATTGTCTCACAAACCTTAAAATACACTATTTGGGAATGTGAGATGAGAATTTACATTTAGTTTTATCTGAAGCAATTGGACTGTAGTTGGAATGTTTGTGATCCATCTATCAGAGGCTTTCCTTAGTACTAGGAAAATTGTTTGTAGTAATGTGCTGAAAGCCAGTCCAGACTTAGTACTGTCATACAAGCAGCATGCTGCAACATAATTTTAACTGATGTGAGCTGGGATTGCACATGACTGAGAGCAAAAGTTTTTAAGATCTTTTCTTTTTCTTGTGATATGAGGCTTCTTCCCTATGCATAATTTACCTTCCAAGTTTGGAATTTTTTGAGTGTGTATCAGTCAGAGGTAGTTTTAAGATGCGAGATCTTACAGTGTTACTTCCTTCTGCATTTTGATCCATTCATCTGAAAATAGCTTCTGTGACTGGGCACTGAAAAGTTTTTACCTTCAGTAGATACCCACTATACTACAGATTTTAGAAGTTCTTATTACAACCTTTTGAACTCAATTGTTTGACTTGATCTGTGGACAATGAAATAATTTTATTTACCATGGCTGGACTGGATTCAGGCTGATGTAAATTGGTGCTTGTCAGATCATATCATACAAAATTTGTATTGAAGAAGTTGGTTTGTTTTCCCCTTGGCAGGCACTGGACTGTTTCACAGCTATGCTGTCCAACCAAGGGAGCAGACAGAAAATGGCAAAAGTTATTGGTAGTAAACTAAACATTTCCAAGAAAAAGGTATGTTAGGCTATAATTAACATGATGTTTATTGGTAATATTCTATAACTTGCAACTTTTCTAGTGATAAATTTAAATGTGTTCTGCTATTTTTCTTAAAAATTATGCCCATCTCTCTGTCCCAAACACTTTTTTTGCTCTCTGTACTATGCCGGGATCTACATTTTTGTCCTGTTTTACTTTCAGCTGTGTTGTGGGGTTTTGGTGGGGTTTTTTTTTCCCTCTGAAAGTTCCAGTGACCCTGTTTCAGAGCAGATTGCAAATGGCCTCATCATGTAAAAGAAGGATCACACAGCTGGAACAGCACAGTTGCCTAAGCACATGATACTGCTAGATGCACAGAGTAGTAAAGAATGTGTTTTTTCTTTGGTGGTTACAGTGAAATTTAATCACGTAAATGAAGAGATCAGAGAGAAACATAATCTTCCTTACTACTTGTTCTGTAATCTTTATTCCATAATCAAGTACCTCTCTAGAGGCTAGTAACTCTCCATATATTAATTGTGTGTTATATAAATGGCTGAGTTAGACAAAATCATTACTTTGTCAGCTATTTCTGACTATAGAGGTTTGATTGCGAAGAAAATTCCCTCCTTTGTTACTTTAAGATGGAAAAACTTGCCAGGTGGGTGGACAGATGGATCCCTGAAACTTCTACTGATTTTTCTGTTTCTCCTTCTTCCTTTGCATTATTTCAATACAGAAATGTATTATTCTCTGCCAATGGCAGAATATCCTTGTTTACACAGAGGTATTCACCAAGGTTTTTTTGAGGGGAGGTTGTTTATTATGAGTTAGGATAACTGTGTCCAGGCTCAAGTTTATGTAGTTGAACTGCCGTGGAAGTAGATGAAGTAGAAATATTGCCAAGTTGTTAAATGGAAAGACGTTGGCTGTAGAGGCAATAACGCTTCTGAGGTCCTTCAGTATTTTAGGTGATGAGTATGTAAAACCTGCAAATTATAAAATACTGTCATGAAAAATTAGCTTGCTGCAAAGTAACACTGGTAGCATAGCATGGGTGTTCTTAGTGTGATGTTGTAGGCAACACTAGTATTGGAAATGTTGTTGCTTTCTTCATAGGTAGAGTTCTTTTGTGAACTCTATAAACCAGAAATTCTAATACGGGAACAAGAAGTCTCTGTTGGAAGAGTGCATCTCGTGAAGAAACAAACCCAGACTCTCACTGTACAAAGGTAGAATATCTTGTAGTTTTCATGTGAATTGAAATATTTGATGGTGGAATAGAATAGGTTGGAAGTCACAGGATTAAAAAAAAATGCAAATTGTATATTCTCATTCTAATGAAAGGAATGTGATGAGTTCTTTGTCTTGTGATCTGAGTTTTACCTTGTGTATCTTTAATGCTGTCTGTATCATACTTCTGGCAGCCAAAGCATCGAGATTTTTCAGCTTCTTTTGAACTAAGTTTCTTCAAAGCAGTGTGGATCCACAGCTGTATAATAAGATTTTGATGAATTTATCTTTGTAAAGGGAGATTTTTGTAGTATGTGGCACTAACTCCACTGGCCAAGAAGTTCTTTGGAAACCCTGAACTTCTAGGTTGTATCTTGAGAAAAATAAGTACATTACAAAGGTATCTTGGAACATTTTTTCCAAACCTAGATTTTTAATTAAAAAAAAAAAAATCCTAAATTCAACCACTCATCTAAAAAAACAATTAAAGTAAAATTTAAATGAATTCCTTGATAAATCTTGGTTTTGAGTTGCTTCCCTTGTTTTTTCAGAGTAAAACAAACCTTTGCTGCCACACGGCCATCTGCAGTATTGATTGAACAGCTTGCAGTTTGTGTTGTCAAAGGAGAGCCTGTGCTTTTGGTTGGCGAAACAGGAACTGGCAAAACCTCAACTGTTCAGTACCTTGCTTATATTACAGGTAAATAAAGTGTGAAGACTAACTTATATGAAGATGATTTTAAAAAACAACAAACAAAAAACCCCTACAAGTTCATGGTGCTTTCTATTTCTGTTTCAAGGACACCATTTGAGGGTTATCAACATGAACCAACAAAGTGACACGGCAGATCTATTAGGGGGGTGAGTCTGTCCTGCATAACAAATCAGCAGTATCAGAACAAGCTTCTAATGCAAGTATAGTTGTGTTGTCAAATAATTGTTTTTAGACACATATCTGTTTCATAGTAGAATAAATATCTTAAGAAACGTGTTTGCATGCAGAAACCTTGTTGTCCTTGCTGAAGAACAGAGGCAGTTTCAATGAATTGTGTGCATATCTGTACGTGATGAAGTCATTTAAAAGCACAACCAAATGTCTCTTTAAAAATGGCCAAGCTGTTCAGTATAAATATGATATAATATTCACTGGACATACTGGTTGGTAGTAGTAAAAATATTTTACTTGTCAGAGTGGTCCTATCTTTATAAAATTGCCTCAAGGTGCATTTAAATATGTGCAATTTTACTTTACTTTTTAGTTGAGTAGAAAAACTATGGAAACCAGGGTTCCTTCATGCACAGTGTTGTTGTTTTAGTAACTGGTTTTGCTAGTTCACAGATGCTGGTTCCTGTTCATGTGTCACAAATAAGTAACTACTCTTTTGATTCTCTTCAGTTACAAGCCTGTGGATAACAAGCTGATCTGGCTACCTCTGCGAGAGTCTTTTGAAGAACTCTTCTCTCAGACATTTTCTAGAAAGAAAAATCAGACATTCTTGGGACACATTCAGACCTGCTACAGGCAGAAACGTTGGCATGATCTTCTAAAACTAATGCAGCATATTCATAAATCTGCTGTTAGTAAGGAAGCAAAAGAAAATGCATCTGGTGAGAATGCAGACTGATCAAACACACATCATTAGCGGTGAACCATTGCAGAGAGTAGATAAATAGTGGTGAAATTTTTGTTTGTTGATTTTTGGGGTTTTTTTGTTCCTTTCATCCCTCTATTACTTTCTTCTGGTTTTGAAAAATGCGATCTCTGGCTATGTCTGACAGAGTGAAGGTTGATTTGTCTGACATATGGTGCCCTTGATATCTGATCTCCACTCAGCACTTACTTGTTTACTGTGTTGGTGAACAATCCTAGTTTTCCCTGTGGCAGTCTTCCATATGAATGCATTCATACTTTTTTTCAGTCCTGGAACCTCATTAGGTCTCACAAATATATCCTATTTTAGAAACAAAGCAAAACAAAACAACAGGGGGAAAAAAAAAACCCAAACCCAAAGTAATAGCTCTCTTAAGGTACTAATGACTTTCTAAGCTTGCTAAGAGCTTGCTGATGACTTTGGTTTCACTGCCAGTGATGCTGACTTGCCTAGTTCTTTATGTTGTTTCATTGTGGTTTTGCCTCCAAATAACAGTTTTTCTTGTTTCATACTTCACAACCCAGTTGGGACAGAGGCAGTATTCATACTTTGCCTTGCATGGAGTGGTTTCTGGTTCTAGATCTGATGGACAAGTGAAGTGGCAGCTTTCACTCAGTATGGGCTGAGTAAACTTAATTATGAACCTTGTCTCCCCTTCTCTCTTAACTAGTTCTTCTGAATATGCAGATATTAAAATAAATACCCACAAATGTGAAAAAAGATGAGTTTTTAAAGACCACTTGTTGCAAGTATTGACAATCCTAAAATAAAGACAAGCTGAAGTCTGTAACTTGCAAAGCTAGCAACTTAAGTCATTATGATGCTGTATATACCTCATGCTGTGACTTTAACTGAAATAAGTGCAATAGTAAATAATGTCGTAACTGATAAGCAACACTGCTTTTACTGATACTGAAGTGTTCATTTTTAATCTGTTCTGTCATAAGGTTTGTAAATTTGGTTTTATTTTTCTGACATGCCCCTCTCTGTCTCTGGGAATTGGAGAGTGGTAACAGTCATATTGGAACCAAGTGAATTGCCAGCATAAGTATTTGTTACTAAGCTAGGACATACTGGAATGAATAGCAAATTATCTGTACCCATATGTCAATAGTGTTCAGCTAAATTAAAAAAAAAATTAGCAAATTTTTTTTTTATAAATTCATGAGATGTCATCTGTAGAACTTGAATGTTTTCGTTGCTTAGCCAAGCTTACTCTTGTATCTGTGCTTGAAACAACTTGATTAAAATACTGTTGTTAAACATGTTTTGTGCTATTGTTCTGATGGTACAAGCTTAAATTTGTTTTGCTTACAGGCTCACTGCTGAAGGAAAAGTGGGAGGCATTTGGTCTTAAACTGAATCACGCTCATCAACAGATGAAGATGACGGAAAATGCTCTTCTCTTTGCATTTGTTGAGGTATTTAGAGATTTACATTTTGATGCTGGGAAGAAAAAGGAGGAGCATTAAAAGACTTTGCAATTAGTATTATATAAATAACTTCCTGGCAAGAATCTTGCTGTGAAGTAAAACTTGTTCCATGATAACTGTGGAATGAAGTGTGCTACTGTCCTGGTTTCGGCAGGGATAGAGTTAATTTTCTTCCTAGTAGCAGGCATAGTGCTGTGTTTCAGATTTAGTAGGAGAAGAATGTTGATAACATGCTGATGTTTTTAGTTGTTGCTGAGTACTGCTTATGCTAGTCAAGGACTTTTCAGCTTCCCATGCTCTGCCAGGTACACGAGAAACTGGGAGGGGGCACAGCCAGAACAGTTGATCCAAACTGACCAAAGGGCTATTCCATACCATATGACGTCATGCTCAGTATATAAATTGGGGGGGGTTGGCCAGGGAGCAGTGATCGCTGCTTGGAAGCTATCTGGGTATCGGTCGGTGGGTGGTAAGCAATTGCATTGTGCATCACTTGCTTTGTTTATTGTTATTATTATTATTATTATCATTATTGACCAGCCGGGTTAGCTCAGTTGGTTAGAGTGTGGTGCTAATAACGCCAAGGTCACGGGTTCAATCCCTGCTCACTGCAGGGGGGGGTTGGGCTAGATGATCTCTCAAGGTCCCTTCCAACCCAAAAGCATTCTGTGATTCTATGATTATTATATTGTTATTATCATCATTACTATTTTACTTTATTTCAGTTATTAAACTGTTCTTATCTCAACCCAGGAGTGTTTCTCACTCTTACTTCTCCCATTCTCTCCCCCATCCCATTGGGGTAGGGGGAGTGAGCGAGCAGCTGCGTAGTGCTTAGTTGCTGGCTGGGGCTAAACCACAACAGCTACTTAAAGGAGGTGGTGGTTAGATGAGGGGTGGGGTCAGAGAATGTTTTGTGGTAACACATTAATTCATTGCTGTATAATAGGAATTAGGACTGGTATGATAAATGACTATCAGCAGTATGTCATATCATCTTTTCAAGTGTATGAGATTATAAAAAACATGTTGACTAGTCTCCAGTAGGACATGCTCCTGCTTAGGAATTCCTGTGAAGGATTTAATACTAAGAATCGGTGCTGTTTATCTAGAAGTGACTTTTTGAAATGTTTCAAACCCATGGTATAATACTCTAATGACATCAAGTGTGATTAGGGGAAACTATGATAGTTTATGCATGTTTGTTCCTTGTCATCCTGTTAGTCTGACTATATGCTCTCAAATTTTATGTAAAGTGCATAAAATGTTGAGCAGTCCTCTTTCTAAAAAATTACTATATAAACAGTTGGAGAACCTTTGACCTCAGTATAATTTTAATTAAGAAGTTATAGTTCCCTGAGGAACATATTATTGCTTGTGTCTTTGGATTTCTTTAGATAAACTGTCTTTATTCTCATAGTGGTGTCTGAAGTTTATGCACCACAGTGATGGATATCACTGACAGGCAGCATTGCACAAATGTGAGAGCTTAATTCTGTTATATATGAGCCAATCTTAATGGTAGCTGATAATGGTGTTGACTGACTGACTTCTGTGACTTGCAAAATAATTGCTGTTACTGAGGGAGAGCAGTAAAACTGCTATTGCTGTAAAAGGTCTGGAATTGCATTTGTCTAATCAACTCGTGGGCTGCAAAACAAGTATTTGCAGTATACGGATGCTTTAGTTGATGTATCACTGCTGGTGACACAATTAACAAATTGATCTCATTTTTAGGGTACTCTGGCACAAGCAGTAAAAAAAGGAGAGTGGATTTTATTGGACGAGATTAACTTGGCTGCAGCAGAGACTTTAGAGTGCCTGAGCGGTTTATTGGAAGGATCATCTGGGTCAGTGGTGTTACTAGACAGAGGAGATACAGGTACTATTTCTGTGCTTGCTTATGCTGTATCTTGCTGTCCAGTTTGTTGAATTCCCTATCCTATATGGCTCAAAATAAACTGAGAACATTTACTGTTAAAATGAATACGTGCAAAAGAGAACAATGTGTTCTTTCTAGACTTCATACTTTTATGCAAGAGGTGGCAGTTATAATTCACTATGGTTCAGGAGATTTCAGCATGCAGAAATTGTTGTAGCTTTTGCCTTTTTGGATTCTACAAGGAGCAGATCTCTCTAGTGGCCTTAGTAAGCATTGCTGTCTCTAAAGACTCTTCAGGGAGTGTCATTTTTTTTTTTTTTATAAAGATGAGATAGTTTGATGGCTAAGGGCATGGCACATGAGGTTTAGTTGCTGCTGTAGTAATTGCCTTTCACTGATCCTGAGAATATATTTGTTCTCCAGCTAGAAATACATGGACAAGGCCTTTGATTTTTCTGAGTCCTTCTTGTGCTTTGACCCTCGCCAGCAGCTAAGCGCCCATACAGTCACTCCTTCCAGGAGTGCTCACTCACTCCTTCCACCCCCCAGCAGGATAGGAGAGAGAATAGGAAGAGCAAAAGCAAAAAAAAATTATGTGAAACAAGTGATGCAAAGGCAGTCAATAACCAGCTCCCAGAAGCAGACCGAAGTCCAGCCAGTCTCTAAGCAACAGCCACATTAGAAGACAAAAATCACCACCCCGTTCTTCCTCTACTCCAATTCTTACTGCTCAGCATGATGTTGTATGGTAGGGAATATCACTTTGGCCAATTTGGGTCAGCTGTCCCAACAGTGTCCCCTCCCAGCTTTTTGCTCACTCCCAGCCTAGTCACTGGGGGAAGGAGGGCAGAGTGGGGAAAAGAGGAAGCCTTGATGTTGTGCCAGCACAGTTCAGCAATAGCCAAAACATTGGTGTGCTCTCAACAGCACCATAGGAGCTGCAGTGAAGAAAGTTAACTCCTTCCCAGCCAGACCCAGTAAAAAGGTAAAAGTAAAAAAAAAAAAATGCAATTGCTGAATATTGTTTTCTGGAGCTACAGATAGAGACAAATGTTGTATGTGCTTCCTAGGCTGGGTTTTCTTCCTGGCTGAGGGAAGCACTGCCCATTGTTCTGAAAGAGACACAAGGAGTGTTCCAAGCTTAGGGCTTATATATCTTTTTTGTTTTAAATATTCAGTGTTGTTAAAACATCCTGCTGCACACAAATAAAAGTCAGTTTCGCTTGCCTGTGGCAGTTGTAAAGATGCAGAGAAACTTCTGATAAAATTACATGGGGTTATTCTCTGAAAACTTTCACCCTGGCATTTTAAGAATACATAGTAGTGCAGTAATAGAAAACTGGCTTAGAAGAAATATACCTCATTTAAAATAATAAGTATCCTGGGTTTAGCATTAACCTTATGTCTCTTATTTCTGTTTTCCTTTAGAGCCTCTTGTCCGTCACCCTGATTTTCGCTTGTTTGCATGCATGAATCCAGCTACAGATGTTGGAAAGAGAAATCTTCCTCCAGGAATAAGAAACAGGTAGGAAATAATGATTCTGTGTCAAAATACTTGTTAAGGTCTTTTTCAGAGTTTAACTAGCTTTCAAAGTTGACCCAGTGAAGAATACCCAAGGATATGAGTCTGAACTCAAGTTCCTGCGAGGGGCGTGTTCCACATCATGGTGAAGGTTTTTCATGAAATAGCATCAGGAAAATACTTCTGTAAAGTAGCTGAGCATGAACAAATGGTATAGAAGTAGTGTAGAGTGGTGTCACTGGGGGCAGGGGAATGATCATTCTTTACAGTTAGCTGTCAGTGCCTGGGAATGCCACTGCAGGGGTTTATGGTCCTGATGGGGATGATAAAGACAAGTGCTTTGTGTCTGTTTAGCAGCCTTTCTCTTGATAGCTCAGAAGTGTTGATGATTGTTGCAAAAAGCTGTATATCCAGCCTTGTTCACTGAGAAGGAAGGTGGTTTGCATGGTGGAGAGGATGTGTGATATTCAAATCCATTCTTCAGCACTACCTGTTCCTGAATGCAAAGATCTTCTGCTTGTGTTTGATGCAGTTTCCCTCATGAGTGCCAAAAGTCGCACATGTAGTCCCTTAGTAGAGTCATAAACACTGTGCAGGACTGTAGAGCTGTGCTTACTATATGTAAATAGTCATGTGCAGTTATTAGTGGCAAAGTAAGGTTTTATAGCTATTAGCTCTCCTGGCTTAGTAGTTGAAAGGAAAGAAAGTGAGTGTAATACAGAAGAAAGGATGCTTCAGCATGGCTTGTTAAGTTTAAATGAATTTATATTTGCATTTGTCAAACATATCCACCCCTCTGAAGTTGATGGTTGTTTTCGGTTTGCTGTGGTGTGTTCTGAGCTATTGTTTGCAGTTTTAATGCATGGTATGGAAGGGCTGTAGACTCACATTCAATACCCAGTGCGAAATATACTGGACTAACTAATGGTTAGAAAATATGTTCATTAGCTAGAGCTGCCAATGTAGTCTACCAAATATAAAACACTGTTGGCATAACTTAAGATACTCAACTTCACTGAGGGCATGTTTTGCTCCTAATTTTCCTTTGCTTATTGTCAAATTTTCTCATTTTATCATTGCTGAGGTGGATATTTGTAAAAGTAGAAAACAACCTGGATATGCTACTCAACACAAAATTAGACTAAGTCATATCTCGTAAGTGTTCACTCTTTAAAACAGACATCATTAGAGAGTCCACTTTGAAAAGTGCTCCTGCTGTGTCAGTGCTCCAGTGTTCAGGTCATAGTGTTTGGATATCTATTGCAAATTGTTTAAAATTTTAATTTTCAAAAATACAGTCCCATAGTTAATTTTCAGTCTACTAAGTTAAAATAATTCAGATAAATTATTTAGAAATGAGGTATTACTAATACTTTCTTTTTAATTACTCTGGTTCTTGAGTCTGTCTGTAGGTAGTTTGATAAGTCAATATTCTGCTGCTTACAAAATGTTAAATGTTATATACGATGAGAATCATATATAACATGATTCTTTTTTTTTTTTTTTTAAATATTGTCAGATGTCTTGAGTGTTATGGATTGATTTGATTCTTGTAGGTTTACTGAACTTTATGTAGAAGAATTGAGAAATGAAGGAGACTTGCAAGTTCTTATCATGGATTATCTGAGAGGCTTGAATGTGAACAAAAATACAGTACAAGGAATTGTGAAGTAAGTCGGTTGTAAACTCTTGAAATCCTTGATGGAATAAGTAACAAAAAGAAAGTATGTGACTCTAGTCTGTGGTTAGACTGGTTTGGGAAACACTATAATGCTCCCTATGCAGCAGTTTGCATAGCCTTAGGAAACAAGAGGGTAGACATCCATCCTCTTCATTCTGAAGGTTTCTGTACTTGTGTGGATGAGATTCACTTTTTCTTATTCAGAAATACTTTGTTGGTGGCACCAGTTAAAGCATTGTTGTTTCTTCCCCATCTGAGAGATTAAAATGTTTTTTTTTTTTTCTGTAGATCATACCAATGAAAGTCTTATGTGTTTATCGTTACCTTTCTTTCCCCTAGTTTAAGGTGTATTTCTCACCTGAAGAACTGTTACATGTTTAGAATACTTTGAGTTTGTAGTCATTCTCTGTATATCAAGCTCACTCAGAAACATGGTTCTAAAATATTCTGTTGCTTTGCTTCACTGACTCTACAGATGGCAGAGTTTGGCATGGCTTTCCTAACCTGGAGCTTTTAGAAAAAGTGACAGTTGGAGATAAGCTGAAATGTTCATACTTTTGGGTTTAATTTCTTAGAGCAATGCTCTGATCAGTAACAGCACTATGTAACTGGAAGTGGTTTCACTCTTTATTTTTGCAGCTTTTATTTATCTGTGAGAAAGGAAGCAGAAGCAAAGCTGGTGGATGGAACTGGCCACAGACCTCACTACAGTCTCCGTACACTTTGCAGGGCATTGAGATTTGCAGCATCTAATCCATGTAGCAGCATACCACGCTCACTGTATGAGGTGATTAGCTATGCTGGGGTTTGTTTCAGTGTGTATTCACTACAAAGACTGTTTGGGTAAAGGAAAATCCTCTCTTCTAAGTGTAGTATTGAACAGAAATGATTGTTTAATCTCTACCTTTTTTTTCATAATGATTTTTCATTTTATCACTGAAAATAACTCTTCTTCTTAGGGCTTCTGTTTGAGTTTCCTGACACAGCTTGACAGAGTGTCTCACCCAGTAGTTCAAAAGCTAATTTGCCAGCATATAGTCTCTGGCAACATCAAAAGCCTTCTCAAGCAGGTAGGTAACTAAGCCTATATAAAACGGTTTAGTATTCAGAGTAGAATTTATTTTGAGTTGCCTTCTCCTGCCTTTTTCTTTCACATTTCCTTCTTGCAGTCTTGTTTTTCATCTTACAAAGAACTAAAGAAAAAAAAATTAATACTGTTTCTTTGTAATTTTTTACTTCTGCTTGAAATGCCCATGTGTTAGCTAGTTTATTTGTTAATTTGAAAAAATGTGAAAGTCTGAATAATTACCGCATTGTGGAGTGTGGGCAGCTTAATACAGTGACTGCAACTGTAAAGCTTTCACAGACTTTTGAGGAGCTTTCACAGGCTTTTTATTTTTAGGCTCTGAATGCAGAAGATATGGATACAAAGCAAACATCTGTGCTTTGTCTCCAGTGGGAAAGGAAGAATCTCACTAGTTCTGGGAGTGCAGCATGAGTTTGCATGGGGGACTAGGCAGGTGGGATGGGGAAGCCAGTTGTAAGAGATATATATTTGTTTCAGAATAAACCCATTCATATTAGGTAAAAAGATAAAAGCCAATTTCCTGCTTGGAAATGTATTTCAAAATTCTGTGCTAGGACTCCTGAGACATTTTTATCTTTATGGCACTGGCAAAGATTCCTGCTTCATGACCTTGAAATAATCTGGTCAGGCATTTCCTGTAATTTGCATTCTGTGACAAGGGGACAGTGCTTACTGCAGGAGTGTTCAGGGATTAATTTAAAATGACTTCTTAAAGATTATGTTGCAGTGGCGTAACAGTAGTTGTCTTCATTAGCAAATTGAAACTCGTATGTATAATCTGTTATTTCTGTCATGTCTCCTTAGCAAATACCAAAACCTCAAGGAGGGAGATTTATTCTTATAGAAGGATACTGGATTTCAGCTGGGGATAAGGAACCCACTGTAGATGAGACTTATGTGCTAACCCCTTCAGTTAAGCTTAATCTGAAAGACATTGCCAGAGTTGTGTCTGCAGGGTATGTCTGTTTCAATTTTTCCATTAAAAAATGAAGTTAAAGATGTTTATTTGGGCCTCAAGTGTTGGTGCCTGTCTAGCCTTTATTGTTGGGCGTAAGTAATGCCCATTTTCCTTCTATGTTATAGTTAACTTTTCATTATACAGAGACTTGAACTTATACATGTATTTCTTGTCTCTTTAAGCCATCTTACTGCCATACCTAGTTTCATTTAAATGACAATCTTGAAAATTTTGGTTAGGATAACCTGCTTATTTCATACTGCCATGTAAAGCCTCATGGGTAGCAGTTAGCATTCAGGGGTAAAGTCACTTATGTTCCCCTGTTAGTGTATGATCTTGGATACTCTGAGTGAGTTAAGTAGTGTAATTTTGGTGCATTTTGGTAATGTAGTTTGCTAATGTAGATATGTGAAAGTTTCAAATAACGTTGCTATCTCATATATGAGAAAGAGATGACTTGTGCTTCTAAACCACTATTTTGATTATCCGTTTTAGGACTCATCCAGTACTGATTCAAGGAGAGACCTCTGTTGGTAAAACCAGTTTAATTCGCTGGTTGGCTGCTGCTACTGGGAACCATTGTGTAAGGATTAACAATCATGAGCATACTGACATCCAGGAATATATTGGCTGTTATACATCAGATGCGTCTGGGAAGTTGGTATTTAAGGAAGGTGGGTGGGCATATTGTATTTACTGCAAATTTCTGTCTCACTTCACTACCTTTCTTTTTTTTCTTTTCTGCCTAACTTGTCTCTTTTATTACCATGGAGAGATGATCTGTCATAAAGTTAGTAGTTGCATATTAATGATAATCACTTCTGTGAATTTCAGTGAATTCTTAAGAGTTTATGTTTGTCTCATCATACTTGTCCTATTGGACATAAAGAAAAGAATTCAACACCTTAGGCAATACTGTTGCTTCCTTCTCTGGATTAGCATTTATACTGAGTGAAAGGTGGTTGCTGAAAGTATCTGAATGCATGCTTCCATTAGATTTAGTTTGTTAGATTTTTGACTAGAACTTTTTCTTTTCCCTCCAAGGCATCCTCATAGATGCAATGAGAAAGGGTTACTGGATTGTTCTAGATGAACTGAATTTGGCTCCCACTGATGTTCTGGAGGCTCTCAACCGTTTGTTGGATGATAACAGGGAGCTGTTCGTTACTGAGACTCAGGAAGTTGTCAAAGCTCACTCTCGCTTCATGCTGTTTGCTACACAGAATCCTCCAGGACTCTATGGTGGCAGAAAGGTCTGTATGATCTCTTCCTTTGAGTAGCTACGACTCTAGGGAATTAATTTCTCTTGTATATAGAAGTGTGATTTGAAAAGTTCCTGATGCGTAACACAGAATTAACATGAAACTCTCAAGAGGTGGAGAGTTGAGGTGGCTGTGGACTAACTTCTGGTACAGCTGGGTTCTGTTTAGGTTGGTTGGTTGTTTTGCAGATAATAAATTTCTAAATCATTTTCAGTAGTTGAGATTTTAAGTGCTTTACTGAACTGGAGTTCATGTGTTATATTTGACTCAGCATTTCTTGTGCAAGAGCACTGGAGAAGAGACTTGACATAGGCTACTGGTGTCCATTTTGTACCGGTTTTGGCTGGAATAGTTAATTTTCTTCATAGTGACTGGTATGGTGCTATGTTTTGGATCTGTGACCAAAACAGTGTTGATAAGCACTGCTCAGCAATGGCTAAAACATCGCTGTGTTATACAGCCTCAAGCCCTTTTCTGTTTCTCACGCTGCACCACCAGCAAGTAGGCTGGAGGTACACAAGAGGTTGGGAGGGGACACAGCTGGGGACAGCTGACCCCAGCTGATCAGATGGATATCCCATACCATATCATGTCATGCTTGGCAATAAAAACTGGGGGGACAGGGAGGAAGAGGGGGATGTTTGGTGTTTGTCTCCCGAAATAACCGTGGTGCATGATGAAGTCCTGATTTCCTGGGAATGGCTGAACACCCGCCTGGCTCATGGGAAGTGGTGAATGAATTCCTAATTTTGCTTTGCTTGTGCACGCACATTTTGCTTTACCTATGAAACGGTCTTTGTCTCAACCCACGAATCTTCTCACTTTTATCCTTCCGATTCTCTCCCCTATCCCATTGTAGGAGGAGTAAGCAAGTGGCTGTTTGGTGCTTAGCTGCCTACCGCAGTTAAAACACAACACGTTTTAAAGCTTTTGTCCTCATCTGGGCTGTCTCTTATGTTTTCTTGCAATGTTTATGAGTATGTGCTAATTTGTATGCTATGACACTATCCATATTTCCTTTGGATGTCTAAGGGAAGATATATAACATGAGGAATACCAAAGGAAAAAATTCAAGCAATAGTATGTTCTCATATTTTAGGTTTTGTCCAGAGCCTTCAGAAACCGTTTTGTGGAACTGCATTTTGATGAACTGCCAAGTGCTGAATTGGAAACCATCCTGCACAAGCGATGCAGTTTGCCGCCTTCTTATTGCAGCAAGCTTGTCAAAGTCATGTTAGACCTGCAAGTATGAGATTCTTTCTTGTTTTTGTAGAAGACATGCAAACATATTTCAGCACAAAGTAATAGAAATTCCTTTGTGGGGGAAATGTTGCTAACTGGCAGATATTTAAAAACCTAAACCATAATTGATGGAAGAGAACCCACCAAAGTACTTGGTTCAGTGGCCAAGATAGAAAATAGGGAAGGTGATGTCAGATTTGAGAGAAAGCTAGCAGCAAAAAAATCAATAACCAAAGCCCTTGGGATTTGATGTGTAGAATAATCCCTTGCCCTGGATCCAAAGTACAGTGTTGGATTTGTAGCTGCCTCCAGGTCATGCTAAATTTGGCATTATTTCGAAGCAATAATTTTGGATGTGTTCTGACACTCTGTGTTTAACAGGCATTTAACACTTAGTGTGTAGTTAAAACTATCTTGTATTTAAAAGCAATTGCAGCAGCAGAAACCAGAGCATGCTTCAAAGTGTTAGCATAGATTTTGCTGTAGAACCTAATCTTTTGCTTGGATCTTGTTTTATTCCAGGTACATATTTTCTTCTTAGTATTTTTATTTTTTATTATCTGTATTATTTTGCTCCTGGTACCTATCAAATACCTGCTTAAAGGTAATTCTAGTTTGGGAGTCGTGACTGTACTAGACTTCCTACCCCCATCCCCCCCATCCAGTTTGTTTGAAGAAATGTCACATCAGAGAGCTCTGATTAGCTTTGCTTTAAGTATTTGGACAGGTTCGTGAAAAAATGGCTCATGTTTTGTTCTTATGACAGTCTTACCGCAGAGGTTCAACGGTGTTTGCTGGGAAGCACGGGTTCATTACCCTGCGGGATCTGTTTCGTTGGGCTGAAAGGTACAGATTGGCAGAACAGCTGGAGAAGGAGTATGACTGGCTCCAGCACTTAGCAAATGATGGTAAGCCCTGCTACCTCAGGTTTTTAGAGTGCCTGTAGAATTACTTTCTAAGTCTAGTTCTTCAGTATAAGTTTTTGTTGCTGATTAACCAGGTAGTAATTGCTTTCTGTATTCCTCTGTTTTTATAGGTTTTATGCTTCTGGCAGGCAGAGTCAGGAAACAGGAGGAGGTGGATGTTATTCAGGGTGTCCTTGAAAAACACTTCAAGAAAAAAATATATCCTGAGTCTCTCTTCTCAGGGGAAAGCGTCAAAAAGCTACTGGGTGAGTTTCCTGGAAGGGACCACACTGGTAGTTCTCTAGATGTGACTGAAGCTGATGGATTGCTTTGTGTTGTGCAGCTAAATCCTCCACGCAGAAGTCAGTCATGGATGGAGATTTTAACCATATTGTCTGGACTCAAGGGATGAGGAGACTTGCCATTTTGGTGGGACGAGCCCTGGAGTTTGGTGAACCAGTACTGCTGGTGGGAGACACTGGGTAACCTTGCTTTTTACGATGCAGTTCTTTGTAGTGCTGCACCAGCCACTGAGTTGGACACAAAATGGTTGTGTGGGCTTCAGTGCTTCTTTGATCTGGGACATTTAATCCTCTGTCATGGCAGACTTGCAACTGCTGTTTTTCACAGTTCTCTCTTGAGGGGAAGCAATTGCATCTCTTTCAGCACAAGTCTTTAATGGGATTATCTGCATTATGTATAACTCCATAGAAATTATATAGAAAGTAGTAAAATTGAGGTGAGCTGACTTGTCCCCACCTTTCACAAGGTGCCCTGTAGAATCTTACTGTGTCTCACTGGAGAGGCTGCTTTTGGGGAATTCTGACGTTTTTCTGTTTGAGAGCACATTCACTTCACGTGTTTTAAAAGCGAGAATATAGCCTTGCTACTGCTTCTCCCCACCACCACTGCCTTGTATGCGGTAAAGGAGGTCATGGAAGGAGATGCTCTCTGCTCCTGTGCTGGTTATAAGTTTGGAGAGTAAACTTTTGTAGGAGAGAAGGGAAGAAAAACGCAAGAAAAGGGAGAAGTAAAATTATTTAGCTAATAAATGAGAACTCTAGGTACTCAGCAGTTTATTCCCTCGTACTTAGGCTTGGTCTGGACACATAGCATCTCCAGTTTAGTGAAATGTTAGGCTAGTTGAGTACCTGTAGGGGCAGGCTGAAATAAGTTGACTTTGAACCTGCAGAAATCCATCAATGCAGATACTGTTTTAAATTTAATTAAAGGCATCTTGTGCAAGTCAGCAACAGTTGTTGTGCCAAATATGGCTTCACTTTGCAAACATTTCTTTCAAGGAAAGGAGCAGAAGGAAATTTGCATGCTGGGCCTTTGCCTCATAGCTCTTCAATGAAAGTATGAATCCTGTCTCAAGTGAGCTGGTTTTTTTTTTTTTCTTCCCTTTCAATTAAATTACTTTGTTGCAGGTGTGGTAAAACTACCATTTGTCAGATCTTTGCAGCATTAACAAATCAGAAGCTATACTCAGTGAATTGCCACTTGCATATGGAGACTTCAGACTTCCTGGGAGGACTGCGACCAGTCAGACAGAGGTCGAAAGACCAGGTTTGTCTTGCATTAGTAGTAGTTTGGATAATGTGACCGTGGAAGCAAAAAGTAGCAATTATTAATTACTTCATTTTCCATTTCTTAGGAGGAATCTGATGGTTCTAGACTCTTTGAGTGGTGTGATGGACCTCTTGTTTTAGCAATGAAAGAGGAGGGGTTTTTTCTCCTTGATGAGATTTCTTTAGCGGATGATTCTGTACTAGAGCGACTTAACAGGTATGTCTTAAATGCATTAGCATTAAGTATCCTGAATGTGTCTATTCATTATACAAATGTGACAGGGTAAATCTAGCTTCTTTTAGGCACGTTTGTTTCTTGGCGTGGGTGAGCTGCTCTCTTAATCATGTAGTTCTTGAGGAAGGAATGAATGACCCAAATAACTCAAGCCTGTACATGTTTCAACTTCTGTGCCGGTTTGCTTTGTTTTTCTAATTGTCATCCATCTGACAGAGGTGCTAGTTTTAATCATAGTAATTCTTAGACAATTTTTGCTGTTTGAAATTCTAATTACAGCTAGGGGAAAGGATAGTAAGGTAAGACCAGATGAAACTGCCTTGTCTTGCCTAAGTCTTGATGTCTTAACTTACCTGGAAAAATAAAAGGTACTTGGATTGGAAAGCAGATATGTATATGCTTGCTTGACATGTGTCGGTACACTGATTATGTTGGGTTTGAATGCTTTGGTTAGTGTCATTACTTTCCATTTGGCTTTATAGAACTGTTACAGACTGATCTGCACTCAAATTGCTTTATTTGTTTCATGGACAAAAATAAGATGATGAAAGGATTTGCTTTATTCAATAGCGTATGTCCCTGGATAAACAAATTAAGAACATAACCCCTAGTTTAGTTGAAACAGTTTATACAGTATCTAAAGACAGTTTACAGCATGAGTCAAGTTGGAAAATAAATCTACAAGTAAAATCATAGAATTGTAGAATAACAGGTTGGAAGGACCTCAAGGATCCAACCTTTCTTGGCAAAAGCATGGTCTAGACAAGATGGCCCAGATCTTTAAAGTGTCCTATGTTGGGGAATCCACCACTTCCCTGGGGAGAGTACTCCAATGGCTGATTGTTCTCATTGTGAAAATTTTTCCTCTTGTGTTCAGTTGGCATCTCCCCAGGAGTAACTTGTACCCATTACCCCTTGTCTTTTCCGTGTGACTCCCTGTAAAAAGGGAGTCTCCATCTTCTTTGTAGCCACCCTTTAAATACTGGAACATGATGATAAGGTCTCTCCTAAGCCTTCATTTCTCAAGGCTGAACAAACTGAATTCTCTCAGCCTTTCCTCATATGGCAGGCTTCCCAGTCCTTTGATCATCTTTGTGGCCCTTCTCTGGACCCTCTCTAGGCTGTCCGCGTCTTTTTTTTGTATCACGGGGACCACAAGTGAGCACAGTATTCCAGGTGTGGCATGACAAGCGCTGAGTAGAGTGGGATAATGACTTTATCTCTGCTGGTGATGCCCTTGTTGATGCAACCCAGCATCCTGTTGGCTTTCTTTGCCACAGCAGCACACTGTTCACTCATATTGAGCTTGTTGTCCACCAGGACCCCAGGTCCCTTTCCACAGAGCTGCTCCCCAGCTGGGTAGATCCCAGCCTGTGCCACACTCCTGGATTATGTTTTTCCAGGTGCAAGAACTTACATCTGTCTTTGTTGAACTTCATAAGGTTCTTGTTAGCCCACTCTTCCAGCCTATGCAGGTTTTCCTGCAGGGTGGCTCTCCCTTCCAAAGTGTCCGCTTCCCCACTCAGTATCATTAGCAAACTTCATCAGGGTACACTTGATCCCATCATCCAGATCACTTATGAAGATATTAAACAGCGTTGGGCCCAATATCGATCCCTGGGGAACTCCACTTGTGACAGGTTGCCAGTTTGAAAAGGAGATATTTACCACCACCATGGGTGTGGCCTGTAGCCAGTTCCCCACCTGCTGCACAGGCCACTTGTCTAGACTGTAATGCATCAGTTTCTCTAGGAGGAGGCTGTGGGAAATGGTATCGAAAGCCTTGGAGAAATTCAGGTAGGCAACATCCACTGCTCACCCCACGTCAACCAAACAGGTTACTTTGGCGTAGAAGGTGATCAGGTTTGTCAAGCATGATTTGCCCTTAGTGAATCTGTGCTGGCTTTTCCCAATCACATGCTTCATTTAACTTGTGATAGCCCCCAGGAGGATTTGCTCCATAACTTTCCCAGGGACTGAAGTAAGACTGATGGGCCTGTAATTTCCTAGCCCTTGTTTAAGCCCTTCTTATAGATGGCGGTGACATTAGCCTTCTTCCAGTCTTCTGGGACATCCCCCGATCTCCACGACTCTCAAAGAGAGCGGCCTTGCAACGATGTGAGCCAGCTCTCTTAACACGCTCGGGTGGATAATGTCAGGGCCCATCGATTTGTAGGGGTCAAGCTCCTGTAATAGTTCGCATACCAACTCTTCCTTCACTGACAGTGGGTCTGTGTTTGCATCAACCTGGATTTTTGTTCCCAAGGCCTGGGGCCCAACAGTGCTGGTAAAGACAAAGCTGAAGAAAGTGTTGAGGACTTCTGCCTTCTCAGCATTGTTGGTGACTAATTTGCCTCTCCTGCTTAACAGTGTGCCAATATTTTCCTTCTGTTTCTGCTTGTTGTTTACGTACCTGAAGAACTCTCTCTTGTAGTTTTTGACATCTCTGGCCAATTTCAATTGGAGCTGAGCTTTTGCTTTTCTAACTGCATCTTTGCAAGCCCTGGCCATGTCCTTGTAGTTCTCAGTGGGTTTTTGTCTGCTTTTCCATCTCTGGTACGCTTTTCTTTTGGTTTTGAGCAGACTCAGAAGCTCACAGTTAAGCCAAGGGGGGTCTCTTGCTCTGCTTACTTCCCTTACCTTTAAAGGGGATGAACTGTTTTTGTGCTTCCAGGGCAGCATTTGTCCCGGTTTCAGCTGGGATAGAGTTAATTTTCTTCCTAGTAGCTGGCATAGTGCTGTATTTTGGATTTAGTAGGAGAAGAATGTTGATAACACACTGATGGTTTAGTTGTTGCTAAGTACTGCTTATGCTAGTCAAGGACTTTTCAGCTTCCCATGCTCTGCCAGGTGTACAAGAAACTGGGAGGGGGCACAGCCAGAAGAGTTGATCCAAACTGACCAAGGGGCTATTCCATACCATATGACGTCATGCTCAGTATATAAACTGGCAGGAGTTGGCTTGGGGGCAGTGATAGCTGCTCGGGAACTGTCTGGGTATCGGTTGGCGGGTGGTGAGCAATTGCATTGTGCATCACTTGCTTTGTATATTATTATTATTACTATTAGAATCATAGAATGCTTTGGGTTGGAAGGGACCTTTAGATATCATCTAGCCCAACCCCCCCTGCAGTGAGCAGGGACAGCTTTAACTACATCAGGTTGCTCAGAGCCCCGTCCAACCTGACCTTGAATGTTGCCAGAGATGGGGCCTCCACTACCTCTCTGGGCAACCCGTTCCAGTGCCTCACCACACTCATTGTAAAAAATTTCTTCTTATATCCAGTCTAAATCTACCCTCTTTTAGTTTAAAACCATTAATCTTTGTCCTGTCACAACAGGCCTTGCTAAAAAGATTGTCTCCATCTTTCCTATAGGCCCCCTTTAAGTACTGAAAGTCCGCAATAAGGTCTCCCCGCAGCCTTCTCTTCTCCAGGCTGAACAACCCCAACTCTCTCAGCCTGGCCTCATAGGAGAGGTGCTCCAGCCCTCGGATCATTTTTGTGGCCTTCCTCTGGACCTGCTCTAACAGGTCCATGTCCTTCTTGTGCTGAGGGCTCCAGAGCTGGACGCAGTACTCCAGGTGAGGTCTCCCCAGAGCAGAGCAGAGGGGCAGAATCACCTCCCTCGACCTGCTGGCCACGCTTCTTTTGATGCAGCCCAGGATACAGTTGGCTTTCTGGGCTGCGAGTGCACATTGCTGGCTCATGTCCAGCTTTTCATCCACCAGTACCCCCAAGACCTTCTCCGCAGGGCTGCTCTCAATCCCTTTATCCCCCAACCTGTACTGATACCGGGGGTTGCCCTGTCCCAGGTGCAGGACCTTGCACTTGGCCTTGCTGAACCTCATGAGGTTCACACAGGCCCACCTCTCCAGCTTGTCCAGGTCCTTTTGGATGACATCTCATCCTTCTGGCATGTCAACCTCACCACTCAGCTTGGTGTCATCTGCAAACTTGCTGAGTGTGCACAATCCCACTGTCTGTCATTGATTAAGATATTAACTGGTCCCGGTACAGACCCCTGAGGGACTCCACTTGTCACCGGTCTCCATGTGGACATTGAGCCGTTGACCGCTACCCTCTGGATGTGACCATCCAACCAATTCCTTATCCACCGAACAGTCCATCCATCAAATCCGTATCTCCCCAATTTAGAGAGAAGGATGTTGTGTGTCGAAGGCTTTACAGAAGTCCAGATAGATGATTGTTTATTATATTGTTATTATTATCATTACTATTTTACTTTATTTCAATTATTAAACTGTTCTTTTCTCAACCCAGGAGTGTTTCTCACTCTTACTCTTCCGATTCTCTCCCCTATCCCACTGGGGCAGGGGGAGTGAGCGAGCAGCTGCCTGGTGCTTAGTTGCTGGCTAGGGTTAAACTACAACAACATTCTTGAAAAACTCCCAGCAGCACTTACTAGCTCCTTTATCCTCCATGGAAGCTTCCCGCAGAATCCCTACCAGTTGAGCTTTGAGTGAGTTGAAGTTTGCTCTTCTAAAATCTAAAACCTTTGTATTAGTACTAACCTTCAGCATGCTCAGCAGGATCCCAAACTCCACAATATTGTGATCACTGCAGCCAAGGCTATCACTAACTGAGATATCACAAAGCAGGTTTTCTTGGTTTGTGAGTAGCAAGTCCAGCAGTGCCTCATTCCTGGTTGGCACATCTAACATTTTTATGAGGAAACAGTCTTCTATGCATTCCACGACTTGATGGGTGACATGAGAGCTGCTGTATTGTTCTTCCAACAAATGTCTGGGTAGTTGAAGTCACACGTAAGAACCAGGTTCTGTTGACCTGAAGCTTGCTTAAGTGACCCAAATACTGCTTCGTTGGCCTTCTCGTCTTGGTTTGGAGGTTAGTAGCAGATGCCTACTGTCTCCCCTTTGGAGATGACCCCTCTGATCTTGACCCAGAGGCATTCGGTAAGGCTTCCACAATCATTGTAGTTGACTTCTATGCATTCAAGGTTCTCCTTGACATAGAGTGAAACTACTCCTCCTCTTCTTCCTTGCACGTCTTTATGAAACAACCTATAGCCATCCATCATGATCCTGCAGTCATGTGAGTTGTCCCACCATGCTTCAGTTATTCCTATGATATCATAACTTTCAAATCTTGTTTACCATCTGCAATATTAGTATTTTCAGCCTGCCAGTGAGCTCTTGAAAATGATGCATCTTACCAAATACCAGAAACAAAATCTAGTTATTTCCCTCTCTCTGCATGTGTAAAAAATCATAAAATACAAAGTTAATTTCATTATTTGCTTGCAGCAGTATCCCTCACTTTAGTCATTCCATTTAGAGCACAAGTCTGCTGAGGAGTGGCTGAGGGAACTGGGGTTGTTTAGCCTGGAGAAGAGGAGGCTGAGGGGAGACATTATCACTCTCTCCAACTACCTGAAAGGAGATTGTAGTGAGGTGGGTGTTGGGCTCTTCTCCCAAGTAACAAGCAATAGCACAAGAGGCAAAGGCCTCAAGTTGCTCCAGGGGATGTTTAGATTGGATATTAGGAAAAATTTCTTCACTGAAAGGGTTGTCAAGCATTGGGAGAGGCTGCCCAGGGAAGTGTTTGAGTCCCCATCCCTGGAGGTATTTAAAGACGTGTAGATGTGGTGCTTAGGGACATAGTTTAGTGGTGGACTTGACAGTGTTACGTTAATGGTTGGACTTGATGGTCTTAAAGCTCTTTTCCAACCTAAACGATTCTGTGATTACCTGTTACATTGAGGTGATTAGCAGCTATTTTTTCCACGATACCCAAACCCTCTCTGTTACAAGCTGGGTTTTTTTTTATTGTATTGGTGCAGCTGTCATTCTTTCGTAAAATTCAGTTAACCTCTTTGCTTTGACAGTGATACTAAGCAGTGTCTTTCTAAAAGGGTCGCAGCTCAAACTTTTACAGCTTTTAGTGTACACTGAAGTACAGCTAATAAAATAAACAAAAATCCCTCAAAAACCCAAAAACCTACTAGAATGCATCTCAGATGTATAGTCTGTCAGTTTGAAGGCTGGTTCATTGTGCAGATTTCTTTATCTAGCTCCCATGAATATAAATTTTGTTATTGCTTTTGTAAGAAGAGCTGTGAGACGTATACTTTTATTAGACAAGTCTTTTGACAGATCATTTGAACTGAACCTTATCAACAAGGTTTGGGTAGAGTTTCCTTCTGCAGAAAATCAGAAGTGTTCTCAATTAGGGAAGATGAACAGATTTTATTTTTTAATACAAATTGTGGGGCAATGAAAGTTTAATCAGACCAATTAATGTGATTTTCATTTTAAGTGACCTTTTGAAATGTGAAATGAAACTTAAATGAAGTGACTTTTTTTTTTTACCTTCTCTTTAGTGTTCTTGAAGCTGAAAAGACATTAGTACTTGCAGAAAAAGGTGGTCAAGATGATGAGGATAATGAGGTAGAACTATTAGTTGCAGGAAAGAAATTTCGTATCCTTGCAACCATGAACCCAGGAGGTGACTTTGGGAAAAAGGAGGTAAATGTCAAAGCAACTGCAAGTCCAACATGCATCTTCTGGTCTTGTTAGCTCGTAATGTGATTGGAAGTCCAATGCAAAAATGCATCATGCCAGTTCTGGCATCCAGTGCTTCCTAGTAGGCATCTGCTTCATTGCTCTAAAGGAGGATTTTGTTTTCCTCCTGTTTTCCATCACTTGTGTGCTATTATTTTGACAATATAGGTCAATACTCGGCAGAATGTCAAAGAAAACTTCAGGCCTCTAAATACTCTAGGTAGGCTTGGTATGTAGAATACTTCAAGTACAGGAAATGTGGCTTGTGAAGCAAGTAAATCCAGCTCTAACATGAGTGTGGAGTAGTGTGAAGTCACGTAATAGATTGTTCTCCCTAACATTGTTCAGAAAGTTAAAGGTCATGTTGTCGTTCTCAGTGAATTTGAACATCCCAAAAGACCATTCTCATTAAATTAAAAAAAAATCTGTTTCTGATGTTTGGCTTTAAGTAATTTAAGACAGGTTTAAAAACAAACAAAAATAAACAAACAAAAACCCCAAACCAAACAACTTTTAAGCAGTGTTGGGAGCTAGGACTGAAAAAAAAGAGCTATAAGCTCTTTTACCCAAAAGAAGATGGGTACTCCATTTAAAGAGGTTTCTACAGTACAGAACAACTCATTGTAAAGCCATGTGTTTAAAGGGGATTTACTTCTGCATTGCATTAGTGCTAATGATTTTTGCTTGACTAATTCAGGCAGAGGAAGAGAGGAATTACAGAAACGATTGGTAGTTTGCTGCTGTAAGCAAAGGGAGATTACATAGCCAGTTTGATACATGATGTCCTAGAATGAAATGGAGCTTTGGTGGTTGCAAACCAGTTCAATTTATTCCCATATTCTTTTGAACTTTCTCATCTATCAGCCATTTCCTGCATTGATGCCACTACTAGAAATGTTAAAATCCACATTCTCTCAAAGATTTTGTTACGAAGTGGCCCTGTCAAAATTAGAAGGAAAGGTCTGTTTGGTCACTTTATTTAGTGTTTGCAAGTACTGTGGCTACAAGGCTATTGGTTAACTGCAACCTTAAGTAATATGTTGTAATGGAAATTGAATTGCTATGTCATTCTGCTTTTTTGCAGCTTTCTCCTGCATTGCGCAACAGGTTTACAGAAATATGGTGTCCACAAAGCAATGGCCGTGATGATTTGATACAGATTGTAAAACACAATCTTCATCCAGGATTGTCTCTGGGTGGAATAAACCATCACAGTGGGTATTTCTCTGTGTATTAGTATTCAAACATTCTGAAGAAAACAATTAGTTTGGAGGCTGGTACACTTTCCTCAGAATTTACACCACTGTGTCCATTTTTCTTGCAAGTGTATCTCTTCTGAGGACAGTTATGAAATATGTTGGACTTTGTTCTTCCCTCTTTGTGTATGGCTAGCCAGAAGTAATATCAAGGCTGTATTTACTTCACCATCCAGGTAGCTGAATTATCCCCAGCCCTTCAGTGCCCAGTCTTAGTTTCAGTATCAGGCATTGTAAGGATTGGCACTTCTTTTTCTGCCAGCAGCTTCACTGTTAGTATTAGTCACTTGATTCTGTCTTGTTACTTGAATTTAAAAGGATCTGTAATGACAGCACAGGCATGGGCTTACTCTTCATCAGTAATGACAGCACAGGCATGGGCTTACTCTTCAGTTACCCTGCTGGTTAGGACATGAAGTACCCATGCACGTTGCTCATGCATTACAGCTGTACCTACTTTAGTGATACTTACTGTACAACAATGTAGTAGATGTGACTAATAAAATTATTTGATAATTGCATCGATTTTTTTTTTTTTTTTTTTTTTTACTCTCTTTTCAGGTGCAGACATGGCAGAGCTCATGATGGACTTTGTTGAATGGCTGACTAATCAAGAGTTTGGTCGCCAGTGTATTCTCAGTGTGCGAGATGTCTTGTCATGGGTTAATTTTATGAATGTCATGGTAGAGGATGAAAAGTCGAATTCTGCCAAGGAATATAGCCTTCTTTACGTTTCTCCAATGATGTCTTTTATCCATGCTGCATGTTTGGTATACATTGATGGAATAGGATCAGGTAAGTCTTCAGTGCTCATTGGTAGCAGAAAATATGAGGTATTAATAATATTTGTATTAATATTTTTCAGTAGAATACAAACAAAATGCTTTGGGGTGGCACAGAACTCTTCTGGTGTTGTCCCACATAGGGCTTGTTTACCCGGTGTGCAATAAGCCAATCTTCACACACTGAGACCAAACATTGTTTTATTCTCACAGTTGCGCAGTTTGGGTGCTAGGTGGTAATTCCACAAAGCTAGCACACCTACCAAAGTTTTCTCTACCTTTTATATGTTACAATTAACACACCACACCTATCCACTACATAATCATTAAATTAGCTAAGCATACTTTTATCTTACTGGTTCATATCTTCTTTGCTTAAATTTAAAGGTACAATATGATTTTACCTTACTACGCATGCTCAAGGAGAGTGGGGGGTGGTAGTCTCTCTAGTTTTTAATTGAGTTGATGGTCACAGTCTCCCCCTGCCAAAATTACCTTTCCCCTACTTTCCTTCTTGGCAGATCCTTAGTAACTCTTTATGGTTTAGTAGTCAAGACAATAATGCATCACCTTGTGTCCTGTTCCTGGACAATTTGTCATTAGCAATCTATTAACCAAACAAAAGCATAGTTAGGGTAGGGTTTTACAATGGACATTCTATAGCAGCATCAGCTTTGGATAACACTGGGGGAAGTTTTCACTTCCATTTAACAATATCCTGTAATTGACATGCCTTTTTTGTGTGTCAGTAGCAAGTTCAAATAATACAGCAAGCTTAAGTAAATTAGGGATAGTAATAATAATATTACAAAGGCTAGCACACAAATTAAGAAAGCCTATGTTTTTTATTGAGTCTTCTGAGATGATATGGTACTGAATTACATGACCACATATTGTTCTCTCTCTCCCACCCCACATGTCAGCATCTGTGCATGCTAGCCTGTATCATCTGTATAGTTCAGAATGCATCTTTGCATGTTTGTCCACTGGCTCAGCTGATAAATAGGAGATATGGGAGTGGGGAAAAAGTGAAAAGCCACAAGAAATGCAGGGGAAGAAGGCCTGGCAGTACTATGGCAAGGGATCAGGATGATAGTGATGGTAGAAGAAAGGGGTTTGGGAATAAGGTGTCCTTAATTCTGTTGCTTGCAGAACAGTTTGTCCATGCTAAATGGTACTGGAAGCACTGGCAAGCAAAAACACTAACATGAAATATAAACCTGAAACAGAATACTGCACAACAATAGCATCTGTGAAGGAATTGAGTTTCTTGGTCACAAGATGAACATGCCTAGTTATGTTTGTGAAGCACGCTTAACTTTTCTAATTACAGGTACAACATCCTGCTCAGCTGATACGGCTTTATTAGCTCGTGAGAAATGCCTGACATTCTTATGTGAGAAAATGAGTCCATTCCTTGAGCTGACTGATTATCAGAAGAATGAACTAAAGATTTATGACAGAACAAAGGAGAAGGAGTTTGTGTGGCTGGACAACTTTATGGGAATCCACCCCTTTTTTATTCCAAGAGGCAAGAGACTTTGTGGGAGTGGATGGGCATTTATTCTGTGGCTTTTATTCCCAATTCTGTTCTGTTATTCACTAAATCTAAGTAGGATACCTGAACCATTACAGAACAATATGGTTTGTTCTCAAGCTTTAGAAAAATGCCTTTTCTGCCTCCAAGTGTGTTGATTGCAACTCTATCACATTTATTAAGAAGATAAATCTGTTAATTGCTCTCTTTGAGTTTTTAAAATTACTGGTTAATGGCCTAATTTTAGTATACTTATTTGGTGTAACAAAGCTTGTTTGAGTTGTAATTTTCTGTCACTTTGCATGGTCAGAATGTCTGCTAACTTCCACTAACTAAAGCTACAGCTCATCCTGGCCCTTGTGTAAAGCATGGGAAGCAGGGGTCCTGGGTACAGTGCTAAACAGAATGAAGACTAATGCCCTGCCTTGCTCTAGCCTCTCAAAGATGTGCTGCAATTCTTGCAGAAGTATTTAGTCCCTGCATTTCAGTTCCTCATGTGACAAATTAATGCAAACAGGACTACCAAAATACTGCTTTCTACCCTTAAAGTACAGTGACGGGACTAAAAAGTGATGACTCTGAGCTTTCTAGTTCAGCTGGTTAGTTTTTAATACATGGAACTGTGTGTTCCTAAAGCTATATTAATCATTCATCTTTAAACATTTTGACATTCATGGATTGTGTTAGTCATGCATAAAATTGTACAAGGTAATGCTTTTTTGTAAATTGCTTAGTTTCCCTCTGCTAATTAGATCACAAAAGGAAGGATCTCCTTCATACTAAACAGGTATCAAGATGTGTAAGATAAATTGGTGATTAATATCTTGTATACCTGAGCAATACTGTATTACAGAATTTGGGGAGTGATGTCCTAGTGAACTATACTGGCTGGAATTTGGCAGACAGAGCTCTGTACTCTTTCCTCGCTGTATGTCATAATAACAGTAAAGAAAATATGTGCCTAGCAGTGCAATTTAATTAAAGCACTCTTCCTTCACAGAACTGGCAGTGTATGGAACAGATTAACATGTTGTTCTATAACATGACCAAATTATATCCTTCAGTGCCAAATCTTCAAAAGCTGCTTTTGAGTTTTAGATCCACATGTCAGAAGCAAGGACAGATTTATGATTTTTCAGTGATGGGTCATGAACCAGGATGTGTCAAAGTTTCATGGCAAATTACATCATATATTCATGTGCTTTTTGCAAAATTCAACATAAATATGCAGAGATGGGCTGAGACACAGCTGTGGGTCAAACGGAAAGTATATGTGCCTGATCTCTGAGAATCAGAGAGCTTGATTTCCATTGCTTGCTGTAATGAGATCAGCAATTAACAGAATGATCATGTTCAGAAGCAGTCAGCAACTCCAGCATAAACGTTTTGGTTTAATTGTTTTCCGGTTTGCCTTTCCTTTGTTTTAGGCCCTGTTCTCCAGAGGAACAGCATTACAGATTATGCTCTAAATGCCGGGACTACAGCAGTGAATGCACAAAGACTGTTAAGAGCCCTACAGCTTAACAAACCTATTTTGTTGGAGGGGTCACCAGGAGTGGGCAAGACCAGTCTAGTTGCTGCCCTAGCAAAAGCCTCGGGAAACTGTCTTGTTCGAATCAACCTTTCTGAGCAAACGGTAGCATAAAATATTATCTTTGTAACTTAGTGTTTATGGCGGGTGGGGGGAGGTTTTGTTTAACTTAAAAAACGTAGTTCTTTTAACTTTCGCACAGAGTCTGAAATGTCAATTTTTCCTTTTTGGTCTCAAGATAAAAACAAACGGGAAGGGGGAACCAGAAAGAGCAGTGATTTTCTGTGAGCGATGCCAATTCCCAGATTTTTCTGTTCTTTTCAAGTGAAGACGTGTATCTTTGTCTACTGTGTTTTTCTTGGCTTCTGCAAAGTTACTTGAAACGAGTTTTAAGGCTTTTTAGCTCCCCTGTTCCAGTTTAATTTTTTGTAGTTTAATATAGTAGGTGGTCACTGAAGTCCTATCATGGAAAAGCTTTTAGCGCCTTGTAATTACTGAAATTTTTTTAATACCTACATTTTAGCCTTGTTTTGAAGGGGAGGGAGAAAATGTGAAGTAAAGTTAACAAAGGCTGTTTATGAACTTTTGTGGAGTTTTATAATTCCGCCCCCCCCCCCCCCCCCCCCTTTTCTTCTCCCACAGGATGTGACAGACTTGTTTGGGACAGACTTGCCTGTTGAAGGTGGAAAGGGAGGAGAATTTGCCTGGCGTGATGGACCACTACTAGCAGCATTAAAGGCTGGACACTGGATTGTATTAGATGAGGTAAATTCAAGTTTGGGGCACAAATAAAGTGGAATGTTCTGGAAGAGCAAAGGTGATGATTTGGCATGTAGGATAAATACCTTTGAGGGTTGATGACTGAAATAAATTTTGCTTACTTTTAGTTATGTGTATCTGGTGCCACATTGAAAGTGATTGTTCCACTGAAGAGAAAATTTATCTCCGTCTTCTAAGTCCCTCTGCCCATTGGCCCTCCATAGATGGAGTGTAAAAGACCAGCTTTGGCTAGACTTCTTTTAGACAAGGGAACAAGGATTGAATCCCAGCTTAAATTACTGCAGAAAAACAAGGATAGATTTGATTTACATTTGAAGGTTTTTGGGAAGAATGTCAACGGAAGTTTTGGTACATATGCTCTTATATGGATATAATTTCACTGAAATGAAGGTGTTTTGCTGGGACTAATACATTGTGTTGGGTACTGACTTAATTGAGATGAAGAAGAGTTCCATTTTGCCAGTATAAGCTATCCTGCCACCACAGGTTTGTTCATATACCATGTAGCAAGTGCTGTCAAGCACATGCATGCACAGAGCTTACTTCTTGGCAATGTTCATTCTAATTATTGCAGAGTGCAAAATCTTAAATTCTTTAGCTGTTTTTATACCTTCTTATTGTGAAGAATACCACTTTAAACAACCACGGTATTTAAATAACCCAGACTGCCTTCATTTAAAAAACAAGCAAACAAACAAAACTCTGAATGTTACAAATGTGTGAACGTAAGTTCAGAAGAAACATCTTGAACATACAGATTTTACAATGGAGAGTTATTTTGTTGTCATGGTGAAACTACAGTACAAATAACAAATGCACATAAGGAAAAGTGTTAGTTACAGTTTTGTTGCTCCAGTGTAATAACAGTCTAGCTGGAGGTAATAACATATGACAGTGCTAGAACAGCAAGGAAATCGAATTTTACCTTCTGTGTATCCCAGACTGTTAAACTACAGATTATGCAAAAGTGTTTTGTGGAGCATTAATATTGTATCCTTATTTCTTTCCTCAGCTGAATCTAGCTTCTCAGTCTGTATTAGAAGGGCTAAACGCATGCTTTGACCACAGAGCAGAGATTTATGTTCCAGAATTGGGAATGAATTTTCAAGTACAGCACAAGAAGACTAAGATTTTTGGATGCCAGAATCCGTACAGACAAGGAGGTGGAAGAAAGGGTCTGCCCAAGTCCTTTCTTAATAGATTTACACAGGCAAGCTTATTTGTTTGGTTTAAACTGTGTCATGATCCTGTCTTGTAGTTTTCTGACTATATCAACACTCAGTATGCTCTTGATTCTACAGGTGTATGTTGATCCACTGTCCGCAGAAGATATGGAGTTTATTGGGAATACGCTGTTTCCTGCTATTGATAAATGTATTATTGCCAAAATGGTTGCTTTCAATAACAAGGTAAATATGTATTTTAATCTATTTGGTAGGCAGAATGCAGTAAGATTAAAAAAATTAAGTCTAATGTTACATTTCCAAGCATTTTTATAGAGAAGTGCATGGGTAAAAAAGCAGAATGGAAGTATATGCAGAAGAATGTAAACACCACTAAAACCCACCTGAGTTTTTGTACCACTACAATCAGATACTTGGTTGATAACTGAAGAAGCATTATTTTTCACAGAAGATAAGAAAAAAAAATATAGAAAAGGCTTTGTTCTACAAAAGGTGGAAACAGTTATAGTTTGGTAGCTTGGTGAAGTGAGTTGTTTGCCACAATAACACATTATTCTTGAAGCACAAGCAAAATGAGCTGTATCTTAACAAGAACTGAAATGTGTATTTCTGTTTGTAGTCTGAATTTTTAATCTGCTCTTTATTATTGGATGTTGTTAGTGAAAGCAGCATCTGACCTTTACAGAAGCAGAAGCTTATAAGGATATGTGGCATTCTTCTGGAACACTGAGAGACCAATGAAAGAAAAATATTTCCTGATAGGATTTGTCTATGGCAAAGGATTCAGAGATGCTTGAATCTAAAATTTTGCTAATATAAAAGGTTTTCAACAAGCATTAATTGCAAGGCATCAACTTAGTAGCTATTTTGTGGCTTAGATGCTGCCATTTTGCACAAAGTGCCGGATATAAAATTCACAGTAAGAATTTTATTTATGGTCATGAATCTGAAATTTTGCTTCATCTTAATGTCATGAAACAAAAAAAGTGCAGTAATATTAAAGTAGTATTCTGTGGCCTTATGTTAAATCTTTTGTGGCAGCATCTTACTGAATACTCATTTATAGAGTGCAAAAGTAAAAAGGAAAATTGAGCTGTTAGAGAATTAGTAGAGGAGAGACAAACTAAATCAAGCTTTAGTTCCTAACGTCTTCAGAAAAGTGAATACAGGTTGCTCTTTCTATTGTCCTCTGTCTTGTAAGCAGTGCCAAAGGCAGAAGTTCAGTTGAAGTTTTTAAAAAATATTTGAAGACCAGCACATGGGTGGAATAAAAGATTTTCTTTTTTTTTTTTTTTTTTTTTTTAATTGCTACTTTTTCCAGATTGACAAAGAAGTAATGGCTGAAAAAAGGTGGGGACAGAAAGGAGGACCTTGGGAGTTCAACTTACGTGATCTTTTCCGCTGGTGCCAGCTTATGCTTGTTGACCAGTCACCAGGATGTTATGATCCAGGCCAGCATGTATTTTTGGTATACGGAGAAAGAATGAGAACCAGGGAAGACAAAGAAAGGGTGAGCCATGTGTTCTCCTTCCTTGCTCTTCAGATTGTCAGGAAGTAGGTCTAGAAATCCAAGTGCAAATTTTAAGATGCCTTGCAATTCATTCACAGACATTACCTCTTGCAAAAGAAAAACAGGTTTGTTTTGGGGTTTTGAGGTTTAACATATGTACCTGCGCCTCTTGTCATTTAAAATATCAATTTAATTACCTCCTAGTATAAAAGCAGAAAGCTGGTGTAAATGAAGGCAAGTAGAATAACAAAGGACTTTAAACAATGCAAAACACAACATATTCTTGTGGGATTATGTATTAAATAATGTTCTTATAGAAGTGGTATGGGTTGCATGCGTGTTTGTGAGGAAAGAGAAGATAGGGAGCAGAGAAGAGAAGAGAAAAAGCACTGAGATATGGAGAGATTTTTAAAGTTATGGTTAAAAAGCATTTGTGTTAGTACAGTAAGTAAAAATAATGGCCTGTAATTCTGCCCTTCCCTGCCAGTGTTTTTAAATTGTTCTGGCTTGGATTTCTTTTAGTGACTTTTATTTATCTGTCACTTCTTTCGTCTGCCTCTCAAATTACTCCCCTCATTCTGTTAAACTCTGCTTAAAGTTCCTCTAATAAAACACGCTCACTGCAGTTGTTATTCCACTGTTGACACCTACTTAACCCCTCTCTTGCCTAGAAATCCTTTGCTTTTGTTTAATTTCACAACATTTAAATGGTATTAAACTAGAAGTCAATCAGATTGTAAGACTAAAGTTACTGACTGTGACTGGATATTTTTCTCATGCGTTTACTTTCCCCTTCCTGTAGTAGTAGTATTTTTATGTGTTATTAAGGAGCTTATTTATGGAGTGACTTCTTTCCCAGTATTTTGTTACAGAGAAACATTGCTTACAGTATTTCAAGTCACAGGAAAGCGTGGTTAATGAAGGGGTTGTTGGGGGTGGCTCACTCACTTTAATTGCTTGCTGCACTTTGAATGAAATTACACCTGTGATTAAACTGTGTTAGTATCACATGGCTGTGGAGCTGAGAGGGAAGACTACTTTAGAAGTAAATCTTTAGAACAATGGGTAACTTAAGACTGCTAAGTCTCTCTTTCGCTCTTTCAACTGTTTTAGGTTATATCTATATTTAGAGACATTTTTGGCCAGGAAGCTAACGTGTATACAGGAACCAGAGAGTTTCACATCACTCCGTATAATGTTCAGGTAAGCTGTTGACAAGAGGTGTTGTGAGTGGAGAGAGAAGGAAGCAACTTGCACAGCTGAGCTCCCATTTGCCTCTGAGTACTCACCCATGTGTCTCTCATCCCTTCAGGTTGGTTATTCAGTTCTTTCTCGTGGCAACTATATTCCTCGTCCTGGCAGAAGTCTCTCACTTCTGCATCATTCACTGCAGTCCCTCGAGTCTATAATGAAATGTGTGCACATGAGCTGGATGGTAATCCTGGTGGGCCCGGCAGCTGTCGGCAAAACCAGCCTTGTTGAGCTGCTGGCCCATCTGACTGGCCATCGACTAAAAATCATGGCAATGAACAGTGCAATGGATACAACTGAACTCCTGGGTGGATTTGAACAGGTAAATACTGTTTTGATAAGATGGCAGTATTTTTCCTTCCTACTTAACAGTGGCCAGTCTACTGTGATCTCAGTGTTTAAGCACCAAATGGAGCCTTAGGCACCACAGTCTTCTGGATGAACTAACTCCATAATGGCATGTTTGCAGGTTGATATCAATAGGCCATGGCAGCGCCTGCTGGAAAAAGTGGAGAATGCTGTGAGCACACTAGTAAGGGACAGTCTTCTCCTGACAGAAATTTGTGCAGATGATGCTGAACTTGTGCTGCGTGCTTGGAGCAATTTCATCCTGAACTACAAACCCAAATCTCTGGGTGAAGGAGGTAGAAGTGTTACAGCTGAATTAGTGAGCAAACTGGAGGGAATACTTGTACTGACCCAACGACTAAACAACAAAATAAATTCTTACTCAAAGGCAGGTATGTATGGTGGGCAATTTGTAGTAAGACTGTATGTTCCTCTGAAGAAAATAGGAGAAATATATAAATCTGCAGTGAAAGCTTGAGAAAACTTGGGGGTGTTTTGTAGGTTTTCTTGTTGTCAATACTGTTGCTTCATACTACTTATGTAACAGCCTAGCTTCTGAAAAAGTTACATTGGTGATGGTTCTTCAGGTTTATTTTTTGTGTAGTTACACCTGGTAGTGATCAGTAGTCCACACTCAAATGCTCCTGTACTGAGCTACTCAACATATGATGCAATACAGTTCTTATCTTGTATTCCTAAGAAAGGGAATGTGGATATTCTATTCTTGTATTTGTTCTCTGAAGCATTAATCAGCTGAGCTTTACAAATGTCAGCTGAATAATGTATGGGTTGGGTTTTTTTCTTATTTTTTTAAAAATCATTGTCTAAAATATGGCTTTAATATCCATCAGACTTCATCTAATGGGGGAGAAAGGATGGAGAAAAGTGTCTGTTTAGGGAGAAAAGTGTCAGTCTAGTTTATATTTCTCTGTGCTTGCAAACCCCCTGTGTTCTCATGGATTTTGCCTGTGGGAGGCTACTTGAAGAGTTGGAGCCTCTGCTGTTATGTTCCTCTAGAAAGTAGGAAGCATATATGTTTATTAACAAAATAATTACTATTTTTCTTGAATGGAACAGGAAGTAATGTAAGTCCTGATGCAAGATATACTTCCTTTCAGAGTTTGCTCACCTGGTAGAGGAGTTCCGGCATTTCAAGCTGCAGCAGGTCCAGGCGGCTGACTGCAACAGCCATGGCACTTTCGAGTGGGTGGATGGGATGTTGGTTCAGGCCTTGCAGTCTGGAGACTGGCTGTTGATGGACAATGTTAACTTCTGCAAGTAAGATATTTTAGTGGCCTTGTTTCACTGAGTAGATCCCCTAACCTCCCTAATTGACTTTCTCTCTTACTGTATAGTTCACAGCTGAACATTCTGCATTTGATAACAATACATGGGAGCAGTAACTTACATTTTCTGGAAGAGTGTCTTCCTTCTTAGACAGCTTAACAGTTGATACTTTTCCTGTTACCTTATAACGTAATTAGCTGTTTGGCTTTTTGCTTGGTACCATTTTGATTTCAGATCAGAAAGGGATGAGATTGTTACCTTTTTATAACCATATAAATTTCTTTTGAATATAGCCCTTCTGTGCTGGACCGCTTGAATGCTTTACTTGAACCAGGAGGTGTTCTTACCATGAGCGAGAGAGGTGTGATAGATGGCACAATTCCTACAATAGCTCCTCATCCAAACTTCAGGTGCTTTGCTTTTCTGCTTTTTTTTTTGGCTTCCCCCCTGCCCCGACCAAATAGCAGGTTTAGAAAAAAAAAAAATGTCAGCAGTGAGCCAGTCTTTTGGTATTTTGAATTCTGTTCAGTTTGCCATGTACTGTAGTGACACTGTGTGGAAAGGAAGAAAACTGCGCTGCGATGAGCATGTGGTAGAGAGCTTAAGAGGCTTGGCTTTATATCCCTGTTGCAGCACAGACTGTTACGCTGGAAAATTCATAGCAGCATACTTCTGCTTTGATTCCCCATTTCTAGTTTAGGATTTCAGCACTTCCCTGTCTCACTGCAATGCAGCTGAGGATACATGTGTTGAAGATGGTGAAGTATTCAGGTATATTGGTAATGAAAGCTGGTATAGGGACATAATTTTCTTCCCAGCTTTTTCCATCCCATCCATAAATCTGAGTTTCTTGCAGTGACAGAACTTAACATCCCCACCCCCCCCACCCCACCCCCCGCAAAAAAACCCCAAACACACACCAAAAAAACAAAACCCAAACAAACCCAAACCAAACAAAAAAACCCCACCAAACAGACAGCCTGTATTCTCTCAGACCTGAAGTAGTCTCTGGGGAAGATGGAAGGAGAACATACAAAGTATTCTGTATAATTCCTACCCTTTATAAATTTATGAAAAGAATATTGGGACTGATATGCTCTGGTTCCTCTGAATTGGAAACAAGATCCTTGACTTTCCAGAAACCTGTTTTGGCTGAATTGTATCTCAAGTTCTTTTTTCTCCTTGCTTTTAAGAGATGTTTACTGATAGTATTAACTACTCGGGTGTTGGATACTTTGGTTTTCAAATAGCACAAATTTATCTGAAGCCATTGCTAAGACTTTTAAAATTCTTCTTTATAGCTCAGAGGCATAGTTTAACTTTTTTTGGTAAGGAGGCAAATGATAAAATAGACACAGCTCAGATATAACAGAGTTAAAAATCATGCAATATATCTGTGGCTAATTTCAAAGTATAATTATTCATACAGGTTTCTCATTTAAATTCAGTAGATGTCTCTGGCTTTCTAGATATCAGTGTCCCCATTTTTATGAAGACGAATTTACTTTATGGAAGAGCACATGTGGTGGTTCTGGAGTGCTAGTCTAAAGCCCTAAAGTTACATCTTAAGAATGTAAGGCAGTTAGACTAGATCATTGTAGGTGCCTTCTAACTGAACCCTTTTATTCTAATATCCATCAGACTTTTCCTTTCCATGGATCCTGTTCATGGGGAAATATCCAGAGCCATGCGGAATCGTGGGATTGAAATTTACATTCCCGGGGAGAACGATGGAAATGTATTGGACAATTTGGATTTGAAGTTACTCCTGCATGGTTTGGGTTTAGTGGGAGATAGCATCTGTGATGCACTTATGGCTGTGCATTCAGAAACCAAGGTGGCAATAGCAGGTAAGAAAAGTCTGTTCAGTGTTAACAACTTGGGCTCACTGCATATATTTGGATTAACTCTTTAATATTAAAGCTTGGTTATTTTATTGTTATGTCCCAATACAAGTAAAAGCATAAAAGTATAATCACGTTGTTTTGGGGGTTTATTTGTGTTCTCAGGAAGCAGGCCCAAATCATAAAAAGATGGGAAGTGGGTGTGCTTTGTAAGGAGACATCAGGTGCTGCCAAGTATCAGTTGCCTATTGCTATAGGGAAGGTAATAAATTCTAAGTGAAAATCAGCAAAACTGAGGGTTGGCACAAGGCCTGTTCAAGTTGGTCTTTGGAGCAAGATGACACTGAGTTTCACTCAGCTGCTTCATGTCTTATTTTGAGTTTGTCACCTGTTATTTACAGTCTTGTCAAATTTTCTTATTAACCTTGGTAAGAACCCATTCAATTTTCAGGATCCAGTAGGATTCATTTGGTTTGGATCTTCCTCAGGGCCTAATGTGTTGTTTGTCCTCAGAGGATTAAAGGGGTGACAATTAATAAACATTCATATCGCCCTAAATGCTGTGTATCTTTCAGGTTCTGTGTTATCTTTGTCACCTTTGCTTCAGGCTGCTGCTTTAATTGTGCAGCAGATACAGAGAGGCTTTGGATTAGTGAAGTCGTTTTACAGAGCCTGTTGGGAAGTTTATGGCCGCTCACAACAACTGCAGATTAACCAAAAGGTAAAAGTCCTGTGTTTGAAAGCTTTTCTTACATCATCTAAATACATGAAAAATACCATTTCATGAGGCTAGTGTTTGGGATCCTCTGTTTCCTAAGTGCTTGAGCAGGGGGCTGATGAAGATGGTGCTCTTGGAGAGATGAACCAAACCATTTTAAACACCCTCTCAGGCATCTGTCAGGTAATGAAGAGGGGGGATTAAGTGGCATTGGGACATTTTCTGTGTCTTTTAGATTCTGAGCCTTTTTTGGTTCCAGTGTAAGAAGTACAGTTCTGCATGTAACTTACTCTAACAGATCAGTTGAAGCTCCAGAAGTTGGGGGGTTTTTTTTGGTGTTGAGTGGTGAAGTACAGTGAATTTCAGCTGTCACCTGTCCTTTCATGACATATTTTCTCAGCCTGGTAACATGCTACTGGAGACAGAGGTCAGATGAGTAAGAGTTGCATAAGGACTGTCAATTTGGGATGTGCTTAACTAAGATATTCCCTGGGGGATAAATATGGTTTGTTGGACATTTTGTAGATAGTGGCTCACTTTTGCAACATAAGGGAGACAGAGAATATTCTAGTTGGACTCTGAGGCTTACTTGTTTTTAAGAGCTTCAGCTGAGACTTTGGGATATTAATACTGATTAATCTATAGCCTGAAACAATGTGCACACTGTCATCTTGAGTAGCAATATTCATTTCCTATTTTAAGCTGTACAGTATGTTATTTCACTTACAGTTGGAATGTTTTGGTACTTTTATCATGTAGGCTATATAGTGTTTGTAGAACATTTGGTTTATAATGATTTCATAAGAAATCCATGTAATTAAAGAGTTCCCTGAGCTATTGTACTTGGATACATGTTTGAATATGATTCTAAACTGCTTTTTGGTTGTTTGTTGTAGCTTGTGTTAGAATTGGTTACGAAGCATGCTTCATCTCTGGCTTCCCATGAAATTTGGGGTGACTCCCTGCTAGCAGTGGGATTGTGGCCAGACTCCCTACCTACAGGTCTGTTTGCAGCAGAAGATTCGCTTCTTTCAACAGTCCGGAGTGATGCACAGGTCCTCATGTATTGTCTGAATAGACTAAACCTTAAAAACTGCAGGTAGGCAAGAAACACTTTTTGTCTAATAAATGAGTAAGAAACCAGATACGTGTGAAATACTGGTGGCATGTCAGTGTGGCCTGCAAAACTTTGTCTTGAGCAAATTGTGTGGGTAGAGACTGTGGCAGTCACACTCCGTAACTGAGGCACCTGTAGTGGTTGCATGGAAAGGTAACAAAGACCAGTTTGATTATTTACTGTTTTATTCTTCAGTCCAAAATACTTGGCATTAGGAGTTAGGAGTAGGCATTTAGCAGAAAATGTGAATGCAAACACTGGGTTTACAAGGTAATAAGAGCCCCGAAAATCTCTCTCTGTTTCCTTCTGCGCTTTAAAAAAATGAGTATTTAATTAGTTTTAAATATACTAATGATCCTCTGTACTTCCTGCTTTCATGTAAACAATTATTCATCAGCTCTTTTAGGTCCAGTAGCTTCAGGTGAAAAAACAAATTGCCTCCTTCAAACAGAGCTGTCTGAAAGAAGTCTCATGTGCAGGGGCCATATGCAAGAACTCTTTTAATGATTTCTTGTGCAATATAACTGTTATTTTCACAACACTGGTGCAAAATCTGTACGTCACAGCCTGCTTTGCTCAGTGACGTACTGTGGACAGGTACTGTGGTTTGCTTCCAAAGAAAGAGCAAGCTGTAGAAGTTAGTACTAAGATATAATGTTGAAATTGTAAAATCTTAGCAATGTGCTGGTTTTGGTTTTGTTTTTTTTTTTTTAATCAAGGACACTTCTCTCCATCTTTGTCTTTTTTAACTTACCTTCACATATCATTCTGGTGCACAAATCAACTATAATTTCTCAACGAAATGCTGTGCATATTCACTTCTGGCACTGCATGAATTTTTGGTAATAGTGAGTTTCTAATAGTAGACACCCCCAACTGATCTGAAGTTGGAAAATGGCTTTAGAGCTAAATAAAAGAGGAGAGATTATTGCATTGCTGCCTTCTTGCCTGAAGATGGCTGCATGCTGAGTAGCTTGATTTGCAGAATACATTCTTTCCTGGAACTGGCAGTTCAAGCACTTGATTACTGGACTGTGCTTCTTTTTGTTTCAGGACACTACCACTGACTCTGCAAGATCTTCAAAAAATTATGCAGTCCACTGATCCTGAGAGTCTCCAATTCAGTGCTGTTGAGATAGATGCAAACTGGATGGATAAAATGGAAGTTCTCCAGGCTTCAGTGAAATTGTTCATAGAAAAGGCAACCAATCAAGATTGGACATTGAGAGTTAAATGGCTTAACTCCTTAGCCAAAAATCTGCCACAGGTGCTTGGTATGTAATTATTTAACTTTCTCTTTTGCCTAAGGGCTGATTTATTATATTTTCACAAATTCTAAGTCTTCTAAGAAAACATTCAGACCATTCAAATGATCTGATATGAAAGTTCTTAACTATCCACATTTATTGGGTTTGTGTGGCCAAGTTTTGCTAGCAGGGGGTACAGGGGTGGCCTCTGTGAGAAGCTTCCCTTATGTCTGATAAGAGCCAATGCCAGCTGGCTCCAGGATGGACCCGCTGCTGGCCAAGGCTGAGTCCATCAGTGGTAGTGGTAGAGCCTCTGTGATAACACATTTACAAAGGGGAAAATGTTGCTGTGCAACAGAGAAAGGAGTGAGAATATGTGAGAGGAACAACTCTGCAGACACTAAGGTCAGTGAAGAAGGAGGGGGAGGAGGTGCTCCAGGCACCGCAGCAGAGATTCCCCTGCAGCCCCTGGTGCAGCCCATGGTGAGGCAGCTGTGCCCCTGCAGCCCAGGGAGGTCCATGGGGGAGCAGATATCCACCTGCAGCCCGGGGAGGACCCCAAGCCGGAGCAGGTGGATGTGCCCAAAGGAGGCTGTGACCCCATGGGAAGCCCACGCTGGAATAGGCTCCTTGCAGGACCTGTGGACCCATGGAGAGAGAGGAGCCCACGCTGGAGCAGGTTTGCTGGCAGGACTTGTGACCCCGTGGGGGACCCACGCTGGAGCAGTCTGCTCCTGAAGGGCTGCACCCCATGGAAGGGACCCACGCTGGAGCAGTTCATGAAGAACTGCAGCCTGTGGGAAGGACTCACGTTGGAGAAGTTCATGGAGGACTGTCTCCCATGGGAGGGTCCCCACACTGGAGCAGGGGAAGAGTGTGAGGAGTGTTTCCCCTGAGGAGAAAGGAGCATCAGAGACAATGTGTGATGAACTGACCACAACCCCCATTGCCTGTCCCCCTGTGCTGCTTGGGGGGGAGGAAGTAGAGAATTTGGGAGTAAAGTTAAGCCTGGGAAGAAGGGAGGGGTGGAGGTAAGGTGTTTTAAGATTTAGTTTTTATTTTCTCATTATCCTACTCTGATTTGATTTGTAATAAATTAAATTAATTTTCCCCAAGTGAGTCTGTTTTGCCTGTGACAGTAACCAGTGAATGATCTCTCCCTGTCCTTATCTGTGAGCCTTCTGATACATTTGCTCTCCCCTGCCCAGCTGAGAAGGGGAGTGATAAGCGGCTTTGGGCACCTGGCATCCAGCCAGGGTCAACCCACCACACCACACTAAATCAAGGGCATTGAGGCTTCAGGGAAAGACAGAAACAGGTTGTGTATACTAGGGACAAGAGGAGGCTTTGGGCTAAACATTGCCTTTTATTGTTCAAGCATGCATGTAACTTGTACTACTTCTGAATTACGGTTATTTTTGGATACATCTTGGCCTATGTAAGCAAATATATCTTTCTCGTCACTATTTTTTTTCTAATAGTGATAGTAAAAATGGTAAAATACCTTCTGTTTATTTGGTGTTAAAATGCAAATACTTAGAAAGCCAGCAAGATGCAGAACTGAGATTTCCTGAAGCTGTGTTGTCTGAACATTCAGGATAGCAGCTGAGATGAGGTATTCACTGCGTAATTACATTAATCACGTTAAACTTCTGGAGAATTTAGACAGGCATTAGTCCAAGTAATTCACACACTTAGCTTCCTTGTGTGGTGTGAAATGTCAGACTGTATTGTCCCTACATGAATGGGATTGCTCCCCCTTGATCTTACTGTCTTTCCAGGTAGATCTGTCTATTAACTAGAAAATATCTGGAAAGATACTTTAATGACAGGTATGGTCTTATGTGATTTCTTTTTTTTTTTTTTCTTAATTGGAAAAAAAAATCAAAACCAGATGTACTGAGAGGAAGACTTGAAGGTATAAACTCACAGATTTTCACAAACCGTATTTTTAATAGCGTACATGAAGTATCATGAGTTTAATTAGAACTCTTTACTGGATTTATCTCTTTAGCCATGATACTCTGACTGCTTTTAAGACCTCTTGGAACTAATACAAAATAAGAGGAACCAGCATGTCCGGAGTGCATGCACAGATGAGATTCAGGCTGCTTGTGCTGGCTCAGTTGAAGTTAGTTTTATTTATTTGTACTAAATGCTCTTCTACACCTACGTTCTCCCCCCTTCACCTACAGATCCAGTGCGGATTCAGCTGGAAGCAGGTGCTGTAGCCCTTGGTAGTTTCTATGCGAGTCCTCTCTCATCTGGAGTCAGTAACATGATCAAGTTGCTGCAGCCAACTATGACAGGTACTTCTGAAAAAAACTGATGTAAGAGATGGGTGCTTCCTTTATTTGTTCTCTGAACACACTGCAACCCTTAAGAAATGTGTGTAACAAAACAAAGGCTTTTTGTTGCTTTTGTTGCAAAAGAAATAACAACAAAGCCATTCTTGCTGTCTAGAACTGCAAATATGGCAATTAAATGCATTCATCCTATGACTATGAATCCTGACTGGGTATCTGTGACCCAGGTGTATTCCTACAGCTCAGAGTTAAGCGATGCTCTTAAGAGTGATGCATATTTCTAATGCCTTTCTGACTATATAGTTTAGGCATCCTGTTTTTTCTCAGCATTTTTCTCAGCATGTTAGCCTATCTGAAACCTACATTGAAGCCTGTAATTTTCCCTCAGTGTTTTACAGGGAGCTCAGGTGTGTGGTTTCCTTTCCAAGCTTTTTAGGTGCATGAAAGCTACATATGGTGACACTGGACCCTTTATGGATGGTCCTAAGTATCTTGCCTGGACTGTGAAGGAAAAGGGAGTTGGACTTGAGTTTCCAGGCTGTCTTTTTGGGTACTCTGACCACTGGCTAATTTACTTTCATGGTTCGAGTTTTTACATTCTGTTTGAATATCTAGAGTGAGGGAGCTTAAGACTCTGCCTTCCTCTTAGGCTTCCTTCTTGCCTTCTCTAATGTGCTTGCATAGGCAGGAGGATTGAGGGAAGTCTTTCACTGAATAATGTTTCTGCTGCTGTCCTGTCTTGTCTTGTCTGCCTTCCCAGATGAACATGTAATGCCTCTGGACCCAAGATGGAATATGCAGTTTTTGGATATCATTAGAAATTCGATGAACTTTGATACAGAAATGGAACACACAGATCAGCTACTAATCCTCTTGAAGTCTGTAGCGAATCGGTAGGTTACAAAAAAAGCTTGTGAAGACTGCCCAATGACTGTAATCAGTGCTATGTCAACACTTTCAGTATCTGCCAAGTATGTCTTTAGGTTTCGATAGATGTGATCCTAAATACCTGTATGAAACCGCTGCCCAGTGTTTACATGCTTTGTTTCTGTTTTCTGAAGATGCAGACTAAACCAAATTGCTTCATATAGGGAGCAGAGCTCCCAGCGTCCCATATAGGCTGGAGTGATTCAAGGGCAAACCAGAACTGTGGGATAAAGCATAAAAGGGGCAGAAGCAGCAGTGTGGAATCTCTGACATAAAACTTAAGTAGTTGCCCTGCTTTTGGATTTGGACTGCTTTTCCTAATACGAGCAAAAAATACACAGATTTTGCAGTTACAGTATAAGGAAGCAGCTACTCACATATCCTACAAATGTGTAATGGTGGTGTTGCATCTGCTTAGTAGCTTACTACTTTTTCCTTCCTGCTAATTGCAGGAATCTGCTTTTTTTGCAGCTTGTTTCTGCAGAAACCATATTCAACCAATTAGTTATGCTGCACTTGATTCTTCTTTCATAATAGAGTGAAATATCAAATGTAACTTTCTGTAGTTCACCGTTCTCATAAGGCAGAGGCTTTAAAATGATACTGAGTTTCTAGCAACTTTACTTTTAATTCAGGGCAGTATTATTTCTTGAACGAGAAAAAAGAAGCTACACTGAGAAGAATTTGATTACCAGCAAGAAGCCAAGAAATAGTGTCTTAAGAATGTCTCTAGATTTCCGCAAAGGTGGGTTGATTTTCGCTGTTCCTTTTGGTTCTATGGTCAATTTGAAATATGGTTAATTTGTGCCGTTATGAAATGTGTACTTTAAACATGTTATGTCCTGAATGTGCGAAGGAAGATCATGTGAATGTAAAGCAGTCACATGAGGACTAATACGATATGTAACTCATTATTCTTAAATTAAATATACCTTATGCTACAGCATTTATGTCCAGCCTCTACTAGGTTATGAGTGCCTGTCATTTCTCTGAATTATCTAAACTTTAGGAAGATGGTGGAGAGAAATTGGAATTGCATTTTGTCTTTGGCTAGCAAGCCATCTTCAGATGTGCTTTTGTTCTAATCCTCTTTCTATTGTTTTATGTAATGAGGATGTTTACTTCCAAAACAAAGGGCAAAAATTTAGTGATGAAGTTAGTATGTTGCATAGAAGCAATTGATCAATGTTTCCTTCATTCTGGATTTTTTTTTTTTTTTTTATATTATACGTGTAGAGGTAATAGAGAATTGTGCAAAAAGTGAAGGAATACTTCTTGTTACTTTGATTCTTAGATCTTTTCAGGGTATTTTTCCTCCTAGCCACAGAGAGGATCTAGTGATCAGAAAGCAACCCATACTTGTCATGTGATGTGTCTGGAATATTCAGTCTGTCCCTTTCTTTTCCTCTTCCCCAAACCTCAGATCCAGGAAGTTACAGCTGCCTTCCTCATGCAATTGTGGTCAACCTTGCTGCTTTCTTTGAACTTTGGGATGCATTTGCATTTCACTGGGTGAAGTCTACTCAGGTGGCCTTAAGTGATGATGACATGCATGATGTGAGTAGACTTTTCATAGCACTCTTAATGGGAGTTATGTGAAATTGGACAGTGTGCAGAACATTATTTTTAGTTTCAGAGACCATGAAATAAACTGCAGTTTATTGGTATTCAGAATATGCCTGACACGAGGCAAATGATGATGTTTGTTGCAGTGGCTGTCTTTCAGTGTGCTCCATCTTCTCATTTCTTCTGTGTGGAATGTAGGTTTTCAGCCTGCAGATACTCAGGGTGGGAATTGTCTTACCTAAATGTGCATGTCTGGGACCTAGATATCCATTGTGCCATAGAAGTGCCTGTCTTTCTCCACTAATGATAAAGGAAGTATCCACATCCATCTCAGATAAAGTTACCTGAACCTGGATAGCTGACATGCAGGTCACAGGGGTGGTTCACTTCTCCCTCTCCCTTTTCAGACCGTGAAGATCATTTTGCTGAAATCTGACAATGACATTGTAGACTTGTGCAGGGATTGCTTGGTTTTGACTTGTGTGGTTCTACCTGCCAGCAGAGTCCTGCGCTATTTTTAGAGAACATATAGTTGAGTGCTAGTTGTGTGCCACTAAGTATTAAAGCATTGCTTGATTCTGAAATTAATGGAAGTGACAATGTTTTTGCATTTTCTCTTGGTTGAAGTAAAAAGTGTTCTGTAACATGCAAGGCTCAGCAGCGCGAAAACTGTAACCTTTTTGGCTTGTTGTTAGATTTTATACTGCTTGCTGTGGCGTGACCGGTTCTGGGCGGTCTCTGACACTCTGACAGTGGATTCACCAGGGTTGTCACTTCTGTCTCTGCACTGGCACTGGGTTATGAAGCATCTAATTGACAGAATTCCTCAGATGCTTATTGGATCAGATCAGCATAAGTGAGTCGCTTTGATTTTGTGTTTCTGTTAAATGGTTGTATAAATTACCCTTTTTGTTAATATTATAGCTAATTCACATTGTTTGCTGGTAGTGTCCAAGCTGTGTTCCATTAGCGATGCAAGTGCAATGTATTAAATAGCTGTTCACTTTTAAAATTCAGATTTTTTACTATTGGACTGCTTCTTGCCCAAACGATCATCTAGAATTTTTACCCATTTCCTGTACTTTAAAGTTAGGTTGCCCCTTTAGTGAAAGGTTAAGAGAAGGGACTTTCCTTTCTCTTGTGTCCTTTTGCCTTTTTCCTCAAATTCTGGGTTAACTGTGTGGGATTTTTTTTTTTTTCCCCCATCTCCAAGGGTTTCCAAGGAAATTCAATCTGTTTCACAGCACATTCAGAGCTGCTTGGCCAATCCTGCTGGTGTTTCTGCCAGTATGAAGATATTACAGAAGTCTCTAGGAAGACCTCTTCCTTTTAAGGTATTGGTTCTCTGTTTGCAAAAGATTTGTGTTTCCAGTGATGTCCAAATATGCTTTAAAATAATCGTGCAGCACTTGCTTTCCAGGCCAGAAAAAATACATTCCTTTTGGACTTGTTAAATTGATTAAAAAGACAGTTTCACCATATGTTAACGTATGGCTTTTTTTGTGAAATATATCAGTTATTCAGAGAGCATTTCTACTATTAATTATGCTTTGTATAGATAGCAGTTAGTTAATACAGGGTGATGTGCAAACATAAAAATGTTCCTATTTACTCTGTTTTGGAGACTTGTGAGTATCAATATGCCACTTGCTTATTTAGTGAACATATGTGTGTATAGAATAGACCATGTACTTCCTTCTATACAGCATAGGATGGGGCTGCCTTGTGACTTACCAAGACATAGCCTTTTAACTCTGACAGGTTTTTTTTTCTTAAGTTATTGGTGTCATTCAATAAAAAAAATCTTAAAATCTTCTAAAGAATATAAGTCCCTTTTAAAAGCAGGGCACAAATAGACATGTAGCTTGCTTATGTTGATTAGTAATTAGACCTAGGTTTTTATGGCCTTATGTCTCAAAGATACTCGGCTGTTCAAAAATGCGCATAGTTGCTGTGTGGAACTTTAAAGAACATTCAGTGGTTACTGAGAATTTCGGGAGATTTTTCTAGGCAAAGGTATTTAAATGGCAGGTGTAAAATGCCAGTTTCTTTTAAGTGACAGTAGCTTCTGGCATTTTTTATTAGTTTGTGTATTTATTACCCTTAGTTTAGGTAAGTTGCCATGTTGAGATACTGTTTGTCTGCATAATCTATGTAGTTTCTTCATGAAGGAAAAAAAAACCTTGACAAGGAGGAATTGAGGCCAACTATTTGAATTTCTGTCTTCCTGCTGTATTGAGTAGGGCTACAAAAGAATTGTTGCTAAGTTGTTGCAGGTTGGTTTATATATACTTGCACTTCAGTCATGTGCATGTGAATTTGAAATCTTAGTTCTGACTGCAGTTACAGATCTTGGTGGTTGTTTTGTTAGCACTGCTGAAACAAATTGCCACTTGTTCAGATGTCCTTTTTGTGTTTCCAGGATAAACTGGGCATGGAATGTTTTTCGCAGTTAAAAATTCTCAGCAAACCACTTAACATCTTGGAGCTAAGATTGGCCTTTGGAGAAAGTAGATTGCAGGAAAAAATGTGCTGTCTGAAAATTGCTGCCACTGGATGGAAGATGAAGAAAGCATTGCTGCAAGCTGATGGCCTGATAATTAGAGCCAATAATTTAGAAGATGTTAGTCTGGGTAGGTAGCACTTTTGAAGAGCTGAACAGGATGATTTCTGCCATCTCCATTCTTTTTGTATACAAATAGGAAGGATGTGAAATGTTCACTGGAAAGAAATATCATACATAAGTTTATGTGCCTCTTACGCTCTGTCAAACAGGTCAACTAAAGATTTTTTTGAAAGCTGTACATTCACAACTGAGAGCAGAAGGAGTTATATGTAGTCATTCAGAAGAAAGGTTTACTGAAGATACCATCTCCAACCAGTTAGACCCTGCCTTGTTAAACCAGCTCTGCAGTCGGGTTCAGCTGTGGCCTGCAATGGAATACATAGGCATACTCTGGCAGTACAAACTGACAGCAGATTATGTGGCCAAGGCTTGTGCAAGAAGGTAAGAAGAAGGTTGGAGAAAGAAATCCTATATTCCTTTAATGAGATTCAGAATCCTTAGCTAGAAGCTGTAACTGCAGTACTTTACATTTGTATGTAAATCTATGGGTGTGTGCATATATATATATATGTATGGGTGTGTGTATTTGCATATATATCTAGTGGTATACACATGCTTTTATAGATTTATCTATATAAATGCATATGCACTCCTTGTCTGCATGCAGAATTGCACTTGGGCAGCTATAAAAAGTATCAGCAAAGGGAGTGGTTTAGTGTCGTATTGAGGAAGTGGTTTTCTTCTTTTCTAACTTACTTTACTGATGGAAATACAGGAATGCTGATGTCCAAGCCCCTTGGAGTAAACCCATAAGACTCCAGAAGTTGCTTTATTAATGGTAGAATGATTTATAGGTGGAGGAAAAATAAAACCTTTTATGTAGTAAATGGTACATAGTATTTTCCTTTTGGAAATACGTAGTATTTGCCTTTTAATGAAGTAGAAGCATCCTTCATATTAGGAATTAACATGAAGATGTTTATCGCCATGTTGCTGGGGGCTACTGCAGAAATACTGAGTTAGACCTGGTGATGGAGCAAGTACACTAGCGTGCTTGCTTCCTGTTGTGTGAACTACACGCATATACTTGCAGTTTAAATGAACATTTTTAATTCAAGAAATGTTAGTGTTTGTCCTGGTTTCGGCTGGAATAGAGTTAATTTTCTTCCTAGTAGCAGGCATAGTGCTGTGTTTTGGATTTAGTAGGAGAAGAATGTTGATAACACACGGATGTTTTTAGTTGTTTTGAGTACTGCTCATGCTAGTCAAGGACTTTTTCAGCTTCCCATGCTCTGCCAGGTGCACAAGAAACTGGGAGGGGGCACAGCCAGAATAGTTGATGCAAACTGGCCAAAGGGCTATTCCATACCATATGATGTCATGCTCAGTATATAAACTGGGAGGGGTTGGCCAGGGAGCAGCAATCGCTGCTCAGGAACTGTCTGGGTGTCGGTCGGCGGGTGGTGAGCAATTGCATTGTGCATCACTTGCTTTATATTATTATTATTATTATTATTATTATCATCATTATTGTATTGTTATTATTATTATTATTACCATTTTACTTTATTTCAATTATTAAACTGTTCTTATCTCAACCCAGGAGTGTTTCTCACTCTTACTCCTCCAATTCTCTCCCCCATCCCATCGGGGTAGGGGGAGTGGGCGAGCGGCTGCGTGGTGCTTAGTTGCTGGCTGGTTCTAAACCACGACAGTGTTGTTTTAAGGGACCAAATGCATTTATTTTTTTGATTGTTTTACCATTCCTTAAAAGAGAGCTCTTCATTTATGGATTTCAGTGAAAGTAATTTTTTGTGCAATGAGACTCCTAGAATCACTGATTCACTCTTGAATTCAGCAAAGTTCTGATTTTTCCCAAGAACTATAAAGCTGGAAGACAGTTTGTCTCCAAATGTTTTGTATGTTTTGCTGGACATGTAGCTTATAGCTACAGAAGATTCTACTTCTTCCCCCTTGTGTTGTATTTAAGATTTTGCCAACTTTGAAGGATGCAAGTGTTTTGAGTATTATTTGAGTGCTTGTTCTTCTCCAATGTTTAAAATGCTGTCATTTTAACCTTTCAGGGAGTCTTCGTTACTGTGACTTCGCCTGCCATGCTCGATTAGTTTTACTATCCAAATTATTTATTTCATGTGCCCTGCTTAAGCATTACTTAGGTTGTATTTCTTTTACCTGCTACAGGGAGAACTGCAGTCAAGAACTGAGCATATGTTCAGATCTAGTTCAGCTTATAGCTTTCTCCCTGAAGTTGACACCAGCTGCATCTCACCAGCTATCTGGACTGTGGCACTTGTTACACCTTAATGAAGTAAGAACATGTTTTCACTATAAGATTTTTGACGTGAGGCTTTTCTACCCATGCCTGACAATAATGGTTCCTTCTTTTGATAAGAAAGGTTATTAACGGTGAGCCTCCAAAAAGCAAAATTAAAACACAATATTAAAACAAATAAAACACAACAAAATCTTAAATAACTTAGTTCTATGTGGTCTAGTTTGGTGCTATTGTTCCATTCATCCATCTGTGACCTAATGGAAAACAGGAAACTGGTTGAATGGCAGGTGCCAGCCTGGTTGTATCTATGTATTCAAAGTAATTTTATGCTGAAAAATACTTGCCTCTGTTCCTGTGCCTCTAATTTTTTTTTAGTTCTGTGTTGCAAATCAAATAGACTGAGACAGTTATTTGATGCATTTTCTGTAGAGCATTTAATGTGTCAGAGAAATTCTGATTGGATACAGTGGTGGTTGTGTTCCCACAAAGCTCAGTAAACCAGCAAGTTCACTTTAAATGCTTCAGAGCAGCATATTGGATAGCTTTATCTGTTTCACGCTTATGCAACCTCATGTATCGTAACAAAAGTTTGCAAAGTCATAGGTTAGAGGCTGTATTCCGAAAACTTGCTCTGTAAACACATTGTATATACCACAGACAGAAGGAGGCAGTGCAGACCTCAGAAAGCATACTCTTTTTGTTGAGAAGAGATGCAAGCAAAGGATATGTGAATTTGAAAAGGATCTTGAGGCATATCTTGTACTACCCCTACTGAAAAAGTGTCATACTCTTGTTTCTTCTTTTTTCCCCCCTCTCCTTTTTCTGTGAGTGTGTGCTTGATTCTCTTGCTCCCTGTAAATTATTCTCAGCTCTAGGTTTTTCTCTCTCCTTAGATATCCCCTGAAGAAATGTCTGCCCTGTCATCTCAACTAGTTAATGCTGCGTTAGCATCCTTTTGGAGCAGCACTTTCACCACTGACCCAGACTACTGGTTGACTTGGAGGCCGCTACCTGCAACAGAGGAAAAGAACTTTTCTAAATCCCATATGAACTGTTCTATGAAGGTTTGTCTCTTCTGACCTAAGCAAATAACTAGGCTGAATACTCTTTTATTAAATAACCCAACAGCTTTCTAAAGCAATACTGTAAGTTCTAGCATAGTCAGTGCAAGTTGCATCTGAACAATCTAACTCTTAATCTCTTAATTTAGGGCCCAGGTATTTTGACCCGAGCCGTTTTCTCAAAGTGCTTCTTTGAAATTCTAACTAGCAGCAGCAAGACAAACCAGTGGGATGTGAGTGGGCTTCCTGTTCTGTCATCATCCCACGTGACACTGGGAGAATGGATGGAGAGAGCACAGCAGCTTCATGAAGTCAGCACAGCACTGTGGACCAACCTGGCTGTCTCTTCAATAGCAGATTTTAGGTATTGGGACCTGTCTTCCACATATGGTATTTCAGTTGAGCATGTTACAGAAGTGTGCTTACAATGTGTAAACTTTTTTCATTCCTTTGCCTCCAGATACACAGATGCTAGACTGCAGGGAATAATGCTAGGTAGACAACTCTCTGCCCTGGTAGATCTGGTTCCAGTGGATCTTCAAGAAGAATTTTTGGAGTGCTGTGAGAAGCTCTACCTCAAGGATCCTGTTGCATACGAGTACCTTCTCAAGATACTTAGAAGCATCACTGATCAGGAGTTACTTCCTAAAGAATTCCTATTTCTCCTGCTCACTTGCTTGCAGCAGTTCTCTGGGGAAGGGCTTAAGGAGTTACCAGAGACAGCTTGGCGAGGAAGCCTCTGGGTGAATATTGGTTTGGTGCAGATCCAGGTGTGGCTTCCGCAGACCAGGTTCGATCCGGCTGTCAAAAGAGAATACAAACTCAAGTACACAAAAGAAGAGGTGAGTGTGGAGCTGAGCTGGCTTTTACCTCTGTAATGTATAAAAATCAACACAAAGGAGTTTGGCTTGGGTGTTCTTGGGCAAATCTTTGGTCACGATTTTTAAACTATACAGTTAGAACATCTTTTAATGTCCAAGAAGATGATGTACCTACTTGGTTGCCAAAATCAGAGCCTCAGAGAATGGTTTATTCTTTCCTTTTTAGTTATACCAGCTGGAGTGTGAATGGAAAACAAATGATTTCTCATCCCAGCTGCATACAGGAAAAAGTATTGAAGATGAAGCAGTCAGCAACTATATTCATCCCCATCTCAGGTAACACCTCAGGCATTTAACTCTTATCTTTTTAGAAACTTAAATCTTCTCTCTTAGATGGGAAATTTAATCTTTGGATGCTTAGGCTCCAAAGCTTTTCTCCACAGCTTTACAATTTTTGTATTCTTCTGTAGAGATAAGGGTTGCTGATTTGAAAGTATCAATTTGCATGTTAAGGTGGTAAAGGGAAAATACAGAAGCTGTTCTGTTTACTTGCAGTGACTGAGGAATTGTCTGTACACACTTTGTACTGCTGTAAATACAACAATTAAAGCAGTGACCTTCATATCTTGACAAAACTGAAGCTATGCCCAGAAGTGAAAATGAAGCCACACATCTAAATTATGGTAGTTTCATTACAGTGTGACAATGTTATCAACAAATTGAAATGAGATAGAATGTGTATCTATCACTGTAACTCTTCAAGGCCTTGATAGATGCCAGTGCTATTTTGCAGAGTTCTTGGACTGATTTGTACTTGGTAGAAATCTCCAGATGTGTATTTTAGCAACAGCCTTTGCCTAGGGTGCTGTGGACGAATTAATTATCTTACCATATAGAGTACACTGTTGACGTTCAAAATTTGTAGCCATTGTTTTGTTGTTGGGTTTTTTTTTAATCTGAGCAACTTGAGGAAATTTTAAGTGAACAGAGATTTCTCTTTTGTGCAGGTTTCCAAGTGTTCCTTGTACATGGAGATAAAAACTGGGTTTTATTCATGGTTTTCCACTATTAATGGAATTTTACAATTTCATTATTATACACACGGAGAATCTGATAGTTCTATGCTATTGCTTAAAGAGAACAACAGTCATTGAAGCAAGTTCTGAATGTCTGAGTCTTACTAATTGCTTCCAGTAATACTGCTTTTTCCTTAATGCACACAGAGGTGTCAGGTAGCAAGCAAAGAAGTAATTGAAGTTTGTTGAAGTGTGGGGGCTAAAAAGAAGTACATATGCATGCTATACAGGTGTCACTTCTTGGGTTTTTTTCATTATTTGCTGTTTGACACAGCAGAATATTTCTGATGAATCTTTTTATATATCTAAATGTTCTGTTATATAAAAAAAATATGTTTGTATGGAACGTTTATATGTCTAAACTGCTCAATGTTGTTTCTTAACAGACTGTTGCATGAAAGAATGCAAAGGTTGAAGGAGCAAATAAGCAGTATTTCCAGAAAAAAGGCCTTCAGGCCTCCAGCTCCAACCTATGATTGCTTATACCAGGAGGCTCACCAGTACATCAACAGCATAGCGCGGGTTTCTTCAGTCCAAGATCTTTTAGCCCGCCTTCTGCAGTTCCTCCGTGGAGAAAGACCTAAATCACTCCAGGCTATACAAACCCTCTTAAATGAAGAAGCATCTTGGCAACAATCACACCACCAGTTTAGAAAACACCTGGCAGAGGACTACGCTGTATTCCCCGATGCCATCATTCCACTGCAAGCCGCCATCTTACAGTTGCAACATGGCATGCGACTAGTGGCTTCTGAAGTTTATACAGCGCTCAAAAGTTTTGTGCGACCAGCTGATCTGACCAACCTCCTCACTTCTTTGTTGACATTTCCTTCTATTAGCCATGCCTTCCCCACTTACTTTGCTCGTGCAGAAATTTTATGCTCAGTGAATTCAGTTGAGGTCCTTCATGGACTTAAAAAGTTTTCACTGAAGCACTCTGAAGGAGAATCTGAGGGCATAGAGCAGCCTTGCCCAACTCTGGAACAGCTCCTAGTGAATGCTTTGTTGCATCTTCGATGCCATGTGCTATCTAGAGGAGAGATGGACTGGAAATCTCTGCAGCTTTTCAGACATCTGTGTCAGGTAACATCTGAATGCCAGTGTCCCCAGTACAAGACAGACATGGATCTGTCAAAGCGTGTCGAGAGGAGGGCCGCAAAAATTATCAGAGGGCTGGAACACAGCTCCTGTGAAGAAAGGCTGACAGAGTTAGGGTTGTTCAGCCTGGAGAAGAGAAGGCTCCATGGAGGCCTTGTTGTAGCTTTTCAGTATATAAAGGCAGCTTATAAGGACAGAAAGAGACTTTTTACCAAGGCTTGTAGTGATAGGACAAGGTGCAACAGTTTTAAACTGAAAGGGGGTAGATTTAGACTGGATATAAAGAAGAATTTTTTTTTATGATGATGGTGGCAAGACGCTGGACCACGTTGCCCGGAGAAGTTGTGGATGCTTCATCCCTGGAAGTGTTGAAGGCCAGGTTGGATGGGGCTTTGAGCAACCTGGTCTAGTGGAAGATGTCCCTGCCCATGGCAGGGAGGTTGAACTAGATGATCTTTGGAGGTCCCTTCCCAAGCCATTCTGTGATTCTAGCTTGATAATTGTCAGTATGATGTTCTTAAACTTTTCTTCTTTTTTTCCATTGAATTGATAAAAGATAATTCTAACATAATCTAAAATATTGGATTAACTTGTTGAGATATATCAAAGCATAAAATCATAGCCTGTAATGGTTACTAAAGATTTTATTTATTTAAAAAACCAACAAAACCCAAAACTACACAAAAAAAGCCCCAGACCAAACTCTGTAGAGAGTTTCTTTATAAAATTGTTAAGAAAGGAGACTAGAACTTGGCCAAGCACTCCATTGCATACTGTTTTCTGTGCTTTTTCCTCATTGGTTTGAGAGGGCAATTTACAAATCTTCCTTCAAATTATGTGGCTTTGATTTATACTGTTACAGACAGTAGAAGAGGAGAGAGCCAAACAAGATAGATGCTGCCACTTTGATGAAATATGAGGTGATTTTAAACATTAACTTGTGCAAAAGCATGCTGCTTTGTGTTTCCATAGGCAATTATAAATGAATGGGATGAACAGGAACGCCGTGCCCAAGAGCGGGAGGCAATGGAACGCAGTCTGTACAGATACAGAAGTAAAAGTCATGGAAAAGGACGGAGTGAGGAAGAAGAGGAAGAAGAAGAATTTAGGAGGAGATTTCCCCTTCACGAAAAGGTAGCAACTGTAACGAAACACAAAAATTATGTCTGAAGTAGCTCCTGAAAATGCATGCTGTAAGTAAAATGAGATGAGGAATGAAGCAGGTTTTTCCTTCAGCCAGAAGAAAAATGTGTGGTAGATTTTGATAGAAAGGTATTAAGTACTGTGCTTTTAGTTTATTTTCCCTTCTGCTTGTAGAAGGCTTTTGGAATTAACTTCTGGACTTGAACTGTACAGTGGTTCAGCTTGAATAATCCCAGGTTACTGAATGACAATACCATTAGTTATTTGTTGTAAAATTCTGGAGTTTGATTCGTTTAGCGAGTAAGGTCTGCTGAGGTTTAATTACCTCTGAAGAAGGCTAATCTCCTTGATTAAATAAAGCTGTGAGATTTTTTCAAATGTAACTGGCCTGCATTACTGAATGATTTTGGAAGTGTGTCTTCAGCGAGCAATGTTGTGCAGTACAGAAATCCACGAGACAATTACATGTGTCAGTGTGGTGTTGGGATGCAATAGTTCAGATCTTCAAGTGACCAAACAGCATTGAGGTGGTTTATCAGCAGATGAGACTGCTGCTGCTTTTTCTGGAAGAGGTTCAGTTGGCAGCAGCTCAGGACTCACTGTACGGTGCTCTTGCCTGCTGTAGTTATGCCCCTTAATTGCTCTATTCACCTGTGTTCTGTTTCAGACTGACATCTGAGCTGTGAGGTAGGCAGTGTATCTATATAGTGCCAGCTCCAAGTCATTAGCACATTGTCACAATGCCAAAAAGTGCAAAAAGGTGGTAGGGAGGGGAGGTGTTAAAGGAAGAAATTATAATTCACCTTTGATTATCATGTAATTTGCAGGACTTTGAAGATATCACAGCTCAGGCAAGCCTAGAAGAAAAAATGGAAACTGAAGATCCATTGGAAGACCAACTGGAAGTTGATAGAGCCCTTTTGTCCAAGAGCTCTATGCAAACAGTAATGATGGTTCATCAACAGTTGTGCTTAAACTTTGCTCGATCCTTGTGGTATCAACAGAGTCTGCCTTCTCATCAGGCCAAACATTATTTCAGTACATTTATTTCCTGCTATCAGACTGGTGCATGCCTGGTGTCACAATTCTATCCTTTGATTGGTAAGATTGCTAGCAATATTTCAGATATTCAGGTTTAGCTTTGTAATGATTTATTTCAAATTAATCGTATTGCAGGTCAAGAAGCAGACCTGTTGTGGGGAAAGTGCATATATACCAATTTTCTTTTTCCAAAGAATTTGACCCATGTTCAGAATTGTCTTGGTGAAATACTTTTATGTTTAATTCTTTTACGGATTTTTTTTTTATTCCTTTTGTTAATATACAAGACCAACACAGTTTAAGAATAAACTGAATCTACTCTAGTAAGTGAAATTTTGATAACTTGCATGTGCGTAATCCTGTGGAAGACAATGCACTTGCAGAAATTTCCCAGAATTAAAATTTGCAATTAAGTTCATAAAAGAATTTGTTTAAATGGAGCTTTAATAATTTAAAAAGAAAAAAGTGTTGGGGTTTTGGGGTTTTTTTTGGTTTTTTGTGGGTTTTTTTTTTTTTTTTTACCCTGAATTTTAGCATGCTTGATGTGTAAATCATTATAACAATGTGTGAGACCTCAGGGTCATCACCTCTCAAAGCAGATCTATACTTCAGTTCTGATCTAATAAATGTATATGTGTGCACTTAAGAAGAAGCAGATAATGCAATAGGGCTGCTGTTTCTACAGTAACTTATTTTTGTGTTCATACCTGAGGGGTAATATATCTGATTTTGGGTTTTTTTGTGTCAGATTATTTTTTCACAGAGCCTTGTTACTAATTTTGTAGAAAATATCTCCCTCATGTACATTTATACACAGAGGAACTGTGGTGTTCTGACAGGATCACAGCCCACCTTTAGGATGCTGATTTTACTTTTATACGAAAACTTGATAAAATAGATGATGTAAACTTTAAATATGTCTCTTTTCTTCCCTACTCTCATCTCATTGCTTATGTATGGCATATTCTTATATCCTTGTAATAATAACATACTAAGGCTTGGGATACAAGAAAAAAAACTTTCTCTTCAACTGAAAAAAGAATTAATAGCATGTGTGATATCTTACTTTTTTTGCTTCCCAGGTGCCGAAATGAATGATAGTCTTCTGGGAAGCCAACTTCTAGTTAGCACTCTTCTTCACAATACTTTTTTTGAGGAATTAACTTCAGATCTTGTGCTGCAGCAAGATGGCCCATATGACTTTTACCAACATCCTAATATTCAGCAAGTCCGACAGTGCCAACCTGTCCTTGATAATTTTGCTAAAGAAGTGAATGGGTTACTGCAGGAATGGCCGGAGCATCCAGTACTTGTGCAGGTAAAGTCACCTCAACAAATGTTTAGGGAAAACTGGAGCATTTCAGAATTGCATTTGTGGGTAAATATGTGTATAGTTATGCATAGACATGTGCACGCATACACTTGCCTAGACGTCTGTATTACTTATGCAGATGTTTTGAAGTCATACCTGTTTCTTAAGAAGTATTAGGTGGTATTAGCTGTTCTATTTTAGTTGCGAAATGTTAAGTTGTATTCACTGCCTACTCTGTCTGATCTTACAGCTTTAAGTAATCTTCAACCTGCCATGCCTCAAAGATTCTTGAGGTCTTTTGCTGTTCGGGCTCATGGTTTTTTCCCAAAATGCTTTCTTTCATAGCGCTTTAAAATGGATATCTTTGGTCCCACTTACAGGGCGCCTGTGTGGCCCTCAGGTTATGTTTCTTAGACTAACACAGAAACTCAGAATTGATTGGAACTCTTTGCATTAGGTCATTTGTGCTCCTCTCCCCAAGTGTGCTGGCCTTCACTGAACTACTAGTGAGCTTATACTAAATAAAAGGAAGCAGTTTAAAATTTAAAAAAAAAAAAAAAATCATCTCTCGCAGAGGAGGGTTATGCTAATACAAATAAGTTAAACTTCATGACTGCTTTTGTTGAAGATCAGTTACTATAGGTTGAATGCTTGGGTTTTTTTCTGCAGCTGTTGGTTGTGATGGACAGAATACGGAGTTTCCCACTCTCTTGTCCTCTCTCGAAGTTCCTGAATGGCTTGGAAATTCTTCTTGCAAAGGCACAGGTAAAAAAAGAGCAAAGGGAAACTTTTATTTTCTTTTACGTTTCCTTATTTGTATTGGTACCATGATAAAAACAACTGAAAACTGTCTGCTTGCTGGGATTTGGGGAAGTGAACTTGCTTCATGCTGTAAGTTTTAACAGTAGGAACATAATCCAGAGTACTGAATGAGGCTTGCCATGCGAAGACTAATTTCTGGCTTTGTATAAAGGGGATTTCTTTTTTTTTTTTCTTTCTTTTTTCTTTTTTTCTCCCCAGGACTGGGAGGAGAATGCTAGTCGAGCTTTGTCCTTGCGAAAACATCTTGATTTGGTCACACAACTGATTATTCAGTGGCGTAGATTGGAGTTGAAGTAAGAACTGTCCTTCCCTACTGCTTTTTCTTAGATACCGTAAGCTTCCATCTCTGTATGGAGACACATTCCAATGCAGAATTGCCTTAATCATGGAACATGCTTCTGTATGTGTGTCTGTCCTAGTAACAGTGTGGGGAAAAAAACCCTAAAGGAGCAGTGTGCTGGCTACAGTACTTCATCCTAGTATTTTCCCAGTGTTCTACTGCTTTCTTCTTAGGGTTTACTGAGCCTGCAATGTTTTCATCTGTTTAATAACCCCCATTAAATTTTCCTTAAAATTACAGTTCAGTCTCTTGTTAAGACCATGTAAAATTCTTATATCCACAGTATGCCATGATCAGGAATTCCACAAGTCTACATCAAGTTTTGGGAAAAGAAACTTCTGAACCTGGCTCTGACTGGTTTTGTTTTACCATCCCTAGTTCCTGCATTTCTTCTCTCATATTTAATAATAGCGGCAAAGCAGTGATCCTCAAGAGCTGATTGTGTATACTAAGCATATGGGCAGATTATTCCATCCTGTAAAATTTTCCTTTAGTGTAATAGAAACAGAGAATAAAGTTTGCGTTGCTTTGGAGCCCAAACTACCCACAATATTTTTGCTTTATTTTTGTCTTCTCTCCCCTTCCTTATTGTTACCAGTTGCTGGTCAGTAAGTTTGGACAACATTATGAAGCAGCATGTAGAGAAATCCACAAAGCACTGGTTCTCAATCTATCAGATGATTGAGAAGTATGTTCAAGAACAGACAGAGGCAAACACAGAAGGTAAGTGCTGCCCTTATATGAATGTGTGATGCAGTTCCAGCAATTACTAAGGATGGGTAATTAAGGTCCTAAATGCCAGGGTCTGACAGTGCACTTTCAGGTGTAGTTCTTGTCCCCTTTGCCCTGCAATAAATTCTGTGACTGTATAGGGTGTTCCATATAGAGTGAACTTTGCTTGGTATTTATTTCTGTGTCTCTCATAGGGCCAACGTTGTAGGTGGTGTAAAGAAAAAAGATGTCTGTAAAAAGCATCTAAAAGAAAGTAGAACTGTGGTAACTGTATGTCATGCACATATAAACATTTCAAGCAGATTTGGAGGGTAGGAGGCCTCCATCTGCAGCTGGAGAAGGCATCTCATTTTTTTAACTGCACAAAGCATAATTTGTATCCCAGCTGAACTGCTTTTAACATTCTGTATAAAGCATAAAGAATTCTTACAGTAAGTGTGTTTTGGTACATACTGTTCTTAGCAAATCTGTCTGCAGGTGTTCACATTACGTAAAATAGGGGACAGAATATAGCTATCAGTCCCTTGCCTCCCCAAAATTTAATGAAATTGTAAAGATGAAAGTAGCATCCTCTGGCATGAGGCAGGGTTCTTTCAATCTCATGACTAATGCACTCACTTGACGAGCTCCAGATCCTGGGGTTATTTTACATCTCCAAGTGGACAGCATATCTTCTTCCACAGGTAATACCCTGAAGACACTGTTTTCTCTACCAAATTCTTGTAAGATCTATTTCTGTCTTCATGATTTTGAGGAGTTAAGGAACTGGCAGTGGCTAATTTGGAGTATGGCTCATCAGAACCGAAAAAGCCATTCATTCATAGAGAATAGCTATTCTTTAAATACTTGATGCACTCTGAAACTGGACATGTAGCTGGCCTCCTCACTTGCTATCTTACTGCTGCCTCTCTTGTTCCCATCTCCTTTCTTCTAGTGTTGAGTTTGTTGGTTTTACTTATTATTAAATTAAATTCTTCCCCTCCACGCCCCTTTCCTGTTTTGTTTTGAACCTTCCCTAATAGTGACCTGATATTTAGTTGGAAGTTTACAAAGAAAAGACAATGATTTTCCTGTAGAGTTTTTTTGTTTGTTTGTTTTCTCCCCCTTTCCTTCTAAATTTCTGGTGTGACGTTCAGAAACTGAGCAAATGGATCTGAAAACGCTGGTCAGCACACTACAAGCTTTCATTGAAGGAGCCACACTGGGAGAGTTTCATGTGCGACTTCAAGCACTACTGGTGTTCCACTGCCATGTCTTGCTGATGCCTCAAGTAGCAGAAAAGGGTAAGTTGTTAGCACTACATGTGTTGAGTCTTCTTTACAACAACCTGACCATCAGGTATTCAAGACTTTCCAAACAGATCACTAAGCTCATAAATACAACACAAGCCTATGCTGCTGTTTTCCCCATTTTCATGAACAATACTGTTGGTCAGTTTATCCCATCTTCTGGTTTTGCTAAGCTTAATGATTACAAAAAAAAAAAATGGTATTTGTTTCTCCTTGATACTGAAGAATATCCTGTTTTAAAAGAAGCTTGTTATTGTCTGTCCCTTAGACGTTCTGTGCAGCATCCTGTGGAACCTATACAATTACTATAAGCAGTTTTCAGAGTGTGTTGAGGCCAGAATCGCTGAACTTCGGCAACCTATAGAAAAGGAACTTAAGGTAAAAGGAAACTTTGCTCAGACAATATACTGATCAAATCAAAGGAACAGTGGATCAGATATTATTTGAGTTTGTATACAACAGCTCTGTTTGCCACTGAAATCCCTACTATACTTCACGTTTTCTGTGGCAAGAATTTATTTTTGAGGTGGGGGATTGGTTGAAGTCTTCAATGTTTGCTTAGTCCCATTTAGCCAAGGCAGTTTCTAGCCAGTAGTGAAGCCCCTTTGGATTTCAAAACATTTGACTATGCAGCAGTTTTAGCATAAACACATATATTAATAGAATAAGATGCCTATGCGATAATTTGCTCACTTACTAAAATGTCTTGCATTTTAAGACCGCCAGATCATCATAGCTGATCAGCTTTAAAGATCATCTTTTATATGCAAATACTTCATTGCATTTATATAAGTAATCCCATTGATAATTTGTTTTCCTAATAGGAATTTGTGAAAATTTCAAAGTGGAATGACGTCAGCTTCTGGGCTATAAAACAATCAGTTGAAAAAATACGCAGGTAATTCAGAGCTTGGAATTAAGCTCCATATTTGGAACCTTTCTTCTAGATGATTTCTCTGTGATGTTAAATTTGAATGCAAGAATGTTTCTTCTGCTCATAACACAGTGGAAACATTTATTTCCAGCAGCTGAGAGATTTCCAGGATTATACAACTCAGTAACATTTTTGCTTTCCTTTGGTAATTAGGACCCTCTTTAAATTCATGAAAAAGTTTGAAGTTGTTCTGGATGAGCCATGTCGGCCTGCCTTGGTGGAAATTGGTAAGGAAGAGCAGTTGGACTGCTTGCAAAAGCAGGAAGAATCTGAGAACAAAGAGACCAAAGTTCAGAGGCTAAACAACGCATTAAGAAAAATTCTGTCTGCTCAAACAGATGTTGCCAAGGTGACTGTATTCTTTATTCTGTGTGGGAAGGATATTTTCTCTATTCTCATCTATATGTTGCTTTTCACTGATTTATGCAGAAAAATCTTATGTAAGTGTTAAATCTGTTGAATATATCATCAACTTTTTGGTCTTACTTGTCTTCACTGTTTCGAAACACTGCAGATGGGTGGGAATGCAGCATGGAAAGACAAGCATGTTCTGTATTGATTTGGCATGTTATCTGTGCTCTAATATAGAGATGATAGCAGTTAAGCATTTCATCTCCAAGTTGCTTGCATATTGTCTGCAGCAATTTGTTAACTTCCCTACTAGTGCAGTAATATGGACTGTGAGTTGAAATTATTATTACCGTTTTTTTTCTAAACAAGGACCCAGACAAATGATCGTGTAGCTGTAGGATTTGTGCATATATAAGCTCTGATTAAATACAAAATTACTTTGAGCTTGAATCCTGATAGGGGAATGCACTGCATTGTCGTATGTTTGCTGTTGGCTGGACAGCTTGTGTGCTGTGAACATTTGCCTTGGACTAGCTGATATGTGGGAAATCCTACTCCACAGTGCCACAGTTTAGTGTGTCCCTAAGTTGTCCAGCTCAGAGAGGAAGTCAACAAATTTTCTTCCTGAAATAGATTCCTATTCACATCCATTAGTTTTTATTAATAGGATGGAAGGAGACAATCATAACTCATCAGAATTTGGGGGTGAGTGGGAAATGCTCATTTACTCTCAGCTTCCAAGGCTTTGTTCAGTTTCTTCAGACCAGGAGGGTGGCTGATCCTGCTCTTGTCCTGTGACAGTCAGGAAGGTAGAGTGAGGAGGCATAAATCTGATGCAAATCTGATGTGTTTGGTTGTGGGTTTGGTTTGTTGGTTGGTGGTTGGTTGGTTTGTTTGCAAGCCTGTTACTGATGGTTAACGGGGTTGTTGGTTTCACTTGTTGTAGTTTCATGTTGTCTTCATTCCTTAAACAAGATGCATGCAAACTTAAATTGAATAAACCCTAGCGATTAGCTTTGGGCATGCTGGGGGATTGCTTCTGTTATTAAATAATTTCTATTTGCGTAGTTTTTTTGTCATTCTTTAGCAGTGCAGTTAAATTTGTGTCTAGTGGAAAGTAAGTGATGGTGTTCTTATCTCATGCCCTGAGGGCATTAGTGATTTAGGTTAATGCGCCTTTGAGCTTGGAAGGCTGAGGAAGCTGACCTGAAGCAGTGATAACCTCTATGAAAGAGGTCATGACAAACACCTAAGAGAGTAGGATCATAGAATCTTCCATTTTTTTGGCTGTTTTCAAAACTAATGTATGCCTGACATGCATACGTTGTGATTTTGTTCAAAGGATCATGTGGGCATGTTTGGGGGTTTCAGATGAATGCAGAATTTAGCCCTTGTTTTTGCAGTGATTTACTCTTAATGGTCAAATAAGACAGCTTTAAGTATGTGTGTGTAATTGGACTGTTTCGGGTTTGTTTTTTTTTTTTTTTTTTTTTTTTTTTCCTCAGAGGGCACTCCCAGAAGAATGTCAGAATGGTATTACATTTCATACAGAATCTCTTCAGTATCGTCTGCCTAAGCTTACTAAAAAAATGAAGAAAATGTGTACAACAGTTACAGAAAATAGTTCATTCTTAAGGCTGGTGGAAAATCTTGACCAGTTCACAGGTTAAGTATTCTTGTGATTTCCACACCATAATTGACCTATGTAACATAAATGGAACAAATCAGGAAAAAGTGTAGATATATATAGTTCCTTTCCCAGACTATGTTCCTATGGCTGCTTTGTGTACGTTAAGTTTTCACATCTCTTATCTTTCCCTGCTGTCTTCTATACAGGTGATATCATTGTTTCTGTAGTTGAACTGCAAAATTTAACATTTGATCAGACAGCAGATAAGGAGAAGCAGAAATCAGAGGCAAAGCATATTCAGATGCAAAAGCAACGGGCTTTGTCAGATCTTTTTAAAAGCCTTGCTAAAACAGGTGAGCTTTGACTAAAAGTGTGCTTGGTTTAAAAGTACAAAGTTCTTAAGCATTTTACTATTTTTGCCAGTACATCTAAACCCACCATAATACTATGTTCTTGAAGTCATTGACCTACTAATACGTAGAAGCATTTAAGTCTCTTTCTCTTCATCTGTTGACTATGAGGCCTGGTGCGTTAGCCCTTTCAAATACCTTCTATTCTTCTTACATTCCATTAGATGTACAACAGTAGCTTTTTTGAAGCAGATATCTACTTTATCTCCAGTCAGAAGTCACTGCCCAGCTTTTAGAAACAAGAGGGAAGCTCATTATCTTGTATCCATTCTCTGATCCAGGACTGAAATTAAGTTAGCCCATTAGAATGAGAGCCCATCTCTTGATTGACAGACTGGCAGAGATCAGACTGACAGAGGTGTGGTTGAGCCATGGAGACTGAATGGTCTGTTGATGGAATATTGATGGTTGCAGGCACCCTGTTCAGCAGCCCAGTCTCCATTGCTCCCCTGGCTAGTTTTAAGGTAAAGGACCTACCCAAACTATTAATTCTTGCCTTTCCTTTGGTGTTACATTAAATTATTCATCAACTGTTCTTAGTCACTGAGCAGTTTAGAAAGCAGCAGACATAAGCAGTCTTGTTAAATAAACAGCTGTCTGACAGCATTTTGCTAAGTTGTAGGCAGAAGTAAAAATTACTGTAACTTTGCCAATTTTTTTCTTCTTTTTTGAAGAGAGTTTAGTGTTTTGGTGCTTCTCTTGGAAGCCATAGCTTCTGGCCTGCAGTGATCCTAAGAACCAACCTCCCTCCCTCCCTCTCTCTCTCAAAAAAGACTTCTGTTCCTCATGGTTGCAGAAGGAAGCTTGGAAACATCAACTTAAGGGTTCCAAGTGGGCATGATTTTGATAACAAACTAACTCAAAGTGTCACAACATTTGGAAAGTAAATGAAAACAAAAACATCCTAAATGCTTTCTAGGGAGGCCGGAGGAGGCTTCAGCTGTAGTTTTGAGTATTTGTAGTTTATGCTACCTAAATGAGTTGATGTGTGTACTGAGTAAATAGTTCCGAGAAGATTAAGGTCTTTTTGTATTTAGATGACTGCAAACACAGGTGAATCTTCAGTGGGTGGTTTCCAGCACATACACATTTCTGGTGTTTGGCATTTTTGGCACCCACTGGTGCCAAAGGAGTATCTGCCATTGCTGCCCTGTGAAGTTCGTGCTGGAGGAGTGACATACTGTAATGATTTAATTAACACGTGGGATTTGAATTCTTTACTGGGCTCTGTCTTTGATTTCAGGTGACACCTTTACCTTCCTCATTCATCAGCCTTTTCATGTCTTACAAATGAGGTGATTATCCCTAACTCAGCTTTCTTAAAGGACCAGGAGCCGTGAAAAGTGTTTGTGCTTAAGACTTGTTCTCCATTTTGTTTGGAAAAATGGCAATATAACCTAAATAGTTAATGAGTATTTCTTACAGGCTCTGCTTACCTTCAGGATACTTTGAAAGTGTTTTAATTGGCTTGAGAGAAATGAACTTGTTTAATGCAGTTTTAAAAATAGCTAAAGTAACTGTCTTAAGACTAAGTTTTAAAAGTACATGGCTGTAACTTTCTCAGGCTGTAGCCTGCCTTACAGGTTCAAGGCTTTTTATTTTTTCTCTTGGCCTCCACCACCAACCCCCTTTATAAACACAGGTCTACGCTTGTCTTATTTCAGCTGTGTTCTTCAGCTATGTTCAGCTGTAGATAGCTAAACGACAATGTGTTCTTACATTACCAAACTTGCAGCATGTTCAAAGACTTGTCAAAATCAGCATCAGGAAAAAAACTACATCAGAAGATTTTATATCTTAATACCAACTGTATGAGTGACATTTTTCATATAAAAGAAAGCAGGCATAAAAGGATGTGTGTTCAAATGTCATTCCAGGTTTGTCATACCGGAAAGGTCTGTCTTGGTCCCGTTCAAAAGACTATCGTGAAATACTCTACTTACGTCCACTGGACTTGCGTACTGCATTAGGTGTAGTAAATTGTACACATGAACTGGATGCCACGTATGTACACAGTATTTCCAACCTTTAGATTGTATGAATTGCAGCTGTAATATATAGAATTTGTTGCATGTGGATTTAGACTGGAATTTCTGGACTGTAATTAATTTAGGATTTTACATATTCCCTTCCCTTCCTCCTATTACTTCTCAGTTTGAAAATCCTGTACGTACTCTACTGGCATGTACAACTGAGCAAGGGTTTTGGTTTTCTTTAATTTGCACTTTTGACAGCTCTACCATCAGTTTCATTGTTTCTGTGAATTAGATTTCAATTATCCCTCCACAGTCCAGCTTTGCCTGGGATACTTTGCTAGCATCATATTAGAATGTAGACAGCGAATGATTTTATTAAAGATGAGTTGTAATTTACAGGGATTACTTAATTGTTTTGCCTTCATTGAATAATGGGTTCAAATACAGACTTCAAAGTGGGCATTTCTGGAAAAAATTACCTAGAGGAAAGATGTTCTTTCAGATGCTTCTCTGTTGTTTTTCTGGCAGCAAGTGATTTTTGTCATTGAGACATGCTGGTTATTGTTCTCCTTAGAAGTAAGGGTCTAGTTTATAATATCATTCATCAAGGCCCAAATAAAGGCTTCCCTATCAAGCTGGATTTAGCTGCATGGGGGGAAGGGAAAAAAAAAAAATCACTATTTAGGTGTTAAATGATATTCAAACATATTTTGCTGCTATTGCTTAGGGTTTCCTTAGAGGTTTTTGTTTTAAATTAAATGTTTTCTTAAGACTAGAATACTTGTGGAGAAAATGAAGAATTACAAGTCCAATGCATTTGCAAAATAACGACTTGTAAGCAAATCTGTTAGGTTGAAGAGCTGACCTGGTGGTTCCAGTGTGCTGAAGTACTGAAATTGTACACCTTTCTAATATCAGACTTTTTTTGTGCTCTGTCAGGTTGCTGACAGAGATTTCTTCTGCCTGGGATGGATGCCAGAAGTACTTCTATCGGTCGCTGGCACGCCACTCTAGACTTCAGACAGCATTGTTAGCACCTGCCAAGGTAAAAACACCAAACTAAAAATAGAAATGCTACTCCTGTTTACTTTACCAGCTTAGACTGAAATTTTGTAGTAGTAAAAAGGTGATGTGAGACAATACTATGTTCTGTAATATGATATGAAATGTGGTATTTTGGGACCAATCATTTAAATGCAGCATTTTAAAAACTGTTGTTTTATGAATGAACAGTATCAGTTTAGTGAACTAAGTTAATGATCTGTTCGATGTACAGTATCTTTCATCCCAACAGATCCCAAATTGCTACTTTTTGTGCATGAAGGAAACTCCCGAAATGCTGAATCAAAACTTTTTAGGAAAACAAAACCAGGATTAGTTGGTGCTCGTGAAAAATATCAGCTGAGATTTATAATTGGGCGTAACTGGATCCTGTGTCTAACACAAAAAGTGCCATTATATTTCTTTGCTTAAAAATTGGTCTAAAATCAGTAGGAGGAACAAATGGGCTCTGCCAAATCAGTACCGCTTCTCCAGTATTCCAGGAAAAAGGGATCTCTTCCAGATGCTGCTCTTCTCACTATGCTTCACCCTTTGTTTTACAACATGATCTTGTCAAATGTCACAGCTAATAATAGCCATAAATAATGGAACCTAGCTGTGATCAGTTTTGCTCTGTTGTGAACATTTATTCTAAGCTTTAAAATGGGATCCCTTTTAATGAAAGGAGTGAAAGTAATTTTTGGTAAATCTGGTAAAATGAATTTTGGAAGTGGTTTTAGCAGTGGTCATGAATATAAAATTTTAGGCTTTAATTTTAGATTTTAGTTATCATTTATGTAAGGTAGCTTTACTATTTGGAACTAAATTCCTGATAAGGATTGCTGCAGTGGAGTGCAATTTAATATGACTGTGGTTGCAGAAGCTACTTGAAAATCAAATTTGTATGCAGGATATATGGAAGATGCAGAAAAATTAATATGCGGAAACTGTAATAACTATAATTTTTGTCTGCATTTTAAGACTTGTTCAATTAAACCATAACCTTTCAGCCTGCTCAGTGAAATGGAGGCACAGAGAATGTTGTTGTCTGCTTATACATCTAACTGTTCCCTCCCACTTTTTCTGTATCTGTTTTCTTTAGGATATTGGACTAGGTAGCGTTGAACGATGCAAAGGGTTCACTGCACACCTCATGCAGATGCTTGTCAGACAGAGACAATCTCTTACTGCATTGACAGAACAATGGATCTTACTGAGGTATTTTGCATTTTCCAACATTTAAATGTTGGCAAGGAGTTAGACAGTAAGCAGTTCAGTTCAGAAAGATGGAAAATATGGTAGAAGAAAATAAAATTCTTCCCCCTACTTCCCCATTTCTCTCATCCTCTCAATTAAGCCTAGATAGAAAAGATTCTGGGGGCACGGGGGGGGGGCAAAACAAGGATGTTAGATGTTGTTTATCCCGTCAGCACAGCCAATATTTTGGAATAAAAATAATTTGGGAAAACAAGTTAGGCATACATGAAGACCATAAAATAATAACTGTAGTTAATTACACAGTTAAACCATTAAACCTATAGATTGTTAAATCTCTCTCTCATTTGGTATTGGCCTAAGTTAATTTTGGCCATGTTCGAGTTGTTGGTTTGATCTGGAGCAAATAAATGATCTGGATGGCACTTTGAGCCAAAATGAAAAAACCTCAACCGCTTACAAAGAAAAATTCTAGAAAGGTGGGAGATACTAGCTCTTGTATCAAAACTGCAAAAAGAAAAGTGTATAGGAAATCTTTCTTACTTGTGATTTTTCACTCTGTTGCTTGACTCATCAGTTTCACTGCAAACTCTACTGTTCTGCATATTTGTGCTCATCACTAATGTAATCCATAAAACTTTTTGAAGTTAGGTCAGGAGCTATTTCCTTTGTACAGGGAAGGAAATCTAGACTGGAGATTACTGGTGCAAAATTTGTATTAACCCTAGGAAACTTGGAAAAACAAACAAAAAAAACCCAACAAAACAAACAAAAGCCCAAAACAGCAACTCCTCAACTTCTGAGTTGCAGGAATATTAAAACTTCCAAGACACTTACCTGCATTGCTGTGACTTTCACTGCAAATCAGGTTAATCATTTGTTATGAGCTGACTGTTACACAGCGCTTCAGAGAATGAAGGTGTGTTAGAATCTAACCTGCTTTTATAATGGAGGAAAATGAACAATATTTGAGTATCAGGCCAGGAGTTTAAGGATTGTTTGAAAAGATGGTATAGGTTCTGAGAAATCTTACAAAGCCCTGTTTTCAGGACAACTCAAACATATGCAATGGAGAGAAAAAAATTAAATAATTAAACAAAACTTTAAAAAAAAAAAAGACTGTCACTGTAGTTTTTCCAGAAAAAGTTTGATTTCCACTGAGTCTGTATTATCTCGATCTTTTATTAATTTAGTCTGAAGGCTGAGCTTTTAAATGGGAAGTATAACATAAAACTCAATGATTGTAACTACTTCTTCTTAACTAGGAACCTCCTGAGTTGTATACAAGAGATGGATTCTAGGTTGACTGCTGACAGAGAATATAATGTAGCATTTCCTCCTCAAGACGGTATTCAACACTGGACTGACAGACTGCAGCAGCTTTCCATGCAGTGCATGATGGTTCTCGAGGAGCTGTCTTGGTTTATACAATGCTGCCCAAAAGAAGAGTTAACAAAGCACAGTGACAGTGAAAGGACAGATGTCAAAACAAACACTTTTCAGGGTTCAGGACCTGAAATGGGAAATGTTTTTACGGGAATACCTGACCTAATTCCCTCAGAGCTAAAATACTTGTCTCCAGTAACAATTGAGCAACTGCCTCCTGGATGCAGGATGCGAAATAAGGATCAGTTATGGCTGCAGCTAGCTACACAATTGACTGTGATGCTGGCAAATGTGAAGACAATGAAAGCAGAAGTGGACAAAGTAAGACAACAGTCATGTGAGACCTTGTTTTATTCCTGGTGAGTTCTACATGTGCATGAAATTGAATCTCTGTATGTTTTATGTTTATATAAGATGTGTGAAGTCATCTTGAAAATGTTTGCCTATGCATATCTTGAAAAATGTGTTCAGGTGCTCTTGAAGCTTGTTTCCATTCATTTTTCTTGCAACATGCGGTGCCTGGCTTTTTAAACAAATGTATGTGTCTTCTCCCACTCCCCTGACAAGTCAGAAAAAAAATTTGGTCCATCTCAGTTTCTCAGTTTGTCTTTGGTCTCCTGGGATTTCATCCCCGTAGCTCCATAGTTAATGAGGTGAATTTCAAATGTCAATTTAATGAAGAAATTTTTATTTTAAAAGAAATCTGTGGCCTATTTAATAATAATCCTTTCATTTTCTGTCCGCTTGAAACAGTGTGAGTATAAGTGGCACATCTACTTGTCAAACATTTTATTAAATAAGTTCAAGATGGAGATCAGCTGCCTCCCCCTCATCTGTGCCCCAAGAAGAGGTTTAATCTTAAATTGAACTGTTTGTTCTTCTTTCAGTATTAAGGTGTTTTTTGTTGCAGGAGAGATTTTGAAGTTTGCACATCAGCTATGAGTTGTTTGCTTGAAGTCTCAGCTCAGTTACAAGGCATAGAGTCCCTGTTTCTTCCAAATGGGGAAGACAGGCAAGCTGCAAATCAGATGGCCCTCATCAAGAGCCTAAAGTATATACAAGAAGTAGTTAATAACACATCTGCAGATTTCACAGCCTGGAGAACACAGCTTCTTGCTTCCATGTCAAATTGCAGTGGTAAGGACAATTCTTCTCTGCCCCTTTTGTAATTTATATAAAGATGTAAGAATTCATTAGTTTGGTTATTGCAGAAGATGGCTCCATGTTATTGGGATATCCAGAAACACTTGATGAGATTCAAACTTGCAAAATTTAGTCCAGACTTAATTTGTGCAGTAATATTTTTCCCCCTTAGTCACTGGTGATGACAGATCTTACACCATAGTTGTAGGTCAGAATTAGCAAGGATATTTTAGTAGAACTATGTAGGAAAAATTGCATAGTGCTTATCATGGTGCTTGCATAGGGGAAACATAGTAACCTGTAATTTAATGTGTTTCTATATAAAACTGCCTGTGTTCTGGTTCAAAAGGAAATCAACGGTCAGATGAAGAGTTTGTGGAGCACTTCTCAGCAAAAGTGGAAACTGTTATCCGTGTTGTTCTGTATGCTATCCAGTGTTTGGTAGAGAGAAAACAGGAAGATGGAAAAGAGGAAGAAGAATCTCCAGAGGAAAATGGTAAGTTTGTTAATTTACTTAAGGGGGAGGAGGAGAGTTTAAACTATGCAAACCTAAAAAAATTCCTTAAACTGTGTGTCTAGCGGAGGTACCAATAAACAAGCAAATTGCTGTTTTAGTAGAAGTTGTCTGTTTAAACACATAGGATGGAAATTTCTAGATTGCTTGCTATAACCTTTTTAGAATATCTAACTTGATTTCTGTATTTTTTATGTATTTCAAACAAAGAGGATGCAGCGTCATTTGACGTGATTAAAGCAGGACATATAACGAAGCTTTTGGATGAAGATCTCTTGGCTGATTTGGATTCTTTGCATGTGCAGAAAGCAATTTTAGCAGTTTCAGAACTACTGGAGAACCTGAAATCTTATGGGGAAGATTACACTTCAGATAAACATACGGTAAAATTGTTCTTCTCAAGAGTTTTTGGCTCAAGGGTCTCAAAAGATTTGGAATTGTGAACTTTGGTGGTTAAATGTGCATTGCTTCTTATTGTCCAACACCTTAGAACTAGAAGCATGTGAGAAATTATGACCAAATGTAGGTACTTTTCTGTACTGCAAAAGCCAGATGTTCATTTAGTAAGAAGGAAAAGTGTTAGTTTTTGTGAAAATCTAGAAAAAGCTCCAGCAACTTCAGAAATTGTATTTAAGCTCGCCTACTGATATTTTTGGTTTGAGCATCTGTTTTCAGTCTCTATCATCACTCTCTCTGAGGTGCGTCTCAGTATGTACATAATCATGTTTGACAGCTGTTCTTTGGTTTTAACTGCAGTTCTTCAACCAGTCCTGCTACTTGCTTCTGCGTCTAAAGCCCATGCTCTGCAAGTATTCAGACCTTATCCTGTTCTACCTCACTGTTTCACTGGCGTCTCACAGGAGTACTGGAAAATTGCTTTCTGTTCTAACTAGCATTTTTACAGAGCTTGCCCAAAAGGTAAGTTATTAGAGATAACAGTGCATATATGGTAAGCATATATTTGATGCATACAAAAGTCTGAAGTAGAAACTAGGTTGAAAGATTTACTTACTAATACAGAAAGTTTTGAGTTTCTGTTTGCCTTTGTGTAGGGGTTTTGTCTGCCAAAAGAATTACTTGAAGATGAAGCTGGAGAGGGAGCAACACAGTTTCATGATTACGAGGACGGTGGTATTGGCGATGGGGAAGGCAAGAAGGATGTGAGCGACAAAATAGAAAGTGAAGATCAGGCAAGTGTTTGTGGTTGTTCTTGGTTTAATTCAAGTAAAACTGAAAAAGCCCTTGAAATCTGTTGTGGGTGTTTCAGGTAAAAGAAATGTGAAGTTACCTTCAGTCTCCTATTTAGGTTGGCTTTTGTCTTTGCATATAAGCTTATAAGTATTGTGGTACTTTAAGCTTTAATATGTAGGCAAGACCCATTATAATTTTTTGCTTTACCAATAATTCAGATAGAAGACAGTTTTCAGAAGGGTGAAGAGAAGGAGAAAGAGGATCAAGATTCTAAACCAGACATTGAAGGAGAAGACAATGCAATTGAAATGTCAGAAGACTTTGAAGGAAAAATGCATGATGGAGAACAGGAGAAAAAAGGTTTGGTCATTCCACTATGACAAACTTACCAGAAATGTTAAACATCAATCCAGTAATGATTGATACTTTTATATAACTAAACATATCAGCAACAGAGTAGTGCCATTTTGTATATGAATACTAAGAAATACTAATATGAACGCTCAGAAGTGTACAAAGAAAACACTGTCTCTCTTCTTTCACTGTGATGGTTTTGGAATGAAGGGAGACGATTCTTTCTTCCTGTTGTGAGCTGACCTATAGATGCAGTTTAAAATTAGTCACTGACTTTGTGGAGCTGTTGAAGATCAACAGAATACTTGGGAATATGGCTGTAGCTAACTTCAAAACCTGACTAATGAAGCTGTTGCTAACTTGTAAGCAATGAAAAGAATTTAACTTTACCTTTTTAAAATGTAAAAAATAGCAATGTTTAGTAGATTCATTCCAGTGGCTACTCCCCCAAAAGGTAGCAGTTCTTCACCTTAAAGGGTAACAGCTTGAACATCTGATGCTGATGTGGCTTATAAATTACGGTAGTGTTAATCTACTTTCAAATCTCTGACAAAATGCTAAGAGTAAGTTCATCTGTGCAAGAAGGGAAATTCCCAAACTAATAAACAGATAAAGTGGAATGGACCTTCCCCCTCCTCCCAGTAATGCCAAAACGTTTTGAAAATGGGGGACGGAATAGGGTTAGGAATAGAGAGTTTAAATCATCCAAGTTTTGCACCAGGGACTTGTTAGCCCAAGGGAGAGAATGCTGTGTGTGTCCATATGTCTGAGAGAACACTGAACCACAATTTAGGAGCCTGCTCTTCTGGGTGTTAATATATGTGTCTTTTTCCACATCTCTCAATTAACTGCATAGGCTGATGAAATTAAGGTGCTAAGTAATGACTGCTTGTTTATTTCTGAAGTTAACAAAAGAGTTATCTTTATCTTTTCTGTACTGAAACACATTCTGAATTATATGCAGAAAATGATGAAAATTCAGATGAAGAGGAGGAGCTGGATAAGCAGATGGGAAATCTTGATAATGCTGAAGCTGATGATAAACTGGATGAGAGGCTCTGGGGGGATGAAGATGAAGATGATGATGAAGATGCCAGTAGTAAAACAGAAGAAACTGGACCAGGAATGGATGAGGTAAAGAGAAAAGGGGTGGGAAGAAGAATATCAAAGGAATTAAACTGTTAACTTGATGTGACCTAGACAGTGAACTCCCTTGCACAGCTCTTGGTCTTGGAAAGGAATAATTTGAGTGTATCACAAGTTATTTAGTGTTGTAATTTTTTCTGTAGGAGATGATGTCTTGTCACTCCAGACTTTGAGAAGCAGGTAGCATAATTGAGTTTCTTCTGAATTTGTTGGTTAATAGGAGGATTCGGAGCTCGTTGCAAAAGATGACAATCTGGGCACAGGAAACAAGGATAATAAAAAACAGCCTCCCAAGGATGAGGAAAACGAGCAGCAAGAAGAGGACAGTGGAAACAAAGAGAAAATCCATGCACAAATTGATGAGGTACAAAGGATTTGGACTACATAGAGTATCTTGCTGTTAAACAATATCCTGTTGCTCACATCATGTGTTTCTGAGAATTTGAAATGCTCTTTATTTAACACTGAAGTGCACTGAAAAATGTTAGTTCATCTCAGAGCTAAAAATAAACCATATTGCATCCTTTATAATATGCATGTTTTCTGATCCATAATCCAGAAAGAATTTTTGTTTGCACTAACCTGAATTTGTCCTGGCTGCCAGAGCAGACTTTACACTGAATTGATGTTTTGATGGACAAAGCTTAAAAGTTCTTGTTCTGTTATGTTTAACAATAGAAACATCTTAAGTCAGTAGGACTCATCCCAAGAATCTGCATACAGTATGCTTGAGGATTCTGCATAGTATGCAAGAATGCTTTTACCATCTGCAAGAGTGCAGATTCTGTTCACAATCTTTCAGCTAGGAAAACTGGATTCTGAACACAAGATGTGCTGTTTTACAGTTTATGTAAATGCATTTGCTGAAATTAATCTTTCTGCTATTTATACATAAGGATGTGTACCACTGTACCCGTTTTTAACTGATCAGAATGTAATATAGTATCCAGTATTTCTGTGTCCTAGAGAATTCAGTAGTATCTTATTTCTTATCTTTGCCTTTCCTCCCACTTATTACATACATGTTTTTGTTTCCCGCCGCCCCCCGCCCCATTATTTTGCTGACAGCGTGAATATGATGAGAATGAAGTAGATCCTTATCATGGCCAGCAAGAAAAGCAGCCTGAAGTTGAACCTTTGGACCTCCCTGATAATTTGAACCTGGAGAATGATGAGAAGAGTGAGGAGGAGGAAGAGGATGAAGGTAGAGCTGAAAATCTCTCTACAGAATCCCGGATGAAAGCCAAATGGAAAGAGGGAGGAACAGTCAGATAGTGAGCTCTCTTTCTCTATAGAAAGAAGAGAGGTGCTGGTAGGATTCTATATAACAAGAAGGTGCAAATTCACTTCTGTGTGTCAAAATCACTTGGTAGTGTTAGGTTAATGGTTGGACTGGATAATCTTAAAGGTCTTTTCCAACGTAAATGATTCTGTGATTCTATGGACCTGTTGGAGCGGGTCCAGAGGAGGGCCACAAAAATGAGCCAAGGGCTGGAGCATCTCTCCTACGAGAACAGGCTGAGAGAGTTGGGGTTGTTCAGTCTGGAGAAGAGAAGGCTGCGGGGAGACCTTAGTGCGGCCTTTCCGTACTTAAAGGGGGCCTATAGGAAAGATGGAGACAATCTTTTTAGCAAGGCCTGTTGTGACAGGACAAGGATTAATGGTTTTAAACTAAAAGAGGGTAGATTCAGACTAGATATAAGGAAGAAATTTTTTACGATGAGGGTGGTGAGGCACTGGCAGAGGTTGCCCAGAGAGGTGGTAGAGGCTCCATCCTTGGAAACATTCAAGGTCAGGTTGGACGGGGCTCTGAGCAACCTGATCTAGTTGAAGATGTCCCTGCTCATTGCAGGGGGGTTGGACTAGATGACCTTTAAAGGTCCCTTCCAACCCAAAGCATTTTATGATTCTATGAAAATACCAAGATACCGAATGCAGGCCAGATAAGAACCTAACATTACAGCATTTTCCTTTACCTCCCTTTCACGCAAACTGTGGAGCAGGCTTTCTCATATTATCCAAGTGATACCCCCTAATTTATACTACAAGCTCCTTACTTCATTGTCCAGTTGCTTTTGTGGTTTCAGGTTTTTTCTATGATACTTACAAGCATTTGCACTCAAAGTCAACTGACTGTCAAGAATATTAGGTTAAAGGAAGTTAACAGGAATTAATCCTGCTGTCTTAGTTACAAACCAGTTGTGACTTAAAGAAATTATCTGCTAGAGAAAATCAGATTCTATGTATAGAATTCTCAGTATTTTCTCTAAGACTTTTTTGATAGGCTGGGCAGTTTTATTCAAAATATCTGTAATATTCACTGTTTCTGTACTTCACTGAAAGTTTTGTATACTTTCTGATACTGTTAATCCAGAAGAAGAGAATGCTTTTGAAGTAGATGAGAAACCTGTTGATTTAAATGAGGCAGAGACGACAGAAGAACAGAACGAAGAGGATACTGGTGAGACAGAAAGAGATGATCAAGATGTAGAACCAGCTGAAGAAGGTGTTTCTGAAGATAAAGAGGAGAATGATGAGGATGAAGGGGACAAAGATGCTGATGATCAAGAAGAAAATGCAGTGAACACTGAGGATGCAGCAGCAGAAGAGGAGGAGTCACAACCACCTGATGAGGAAAAAAAAGAATCTGATGAAGATAAGGGAATCCCTGCTGCTGACCAAGGTCTTCAACCTCAGGTAGACAGTAATAAATAAAAGCTTGATTTTTTTTTTTTTTTTTTTTTATTTACCTTGTACAGGACTTAAGAAATGGATGTGTTCTAAGATACTCTGAAACAAATTTGACATTGAGTAGGTGTAATGTTAGTGAAAATCTTCATTAGCTAACAGAGATGTGCTTACTTATTAAACTGGTGTATTTCTGTCATCTGTATTCCTGTTACCTCCTTGGCCTTCTGTTTCCTGATGGCTTTTTTTGGAATGTTAAAATAAACTGATGTTATTTCAGGAAGAAGAGGGTAAAGATAATTCGGAGATGGATGAAGAGATCCCTGAGCATGAGGAAAGAGTGGAGCATGAGACACAAGGGCAGACTGGGCAAGAAAACCTGCAGAGTGACAGTGCTGTTGAGCTGGCTGGAGAGGCTTCAGAAAGAGACCAGTCTAAAGAGGTAAATTACATGGAAGTGACCTAGTTAAAAATGCTGAACTTGTGAATATGCTTTCAAGTTACAATCAAGGAATTGCAGCTATATTTTTAAGAATTGTCTAAGATTCAATTTTTAGAACACCAATTATAAATTCACTGAAAAAAATTGAAGACCATGTAGATACCATGCAGTTTTCACTGCTGTGCAGGTAAGTTTAGGCTAACTGTTAAGCTGCGGAACTGTCTTGTCTGCTCTCCATAAGAATAATACTTGCAGTTGTGAGCTGTTCATCATTCACAATAGAAAGTAGCAAAGCATTGCAGTTTAACTTCTCAAATTTGTCTACAACAGTTGCTAAATCCCTTTTCAGTTACCGTTGCAATTTTTTTGGTCTCTCAGGAATATGGAAGTGGAGCTTCAAGTGCAAATCAATCTGAAGGCCACGAATCGACGCGCATGGCCCGGATGGCTTCTCAGAAGCAAAGCAGAAAAAATACCCAGGTTCATTTCTTCTTTTTTTTTTATTTTTTTTTTATTTTTTTCTTTCTTTTATTTTATTTGAATGTCTTAATATTAACCAGCAAATAGGCAGGACTCAGTTTCTCCTTGTTAGAACTCTTGTTCTAATTGGTGTTTGGTTGCACCTCACTTGAAGTTCACGGTGTTAATTTGTTTTTTTCAGAGTTTCAAGAGGAAACCAGGTCAGGCAGACAATGAGCGCTCAATGGGAGATCATAATGAACATATCCACAAGCGACTGAGAACCATAGAATCCAGCAGTGAAGCAAAGCAGAATACAACTCAGCCTGAACAAAACGTGGAGGAGGCTGATGCATTTGAACATATCAAACAAGGCTCTGAATGCTATGATGCACAGACATATGGTACGGTGGTACTGCTGGGTGTAAAGGGTTGTCATTGCAGAATCAAATCCTGAAGTGCTCCTATTCACTGTAGTTTTTCCCAGTATGTTTTTTAAAGTTATGTTTAACAATCCTTGCTTTGGTTTAAGAGGTAGCACCATTTCACTACAATACACGATACTCTTTGGCAGTTGGGTTCAAACAAATGATAACACTTTTGAAAATAGTGAATTGACTCATAAAAATGGATTTTAATTTAATAAACAATATTTAAAGCCTATTCTCTCCAAATCTTACTTCAATTATTTTGAAGCCCAAACTGCTACCACACAGGCAAAATATTTAGGATAACACAACAGGTTCTTTATTGAGACAAACTGATCTCTCTCTAAAAATATTCCTCTAATCTAAATTTAATTAAATAAATCGCTTTCTACTAAAGTTTCTAGTCTATTTTATTCATCAGGTTTTCAGGGCAATACCTCATTGACACAACATGGCACAGCACAGTGAAAGATAAAACAGGTTTGAGACAATAGCTCAGATCTCTTCTGAAGGTCACTAAAACTGATGCCGTGGCCTCAGAATGCAGCTTTTTATTTATTTATTTATTTATTTATTTATTTATTTATTATTTTGCAACTTCATTACTTTTCCTTCCTCTTTGCCCTTAATAAGTATTGTTGCCTTTATACAGATGTAGCTAGCAAGGAGCAAGAGAAACCTGTTATGCCTCTTGAAGAAAAGGAAGAGGGAGATTCTGAAGACGCAGCTATGGAAACGGATATGCAGAACAATGAGGATCTCAGAGCAGTAGACACAGAGGAGCTGAAGCCAGAAAAAAAGAAGTGTACTGCCACTAAAACTCCTGGTACATAACTTAAAAATTCTAAACGTACGCTGATGTGCGTCTTTAAATGAATATGTAGGTATTTATATTTGCATGTAATGGTGTGTATACGTTTTATAAGACTGAAACATCTGCTCTTAATTGACTTTTCTGCAGCAGTATTCTTACTCCTGCCTAGTAACCAGCATTAGCCTTTGCTAAAGGGTTTGAGTGACAGAGGGGTTTGCTGCTTTCTTTCAAGTTAATGGTCTCTAATCTTTATCCACTTCTTTGAAGAAGTAAAATGCAAACGCTTTCCCGTTGTTAGATGCAATGCCCATTCACTTAATTAATTGGCATATAACAATGCATTCCAGTGTCACCAGCAACAGCACCACATAATGCAAGTTTTTTTTTATGTGTAACTTCTGACAAAACATCAAGAAGTTGAGAAGCTGGTCTGGACAGTATCCAGTGAGGTAGCACCAAAGTGTCACTGTCTCTCTTGCTGCTTTCTTCCTTAAGTGGGAATGAAACAAAACAAAACTGAGCCGCCTAACAGAAAATGGCTATCAGATGGGAATGGTTGGTAGATGAGAAGATAAGTCTGACTTGTCAGTCACACAGCCCACAAACAAAATAACCTAGATAGAAATAAGTATCTCTTGCCAGTTGCAACAGCAGTATTTAATTTTGATGAATCTAAGGAAATGACACCGTAGCTTGGAATTTGGAATGGTTTTCTTTTCAAACAACAAAAAAGCTGTCTGGAGAGGGGAGACAAGAGTTTTACCAGCCTGAATTAACCTTCTTGCCTCTCACTCCCTTCAGGTTTAATCTCTTCACTTAAATCTCTTGCTAGACTCATTAGCGTTATGGTACAGGCATGCATGTAATCAGTCTATTTGTTTTTCCACATGATTTTCTAACAGTATGTTCTGAAAAACTAGGATCTTTGAAAGATCTCCTACGTCATATTTTTTTCCCTTAGAAAAAAGGAGTTGTTAAACAGTGTAGTAGAAATGATAATAAAAAAATCTGTAGTCAATTCCTTTATTTGTAAATTGACTTCTGATTTATAGGAAACTGTTCCATTACAAAACTAGAGAGTAAAAGATGAGAAAAGAAAAGATTGCCGTTATTTTTTTTAATTATGATTTTCTGAATGGTCTCAAATTGCTTTATACCTCCTGTCACTGCGTCAGAGAGGCTACGAAGCTCAAAAAGTGTACTTTATCAAAGGAATTGTCAGCTGTTAAAAGACCTATTCTCTAATATTTTGTTCATTTGGCAAGAAGGTTATAAGAAAGAAAAACAGTTTGCATAAGGAAATGCATATTTATCTGTTCCAGTAAGTTGCAAGGCGCATTCATCATATTCCTAGAATTCATTGTCTTAAAATTTGTGCGCTTCTCTTAAAAAAAAGTCTGGGTTGTATTGCCAAGTACACTTTTACACTTTGTAAAACTGTCGAGGTACAGTATTGGTTCTTGTATTGTGTGTGATCCACAAAGTTTGTAATTAGTTTTGTGATTGTAGGACCAGGTGAGGCGGAGCCAGAGATCCAGACTTTTGACTCGGAGGATGTCAGTGACTCTACAACAGAAAAGCTGCCAAAGGTGACTGAAGAGAAACCAGAGAGAAGTACAGACTCGACCATACATACAGCCCATCAGTTTTTGATGGACACTCCCCAGGTATGATACCCAATGTGTCGTCTTACAACTACAGTAGTAGAAATGGTCTGTTTTATTTGACCTGTGTTAATGAAACTGTGAATGTAAAAGTTTAGAATTACTTTCATTCAGACAACTCAGTAGCTTGCTGTTCTTTAATAGCAGAATGAAAAGTTACACACAACCAACTGTTGTATATGCAGCTGAATGATAACTTTAAAATGACAAGTCCTCCCCATCATTATGAGGGAAGGTCCCATCCTCACTCTTTCTAAAAAAACTTTTTTTTTAACTGTCAAGAACTGTTTTTCTCAGATGAATCTGCTGATCAAATGCTTGGGTAGAGTGGAAAGTGATGGGCAAGGGTATGTGGCCTGAAGATATAAAAAGGATTCAGAGTGATGACAACGCTAGGCATCAGTGACTTTAAAACACCATTGTAGACAAAGAATTCACCTCAGTTAATTCATCACAATATATTACTTCCTCAAAAAAGCTAATTGCAAATATTATAGAACCTTTGTGAGCCTTTTATGAATGTTGCAATTAAAAAAATATTATCATAGCCTAGAAAATCCTAGAGCTTTGTGTAATACTCATAGTTTCCCAGTGCAAACTGTTAGCTGCGAAAAAACACGTTTTATCATAAAGAGCTATGGCATAGAAGCAGTAGGTGGTGGCTAACCAGCTGATAAAGTAAGAATCTTTTCAGTGTCTGTTTTTTAGAAGTATTTGGCCTTTCATGCTTGTAATATTGTGCCCTCAGTACATACTTGGAGGGTGACGTTTTACTGTTTCTACGCACAACACAGAAAGGATTGTGTGCCAGCTATACCTGGTATTTCCATCTTAATGCCAAATGTTGCAGCTCTTTGGAAAAAGGCTGCTGAATGCAAGAGTGTTCTCCTGTTGTCAGAATAGTTATGTGCCTTTTTTTGTTGTTGGGTTTGGGGTTTGGTTTGGGTTTGTTGGTTTGGGTTTTTTTCCAATTGACATGCAAATCCTAAAACAGGAGGGGGAGCTCTTGCAGCACCAGTTAAAGACGAGGGGAGAAACGATGCTGGGGGAAAATTGCAAGTCCTCACCTTTCAGCAAGAGGAAGAGGGAGGAAGCCCCCCCATGTACCTTCTTCCTCCCTTCCTTAAACCTGCAGTAGGTGCCCAGAAGGACTGCTGCTGCTTCTTGAAGAATGAGAAGTTATTGCTGCTGTTGCGTTTGCATTCACAGGCTTATTTTCCTTAATCCGTAAACCTGCAGGTTATGCAGACCATATACTACTGTTTGGCTAAACTATGGTTTTACAAGTCAGGAACAGAAGTTGTAACTGAAAGCACAATAAAAGTAAAAGAAGTGTAATAAAGCTTGGGTGTCATTACACAGAATGGTTTATCAAATTATATTTGCTGGCAGGTGAAGAGGAAGATGTCATTCAACTCTTAAGTGGTTTGAATGAAGCTTTTTAAAAAACTGTAATGAAGTGAAGCATATTATATTTTGGAAGATACTAGATAGGTAGTATTCAACAGCTTGATCTCCATGATACTGTCATTAAATCTGGCGTTTGTCAAGATCATTTCATTACATTACCTTGAAGTTCTGTATTTGATTATTTTCAGTGTCTGTATCATAGATGTGTTCCTAGCTTTGTCCCTATGTTGATTGTGTCACAGATGCAGGTATTTGTGGGGAGGTATTTATCCTTACTGTACATGGAAGCTATTAAAAAATGGAGATTTAGAATCTTCATTCAAGTTTACTCAGGTATTTTTGTGTCTAAAAGAATAAGAACAATGCATTTTTACTCTTTTATAGTTTGCTGTAGTTTGGGGATCACAAGATATGTGAATGTATGTTTCTGTCTCCTAAATCTCATAACTGCATTTTTAGCACATCGTTAGAGATCCTGAAGAGCTAAGAAAGGAACTTGAAAGGCAATTGGAAGCTTGGCAGACACAGCAGTCTGGAACTCCAGATGAGGTTTGTGACCTCATTTTAGTATAAAACTGTCATAAGGATCATTGCATTGTTTCATCTTGTTTTACTGCTGAAGCATTGAGGAAGCTTGAGGAAGAGCACTGAGGAAGATCCAAGCAGACTGGAATCTAAATATTCAAAATAGCATGATTTAGATGCTGGTTTTGTTGTTATGTTTAACTTATTTTGAAAAAAAATTACATTATTCTTAAAGCAGGATGATGTTTCAGGTCTTGTTTTGAATGTGCTGTGTGCTATTTGGAGAAAGTTACTCTGCTGATAATGACTTCTAAAACTTACATAGTTAGAAACCTTTTTCTCAGTCCTGTCAAGCTCCTTCCATCTTGAGTTGTCATCTGCAGTTAAGTGCTGGCCACGACTTTCACAAAATTATGATGGACAGAAGCTGTCTCTTCCAGTTGCAGTGGTGGAGTCTGAGCTAATCAGCAGCAGAACCAGAATATGATACTTGCTCTGACTGTCTAGTCATGAATTGTAAACTGTACTTGGAAGTAACTCGTGAATGAAATTGCCAGCGTAGAGGCTTAACAATTTTACTGCATTTTAATTAACGTAAATAATACTATTTTTGATGGCCAGTAGAGAAGCTAGCAGACTTCATGGCTTGCCTTGCTGTAATACCAACTATCAGATGCTAGCCATTACAAGATTTTGCTACATCAAAAGCAATACCAAAGTTGTTTTTTGCACTCCTAGAGGAATGGTCATTGCATGTTGCAGCTCTGTAGCAGCAAGGAGCATGCTAAGTTGAATGCAGATTGTCGTCTTTATACAGTGCTCACAAGACACCCTCACAGTTCCAGCTGATAGTTACCTACTACCTCCCCCTTGGTACACTGAGGTTTGTTTTCTTTTTTCAGGCAGTGCTTCCCTGCTTCTTGCTTCTTCATAATTCACGTTTATTTCTTTCTGTGATGTATGATGTTTTAGGAGAGGGAAGCAGCACAGTTGTGGCAGAGGTATTTAGTACTGACAGCTCCTCTATCACAGCAGCTTTGCGAACAGCTACGACTCATATTGGAACCCACTCAGGCAGCAAAACTGAAGTAAGTTGCATCTTTCTGAAGCTTCGAGTTTCTTTAAACAAGTGGTTTTGGAGGGCTTTAACCTCTGCACAACTGCAGCTTGATGTTGTTTTTGCTTTATAGCAATTACTTGTGTTTGCAAATGCATTAATTTTGCTTTTGGATGGGAACAATAGGTTATTTTACGAAATGCAATTGTGATGTAGTAGTAGGTACCCATCCTGACAATAATGCCTCCTATTTTTTCCTTCTGTGCAACAGGTGATCAAACCAACTTAAACCCATGAAGTGCTGTTGAGTCAAAGATGATGTTAAATGTCAAAATGCTCTGGTTTTAACATTAAGTGATTATTTTTTTTTTTTTAAAGAGATCTAGACTTGTTTCAAACTGGAGGAGTCTGAATTCAAGGTCTTCCTTCCATTTTAGAATCGTTTGTAGAATCATTTAGGTTGGAAAAGACCTTTAAGATCATCCAGTCCAACCATGTGCCAACTGTTTTAGGCACCTAGATTTAAGAACTTGTTTTAAAAAACACTGAATATCCATGTTGCATTAAAAATGTGAGATTTTTTTGATCTCTACCTAAATATGAATATTAGAGCTACTAATTTTGGTTTTATTATATTTTCAAAATTTTGTTATTTTGCTGCATATGCTGCATAGGCCAGGATTTCCAGAATGTGATACTTGCTGATAATCCCTGTCATCATGTCTTTTTCTTAACTTTCAGAGGAGACTACAGAACAGGGAAGAGACTGAACATGCGCAAAGTGATTCCATATATTGCCAGTCAGTTCCGAAAAGATAAGATCTGGTTGCGAAGGACCAAGCCCAGTAAACGACAGTACCAGATTTGCTTGGCTATTGACGATTCCTCCAGTATGATAGACAATCATTCTAAACAGGTAAAATAAAAACCTTGGAAGAAGTATGAAGAAGCTGCCCCTTGTTGATGAGCATGTCAGCTGCTGACTTGTTTCACACAGAACTGGTGGCCGTTGGCAAGTCTGACTCTGGTGATTCTAGAGCAGTTATTTTCTTGGTCCATGCGCTTGAACTCTTGTCACTTCATGCTTAAGAAATTTGTTACTAAAAGATCAGTGAAAGTCAGCTGAAAGGAGGAGATGTTAAATTTGTTAGAGGTGTATGTATCCACTGGAAATTTATTTTTTGTAGCCTGTAAAAGCCTGAAATTTGCTTAGCTATGCAGTTCATTGGAGGATTAAATACTAGTTCATCGTAGCTCACTTGTAGGGTTTTTATTTATTAAAAATATGTGTTTCCTTCTAAATAGTTATTTTAGTGTTTATTTAATTAGCCTGCCTGAAGTGGTATCTCTAAACCAATCAGCTGAAGCCTTCAAGTAGAACTAGTGTATCTTTATTGCAATGACTATCTTGTGTAACTAGGACAGGAAAAAAATATAGGAAGTCTCTTCATTTGTTTTACTAGACAATGAAAAATAATTTCAGTAACATTCTTCATATTTAATACTGAGCTGTGAGCAGAGCTTTGAATATCCTGGTTTTGATGTAACTTTTTTTCTTTAATAGCTTGCATATGAATCCCTGGCAGTTATTGGAAATGCACTGACTCTTCTAGAAGTGGGACAGATTGCTGTGTGTAGGTGAGTTTATTTGAAATCTTGACTTTTCTTCAAGACTTCACAGCAGAATGCAAGTACCGGTTTCATGCTGTAATTTTTTTCTTCTTTTCTTAAAGCTTTGGAGAGACTGTTCAGCTGCTGCACCCATTCCATGAACAGTTCAGTGACCAGTCAGGGACACGGATATTGCGTCTTTGCAAATTTCAGCAGAAGAAAACAAAAATAGCCCAGGTACACAAGAATGCCTCTAGGGCAACAGATTTGCAAATCTTTGTTCTAGACATCAGCAGCTTCATGGTTTCATGATTGCTTTGTAATGTTTATTGGCTGGTCGTATTTGAGAGTGTGATAGCTGGTTGGATAACAGAGAGAATGGTCACGATTTTCTAACAGTAAGAATGTTTTCTCACTTTTAGTTCTGATGTATGCCACTTTTAAGCATTCATCTTTCTATGTGTTGGGTTTTAAACAGTATTTTGGGTACAAGCTATTGGGTACCCCAGTGCCAAATCACATCAAAGTTTATGGGAGTTTAGCAGGTTTTCTTGCCATGGATTCCACTGTAGTAGGAGGAAGAGCTTTGTATGTTTGTCAGGCTGTAAGTTTGTCAGACTTCACTGATTCCTGAAGAAAGTAACTTTCTGTAGTAATACTTACTTCCTGGATAGCTGCAAAATTTTCTTTCCTTAAGGAAGTTTTTTGCAGTCTTACCTTTCCAGACTTATGAATAAGATCTTCCATTAATATTAAAAGGAAAAGGAGGAGACCCAAATAGCTCGATGGTAATTTTATAAATGCCAAAATTGGGAGGACTTGACAGCTGATGTCCTTAATTTTAATGGGGAATATGTAACTAGATAGTTCTGTTGCAAGTTGAAGCCAAAGAAGTTCAACCTAGAAATAGGATGTATCTTTTTAATGATGCCATTGATCACTTGAACAATATACTGAGGTGTTCATGGCTTTGTTTGCACTGGAAAAATTTTAAATCCAGATTGAAGGCTTTTCTGAAAGTTGTCTCGTTCAAAAATACGTACTAAATTTGAAGCAGGAGTTAATATAGGAAAATGCCAAGGACTGTATCTGTGTAGCTGGTCAGACTAAAGTATCTTGGCATTTAAAATACAGAAATGTGTTCTTTAAAAATGTTATCATTATTAAGTTATTATTTTATAATGAGATAACTTAATCTTTTTATTTGTTTCCTTTGCAGTTTCTAGAATCATCAGCAAATATGTTTGCTGCAGCACAGCAGTTGTCTCAAAATATTAATCCGGGTGAGCTTTTTTTGTTACTATGCTTGTTGCCGTGGCAGCAGAATGCTCACTACAGTCCCGAAGCAATATCCTGCAAGAAAGACTCCTAGCACAGAGACATCACCTGCATATTAGGGCTTTGGGTTTAGCTCAAAACCCAAAATGAATGTTTGGTTGAAATTTAGTTCAAACACCTACTTCATATTTGTCAATAATTCACTGAAATTTTGTTCAAGGCTTTTTAAAAAGGCACACCTTACCTGCCTCCCTTTACGTCATGTTTCCAGGTTGTGTTTCAGTCCTAGACGCTGCCTGCTTTAGAGCACTGTCCAGCTTGCTAGTGACCTTGACTCCCTAGGCACTTCTGCTCTTGCTTGAGAGCTTGATTTCTGTAGGTATCCAGAAGCACACTGTTCTGGGGGGATAAGTGTTTGCCTCCTGCCTGCCTTTCACTGTGGTGCAAGGTCATGAGCTGCTTGAATTTCCCAGAAAAGCTGGAAGGCTTGTTACCTCACGGCTGACCCACAATTAGCCTAAAAGGCTGCTTTGTGCTAGTTAAAAGCTTGTCATGGTGGCACCCATATTTTAAAAAAAGTTCTTGTTGTTAAAATACTTCAAGAAATGGACAGTCTGGGATTTATAATCCACAGCTGCTTTGCCACAGGGTGGCAAGGCTGTCGGAATATTCAGAGGTGGAGCAGCATCCAGTCCTGTTGGAACTAGGCTGAGATGGAGCAGCAATCAGGGAGCAAGCAAGAGAAAGGGCAGTAGGAAACATCATCACCCCTTTTTGTAAAAAGACCAAGCCCTGACACATTTGGGGCCTGTCTGCAGCAAAGGAGGAAGCGTTCTGCATCCCTCCATAGCTGTTACGCTGCAAGGGGGACAAGAGAGGTGCTTGGTTTCTGACTGATGCAGCCATAGGTACCTGCTTCTGGAGGAATAGATTTGGGCGATCTATTTCATTGCAGCAGCTGCTGCTCTGCTGAGGTAGTGATCTAGTGGCTGGACTCTTATAATTGAGCCAATATTGAACTCCTAGGCACTTATGAGGCATGAAAGACAAGGGCCAGGCATGAAAGACCATGACTCAATTCACTAGGTATTTTCCATGCCTTTCATCATTGATCACGATACTGATGGACTGAGGTTCTTTCCCCCCAGTTATTCTCAATGGTATCGCACGGTGGGAAAAACTGTCTTCCTTGACCCACTTGTAACTTAATGTTAAGTCATTCTATTTGATAAAGACTTACTTCCTTAGGAATACTCTGAGGGTTTTTCCATTATACCCACAGGGCTAACAACAAAATAGTCTGTTTGCCTTTTAAATGGATTACTCTGGATTACTTACTGGAATTTAAAATGTTCTTTGTGCTCAGAAACAGCGCAGCTGCTTTTGATTGTATCTGATGGAAGAGGCCTTTTCTTGGAAGGCAAGGAACGAGTGACGGCAGCAGTTCAAGCAGCTCAGAATGCCAATATCTTTGTTATTTTCGTAGTGTTGGACAATCCGAATTCCCGGGTAAGTGAACAAGAGAGAAGTATTCAAGTGCAGTGAATGAGAAACATACAAATCTTCTTACTTGTCTTTCATAGTGCTTTGCAGCTATCTTGTCTTTTGCAGAGGTCAAAGATATTTAGCCCAGTTTCAGCTTTTCACAATGTCTGTCAGATCTTCTATGATTTCGCCCTACTGTGATGCTTATCCTCTTTTGTATTTTAAAAAAAAAAAATATTGGCTTCCATGCCACAGAAAGTCTAAGTAAGAGCTCCTGTCTTGACGTGTAATGGCTGTAGATTTTGGCCATCAGAGAAGTAGCTGGCAGGCTGACAAATTCAGAGTTTGAGAAATGCTTTGTTCATCTCAATTTTGATTCAAATTGATCATTTCTGACAGCAGTCTCCATTTGATATGGCAGCTGGAGCCAATATGAGATGAAACATTAGACTGAAAGGAGTATATGAGAGTTATTTAGTGCATGAATTGGGAAAGCTGGGTACTGTATTTGGTAGCTGTGAAAGCAAACTGCTAAGATTTCCTTGGCTGGGAAGCTGAAATATCCGGGAGCTTTTCAGGGAGACTCTGTAGTGCAATAAGCAAGCAAACTTAAGCCTTGCTTTGAATTAGGTGAAAACTCTAACTTTGTAGTTCACGTTTTCTTCCTGTACCTTTATTTGTCCATATGAAACTCATCTGCTGTGTTTATTGTTGGAAAATTAACAACTCTCTTGCTGACAAACTATTAAAAGGTTCTGATGAAACCTAGCTATAATCTCAGGCAAAAATTCTGGGCAGTTCAATACATTTTTTTTTTTTTTAATAAGCTTTATTTTCTGAGCTGCTACACTGAGCAACTAAGAAGTTACTTTACAGGAAGCACAGCTGGAATTGTCTTTGTAGTACTTGTTGAAATATTATAAAATAATTTGCTAAAGAATCTTGTTGTATTAAATCACTGCACAAATGCAAGTTGAACTCTTAGCCCTAACAAGCTTACAGATGACAGTGTGCTGGAAAGGCATCAAATGTATAAAAAAACCTAAAGTGATAACAGTAAACTCAAATCATAAAATACTAAGGAAAAACAGGATTTATTTATAGAATTTGGTATTGCAGAAGCTTAAGCTTAGGCCTCTTCTAGCCTATAATTCGTTAATTAGTGCACTTCTATCTAAAAGGGCAAAAGCATTGAACTGCTTTGTGTTCAGCTTTTTATTTGATTTACCATTGAACACTTAATCTTAAAACTCTATTAACTTTTAATTTAACAGAGGAGGAATTACAAGTATGTGAAAAATAGGATAAATAATATCAAAGGCCTGTAAGAGATGCATGTGGTTTCTCAGTCCTGTCAATTCTTTTTTACAGGATTCCATTTTGGACATTAAAGTACCCATATTCAAAGGACCTGGAGAATTGCCTGAAATCAGATCATACATGGAAGAATTCCCATTCCCATTCTACATGATCCTTAGAGATGTGAACGCGCTTCCAGAAACTCTCAGCGATGCACTCAGACAGTGGTTTGAACTGGTGACTGCCTCGGACGCTTTGTAGACAAAGTCAATACCTGATTGCTGCTAAACTGCTGAAAGATATGAAATGGCATTTCATCGGAGAGTTTGTAAGGTCTCTTTCTAACTAGGATTAATCAGACCGCCTAAGAACAAAACGGTTTAGGTTCATTCTTCCACAGTTGTCAGAGGAGAATCACGCAATGGTGAGACTGTCGTCTTCTTTCATTGCCTATTCCCACAAATAATGTAAAACTTTCTTCAACTTCTCTTGTAATAACTTATTACTTTAAAAAAAAAAAAAAGTGTTTGTAATATTCACAAAGCTAAAATTATTCCTACCACTGTCTACTGCAATAAGAAAAATTGTTCTTGCTTCTGGGAAGTCATTTCTGCATTAGGAGAACTTGAGGTGTCTTGCAAAAAAGCGTTTGTTAGCTTCACCAATGTGGCTAGTGCCTCTCTGGGAAGGAGAGGGGGGAGCAGGGGAAGCAGATCATTTTAAACAACCAAAAAAATAAGTACTTGAATACTTAAAACTGTTCTGCAGTTAAACACATCCTATTTAATTACTGCAGAGTTTTGTCTGACAATATCAACAGGGAGTTTTATGAATAATGTCATATGATCATCCCTATATTCTCAGTTTACACTGTGAAGTTTGCCCCTCTGTCCAAGGCAGACATTGAGGGCCTTTCATTAATCTGATGTCTTAGAGCATGGACATGATTTTTCATTGCAAAAGCTATGCATCTTATATTGTCTGTACTAATAAAAAAAGGTACCACTGTTTGTAATTATGACATCAGTTTGTTCTTTCAGTTGATCAAAGCTTGAATAAATTCACCAAATTTGCCACATGAAAATGCTGTGCATTCTCTAGCAGTGCACAAATATGAATTTTCATATGAAAAGGTATTGTGGTTTATGTAACTTCAACACCTGTCCTCCTTTTGTGAGGATATGCCAGCAGAGTGTTGATTAGGGGTCCAGCCTTTTGACTCCTTTCAACAAAAATCTGAAAGACACTTTGTTTAAATGCCCTTGGTCGAAACTCTCTTTGAGGATTTTCTTTGCATACAAAAATTGAAGGTGTCTCATTCTAAGTGTGGTGCAGTTGTTGACAAGAAAATGGCTGGAAACGTGGGTGTATTCCCAAAGATGTGATTGTTCCCTTTGGCTTCTAGATTGAAAAACCTTACTTGAAGTATTGCTGTAGCTGTTCTGAGATGCGGCAGTGGCAAGACCCGGTTGTGTGAAATGGCCTGGCAAGGCTGTTTGTGCAGCAAATTTCAGAACTGAAAACTTAACAGAGAAACTCTATTCCATCAGAATTTAAATGTCAGGGACTATATAATATCCTTCGAGGGCTCTTTAGATGTCATACATGTATACAAATACTTACATGCTTTGGGAAATTTAACTGTGGAAGTAGGTGGGTTTAGTTCATTAGGTCATTCTCCAGAATGTACTTCCATTTCAGACTTGTACTGAATATTTGTAGTAGGAAACTTGGAGAAAATACTTTAGAACCAAAACTTCCCTTACGATTGCAAGGGCACACTTCCAAGGCAAATTATAGTTTGTTGCAGGGATGTTGTTACAGCTCGAGACACAGTTTTATCAGCAGTGCTTACTACACAAATGTTTAAATGCACCAAGTTTTTTCTCTCTCTCTAATTAAGAAAGAGTTTGCACTGTATTGGGTGCAAGCAAACAATTGTAAGTAACACAGAAAGGCAAGGCATCAGGTAACTGTTTTTTCTCTGCAAGCCAGCTCCGTATCTGTATTCATTGATGCATGAGTGCTAAAAAAAACCCATCGGTGCCTTGCACTGTCACCAACAATTACGTGTCTGGGCACAGCTACGACTACCTAAAAAGATGCAAAAGGTAGCTTAGTGCCCTGTAATTGCGCAGATGACTTCAATTTGATCCTACAGTTAAGTATGTTAGTCTTATGCCTACATGGCTGGGGCTCTGAGCAACCTGATCCGGTTAAAGCTGTCCCTGCGCACTGCAGGGGGTTGGGCTAGATGGCCTCTAAAGGTCCCTTCCAACCCAAAGCATTCTGTGATTCTATGACTTCCTCTAAGCCTTCTGTGAAATGCTGGGGTGTTGTTCATTACTTGGGTGTGTGTTTTGCTGCTGGAGCTTGTTTGCCGTTTTGGAAGAAAGAAAACAACCGAGGAACCTGACTGAAGAGCCCCGCGGCCTCTGCTTACTCTGGCGCACCTCCTGGTGTGGTGCCTCTGCACTGAAGCACCCCGGCGTCCCCCGGCAGGGACGGGCCCTCGGCTCTGGCTCTGGGCTTGGCCGCGGGCTGCTGCGGGCCACAAGCACGCACGTCCCTCGCCTTGATGGCGGCGGGGAGGCGCAGGGCCGGGGCCGCCGCCTCGCAGGGCCGGGGCCTCGCAGGGCCGGCGCTGGCTGCTGGGACCGGGGCCGCCTCCGGCGCGGGCTGTGCCGGGAGGCGCAGGAAATGGCGGCCGCTGGGCCCCGCCCGCCCGGGGAGGGCTCGGCGGCGGCGGGGGAGGCGGAGCCGCGCCTCATGGCCGCCCGCCGCGTTATGGCCGCCAGCCGCCTCCCGCCCAGCGCGCTCACCCTGAAGCAGGTACGAGCGGGCGGCTCAGGCCTCCCCTGGCCGCCTGGGGCGGGGGCTCGCCGGGCCGACCCCGGGGGCGGCGGGGGCCGCGCTCTCCTGCGGGCGGCTGCCGCCCCTCGGCCGCCGCCGAAGCGACGGGGCCCGCCGGCGCTGCGGGCGGGTTTGTCGGGGCGGGCTGTGAGGCAGCGCTGCAGCTTTTCGCAGAGGCGATGGGGGAACGCGGCGCCCATTGCGGTGTCCCTCAGAGCAGAGCAGAGCAGAGCAGGCCGCGGAGGCTGCAGCTCTCGGCCGGGTGTCCCGGCAGAGGGGAACAGCCCGCCCTCCCTCCTTCCCTCCTTCCCAGTTCCTGAGGCGGCAGCAGGTGCTGCAGTTATACAGGAAGATCCTGCGGGCTATTCGCGACGTCCCTGCTGAAGCAGATCGCCACTATTTGAAGGAGTGGGCCAGGGAGGAGTTCAGAAGAAATAAAGATGCTACGGAAGAGGTGAGGCTCGGGAAGCTGCCGCCCTGACCGCTGCCCCGTGAGGAGCCACCGGCGTGGGTTTGGTCGGTGTCGCTTCCAGACCGGTGAGGAGGCTCCCGTTATCTTCCCTTAGGGAGTGTTTATGGGAAGAAATCGTAGAATGGCGTAGGTTGGAAAAGACCCTTAAGATCATCCAGTCCAACCATTAACCTAACGCTACCATGTCCACCACTAAACCAGTTAAGGGTAGAATAATAATTTCATGTTTCCTGGCTTGGTGGCTGGATTATTTTTTAATTATTTTTTAATTATTTTTTAATTATTTTAGTGATTTTAATAATTCAGCATCTCTAAATATTATTCCCCCCCCAGTTGGCGGTAGTAATGTTTCTCTGATTTCCAGATAACAATCTGGAATTAAGAAGCTAAAAAGCAAACAAATCCTGCTTATTCAAACCACCAATCAGAAAAATTGTACCGAATAATACAATAACTAACATAAACTTACTAGCTTTCTATAGCTTTTTTTTTTTTCATCTTCTGTGTCAGCTATGTTCAAGCTGAGCACGGTCAAATGGGATGGTTGTGGATATGAAGCACGTATGAAATGCAGAAACCTTTACATTTCTTGTGTGTCTCCTGTCCTTTAAACCTTTACATTTCTTGTGCGTCTCCTGTCCTTTAAACCTTTACATTTCTCGTGTGTCTCCTGTCCTTTGCTTTCTAGTTTGTTCCTTTCTCTAGCCAGCGCTCAAGGACTCGGTGGCTGAATTACAAAGCATTACAGTACTTAGATAAAAATAACGTTCAGAGAAACATCCACTTGCTCTGTAAAACACCTGTGTTCGTAATGCCCATGTGCAGTTGTCACTGCTTACCTGCAAAGGCGGTAGACACAGAGGTGTAAAGAAAACATTGGAAGTTTGAATCCAGTTCAAAACTAAGTTTTAAAAGCAAAGCCATAACCGGCCCCCAGACACATCATTAAGGAGTTGGGAGAACATTAATCCATTTACTCACCTGTTTTTTAACCATTTTAAACCACCATTACTTCACACAAAGAAACAGATCGCAATAGTGCTGGTAAGAATTGTATGGTTTTCAATGTGTTAAAATCTGCGTGCGTGTGTAAAAGCTGTGCTGTGTACAGCCGTTCAGTTCAGTAGATTCCGTTTTGTTTTGCAGGATGCAGTCAGGATGATGATTACTCAAGGCAACATGCAACTTCAGGAACTTCAAAGAACACTTAAGCTGGCAAAATCCTGATCTTAATTTTGTTGACAGCTGGACTTTCATCTGCTGCGAACCAGCATAGTAGTTTTTCCAGAGTGTGGTTATAATAGCAGCCTTTGCTGACAACCTGCAGGTGGTGGTGGTTTGAAGGTGGAATCTGCCACAGTGGGGTTTTTGTTTGGGTTTTTTTCCCCTTCCCCTTCTCAGTTTGGTTACCCTCCCGTGTGGAAATCACTTGGACACAAAGGACTTTAAAGAACTGAATGGATGACATAGCATGTGCTGTGGGAAAAGCAGAAAGCACCAAAAATTACAACAGCAGCGTTATGCCAGGGAAATGGAAAATAAATGTAAGCCAGGTAATTTTGTCCGTTTTCTGTTGTGGCAACTCTTAAGTGGTAACATTCATAGTGGTAACAGCTCTTTCTGTACTGTGCCAAGGATTTTTACCAAAGTTTGGGATTAAAAAAGCATTTGGGATAAATAAACGGGCCCAAAACAAATAAACATGATAAAACATCAAGCAAATGTTTTGTGTGTAGATGTTAATTTTCAGCTATAGCTGAGTAAAACTTAAAAGGGGAGGTTTTTATGTATGAAAATGAGAGATTATAGCCCTAGAAAGGGCCAAGTTAACCAAGTTAACAGGAAGTACCTTCAAGTTAGTATTTAAAAGTCAATATAAAGTAGAATTACAAATAGGAAATACTAACTGCAAATACTGTGGTCTGTTTTTCCAAATGTCGTATTACTCTACTTTTAATTGTTAGCTTGCAGCGGTTCTTACCTTCCTGTGAATTGTGGGGTTTTGTGGTGGGTTTTTTTTTTCCTTTGCCCCATGTAATTTAAAAATGCCAAGGCGTGTGTGGGATTTTCTCAACACTAATAGCCAGACGGCAGTCGGTAGATACCCGACGATCCAGTAGTTGTGGGCAATATGTAGGCTGTGGTTTCAGGAGGTGCAGGAGCCCTTCCCTGTCCCGCTCTGCTATTACACTTCATGTAGGCAGCCACCTCCCCTTGCCCAGCAGGCTTTCTGCCGAGTTAGCGAGCCGGGCTGCCTCGCAGCAAGGCCGGTCCAGGTCTGGGCAGTATTTCCCATCCAGGCTACAGGAGGGAAGGACCCCGCTCGGGCGCAAGAAGCGTGCCCCTTGCTGCAGCCAAACAAAGGGTCTGCAAAGCTAGGTACTTCAGCAAAGCCACTTTGCAAAGCGTTTGCTGGTTAACAGGAAAGAATGCCTTGGTATTTTCCTTTTTTTTTGAAAGTTATTGTAGAATCCTTTCCTGTGATGTTGAGCTTTGCAGTAAAGGATGTGGCTCAGGCAACCAGTGAGGCTGCTAAAGAGTTCAGGTTTGTATAGACAGAAGCCTTTGAGCTTCTAATCAGTCAGTGAAAAATACATATGTCTAAATACTTTGTTTAAAAGCTGAATTTTGTTAACGTTTTCTGGTAGAATAGACTGGCAGAATGTTAGCGTGTTGGGGACTGATTTTTCACGTGACCAGAAAATGCTGTTTAAGAAAGGAATTTTAACTAAACAAAGCTGTAATCCATGTCGGCTTGTTCTCACGTGTAGCCTTCCCTTTCCCTTCAGCCAGTGGTTTCATTTCTGCTCCTTACATAGGAGACTTTCCCCTGCCGCCTCAGCGCAGTGCTTTTTCCCTTCAGACCCCGGAGCCTGCAGCACGCCTTTCACTCCAGTTTATACGTTTCTAGGTTGTGGCCACATAATCCAGGGACAGGGCTTGACAGGCAGCGCCCTGGACAGACGCTGACCTCCTGCCTGCTGCTGCCCGTGGTCTCCGCTGCTTTGTGGGCTCGTCAGGATAAAATTGCCTGCCAGAAGCCTTTAGGAGCCCAAGCATACTTTGCTAGGGTAAGTAAATTTACCTCAAGTGTGTGCTTCAGAGAAAGGTAGATAATATGGGGATTTTGTAAAGAAGTCCTTCAACTCTAGTAGTTCCGAAGGAGGCAGGACCTCAGAGGGGAGTAGAACAGAATTAGCAGAAAATGCCTCCCTTTATTTTACAGTATGCTTGTTGGCTTTGGAAAACCTCTAAAATCAGTACTCTGCAGCTAAGTTACCGTTTTAAATCACCGCTCCCTTAGTTACTGTAAGTTACTGCTCCAAGAGCTGCCTTGGTAGTGCAGTGCGTTTGTGAAGTAGATCAGCGAAAGCTGCAGCCTTGCTCAGGAGCGTGCACGTGATCAGCTGCACGACTCGGCCCCGTGCCAGTAAATTCCGGAACGGTGGGTGCGTGCATCAGCTAACGAAGGGCAGTCCCTCCCCGCAGCCTGCCTCGGGACAGACCCGGTTTCCATGTTTTATGGCCGCAAACACATAAAGCTTAGAAGTTGGAAGTCCAATTTTCTGCTTCCCCCTTCTGAATCAAGTGCGGGGATACTGTCCGTTTTCTCTGGCTAGAAAACATGACACCACAGACTTCCGAGCAACACTTATTTTAATTGCTTGGCAAAACATTCACTTTATCAAGATGATACAAAACTTAAATAGCATGCTTCTGCATTCCTACAGTAGCTTAAACAAAACTGTAAACATATGAAAGTGTCTATGTTAGACTACAGAAGTCAGAGCAATAAAACTAGTATTTCCGTAACTGCAGATACACTTGTCTTGATAGTGTATTAATAGGAACTTTTAAAATATTGTTATAGAATACATTTTTCTTTGCTTTATACATCTGCTAAGACGACAAAAGCTTAATTACTAATTAGTCAGTGGTGTCTTCAATACTGTAAAGTATTTTGTATTGATTTTAGGGCTCCTCAGTACAGAAAAACACTTTCTCTCCGTGGCGTAACAGTACTGTCCTGTGTTTGAATTGCTTTTGAACAATTGTTCTGTCATGACCTGTTAAGCAAACTCACTTTTCTAACAGAATCTGATGGAGCCTTCTGAAGGAGAAGGCCCTAAAGGGATGCAGATGCAATGAGTTACCATGCCTCTAGTTTATTTGGAGTCTGTCAGCCTGGACAACATTGGCCATTGTAGGTTTTGATTTTATGAGAAAGCACATCCATAAAAACTTTTAAAATGTTGTTGAGTTCTATTTTGTGGGACTGTTGGTGAAACCGGTCCTAAGACCTGCTGACTCACCAGGGCGCAGCCTCTCTTTTTAGAGATACAAGGGAATAAAAAGAGGAATCATTCTGAGGAACAAAGGAAGACAGCCTGGACAAGGTGTCTGGGAGAAAATCCTGACTCTGCAGAAAAGGAAACATTTGAGTACAGGGAAGCAAGCTCTCACTTCTTTAGCAAAAGGACTTGTTCAAGCTTCTTCAGTAGTAGAGAATTCAGCCATTTGCCACTTGAAGGAAAAGAGATTTATATAAAAATTACACCTAACAAGTAGAGCATGGTTATGGTAAAATATTTGCCATCCATGCCTCCATCCATGCCTTAAACAAAACTCCTCAGTCGGATTACTTGAGTATGGCCCCACCAACCGTGTAATCGCAAGGAGCTTTGCAACCAGGACACCATTAAAAAAAAAAAAAAAAAAACCAGACAGACAAATCTAATTTAGCGTTTGTTTTGATAGTGTAAAACCAAAAGAAAAGCACAGTGGCAACCGCAGCCTCTGTACCCAGTAGGATGATTCACCTCAGCATCGCACTCAGTGGGAGCCCGGCCTCTCCCAGCTGGAAGCCTGCAGCTGTCACCTACGCGGGCTTGTAGTTCGAGTTGGTTCTGTAGCTTCTCTCCACTGACTAGAGGGAGGCCGTGGGGAGTATCTAAAATAGTAGCAATAGCCCTTCATCACTAAGGAATTTCTGTCAAAAGCTCTCAAACATCCTCGATTTATTTCAGTATTGGCCTCGGCACGTGTTTACATGTAGCATACGGTGGAACCCTCTAGCCACACGTGACCTATGTGGAAATAAGGAAATTCCCTTTTCAGACAGCAATTTTGGTTTCTAATGCAGTTTGTTTTCAAGCAGCACCTGGAAATTGAGAGTGCAATATTTAACGGAGTCTTGGAAATAACAAAGAAGGGATCTAATCTGCAGCATCTCGTTGTCATCAGTACAGTCTGCATATGAATTCTCCTCGGTTCTGGAGTTTCCAAAGTTACTTCTGCTCCTGAGAAAGAGCATTTTGTTTGGATGTAACAGGCACTATTATCTATCAATATTCCAGATTCCCATACAGCAGGTCCCAAAATGAGTCTCTCTGCTTGTCTTTACCTGCTGGGTAGGTGCTAGCTCTCCTTCTGCACCTTAGTCCTTAATTTGCTGAGCTCCTCTTCTAAGCTTTTAATATGTTCCTTGAGCGCAGCTTTGTCTTGCTGCGCTTTCTGATTCGCTTGGCACCGGGCTTCTTCTATCTTCCGTTCGTACCACTTCTCCATCTGCGTGGAAACGGCCTCAAAGAAGTACTGCGTTATCTCCAGGGCCTGGGAGGTGTCTCTGAGCGGAGGGGCCGGCGGCTGTCCCGCAGGCAGGGCCGCGGGCTGCTGCTCCTGGCTCTGGTGTGCCCCGGCCTGGTGCAGAGCTTTGTGCCTCGACTGCCCGCTTTTGCTGGACTTCTTTGTCTGAGTTCCTTTGTCAATGAAGTAGCCACTCTGTGGTTCGGCCTTTGCAGGTTCAGTCAAGGGCTGCAAAGCAGCTTGAACCTTAACGTGTCTTAATTTGGAGCCCAAAAGCTCGGAGGAGGGCAGCTCCTGCTGGAACCTGTGGAACGTGCTGGCACTAACAGCTTTGTCCTTTGGCCTGACATCTTGAGTAGGGGCAGAAGAAACTGGTCCGCCAATGATTAACTGTTGCTCTGTACCTATAGAATAAAATATATATATATTTAGAAAACCTCTGGGCATTTATTTTAGCATTCAGAAATCCTCATTGTTTGATGAATGATGCAGTTTCCCACATACCACGCCGTGTGTACATTGCAGAGGCTTGTGTTTATCACATCTTCGCAGTCAGGTGACTATTATAATAAAGAGTCATTAAGAGAAAAGCTGGCTCAGGCAGAGAGGCACTGCATTGTGGCTGTGGGACTACAGACTGACAATGAAGGACTTCACCAGAAGGACGTGTAGCAAAGATTGGGCTAGATTCCCAAAGTAGTTTATGTCTGCCAGTATTTATGAACCCCCTGCTTCTACAAAACTTGGAAGCCCCACTAACTTTGCAAAGGTAACACATTTGATGGTCCTGACCTGTTTGTTGCAGTAGCTCACGCTCATGCTGCCACAAGATCTCCCATGTGGTCTTCTGCCTTTCTAGTCTGCGGTATCCATCTACACGTCTGTTCTCTTTGCACAGTGTTTTGAGGGGCATATACAATGTACCTTACAGAAGCCCCGGGCTTTGATAGCGCTCTCCTTGGCTGTGGAGACCTGGGCATTCTGCCTGTTTCTTTTTTCCTCGGAAGCTTCCCTGGCCAAGCACAGAGAGGTGGCTTGAACCAAGGCCTTCTGTATCTTCGGGTGGCCATGATCCCTGAATGGGCTTGAATTTTCTCACCTATTTTTGTTCTTGTCAAGTGAACTAATAATTAAACAGACTTTGGTTCAAGGAAAGGAAAAAGTGAGAGGTTTATTCTAGATCCTTGCAGTTTGAATATTAACAAGGGAAACGAGTATTTTAGGTTCGCATCCTTGCACCCTGCCATTACAGGTTCCATACATCTGAAAAGCACTAAATACAATACACTTTCTTCAGTAGACTTTGGATAATCTGCACACCTTCCTGACGGACAATGGGGTGGGAGTAATTCTGACTGGGAAGCTGGAGAAAGTTCAGAAAACACAGTTATTCAGAGCATCAAAGGACTTGGCTTCAAAGACACAGTGACATGGAAGCATCAGGAAGAGCCACTGGAATTCCACCCAACTGTGTCTTAAACTATTCCCAGCAGCTGCCTTGAAGAGTATTCTAATCCCAAGACATTAGGCATATGGATGGGGGAAAGCACACAGCCAGAATTAGTATCTCTGGTACTACTACAAGTATCCCTCAGTTAATTAGGTCGCCTTTGAATGAATATGACATGTAAGTACCTGACAAGGTTGTACCTGACGCACCATCCTGTTGAATGCAAAAATGTTGCCCAGAGCTCTGTTCTGGCATCTGGACTCTGCTCCTTCCCCCATCTTCCGAGAGGCTATTTGGAAGCGTGATACAGGAATGCTGGTGGGAGCCCTCTGGCTGCAGCATGGGCTGGCTGGCTTTACACTCCTTGGCACTGTGGGGGTTGTTCTCAGTATCCAGGGTCTCGGTGAGAGACTCACAAGTGGACAAAGTTGATTTTGGTCTTGATGACCTGGAATCTCCAGAAAGCTTGAGCTCCAGATTCTGAATCTTCAATGTGCACCAAGTCTTCAGCTCATCCACCAAGGAAATCTGTGAGAAAGGGACTGTAAATTAGATGATCCTATGATTAGATCCCAAGGTTCCTGGGCTGCTGAGGATGTGTGGCAGGGACAAAGAGAAGCCAGCCTGGTATCTGTGGGCTTAGACTCCCTGTACAGGTATGCGTGCTGCCACTGGGAACATTTAAAGGACTGCAAATTAGAAAATAATGAAGAACTATGTGTTAGCTAATGAAAGGCACCCTCTATAGTCCACGCTACTGCCTCTTAGATTTGAATGTGCTACTTCAAATGCAGCTCTAAGTCCTCTGATCAAGGCTGACTTGTTTAATCATACAGTCAATGGTACCTGCTGAGTGCAAGGAACATCACGTGGTCAAAGCTGCCGTTTTTTAAGTGAAGCACAGCTTTATACCATTACCAACCTCTGCTCCTCTGTTCATTCGGTGATAAAGATGAGTCCAACACTAAATGATAAATTACTAACAGCTTTCAAATTACAAAGGTGCTTAATAAGTGTCAGCTGCAGAGGCATTTGCCAGTATCATTTAATATACGAGTAGCTCTTTTACCCTCTTGTTCATATGACATCATGAATTTAGGTCAGGCCCTCCTATGCACGTGGACATTTAGTCCATGCATTTAGTAAAGCCCAACTCAGTTTTTCCAGTGGTTTCCATTAGACTCAACAGAAGAGGTACAGCTGATACCGCTTAATGGTAATGTCAATTCACCTGATCCAGTATCTCATTTCTTAAATGGAGATTACAAGGAGATGGAGTGCAAGCCCAGACATTCAGAAGCCAATATAATAACTTATGTCTCTTACTATGAAATAAAAACTAAAGCCTTAGTTTGATAAATACTTTTCTTTGGGGAAAAGTGTTTTGTGGATGTTAGACTGAAGTATCTTTATCAGTAGTTTATGCTGGGATTATCACAGCTGCCCATCTTCTAACACAGATTTGGAATGGTCTTATGAAAAGTCATGACATTTTACTAGCACAAAGTGTATTTCTCAAGTCTTAGAAGAATACTAATCATGAGAAAATTAATTGTATTTTGAATTTACCCGTGCGAGTGGAGAAACACAAATTTCTTAGCATGTTTTAATGATGAGTTTTTGCAGAAGCTAGAAGGGCAAGAGCTGGATCTCTATGGGAACAGTTATTCTTGTCATGCTGGTTAAACAAGCATACAAAAAGAACTTGCCTACTGACAGTAATACACAGCTTGGAGATGGTGCACTGTTGCCAAAGTCAGAGGGAAGAACTGCAGCCGTTTAATACATGGGGAGGAAAAAGATCAGACAGGGAAGAAGGGAGAGATTGCCAGGGCACAGAACCAAATGGATGAGAAGGAAAAGGAACAACACAGATCTTAGCCTTTGCTGCTATTTGCAGATGTTCCTGCAGATGTCCTTTAATGAAGCAAAAGCTGAAAGCACAACTGTTAAAAATTTAGTGGTAGGAATTTTTGCAAAGCACTATGTTAGAAAAAAGATATTTTGTTATAGATCCCAGGCTTCAGACCCACCAAATTAAATTATGACAGTGGGACTGGATTTCACATTCCCCATTGCTAATGCAAAAGCTTTATAAATTTGGTTTAGAGATGAAGGTGGTGGATAGGAATAATTTGGTCTTTGAAGCTCCTTTGCCTGTTTCAACAGATGAGATAAATCTCCAATATTCTCTGCTTGCTGGAACGAAACTCATGAGCTGATCCATCTGAGCTAACAGGGAGTAGCTGTTTCAAGCCCTACCTGCCGTTTCTCCCCCTCACTTTTCTCCAGCTCACTGTGCTGTTGCAGGCGGTGAAGGCACTCTGTTCTCTCTGCAGACAGCCGCTCAGCCATAAGCTTGTCTAAAACACGCAGCTGTGGAAAAAAAACACAACTTAGCTGAGATGATCATGTTAAAAACCAAACAAAACCCCTATCTGTGAACCTTGTAAGTCAAAGTACAGTCTGTCTCTCAGTCTTCATTTCTAGGAATGATGCCAACTACAATTAGGTGTAGCTTGCAAAAAGGCTCAATCACAAAATTATCGGTAAATAACAATTACATTAAAAAATAATTTAGAGGATCTTGAATCTCAGTGCAGACAGAATTCAGCAAGAGGGATTTTTTACAATTATGAACTGACCAGCTGTAGGACTGCCCCTGTTTTTAAGCTTCCCTCTTAGGGCCTCAAGCAGTTTAGATTTATTGTCTAAAGAAGCACCAGAAGCCATTTAACACATTAAATGTGTTTTCCTCAAGACCCTAGTTTGCAACATTAGATCCCTGTGGAATGTCACAGTTCCCTGGTCTTGAGTATGAGCTTTCAGGTTCGTTTTTACAACACAAGAAGCCATAAACAAATCATGACAATGAAAATATTTGTTAAGCTTAGGCTGTGTTTCTAATAGTCATGTGGGCAAGCAGACCTCCGGGTCATATTCTTACTTGATGTTGAGTTTTGCTTTCCATCTGGCCCAGCTTAACATTCATCTTATCTTGTACTGTCCCAAACTCAGCTTTTATCTCTTCCACCGTTGCCTCCAGCTGATTCTCCAGTTTATTTATCAGGGGCTCACAACGACATCCATTTATCGGTGCCTGAAAGGAGTAATACATTCACTTGCTACATCCCGCTGTCCCCTTAGTGCACTTGGAACATTATCACAGCCATCTTGGGCTCTTAGGTACCATGTACTGTATCTCACACTCCTGATAATATCTTACTGTAGCTCAGCCAACGGGCTATTAGTTGGAAAAGCAGACTAGAAAAGGATTGATCTGATTTATATGGACACATCCTAACACACAGCAGCATTGATGTCACTGGGGCTACAAGCAGCAATGAGCTCAGATCACGCATGCCACGGTACTGCGTGCTCCATGAGGGTGTACCACATTACAGGCCTATACCCCGAGTCTCAATGCTGTAATTCTGAATGGTACAAAAAAAAAATCTGATTTTGTGGATGTGTGTGGTTTTGTGTGCATTTGTCTTTTAACCTAATGTCAATAATTTGCCTTTTTTTTGTTGTTGTTGTTGTACGGTATGGCAAGGTCTCACTTGCTCCTGTCTGCCTTCACCCTGCTGACCCTTATCTGCTGTGCACACCGCTGCCTTCATTGACCTGCATGACACCGTCCCAAGGCTCCTCTGCAACGGGAGCTGCACTGACCACATTTAAATCTCTCGGGGAGATTGTCACAAAAGGCTCCCTGAACCTAATCCTCATCAGCTTCCTCTGCAGTCTGCAGGCAGAAATTGGCTCCTTTTGGGGGGGCAGTCAGGAGCCCAGAGCTGCTGCTCTGAATCTGTCTGCAGAAGAGCCTTCCTCTTTCCTTTGGCCCCTGCAGTACAGTTTCAGAAATTGGGGGTTATTCCCTTGGCAGAGTAAGGTGGGTGGTTTGCTGAGCAGTAAAGAAAGCTTCAGAAACACATGCACTCAAGAAATTCTGTTTGCTATTCAGGGCCTGAAGGCATCAAAGCAGACGGATGAGCAAAAAAGAAGCGGGGAGAGGAGTGTCATGTATTTCAGGAAATACTATAAGGGAGTCTAGCTCTGTTAAGCTAATCTTTGTGAATACATTAGATTTGTATACAAATCCTATCTATCTGCTCTCTGCACTTTTCTTCCTGCTTCCCAAGTCCTTCCCACTGGCCCGTCCTCCTACCATCAGATCCTAGGGGCAGGGAGATACTCCTTTTAACATATGAAAGGTCCTCCATCCTTCCTGATGTCTGTTATTAGGATAATCCCATAGTGGCCCTGCCTGGAAATTTCCCATGTGTTGCATAGCAAGATGTTAGAAAATACAGCCAGTAAAACCTCTGAAGTCTACCTTGAGTGGTGATCAGAATATGCTGAATTTCTTAACTACAGCAAGGGACTGAGGAGAGCTGGTGGATAGACGTGAGAAGCTAAGGAAATGATAGGATTGACCTCCCAGAGGTACAGGAGGGCAGTATTAAAAAAACAACAATGTAGCCGTTACAATGTCTACAGGGTAATTTGCTGACTGTTTTCACGCTTGTTTAGAAATGTGTACCGGTAAATACTTGCGTAATAAAGTGAGTAAAATATCAGTCTCCAAACTGGAATAAATGCACATGAGCTGATAACTCCAGGTTTATTTGTGAACCAATTTCTGTACAGCTCCTGCCTCCAGTAACTCTAGAATCCCCAAAGACACGTTGCAATAAACAGAAAGAATCGAAACAAAATGTATCGAGCGTACTCAAGCTCTTGATTTAGGTAGTAAGTAAGCTTCAGTGCTCGCACACTGCTCTCATGTATTTTCCTCGGAAAAGCTCTTTGCGTTTCCTGTTGGAAATCTTACTGTTTCAAAGTGTATCATAAACGTCCCGGTGTCATTGCCAATCACTTTTCACACCTTATCTCCAACAAGGAAATACTCTGTAGATCAAAACTAGTTAACTATGTCTTCTTTAACATACACAAAGCCAGCTTATTGTTTACCAGACTTCAGGCCAAAATGCAGCTGAAGCCCAGACAAGGAAAACAAACCCACAGTCGTGATTTTATACCCTTGAGAGTGCAGTTGATTGAGTGCATTTTCTGTCCATTCGGTAACTGTACCCCAACTCCAAGTGCTGCTCCCTGTGTCTCCCCCGACGCGGCCGGCTCACCTGCATCACCTTCCCATCCCTTCCTCGATAGAGCGTGTACAGCTGGTAGGCTCGGACCTCGTGGGGAGGGGGTGGAGAGGAGCAGCGGTGTTTACTTCTGCGCTTAGGCACGTTTTGCTGGGGCCGAGGGAGTGTCTGCTGATCAGCTGGGGAGATGGGGTCCGAGAGTGCCGAAACCTGCATAAAATACACACAACGTTTTCCTTATTTATGAGCCGCCCAGTAAACTACTCCCGGTGGGAATGGGACAAATCCATTGTGACAATTACAGCAAAAACCTGATTAAAATACCAATCCAGCTGCAGTGGCTGGCCACAACCTTGGTGTCTGTCAGCACAGTAACCAGATTTCTGCACAAATCTGGTTCATGTGACCCTCAACAGCAGGATTTCCCCACCAGAAATTGGTTTTGTCTGAAGGCTGCCCCTGCCCTGCGAGCACAGCGCGGCTGCTGTCCTGACTCACCAACGCGTGGAAGGGACACCTGTACTATTGCTCAACAACTATCCCTTCTCTCTTTACTGTTTTAGATCTACTCATACCTTTTCCTTTGGCTTTTTCTTTTTGCTCTTCTTCCCTTTGGGATCTGGTGAGGTTGACCGGGGCTCGTCCTTCAGATCACTCTTCCTCTGCGGTGCCTGGTCACTGCTCGGTGTGTCATCAGCAGCTGAGACGCTGCCCTGCTTGAAGCAAAGACAGGGATTTCAGAGCAGTTGCAGAGATGGGGAAAAGGTGCCTTTTCTTCAATGTCCCGGTTTTAAGCTGCTCCGCACACGAGTGGGTAACTCTTTAGCAGCAAAGCACGCCAGACTGCCTCAGACAGCTGCCATGGTCATGCGCAAGTGGTGGCTCTGAGCAGATTTAGTCCTGGTGGGTTTTATTTACACTCCCTCCTTGCAGCAGATGTAGATGGTAATGCTGGGCTGTACCTTGCTCTGTACCGCTTCATCCCGTGGTACTGACTGAGCTCGCCTTTCCTCCTTCAGCCTCTCTCTCTTCTTCCTCAGGCTTCTTCCACGGTTAAAGCGCGAGACCTGAAGGCAGACCACACTGTTACTCAGTGATGTCACGCTCTTTCTTACCACAAAAGCCAAGCGATAGAGCAGACCTTTTTCACCTCTACTACAAGGCGATATATAAAAGGAAGTGCACTGCCAGATGGGTACTGATGGGCCACGCAATGTGGGTGTTCATATCTCAGTGGTGGTGTGTTTTCACAGCTAAGTCCATCAGGGCACTTTGCTGTCCCTTGGAGGGGTGAGAGCCTCCTTCTGTGTCCTCCTGTGTCCCCAGGCTGGTTGCCAGGCCAAGCCAAGCCAAGCCAAGCCAGGCCCTTCTCACACAGAGGTGACGAGGAGGAGCAGGGCAGGGATCGCAACTGGTCTGATACCAGAATACAGGGCCCTCCCATGTGCTTTCTGGCCTGAAGAGCATTGTAGCATTTCTCACACAGCAGCAGAGTATAAACAGGACATTTTGTCCCCATTTCAAAGCATCTTCCAGTGCGAGCAACCATCCTGGGAGTGGGAGAAGTCTGAGGCCGGCAGCAGAGGGACACAACCTGGGAGCTTTTGGGTACAGGGCCACCGCAGGGAACAAGTGCCTCTGGCTGCTCCATCCTCTGCCAGTCAGGACAGCCAGGACCTCTGCCAGCACTTAATACTGAGGCTTAATCTGCACACTTTGCTGTGCTTGGTGCCCATGTCAACAGACCTGAGGCTAGCACACAATGCCAGCAGAAACGTAGGCACCTTTCACAGCAGAAGGTTAAGGACCAGGGGATGTGGCCCCTCTAGGTTAACTGGCCTCAGCTCCATGTGTATGTATGTATTGAGGAGAGATTTGTAACGTACCTGTGATGCTTTAGTGAGGAGCAGTGCAACCTCAGGGTTATTGTGCTGTCTGGCAACCTCTAGAGGGGTCTGACCTGCCTGAGAGGAAAAAGAAAATGGCACTTCCTTCCAAACACAAGCTGCTGGAAATGTGGAATTTCTCCACCCAAGGTCAGCACATGCTCCGTGCACAAGAGTATAGTGACTAACTGCTTTCATTTACCCAGATTTAATTCAACTCCAACACCCAATATTTTCTACCAACACTAGAGTGTCGAAGAGAGTCTGCATTAAGAGAGGGACAGTTGGGGTTGTTTAGAGAAGAGAAGGCTCCAAGGAGACCTTATAGCAGCCTTCCAGTACTTAAAGGGGGCCTACAGGAAAGATACGGAGGGACTCTTTATCAGGAGATGTAGTGATAGGACAAGGAGTAACAGTTTTAGACTGAAAGAGGGTAGATTTAGATTAGACATAAGGATGAAATTCTTCACTATGAGGGTGGTGAGGCTCTGGAACTGGTTGCCCAGAGAAGCTGGATGCCCCCTCCCTGGAAGTGTTCAAGGCCAGGCTGGATGGGGCTTTGAGCAACCTGGTCTAGTGGAAGGTGTCCCTGCCCATGGCAGGGGGGCTGGAACTAGATGATCTTTAAGGTCCCTTCCAACCCAAACCATTCTATGATTCTATGATTCTAATACAAAATACCAAAGAAACTCCACATCCTACTTACATTGTTGACAACAGATGCATCAGCCCCTGCCTCCAGCAACAGCTTAACCACCTTCCTGTGATTTAGAGCGGCAGCTACATGGAGTGCAGTATCTCCTGCCTGTAAGTTACAAAGCAGAAAGCAACCGTGTAACACACGTCCTTGGGTCTCACCCTGCAGAAATCATGCCTTCCTAAAAGATGCTCAGAGGTCAAAAGACCTACACTTACTGATGCAACAACTAAGCTTAAATAAGGCCTGGTCAATCAAAAAAGCAGAGTTGGGAGGAAGGGGACAGGAGGGGGCAAGGAACTACTTCAGCCTGGTTTTGAGAAATGCAGCTGGGGCACTGGTGATCTGGTTTAACTAAAGTGAGCGATACACGACGCAGCTTGGAGACAGCCCAGCTCTACCGCCAGCAAATGGATATGACATCTGAGGGCAGAACCGGTTTTCCCACCACAACCTTCTCCTTTTTTTTTTTTTTTTCTCCCCAGGTTTGGTGTGCAGGTGGTCACATATCACATTACTCAAAAATAATCAGATAAGTACCAGCAGCGAGATGGTTGGTGTTTTCTTCATGAGATTCCTCAAGAAAAACCGGTTTTGGACCAAAGCCAGGAGGCGATCCGGGTCCAGCACTAACACGCTGCCCTGCCCTTGTCCCGGTGCAGTGAGGTGAAGACGGCTGTGATCAGATTCAGGCACCGGTAACAAAGGCAGCAGTAACGTGCATATAATGCCCTCCTGTCCCCTTTGCCTTGCATTTTGCCGTCGGAAAATTAGATCTCCTCGAGACTAGTGGAAATCTATTGCTTGTTGCTAACTTGGATGAGGCATGTTCGTGGACAAAATCATTACATGTGCAAATATGGAAAACTTTGGGTAGTGCTGGGGGAATGAAGGAAAGTGGTGTCTCTCTGAGCTAGATTCACACCAGTTAATCTTAATACTCAGTAGCTCATTTTGCAAGTTAAAAAACTAATTTCCAAATAAAATTACATAGTAAATTTAACATGCTGAAACCCATTTTGTTTGCTGTCATGTCTCCTCTCTAAGAAACAAGATTAAATGTACAAATCAGGAAACATCTTTATGATCCTCAACTACACACTGAAAATTTCCCAGGAACATGAGATGATGTGATTAAGCACCACATAATCTGTTTATTTAGCAGATTTAACACATTTTAATGTACTAAATCCATTCCCTCCTACCACCCAGTTATGCCATGCTATAGGTACAGCAATCAGTTACTTCCCTATAAACCAACTATGGATAACTAATCCTAGGTTAGATTGATCATTACTTTGAATTTAAACCATACTTTTTCCTCACTTTCACGTCTTTTCAATTCCCACTACTGCAAAATGCAGTGAAGAAAAGTATTCTAGAGAAATTCAAGCTTTTGTAGCATCTGAACATTAACGAGTTCTGCTTCACAGTGTCTCTGTAATGGCTGTAGGATCATTAAAATCTAGTTATGGAGGAGAGAATGGGACCCCATAAAATGACTGCGTCTCTTGCCCAGTCCTGTTCTGCACAGAACTGGTAAGAACTCAGGAGCGCCAACCCCTACACCTACACTACTACCCCTGTCCCAAACCCCCTTTCTACACCAACATACGACTGCAGAACCTCATAAACAGGCAATGCTTTAAAGAAATGATGCAAATACGATGGCAAAATAATAAACCACTGATATGCCGTTACTCTAAGGCTATTCTTAAAAGCTGAGGCACTTGGTGGTACAGTGAAACACAGAGTGAAGTGGGATTTCTTGGGTAGGAATCCCTCTTTCCAACAACTAGCCGTATGCAAAGGGCGCAGAGTCGCAATGAGGTTCATGCACTGACCTGGTTCTTTTCATGGACAGAACAGAAAGCACTGAGCAGCACCCTAACGATGGGCAAGTGATTATAACGAGCAGCCACATGCAGACAGGTATCTCCTGCCTGCAAACAGAAACAAAGCTCTGAGCATGTAATTGCAGTAAGAAAGCTTGCACTTGTTATGGTGTTCAGGGATGAAAGAATCCTATTAAACCAAAAAGAGCAGTAAATGCCACACACCTCCATGGAACAGCAATGCTGTCTTCTCTGCGGTACAAAATGGGTGAGAATGTTTAGCAAGAGGTCAGGCAAGGTGGGGGTATGAATTCTTTAACCACTGATGGGAAATACTGGCATTATAAAATGCTCATTTACTGCACTACAAAACCGGATTTACATTTTTACATTAAATCTGGTCTTCTGAACTGCAAACCAATGTGATTTGGAAACTCAACTCGGTGTTGCACATAATGAAGAAAACGTGAGGAGTGGGGGCCAGAGCAGCATCCCCACGAGGCAGGCACATGCACAGCTGGGACTGGGAGCAGAGCCCCACAGGTTTCCATTTCTGCGTGCCTCTGCCCACCTTTTTATTGAGCAGGAACAAAAACATCTGGCGTCCTTTTGTAGAGTTTCTCTCATTTGTCATGCCAGAATCATTATAAAATAGGAGGAAAGCTGTCTGAAATTGAAAGTCACCTTGAATCTACCCCATTTGACAGACCAACACACAGTATATAACATCTGTCTCAGAGAGGGCACGTCTGAAGGCTTTCGCTGCTCTGGCACAAAACCCCTTTAAGATTTCCATCTTTTTGAGAGAGGAGCCCTTTTGCAGAACTGCATGACAGTATATGGGTCAGGCCATCAGGACCACAAAAAGCAGCAAAGAACCAGCTGCCTTGGTCTGTGTGACAGCAAAATGCCCTTTGGCTCCTTGCATCCCCACTCAAGAGACAGGTACAAGTAGTGCATCGCTCAGTCTTATCAAAAGCATTCCTGTACGTGATGTACACAATGGTTTGTTAGTGGGTTTTTTTCAATAGCATTTATAATAAAAATTACAGTTTAAAGCACTTTTGAGTATTTCTAGAAGTTAAAGCAATATAGCTAAAAAAAAAAAGGCACACAAAAATGAAGACGTTCTTTTCAAAACTCACATTATTTTTGAGGTCTGCTCGAGATCCTCCAAGTAACAAAACACGAGTACTCTGGGAATGGCTATTCTGGCAAGCCAGGTGAAGAGGTGTGTTACCTGCCTTAGAGAAATACAGGAAAATATAAAAGCCATATTTAGAAATTGGACATAAGCATTAAAAACCAAAACCTCACAGGTCTTCCCACAGGAAGATCCACTGTCACTGTTATTTTCCTGAAGATATGAGCTGAATGAACCTGGAGACTGAAATACACTTTCCATCCTGGAAATAATTTATCTTGGATATAATAAAGGCAGAAATTGGCCAGTCTAACGAGATCTGCATTGCTCAAGTCTGTCTGCAGGAAGCAAAGACTCTAGAAACTGTCTGGTTCATTAATATCAAACAGCACTATCAAATACTTAATTTAAAGAAATATAATTCTTGTGTTTCAGGTTTCCCCCATGCACACACAGAAAGAAACACGCTGCCAAGGCACAGCATCTGTGATCTCAAGCAAAGTCGGCCGTGACTGCTGCAGGGTGTTAGGCAGACGAGGGTCATGAGGGTTTCTTTATGATCATAACACAAACCAGCTCCAAGTCTGGCTGGGTCTGTAGGTGCTCCCACAGGGCAGGATGAAGATTTTAGGCTATCAGGAAGCTTCAATGTTCAGAAAGCATACCAGTCTCCAACTAAGATGAGAAGGGAAAAAAAAAAGCCACCCAAACCCCAGAGAATCACATGCTAAGGTTCCTGAAAGAAGCAAACATGCAGTTTTTATGGACAGAAATCAAAGAAGAGTTTGCTTGTCTTTCTAACCCTGTGAAGTGTTTTATTGGTCTGACAAGTTTTTCTGACAGCATTTGGCTTTTGTTGGCCTGAAAATGTTTGGGATTTTTGGCTCTTGGGAGCTAGAAATGAAATCCGCTCAGGTGAAAAGGTTTCCCATGCTTACTAGGCTGCCTGTTCACCTTGATTATGTCCTTTAATTTGTCCCCTGTGCTTTCAAGACACACATCAAAGCAGCAGGGTTTGAACTGCAAAAGGCCATCTCTTAGGTGTGGTCTTAGGTCTTCAGTTCCACATTACAGACTATTTCAGGTCTGAATGTAGTCTCTAAGCTATGACAGGCATGAACATTTTCTTTCTCAGCTAAATTGCATTTAGGTGTCAATTTTTTCCCTCCTGGGTTCATCTCTGAAAAACCTCTGCAATGTCTTTATCATTTGCTGTTTGGAAGGTCGGCCCTGGTGGGAAGGCAGAGAGGTCCTGCGCAGTAGGTGATGGGCGAGGACCTCGATGCTGGGAGAAGTCACGGTGCCGGTGCCTGGGGTCAGGGCTCACAGAGCAGGCTCATCTGGCTCGTCTCCCACGGGGTGACGAATCTCTCACCAGCTTCTGTGAGAGGGAGACTGGGTCCGAGTTGTACCGATCTGGGGTCTTCACTGGTCTACTGAATCGTCACCAAAATGTAGACTGATGGAGGGTCTAAAAAGAAGGCTACAACTGATCTCACGGGATGATCTATTACCGTGGAAGAGTTTTTATTAAGCCAACTTGACTGAAAATAAACTGCATCTCCAGGGTGACTGCTGCACAGGAGGAATACAGCTACCCAGGTGGTTTACCCTCATGTTGTCCCATTCCTCAAACGCCTGCCTGACTTGCCTTTAAAATCCCAGGTGTCCTGTCTGGCCTCTCCACTTCACTTAATATAGAAACCATCTTCAATCACATTGTTCTTTTATACACTGTGCTCAAGGTGCTGTGCTGCAATAAGTGCATCCATACAAGCGTTCCCCAAGCAGTCCCAGGAGGTATTTAACCAGGAGTTACAGAAAATGCAGAGTCAAATCCCTCCCATCTTCTGCTGCTTAGCAGGGTTTGGCAAACCTAGCAGCCTGTATCTGTCCCATCCAGCCATAATCGCACAATGCCCAGGTGAAGTCAACAGCCCATAGAGTGCTCCTGCACATGGCACTCAGCCCTGGCTGCCAGAAAAGCTGTCAGAAAGATTATGCCTTGTTGTCAGTAACATAAAAAGTTCAGAGACCAGAGAAACCATTTTGGGATTAAGCAGAATTAAGCTCTTCATTTTTCTTGAAAGCAAAAGGGGCAAAAGCACGTGCATGTGTGCAAGCATGCATAATTTCTGCATTTTTCAGTGGCTCCTGAGAAAAGATCCTGTCCATTAAAAACCACCCAAATGGTGAAATGCAAAGGGAGAGGATTGTGTGGGTAAGACATCAAAGACCAGCGCAGGAGCTGCTCACGCAGTATTAAAGTCTGCCAGTCATATTTCAGACATCAACCTTGTTGAGCTACTCCGTGCACATACTTTCCAAGAGAGGCTGTCTCCAAACAGTTGACATACGCTGTATTGTAAGCTAAATCTTCTAATACCGTGAGGCATCCAAGCATGCAGGATAACCAGACTTGCATCTTAAGCCCACACTTTTGTACATAAGTGTGCCCATATATATGGCCATACGGAGCATAATGATTCACAGGACTATGAAGTCAAGCACTATTGCCTGTTATGTGTAAGCATGGGAAGTTGTCTAAAGTACCTCTGATACAAATCTAGGTGAACATTACAGCAAAAAATAATTACAGAAAATAAAAATTGGAAGTTGGAACAATATAAAAGAAGGAATAGATATAAAATAATGTCACAGTAACTACAGACCACAAATTGACCACAATTGTACAAACATATGCATATATACTGGATATATGGACACATGCACATACAGAGACACTACGCCCAGGCAATGTGCCTTTTTAGTCCAAATCTTGGACCTTGGCCACCTGTCTCCCTCCTTCCCTTTCTTTACTAGCCCCTTTCAGTTGTCATTTTAGAGACACGTTTTCCAAAAAAATGCTCAGGGATCCCATAAAGCCATCCCAAAGCTCTCTTGCCTGTAACGAAGGACATGGTGCTAACCGTGTGATCTGACCAAACCATCAGCACAGCGGTCCAAACCCTAACTCAGCTCACACCATAGGCTGCTACTGCCATTTTCTAGACAATTCCATTAACTTTTGAATTAGCGAATTGAAGACAAGTTTCCCACAGGTATTACAATTAGAGTGGAACTAAAACCCCTTGCTTTGTTATTCTTTCCTCTAAACTGCTCTCAAGGTATTATAAATATCAAAAGGAAGAAAATCCAGGTTCATTACAAGATTTGGTAAGAGCCTACACTCATGTATTAGGAAGAACTTTCTAACAAAAGATACACTACATTTTTCCCTCTGTGGCTTACGTGCATTTGGCTATTTAATTTCTGGAAAAAAAAAAATGGATTTTGAATGCCATTTTCCTATTAGTACGATTCGTTCTCATTTTAAATCAAACCAATCACAATGAATCCACTCAGTATAAATTAGGGCACCGTGGAGATTTCACAGGAATTGCAGTGCTTCTCAGCCATAATTAATGTATCACTCAATGCGCTATTGAGTTCCTCCTGCATCAGCTGTCAAAATACGGACTTCCTAATGCCTGTGGAGGAACCATCCAGGCATAATAAGTGCAAAAATAGAAGAAAAAAATCACACCAGGAGCTGGTCCCCCACCCGCTGAGAAATGCCATGGCCAGAAATCTTCAGTGCTGAGAATCAGCCACATTACACCAGAACTGAAAGCTCCTCCTGCATGGGTCTCACCTTGTTCTTGGCAAGAACATTGGCTCCTGCTTTAACCAGCACTTTGGCAGACTGACTGAATCCATGCCAACAAGCTTCATGAAGAGCGGTGTTCCCATCCTGAAGAGCACATACACAAGAGGAGAAGGTTAGGGTGCTGTGTCCACATGCAGGGTAACGTTACATTCAGAACGCAGCAGCTGCATGCCCCACCTGGTCACTTAAAAAATAAACCATTTTCCTTTCCTTATAGCTTATTTTCTATTTTATTTTCAGAAGAGGCTAAAAGTATTGTTATTTCTTTTGTTTGGAACTTGGAATTAGTTATATTTACTCCCAAAATAAATTTACAGCCTGGGATTCTCTATTACTGGGATAATCAACAGAAACGGTGTAGTGTTTTACGTAGGGCATAGTATGGTTGTACATTTCTTTAATTCCTCCCTTAATGAGCTGAGACCAGACTCTTAAATCAAAACCTACCAGCCTGATAGAAAAAAATAACTGAGTAATTTATATTAAAAAGATGGTACAGCTTTTTTTCAATGTACCTGTTGCAATTACTTTCAAAGCATCAGATACTTACTCAGCAGTATAAACCATAACTTTCCCTCTGAGACCTTAATATTACTGGCTGGCAAGGCTGCCATCCCACAGGGCTTTGCTTTTGCCTGTTACCTTGTCTTGTCTGTCCAAAGCACACCCCTCTTGAATCAGAGTTGCTATAACATCGGTGTTCCCTACAACAGCAGCCCGGTGCAATGCTGTCTGATCCCCCTGCAAAAAGAGGCAAATTTGTAGTCGGTACCATTCCCACCTCATTTTGACTCAATGCAAATGCATACCACACACACAGGGGCTACATCTTCAACACACATACTGTTAAATCCAAGCTGCCTTTGAAAACAGTCCCCATGAACAGCTATCATTAAAGTTTCCAAGATTAATGAAGTTACTGAAAGTATCAGAGAGCTACAAACCAACTGTTTACAGAAGTTTGCAAGTCATCACAATCCTATATACAGCGCTGAAGCATTCTAAAAATATGGTAATATTAGAAGGCAGTGAATCTAACACATTTGGCACTACGTGTCTAATAATCAACAGTATCTGTAGGGAACTAAAGGGAATTACAGGCTGTCGTCATTCATCATAATGATCCTCCAGTACTTACACTAACTGGATGAGGCTCTCCTGTTTTGGCTCTGATTGCTCCATCAGCCCTGCTTAGGATAAGGAGCATGAGATGAGATCGGTCTCTTCAGCACCTCTGATGAATTACCAATTAGTGCTAAGAGTGGAGGCAATTTTATGATGAGGACCACAACTGCAAGACCATCAACTTATTTCATTCAAGCAACTGAGCGACCTTGAGGTCCAAACGACTTTCTTTTCTCATTGACCTCCCATGTAGCAGCAACAAGCAAGTTTCTTACATCAGTTTATTTCCTTTACAGCCAAGTTTCCAAAAGAAATTATGCTGATGAGGTCATCTTGTCTGACTGCCCATCTATCTCCCCTCTAACAACTGCTGAACTCATTTGCTGAGCTAGAGAGCCCAAGATTAATTTTCTACAAGCATTCCAGAAACTGAAGACTAGGGAAACACAACTACTGGCCCTGCACATCAGGGGTTATCTGTGTATTTTTATGTGCATGTTGGTGAGACAATGATAAAAGAGGGGGAATAGGAGGATTTATGCAGGAGCGTGCAGAGATGTAAGACATCAGCCGATGGGAAAACGAGCTGCAGTAGCTCCACTGCTGCCACAAAAAACGGTCTTGGCTTTTCTTTGAAGTTGCTTTGAGCCTGCAATGCTGAAGCACAGCCTAAGTCCAGGCACAAAGACTAGCTTCAAAGCTGCACACAGCCTTTTTGGGGGATGAATAAACAGAGTGGGAATCCAATCCACTTCTACTTGTCTAGATAATGGTCACCAGAAACACACACAGGGCAGAGATATGCAGTGTATGCTGAGAAAAAAAGCTTGCAGGAAGCTAGTCCTAAATAAATACAAAATTTCTCTGCTACAAATGTTTATAAGATAATACCTCATTATATTAAATACTAAACCTAAAGGAATTTCTGTATTTTCTGTCCTACAGTCTACAAGTCTTTAGATAACTGGATAATTTGAATAATTTGTCCTCAAAAGCAATTAGCAGCTGACTTAAAAATTGCTCTTGGTGGGGTTCTTCTGTGCTAATGACACCAAAATAGTTATTAATCCATAAGTGAAAAATAAGCACTGACAACCACAACCTGTCAGTAACCCTTGTAATGCCAACTGCCACCACCAGTAAATCATGAAATTGGCTTATAATCATGAAGTTGATTTTTAAAATAATTGTTGAGAACTTCTTATTTTTTTGATTTGCCATCTATGTTTTGTCTCTAGAGGTCACATATTCTTACTTTTGCTCTTGTCCCTATTAAGACTGGAAATGTATTTTAAGAGATTTTGAACAAAGACAATAATGGCTCCAGGAACTGGGACTTGCAGAAAAAACATGAAGTATTGGAAAACTGACAGCACTGCAAGTTCTCTGAACTTGTGTATTTATTCCAAATTTAAAGATAACAAAAATGTTACGGAAAATTTCCAAAATATACCATCTCACAAGTGCCAGTGTCAGATAGTTTCCAGTAACTATTACTGCACAGAAATCTGCTTGCTAACAAGCTGGAGAAGAACTTAACACCCTCCTTCGATAGCGCATGGTACTGATGACTGGCACACCTACTGCTACTGCAGCAATGGGTAGTGTGGACAGTGCAAAGGTTGTTTTTTCTGACTACCATGAAGTGGAAAGTAATCCACCAACCTATCCCTGCCATGTGGTATTGCTGCACCAGCAAAACTACAGAAGATATTATAATAAAGACTAAAACAAGATGACATCTGCCATTGCGATGGATGAAGCCTGAACAATGAATGGTTGGTTCCTACTTCATTACAATCTGCAAAATTGATCATGGAGAAGACCAAATTGGGGGCAGGCATGGATTGTATTGGATTTAGTTTGTAATTAAGAATCTTCTTGCTGGGCCAGTTTAAATCAAGGCTGTTCTTGTTGTTAGCCCAACCCCATCACAGTAATTGCGCTGAGGTCAAAGGCCACTTCAGCTTTTGGGGGTTTGTAGATATGACAACTACTTCTAATGGCATCTCAGTTAAATTAAAAACAAACACATATTTGGAAAGTGGGAAGCACACCTCACTGCTGCAGGAGCAGGTCTCTCTTGGGGAGCCCAGCCCATGTGCTGGGGGGCCATTTGCCAAGGCTGCAGATTAGCACTGGGATGGCTTCAGCCATGCCCCGGCTTTGTCTCATACCATATTCTGGTCCCTGAAATGGAAGTCCGGGTAGGTGAAAGGACACAAGTCCCGCAGATGGCAGGCTCAGATGCCTCCTGCCCAAGGTGTGGGCTTTGGTGCTGACATCTTCCTTACAGAAGCATGGGGAGAGCCAGGCATCTCAGAGTAAGGTCCAACCAGCACGCTGACCAGGTAAAAAAATACCTCATCCAAATAACAGGAAGGATCAAAAGATATCTCAAACCCTGCCTCACCTGGACTGTGCTTCACACTCTGCTGTGGAATCATGACATGATTTTCCTGTACAGACTTCTGTTGCTACAGTGTAGACATCCAATGTCCATGATTTTTTCAGAAAGTCTTGCTGACAGCACAATATCAAACATGGAGGCACCTCCCAGTGAAGAGATGGCAGGTATCAATGTCCTGGTCAAGGTCCCTACCACCCCCAGGCCCTTCAGCCAGCAGGGCAGGACCTGGTCAACCGTTCCCTTGGGCCTCAGCACACACATTAACCTTAAACTGCTTAAGGTGCTGTGGAAGCTGAACCACCAGATTGCAATGGTCTCTGCGTGTAAATCACTGAGTGACCCAGCCACAGATGGCACAGCCCACCTATAAATAACACTGCCTGCACCACTGTGCTTCTAACCTGTCTTGCCTCCCCATTAGCACAGAAGCAAACCCCTATCTTGCCTCTTATGGAGTCAGATTAAATAGACAAGTTACATTTTTTTCACAGTGTGAATTTTCAGACAGTGTAATCACTGACTCGTGTATCTTTTTATTAACTGCTAAAATAACTGCCTCTGAAAGCACTCACCAGTTCTGCTTTTAGCAAGGCATTAGGGGGCTGTTCCAGAAGCTCAGAGATAAATTGCACCGGTAAATGCCTATGAACTGCCCAGACTATTATGTTGGGCACAACTTAAGATCCTATGTGTAAGTGATTTATGCCTTAGGAACAGACTGCAGATCAGTAGCAATGAAGAGAGATAACTCCAGTACTATGTCACCCAAATGTGACCTTGACAGAAACAAGACTCTGCCTAAATGCAGGTGTGGGCCCGAAACCAAAAAGACACTTAGGTGCTTAAGTGAGGCTTGGTAGAAGTAAGGCACTTAAGTCTACAATGGTGCATCTTAAATCCCCATCCTCAGCTGCTGCCTAGCCCTGAAAGCAACTCAAACTCGGCTGCTTCCACTCCAACACCCCGGTCACCTTGGCTTGCACGCTGTCGTGGTTACCACGTGGCTACCGCAGTCGTGGTGGCACCGAGGAGGTCGTCGCATAGCACGCACCCAGCACTGCTGCAGCCCCTAACGAAGCTGTCTCCCCTTCTCTCTCTAACTCTCTGAGTGCCCTCTGCACACTTGCTGGAAGAAACTCCATGCAAGTTGCAGATACGCCCACCACCCTTTGAAACAAGGCCAGCAAAGGAGGTGGCCACCGGCTCTTCTGCAGCAGCCCAGAGATGATGGTACTTGCCAAGCTTGTCTTGCCATGGCAGCGCTGCTGTGTTGAAAGTGCTCCATCTTTAAGAAAAACATCTGTATCCACTGGGCTAGAAAGAGGGAGATGCTGGTGGGAGACCAGGATGGGAGTCTGCATCCCCTGGTGCAGAGGATGAAGGACTGCACACCCTGCGTGCTCTACCTGTAATGGGGCTATTGCACAGCAAGGCCCAGCACCAACAGGTACGTTTCCAAAGGGTGAAATTGTGCTCTTTACAGAGAGCTTAAACGCCTGCCTTCAGGAGAGGGCTACAGGCTCAGAGTCCTGAAGAAAGGCAGATACTTAAATCTTGACCTTTTCTGTGGATTTTGGCATTACCCCTTTCCTTTAGCACGTCTATGTTGGCTAGGCCAGTAGTGCTTGCTCAGTGTCCAGGTGCTTGCAATTACCTCCTGGAGCTTCTTCATTTGCTGACTAACTTAAAGCAGTGGATGCAACCACTGGGACCAGGCACCTAGAAACTGGATAGGCATCTATTTTACATCTGACGTTCACCCCAAGGGACAGGAAGCAACACAAGCAATTTACAAAAGGGTTTCAGGTAGATATTAGTACTTCCGCCAGCTCTCCTGAGTTATTGGAATCTCTATTATAGACTCTACTACCCAAATGTAACGAGATTTTGCTTACCCTAGTTTGTAATACATGTTACTTTTTCCTTTCTCTGATTTAAAAAATACTGTAACCACCATACTTTGTTTTCCTGCACACTCCTATTCTCCAGAGCATCCATCAGTTGTACAATCTCCTTTAAAGCCCCTCTCCAGTGTCACGCTTTGCCTCCTCGCTGTCTTTCCACGTTTGCCGAAATCACCAAACAAACTATCTTGCTACAGGAGAATTGCACCAAAATAACCAGCAAAAACTCATGCCTTCAATCCCTGATATGAAGTGCTGTCCAGCTTGCAAAGTCTTATACTATGGAATCAAACCACTAAATTCACAGTAGAAAGTTCAACATATTTTAAAGTTAAAATACAACCTAGTGTTAAACACTTGCAGGAGCATACAAGCATATGTGCATACCCTGAAGCAGCTGTACACAACGGCAACTGAATGTGCCCAAGTGTTTCTCAATGTCACTGTGCTGCTCTCCTGCTCCTTTGCTAAAGAAAGGCAGTCATCATGATACACAGTAAGAACTTCACTCTGAACGATAAATGATGATGCATGACCAGCAGAAGTGATCAAGAGATGAAAAAATAATCATGAACGAAACAAATTACAGCCTAAATGAGACTGAAATGGGAGTACAGGAATAAGCCACTTCGCATATTTACATTCAGCTAGAAATTATTATGAACCCTGGGTTATTGTTCCATTTGAAAGCAATTTTCTGCTTCTTAAACTGGAGCTTCCAGAAGGGAGGTTTCGGGGCCTTAGGCCCTTTTTTTAAATTAACTTGTTTTCCCCGTTGGACTTTCAGAGAGCGCATACAGGGCAGGAAGCTTGCTGCCGAGCACCCAGCGCAAAGCCCGCCATGCAGTCATGCACCACAGAAGAGCTCGGTCATGCCAGACCGCCAGGCCAAGGTTTCGCAGCATGCAGCCATGGGAGACATCAAGCTCAAGGCAGGGTTGATGCACAAGATTTCTAACCTCCTTCTCTCTTTCTGATCTTCTAGGTTCCTTCCTAGCCTTTCTCTTCTGGTTTCTCTTATCTTTTTCGTCCTTGATTTCCTTCACCGGGACAACTTTCTCCTTGACTATTTCTGAGGTGTGTGCTGTATGGATACTCATTGACCACTCAGAGATGGCATTGGGATCCCAGTAAGAGTTTTCAGTATTGGCAGGGAGAAGGAAAGAGTTAGCTCCCGGGGTGGCGTACTCTACAGAGCTGGACTCCACCGGTTGAAATTCATAATAATCCCACTCCAGGCCACTGGAGGTCATTCTTCAACTAATTCTTACGGCTCTTACCGTGTTTTAAAGAATGTATCTGTAGAACATGAAGTGAGTGTTTTAATCTCTCCACAACATTTAGCAATTTTTAAGTTTCTGCTTATCATGTGGCAGATGAAAAGTTAAGTCTTCCATTCATTCATTAGCTAAAGAGAGTCAACTCCAAAATAAAATGTGTTTAGGTTTCTCTTGTAATTTAGAAAAATAAAATATAGGTCATCTTTTTAGAACCTGGATTTTTTTTTTGTATTATCACAATAATGCCACAGACAAAAATCAACTAAGTAATTTACTTTTCAATTAAATAAGACACTCCCCACTCTCATGAGCGTTTAATCTCTGAACCTAAATCTGTATTCCTGAAAAACAGCAATGAAACATACAGATCTTAATCAACACTTCAAACTAAGATGCCTTCACTGCCAAATAAGCACACAGTACAAGTGACCGAAGGCATAATCAATAGATTGCAGCTAAAAGAGAATAAGAATGTATTCTGTGGGGCATAAATCAAGTATAAAAATGAATTATACGAGGAGAAACCATAAATAGAGAACCTTCTTTGAAGACCTATGTAAAAGGAAAGCAGAAATATTTTAGTTAATACCTTTCACAAGCAAAAATCTTCACTTGGAGTTTTAGCCTTCCTCCTCCTCTGAGACAAATCCAAACACACCCTCTGAGACTCAGCAACTCCTGAGGCTCTCCTCAACCCCAGCAAAATTACTAGTACTAAATACAGAGCTAAAATCAAAATACATTTTAAAGAAACAGCATCTGTGAATCAAGCACACATCTATTCTGTTCAGATTAGTCACCACATTTAGAAGTGGTACCCAGTTGTCGTGAACAAAGCCCCCGAGAAGTTTGCAAGGCACGTGAAATAGGTCTTCCATGAGCTGAATATTCCTACAGTGCAAGACACTTACTCTTTGCTAAGCTGCACTGATGCTAAACACCGATTTACTGTTTTTCCATTATGGCTATCATGTTTACCTATAAACAGCCTAGATTTTATTCCTAGAGGATTAAAAAAAACCCAAACCCCAGACTTATTCAAAAAAACAATTTTCAGAGAAACCCAGTTTGACCAGATCAGTGGAAATTCTTGCATTCTTAGAGCAGCAACTTGCTTTTCTCAGGAAAACTGACTGTACTTGTAACGTACCTGCAATTTTGTCTTAAATACCTGATGAATCATTTTTGCTGGGAGAAGTCGAAAAACATACTCAGGATACATCTGAATAAACTGATACTCCCATTACATTTGCAAATCTGCTCCATTTCACAGATGGGCATAGGGAAAGAATAAAGAGCGCAGGAAGCAAAGTTTCTTCCTAGAAAAACAAGTTTCCCCGTAGAAAGCTGGCTGCACCAGTACCTCAGTCCTAAGCTTGTCCGACAGACTGCGCACGTCTCACAGGGAAGCAGCTACTCATGCAGAGAAGTAAACCAGTTTTCCAATTTCTATAGATCTTTAAGACTCTCTAGATGCAAACAAATGCCTAAGAGGATTTTCAAAAGGCACGTAGGCATTTCCAGTGTCCTTTTAATAGTCATACAGGTGCCTCTACTAACCACCTTTGGACCTCTAGGTCCTTTGAAGAATCTGTACCTTATTTATTAGAGGGGGAACAAAAGCAACCCGTCCTTAAACTAGTTCCAGCATGCTATCAGAAGTTAGCAACGAATCTGAAGAAGTTATGGTTATTCAACTGCTGTTGCACATTTCAGCCTACACCTTTGTTCATCAGAGTGAGGCAACTAAAACCACGTTACCGATCACTCCAATGTGCCTTAAAGCCTGGTCCAAGATTAGAACTATTCTTATGGAAAACCGAGAAATTCCAATAACTACATATTTTACCAAATGAAAACAAACCGTTGCCATTCGCTAAATTCAAAGCTGGTTTCATTGTGCTGATGCTTCACCACACGACAGCCTCACAGATGCAACCACCCCCACATCCAGCGCAGCTGCCAACAGGACGACTTTCCTGCGATGCCACACAGTGCTCTGGGCAGCCACTCAATATTCTGTACACTGAGGCATGCATCTACACAAAAAGCATCTCCCACTTCAGGAACACATCGCAATGGATCGCGTCCCCTACCTGACATCCTCCAGTGGGTTCCCATGTGGTACAACAAGCTCTTACTTCATTTCTGCACCAAAAGGCAGACGATAACTCTCACTGCTACTCACACCAGCCCGGCGCAACCAGAGCTTATAAAGAGCTCTTGAGCACGAGGACCAAGCTATTCATTGAAAACCACTACATTTTACTTTGTCTCCCATGCAGTTTTGCATCTCCAAATTAGAAAATACAGAGACAGATTTTGTTTTAATTTAATCCTACTTCAAAGAAGTGAAGGTCTACTCTTATTTGTAAATTACATTTTCCCCTCCACCCCAAGCAAGAAGGTTGTATCTACTTACATCATCCTGAATATCCAGGTCACAGCCTGCCTTCAACAAAACCTGGACAACATGGAGATGACCCTTGTGGGCAGCAAGATGCAGGGGGGTCCGGCCATGCTATGAATGAGAAGAAAATAATAATACCTTAAGGTGAATTTTTATGCATGGTTGTTGACCAGAATTTTATTCTCTTTTCTTCGTTCTTCTGTTCATACTTCTCTCTCTGAAGCCTGCAATAGCAGCAATTGGCATATATTAGTGTACCAAAGGCTTTACCTTAGTTTTGTGTATGCTGAAAACTCCTCCTCCCCCTTCTACATTTCAGTTTATCCCGATGATACTCGACAAAAGGGATATTATATTATGTGAATATAATAATTATATAATATTATATAATGTGGATATAAGCTATTTCCTTACAAGTTCAGATCTGGCTTTGTGTCCATGCCTAAAGAGAATTCATGACCCTTTTGTTTCTGTCCCTCTGGAACGCAGAATTTTTAACGGCTTTCAACTTCACTCTGTACAACAAAGTTGCAATAGCAGGCTAATCCATATATCATAATGGGTACCATCTTTGCAATAGAAATAAGAATTACTGGACTGTTGTGTATGATGGACGCTCCCCTTAAAAGGAATGGAAGACTTGTAGTCACTCCAAGTGACTTCATGTTTATGACAACCAACCTCATTTTGCCAAAGAACTGTCAGGGTTTTTAGACAATACTTATTTTTAAACATTACCAAGCTCTAATCCACATGAAAGTAAGAGTACAAAATAGTCATGAGTAATTAAATCTATAGCGTAATCAAGGACAGTACCCTAATAAACAGAAGGACAGAAAAGCTTTAATTAGTGAGATGGATACATGATCTATGGTTTTAGGAGGAAAAAAAAAAAGATTGAAATTTGACAGTAAAATCTTTTCTTTTAGAAAATAGCATCTCCCCAACAAACGGGTTCCAAAAATCTAAGTGAAATTGCAAGAGGAGAACAATAGTTACTTGTAACTGAGCCCTGCTTGATCATCTTTTGGCAGAATTTAAAATAACACATTTCAGGAAAAGGTAATAGGCTGCTTCTCCTACAATAGGCATAAGAATCAATGCGAAAAGAGGCTCAAAGAGGGAAGAGATTGTAAGAGGCAGTCTGAACAACAGAGGAGAACTACAACAAGCGATTCCTTAAAAATTTAACCCATACAACCTGAAAAAGCAAACTCATAAGGGAGAATCAAGAATTAACTCCTCCTCTAGAAAGTATTTATGTGTATGTGTGTGTATAAAATCTCAAAGCATTGACATGAAAAGTGAAACACCTTAAGAACTGTTAAACAGCAACACTCTAAAACTGTTCATTGCAAATTTTATTTCATTGCATTTAAGACAACAGGATTCCAGCCATTGGTAAAATCACAGAGCATCTTCATAAAGAATCCCATTTTCTCCACCGGCAATTTTATGAGATAAAGAAGAGTTACATTCCTCTTCACCTGTATCCGTTAGATATATATTTATTCATTACTGCTGCTGTGATTGTCTGTTTTTCCATGCAAAGATCTACCCTGCAAAGGAAGGTAAAGGGCCCTAATACATGACCTACAGAAGGAGCAAACACCTCAAGAGCTGGCTGACAGTAGTAAAGTAAGCAGAAGGCAACAGTCAGCTTTTGAGGTTTTAAGCAACTTCTTCAGTGGGAAAGCAACTTCAAGTAAATAAAAAACCAAGCTCAAGACAGGATTGTTTTCACAAAGCAAATCCCATACCCACACAGCTGATAAAGCCTTGGGAACTCAGCCTCTTCAGAGCAAAAAGGAAAGCCAGCATTGAAATCCACAGAACGGCAGGGGACAAGATGTCCATGTCATTACTGACTAGTCGTGCCATCCTTTTAAAACGTTAGAAGTTGACTAACTATGCTACATGATTGACCTGAAGGGCCAGACCTAAGGGAAAAGTCCTCACCCATGCATGGGTCTCTCAAAACCCAAACGTTGTCTCCTGTTAGGCAGCAGCAGCTTGTTCCCACGTGGGAAACATCACAGAATCACAGAATCGTTCAGGTTGGAAAAGATCTTCAAGATCATCGAGTCCAACTGTTAATGTAACACTGTCCATTCCTGCCCTGCCAAAGGCGTGGGAAGGGCTCGCTGTCACCACTGCCCCTGGGCACCATCCAGCCTGCTGCTTGGGCGCTTCTCACTCGACCTGGCCACAGGTCCCTGTCGTGGTTTAGCCCCAGCCAGCAACCAAGCACCACGCAGCCGCTCGCTCACTCCCCCTACCCGGTGGGATGGGGGAGAGGATCGCAGGAGTAAGAGTGAGAAACACTCCTGGGTTGAGGTAAGAACAGTTTAATAATTGAAATAAAGTAAAATAGTAATGATAATAATAACAATATAATAATGATAATAACAATATAAAAAGCAAGTGATGCACAATGCAATTGCTCACCACCCACCGACCGATACCCAGACAGTTCCGAGCCGCGATTGCTGCTCCCCGGCCAACCCCCCCCAGTTTATATACTGAGCATGACGCCTTGTGGTATGGAATAGCCCTTTGGTCAGTTTGGATCAACTCTTCTGCCTGTGCCCCCTCCCAGTTTCTTGTGCACCTGGCAGAGCATGGGAAGCTGAAAAGTCCTTGACTAGCAGAAGCACTACCTAGCAACAACTAAAAACATCAGTGTGTTATCAACATTATTCTCATACTAAATCCAAAACACAGCACTATGCCTGCTACTAGGAAGAAAATTAACTCTATCCCAGCCGAAACCAGGACAGTCCCTAAACACCCGCCCCTGCAGCAAAGGGCACGGACCTGCACCAAGCACGCTTCCTCCTCCATCAGCCTGGAGGAGAGCCAGGGCTCTGTCGCTGTTCCAGGTAACTCAATAGCAGGAGGCATAAAAGTCTCCAGGCAACACGGGGGGAGTGGGGGTGGGGGGAGAAAAAAAAACAAAGGAAAAAAGAAGAAAAAAAAAAAAAACAGATTGAGAAATAATTCCCGGCTATGAACAATATGTTTGGATTATGAATATGTGCTCTAGCACGTTCAGGTTTATGGGTTCTGACTTTCTACATTACTTAATGGCAATAAGTAAATCACCTAATCCAGGCGTCTCACTTCCCAGCGGGTTACTAATATATCATGGAAAGAATTTATTGCAATCTGTGCATGGAGCAGAAAAAATCCCAAACAAACCCAACTCGAAGCCAGCTCATATACTGTAAAAGGAAAACAGTATTGACTACATTAATATATCCCAGCAGGGAAACTTTCTGATAAGATAACCATCTCTAACCACTGAAAAAAATGCTGAGGTGCAGCCAAAGGTACTGTGTTAAAAATAAACTATGAAAGCAGAGTATGAGTTTGTTTCAATACAAGGGACGTGTTTTCCTCGCCCAACACACCTTCCTAGGCATTCACCACACAGAGCGTGCCCGGTGGCAGGGCACAAGCACAAGAGAAGGTTGCAAAACCGCAGAGGATCCAGATCACACGACCTTCACCTGCCCGTTCAGTGCCTTAAGGCACATTAAAATAAAGCCACCCCAGGGAACTGGCTTATCCGGAGGAGGCTGCCCTCACCCCAGCGAGCACCAAGTTCTCCTGACACTGAGACCAACCCGTCCCCCGTTCCCAAAAGCTGGGCAGCCTCCCCGTGCTCATGGCCAGCCACAGGAGACGGGTGCTGGAGGAGGAGGAGGCCGCAGCGGGGCCAGGGAGAGCTGCGAGCAAGGGTTGCCTGGCTGTTCCCGTCACTCAGCGAACAGAGATTCACGTTAACTGTGCGTTTCCCCTGTCATCGTCCCCAAGCGTTCAAAAACTTCAGCCACGTCCCCAAAACTCAGGTTTTTCATTTAAAAAAAAAAAAAAGTTATTGAAACAGAAGACTAGAGAATTACTTTTATTCCAGAAGGTCTGTGTGTTTCCAGATTCTCTATCCAAAAACATAGGTTCAGAGGCATCCCACCTATTGGAGACCCCTAGAGAGAGACCTTCAGAGACCAGAGCTACTGCATACATGCAGGCATTGAGCTTTTCCCACTATAAAGGGACACTATGACCCTACCTTGGATGGGAGAGTGGAAAGGAGGTTCAATTCCAGCACATCACACTGATTAGAGGCTCAGGCTTTTGAAAGAGCACTGATCATCTCAAGATTAATCATAACCCTGCAAGAACTGGCAATGCCAGATTTTCTTTTTCTTCCCAGTAACATCAAAATGAGAGCCGAGACGGGCGGTACAGCTGGACAGTATTCCAGTACAGGCAACACAAACACTGGAAAAACACTCCCACCTCCCCACGCAAACATACACGTATATGCATCGGTATGCATGTACATATGCACGCACACATCTATTGAGAACAAACTATGAGGGAAAACCAAGGCGATTTGGGTGCCCCTCATGCTGTGATGACAAACTTGGAGCATCACAATCTTTGGAGAGAAACTTTCAACAGGTCCGTGCCATGGTGGGAAGCCCCAGCAGCAACAGGCAGAGCTGCTCTTGCCTGCCTCTGATCTTCTCCTTCATGTCTGCAAGTCAAACCAACAGCCCCTTATATCAGCTGTGAAGGAGACGGCTGACGGGCTAATAGGACTTTTATTTTAAATAAAATTTTTCTCTTACAACAAGGCATCCTATCCAAAATACCTAGGAGGAAGGAGAAGGAAGGCAGACAAATTTTCCTCTGCATGTCTCCTCCATAAAGACATTTCGCACTCACCACTGCAGCACCAAAGAGGGGACTTACCTAAATACACGCATGGGTCCTAGTGGGAGAGCAAACGTATACAAACAAGAGTGTCTCCTATAGATGCTTACTGCAAGGAGACAATGCTAAAACCAGAGACTCCTTAACATGCAGATTACCGACTTAAAAGCTTGTGAGCATTTCCAGATATGAACTGTGATGGTTTGGGGGTTATTACAGAAATACAAATGAGAGACTGCTACAACTTGGAATTAATGAACCAATAATGCAGTCATTCAGATAAAAAAATATGCAATTTGGACTTCTATTCAAATGTAAATAATTGTTTCAGCAGGCAACAAATTGTACAAATCCTCCTGTGTCACAGGCTTATTGACAAAATAAATGGGACTTATTGCACTAAGGCTGCAACTTCCAACAAGCATGACACGCTGCTATAGCTATGGGGCGTATCAGGTTGCAGCCAAGCACAGTAAACAGCCACATGAATTTCAGCAGTAAAAGGCAAGGGCAGGGTTTTTGTTTGTATTTAATCTGTATTCTAACCTCCAGACATCGTAAGGCTGCTGTCAATAGCATATGGCTTAAAAGCAGAATTTTCTTAAGAGCAGCTGCTGGTGTGTGCACTCTGCAACCAAATCCATACAGGGGGGCTCTAGCACCACAAGCCATATGATCTTTCCTTGTGTTTATGTATTTGTAGATACTTTTATGCACGCACATTCAGTTCTCCATCTCGCCCTGCTCTTGTGCTGCGCAAGGCCTGTTATTTATTCATCCATTCTGCACTTACACAAAAACATGCCGATCCATGTTTTATTAGAAAGCTTGAAAACAAAAAACAAGTCTTGTCACATTGTTCACACTGATGATTTGTTAGACTGTTCTCCATGACTAACCTGCTTGCTCAAGTCACAAGGAAATTTCTCATTGACCTCAACAGGCATTCAGCAAGTCCCTAGATGTTTGCTAGTCCCCTTTCATATATTTGTATTTATTGTTTAAAACAGAGACAGGTAGTTTTTCAAACTGAAGGAGCACAAAAATATGAAAGCACCAAAATGTATTTCTTTGATTCTGTCTTAACTTAAAAAGGAAGGAAAAAAAAGATTGTTTTAGAGAGCTCAACACGCTCTGAAGTTGAAATCCTAATGACAAGACTACAAGTACTCCAGCATTACGGAAGTGTTGCCATATGGCTGGTTTGTAATACAACTAGTTCAAAAATTAAATTAAACAAACAAACAGAATTACTGAATCAAAACAGAAGCACTACCTTTTTATTTCTATGTTTTTTTCCGAATTATCATAGCTTCTCCGCAGAATTCAATTTTATAGCTATAATCTTAATGGTACGCTCTGCAGAAAAGCTATTTTCTGCTTCCCTTTGAAAAAATATTCATAAAACGCATGGTGCTATAGATTAAAACTGCCTGTACTACCTTTGTGACTTCCTCTGGCAATCTTTTTCATGTTTAACAGAGAAGTGGCACACTCCTCTGTGTGTGCTTGCTAATACACAGCTTTTTCTGGCTCTATTAATTCTCACTATTGAATGCTACAGCCTGTGCTGCAATGCCCCAGTGAAACCCAACACCCAATAATACTTTGTTTTGGGGAGCCATAATGCAGAGGTTCAGACCTGGAACTTTCATCTCCGGGCACGGAGCAAGCCCACGTTAAGGGCTGCTGTTCCTCCAGAAGTGCCTTGTTTCAGCCAGGTATCCTTGGGATACACCAGAAGTTGATGCCTGGAAGGCGAAATCCCTCTTCTCTCCATCCTCCAGACACTGTTCTGGGAACAAGATCAAGAGAAGAGCCGACCTGATCCGAGATGTCACTACTACCATTCCTCCTGGGCCACTCCTAATGGTTTTCAGCCCTTTCCCTAACCTATCTCAACTCAGAAATTGAAAGAAAAATAATCCAGGAAAAGGAAAACATCATTCTAGGAGGACAGCAAGGCGGAGTAGCTCAGCAAAAGTCCCAGCGCTTTAATGTCAAAGATGCAGCTGTCAATAGCTTTACTGAAAGAAAGCTCTACTACAAAAGGACTGAAAGATGGGACAGCTTTCTTGCTTGACAGAAAAGACTTAATTATACCAGGGTCAGTTAATTTTCCAGCTTTTGCAGCATATTCACCTAAATACTTTACAAAGGCACCTGCTTGTTGGCTCAGCCAATTTGTATGATCAGTTGTTCGGGGTATTTTTTGCCCTTTTCATAAAGAAAACAGGTATAAATTTTACACCTGTGAACGAACAATGTCAGACAGAAAGGCACAAAAATGGAAATCATCTCTTCGTCCTACCAGACAGAGCAGGAACAGAGCACCCTGGTCGAGAAAATGCCCAAAGCAGAGCCATGAAGCCTCACGCACTGAGATCCAGACCGTCTCTTGGCCACCACCCCGCACAGTTGGTGGCAGAGATCCCAGCACCAGGACATGCGCTTAATGTATGTGCAATGCAGGGCCACCAGCCCTCTCCCACTCTGGGCTCCCTGGTGACAGATCATCAACAGAGCTGCGACCTGCTGGCCATCAGCTCTTCTTTACGTACTTTAAAAGGCCCCAAACCTCAGAAAGAACCCCAGTGTCCCTCACTAGAGTCAGGGAAGATCCTGGAGTGTACACTTCCATATTGACTCCACCTGATGCCTTGCTAGTAACACTGTCAAAAGGAAACAAGTGCATCCCTGAGGAAACACTGAAGTGAACACCTGGACACACCAATTCTCCATTGAATTTTGATTCTTTCATACTGTTGCTCTTCTGAAATCATACAGTTAGAGGTGACAAAAATGAAATACTATTTTGCAGCTGAATTGTTGTTTACTGAAGCAGCAATTAACCACATCACACAACCTTCTGTATATATGATAAAAATAGAACTATACAAGCTTGCCATCTATCCAGCATTTAATAGTACTTGGTTTGTTACAGAAAATATGCTTCACTTTTCTTAAGCCATGCTCAATTAATCTGGTTTGGATAAAGAACTCTCAATTAATCTGGTTTGGATAAAGAACTCTCTAGCATTTAGCTCTAGATCTTGGTCACTTCAAGCTGTGGCTCTGCATGGTGTTTTTGCACAAGGATCGGTCTATGCTTACAGATGCGTATCAGAAATAAATTTTAAGCCTAAACTGGTGTGGAAACTTGTTCCCTCCTTCCAAAGAGCTTTGCCTCTGCCTGTCTCCTTCCAATAAAACTCTGATAGAATCCAGCAAGAATTTTGGCCAAGAAGTACAAAGAACTCCCCCTCCTCCCCTTTTTTTTTTCCTTTGGAGCAAATCCCTAGAATTTAAAATTAATTTGACAGAACAAACTGAAGACTTTGAATAAAAGCAGAAGACATACAGTTATAAGAGAACTAAAGCATGCATGTGAATAAATTTATTTTTATGCTTCATTTGCAATGAGTTTTATCTTGGGGAGGGGAGAGCACTCTCGGTTTCAATTTATCTGAAAGCCTGATCAATAATTCTCTGCTACAACAAGCACGCCATCTAATTTTCATCCTAAAATTAACAACCCCTATCCTGAAAGTAGTTCTCATTTTGCGCCTGTTCTGCTTATTGAAAGACTGCACAAGAACCTGGCTCTCTGATGGCTAAAAAATCCCTTCAAATTTCCAGTTTAAATATACTTGAGGCTAATTTATATGTGCTTGCTCCTGTGACAACCTTTTCCATGACTTTACATGGCTCTTTCTCCTTCCAGCCTTTGTGTGTCACCAGATTAGCAAGCCAAGCTCTTCCAGGGTATGTTTAAACAGCCTTTCATAGGCAAATATGCACATGCTCTCCCTATAGAGCTAGCTGGCTGGGTGAGAGCCCGATGCAAACTGGATGCTGTGTAGACCTGGATAGGACATTACTGAGCCTGAACTGATCAGCTTTGATGAGGGCAGCAGCTTGGTCTCATGCCTTGGTTCACATTGAGCTCACCTCTATCTGGCTCACAGCACAGGAGGAATAAGTGTGTTAGCACCTTCAAAAGACTCCACGCACATAGCCTCGGTAGCTCCTCTGAGAGCCTCTCCACTCCTCTGTGTGCTCCTCCACAGCCTTGCTGATCTGACTTCATCTCTTCTGAGCAGGGCTTGTCACCAGGCTACCCAAGTACCTTGTCTGTGCTGTCTGCTGATGTGCCAGGATGCATCCAGAACGACAAGAGGGACAGCTTTTGTCATCCCCCCTCCCTGGGCTCCATGGGGATGACCCTCAACCTCTAGAAAATAACTACAGTCCCATAGCACCAGGTCAGCTACAGGGATGGCCTCAGAGCCCACCAGCAAGCACGGCTTACCAACATCAACACTCTGCACCTGGGTGCAGTTTTGCCACCCAATGAGCTTTGCTTTGATTTTCCACTCAAGGACTGAACAACAAAGCAAGTGCAAGAAGCAGGAAGTCACCTATATCGTATAGGAAAGAAAAACTTGTCAACTCTAGCAAGTCTGCATTTTATCAAATTAACCTGATTTTGTGTTTGAATGTCAGAGCTGCACAATTTGCTTCTTATTGTAGTTAACAGGAGGCATTGATAATTGCATAATAAACAACCTTGACAATGATAAAGTGTCAATTTTGCATTTGAATTGTGGATTATGGCAACTAATTCCATGAAATATTTAAATCAGTGTCATGATTATTCTGGCAACCATTACAAAGGACACCACATTTTATGTTCAAACAGAGCAGAAGCTGGATATGAAATTACATTAATGCACAAATTTATACAAAGCATGGCATGGCATCCTTTCAATCGTTTCTGTATTTTCAGGTAGGTCCCTCAGCAGTCTCAAAGCTCATGATCTAAAAAAAAAAAAAAAAACCCAAAAAAACCAACCACAAAACCCCGAGCTACCATTCAGACATCTGTAAGTCAGTATTTCCTGATCTATTACTGACTGCCTTTAATAGCTGTTCATCAGCTACAGAGCTGCTTGGACAGCAGAGCCAAACAGGCATCTTTATGGGACCATTCACATTTATTACATCTGTGCTTGTTACATCTACCAGCAAGAGGCCACTTAGTTTTGGCAAACAAAATTGCAAACACTGGTTGTCCTTGGATCACTCCAGCTTTCAAAATAAATACTATCTACAACTCAAACATTGCAAAGGGATTGAAAACAACTGTCACTGACAGATAAAAAGAGGAAAAGACAGATCACTTATCAAATGTATTCACATTTGCTTTCTATCTGTAAATATTAGCTCCCATACATACATAATGTTCAAAACCAATATGGAAATACAAATAAAACTAGACACAATGGAGAACAATAGTTCATCAAAACAGGACGTCCCAAATTTCATGTTACAGCTCTGAAGATCTAACTTACCTAATTCCTTTTAAGGGTTTTTGCTGATCAAACCTTCTCTGCAACAGCCACTTCTATGACATCTTTTATATGCTAGTATTATTTATAACATGTTGAGAGTCAGGAATAGGTGAATATCAGTTTGAACTCTATTAATATCTAAGCAGAAACCCTTTGATGCTGACTTTATCTCAAAGGTACAGGGAACACAGTTTGCAACCCCCAAGTTTGGAACTGACTGGGGACTACAAGGCACGAATCAACAAAGATGTTGGGTATAAGCGAGGCCGCTGTATCAAGAGATTTCATCAGCAAGAAACGCTTTCTGCATACCTTTACCCTACCGCAACAGGTGGCTTCCCCCCTCCCCTCACCCAGAAGGATGGGCACTCTGAACCGCCTTCCCTCAACAGTGATGAATCGCTCCATTCATCGGTTCGCACAGTGTTCAAAAGTCAATGCACGCTTTGAAAAACGTCGCTGCCCCTCTGCCGATACGCTACGTTTCTAAGGACTCTGCGTTCACCACAGCTGCCTCCACTGGGAGGTGTATAAATACAAGACCTGCACTATACTGTAAATTCACGTGAGCTATTAAGTATAAACTTTAAGGACATCTAAACACTAACCTCAGTCACATTCCGAATGGTAAAGCTACGAGGGCATTTTCCCAGACAATGGTCTAGGAGTTATGTTAGTTCCCAGGGATTTCGCAAAGCGTTTTTCTCTTGTTACCTTGGTAACCGCTACCCTGGCACCCTTGTTGATAAGCTGCACCACATTCTCCACTTGGCCTTTGTAGGCAGCTACAAGCAGGCGTTCTGAAAGCAAGGCGACCACATCCTGCTGGCTCATGAATTAGAAGAGAAAGGTTTTCAGGTTTCTTCAGTCCAAAAACAAAGGCTTGGGATCGGTTCAAGCAGCATGCAGGCAAGCGAGGAAGGACCCGAGCTCCCCGGACGGTGACGTTATTGCTATGCCATCCTCTGGACCTGTGGATCAGAAAACAACACTGCCGTCAGCAAGGTTTCAGAGACGGAAGCACTGCAGCAGCTCCTCCCCGAGCGTTCGTCTTCGCATCGCTTTGGGAGGGGGTGACAAAAAGCCCTCGGAGCCTCCCGAAGATATCGCACTTCTGTGGCAGTGCGGAGGGATGTAGACAGTAGCACATTTTCAATGTGCTCTCATTCCCCTAGTCTGGGACAAAAATCCTTAAACTTTCTAAGAGCTTAACTCGCTTTTGGCCTAACCTGTATTTGTGTGGCCCCCTTTCACTCTCTCCTTCCCTCCCAGGTTTCCCAGACTTTAATTATCCAAGGACGGGTTAACTACCTCCACTGCTAATAGTAGCTCAGCCTGTGTTGGCCAAGGGAACAAGAATAGGTTATAGTTACTGGCTGCTGATATAAATATACAAACCTCTGCCCTGGAAGGGCTGAGTGCAGTCAGCAATTAAAGGCAGCTGACGGTTCCATCACGAGTATAAAATGCTTCACAGCCTCCCCCGAACCATCCCAAGGACACCTTTGGGAGGGATCACAACCTGCAACTGGGAAACACTCATCTTTGCTGTCAGCAAGAAATGATGTTCGCCCCGCAGTGCTGACATCACGCCACACTGACCCCAGAAACAATTCAGATTTAGCACTCATCATGCAAATTTCTGAGCATGTTCTTCTTCCCAGACTCCACTGACCCATCCAACGAACCATCAGAGCTGAAAAGACATTTCTGACATAATTCCAGAAAATGTATCCGTAGATCACTTTGAGCTGTAGGATCCAGAACCTGCCCAGTTTGGGAGGATTTCAGCTTTACCTGTGCTTTTCACACTTTGGTATTTAATCGTTTCAGTAAAGGAAAAACACCTTCAAGATAGCCACTGGGTATACAGATGATTTATCTTTCTCTCTCTTGAAACATCACCGCATTGCTCCTTATCAGCTACCAGTATTACAGGCTTTGCATAGTCTAAGGGTAGTTGATACAGGGACTAGATGATCCTGGAGATTGATAGTGGAATACAATGTCTTTCCCCCTTATGTTATCCCTTTGAATCTACCTCAAAACAGCAATAACTATAAAAGCTATGACTGCTTAATGGCTTTGCGGCCCCCCTAAATTGATTCGTTTGTCTCAGTTTAGCTGATAGTACAAAACCCTCCCCATCATAATCCCACCACTCAGAGTACTGACATTTTTCCTAATAGCTTTGGCAGGGAGATCATCACCAGAACAGCAGAAAAGATTTAATTTCCATCCTCATGCCAGGAAGGCACTCCCAGCAACCAGGAGAAAATGCATGGGTTGTTGTGGCACATGAACTCCCCGTCTCCTAAATACTAGGGGCAAGACCTTTTAATGAACATCACTCCAATGGTATAAGATCATATCCACCAGTACCCCGCGGCCACAAAAAGGTGCTGTAGCCCTGTTTAATTGAATGGTTAACAGTGTACCATGATCCTCTGCGTCACCAAAGTGGTATCCAAAGTCCTTGGACACTGCACGATCACTGATCTACACTAAATGCTTTTGATCACAAGCTCACATATATTAAAACCATGTTGGTTAATTTGTAGTAGTAGAAGATACTTCAGAATTCAATTTGCACTCCTATAGTAATTTGTATTAATGAATCTTAAAACGCTTTATGAGCTTTAATTCTTAAAACACCCTTTGAGTATTATGCTCAAGAATATTACATGCATTTTAGAAAAGGGCCCTTTAAAGCACAGGAAAGTTCCTGGTTTCTCCAAGGTTAATAGAAAAGTTATGTCAAAGCCAGAAAATAACTCCAGATAATTGACTTTTGGTTTCTAAGTATAAGCATTAGGCAATACTATCTCCAGGTGAAAGATTCAGGATAGCTTTTCTTTACCATCCTCTTGCTTTCTATGTGTGAACATGTTTGGAGCAACATGGAAATAGCTTCACATTTATTCAGAGCAACACGACAAAAACTTTCTGGGTCTCAAAAGCAGCACAAGAAAGGACATCAGAGAAGCAGTGCTGCACCGGGTACTGCTGGACCGGTCCACACCCTCAATGTGACACATACAGTTTGGACACCCTGGCAACATGGAAAAGATGGAAGTAAGAAGAAAAACCCCCTTGTTTTCTTCACCAGCACTGTACACATCATACCCTGCCCCTCCGGCACAGTGATGTGCCTAGTATAGTACAAACCACATAAAAAAGCCAAGAAATACAGACAGCCTACACTTAATAATTTGATCTGTGAAAAGCAACCCAAGTTTCGATCTCACCTCCCTAAGTATTTGCTTTCCAATGACACGTTACCAAAGCAAGCTGAACCCCCGAGCCCAGCCGCCCTGCTCCCAACGCCTCCCTGACCTTCCCATCACATCCCAAAGCAGCATCTCCATAACCCAGGAGCGCTTCCCACTCCTTCCCTCCATGACTGGCAAACAGTGCAGGGCAAGCCTTACAACAGGGATCTTTCTCCGTGAGCTTTTCAGGCAGTGAGGTGGCTTGTTTCTGCGTCAGCCCTTGCCTGTGCAGCAGTGATTTCCAGATGAACTGTAGCATCACTTGTTTGTCCCCATCCTTACACCTAACGTGGCTGCCCATACATTGGATACAGTCATGCACAATAAAGTTACAACTCTGTGCATCTTAAAACATCTTAAAACATCCATGGTCAGACCCCGTTTCGTTTTTTTACCCCTTAAATTCAAAAGAAAGCAGCAATGTCATTGACATGGAGAGATTTTCATATTATGCAAAAAGCTCAATGCAAATATCTTCCTGACACGCTGACATTTCAGAGCAAATTCACAGACACTGTGGACGCTCATTACGTCTTAGCCGCACCACTAGAAACACACACTAACACCTCCAATGATTCGCAACAGTGCAAAGTTTAGTTCTGCCACGTCTGATTAACAGGTATGTACCTACAGAAGGTAAATGCTGGATATCATACTCACTTCCTAGTTTGGTTATCCTCCCTATCCCTTGCTGCCTTCCCATTACTTCAGTACATTCCCCCCGGAGATCACAAGCCTCCCCAGCCTGCCATGCCCTGCCACGCTGGAGTGATGGACTGCAACGGCGCCGCTGTTATCATGCAGTTTGCCTTCTTCCCTCTTCCACTGCTTGGATCACATATAAACGCATAGCAGGGAGTTGATTCAGCTATCGGTCTTTCACGGATGTCTCCCACGTCGTCCAAGCCTCTGGCAGTCGTTGGTCCCCCTTCCCGAAGTGCAGTCATGTCACAAGCCTGGCTCCTGCTCCGGGCTGTTTCACAGGTGGGCACTCACACAACAGGTCACATTCTCCACGCTGGCTGCTTTACATCTCCTCAGCTGGGGTTATTTGCAACTCAGAAAAGTGCATCTGATTATGACAGGAAGCCCAGACAACTGAAAGACCAACTTTCCTTTTCTCCTGAGCTGGTAGGAAAAGGCGATGGGTGACCAGTGGGTGCAGGAGGGGGAACAACCTTCTTATTCCCGTCCCCACGGACCCTTCCCCAGCGGAGCAGCCCAATGGGCAGCGGCATCGCTCCCTGCCAGCTTTAACTCTCCACATGCCTCAGACACACAGAGCATCCTTCCTTGAACACATCTGCACCCACAGCACGAGGAGGAGGGTACCAAATGCCCGAGGACTACAATTAAAAGCTCAACCGCCCCTTTCACACCCAGATGGTGCAAAATGAACCCGACAACACGATTACAGGCGCTGCACTGCATCCCTGCCGCCAGCACCTGCTGCCCAGAATTAAATCCCTCATTATCACTCTCCAAATCTGGGAGCTCGGGGCAAGCACAGAGCACGGAAATATTCAAACCTTCTGCCTTCAAAACAAAAAAAAAAGGATTTTGCTTTAACGTATTTTTAAATAAGAAACAGCCATCTCTGTCTGTCTTTGTTTAAGATCGGATTACTTACCTGGGGCAGGCTGGGAAAGCAACACCTACTTCCCAAGCGAGCCCCTCCAAGGAAGCCGGCCAGGTGTGATGCCCACAGGTTCAGTTGCTCCGCCGCGGGACAATCCCTTCCAAGGATAACCTGCTCACCCCATCGGTGGAGTGTGGAAAAGGACAGGTTGACCATGAATTAGTATTCCCGACCGACAGCAGCAAGGCACCGTCCCCAGGCGCTGAGGTCCAGCCACATCCCCACGGATGATGCCCGCGGCTCGATGAGTCGCACCGCCCCACGGATCCGCTGGGAGATGTTTGGCCGGGAACAGCACAGCACAGCGCGGGTGGGCAGCCGGCTGCTCGGTGGCAGGGTCGTAAAGCTCTCAGCTCCGGCCCCTCTCCTGTGCAACTGGCACAGCGGTTGAAAAACACTCTATGCACCTTCCCCCTCCTCAGCTCCCTCCCTCCAGACTGCTGCCAGGCTGCTTCAGCGGCTGCATCGTCTACACGTCCATAACAAAAAAGTACAGGAATGATGATTTTTTGAAAGCCAAAGGGAAGTCCATGACACACCAAACATCACAAATACCGAAGCGCTAAGCGATGGCCTCTCCTGAATTCACAGAAAGGATTAAAAAAAACCAGCTTCCTCTCTGAGGGAAAAGAAAAAAGCTGAAAACTATGACAGATTTAAGAGATATGAGCGAATGAACTTTATAAAGTTCTCTGCACTAAATGGAAAAGATGCAAAGCCAGAGCACAGGTCACTCTCAGTACAATCACTAAGTTAAATTAGTATCTGAGTAAAAGAATCCTTACACAGCTAACAAAAAGTTTCCGTGTGTACCGAGGTACAAGATGAAAAGAAAAAAAAAAAAAAAAAAGGGACCTGCAAGGGACCTCAAATTCTCTTTTCTAGTTTATCTCCAGAAATCACGAAATTTCAGAAATAGTCCAAGAAAAACTCTCAGCACCTGGCAGCTTCATTTTATGCAAAATACATAATGGAATAAAATTATTCTAAATTATTTTAGAATAGCCCAGTGTTAAGATGTGGAATTGGACCATTTTGTTAGGGGGGGGTACATAATAGCTACTATCTTATAATAATAAAAAAGTCTTTCTAAGAAAACTTCCTATTTCTAAATACTGCTCATCTCTTCTTTGCTCAGCTCTCAGAGCAAAATGGGTTTCTTTGCTTATTAATACATAACAGTATATTAAAATCTATAAAATGCTCTTTTTCTTGTCCAGCCTCTTTGCGAAGCACTTTGTCGTATTTAAAATATGACACAAACACAAAAGTTATACTCACTTTAGAATAACAGCATTTTTCAGCAGAGTGGATTATTGCATTAGAAAGAGTGAGTTTCCTGGAACTCATTTTATCATTTACTGCAGAATGCAGATATATCTGCCATTTCTCTCAACTGACTTTAAGAGTATTTTTCCAAGACCTGCGGCACTGCTTTCCTTTAAGTGATTTTTCTTCAGTTCCCTCATGGATCCAGTGTAAACTACTCAGGAAAAATGTATGTATTTTGCTAAAGGGAGGACTCTGTCTTTCACCTCTTCCTGCCTCAAAAGACAGTTAAAAAACAGTCAAAGGTGTCATTATAAAAACCACACCAGCAGCAGCTGTATCTGGAAAACAGCAAAGCCCCACCAAGTCAAGAACAATATGCTTTTGAGTCAAACTTTTCTTTATAATGGCATCGATACTATTTTTGGAGTCAGATTTCATACCGATCAATATTTTGAACTGGACACCTACATAAAAGTCTGGTAGCTTACATGTTGGTCTCTGCTTTTTTCCCCTATTGTTTTCGTTGCATATTTTATTGTACCAAGTAAAATTATTCCATTTTCATATGGACAGTTGTGTGATTCATCACTGTAAGTATCAGCACTGTCTGGGACACCTGAAAATGTTTTCTGGGCTTTTTTTTTCCCCCTACTGGTTGCTATTAATTACTTCAACAATGACCATTTAGCAGCCTCCCAGGGAGCATCTGCATGACAGCTGCTCATCACACTTCCCACCACAACCAGATCGGACTGATTGATGTCACTGGTCCACCGCAGCTGGTGGCCGCCTGCAGCCAGACCAACAGCCAACCCCACAGGTGACGAACGTGGGGAGACAGCGACCGCAGCTTCCCCGACTGCTTGAGTGCAGCTCTGTTGCCCGACCTCCACTGTCAGCTTCACTAAACGTAAATCCTCAGCTGCCCAGCAGCTCTCAGGCAATGCCTTATTACCACCAAAACCAACCTCCAAAGCTGCACCTGCCAAGCAGAACACTTTTGAAGAGAGACATGGACACATGGAGACCAACGATGAAGATCAGAGGTGGTTTCAAGTCATCGGTTAGACATCACTAACCTCCTTGCATGAAGAAAACTGTTTTTCTTCCCTGCCTACTTATCTCTTTGCCATGTAGCCCTGACCACCCTTATGCAATATGCAGGTTATATACTTACCACTTTCCATATAACGTGATTTGGGGTTTTTTTATTTGTCCTACCTCATCGAAGTTTCGCAACTTCATTACTCTCTCCGCCCTCTCTTTCAACACCTGCATGCACACACACGTCAAAACCATTCAGTACAAGCGAGCTCAACTCTCAGCAAGCCCTCATCAGTTGAGCCCTATTTACATGACAAAACAGTATCTATTGTTTGACAGAGGACAGTGCCTGTGTGCGAACACACATGCATCAGATGTCTCGGTCCCATTTGCATAAAACCAGTTAGGAGGTCTTTCCAGCTCACTGCTGTTTAACAGAAGTGCTGGAGCCCAACCTTGGGAACGAAGGAAGCACACGGCTGTGCTCATGGGAGAGAGGGGTTTTATGTTACGCTCACACACAGTGGGGCTTCTGGATGGGAGAACTGTCCCTCACTATCATCCTCTGCACAGGAGCCACCGGCCAATCAATTAAAAGGCCATACAGATCCCACCAAAGCTGACTGCAGAACCTCACTGGAAGCAGAAGGTGCCAAAATCCTTTCCATAACAAACTGCCTTTCGTCCTCCACTGCTCTCCCCTCCTTTCTTACTCCCAAGGGTACGTCCTCTGCTGCCAGGAAAGGCCTTCCGATCTCCATGCTCCACCTCCATACTGGAAAGATGGTTTTTAGAGACACCACTTTTCAAATTACCTAGAGCACGGGCAGTACCTGCCATTCAGTTTGGGGACCCCGCTGTCCCCATGTCAGTGTGGCAGCACAGAGGTCTCCTCCACCTCCTCCTCGCGTTTGCTCTGAACCTTCCTCCCTGCCAGCACAAGCAACCCCACACTCTCCCAGCCAGCACATAATGGCAACTCAGGTAAACATTGCAAAAGACACACTGGAAAATTTCAAGAAAAAATTAATTCCTACGTTTACAGATTTTTTTCAATGCCAGAAAAAAACACTACGACAATCTAATGCCAGCTGGCACCAAGCCACAAACTTCTATTTGAGCTAGATCCTATCTTTTATAAACACGAGTAAAGATGTGCAGCCAGGCAGCAATCAGAAAATGCTCTGACTGACAGAGCAGGGAAGAAGAAAACACACATTTACCAGCTTTGAAATATTTTCCAGCTGACAAAAGAGCACTGGAGATGTTCTCCCTCTTCAAGAAAAACACAACTTAGGAACTGCCAGCAGCGATGGCACAGTCCCTCCTGTACCGTCACAGCTGACATCTTGGGAGAGCACTGGGAGATGCGGTAAGGTAGCTGGACCGGTGCCCCCCAGTTCAGCACTGAATCACAGAGACACCGCGAGTACCTGAGGTGTTACGGTATTAGCACAATATTCCTCAATATCGCTAGGCTTCTGGCACGAGTGCAAGAGTCTGGCAGGTGGTGTGTCAATTAAAAGCTTAATGAGGCTCAAGCTGACAGTCAGTGGGTGAAATCCTAGGGATGCAGGGGCCAGGGAGGGAAGGAGACATATTCAGACAAGCATGGGTGGAAATGCTGAGTATGTCCACTGTAACCCATGGAGTGGTGTGTGCCCCAGTTATGGTGCACGCTGTTACCATTAAGAGAAGGTCATTTTTCCAGTTGCGTCCCATCACGGGATACTGCAACAGCAAGAGGAAGCACAAGTATCCAGGGATCTGGCACACCCTGGAAAATAAGCAAGCGAGAGAAACAGAGCACAGCAGGGAAGCAAACACTGAGGTCGCACACCACTGCATGGGGCATGGTATTGCCCCGCCAGCCAGCACAGCTGGGACAGCAGTTCTCAACTCCTGAACTCATGCACTGATGCCCCAGCACCGCTGTCAAGAAGCTGGCTGTAACATCCAAGCAAAACCATTATCGATGGGCTAAAACTAGCTGCAACTGATTCTCACAGGGAACTGCTTCAAGGAAGGTCCCAAACGTGCTGAGCCTACCAGAGGGCTCCCTCTGGCCTCAGCAGACTTTGGAAGAGGCCTGAAAATGGTCTCCAAATACTGGGAAGCACCTTAAGCATCTCTGAGGAAATCCTAGTAAGGAGAAAGCCCAGCCTTTATTGACTACAAAACGTGCTGAAAAAGTGTGGGTTTAGGGACTTTATCCTATCCTACCCTATCTGTGAGTTTGGGTCAAAGGTAGCGAAGACTCTCTGATGTTGTGCATGAAGCCTCCACGCTGCACGTTTTTCATGGTGCTCAGTGTTTTGGGTTACATGGCAGCAGGTGAAGTGGACGAAGTTTTTCTCTTCAGACCACAGGCTCAATTCTGCACCAGGTTAGGTCAGCTACCAAAGCTGCTGCTTCATGGCTGCGCATGATCCTACGTGACATGCACGGGAGGTCTCTACTCCGATTCTAGCGCGAAGATGTTTACAAATGACAAAAAAATTGCAACACATTAAACAATACATTTGTCAGCAGTCTCAGCAAACAGACTGGACTTCCACGTCATTTCTTACACGTGGAGGTATATAACAGCACAGAAACAAGGCCAATAAATGGAGACTTCAAGGCTGCAATACTGTCAGTGTTGTGCACCAAATAATTACTACACTGAATTCTTTTCCCCACAAAATAAGCTGTTTTATCAAAATGACTCCTAATCTTTTTCTAACATATTAATTATTACTATTTGTAATTTCCATTATTGAAGCATGGAAGATCACTGCCCCTGGATGGGGATCCTTGTCTCCCTCCCTTCATGTCCTTCATTGCTTTCTACTCTAGATTAAAACACACCAAAGTTCTTTTGCCCCTTCCTCCTAGATAATTTTTTCCAGTTCTCTGCTTGTTCATCCTCTGCTGTATTTCTTTTAAGGCTTGGCACTCAAAACCACACAGAGTATTTGCAGAGGACTCTTGAAGTGAGCAGCCCTAAAGGCGACCTGGTTGCAAGGGGAGAAATACTGAACAGAAGAAGATGTCTGCTGAAATACTGATACAGAAAATGCCTGCCAGCCTGTGAGCCTTTGAACTGCCAGACGGGGAACCAGCAGCATCGCTGAGAAGTGCAGCTGCCATCTTCAAAGTGCAGCTGGGTACCTAGAAACCAGAGGCATCCTGAGATATCATCGATAAGCGCAAAAACAAGGGACTGTAACAGCAACTTATTGTCTGAAAAAGTGAAAAATAGTCTGGAAAAAGGGGAAAACATCCTGAGAAAGTAAGGATCAGTAATCACCATTGGCTGTTCTAACTGCAAGAACAGGAAAACAGTCTGGAAAATAAAAACTGGTCTGAGAGAACACAAATCATCATCATCATCTACTGGCCATGCCAGGTGAAAACCAGAAATTAACAGCACCTATTGGCTGCTTGAAGGGGTGGTGTCCTATGCTCTCTTACGTCTCTGTGATACAGAAAAGGACTTAATTTTTACCCAAAATTGAGCTTTTCCCTCCGAGAACTGCCTGTGCTGCATGTAGTTTTCCTAAACAGGCTGAGCTCCCTGCATGAACATTGTACAAGATCTCCTAGACAAGCTCTTGGACCCTCGCCAGGGATGCCTGGCTGACTCCCAACTCCGTGACAAGGATCATCTTTGAAGTGATACTCTGCCTGTTACTTCATTGGTACCTCCCTGGGCCCATTTCTGAGGTCAGTTCGGTTTGTCCTCCCACTTCTGGGATGGTTTGGCTCTCTTCTGGGACTCGTTTGATGCACTTGGTATTGGTAACACGATGAACACGGTAGTATGACAAACATACATATATATGCATATAAGTAATATACTGTAAGTATATCTCCTGTTATATTATCAGTAAGTTTACTAGGGCTAAGTTTGTCGTAACCTGTAATATTACATATACCCTTGCTGCTGCTACTATTGATTGCTGCTATTATTGATTGCTGCTAATAATTTGTAATAGCTTGAGATATATATATAATTCGCTGTATTTATCACAGGTATACTTGCTAGTGGTGAATTTTGTGTTATTTTTGGTAACAATAAAGCAGAGAAGCTCAGAGGATGAAGCCTCCTTGTGTATTACAGAATCCCTGCAAACCCATAGTCGCTATCTCCTTACTCCCCCAGGCCAGGTAACCTTTCAGGTCGTGACAACTCCCCAGCTAATAATTCCCTTTGGCCTCCTCCACAGCTCCATCTCCGCATCCCAGAGCCCCGGAGCCAGGCTTGCCTTTCCTTACAACTGCATCAGACAGATCAAATTCACTTCCCAGCCCACTCCAAACTCTCAGACCTGTTTCTGCAGCCTAATCAGTCATTCTCTGCCTTGTAGGAAGCAGAGATCAGTTTTTACAGCCAACAGTTCTTGGCACTCACCTCTGCAGTTTCACCCTCTTGATTTTGGACCCCATGGAGCCAAATCCCTGTGGATTTCCTCTCCTTCTGAAGTTCCTGCACCTCCTCCCCACTTCACCCTTCTGCAGAGCTTACGGGTCCTTTCTGTCCCACCAACCCATCTGTGAACTAAGGGTTAAACGCTGTTTCTATTTTTCAGAAACAGGGGTCACCAAGAAAAACACATTTAAGTGAGCATCAGGAGCCCGATGGGCCTATTTTAATGCCCATTTCTGTGTTATTACACAAGCGGGAGGGACAGAAGCAGTAAAAACTTGCAAAGCCAAAACCCACAAACATTTCAAGCAGCAACAGAAAGAGAGTATGTACTTGGAAACCCTTTTTTATTGTGTTGAAGGAGTGTTACATCATATTTTACAACATGCTGCAGTCCTCTCAGGACTAAAGTAATTACTTTCATTAGTAGCACCCCACAGCTGCTAATCAGTCCAAAATGTCTAGATAACTTAAGTCAAATCCTTGCAATAAATAAGTCTGGGTGCTAAAAATCTTTTTTTTTTTTAAAAAAAGCGCCTTTTGGAAAGGGTTAAATGCATCAGATTTTTTTTTTTTTTCCCCCCCCGCTTTACTGTATGATGCTATTAACCCTAAGATCTTCTAATGCTGATGGCATGGCTGATCTTGTTTCCATCTTGGCTTGCAAGGGCGACTGGAGACAGCTGTGTAGGGATTATCTCCAGGAAAATCTCTGGCAAGACCAGAAGTTGCACTGTCGGGAGGATGTTAATGAGGGAGGCTTTACAGGGAAAAAGACCCTCCTTAGACACTGCCAGTTAATATTTGTTCCCTGATAACTCACACATAGGCCTTGTATCAGAGGTCTCCATCATGGAAGCTGAGGACAGTGAGACCAAAGTGCTGCAAATGAATGATGCCTACTGAGCTTTCAGACTACTCCCTCCTCCTCCCAAAATTAACTTGTAGTACAAACAGTTTAATTTTTTCTCCTGTTAAGACAACCTCAAGGGATGCTTTCTTATAACTTACAAAGGTGCATCTTCCATAGGTAAAACACGTATTGACCGGCTTCCACAACCCCTTTGAATCTGCACCTTCCCAAATCATGGCTTCCCATCCACCTCTGTAGCTCACAAGGCACCCGAGTGTAAGTAGGAGGTCTGCTCCCCATATTGCAGTGACCCCCTGAGATGCAAGGCTTCCAGTCTGGGTCGCTGGGCAGGTAATTCTCAGTGTCAGGTACCACCCTCTCCCAAGTTACCATTAGAAGCAAGCTCTCTAACTTACCAAGAGAAAATCTTCCTCTGCCAGAGAAGGTGACCGAGTTACTTTGTGTATTTTCAGACATCAATAAATGTATTTGTGTTGTGGGAGAACAGAGAATTTTCTCTCCGTGTAGATGTCATCCTGCCTATCACTACGTACAGTGTTCCTAGTTTCAATGTTTGCATTAGCAGGCAGTAAAATGAGCACCGAATATCTTCAGGGTTTGGCCCCTTCATGTACAACATCCATCAAGGACAATATATACAGAACAAATGGTAAAGCATATGCAAGTATTACTTGCTTCATAAATCTATTTGCGATTTGCGAAAAATCAATCACTCTAAATGTATTTTCCTCAAAAAGGATCATAAATCAATTCAGAAGCTTTCTGCAGATGTCTTGATTTCTCATCTACTTGCTACACCTGAAGGGGCTGCACTGGAGATGGCTGACATTACTGCTTCAAATGGTTGGGGACTCTCTTGAATGGGTCCAGAAAACTGCGTAACTATCAGTATCTTTTAAAAATACCACGACTACCACACTATGAACCACCTTCTGAATCTCTAGGTCTGTCTAGTAGCAGAATTTCAGTATTACACAGATGAAGACACCACCGAGAGAAAACCCATTTTAAAACAACAGCGTAACTGCACAATTAATTCTTCATGTACAATGCTGATGCCAGTGAGTACTGTACTACTCCTCTTGCAGTAAATGTAATAGATCTAATGTATCTGCTCTGCTTCACTGATAATTAGTCTAAGTAGGGCCATTACAAATTTATGAAACAGGTGCCCTGACTGCATAGATATGATCTATCAGAGGCAGTTTTAACTGTCTTCACCATCTGACCCAACATTGTAACATGAAAGTGTCACCAGGATAATACTTCCTAAGTACCCAGCCACATTTTCAGTGTTTTCTGGGGGCCTGCTATTGAGCACGTTTAGTATGCTTGCCAGGAGCCCTGCACGACCTTGTGATAATTCCCAAGAAGGCTGGCAACAGTTTGTGAGGAACAAACAGCCAGTTCTACCTAACCCACAGAATCACAGACTGGCTGAGGTTGGCAGGGATCTCTGGAGGTCATCTGGTCCAACCCCCCTGCTCAAGCAGGGCCACCTACAGCCAGCTGCCCAGGACCATGCCCAGATGGCTTTTGAATATCTCCAAGGATGGAGATTCCACAACCTCCCTGGGCAACCTGTGCCAGTGCTCGGTCACCCTCATAGTAAAAAGGTGCTTCCTGATGTTCAGAGAGAACCTCCTGTGTTTCAGTTTGTGCCCATTGCCTCTGGTCCTGGCTCTGGGCACCACTGAAAAAAGCCTGGCTCCATCCTCTTTGCACCCTCCCTTCAGGTGTTTCAGTACATAAGTAAGATCGCCCTGAACCTTCTCGTCTGCAGGCTGAACAGTCCTAGCTCTCTCAGCCTTTCCTCATAGGAAAGGTGCTCCAGTCCCTTCATCATCTTCGTGGCCCTTCATTGGAAAATTAATTACTCTATAGTCACTTAAAGCCATTGAAATAAACCATGTTCTTAAAATTGCACACATGCTTATTGGGTTAAGAGGAAATTATTTCTTCACCCAGAGAACAGGAAAGTATATAAAACAGCAGGGTATGCACTACTCACAGAATAGTTTGCACAGCAGACAGACTAAATCGTTACACTTTCACTCTAAATGGTTTTCTCTTGGAATGAGATTTTCACCAGTGGGACTCAAACAGCATCCCTAGTGCAAGCAGCTCCTACAGTACACCACCCTGGAGCACACTCATGCTTTTTCTCAGCACTACTGGTATTCTTGCCTACTGTCTCCGTGCTACCTGCTTTGCCATCTTCTGCTTCTTTTCACATGTACAGAACTCCAAAACCAATATCCAGAGCATGCCCACCACCCACGTGGCCAGTCTGTGCTCATCCCTGTGTGCTGCACATTTGGATCGCTCTCCTATGTTCCTTCCCCCACCTCTCTGACACAGGAACGTTTTTCCAAATAAATGTAAGAAATAATGTTTCACTCCAGCTTCAGTGAAATTTGAAATATCTTCACAAAAAGATTAAAAGCCAGAAACATCTAGATTCCTCTGTCATCCGTCCGAAAACCAGAGCTGTATTTTCATAAATTCTTAATTTAGAGGCTGTATAGCATGGACTACACTTTTAAGTCATGAGCTCACATGTAAGTTTTACTATAGAGCTAACACTTGTGGTAACAGAAAATTATCACTTGCACTATATTACATAATTTTCCTCTGAAGACAGCCATTGATGACTGAAGCTAAATCTCAGATTCACGAGAGCAAAAGAAAAAAAAAAAGCAATTGGCAGGAAGTGTTTTGCACCACCTCTACTCTGACCACAGACGGATGGATGCAAATTTTCAGGGCTCTCCAAAACTCAGGGTCTCTCTGGACAGCACTGTGACACCAGGTGTAAAGAAAATGGTTCACTGGGCAGTGCAGACATCTACCACCAATTTACTGAACTCAGCTAGGCTCCCTTTACGGTCAACAAAGGACACGATCCATGTCACCCTAAAGTATATTTCAACTGTCAGATGAATCACACTCTAAAATTACTTACCTCATTAAGCATCATCTCGGGTACTGCACTATAAACATCCAAAGTTAGATTAAATGAATCCTACCCACAGTATCTGTGAGAAACACTCAGCTTTCAGCAATTTGCTAGAGGATTTTTATCTGCCTGACTTCACCATGACATCTCCTGTCAATGGTAAATCACTGTGATTTATTTAGAATTAAAACACTCAGACTGGAAATGAAATGCAAAAAACAACTGGTGCAGAAAGCATCAGCAAATCTCAGTAATGACTTGTCTTCTGCACAGACTTTAGAAACCACGCCACACTCTCAGCTTTTATTTTCTAAGCCCTAAGCTGCTTCTGGTGATGATCCCACAAGCCCAGCTCATCCTCCAGCATTGACACTGCCTTATTTCCCAGAAACAATAAAACACCTTAGCACATGGAAAGGCTCTCCTTGAGCAGAGGATGGGGCTTTCTAGGGGGACAGTCTCTGACTTTCTCTTGAGAAACCCCATCATCGTCACAAACCTTATTCCAGCAGGTGCACAGTGCACTACTGCCACATGCTCTACACAACCAGCTTGGGAACAAATGCACTGTATCACATCAAACACGTACCTTACTCAAAATCCTCACGAAGTCCCCTAGAGGCAACTCCCCCTCACATGAAGGAGGCTAACTGGAGCAGGGTTAAGTTATTTCTTCTCTCTGTGTATATCATGTTTACATATATGCACACACATGTATATATATGTGACAGACCTGCAGCTCGTTTCTATATCCATCAGCAATTTAACAGTTAAAGAGTATTACAGAACTGCATCCTTCAGTCATTCTGACTCCAGTAAAACACTTTTCCACTTCCCTATCCACTCACATATATCTTCTACATGTAGCTGAGAGGATGCAAATAGTATTTTACACATGCATACCTACATATGGACGCACATACATACAAGCATGTAAAAATACAGTTTAAGGAATTATGTGCATTCTTACAAAGCGTTTGGGCTTTTAACATTGAGAACTTGAGTCTCAAGATTTTAAGGAACTATGTCTCCAAATTTTGGTCCTTCATCTTCCTCTTCATCCACCACTGCAGTCCTGGTTTGCATACCAGGGAAGTGACAAGCACTGTATGCACACCCATTTAAGTCATCAAAAACAGTCTTCCCCAGAAAGCGTTACAGGCTCCACCTATCTGAAAATCCAGTATCTCACAATGCTTTCCCATACCTGAGCATTCATCCTGCTTAAGTATTCATATAGCTGTGATTTCTTTTTAAGTAGAAAATGGAATAAACAGAACAAGTAATTGCAATCTATGTTTCTAACAACATATTGCTCAGTCTGCCATTGCTTGAATTATGGGACTTCTAGCAAAACTTGGTTTGGGCCTTTTTCTTTCAGGTATATCAAAATTGTAGGTGCCTTGATATGTCAAGCAAGACTATTTCATTTTAATATATTTGCTGTTAAGATAGCCTCAGAAGACATGCAGCTTGCTTTCACTCAAGGTTCGGGAAACGGCATTGCTGTGTCATGCATAACAAGTTAATAACATGTAATGTATATACCTTTGACAAATATCCCAGCTGGTCAAGCACTCCACAAAAGGAAACTCCCTGGGCTGCTGTGAAGGAAACCAATCACTCAATCTCATGCATTTTCTACCAGCTAGGGCTGGGCAGAGCACAGGTGATGTGTCTCAAGGGATGGGCTCCACAGGCAGACCTCTTTCAGCTGTAGAAAGGCAGGAGTGGTACCCAGGTTCAAACACCTAGGCAAGGCCTGGGCATTGGAGTCACCTCCCTCCAACCTCCCCAGCTGCCCCCTCATACTCTGTAGCATCCCCCTGCCTATGCAATCCTTTGGGTCTACAAATTCATCTCTTAACGGCCAGATCTACAACCTAGAAAACACTTAAAGATTGCTTTGCAAAGGGTTTCTGAACACAGTCATTCACTATTCGAAATTAAAAGGCAATTGAAAATCACTAACAAAACTGAAAGCATCCTGAAGATGTTCTCTGTCTTCTCTGCCTTTGGAAACTGTGGTTGTCCACCTGTGTCCTGGAGAAGGCAGGTCAGGACACTGTCCTCTTCATTCCTGCGTAGCTTCCCTGCTTTGGTGGGTGAAGGTGGCTCACAAAACAGGACATCTTTCTTGATACAGCTGTCCAGGTATTTTCCTGTGCAGCCCTCATATCAGCCCCAGGAGCTGGTCCCTCCCAGGTGATCTTTTCTCTGCCAAAGCAGTTGTTCTTCCTAGGAGCCAGCCTCTTGCTTAAAGAAATCCCATTTCCATAGGCTGCTTGACACTTGTCTTCACTAGCCTTGAGCCACTTGGTCCTTAGAAATGCAGTTCCAACAGCAGTGCAAATGGATAGCAGAGGAGGCGAGGAACTATATACTCCAAAGGACACAGCAGTGTGACATAAATACCATAATCTGGTACCACAGGTAAAACTCCGAGCGCCTCTCACTCTGTATTTACCCAGGAACTTTAATGCATTTCCATATAAATTTCTGCATGGCATTATTTTAAAGCATTTTAGGGAAAAAAAAAATATAAAAAGTCAGATTAGCTTTCTACTCACTCTTAAGGATCTACCGTTCAGTTTTTTCTGATGAACATTTCACAGCTGTGTCTTGCCGGGCAGCCTCTGGCTGGGGACAATGGGGATGCCAGCTTCAGTCTTTTCCAGTGCTGACGGCAACAGCGAGTTTCTGTACCACGGTACAGTACACTGCTCCTGTGTAAGGACAAACACATCATAAATGGAATGCCAGAGCAGATGGAGGAGTACAGAAATTTAACACCGCTGCTTTCTGCAGCTTTTGGCTGCCTGAATACACCTGGGCAAACCCAGCCATTTCCTCCTGAGGTTTTCACAGCCGCTTCCTGCTATAAACAAAACAAGTTCAAACCATGGCCCTCCAGTTTGGTTCCCACTAGCTGATCTCTGAAAATGCAAAGCAGTGAGAGCTGCACAATTATACGAACAAGGAAAATGAGACAGAGACCTTCATATCTTCCCAGAAATCACAGGACAAATCAATAAAATCAGGAAAAGGACTTGTTCTGCTTCTTTCTCTAGTACCTTCCCCATCTCACCTCACTGTCACCCCAGCCCAGGTATCCTGTTTCAGCCATGGCACTAGGTGGACGTGAGTGAGTAGATTTTTTCTCTGGCTATGGGAACTTACTAGGCGTATCCACTAAGGTTTCCAATCTCAGCCTGTGATCCCTCTCTTGTTCTCCTTACACAAATACTCCTACTAGCTCCTCTTTCTTCCTGCTTTTCCAGGTTTATTTGTTGCCATAACTGTCACTACATCCTTCGTGAAGCCAGCATATCCCCTCTAAACTCCAGTCTACCACATTAGCAGTACTCATGAGTAGATGAGAAAACTTACAGGCCTGCGCTGCCAAACCAAGCAGGTCTCTACTATTGCTGGGTCATAAATTCAACCCTTGAGGCATGCAGGGGTGGAGGGCCAGGGGCTCACGGTCATTTTTTTTTCCAAAGGTAAAATGGCAGCTCTGTACATCTGTAGAGAAGCAAGTTGCAGAAGCTTCCCCAGGGCGCAGAGGCAGAGTGAGCAGCTGCCACTTTAACAAGGAGGAAATGGACTTTTACTCTTCTAAAATCCCTTCTGTAGAGGCAAAGGATTTGCCAGAGACTGGGCTGCTGGTAAAACAGAGCAAGCCATAAAAGTAAACGATGTGCTCAATTACTGCCTCTAAACAGCAATGACCACACTGGGGAGAAAGGTGACTCCTTTCTCTTTCTGAAGCCCACTGACACTACAGAAACATAGTTTGACAAGGACAAGCTTTCCTGCCCCACCTCTTACACCCAGCAAAGATAAGAAATATTTCATATTAAAACTGCCAGCAAATGGGGGAAGTATTGTAGCGAAGCATTACTCTACGCTTGCCTGCTTCTTGCACGCTTCACTACATATCTGCTTCAGGCCACTGCTGGGAGACGGACTTCTGGACTAGCCATATTTCACCATTCTCATGTACAGGTGAAAGAAAAGCTGCAAAACAGCATACGATCCCAATGCCAAGCATGTGCTTCAGTAAACTCACATGCATCTTATAAGAGTTAATACCTGTGTAGGATGGTCTTTTTTTTTTTAATCTTTTTTTGAAAGAGTGATGCCTTTTCAAATGAACCTTTTTGTTAAACAAAACTGGAGCAGTGGTCATCTCCTCGGTCATCTCCTCCCCTTATGGTTAAAGAGCAGACCAAATAGTCTGCCTGGAAGTGCCTGGCTTCACAGGCTAGAAATGAACTCTCCGGTCTTGGTGCAATGTCACTGCTTCTTGTTGTGACCACCGCTGACAGTGTTCACAAATGATGGAAGTCATTTGGCCTGCCTGAACTTTTGAGAACTGCAGACAGAAAACTGCTAAGAATAGATAATCTCTCTTGATCTCTGAAGCAGAAATCATTGCTGAAATGCCAGTTCAGTGACTTCAGTTAGAATATGCTGTTGGAAGACCTTACCATCCCTCTTTCCTACTAATTAACAGCTCTGCAGAATTCTGCTGCTTTTCATATCCTTTTTCCTAATGAATGCACTTAGATCAGAAGATGTGCTTATGTGCAAAAAAGTGAAAATACAGAAAGGCATTGGAAAACTAATGCCCAGTTATGTCTGTGACTTGACCTTTCTGTACTGTTTTGCTGACTATGTTGTCAATGACAATATCATTGTCTTGCACATACACCTTTCTGTTCCATTTTAATTAGAAACATCAATTGAAATATACAGAAGGAAATAAATAAGCTGTATCTAAACTACAGGTAGACTGTTAATAGCCATGCTCAAGATGACGTGCAAAGAGACATAGCCTAAAGTTAGAATCACAGAAATGGAAATCAGAGAGAGATCTCCAGAGCTCATCTAATCCCTTCTTACAGCTTTTACCATAGCTATACTTACCACAACTTCTGTGGTTTTTTTTTTTTTCCCAGTCTCACAGCATCAAACACAAAATTTTAAACTGCCTTGTTTGGAAACCAGTCTTCTTTCTCAAAATCCTTATCATTCCCATAGGATATTAACACCCTTTCCCTTAAGTTTGTTGAAATTAATCTCCTTGCCTTTATTCCACTGCTCCCACTCCTTCCTTCTCTAAAAATCATAAATGCTCTTTTTTTAAAAGGAAAAATTAGGAAAAAAACCCTTACCACTATTACTTAAAGTAGAATAAAATAGCTACACCTGTCTCCTGCCCTTCCTCACATCCCTCTCTTGGATGAAAATTTTTTTCCAGTACACCTCAAGATGCACGTTGGGCATTTACTTTCTTATAAGGAAATGAGAAAGTCCTCTGTGACTATCAAGAACCTTTATCATCATTAACAAACTCAGGTAGAAGCCTTCCTGATTTTTCTTCTCTCTCCCTTTTTTTTTTTTTAAGGTGAAGACCCAGCAGCTCCCAGCTCCTTAAAATATCAATAGGTAGTTTAGACGCTATGCTTCGAACTCTTTGTTCAAGTTTCTTCTTCAATTTCTATTTCTACAAGCAAGTCAGAATGTGGAATCTGATCCACTAGCAATCACATAAATAAGCACAGCTACTGACAGCAAGTATAAGTCAGACAACAGCAGAAGAATCAGACATGAAACCATCTCCATGTCCTAAAGGACTAATGCAAACATTAAGGGTGGTTGTATCAATATGCAGGGCAGTCCTAACCCAAGTAAAGCAGCCACAGATGGGTTTGCTGGGCCCAAGCATGTGCTTGCAGCAAATTCCAACCTCTCCAACTTTAATGCTTTGATGCATCAAGTCTCGACACCAGAAAACACTTGGTGTGAGAGGCTGTGTGGCAGGGTGTGGTGGTACATCTCCCCCTGCCCCTGTTCTTCTGTTTTTCCCCTTCACTTTGGCCGCTTTACAATCTCAGGAATTCCAGGCCGCAGCTTTTGTGTAGCGAGTTGGTCAGTTAAGCATCCCTTAATTGTACCAGAAACTCCTACATGGCTGGAGCGGAGAGCGGCTCCGTTCTTATAAACATTCATATTATGGCTAACGAGGGGAACGAGAACAAACAGCTACCCCTGACAGGGTGGTATCATCACTGCTGGAATTCCAACAAGCTGACCCGAATTGTGGCTCGGATGAAAATTTACTGGTGATTAAAGTCAATCATCTCACAATCCTATAAACGGCAGTCCTAAGTGAGGCCCTTTGAGCTCTCCTGGACCGCCGCAGGCCGCACCAGCATCTCCCTCTGATCGAAACGTCTCTCAGAGTCAGCGAAAACTAGCAGATTCCAAAAGTCTGCTGCCACCAGAACTCCATTGCCGGAGATCGACAACAGAGCCTGGGCTGCTGATATTCTTCACTCCTCAAGACTCTACTCTCGCCCGTTGAGAAATGCCAAGGCATTAGACGTGAATATTTCACTAAACTCAAGGGGAATTTTTAACAGGTATACTATTTTCATATACGCATTTATAGTTGTAAGTGTGCATGCATGAATCAATTTAAGTAGTTTGTAGATGTATGATTTAATTTTAAAAGGAGTTTTATATTGCTGTATCATTCTTATAGCATTACTCTCCTAGACCGTTGACCAAGCCTTAGACTAAGAGTGGGCCCAGCCGCACCTCGCCTCCTCTCTGAGGAGGAGTCTAGAAAGCAAGGGGGTCTAGTCTGAACCTCGTGACTCAACGGGAGGGCCTCCGTACCCCCTACATATGATTTCTTTCTCTCTCATATAATCCAATTTCCTTTATATATTTTTCCTATGTACTAGATATACATACATGCATATATATACATTATCCTTATCCATATAAACCGTTGACCAAGTCTGAGACTAGGACTAGACCTAGCCGCACCTCAGCTCCTCTCTGAGAAGGAGTTTAGAAAGCAAGGGGGTCTAGTCTGAACCTCGTGACTCAACGGGAGGGCCCCCCCCTTCCTCCCCCTTCCCCCCCGCTTTGCCTTAATTCCATATATACGCAATGCTTTTATGAATCATTTTAACTTGTTGTGATTTAATTCTCTTTTATGTGCTTCTATGTAGTAATAGAGTGAACCTTGCCATCTTCGAATCTGTAACTAAGTCACTGTTTTGATCAATTTTGTCTAATCACTTTATTAATCATTGATGATTGAGTGCTATTAAAAATACTATAATCAAATTCTGCAATTCGCTACAAGTAAATTCTAACTTTTACTAAATCAAACCGTGTGAAGTTACTCATTCATAGTGAATCGACATAATCAGCAGGATTCACAAACCTGCATTCGTGACACAGGGAGACCCCAACTCCACCGCACCTGAAGAGGGACCTGAGTCCTGGGCTGCACCTGGGCAGTAAGGCTCCCAGGCAGGACCTTGCTCGGCGGTATTCTACGCATAGTCGTGCAACACCATGACCTCTCCAGGAAGGAGCTCAGGAAGGGAACCAAGAGATGTGAGCTTCACTTCCAGTGTACAATGCTTGACAGGGCAAAACCCAAACTTTTGCTCTTGTGCAGCCTCCCGTTACCCAGACAGGCTGCTGGGTGCACGGAGCTGTGCTGTGTGACGGCTCGGGGCAGATGGGCAGCACACCTGAGGACAAGCAAGTTCAGCTGAACAAAACAAAATGGGGGAGTTTGATTTTGGCTTTCAGCCCAACCACTGTACTGATCCCATTCAGACCACTAGTCCAAGCTGGCTTTCTTCTCTTTTCTTTTACAGTGTGGTGCACTGAAACACAAGCTGCTGACAATACAAAATGCAGTAACACTGAACCTAACCTGTAACTCAATTCACAGACTGCAAAAGAAGATTAACTTAACAAGACCTAAGTTCAACTCCTTTTATCCTTTGCTGTATAACTTCAGTCATTACTAATTAGCCACACTTTTAAGAAGTTCTTGCAACTAATATGAATGTTGGTTGTTAAGTTCCTGTTTATAGGATGCTTCAAGGTTTAAATCATGTTTCAGTTCCTTTACTACACTGTAAGTACCTGTGGACTAACTTAATGCCATTGGACTAAGCGATGGAAAGCAAAATATAGGCCATTTTCACAAATCATGTAAAAAGAATTATTTCTTGTTATTCATTTATTCCAGCTGCTTTATACTAGAGCACGTGTCTCTAGGGCTCCATATTTTAGCGTAACAGGAGCTGATGATGGTACTTAGCAAGTTGGAAACACAATCTAACCTCTCAAGTCCCTGAATTACAAACTTGGGTATCTGAGTTTTGGTAACCAGCTTCGAAAACTGACTTCTACTCTGAGAGAGCCTGCTTATAAGCCTTGCTGAACTGCAGCTCCTCTCAAAACTGCAGTTTATTAATGAATGGAGAAGACAACCTACTGAAAGATAATTCAGCCTATGGCCAAATACTGACACAGCCTGAGGTATCCAACCCCTTTTTCCCTTCAGTCTTCATAGCCAAAGCCTGCTGCCAGACCCATGTGTGTACCAGTGCAGTTTGTGAAGGACAGCAGCAACCAACAGTAGGGGAGCAACAGAGAGAGGACTACTTACAGAAGCTGAATTATTCAGATCCATGGTGTTGGATGGGAATCACCTGCGCTGAAAGAGCTGGCTAATCATTTTGCTATCATCACAGAAAATCATGGTGCAGTGGAAGAAGTCCCTTATAACTGGAAAAGGCTAACATTATACCCATCTTCAGGTAGGATAGATGGGAAAGAGGACCCAGGGAAATATAGCCCGGTTAGGTTACCTCAGTCCCTGGAAAGATCATGGAGCACATCCTCGTGGAACACACGTCCCAGCATGTGCAGGATGAGAAGGTAAATTATGAACAGCCAGCCCACCAATGCTCGACTAATCAATGAGCTACTGTTTAGTAACAGTGACCCCAATGATGGCACTAAATGCACCTTTGGCAATCTGCAAATGACACTAAATTGGGGGGAATGGTTGACATGCTAAAAAGTTGCATTGATCCATTGAGCTTAACAAACTTCAGGACTGAGCCAATGGAAATCTCCAAAGTGAAGTTCTGTACCAGGGCAGAATAGCCCATGGACCAGTACAGGCTGGGAACTGACCAGATGAGCCCCAGCGTTACAGCGGCCCCTGCGCTTAATATAAACCAACAGCGTGCTTTCACTGTGAATAAGGCATACTCCATACCACACTACTAGCAGCGAACATGACCAGCAGATCAAGGGGAGCTATTTATCCATCACTTCTGAGGCCAAACCTGGGACACTGTGCCCCATTTTGCACCCCCTGAGTTCAAGAAGGGTGTTGAGAAACTGGAAGGGATCCAGGATAGGGCTACCAATATGGTCATGAACCTAGAGTATGACCTGCAAGGAGAGACTGAGAGAGCTCAGCTCATTTAATCTGGCAAAGAGGAGGCTACATTTGATCTAACAGCAGCCTACAACTCCTTGAGCTGATTGCAACAGACGAGCATATATACTTCCCAGCGGGCAGGCAGGCAGCAGTGGGCAGGCACGCAGCAGCATGGTGACCACCCAGCAAAAAGCAGTGTCCTCTGCTTCTCCTGAGCTTTTAGCACCGGGTAGAACCAATGCAGCCACACAGACAGAGCTGTTCAAGCATGCAACCACCCACGTTTCCGGCTGTGGGATGTGTAAAGGGATATTCCTGGAGGTGGAAAGTAACTGCAAGCAAGGCTGTGGGAGGTGTGACCAGATTGATGAACTGCTCTGCTTGGTGGCTGAGCTGCAGGAGGAGTTGGGCAGACTGAGGAGTATACAAGGCTCTGAGAGGCAGACTGATCAATGGAGCCATACCCTGCCATCTGTGATGCGCGGAAGCCACCTCAGCATGGCCACTACGGAGGCAGGTCCTGGATCTGCTTTGTGCCAGAAGGAAGGCAGTGTCACAGGGGATAGGAGGGGTGGAAATAGGTTACAGCATGGAGCGGTAAGAGAAACTCCTCCTTACCCTCTAAGATACTCTTACAGAATAGTTACGAGGCCCTGGGTATAGATGAAGTGCATAACGACTGCACAAGCAGTCTTGCCAAGGTCAGAGAGACCAACCCCTCACAACAAAACCTGCATTAAGACCAGCACCAAGAAGAAACAATGGCAAGTTACAGTCATTGGTGATTCCCTCCCGTGCAGAACAGAAGCACCCGCTTGCAGACTGGACCCTTTTTTCAGAGAAGTTCGCTGCCTCCCTGGGGCCCAAATTAGGGATGTCACTACAAGACTGAAAAGCCTAGTTCAACCTTCAGACTACTATCCATTCCTGCTCTTCCACGTGGGTACAAATGATGTCGCAACAAAAGTCTGAGGTCAATCAAAAGAGATTTCAGAGCCCTGGGAAGAATGCTAAAAAATTCAGGGCCAAAGGTAGTGTTTTCCTCAATCCTTCCAGTAATGGGGGAAGATTTTGGAAGAAACAGGTGAGCCCAGGATATCAATACCTGGCTCCGGACTGGTGCCTCCACCAGTACTTTGGGTTTTTAAACCATGAAAGAGCCTTCAAGACACAAGTTATGCTGAGGTCTGACGGGATCCACCTGTCCTAATGGGGAAAATGTGTCTTTGGGCGTAAGCTGGCAGGACTGATCAAGAGAGCTTTAAACTAGAATTGATGAGGGAAGGGAATACCAACAGGATTCCAGCAGGTAAGCCAAGGGCTGACATGGCATCACTGGAATGTGGCAATACAAGTGGGAACATTTACGCTGCTCCTGGGAGCACAGAGAGCTCAGGAGTGTATCTGAAATGCTTGTACACTAACGCATGCAGTATGAGAAATAAACAGGATGAACTGGAAGTGTCAGTCAGCTCCCAGAGCTACGATATCACTGGTATTAGTGAGACTTGGTGGAATGAGTCCCACGACTGGAGTGCTGAGATGGAGGGCTACAGGCTGTGCACGAGGGATACGCAGGCAGGTGAGGTGGAGGTGTCGCACTATACGTAAGGGAGAGGTTTGGTTGTACAGCCCTCACAGCTAGTGATGATGTGGTTGAGAGCCTCTGGGTGAGGATTAGGGAGATGGAAAACAAAGGAGATGTTGTAGTTGGTGTCTACCACTGATTGACCAGCCAGGATGTAAGCACTGATGAGTTATTCTATAGGCAATTAAGAGAAATTTCTGGATCAGCAGCCCTTGTCCTTACGGGAGATTTCAACTTCCCAGACATCAACTGGTAATACCATACTGCTGTGATGAGCAAGTCTTGGAAATTCTTGACATTTGTAGGAGATAAATTCTTGTCACAAGTACTCAACTGAGCCAATTAGGAAAGACGCTCTCCTAGACTTGCTATTTGTGAATAGAGAAGGACTTGTGGGATATGAGATAGTAGGTGGCCGTCTTGGCCACAGTGATCATGAAATAGTTGAGTTTAAAATTTTCAGTGTAATGAGAAAAAAGGACAGCAGAGTTGCTACCCTGGACTGCAGGAAAGCAAACTTCAACATATTCAGGGGAGCTTTTTAGCAGAGTACCCTGGGAATCTGCTTTTGTGGGCTTAGGAGTCCATGAGTGCTGGTCGGTCTTTAAGAACTACCTTTCAGAAGCACAGAAGCAGGCAATTCCACTGTGTCATAAGTCAAGCAAGCGGGGCAGAAGGCCAGCTTGGCTGAACAGGGAACTCCTCGTGGAGCTCAAGAGGAAAAAGAAATTGTATGATCTCTGGAAGCAAGGTCAGGCTTCGCAGAAGGATGAGAGAGCTGTGGTTCATATATGCAGGGAGAAGACATGAAAGGCCAAAGCTCAATCACAGTTGAAGCTGGCCAGTGTTGTTTCAGATAACAAGAACGGCTTTTTAAAGTACATTAATAGCAAGAGGAGGTCTAAAAAAAACATTGGAGTGATACTTGTTGAAGATGGTCATCTGACTAATAGGGATGAAGAAAAAGCAGAGGCATTCAACGCTTTTTTTGCCTCAGTCTTTAATAATACAGATAGACCTTGGGCTGCCCAGTCCCCTGAGCTGGACATCCATGAGTGTGGGAACAGTGACTTTCCATTTGTGGACGTTGAAATTTTAAGTGACCAGCTATATCAGCTGAATGTTCACAAGTCCATGGGGCCTGATGGGATTCACCCCAGAGTACTGAAGGAGCTAGCAGACGTTATGGCAGGACCCCTCTCAATCATCTACGAAAAGGTCTTGGGAGTCTGGGGAGGTCCCTGCTGACTGGAAGCTAGCCAATGTTACTCCAATTTACAAGAAGGGTGTGAGGGAAGACCTATGAAACTACAGACCTGTTAGTCTAACTTCACTTCCTGGAAAAATTATGGAGAAGATTATACTGGGTCTCCCCTCAGCCTCCTTTTCTCCAGCCTAAACAACCCCAGTTCCCTCAGCTGCTCCTCAGCAGACTCATGCTCTAGACCTTTCACCAGCTTCGTTGCCCTTCTCTGGACACGCTCCAGCACCTCAGTGTCTTTCTTGTAGTGAGGGGCCCAAAACTGGACACAGTGTTCCAGGTGTGGCCTCACCAGTGCTGAGTACAGGGGGACAATCACTTCCCTAGTCCTGCTGGCCACACTGTTTCTGATACAAGCCATACTTACGTATGCAGAAAGAAACATTGCAAAATACAGTCACAAGTACTCTGCCTGTTAAATTCAAATACATTTTCATTTTTAAAAGGTACCAAATATAATCGACATCCCATATCTACGTGCAGTATTTATTTTGACTTCTATTTCCTACAATTTTTGACCATTCTGCTACGACTTGGTGGACTTGGTAGTGTTAGGTTAATGGTTGGACTGGATGATCTTAAAGGTCTTTTCCAACCTGAACGATTCTATGATTCTATGACTTGGTATTTTGCAAGGCTAGTGTATTAAGAAATGTCACACCACAGAGAATGTAACTGTGATCACGCAGGCTCATGCTATTACTGAATTCATGCAATTCTCCCTCCTCACCCTACTTTTCCAAGTGCAAAGATATGCTGACAGCAGCTGTTTTGATTAAAATGTCCAGAATATGTTTATATTATAGCTCCCTCCACCACCACCCACACATTTCAAATGAGGCAGGTATCTCCATTTGGTAACCCCCAACTTTGAACACCAGCAGAAGGTACTACTGTTCAATTAATTTCCATTTTTTGTGGTTACTTCTTGGATGAACTTATACACTACTTCTACTTAGGAACAAATGGTGTACCCTGAAAACAGGTTCCCAAAATGACTCAGAAGGTGTACAAGGAGCACAGGTTATGTGCTGTTACAATTGCATTTGGGAACTGGAAAAATAGCATTTCCTTTTTTTTAAAAAAAAAACACAATCAAGACAGAAACATTAGTGCTGGAAACCTAATTAAGCCTAGTTCAATTTAATTTTGATTAGCTATATAGCATTCTGTTCACCTCACCAGGTTCAGCAGGAACTCAGCTGGTGTGATTTCACTTGGGTATCTTATCTCTTATCTGTACTCCTTGGAAACTGTATACTAACAGAAGTAACTTTACATCTACACAAATAGTTCATCTGGCAATTAGTATGTAGAACGCAGACAGAAATTTGTGAAATTACCACAACGGGCTGCTAATTTACACATTATTTGTTAAAGACTACTTACAATCTGAAACTTGGTTCAAAGAAAAGGGTCCAGATGGTGAAATAGGTCTCAGTGAATCTATTTTAAATCTGCTCAATTTAGAAACAAAGTAACAGTTTTTCTAATAGCTTTTTGAACAGTAAATACACCTTCAATGCAAAGGTCAAATTTCCCCCTCTATTCTACCACTACAATCTCTGTTTTTTCAGCACCTTTACTGAGAACAAATCTTTTCCTCACAATTGCAGCTCCACTAATAACACTATAGATACATACACCAGGGCAGTCTCTACAGTATTTTGCCATAGTTAGAAAGAGTTAGGAGTTAATTAATTTATGCCAGTAAAGTATGACTCTCACACCAGAAAGACATCAACTCTGCAAGATAAAAAGGATGGTACTTTTGCATTGTTTACAGGGCATAGCTGCGTGTTAAAATAAGGCCAACTCTCTTTTTAGCAGAAAACTTCTATCTTTTCAGTTCTTCGGTGATAACTACTGAACAAAGTGTTGGAAAGAGACGCAAGAATTAAAAGCAAATAATCCGTGATACTAATAAAATGTGAGCTCTTAACTGTGTATAATGGTCCCTCCGCATTATCAGCTCTCAAGGTAGTCTTAAAATAACTCTGTATTTCTATCGCAGCATTTACCAATGACCACCAGCAACTGAAAAAATAAGTATTTTCTCAGCACAGTAAACAAAGCCAAAATGCTGAACAAACCCACCTGCTCAGCCCCGCCCAGTACCAGGAAAAACCCCGCTATTAAAAGCAGGTCTAATACCATCACTTTTTCCAGGTAAAAAAAGCAGTTTACTGTAAACTTCCTCCTCTGAAGTCCAAGCAAAGTGGCTACAAAAACTTTCCAAATTATATTAAATCCACACTAGGAGCTTACACTGATACACAGAAAATTAAAACATGGAGTTGGCAATTAATATTTTAATGTCTTCTACGGGATAATTTAATAAACATAGAATATATGTTATCTTGCAGATCACCTTTGAGCCTGACCCCTACATGGACAGGTATCTAGTTTCTTCAAGCACTTCAGTAGTTTGCTCAGAGAAGTTCTGGACCTAAAATCACTGACAACAATTTGGAGATATGCCCTTTTTGTTAGATAAATCTAACAGAGAAATAATGGAAGTAGTATCGGTAAGGACTGTTAACACCTTTTCCAAGGATGAGCAAAATGCCAGCAACTTGTAAGTTATGGGTAGGTCCCTGGCTCAGTAAATCATTTCTTCATGTTGATAGCCTCAGCAACTCTGGCTGAAGGAAGCTTACTGTGTAGGTGAGGCTGGAGCAATTGGGCATCACCTGGCAGCCTCAGGTTTCCTTCAACACCTACACGATTGAGACGCAGCAGCTGGACTGAAAAGGCACAGACAGCCAGGTGGCTTTGCTTGCCGTCTTTTTTTTATTATCATTTTTCACTTTTCCTAATGGAAAAAGGAAAAAGCTGCACTTGTTTAACATTTGAAACGAGATGGGTTGCAACAGTGAGTAATTCTCCACCTCCCAGACACTTGCACTCAGAGGAGATGGGGGAAGGACAGACACTATTCATGTGCTGGGGTTCCAGTTGCATCACTTCCCACACCAGTCATCACACAAAAAGTGAAGACTTCAAAATTCAGGCAGCCAGGTCAATGTTTTCAAGCTTCCTCAGTGTCTAGCAAAACTGTAATTCTTCCTTGACCCACTGTTAAGAATCCCAAACTGGAAGTTTGAGCAAACCAGCCCTGCTATGTTTATTAAAGTAAATTAGATGGTTGAAGGATGGCAGAATAATACTGTAGTACTTCACACTGCAAGAATGGCACTGGGAGAAAACTTGTTTTTCTTGAACAGACCTTTCTTTTCCAAATCCACTTATTTGAACTATTTATCTTCAGAAACGTATTTTATAACTGCTTGCCGGTTTCCATCCTTGCAGGCTGCCTGAAAACAGAATTCCCCTGAGAAGAAATCAGATTCAGCCTCCTCTTCCATGCTTACAAATTTCCATTAGGAGCTCATGAGTTGAATTCCTTTTTATTCATACCTCATCTTCCACTGTGACAGAGTTCTGGACAATGACAGTAAGACTGATTTTCTTACTGTAACGTACATCCTTTACATTTGAATATAGTTTGATCTTTATACGTGAGGGAGTTTTCAGCATGAATTTTATAAAACATCTGAAGAGGCAGAGATAGTATATACTGTTTTTCTCTCCCATTACAAACTGAGGTATTAAGAATAAAAGCAAAGATTAAACAATAATTAAAAACATTAAAAAAACCCCCTCTTAACAGAAAAGGATCTCTCTTGCTGGTTTTATGTCTCTCTGGGACGTTCTTTTTCTCTCTGTTCTGCTTCCATCTTTTCATGCCTCCATCTCAAAGCCCGGCTCCTGTCAGTCATCTGCACTCAATCTGCTTGCTAATACAATACTTTTCCTTCCTTCGTGTCAGAGCCCCTGCGCTCCTCACAGTCTCCACTCCATTGTAGAGATTCAGATCAGCACTTTTTATGGAGCCTCAGTTCAATTTAGGGGAGCAAACAAGACATTTTCCTCTTTTATCACTGCATTTACACATTGCAAAAAAACTTCTGAAATGTACAACCAGTTTACAATGCACCTACAATATGTTTATCAATGATCTGGATGAGGGGATTGAGTGCACCTTCAGTAAGTTTGCAGATGACACCAAACTGGGTGGGAGTGTCGATCTGCTGGAGGGTAGGATGGCCCTGCAGAGGGACCTGGACAGGCTGGACCGATGGGCCGAGGCCAACTGTATGAGATTCAACAAGGCCAAGTGCCGGGTCCTGCACTTCGGGCACAACAACCCCATGCAACGCTACAGGCTTGGGGAGGAGTGGCTGGAAAGCTGCCTGGCCGAAAAGGACCTGGGGGTGTTGGTCAACAGCCAGCTGAACATGAGCCAGCAGTGGGCCCAGGTGGCCAAGAAGGCCAACAGCATCCTGGCTTGTATCAGGAATAGTGTGGCCAGCAGGAGCAGGGAGGTGATTGTCCCCCTGTACTCAGCACGGGTGAGGCCGCACCTGGAATACTGTGTCCAGTTTTGGGCCTCTCACTACAAGAAAGACCTTGAGGTGCTGGAGCGTGTCCAGAGAAGGGCAACGAGGCTGGTGAATGGTCTGGAGCACAGGCCTTATGAGGAGCGGCTGAGGGAACTGGGGTTGTTTAGTGTGGAGAAGAGGAGGCTGAGGGGAGACCTTATCGCTCTGTCCAACTACCTGAAAGGAGGTTGTAGTGAGGTGGGTGTTGGTCTCTTCTCCCATGTAGCTAGCGATAGGACGAGAGGAAATGGCCTCAAGTTGTGCCAGGGGAGGTTTAGATTGGATATTAGGAAGAATTTCTTCACGGAAAGGCTCATCAAGCATTGGGACAGGCTGCCTAGGGAAGTGGTTGAGTCCCCATCCCTGAAGGTCTCTAAAAGACGTGTAGATGTGGTGCTTAGGGATATGGTTTAGTGGGACTTGGCAGTGTTAGGATAACAGTTCGACTCAATGACCTTAAGGGACTTTTCCAACCTGGAAACTACTGGTGTAAATGCATTAACTTTGGATGTATTAGTGGAAACATGTTTGGAAACTGTGTGCTGCCCAAGGGCAAAACACCAATACCCTACCTACTGCCCATGGAAAGCAGTTTGAAAAATAAACAAAAAATACACAAAAATAGCAGAAAAAACTGTAAGGAGGATATATTTTAAAGAAACAATGTAAAATATTTTATCTTTGGCCCGGAGTCTTAGCAGTGTTTTAAAAAAAAATTTTCTGGTACCATCAGACAGAGTCATCTCTATTATTTTTCATAATTATTATCAAAACATTTATTTTCCTGAAAAAATCAGTCTGAATCAGGCTGCCATTCAATCTTGAAAAATTGTAACTGTCCTGAAATAAAAAGATCCCAAGTATTAACAGATTCAGTCTTGTCTTCAGGTGCCTTTACCACAGCACACCCAGAATCTTCCCCTGAAATATTTAATCTTTCTGCTCTTTTCCCACTGTGCCATTGCTTTTCCCCTTGTTTTCTGTTTTGACATAATCTCCAAGTCAACAGCAACCAAGCAGAACTTAGGGCATATCTGAGAACAAATACAGATAGCTCCCAGGTGAAACCAGGTGATGGACTTAAAAGCTCATTTGTATCAGGGAAATGGGAGAGGACAGAAGTCTCACGGGATGCATGACTGCAGTCAGCAGAGCAGGCTTACTGACCACCAAAGGCAAACTTACATCCTCAGATTTTATACAGAAATCACTAAAACCAGTAATAGCAAACTGCAAGGAAGGCATCTGGAAGGCAAAAAAATAAAAACTGGGGGGGGGGAAATTCAAGGTTTAATTATCCCTACTCCCCCAGCCCAGCATACAGCTGTTGAGGTTGATGTTATTAACATGAGAGCCCAACTTTTAATATAACCAGCTCTGAGCCACAGTTGCACGGCATTACACACCTGCCCAGAAACAGCTATACAAACACAGAAGAGAAGATGATACCTGCCCTAAATCTGAGAGGAAAACCAAGAGGCAGCTACTGGACAGACAGGCGCATGGTGTAGGAGGGATTCAGAAATCCTAACATTACCAACATCACTGAAGCACATATAGTAACAGATGCACAAATTACGAGACATAAATTCTGGACACAGTTTTAACAGTACAGAAATATACAAAAGAGATGGCTGCAGAAGAATTTGGCAAGTTTTAGGTACAGTGTGGTCACAGTCACCTAGAGGAACCCTGAATTAAACATATGCTTATTAGGAATCTGAGTGGCAAGAAGGATGATGGTGTCGTCCAAATGATCAAAAATACAGAACTGCTGGTGATGGTTTGGAAAAGGGGAAAAAAATCTGAGGTTATGGACAGAAAAATGTCAGTTGACATCTCCATAACCACAAGACTATGCTGGACAGACAGATATTTCTGGCCCATACAGAAGATAAATTAGGTGCATAGCAACAAAGAGAAGTCTTCAGCATAGAGGCAGAAGTTGAGCTGATGTTTATCTCAAGGTAGTCTCATCCACAAGGCCAGAAAAGAAGACAAACGACCAAGGGCACAACCACAGAGAACAATTACCAGAAAGCTGGATGGGGAGAATTCTCTAAGCAAATCGCTGAGATGGCAGAAGAACCTGAAGAGGACACGATCAAAAAGAACAAAAGCATGGGCAGGATTTCAAGAACAACATCAGGGACTGCAGACAGCTGACAGCTCAAGAGAGGCTGAGGAGGCAGTGCACGTTGTAGACTTTGATGAGGAAGAGGTCAGTAAAGATGCTGCCCAGAATGAAATATGCAAAGCCAGACTGGAAAAGGCATGGGTCTGTTTTGCCCATGACGGTAACTGGTGAATGATCTCTCCCTGTCCTTATCTCAACCCACGAGCCTTTCATTATATTTTCTCTCCCCTGTCCAGCTGAGGAGGGGAGTGATAGAGCGGCTTTGGAGGGCACCTGGCATCCAGCCAGGGTCAACCCACCACAGGCACTACACCAACAGCATGTTGAGTAACGAGAGGGAGAAGAGAGTTGCAGAAGGTACCTAGAGGTGCAAATCTAACTGGTGATGGCCTGGCCTTTTTTTCAAGCTGGAAGAGATTCAAATGAGCTTACGTTGCTAGCAAAACCAGAGGAACAAGAGGTGAGGGTGGAGAAGAGATGAAAAAGCAGTGAAATGATTGAGATGGTACGTGATCGGCAGGGCAAGTGGAGGGGTTAGCAGAAGAGGGCAGGTGAAGAAATTCTGCCTTTACTGAAGAACGCAAGGCTTGTAAGGGAGGAGAGAGCACAAGCAATGAAAAAATATCTTTTGCCAGTCTTCTCTTCAAAGCAATTGCTGAGTTCCTACACAGAGAGGGAACTGGAGGGACAAAAAAAGGGAACCCCCCAGGGACAAAAAGCCCAACCTGTCAAAAACCTCACTGGGGTTGTGGAGAGGGACTGCCATTAAGCTGAAGGGACTGCATGGCTACCAGCCTACCAGCACCATGGGAAACCAGCCTGGCATTGAGCTCTGCATCAGCACAAAGCCAGCCCAGGAGCACCTCACAGAGATGTCAGCGCAGATTCTCATATTATTCCAACAATGAGACAGAAGACACATCAGAAGAAAATACATACCCTTAAATGAATGCTGGAATGATGCTTGGTATGCAATAAAGAAGCAAACATAGCCCCAAAGTGTCAATTGTATAAATTATGTTATTCTGACGTGCGCACAGCCTTGCTCACAAGTTGTTAAGAAATTTCAGTTTTTAAGTTCCTGCCCTGTTAAGGCCTTCTGGGAAACCTGAATGTTTCACTTGACAAAGATCTACCCGACATAATGAGAGCTAAAAGATCCAGGAATCATTTGGCAGACTGTCCTATTAGACGTACTGTTCAGATGCTTCCAATTTTTCCTGTGTTCACTGCTTTAAAGACTAGAGTATCTGTGAGAATTAATAAGAGATAGATGCACCAGAAAAGTTTGTAAATCAGTGATTAGTGAGATTTCCAGATATTAAAATTGAATAGAATTAAGTTTAGTTCAGAGAAAAATATCTAGCCAGTCTACCATGTTCTTTCCTTGGAAAGAAAGAATTCCTTCTTTATACAGTGACCAAATTACTTTTCTGCTTCATCAAAGTTCTGCTTATATTTACATTACTTTTTCTTCCTTGTAAAGTTAGACAAGGCGGTAGTCAGCCAGACAAGACAAGATACAGTGGCATGGTTCCTGGAAGCATAACATAAAATTGTTTCAGTCTCATGATCATCGCATTTGCCTTCTGAAAACAAGGCAGGCCATACTTAAGTAAATATTTAGAATAAATTACTATATCCTTATAAGCTGTCAGATTTGCTTAGTGCACATGATTCAGGAAACACATAGGTATTTCCCAAATTTGAAAAATGCATGGCAGTCCATTTAGGAGGAGGTATTTCTAATTTTCTTTAGGAGGGAAAAGAAGATTCACATCCTCTTGGTTTTTGTATCAGTCATGCAAGTCTTCATTAAAGAAGTTTAATAACACTTTTTTCTTTTTTTCCCCCCCCACATTTTGATGCATGCACTAATCCACTAAAAAAACAACACTGTAACCGTGATACATAAGGGAACAAATTCTCATCGCTGGAGATCAACAACAAAACTTTAATTTACCACAGTAAGACAAGAATTTGAATTTAAGTAAGAATGACTCTACAACACTAATAAAGCTATCCTCACCTTTGAACTGCTACGAATGTCAAACATTTCACTTGACATTAAACATCGCATGCATCTGGAGAGAAAATATATAGCACATGCAGCAGTAATTTTTTTTTTAACTGAACTTTGGGTTGATGGTACAAACCTGTCCTATAGAAGAGAGGCAAAAGACAGCTGGCACTGTACTTTGTAATATATTCAAAGAACAGCACTCAGAAAGGGAAGTGTTTAGCCATTCATAGACAGTACTTGTATTATTAACTAAGCTCCTGATGAAAGTAGAAACAGATGCTCTATTTTCTTTGACACATTTTTGCAAGTTCTATCCAACACACTCAGGACACATCCATCTCTGGGTGCACACCCCGCAGAGCTGCGCTGTTACACCTCAGTGAGAGTTTTAGCCAAGGAAAGATGATTTGCCTCCGCAAAACTGGGTAGAAAAAATGGTAGACCTAGCTGGGCTAGTTTTAACACAGTGTATCGGACGGTTAGTGTCCAAAGAACATTCAATAATATGCATTATCAGGGCATGATATACTGAATTTCTTTCAAGGTGACTGGACTTGACTATTTGTGTAAAAAAGCTGGACTGGGTGAGGCTGCAGCAGCCCTCAGTAGCGGCGCTAAACTGAGAGCACAGGCAAAATCCCCTCTCGCACCCAGCGTGGCAGAGAGCCAGAGTCTGCCCCAAGACCCACTGTCATGGCTCATACCTGTTTTCACGCAGCAACACCCAGAGGGGGAAGATGGTAATTTGGTCTCTTTGTTCATTCAGTTCTTAATCTCTCTGTTGAGACTGACAACAGGGGAGACCATTAGTGTCAGCTCTGCTGGGACTTTCTGTTATTAAGGCTACTTAAGCTTTTCCAAGTAAATTGCATGTGTCAAACTAACATCACACAGTGATGGGCAAAAAAGCCATTACACAACTGCTCTCCCTTTCTACTGATCCACCCAGGAGCAAGGGGGAAGGGAAAAGACACAACCCTGGAGACTCTGGCCAATTCTTTGCAGTTCCCTGTTCCTCCCACTCATCATATTCCTATTTTACACTATTTATAGGCGATACATTAGTGATTTCTCTGAAATTCATTCACTTAACTGGAGGTTAATGACTGGGCATACACGTCCCTCTCAAAGCCTTGCAATAGTCACCATGCTGGATACACCTTGCCTAACTTAAACCTTAGAGAAGATTTGGTTTAGACTAGTTTAATTTCCTTCCACAGTCAATGGAGAAAGAGAAGTGGCTGTAATGCAGTCACAGGATGAGTGTCCCAGGTTCTTCCTGGTCGCCTCCTCTGATCACAAAGGGAGCTCACCTCTAATTTTCACACACCTCTACTTAGATGGTGTGAACCCCATACTAACAACAAACTGTCCATGCATTAACGAAAGTACTTTGCTATGTCAAGGCTTCCATCTTCTTACAGAACAAGCTAGAAATTGTTTGTAGACTGTCTTCTGAACTGTAATTGTAGCCCTGAGATCCCATCTGAGGGCTATGGGATTCCCAGCACCTTTTAACCACTGTTCATTCATCTGTCATTTAGCATCTTTAAGCAGCAAAGGCATTCCTTGTGCCACTTTGAGTATATCTAATCTTACAAGTGCAAAACCTTAAGCAGAAAGTTAAGTATAATTCTTGACCCTATTAAGTCACAGGGAATTTGTTGTTAACTTTGATGGGGTCTGGATTTCACTCCAGCTCCTGATACACAGAGCGTTGTAAGCTCGTTATTGTTCATATTTGCAAATGGATTTACATCTTTTGGATATTTTTTAGATCTCTGAATATAGGATCTTTTTTCAATCTTGGAACATTTAATCTGTGGATCTTCTCCACCTGTAACACAGCACACTGAAGAATTCTTTCTGCTGGGTGTAATGCCTGCTGTTTAAAATCCATGCATGTTCTTGAAGCAAACAGGATTGCCAGCCTGCAATACAACTCCAAAACATGAATTTTAAAAAGAATGGTTCTTCTCAATTCAAATATGCATTCAACTGAATTATAGCATTTCTCTATGATGTCTTACTTCCCTCTCTTTTGCTAGTTTCTGCACTGCTTTTCAGAAGGAAATCAAATGAGAAAAGGGAGAAATACTAGCAGGGAAGTTTAAGCACAAAACAGTTAGTCAATTCAAAGTCATGGCTGCCAAAGGAATGTTAATTCAGCTAACTGCACATTCACTGTAAGGCACACACATTAAAACCAGATACTGTAACCATCTACGATGCAGAGACACCGGAGAACTGTTACAGTTCTTGCAGGAAAACATACCTTTATAGCTATGAAGTTGCTGGCTTAGTTTATTCTTCTCTGTTTAAATGCTTCACTATGAATGTAACTAGCTGCATCACTGTTTCATTAAGTATCCTGACATTTTAGCTAGATCAAAGAGATTTATGCCCCTCTATCCAAAAGGGGCAAAAAGAGAGGCAAAGAACAAAGGGCTGCGGAGCAGGATGACTGTGGGAATGAGGTGCCCTCCACATGAAAACAGAAGAGCTCTTTAGATAACAACAGAATGGCTAGCCTACGAAGTGTCACTTATTCATCTTCCTCTAAAATATGGGGAGTTTTAGGAGCACCATGTATAGGAGTTAATTCAAACAAATGAACAAGTTGTCAGATTTCCCCCCTAAAGTACATCCTGCAACTGAAGAATCTGATGTCCACACTGCCCCACCTCTCTCCCTCACCACCATACTGGAACCCAAACCACCAGCCCGCAGGACAGACAAGGGACGGGGGAAGCATATCCACAGGTGCCCCAGCCCCATCCTCTTTGCTGACTGCAGAGCATGCTTACGGAGACAGAGACAGAAGGTAATCCAGACTAGGCACTTAATTTGGAGATTTTGAACATCCCTCTGGAGGAAATACCTCTCTTTCCATTCACTAGAAGAGAGTCCAAGGGAGACAGGTTAGCTTAAGAGTCAAGTTTTCAAATTTGAATAGCCTGATGTTTCAGTAACACCCAAAAGACTTCACAAAATGACCTGCTTATCTTTCTCACGTTCATTCTAAATCATCATGTTTAAAATACATTAGCAAATACAGGAACTATTTTTCCTCACCTAATATAAACTAAAATACATACTTTTCATATATGTATGTGAGGGCACTAGATTAGTCCCATTTCTGTTTTGGATATTGAGACCCAAATACGGGACGCAGCCTCGGTGGCGGTTCCCACTGTACTGCCACTACTGACTCATTTCCAGTCTTCGCATAAGAGATCCAGCTCGGAGAAGATGCACAGATCCATGTGGACAGGCAGGCAGGTCGGTCTGAAAGTACACTCGCTGTGCTTGCGAGAGCATACCTGCTCAGTGCACTGCCTGCTTCCCATCCATGGCAGGAATAAAAAGGCAAAAAGGTTCAAAATCAGGTAACACAACTGGATAGCTACAACTGGGATATTTGCAAAACAAAACCAAAAATATCTCAAAGATTTTCTGCTTTATTTGTTCTCTGGAGAGTAATCAATAAGCACACTATTTTGAGGTTAGCCCATCAGATCTCACTAAAAAGAAGAGAGGTGATGATGAGTGAAGTAAAAGTGAGTAAAAAGGTTTGCTTTTTAAAACAATATTGTTGTCAGCTCCAATAAAAACACTAAAAGAAGGAAAAAAGAAAAAGTCAGGAGTTGAACACTTTCAAAAGAAAAAAGCATACGTAATTTCAAGTCTTTTTGTGGGTTTTTATACACACCGATTACAAGGTCTTATTAATTATGTATGCTCTGAACATATATTTCTATAATATAGTCAACAGTCATTATTGTTAAGTCATTTGTGCACATGAAAGAAGATCAGGAAACCCATACCACTATTTGACATGAAGGTCTTCAACCACAAAATTTGTCAAAGGTTTTACTCTTAAAAATGTTAAGGAAGCTTAACGGAGATATTGACTGATTTCTGTACTCCTTCATCTGCACGGCAGGGCAATTTTCCCTTTGGCATGCAGACAAGGATCAAGCCTCTATTGACTTAGATGGTGTAATAGATAGTGATAGATACATGTTTTTGCAGAATGAAAGAGAAAGAAGGAAATTAAGTAGCTCTGAAGTCCTTTGCAAGACTTTTCAGTTTACTGATAGCAATCAAAATAAGCACAATGATTTTAGATGCATACAAAAATAAACCACAGAAAAAAACTATGTGGAATAAAGAAGGCAGGTACTGAGAAGTACTCTAGTTCTCTCGCTTCCACTCAGGTCCTAAGGTTTTCCAATTGCTGCACGGGCACGTAGTAGTTAATGAAGAAATTTGATTCTTTATTCAGCTGTAACATAAAACAATGCATAACATATCGAATAATAACTAAAATTTCCTTGACAAAAGGTAACTGTAGGGAATTTCTGGAAGTGACTCCATAAACCAAAACCAGTGACTCAGCTTTACACCTTCTGAAGACAACCCAACACGCCCTGGGCTTCTATGTCCAAAAAGAGGATTCCTTAGAGTGTTTTTGAGCAGCAGACTCAACTGGCATAGAAGTTAGGCATTGGGAGGCACTGATTTAATTTAAATAACTAATTTTATATGTGAATTAAGAAAGATGAAAGCTCAGCATCTCTGGTGATGATAAAGGCAGAACAATTGGCAACAAAATATAAACTTTAAAGTTTGACAATCCTATTTTTTAACCAAGAAGATACTGTATTTTCTTAAATGTCTGTTCAGTATAAAGTATGAGAAAACAGTGAATTGTTGGGTATATTTTTGATACAGCACGATTACTACTTCTCAATATTGTGCAAAGCTGCTTTTAGAGGGAAACGACATTTCAATTACAATGATGAAAAACAGTGTTTTTAAACAGTCTTATTATTTCAAGACCACGTTAAAGGTTGGTCACAACAGAAAAAAGGCATATAGCTTTTTTCTTTTTTGATAGCTTACTGACTGTTCATTTGGGTTTTGCTGTATTTGGGAGGGCTGTTCTTTTGTTTTTAACTGTAAGTACCCCACTGTATGTCAAAGTATACTTTGAAGAAACCCAGTACCAGCTCCATTTTGCCACACAATCTTAGAAACACAAGACTAGCTAATAAGGTTTTGAAACCTTTCACATAGTACATATCAAGTAAATTTCAACACACTCATATAATAAAATTCTTATTAAATGGAGCACACACATACTTCTAACATCTGATACGAAACAGTTAAATGAACAACATTCATTAAATGGATATTTCCAAATCAGTTAAAAGGCCTTCAAAAGAATAAAGACCAAAACAGGAGCAGAAAGTATTTCTCAAATGAAGCTGCACATTGCACAGCAAACACCTGCACCATTGCCACAGTTACACACCTGCAAGCTCCAAAGCCAAAGTCCAACCAAGACAGAAGAAAGCAGAGATCACAGGGCAGGTATCATGTCCTCTACTAATCACCTACTATGGAGAAAAAACACCTTCTCACCAGAAAAAAAAAAGGAAAAAAGAAAATAGATGTGTGTGTATATATGCCTATGTATCTATCTCTGATTAGACACTCGCATCAAAATACACAAGATACTGTAATTGCTACCTGCCAGGGTTTACAAGTGAATTACAGAAGGGACCATTCATTACAATGAGCAGGAGGGAAATTATTTCCAAAAGCCAAAGAGACTTTACTTCATTGTGTTGCCTCAGAGCTGACAGTTCATCGGGGATGTCTCAGCAGAGAGCGGGCTCCCCTGACCCTGCAGGGTCCTGACAGCAGTTGCTCCTGTCCCTGCCTCTTCTCAACATCTGGGATGTTTCATGTCTTATGACCTTCAGCTTGGTTTCCAAACAGGCCCACAATGCAAACAGGCCCCACCCTGCAACGCAGGATTGGGGAGGGGGAGAAGGAACCCTCTGTGCAGGACTGTAGAAGATTGTATTCAGACAAGTTTGATGCCATTCTCAGTATTCTGGGCAACAAAAAGCTCCAGCTCCGCTGGGGGTGGGGAAGAAGGGCGCATCTCCCGGTGTGCCTGACCCTGCCATAAGTAAACCAACTAATGCCCTTCTGAACTACTTGAGCCCTCCAAAGCAATTATTTTAGAAGACTGGCAAAGACATCAGCCAGTCTGTATTATCCATATCTGGACATATCCAAAAGGCTCTTGGATAAACTCAGATATTTCTTTCATGCCCTCGCTGATAACCACCTAATGCACAGACAGAGTCACGTCGCAGGGGGTGCAGGGTTGCACGCAGGTTTGGACAACCCCAGCAGCAAGAGCCAGCAGTCCCTGGCTGCATCAGGCAGTCAGCAGATGGAGCCAGGATTCGGCGCAAAAAGCAACAGAGAGAAGGAGAATTATAGGGAAACACCACAAAAATAAGGAGCATTAGAGGTTCCTGATAAACCTACAGCATCTTAAGGAGCTGCACAGGCAAGTGACGTACACTGCCCCGCTTGTCAAAACCTTCAGTAGGGACAGGCTTTTAAAAAGGCAGACAAGAAATTTGGTTATAGCTGCTATTCACCGAGCCCCAGCACCACCAATGCAGAGTGCAGGAGGGTAAAGACAAAGTTCAGACCCCAACTTAAATTATGTTTTCGAACTTCAGTCCTTTCATGTAACATAAAATCATAAGAAAAGGGAGCAAACAACTCAGCTGCCAAAAGCTTGACTAATTAGTGGGAATTTGTTTGCTTCACATTTCTTGAATTCCTTTCTCTTTGCAAGACAATTGACTAAGAAATACTCCTTTCCTCAGAAAAAGCACCCAAGCAGAATAAATAGCACAACTAATATAAACTGGCAGCTGTGAATTAATCTATATAGTAGGCAATCTGGAAGGCTTTGTGCATCCCGACAGCTTTGTTGGCTACAAACCAGAGGAAACAAAAACAACCCCAAATATTCATTCACATCCACAAGCTGTTCATTAAACAGCAGCACTAATACTTAATCTCACCAGATGCTGGGATGAAACAAGCATCACAGTCTCAGCGCACTGAAGTGTTGTCTTGCCAAACAAGAACTGTTCTCGCGCTTGTCTGAAAAACAAGCAGACATGCACGCATGCGTGCACAAGCTAGCAAGCGAGCAAGTCAAGTTCTTCAATTGACACCTAAATTCCTTCCAAGGTTCTCATACTTTTACAAACGGTATCATCTGAGCCTGTTACACACAGATTACAGACTAAGTTTATGTTCTGTTTCTCCAAATGGACCTCTGTGCCCCCAATTCACACCCATGCACTCTTAATGCAGAATTTTGAGTGATTATACCTATTTTTGTCATATTTATTTTCATATTCTTGTCAATTTAAATGAAGCTGAACAGAAGAAAAAGGACTGAGTTTGCACAGTAAAACACCATAATTTATAACCTCCTCGGCAAGAAGAAAAATACAGCTGTTCTGTAATAGCTAGTATAGCGCTATGTTATTAAACGCTTTTTTCTCAAGTCTATCTCAAACAAGTTACTACATCTTAATCACTCTGACAACTATAGAAAAATGTCTATCAAAACCTCTGATGAATAGTTTTATAACTATTTCTTTAACACTGAACTGGGAATGAGAACAAAACAAAAAAGGCTGATTCTAAATGTTTATCATATTCAGGTGGTGAGACTTGCCTCACAGACACATTACCCAACACAAAAATGTATTGTTATATTCAACACAAATGTAACAGTATGTTCATTTGAAGCACCCAGCTCTAAGTGCCTCCTGGGCTCTTGAAAGGAAAGGGCAATGTCACTGAAAGCAATTTATTTTTTTAACGTCTCTCTTGATTTATGGTGTCATATGGAGAAAAAAATTAATTATATATAGCTGCTCATATTACAAACTGCAGTATGCAAATATGATGGGGAAAAACAATCAAAATAAATCACAGTCCTCTACTTCAATGCTGTTTAAATGTACTTCATCCAGAAAAGTAACCTCTAGCTGATTACTTGCAGCAGCACCACCAGTAAGAGCACGTCACAGCTCATTTGCCAGAGCTGCAAGAATGAAGCTCATCCTGTGCTGGAGGCTCCATAAACAAACTGAACAGGTGCTTGTGGAAATACCCTCTTTATGAGGTCTGACTTCTGGTTTCTTGATCCATAGCACTGCCGCCAAAGAAAGCTGCCAGTTTCAGGCACCCACAGAACTTAATGCATAGAAAAAAAAAAAAATTGAAATGGAGTTATTAACCAGGTCAGTTCATACAGCAGTAGATTAAATTTCTCAGGGAGGTGCTGGGATGATAAAAGCTTTATTATGCTAAAACATTAAAAACAGAAGTAAAACCAACAGAAAGATAAAGGAAGGCACTTATGGCCACTGCCACCTTATGATTTGGGGTGAATCCAGGATATTTTGGAGGCAGTACACTGTCAAGGCAGTGGACAGACAAGCATCTTCCAGTGAGAAAGCACTCACATAGCACCTGTTCTTCAAGTACATTTGCACCCATCCACATTCTTCATTCCACCTAAACTCATCTTGAGCCAAAGTATTTTTTGTTTGATCCTTACTTCTGTCAGATACTTGATTCACAAAAGCACAAGACCATCAAGGTTGAACACAAGGGAAATGCAGAATGGCAGTGAGCAGAGTGCGTTGTTTACACTCAGAACAGACATTAAATATCAGCTGTCTCCCAACCACATTACACAGGACTCTCAACAGTTAAGTCTCTGACATCTATACAGATGCATGAGGTACATGTAAACCTACAATATTTCTCTATGTTTCTTAAGAATACTTTGGTTTACATTTCTCAGGAACAGACTCAAAGAAGAAAAACTTGTGTATTTCCACAGTGCAACTACATGGTCAGAAAAAGTCCCTTGGTATCATCACTCGACACTACATGAAGCTAGGGTTTATTTTCCCCATGGAACATCAAGATAGGTTCTCACAACTGGCGCAAGATTACTAAGACCCAGACTTGAGTCACTTTATTTCAAATACATTAAAGTTCTAGACCCCACATGCCTCCTCTCAACTAGTTCCTTTTCTGACCCACAGACATTTGAGTTTATTTAGTACTTACAGAGGGAAAACTCTGTCCCTTTCCTGCCAGCCTTACTCCCTTGCTGACAGCTCCCTCCTTCCTGCTGCCTCCTGTGCTGCCCAGAGCTAGGAAGTTTTTCCCAATTCACTGCCACCTCAGTGTAACATTCAAATCTTTCCTAAAGTGGAATTTACTCAGAAAGAAGAATATATATATTTATTTGCATTCCTTTTTCCCCTCTACATTATGGTTTACAAACACCTAAGGTGAGCTTTCCCTTCTTCTGTTCTGTAACACCACCTACCATGCTGGACCGGCAAACCCTGCTGCTGGCACCTTTGGCACGTACCGCTATAGCCAGGCTCTCGCCAGCTGCAAACCCTGCAGCCCCAAGCTCCAGTGGCTCTGCGTCCTCTGCCCTGGGGTAAAGCAAGCCCTGGCCACCAACACAGCGTATAACCATCTCGCCATTGCAGAAGAAAGCTTCTGCTCCCCATCAAATCCCCTTCAGTAACAGCTGGACCTGAGATGTCACTCCTCTGAGCTACTCCCACCTCTCTTTGCATCAGCAGTCCATCCACGCTGCCCGTGCGCAGGATCAGCACATGTCCAAGAGAGCTTGCTGGCTTGGGCTTTGCACCACACCTCTCACGGCTGTGCTCCCACCCAAGCTGAAGGGAACTGCGGCAAGCCCCAAATGCCAGCCCCGGCACGGCCACCGGGAGCTCAACTGGGAGGCAGCAGGGAAAGGACAGCAGAACTGCACTCGTCGAACCCTAACCCCAGGTGCACTGCTGCACATATTCATGCCATCTGTGTCTGGAAGGACTGCATCACTAAAAAGTGGCGAAAACCCTGGATATAAGTGCTAAAAGGGTTACAGCAAACTATCAACGTACCCATTCCTAACTCAGTAAATTGTGCAATTCATTACCAGAAGGATTATGTCCCCAGGGTACTGTGCTCTGGCCAAAACACACCCACGCACCCCTCCTTGCAGTTCCTCCCTGGACAAACCCCAGCAAATAAATATTCTTCCTGCTGACACGGTGCCGTCAAGTGCTAGCGGAAACACGCAGTAGCTCGCAGGAACAAAACCATTTCCAACCTTCAGTGGGAAAAAAAAAACCCAACTGCAGGCCACTACGTCTCTTCACCGAAACATAAACACAGACCAAGATTATATATGAATTGCAACTGTGCTCATATGTGTACATACACGCATGCATCTATACTGCACTGCTGTCTGTCAGAGGCTTCTACTAGCAGCTGCAGGAGGCAAATGCACCCCCTGCTTAATCCCCTCTCCACGTGGGAAAATAGCTCATTTTACTAGCTGAATGCATGCTGTATATTTTCTTTATCTATGAGTATCATTAGGCATTCTTTTCTCTGTGCCATGAATGAATTGGGGAAGAGTCACTGATTTCTAATGAGAAAGAGCAGAAAGGCAGGGTGACAATAAAGGCACCCTGTATAAATCAAATGTCCAGCCCAGACAGCAATACCAAGGCCTTAATCTCTGTCTGGGAGAAGTGTTAGTTAAAGCTTTCACTCAAGAGAGAAAGAGAGATTCACATGGCAGGTGCTGCACTTGCTGTAGAAGGGAAAAACTCCATTATCCCAGACGTCTGGTGAGTATTAGAAGAGAAGGAGGGAAAAGAAGAAAGGAAATAATACAGACAGCAATCTCAATGCAGAGGGAAGTGAGAAGAAACAGGATTTCTTGCTAAATTCTCACATTATTATGCATTAACAAATTTAAAGAGACTAAACAACGCACTTGTTCCTCATCTGTAAGCAACTCAGATGAGGCCACGTTTCATTCCGGCACTGCTCCCTGCGTGACCAGCGTTACCCTTTCTTGCAAGAGCTTCTTAATTTCTCTCTGTGTTACTGATTGTTTTGTCATAAAAATTGTGAGAAGGACTCTTAAAAAAACGACCTGCCACAGAAAACCTACCCTCTGTCTCTGTAGTTTTAAAATATACATTTAGTTGAGGAGAAGGAAAGCTCCTGTTTATTACTTACATTAGAAATTCGGTCTTGCCTCTGGCACTCCTTGGGATGTCGTTTATTACTTGTATGAGAAATTTGGGTCTTGCCTCTGGCACTCTCTCGGGATGTCTCATGAATGACTGGAAAAGCCATGTCAGAGTAATAAGCATCACTGCAGAAGTGCCAAAGGAAAGGAAAAATCCTTCCTGTTACTTTGTTTGGCTTTGGATAATGCTCAGAAAGACACATCACTTGGGTACAATTGCCAAAGTATTTCCTGCATCTTCTCAGTTTGCAGCCTAGAGCTGGGTAAACTCCTATCCTAACCACGCTAGTCCTCCATGGAGACCTCCAATGCAGTCAGAGAAGACTTCAGTGTTTGAAACACCGCTACGGTGAAAAGCAAAGCAGTCAGGAAAAACAGTAGAGCTTTTCAGGCTCACTGCATGCATCACTGAAATAAATAAATATATAGTTTTCTTTCTTCCTCCCTTCCTTCACAGATGAACTATAAGCAAATAAAGTGGCATAATTCCTAGACCTGGTGAGCACTTTGCAGAGGCTAACCTTCCTAATCATCATACACCTGGTTTGTAAAAACATAAAAGCAACACTGACATTTACTTCTCATGGGCTAAACTCTAAGACCTATACAAATTTACAGCTCTCTCCTCAGCTCAAAGCTCCATGACTTCAGTATGTTCACTCAGCTGTCCTTAACATGTATCCCGCACCTTGTATTTCTTCTGCTGTTCCACCTGACTCTGCGTCATCCTTCCTTCATCACCCTTCCCTAAAAGCAGCCTACTGTTTTCATTTAAAATATAAACAATGCTTCTTAACCATTTTAGATACACCTTCTATCAGTCATGTTCATATCCCCAAAATAATGTTGCGGTCATTCAATTCTCATACAATATATAAATATTTGCCTCAACTCTCAAGGCCAGATACCCTTCCAAAGTCATGCCACAGTTTATGATAAAAAACACTATCTGCAGCTACAGCAGTGGCAGGCTAATAACAGGAAAAATTACAGGAAAGTTCTGCTGAAGACATAAAAAATTATTATGTGAATATAGTCTGATTAAATACTCAGCAACAACTACACCGCAGCAGAAGAACCATTTCACCTTCAGAAATTAACATAAACATTCATTTATGAAATTTAGGAAATCAAGATTAGGCCACTGTTACCCAATCCCATGTTACCCAGAGAAAGTCTGTAACTAACATATTACAGACAACAGCTTTGAGAGTAAAAAAGCCCCAGTTGTGAACTTTTCAGTGGTTCTTCCCAAAGCAAAAAAAAAGGAAAAAATACTGCACACCCCTGAATACATGTGCTGCAGCCACAGCTGCCAGATAGAGAAAACCAGCAGTACTACGTTACCTTGCACAGACAAAACCCAGCATCACCAATACTACTCGCAGACGCACACTGAAGCCCTCACAACGAGACGTATTTGCAAGACAACTGCTGCTGGAGATCCTCTTTCCTTGTTCCTTCTTTTGAGGGCTGCTGGTCTATACAAGTATCTGCCTTAAACATAAATACATTGAGATGTCAATATACATAGAGAGATTTAGAAACTGAAGGATAGTATTTTCTTCTTCAGTACGGTCTCAGGACTAAAAAGAGAAAAGAAAAGAAAAGGCATAAATTCAGAGGAGTGGCAGTGAGGTATGAAGGTCCTGTGTCCCGGGAGGACTGGTGTGATGCGAGGCTGTGCCTAAAGAGGAGCTGCGAATGGGGAGGGAGGAAGGCATGGAGAGGATGGGAGGGTGTCTCCCCGGGCTTTGTTTGGAAGACAGAAGAGTTATATCTAATGATGTAATGCCTCATGTCCTCATCAGCTGGTCGTGGTCCTTGAGGTGCAAATGTGTTCAGCCAGCCAGCCATCAACTTCAACTGCCAAGTGTTTTTTTTCAGTCTCCAGACCCCAAAGAGCTCAAGAAAACCGTGCAAAAGGCACTGAGGGCAGGCTGCAGGCAGCCCACCGAGGCAGCACGCTGGGAACAGCCTTCCCTGCCCGGGGCTGCGTAAAAGTCACTGTTTCAGACTTCGTTCTGGTGAGCAGGGTAGGTTGGTAAGGCTTTCAGGAAATCTGAAGTGGAGTAAAAGCCAAACCCAGCACTTGGATCCCAGGTGTGCAAGGGACTGGCACGGCTAAGATGACTCAACAGCACGCTCCTGAGGAAATGAGAGCACTAACGCTCTCCACCGTGTGCTTGGCCACCTACTCCTGATGCTCCTCTTGCTGGACCCCACGGGTGAGCTGGTTCAACTCACTGAGCAGGCACAAAGCCAAGGTGAGATGTGAATGCTCTTCTGATGGAGCGACGGAGGGACCCTTCTCTTACAGGACTGGTGAGCTGGATATAACGTATCAAATGATTCTGAGTTGATTGCTGACATTTACGGATCTTGGGATTGTGACAATAAGGTCAGTGAAACATTGGCTCAATAACCAGCCATGGTCAAAGCCTTGGGAATTAACAAGCATTAGAAACTGCTAGGGAAAAATACAAGAGGTCCTCAAAATGCCACTGAATAAACACATGATCTGTTAAACCGAAGTCCGTATCTCAAATCTTGCATGAGATTCTGGCCTCCCCACCCAAAAAGGAGACACCAGCTCCCATACAAGGATTGTCAAGATGAGCCAGAACTCCTCAGAAAGAAACAGAGGAAACTTTGTAGGGAGGTGACGTGGGTCAGCACAACATAGGTGGCACATGGATCAGCTGTTCATTTCCCTTTCTAACGAAAAGAGAAAAAAAAAAAAAAATCAGAGGAAGCTGGGAGGAGCCAGTTTAAGAACAAGCAAAAGGAGAGCAAGACCCCTGTAACTCCTTGTCAAAGGATGCTGTAGATGATGAAGGATCATACGGGGTTAAGGGAGAGCAGACAAGTACATGGAATTAAATCTACTGAGGGACAACAAATACACAAAACCACACTTGGCTCTGAAAGTCCCAGAGCTGATAGTATCCTAGAGAGCCTTAGGAGGAAATAACATACATGCTGGTTTTCTCTTCCCTAGCCACCCACTTCTGGCCACTGTCTGAGGCAAAGTGGGAGAGAAGCTTTTGGTCCAGCAGAGCTAGGACAGCCACTCACCTTCCTGCCTTGTCTTGTTGTACCAAAGAAAGCGCACATGAGAAAATTTGGGGGAGGTCAGGACATTTTGGAAAATAATCTTTCTTAAAACACTCCACCAATGGCCCTAAACCTGCTTAGGCTCACATTTGGGAACTCACTGAGAAGAAGGAAGACACAAAGTCTACAAAGAAGGGTTAAGACTGTCACTGAAAAAGTGAAAAAAGAAAAACTAAAAGAATTACAAACTGCTATCCTGCCTTTACTGCCCAGAAACAAATTGCTAAGCAGCCACGAGGGGAATACAGGAACAGCAATGAGGTAACAAAAAACAAACAGCGCAAAAGTCATAAAAAATTACATCTGATCTAATGTTCCCCTTTGACAGGGTAACCTGCCAGTAAGCAGAAAGAAAAGCAATATATACATCTTGACTTCAGTAAAGCTTTTGACACTGACACACAAACTGAGGAAATACAACCTATGGGCACAAGTGGTTTAGAAAATCAGCAACTCAGTAGTTACCAATGTTTCCTCATCTAACTGTCCAGCCATTTCTAACAGGGTCCCATATGTGTCTATTCCGGGTCCAGTTTTGTTCAATGGTCCCATTTGGGACCAAGAGAACAGAGATGACACTTGTGAAATCTGTGCCTGACAACGGAATGGGTAAAGTTTCAAGTCCTTTAGAGAGAGACAGGATCCACATTTCAAAGTCATTTCAAATTTCAGAAGTGGTTTGGAATAAAGAGGATGCAATCAACAAAGTGCAAAGTTCCACATTTAGATAGGAATAATCAACTCTACACATGTAAAAATAGGAACAAACTGACTAAGCAGCAGTACTGGAGGAAACCACCTGTTTGACAGAGCAAATAAAAAACTAAATGCAAATAAAGAATATCATGCTGAAGGATAAAAGATACCTCTCACACTGGGACATGTTAGCAGAGGCTAGAGAACTGTGGATTTTAGTAGGCAAAGGGGAAAAAATGCAGAAGATCATTTGTGTGCATAAGATATGCCAGCATATGCCAGTGTGACTTAGACTGTGATTTAAAAGCAGCTTAATTAAATGGATGCAAAAAATAAAATGATGCTGTGGTAAAGTAACCCATGTTTAATTCATTTAGCATAGCTTGATAAAGAAACCTTAGGCTGCTTATACAAGTTACTCATGTTCCTCCAGATCTCTCCACCTCAACAAGGGGCAAAGTGAAGTATGAATACTGATACATATATTTTTAATTTAAAACATTTTGCATGTGACCACTAGAGAGTATTAAATTATGGTAAACCTCACCAGTGCATTTCCTCTCTGAGAGAAGTAATTTCTACATTATCCCATTTTTGCTAACCAAATTACTTTAAAAATGCACATGAAAACCTGCGCATTTGCAGCTGCTCATTGGAAATGGAGTGAAGAAAAACAGTACGAGGCAAGCACTGAACCTCTCCTGTGTCTACTCCAAACCGGCACAGGTGTCACCACTTTCTACAGAGCTGAACAGCTTCTTCATTTTGGAGAGAAATTTTGACCATCTTTACATGAGAAAACTGGTTTTAGTGCACACTTTATTTCACAATTGAAAGCATTCATCATACAGGATTACTGTATTTATTACTATTAAAATCTTAAAATACAAAAAAATCCCTTTAGCAAACTGTCAGCTGCCATCCCTTATTACATTGCTCTTGCACTTTGACTATTAAAGCAAAACGTGTCCTTCCCATTTAACATACCCTCCTGCTCACCACACCACTGTATTTGTACAATACAGTCAGTGACATGAGGGAATTTTCAACAAACTGCCAAAACCACTTTTTCTGCTTCAGGAAACATTCAGTCTCTAAATAGAATGGTGCGCACAATTATATAAACCAGAAATAATCCTGAAGCCCCTATTCTCCATGGATAACAATAGATATATGTTCTGTAGTCTTTCTTAGTAAGTATTTTGTCCATATCCCACCATACTATTATTGAGCATATTTATGCTATCAGAAGAAACAGTATCCTACCTACGTTACTACCATGATGGAAAGCGTTATGGAGAGCCAAGTGAACATGTGTCCCAAAGCAGTTCTAGAGCGGCCAGGCCTGAAGCAACCTAGACCAGAAGAGAAGGGCTCAAATTAGGAAAACAATGGGAACAAAAAGCTGAAAAGGTCAGACAGACAAACAAAGCAGCAATTAGACACAGAGGTAGCTGGGTCCAGTGATGTGACCAGAACACCTATATTCCAGTCCCAGGTTTGATAGCGGCTTTCTCTGTGCTGTTGAGAGAGTCATTTAATTTCTCTATCATTATGGTTTACAAGCTATAAAGATGTTGATCCCAGATTTACTGTGACATACAGTGGTACTTTGAAAATGCACTACTGTTTGCACCAAGCTATGGTTCTTAGAAGCAACATAAAAGATGAAAATAGAGAGTAGGAGAAAATAAGTGCAAAAGAGGAAAAGGACAAACCAAAAAGGAACACAAGAAAACACGGAAACAAGGAGTTAAAAACAAAAGTTTGAAACTAACTCTTTAATTCAAGATAAAAAGTGTGAAAAATCATTAATGTTTCTGAAATGCAGTTTTCTATTTGGTACAAGCCATGTTACAGCCTAAGGCAAAAACTTTGAAACCCAGCACAAAGTAAGCTAACCTCTTCACACAGGCTATACAAACAAACATGTGAAAATAAGGAGTGTGTTTAAGTTATATTCTCTGGGATGCTTGTATTGACCGATCACAATGAATCAGGACACATGTTCTAGGAAAACAGCATACTGAAAAAATAATCAAATAAATTAAGGGCAGTATAAAAATTGCCAAGTTGCTTTTTGAAGATTTATTTAGGATACATTATCAAATTGTCCTTGTGGCAAAGATTTCTGCTGGCCAAAAGGCACCTCCAATTTCCCCAAGCTTCAGCCACTTACTTTCAGGAAGAAAGGAACACTGTGTGAATGTCCTGAAAATTGGCTTTGTTGACTCAGTCTTGTGCTTTGAATGGAGAAGAGGTTCATAGGCAACGTAATATCAGAAATGACTAATGCTACTCATACTAACATACGCCTCTATTTTTACACTGTCCTCCGTTCTTCTGCCAGATGCCTCTCTCTGTTCACTTCATCTCCTTAATGAAGCTTGGCTATTTAGGCCTCAGTGCTTTGATTTTAGAAAATTACATAAGATACTTTACAAAAATACATTATCATTATTATTAGGAAGATGACTGACTGCCTCAGATTTAAAAAAAAAAAAAAACATTTAGTTTATCTGTTCAAAGAGAGATTCAGTAGTGCCAAGAAACCAGCCGCCAATCTCCAGCCAGCAAACCAACCACCTGAATTAAAACACGCACAGGCTACTTACTGCAGATACGGTCATACACATGGAAGCGTACACAACATTTTATCCCTATTCAGGTGCGGGGTTTTTTTGCACTGGCAAAGAAATGGCAATGTAATATGATGATCAAACTGTCCGTGCACACTGGGATCCCAGATAAACATCCAGACCTGCGGACAGTTAGATCATCGCGGGATCCCACTGAGCCTAGCAAATCTCAGTCTGTTATTTTGCTCACCACTAATGAATTAGTATCATAAGACCCCCTGAAACCTCCCATTTTGTTTTTATGCTCCCATCATACCCAATGAATTTATACTGCTAACTTGCATGACCTTATCATATACCTGTTATGTGATTAATTTTTAATTTGCCTTAATTGAAACACTGAGGAAGGAATATAAAAGTTAAAAAGCAATATAAAGTCAGCATTTCAAACTTGTATTTATTACTACTCTCAAGGGTGTAATTCATCTATCTTGAGGAAGCCAGAAAAGGGTGGAAGGTCTCATTTGGATATTTTCTGGCAGAGCAAGGACCACTGTGATAAAAGCAGAGCACAGCAGTCACAAAAAGTTGTGCTGCTCTGGGTGCAGAAGGAGTTACAGAGCAGATGGAACCTCCATAAGGAATCCTCCCAACCCACCATTTCTCCCATAGGTAAGATGCTACCACCACTTCCAAACAGGAGGGAAGAGGCAAGGCTGGAAGTAACTCACAGCTCTAAGTGCTCAGGATCCAGCACCAGAAGCTGCTGTTACCCCCATGGTGTGGGTAAAAGGAGTCCTAAAACCGTAGAACAGCTCCCACCACATCCACAAAAGTGGCTGCGCTGCCTGGGACCACACAGCATCTCAGGTCTGATGCTGTCCTTTAATGCACTGGGCAGTTCGCAAACTGTCTGTAGGACATGCTAGGAGATGAGAAAAGCCATTAAGTGTCAGTAAACGACATCTATTAGTGTTTCAGAGTTGACCTACTCATTTCTGTTAGGCAGATGGGTTGCACTTCTATATTGTCCAGTTATCTTCTGCGTAATAGGGTAAAAGAGTATTTTTCTTTACCAGGGGAGATGGGCTTTCATATTTCATATCACAGCTGTTTTTACTGACAAGTGAGATTATAAAGACAAGTTAAGCTTCTTGTATACAAAACCACTGGTAAGAGGAAAGAGGTCAGTTCACCCTGTGTGGCAGGAAGCAGAATGTTAGCACAGCTTTAGACTGTCCATTCAGCGCTAGCTTGTCTGCTTTACTTTTAGTAAACCGTGAACTAGCTAGCAACTTTGACTAACACTTAATACTTTGACCCAGCACATACATAAAAACAGACATAGCCCCAGGGAACAGGTTTACTCCCAAGGTCAGTCTAACCAGAGAACAATCTTACATATGGGTTTGGGTTGATCTAATTCAGCTGCAGCACAAACTGGGGCCAATGCAGTGCACAAATGATCCTTGGGCAACATGCCACAAGGGGCAGCTGCAGGTGTTAGGCCAGAAAAAAAGGAGCCCGTTAATGCAGAGCTGGAGGAGAGGTTTCATAGCAGGCAGTGACCCTCCTTCCTCCCCTGCCTTCCGGGCCAGCAGAATGACTATGCAGGACAAAGCACTGTGCAGGATACTGGAGCAAAAGCTGTAGAAGAGAGTAACACCTTTCTGATTCACTGGCTAAATACGGATATTCAGCAATTTGTTTTCAAGAGGTATCTTTTCTAAATAGCTCGTGACATTTATGCTGCAGATAAAGGGTGCTGCAAGAAATTCCTTTAGCACACAGGAATCTACCAGGGCTTTTTTTCCCTCTGACACAAGGCCAATGCAATGGTTCCCAAAACCTAACACACATATTGTTTCTGATTTGTATCTAACAGCAAATAATCACAAGCACTTGCCTTCAGGGGCTGTAAAAGAAACAAGACTATTACAATTATTATTTCAATTCTCGCACACCCGCAGTAATGACTACCATGGGACCAAACAGCTCTCCTAATGTGTCCAACAGATTCAAAGTATTTCTCTATTTCTTCTCTACTCATGGTAGCTTTTTACTCAGGTGAACACAGACGGCAAAATAGCCTTTTATTTCAGCAACAGCCGGATCCAAATGAACTCGGCGTACAGGAGGTAAAAAGATACTAAGGACAGGCTGTAAAACCAATAACAAATCATAGAATCATAGAATCGTTTAGGTTGGAAAAGACATTTAAGATCATCCAGTCCAACCATTAACCTAACATTACCAAGTCCACCCTAAACCAATCAAGGGTAGACTAGACTAAACCATGTCCCAAAGTGCCACATCTTCCCATTTTTTGAACACCTCCAGGGATGGTGACTCCACCACCCCTCTGGGCAGCCTGTTCCAATGCTTGACCACCCTTTCCGTAAAGAAATTTTTCCTAATATCCAATCTAAACCTCCCCTGGTGCCTCTTGAGGCCATTTCCTCTTGTCCTATTGCTAACTATTTGGGAGAGGAGACCAACACCCACCTCACTACAACCTCCTTTCAGGTAGCTGTAGAGAGCGATAAGGTCTCCCCTCAGCCTCCTCTTCTCCACACTAAACAACCCCAGCTCCCTCAGCCGCTCCTCATGAGGCCTGTGCTCCAGACCCTTCACCAGCTTCGTTGCCCGTCTCTGGACATGCTCCAGCACCTCAAGGTCTTTCTTGTAGTGAGGGGCTCAAAACTGGACACAGTATTCCAGGTGCGGCCTCACCAGTGCCGAGTACAGGGGGACAATCACTTCCCTGCTCCTGCTGGCCACACTATTCCTGATACAAGCCAGGATGCTGTTGGCCTTCTTGGCCACCTGGGCACACTGCTGGCTCATGTTCAGCCGGCTGTCAACCAACACCCCCAGATCCTTTTCGGCCAGGCAGCTTTCCAGCCACTCTTCCCCAAGCCTATAGCATTGCATGGGGTTGTTGTGCCCGAAGTGCAGGACCCGACACTTGGCCTTGTTGAACCTCATACAGTTGGCCTCGGCCCATCGGTCCAGCCTGTCCAGGTCCCTCTGCAGGGCCATCCTACCCTCCAGCAGATCCACACTCCCACCCAGTTTGGTGTCATCTGCAAACTTACTGAAGGTGCACTCAATCCCCTCATCCAGATCATTGATAAAGATATTAAACAAGGCTGGCCCCAAAACGGAGCCCTGGGGAATACCGCTCATGACCGGCCGCCAGCTGGATTTAACTCCATTCACCACAACTCTGTGGGCTCGGCCACCCAGCCAGTTTTTTACCCAGTGAAGAGTACGCCCGTCCAAGCCATGAGCTGCCAGCTTCCCAAGGAGAATGCTATGAGAAAGTAACAACCCTCATGAGTAGGTACCACCCTCTCCTTGTCCATTTTGGAAAGCCACAAATACATCAACTGTTTCCTGTAAGGGGCAAGTAAGGAGAACAGAAATCTGAAGTTTAACCCCATTCCAGCTTGAGGGAGTTGAAGCATGCATTTTATACTTATGCCCAAGCCTTCAGGATGCTAACAGTGAAAACTCATGAAATAAAACATATGAGCACAGTCAAAAAGCACTTCTGTGAAAAGGCTGAGTATCTAGACGTGGCTGACACCCCTTGGCCACCCTACTCCTCTCCCCAAATTTCCATGAGTGACTAAGTGGCCCACTTCACTATCCCACTTATTTTTTCCCTAAAAATATTAGGAAATGAAATCTTGCCTTCCTTCCAATGTAAGAATGGAAAGTGAGAAACTGAGTACACTTACATAAAATAAATCTCTTCTCCATAAACGGTAAAGACAAAGGTCATCCATTACAGCTGCCAACTGCCTGGGAGCAGAACCTATCTCCGACACCAGGGAAACACCTGCCTCCAACACCACCACCCATACCTTCCAAAATCAGAATAATCAGGTCCCAACTGACAAGCCACGTCAACAGAGCCATAAGCATGGGGCTAGTATTGCCTTATGTAGTATTCCCATGCCAAGGACAGAACCGGCACAGAGGGGGAGCAGAGGTGGGATATGGTCATTAGTTAACAAGTCCAGGCACTGCTTCTGCAGCTCAGCAGTAAAGAAGGACTGCCCGATCAGGGAATTCAGCAATCCTCAAGCCCCTCAGCTGGTCCAAGTCGCTCCTCACCCAAAGAGCCATGCCTGGCTTCCTCCTGTCCTGCTTGGTCACCATGGTCATGTAAGTCTTGGCGCACCTGGATATTAAGCTTAGCCCAGTATAGGTGAATTACTGGATGAGCTGTCGTTTCAACCTGGATGGTTGTGTTTGTTACTGTGCTGTTACTTACAAATCAGCTGATCAAGGACCCATTCCTTAAACATATGATCATTAGTGATTTGACAGGTAGCAAAGCAACTAAGGTAAGAGAGGAGGGAATGCCTGCAGAGACCTGAGACCTACACACATTTTCAGGTACACACAGGCTGTAGGTTTGCCACAGAGAAAAGAGAGGCAAGAGCAGGATCATCAGGGTAGTCCACTGCCATCTCAACATCTAGTTATGAGACAAAAGGTAGAGGAGAGGCTGGCTTTTTGGAGGCTAGCTTTGCGGCAGCAGGAGATGCTAACCCCTTTTGAAAATAAAAATTAAGAGTTGACTACTTATTAGCTTGAAATTTTAACCAGCATGACCTCTCCTCATAACGTGAGATCAAATCTTGCAATGCCCTGGTGACTTTGTCCAATCACTCTCGGAACAACTGACCTTCTGACAAGACCTCACCTGCTTTGCCTTTCACCTATGAAGCCAAATGCTCAGCATAAACCTTTTGGTGCAAACATCCTTGCTGCCTCTTTCTGAATAATTATACTTTCATCACTGCCATCACCTTCACCAGATGCTTTCCGCTCAAAAGCTCAGTCAAGGGTGAAGGACAAAAACATGGCAATGATGTAAGGGTAACTCTGAAATGATTACTAGAGATGAAATCAATAGTGGTATGCTGCTGTTGAGAGATCAGCAATACATTTGAAAGCTTCTGAGCCAAAAGCGGTTTCATCTTCAATCAGAATAGCACAGTATATGAGGATTTAGTTCTTGTCAGGTATTTAAAGCACTGTTCTAATATCCAAAGTGTGCAGCTTCCACAGATCTCCAAAGGTCCCTTTCAAACTCAACTAGTCTGTGATACGAATGAGGTTAGAGAATATTAAGAAGCATATATACTGGTAGAATATGAAAAACATTGTCACTTTTAAAATAAATGAATTTGTACAATGATTGTAGTAAGAATTCAGTTCCAAGGCTTACGTTGCATGTAATCTACTTGCCAGAAGAAATACAAGATACTAATGGGCCAAAGGATTTTTTCATATGGGAATGCAATTGCATTCAATGTTGGTTGAATTCTCCTTCAGCAAGGGAATATTTGCAACAAGCCTTTTTTAAATATCTATGTAAAATTTGGTAGAAGAAAAAAAACCCACAGATGTCTTTCTCTGAGAGACTTGCAGGCTGCTACTGATGTTAACTCATTTTGAGAAAGCCTTCCAAATCCTAACTGCCTTAATGGCTCAACTGTCCAAGACAACCACTGGCACTGTCTTATTTTAATCATATTGTTGGGAGAGAAGCTCCAAAATGAAATTAATCTTTAACGACAAGAGAATTAAGCTACTTTTCCCTGTAGGCTATGCATGTTCTCTTTGTCAGAGACTTTTACGGTGCATTAAAATGCACTTTACTTCTAAAGAACAACATGTGTTTCATGAGCCACATTTTCAAAAATGAAGAAAACAGATTCTGGTTATTAACTTGTCCACAAATTGACGGATGTGTCTTCCAAGAAGCAGTTATGAAACAACAATTGGATCAGTCCTGCTTTATTTGTCTGCCCGCCAGAAAAGACAACACTGTAATCAGTGCAGGCTCACTTGGAGTAAAACAGAAGGTGAAACAGAAACGGCAGAAATACCTACATCACATGATCTGACCAGCAAACTAAAAGCACATCCTATAGTAAAACCTTAGCTTCTTCCTTCCTGAGGGGCCAGAGACAAAGCAATCCTGAAGCCTTTATATGACAACAGTTCTGCCTCATGAAAAAATGTGGTCTAAAATCCGATCTTTCTGAGATTCTGTATGAGATTTCACATCCATTTGGTTCACCAGCTCAGAGGTTTCCACGTGTTGTGACACCCAGCTCTACATTCACCTCTGTTTGAGCAGTAGGTGTCATTCCTCCCCAGGAGGTTGAGGGACCTAACTCACAGCACCATCCCCATTCACTTGCAGCCCCTGGGAAGGCCTCTGGCTGCACAGATGGTGCCACACAACAAGGCATCCCCAACCTGCCTTCCCTTCCTGCATGGGGACTGCAACAGAAGCCATTCTTACAGCTACAGATCTCCCTGAAATAGAAAATGCCAAACACCTGGTAATGACCACTCCACTAGCTCTTCTGCAACACTATCATACTACATTTTGAGTATCAGGTAATGACCACTCCACTAGCTCTTCTGCAACACTGTCATACTACATTTTGAGTATCAGACAATAAAGAGCTTCATTAAATGGATGAGGAAGTGGCAAGCTGGGGTTAGGGAGAGGAGGGCAGTGATGAGAGAGTAGAGAAGTCTGCAAAACGTGTACAGGTCTGGACATTAGTCCTGGAGATCTGTAGCAATAACACCAGGCAACAGCCCAATCCTTAAAAAAAACCAAAAAAAACCCCACACACCAAACCTTTAGATCGGGCAGAAAATTCCTCCCCTCCACACTATTCTGCAGGAGGTGCAATACACAGCTGTAACTTTTCCTGGGCAGATGTACACTGCAATTTTCACAATATTCAGTATTTTCTGACTTGAAGCAATACCTTCTGTGACCCCATAACAAAACAGGGCAAGCTCTGAAGAGAACTGAGGATACTGCTCCTCCATCTTGCCTTAAGAACAGAGATTCACTTTTACAGTAATGTTATCTGTTTGATTAAGACTGAAGGAGTCCCTTTGTTGGGAGGGGAGTTTGTCACCTCCTGGCACAAGAGAATAGGGTATCTAAGCACACCTGCAGAGGACCACATGTGTCTACAGGTCTGTTTTCTGCAATGATCTGCTATCTGCGTCCCAAGAAGCCAGTGCTACACTCCCCAGCCAGAAGAACAGACATCGTAATGAATTCTCTCAAGTAGGCAAAAGCAGCAATGCTGGCCTCTGACAGGTTATTCATTCCCTTCAAAATATTTTATCCCTGTATATCAGCTTTTGCAGAGCAGAGGACAAAACTGGTCATGAAAAGCATTCCAAAAAGAGCAGTGTGCTTGTCTTCTCCTCCCCACATCAGTCTGCAAGGTTTCACACAGAAAACCATCAGACTAGAAACCAGGAGCGTATCACCATATCCACTACTTACTCATCCATGGTATGTGAGCCTGGCAGACCTGCACTACCCTGGTAAATGTGCACAGGACACGAGGAGGGCTCTTCAGAGGGACTATGTTCCTGGGATGCCCTGTCACAAGAAAACCATCAGAGAGAGCAGAGAGTGCATCTGACACCTTCGGTCTGCAGGGAGAAGGAAAAGGGGCATCAGTGGACCTCTGCCTCAGGTGCAGCTGGTGGCATGGGCTACTGGGGTGCTACCCTCACAGGCAGCAGGAGAAGAGGCTGTGAATCCTTTTGCACCCACTTCTGGTTTCTGTTTTGCTGGGGGGAGGAAGGAGAAAGGAAGGAGGTCCAACATAGCCACAGTCCTTGCTACACACCCCAACAAGCCCTCTGCTAGGGCAGGTTCCCCCTAGCACTGAAACGATTTAAATGTTTGCTACTGTGCTACAAGGTCACCCCCTGAGATCTGAAGGGATGCCAGCTGCCGCAACGGTTCAGAAGGACAAGCAGCACGGACGGGCAGCACAGTCTTCCCAGCCAAACCCCTCGTTATAAAGAAGTCAAACACAGAACTTGGTCGCAGCATGGAAAGCAGCAGCCTGATTCCTGAGTTAGACATTTTGTCCAGAAGATTTTTATATGACATAAGGATTGGAGTCTTCTAAAAAGCTCTCCCAGGTGAGCGCGACTGCCAAGCCAACACACCAGCAGCCAACACAAAAAAATGGAAGCAATCCGTGGAGACAGGGCAGGTCCCTTGAAGCTAGAGACTGGTGGCACTGGCGGCAACACTGAAAGGATGCTGCAGCGTTTGCTGCAACAGAGCTGCACGCTTCAACTTGGAGAGAAGGAAACATCACAAATGGACACAATAGGAGCTCCTGCAATAACTGAAGGGGCACTTCTCTCTGGAGGTGTTTAAATTAACAAACACCACAGGAGTTTCAAATAATGGATTCATTCCAAAGACGTTTACATGATGCCCTGTCATACCTAACGAAGAACTAAAGTTTAAAGACAAGTTTATGAGACTCAATTCTGCTAACTCCAAGCCTTCACAAGCAAGGGCTCCTAAAAAACCTGGCAAACTACAGGCAGCTCCTTCACACAGTTCCTCCACTGCATCAAGTGCCCCTTCTTGAAGTGACAGCTCACACGTCTATGTTTACATATTAATTATTACCTATTAGTAATCAGATACTATCATCTGAGGTGTGATGGATAATTTTACCAAGGTGTATGCCTGGGACACAGCTGCTGCAGCCCTGACCACACACTACATGTCACCTAGTTAAGTTAGAAACTGCCACAGTTGTTCTCCAGCTGTTATTACCAGGAAAACTGTAAGAAATATGGTATGTTCAGCAGGGAAAATTTGTATGTTTGGGATTCTGATATAGCCTCGATAAAATATACATGCAATCCAAATTCACCTTGTAGGAAGCTCCAAGTTGATGTATTAACAAAACAAATCTTAGAATAATAACACTGTTGCAAAATAGTTTAAAACTTAAAAAAGCACTCAAGAGACATTTATTCCAAGGGACTGGGAGTCAACAAGATTTGAATGTCTATTTAAGAAATAGTGATTTTAAACATGAAAGTTTTAATTATCATCACTCAGCCCAGATCAATATAGTTCAAAATCAAACTTTCAATGTGAATTCAAATTTCCCAAAACTGGGTAGGTTTTAGAAGTGAGGTAATACCATTGCTACATCTTCAGATTTAACAGAGTGAATCAAGTTACATTTTCCTCCATCCCCCCCCAGTCAAAGCAATTTATCCCCCTGGTAATTCAGGTAGGCTAGAGGGAAGTGTGGCAGGACAACGTTTAACATCTCCTCCTCTCCCCTCCAATTCAAAAGAAGGCAACAAAAGACTCAGTAATGGAGAACCATTGTCTGAATGAAAAGGTCCAATTTTACAAGATTCATCACAAAGTCTCTTATTCATCAGCAGCCTTGGCACTCTTACTCTTCACCCTCACACAGACATTTCTGGAATGTGTTTCAGGCTACTGGAAAAAAAAAAAAAAAGGTAGTTCAGCAGGAAGCAGCAAAGGCTAAAGAAATGAAGACGCTGAAATCAATCCTGCTCCTGTCCTACGAAACACAATTTCTGCCAGAACTGTCAAGCAGAGCAGGATTGTCCCCTTGGTGAGCACAGAGTTTTCTTTCTACTTTTTCTACTTTGGTACCTCCAGTAATATTGACAAACAATTTACACAAGAGAACAATACTTGCAATTTTACATCAACAGATTTGTACCTGTTCTCTTATAAGGCATTTGAGATTTTATATTAACCAGATTTGGAAACTAAGACCTACAGATCTGTATTTTCATCTGCTTAGGAAAAGTTCTACTTGAAAAGTTTCCTCCTTGCTAGACTGCATGTTGATTTACTAACAGACCCGCTAGGATGAGGATACACAGGAATTTGCTTCAGAAGTTTCAGGAGGTTTTACCATCATTATTACGGGAAGAATATTGCTCTTGCTTGCTGTGATGTAAAGCTTACAAAAACCAATTAAGAGATTGAAACAAAGTCTGCAGAACCAACAGGAGTGAGAAATTTCTTAATCAAATACTGGACCTGGCATCTGGGCAACCTTTGCAACAAAGTGCCAGTCTCCTCCCAAAGAACACCTTCTCTGCACTTCCAGGGGCAGTTCTGCTCAGGATCAGAGGAGGGATGAAATCTCCTTATTATTCCACTCCCTGGATTTAAACTATCGTGAATTGACCATCATTAGTATAGTGGAAAGAAATTTCCCCAGAGATCTAACCCCTTCGTATAGCACTACAGTGATAGGTATTAAAATGAGGAAACAAAAATCCTGAAACACAGTTTTTTCTGGATTTATGCACAGTGTAAACTCATGCAACAGAATACAGTAAAAGAAATGGACATACAGAAAATGATCCTGGTTTTGATGAATGTGTTGCTTTGGGAGTACAACAAGAAACCTAAGGAACATGTTTGCCCTGAAGAAATTAATATAATACTAAAGCTGTAAAGCAAATCAGAGAGAGAGCAGGAACTGCCAGAATTAGTCAACCGTTGTTCCCGATGGTGTGAGCCTGCTCTTGGGTTCCAGGTCACAGCTTCCACACAAAAGCACACTCTTACCTCTTCCAAGCCCTGCCCAGTCACTGCTTGTCCTGTGCACCACACAAGGCACGTCTCCCACAGAGTAACACATACACCATGATGTCTTTAAGGTTTACACTGCAGCATTCTTTTCTTACGGTTTTTCATCTTTAATTTTCTTTTTAAATAAAAAGCTATGGAAAACCAAATATCCAGCAGCACCCCATACCTCTACATTCTCTCATACTACTTGCCTACGCTAATGATCCACAGAACTTGTATTTGGGGTGTTTAAAACCACAGTACACACCTCCTCCGGTACTTGAACTACAGGAATAAGTGCTGAAAGAAATAGGCATACAAGGCAGCAGAAGCAGACTGGCTAGTGGTAAGGAACAGAGTCAGCTTCTTGCCAAGGACTTACACAAATATTTCTAAGACATGAGAGGAATGTTGGGAGTCAAGCTTTTTTTTTTTTTTTTGGAGGGGGGAAGGAGAAGGAGGTGTTACTGAACAGTGAGAAATTATGTCTACTGCCTGGGTGCAGCACAAATGAGAACAGGTTTGGCACTTTCTGAAAGGCAATGTAGATGCAGATAAGACTTAGGGCACCTGGTGTAACTGGTGTCCTCAGCATGGGCTGGAGTGGTTTTCTATACCTGTAAACATGACTATGAATATGAATTATGATTATGAATGTATGAATATAAATAATCCAGAATGACTGTACTTTGCCTTATTTCTGTGGCTGTAATGTAAAGCCTTGCTCAAAAACAAACAACAAAAAAAAATGAAATACATGCAATAACAGAGCTGGGTTGATGAATGGGAGCTAAAAGCAAAGACCTGTTGCCTTGTTCATCTCACTTACAGGTTACAAAACCCTCCTTAGAACAGTACAGCAAACTGCTAAAAATATTTTCAGCTTTATTTCTCACAGACAAGTTACAGGAAAATTTTGCAGGAAACATCCAGTGCTGAAGTCCTGAATGTTTATTGCTTCAATAATTTAGAACAAAGACCTCTAGTCCTTTACCTTTCTGCTTTCCTCTCTCTGGAATTGTATTGCATTTAGGCAGAGAAAAGAGTCTATACTTCTAAGTGGAAAACAGGTAAACATTTGGTTATTCAACTTGCATCTGCAAAAGTTAAGCTGATATCACCATTAAGTAGAAAGGCAAACATTTTAACAGGTAAGAGGATACTGCCTCCGTGATTTTTTTTTTTTCTTTTCTTCATAAATCAAGCCAGGAATTCTAAAGCTATTCTCATTAAAAATGCCCCTCCGGTTCTCTGAAGACGTGTGCTGACATGCCAGTAGGATCTTTACAATTGCAGATTTTGGGGGGAGAAGAGGGGGCTATGCTTGAGAAAAGGCATGTGCTGGGACAGACTGCACAAGAACGACAACAGCAGGGTTTTGGTACAAGATCTTTGCTTCATCAAAACGTACTAGGCTGAATATATTAGTAGGACACATTTGCTGACTCAGATGTTACAACCTGAGAGTCCAGGAATAAGTTTAGTTTATGGAATACACACTTATTTCTGAAGACAGTCCCAGCATCGGGTGAATAACCGTGCCAACAGAGGTTTGAAGAATTAGCTGCAAAAGGCCTTCGGCTGCACTGACCCATCTCATGCCATGTCTGCTCTTGTTACACCTTCTGCATGGCGTCAGCAAAGCTGAAATTGTTCACCAAGGTCTCAGCCCTTTCCAACTCCTTCACACTCAAATACTTCAGATACCAAGTATTAAGTAACATGCTAAGCCACAAAAAACATACATTGCCTGCAGAATTACTTCTGGAGACAAATCTCTCCCCAACCCCCCTCCAGCTCCTCCATCCTTCTCAGCCATGCTTATGAACCAGTCTGTTAAATCAAGCCATCTGTGTACCCATTATCTGCAGTTTTATGGACTGTACAGCACCAAAATTGGCACATGATCTTGCCTAATGAAGCACTGTTTATTGCAAAACTTGCAATGATTTTTCAACCAAAAACAGGTTAAAATATCCTTCTTAAGCACTACAGAGCCTTATGATACGGGTGCATGAATTCCTTTTAAGATACAGAACATTCAAACATTTAGATATATAACACCAATACAAAACACTGCAAAGAAAACAAGTAACCTGGGCAACTGGCTCCAGGTGGCCCTGCCCGAGCAGGGGGTTGGACCAGATGACCTCCAGAGGTCCCTTCCAACCTCAACCACTCTGGAATTCTGTGATCCATCTAAAATATATTCAGTGACTTACAATACAGATTTATGATTTTTAGTTAAGCATATCAAGATGAATAAACTGAGTAGCTATGTTAGAAATCGGAAATTTGTAAACATGTATTCAAGCATTTATCCTCATCACAAAAAGAAGGCACAACCACCAGATAAACAAGGACCAGACCAGAGTGTTCCACACAGGTAGCCTGAACCACTCCACCCCCTCAATTTGTCCTGAGCTGTTTAACTATTGAAGGAGAAGTGGTCCAGCAGCAACGCTCCTCCACGCACATCTGAGGGTATCTGACCCAACCCAAAGTAAGGCCATTTCTCTGCAGCAAGCACAACTAAATCAGTAATTGTAGTAGGCATATCAAAGTTCATTTTCCTCATCAACTGTTCATATCCAAGGATGCAATGCTGCGATGCTCAAATCTGTCATCACAATGTTCTTGTTGGTACAAGATGTAAAATAAACACAGGTAGTCAAGAACAGGGGCACTAGTCTAAAACTCCATGATTCTGCTCCTCTTATACATACATTTTGTCAATGAGGTTTTTAATGCATCAGCCTAAAGGACCTAACAGTGAGTGCCATGACCGTAAGTACAATAGGGTTACATTTGGATTTGTAATTCCTGAAGGTTTTGTTACGGAAACAAAAAAGATAATACAGTTATTGCAAAGAAGAAGAATAATTGAAACTGAAACAGGGTTTATTGCTAAAGCTCCAAAGACAGAATACCACCATGGAAATTATCCTACACAGAGAGATAAACTTGGCAATTACTACCGGAAAAATCAGTTAACTCTTATTTTTTAAGTCAGTGAATAACCTGCTTTGGTGTAGCAAATGACCCAACAGGGTGGTTGTCATGAACCAGGAGAAACATATCCTTTCAAAAAGTCTGACAAAACACATGGATGAGACTTGCAAATTACAGAGAGGGAACATATGCGTGCTTTATGTTCTACATCAGTCTGAAGGTTTTCTGAAGCCTTTCCCACTGGATGCTTCAAAGAACAGAAAGGAACAGCTTAACTTTACCCCTAGGTAATTACAGAGTATCAGTGCAAGGCAGATGTCTAAAATAATTAAAAAATGGGAAAAAGGTCGACAAGGTTGACAAGTTCTGGACTTAGAGGACTGAACTGGGGATTTGATTCCCCAGAGAAACAAAACTTTGGTGCTTAATGCACTCACCATTCTCAACAAATGATCAGGGACAGGAAGAGTGAGATGCCATGCAGATACCGACATGCTCCAAGTTCTTCCAGAAGGAAGACTATCATAAGAAATCTCTCTAAATTGGAGAGATATGGGTTTGATGGGTGGACTGTTCAGTGGATAAGGAATTGGCAGGATGGTCGCTTCCAGAGGGTCGTGGTCAATGGCTCGATGTCCACATGGAGACCAGTGACAAGTGGGGTCCCTCAGGGGTCCGTACTGGGACCGGTGCTATTTAACATCTTCATCAATGACATAGACAGTGGGATCGAGTGCACACTCAGCAAGTTTGCAGATGACACCAAGCCAAGTGGTGCCGTTGACACACCAGGAGGACGAGATGTCATCCAGAGGGACCTGGACAAGCTGGAGAGATTGGCCTCTGTGAACCTCATGAGGTTCAAGAAGGCCAAGTGCAAGGTCCTGCACCTGGGATGGGGCAACCCCCGGTATCAGTACAGGCTGGGGGATGAAGAGGTTGAGAGCAGCCCTGCGGAGAAGGACTTGGGGGTACTGGTGGATGAAAAGCTGGACATGAGCCAGCAATGTGCGCTTGCAGCCCAGAAAGCCAACCGCATCCTGGGCCGCATCAAAAGAAGCGTGGCCAGCAGGTCGAGGGAGGGGATTCTGCCCCTCTGCTCTGCTCTGGGGAGACCTCACCTGGAGTACTGCGTCCAGCTCTGGAGCCCTCAGCACAAGAAGGACATGGACCTGCTGGAGCAGGTCCAGAAGAGGGCCACAAAAATGATCCGAGGGCTGGAACACCTCTCCTATGAGGCCAGGCTGAGAGAGTTGGGGTTGTTCAGCCTAGAGAAGAGAAGGCTGCAGGGAGACCTTATTGCGACCTTCCAATACTTAAAGGGGGCCTACAGGAAAGATGGGGACAATCTTTTTAGCAAGGCCTGTTGTGACAGGACAAGGAATAACAGATTTAAACTAAAGAAGAATAGATTTAGACTAGACATTAGAAAGAAGTTTTTTACCATGAGGGTGATCAAGCACTGAAACAGGTTGCCCAGAGAGGTAATGGAGGCCCCATCCCTGGCAACATTCAAGGTCAGGTTGGATGGGGCTGTGAGCACCCTGATCTGGTTAAAGCTGTCCCTGCTCACTGCAGGGGGGTTGGGCTAGATGACCCCTAAAGGTCCCTTCCAACCCAAAGCATTCTATAATTCTATGATTCTATGAAACAGTATCTGCAAAAAGTAGTCTTAATCCCTCTATGAAGCTGTAATGCTATACAACAGATGATGCTTAGCAATAGAGCTCTTTTTTTCCAATCTTTTCTGACTGATGGATTGTCAAGCTGTCCTTCACAGCAGTATCTCTAGAAGTGATGTTTGTGAGTAATCTCCAAACAGGTCATGACAGACCATACTTTGGAAATCCTGATCCCCCTGCCTGATCCCATGGCAGACATGGAGCTCAAGGAGCTCTCAGTGGATTGTGGGCACCCTCTACGCTTTCTTTAATACTTGCTAAATTCTCTGGATGTTCTGCAGAAGACTCTTCCCCACACCATGCAGGAGTCCAGTGGTGGGAATCTCAGTCAGGTAACAAAAGTATGACTTATGGTTCCCTAACCCAGGGCTCTTTTGTTCCAACCCATCAAATAGCCGAGTTCCCAAAATGTCCTTCCTCATTTGTTCTGGCAGGGTAAGGCCATGCAGAGCAACACTCTGCTACCTTCAGCTCAGCATCTGACTCATGAGGAATGCCTCCACATCAAGCTCAAGATAAACAAAATCTTATGTTCCTGTCCTGTTCTACTTATATTGCAAACTAGGATCTCAATTAATTAATTTTAAAAAGCTATGCATTGACACAAAGTACTTGCAGGCCACGTAACTGAAGTTAATCCTATGTAACCTCTCTCAGTGCAGGCTTGATTAAACACAACTCACCTTGAATATCACATTGCTCTTCCATGTATCTCTTGAGAATCTTGCAGCTGTACAAGCATAGGAACAACAGAAGAAAATAGGTATCACAAAACCTTGGATCTTGCATCAGGTGACTATAATGAGCATTGCACAAGGGTGCTTTGATGTTACAAAAGACCTAAGAAAATATCGATGGGTTAGGGTGTATTCTTGCTACGTTTACTCTCTTACCAAAGAACACTTATCAGACCTATGCCATCTGCTGCATCAAAATGCGATACCCAGTCAAGTAAAATAAAAATCTCCCATACTAGCAGGCTCTTCACACTGATAAAAAGGAACACCGCTAACAATTTTAGGTGATTAAAGAGAGTCTTTGCTACAGCGAGTGCTTTTCTTGAAAGCTGCCCCTCTAGCAGGATACAATCTCAGCTTCTGGTGAAGACTCTGCCTTGATGGCTATGCACAAGAAGTCACAGATTCATCATCCAGAAATATTTGTACTTGCATCAAGTACAGTGAGCTGAAAGTGCAAAGGGAACACAAATGCCCCCACTCCCCCTCACTGCTCCCTGTTCCCCCACCTTTTCCCGCATGCTCGCCAGGCCTGCAGGAACCTAAAGGAGCAACCCTACACTGGAAACTACCTCTTTGAGAACTGAAGCCGTGTTTAAAGCTACTCAGCCTCTTAATGCTTGTGGAGGTTTCCCACAGCTTGGAAGAAAGGAAAACCTGGAAAAGCCTTACTACACAGTTCAGGCTACCGCACCTTCGTAACATCAGGATCCCTTAATGCAAGCACCTCCTTGGTCAGCCACTGGTAGGAACTGTGGAGGACAATGCTATTTGTTGCACCTATTTCAGTCTCCTTACGTTTTTAATTTGTCTACAACCAAAAATAGATGCTTTGGCATTATTTTGAGTACTGAAAAAGATCATGCAGTTCAGTGTACCTGTTTTACAGCCAATAAATATTTTGAAATTGCAGCGTATCTGAGTCTCCTTCATACTTTACAATGAGCTAGCTCGTGCAAGACAGTATTACCACATGGAGAATATCCACATTATCTGCCCGCAAAGACTGCCCAGGTCCTGAATGGAAATATGAAGCAAAAAACCAACACCAATGATGGAATAATAGAGAAGGGCAGGCCCATGTTACAGAGACATCATGTTCCTGGACCATGTTCCTAGAACCAGGCAGGATTTTCCTCCTGGCCTTCTACTTCCCTACCCTAATGAAGCTTAGCACCCCTGTGCCCCCTATATTCCAGGGCACTCTTTCCAGACAAATCCCATTTTCACTTTTACAACATACAGAAAAAAAAACCCCAAAATCTCAAAGAAGCAGCAGTTCCTGTCCAACAGGATAGAAATAGATATTCCTTCACCCATCACTCCTACCCAGAACACAGTAGACCAGTGTTATCAAAAGAACACTGAACTGCTAAGGACTGGAAGCCTAAGCAAGCTGGAAGAGCATCCAGAAAAGCCCATGAGCTGCTGATGTTGGAGTAGACAGAGTTAAAAGAAGTCTGAGATGGAAAAATATGCCCCAAGACCCAAACATTACTAAGGTTGAAGTGAAAGCAGACAAGAAGAGATTGCAAAGTGAGACAGAGCCTAGAAAAGATGATGAGGAAGAAAATCCTGAACATAGAGCTTTTAAAAAGCTTTAGAAGACATGTTACAACAACCAATCTGGTAAAGAGCACCTGGAGGAGCATGGGAGAGGGACAGGGATCCTTTTCCACTCTCTCGCTAATTCTTTTTTAAAGGTTTGTTAAACTGCCTTTTGCTCTATTCATGGTTTGTCTGGGTTCAAAGTGGTGACTCAGCACTCATTAACCACTGTCAGGAACACAACTAGCAAAACAGGGGATTTGTAAGGGATGAGGAACAGATCAAAGAAAACCAGATGATTCACAGATCAAGGATGAGACATTACATCTAGGACAAAAGAGGGGAGAAGACAAAGGTGAGGAACAATGCAGAGAAACTTTTGTAAGTGGCACAAGATAAAGAGGAATTTTGCTTGGGAAAATGAAACAGACAGCACCACAGAAAAGGGGGAGGGCACCTTCATTACCTTAAAACCACAACAGTGGCCTAATATGGCCAAAATAAGCGTTGGCATTTCAATGCCGACAAGATAAAACTTCACTCCTGAACTATGCAGATCCATCCTTGGACTCGCGGCTACTGCAACGTGATTAAGGAATAGAGTTACAGCACGGTTTTGCTCTGTTGGCGCTACAGGACTGAATCATACCCTATCACAGGAGCTGCGTTGCCATACGACCGCCAGCTCTTAATAGTGTATGAAGCAGAGAGAGAGAAAACTAAGGAAAAGGAGGACTTACTCTGGTGCCATTTTCTTTTGCATACAGTTCGTCTGCCCATTTATCTTTGGCTGAATACAGGGAGGCAGAAAGGAGGGGAAAAAAGAGAAGGCAAGCATATTATGTATTTGTATTCTTGTTTTCCAATCCCTCCACAAGGCCAGTTTTGTAAACAGAAAGCAAGCTGAGATTTTCTTTATCTTGTTTACTGCTCCCGTGATTGTAACATACCACGCAGAGCTGACAAGTATCTCTCTAACAAACATTCTCCATTGAGAATGCACCGCAACTTCTTTTGCAACACATGTTATTTTAGTCAGGCTATCTGCACCTTAAAACACTCAGCCTATTGTTTCAACAGCACAGACCTGCATGCTGAATTACAAAAATTGTCCAATATCATATCATCTTGGCTACAGATTTAATTTCATGGAATATGAAACTTTACTGAAAATCATTTTACAATGAGACAAGGAAACACAAATGTTGGTTTCCTCCCCCCCCCCCCCCCCCCCAAATATTAAGTGTAAGCCTACTACAACTCCCTCTGGGAGGATGTTTTCCATACAAACCCAAATTCTTTTGAGTCTTATTCAAGTAAACAGATTCACTGAACTAAATGAGATCAGTCACACAAGCAGGGAAATCAGGTTTTGATCCAGCACTACTGTTACAAAATATGGCATAAAAATTCATTTTTAAAAAGCCCAGGATAATAAGCATCGCATCCATCTTTAAACTATCTAATAATGCAAAGACTAGTTGAAGGTTTTGTTTTCCAGGTCTACCTTTCTGAGATTTAATACAGTAAACTAATTATAATTTTACTACACACAAGTTGGTGATAATTACCTCTTTATACGCAATAGTTATTCAAGTACAAACCAAGAGAATTTTGTTAAAAGAAGTGTAATTATTTTAGTATCATTTTATTCTTGATCTTTAATTAAGCAAGGCCTGAAAATCCCATTTACAGAGCATGAGAAATTATTTTTTAATGGTACTTGGTAAAATCTGCTAACTTTTGCATTACAGACACTTTTGTCCTATCCTGTTTTTCTTGAAAGGCAGTGTATATATGGAGAACTAGTAAGTTTAAGATACACAAACCATGAGAAACTTCTCTGTTAGCAGAAGAGTGAATACTCATACTCAAAATCTGAAGCATGAGAACTAATCAACTGAGGGTCAGTTTGTTTGGTTTTTACAAGTAAATAGCACAGACATGCAACAGATGCTTGCCTACTATATTAAAATTTAAAATGTGAATTTATTAATAACAATCAGACTGAGACACTGCTTGTATGGTTAACACATTTGAAAATCTTAGTATTTTGGGGAGGATGGCAGTATACAGCTCCCTGGAATGATAGGAAAATCCATCATCTTAATGTAAAACACCGTAGCGCACATTTTAATCATGTGCTGAGAAATTCCATCATAGTTTCACTCTGCTCTGCTAACCCTCCCTGGCTTAGCTTACTTGAAAAGTGCATTTAATGTGTTTTCCACCAAGGCAGAGTAATTGCATGTTTCATGAGAGCTACAGAGCAAGGTCTCCATTTCACTGACACTCTTTGTTGCATCTCTGGGAAACACAGAGGCCAGGTCCCAGATAATACTGGCTTTACACAGCAGCCTAATGATTTGCTCAACACTTGCTTCAGCTCAGTCAAGGAGAGATTCTTCATTTCAAACTATGAGAAGGAGAACAAATAAACTTCTAATTTTTTTTTTTTTTTTTTTAAGTGCTGTGCACAGTTCTACTGAATGTGCCACTACCTGTTTTCTTGGTTTGCCTATGTGCTACCAAAACCAGCTCATCCCATGTAATTATATTCAGACACTTGCCGGAGGTACAAAACCACATACAATATATAAGCAAATTCATATTAACACAGTATTTCAAAAATAATTATTCTTAAAAGCTGGAAATATGTGCATCCAAATTCGGGATGCTAGATTTTGAATAAAATATGCTTCTAGCTTCCATGCCAAGTATTCCACTTTGAGGATTAAAAACAAAAAGAAGAAAAAAACCTGACATAATTCTAGTCACTGAGGCAGCAACAACCTCATTTATATGTCTGCACAGTTACAGACATGAAAGGCTAGATTTGCTGAAAGAGTAATGGAGTGTGGAAGCCAGAAGTTTGATTTTAAACTTCTCAAACACATGTGTTGGTGGGCAGGGAGGGAACTGAGAGGAGGCAGAAAAAAGTTGGGGTTTGGTTTTTTTTGACTTAAGTTAGTCCTGTAGGCACACAATGAATCTGGGAATCTTTTTTAAAAATAGGTTTTTTTCAGTTAAGAAACTCTGCCAAGGACCAGAGCTTATAGCTATGAATTCTGCTTTGACTTGGTGTGGCATGCTACTTGGTGCAAGTATTCACACCAATCTTTTAATTCTGCTGTTCACTTTTCACGTTGGGTCCCATCTTGCTTCCAGATAAACAAAGTGTAAAATTCTCATTGAGAAAGGACTGGATACTTTCTGAATAAGCAAGGGAGGCCTAAATGTAGAAATAGTCAACTTGGTCTGACAAGTAGGAAGAACAGGGAGAGTTCTGTTACTCTGAACTGAGTTACTCTAAAGATTTTGTATGTCAGACCTGTCAAACAAATTTGCCCAGGGCACTCTTTGACCAAAACTAAATCCCAAACAGCACACTGAAACTTAAAATTTTATGAAGCAAGCTGGGATGTGATTGTAATGTAGACTAGTTAGAGCTGAATGCTGATTGTTTGGACACAAGAAAGATGTTTCAATTAAGCTACTTCACATTTGTGATGAGTTTGCACATAGTCTGCTACCACAGCTTCGCTGATGTAAAGTTATTCCTCAAACCACAGTAACTTGCATCTAATCCCCAAGGATTTCCCTCAAAGGAAGAAAGGCTACTTAAAAAAAAATTAAAAATCAATATTAGAAAAACTAGGCAGCTATGGGATAACAGGAGAAGTCCTCATCCATATAGACAACCAGCTAGACAGGAAATAAATGGTACAAGGAAAAAGCAGTCCATCTTCATAGTGGAGGGACACTAACCCTGCAGCCCCATGGCCATCTGCATTAAGAATATATTTTGTTCAATATACCCACTAATGAATCACAGGGGGACAGGGAAAGATTACAACAGTTAAATGACAAAACTCACTGATACTACTAAGTTATTCAGGGTAAAGGCAAGTGCTGACTGCAAAGAGATACCGAAGGACTTAATGACACCAAATAACCAGCCAGTAAAATGGCTGGCAGAATTCAGTACCATTTAAACACAGACTGATATTCATGGCGGGGAAAAAACACTTCAACTTCATATGCATAATGATGGGCTCTGAATGATTCAGGAATGAGATCTTGGATTTATAATGGACTCTTCTTATGAAAGCATCAGCACAGTCACAAAGCAGGGAGAGCACTAGCAATTACTACTGCAGAGAATAAAACCAAAAGCACCTTTACTCAACTGTCTGAAAAGTTCAACTGCATCCTGAAAGTTGTAACTCTGGCCCATTCTTCTCAGAAAAGGTTTAACAAAACTAAAAGGGTTTCAAGAAAGGAGAACGTAAAAAAAAAAAAAAAATCAAAGGCATGACACAATTAAGTAGGGGAAAATTAGCTTGGAGAAATACTAGATCAGCATCAGATGGAACCAGCGGATGTCAGGCTCAAAACAAGTGAGAAGAAACAGCTCTTCCTCTCATAAAGCAGTTTTCAAGCTGTGGTTCTCCTAGCCTTCTCCTCTGGTTTTCTCAGCCTGTTTCCCACTCACTCACATTCCCTCCTCAGCTTGAGAGAATCACTAATATGAATGTCTTAAAAAAGGACAAGGAATTAAGGTGAATATATGCCACCCTTCCCTGCACATGAAATGCAGCCACGTAAGAGGTGAGAATTAGCCATACCGACCACGAAAGCGTCCACCTAAACCTCCAAACCTCATTTGGTGCCTGCTCAGCCCCTGGCCACTGCACAGGAAAAACTGAACAGAATCTCCCCAGATGGACAATCCTGTCCTAGTCAGTGAGGTATACCCCTCCCTCCCTCCCTGCCTTCAGGTTGACTGAAATAATGCGATTCGTGAAGATGGCCACACAGAGAAGCAGCTAACATCAGGCACTCTGTTTTTTCAAGCTATGTCAAAAGCATCTATATCGCTCGGCAAGTTTTTGAAGGCTCTTCATCTGATTAGAATTTAAGTAAATTAGATTTGTTCTTGCTTACTTTGAGGTTAGTAGCAACTAAGACAGCTAACATCAACCCCCTCTCTTGACTGAGCTGGCCTCACTTGCCCCAAATCCAGTCCTGCTTTATCAGGCATACTGGTAACTAAGCTGTCCATCTGCACAGGCATCTCCACTTGCCCGTCAAGACATCAGAGAAAGTGAAATGGATGATAACCTCACCCAGTGCATGCCAGGTCAGGATTTCTTAAATCTGAGCTTCTCCAAACTGATTAAGTGTAATCTTATGGTGGAACAAAAGGATCCAACTTGGTAACTGATTATTCATTAATAAAATACTGTACTTTAAATTCACGCTTCAGCTTACTCCACACTAGAGTCTCCCATCCATATCAACAGACTTAAACTATAGCTGCACTATTGCAGGGCATCCAAGCATACTGAACAGCCGTTCCTGGAGGAAATTAGCACACCTCTGGAAGAAATCATCACACGTGAAAACTGGGGTATCATCTCCTGTGCTGAAGCAAATTTATATCTGTCCAAGGGCTGGAACGTGATCCTCCACAATCTCTTTTCTGGGGGTGCATCTGACATAACCCTGACAAGTCCAGAAACCAGATTTCAGCACATCTAAGAGAACGTAAACCCATGAAAGAAGCAGATATTGCAGGCAGCGTAACACAGGGGCGGGAGGAAAAACAATTTCCAACTACACCTTGCCTCTTAGCTTTTTCCATGCTACCAAGCTTTTTGGCCAGAGACTCATATTTACCTGTAGGGCACCATATGACAGCACACAAAAATGATAACATGACACAAATTAAAGCATAACATTTATTCTTACTGTAACTACCTTCAGACTCTAAAATGAAAAAACAAGCTGGTTGACAACAGCTGCAGTGACATCCACCTGCAACTCCATCATCCAGCACTGTTCAATGAAAAAATGTACCATTGAAGATAGATACTTCAGCAGTTTTGTTGCCAACAGAAATCTATTCGAACTTCTTGTGTTTCCATGCATGCAATTTTTAGATTTTGAGGGCTAGTCAGAGGCTGAACTTATATCACAGTGTAACGAAAGAGGAAGAATGTAAAGATCTGAGACTAATACCACTTAGTGAAAAAAAAAAAAGGGCACATGAAAAGAACATGGTCTGATTTTATACACGGGCTCTGAAAAGCTATCAAAAAAACATACTTGCAAGAATTCAGAAGCTGCTGTAAAGTCTGGAAAAGACAAAATGATAAGAAAGCACTGTACTTTCAAAATCTGGATTTAAACCAGAACAATAATGTCAATGAAAGACTGCAGATGGCAGGCAGATAATTCCACAGCCAGAAGAAAGACCAGCCCTGGCCTCCCATCCCTAAATCCTCTCAAAAGATTTCAGCCAGACACAGTCTAATCACAAAAGTGGTCACAAAGAAAATGAAGGAAAATTACTCATATGTAAGCTTTACAACATACTAATGAACTGACTTAAGCAATGGGTATGCCTTGCAGATATTAGTGCAATTATTTGAGACAGTAGTGATATGGTGAAAAGATCGTGTCCTGCCCAAGACTCTGAACCAGCTGCAATTTCTGCAACTGTAGCACACATGTAGACAATGAACTCAAACATACCTAAAATGATTCACTGTGTTCACTACTAAAAAGTTACTCAAATATTGAGCTGACATATCATTACCATACATTCATGCTGCTTTTTTATTTTATAAAGCTAGCACTTTCCTCAGTGACTGATCCATCTGAGACAATTTAGGGAATTTTCACTCAGAAGTCTATCAGCACAATATAAGCAGACTAGCAACAGGTCTTGCTAAGATGTCACATTGCAGGTGCTGATAAAACCAACAGAAAATAGTTTTTACTGGCTTAAAGCAATCGGTATCTTAAACTGGAAAAGAAAACGATCGCACTGAATGTGGACACAATGATGCACACCCTTATGGAATTCATTCCCATCAAATCCAAATGCATTTTCCATAATGCAGAAGAAAATGCTTTCATCCAACACCATGCCAGGTCATGCACCTGAAAACTTTATCTTCAGTGGCTCACTTCACAAAAACAGATGGTGAGGAAGAAGGCAAGTCACAAGAGAGAAAGGAAAAGTAAGGGACAGACTGTTAGAAGAAGCTTCTTTTAAACCAGGATTTGAAGAAGGTAAGATTTCATGATTTGAAGAGTACTCCAAATATGCTTTTGATCAGAACATAAGATTAAAAAAAAAAACAAAATGCTGGCTTTTTTGGCATAGGGCCAAATAAAATTTTTTTCAGGATTAGGGCAGACCCGCTAGGGCACCCATGCTCAGCGCATCACACCCCAGCTATCCCACAACCCCCGAACCCTATACCTGGCATCCACACCAGATGCTTCCATCCACCACTTCCCACAGATGTGCCCAAATCCCATCCCCAATTGCAGCCAGCTTCCCCCATGGCCATGGCTTGGCTGAGACACAGCTAGGGTTTGGAGGACCAGCAAAAGGCCTGGGGAGTAGGATGGAAGGGGGCATAGAGGAGCAGCCAGGAAGACACGAATGCTGGCAGTAAGACAGAGTCCTCCTGTTGATTGCAAGGACCTTGAATTTCATGCCACACACAGCAGGATCACTGGCAAAGAATCAAAAGTAAAATGGTGCAGGAACAAGCCAGCAATCTACAGCCCTGCACCATATCGTGAGCCAGCTATGCACTCAATATCACATCAGAAGTACATCACTGAGGCTACCAAGACAACCCTTCCACAACTGGATAATGCAAGAATTCAATTGTTGTACTGTATTGGTTGGGCCACCCAACGTGGATTCATTTATCACAACAGGACTGTTTTCACAGGACATCATCTTCTTTCAATACACCAGATTAACTACTAGTAGTAACGTTCTAGATTTCTTTTAACCTCAAAGTCCTGTGCAGCCTTAATGCTTCGTTTATCACACGCTTCTCAAAAATGTGTCCTGAATTGACACTTATTCATTTCATCACTGTTTTTCAGTATCATTCTTCGCTTTGGTATCAAACTACTGCACACCAACAGTATCCTTCCCTGCTTCACTATCAAGACCTGCACATCTGCAATCGGACCTCAAGGGTTTTCCAGAAAACAAGAAGAATACCTGTATGGCCAGACTAGCACCACCGTGGATACAGAGCATCACTGTGTCATGTACGACCACATCCTCCAGGAAAGCAATACAAAAAGAACATCCCAACATGCATGCATTTGAAAGCTATGCAACAAATAAGCCAGGAATTCACGCATTTATTCCAGCTCTTCCTAACTTTCAAGCGCCTGCCTTTCACAAGCCCAATAGTCTTTCGAATAGTAGCATGAGATAAACCAAATAAAGAGGAGAAGAAAAAGTTTAGGAAGAAGCCATTACACATAATTCAGTGAAAGGTCACAGCAAAACACAGGGGAGGCTTCCCCCCTCACACTGTTGCTAATAAGAAAATTATCTGGAAAATGTATTTTTAAATTTAATACCAGTTAAAGAATCAATCTTTAAATGGAAATATTAATAGGCTATACTCATAATACAATTCATGGTTGGGTAAGCACAGATGACAATAATGCCATCATTTAAATAGCCCTTTTCATCAATCTAGCTCAAAACATACAAAACAGACAAGCAATTTAAGTGCAAGAATCCAGAATCAGAAACAGAGGCTGTCCCATGGGACTACCAGAGCTAGAAGCTCCCAGACTAAAAAAATGCTTTAGGATTAATTAAATTGCACAAATTGCAATTTGAATCAAAAATCGTATCTTCTTGTATTCCTCCTAACTAATAACATGTGTACCAAGAAACACACTGTTACCTATCAAACACTGGCTTGCTTACAATATGTAGAAAAGAAAGCTAAATTTGAAGTTCATGCTTATTTTAATTCCCACTACTTATCACTGTATAATACATAAAATTTTAATTCCTGTAATAAATACATTTGAACTTGAACCGGAATTTTTAAGAAGTTTTTCATTACTCTAAGGCCTACGGCAACTGGCCCACACATAATATTTGTTTGAACTCGAATAGGCAGAAATTAAGGTATTTTTCTGCTTGAAGTGTTGGGATGAAAAGAGCCTTTGGTTCAGTTTCAGCCAGATTAAATTTCTCAGCAAGATGCTAAAGTCATAGTTGCTTTAAATAATATGTATTTCTCCTTTAAATAATGGCTGAAAAAAAAATTTTTCCCCCAAAGTGTTATACTTTTGGAAGGTAAACCGTGAAGGCAACCAGAATCTAACGCTCTATAATGTGCTGACAAAGGTTTTTCACTATTCATAATTTTTGCCTCTGCCAATCCTTCGAAATATTAAGCCTCTGAGCACCAAGGCAGTAAAAACAAGTTCAGCAAACACCTCTTTTGTCTGGTATCACTAAAACCTAAGATAGAATCATAGAATTGTTTAGGTTGGAAAAGACCTTTAAGATCATCCAGTCCAACCATTAACCTAACATTACCAAGTCCACCACTAAACCATGTCCCTAAGCACCACATCTACACATCTTTTAAATACCTCCAGGGATGGGGACTCAACCACTTCCCTGGGCAGCCTGTTCCAATGCTTGACTACCCTTTCCGTGAAGAAATTTTGCCTAATATCCAACGTAAACCTCCCCTGATGCAACTTGAGGCCATTTCCTCTCGTTGCTAGCTACTTGGGAGAAGAGACCAACACCCACCTCACTACAACCTCCTTTCAGGTAGTTGGACAGAGCGATAAGGTCTCCCCTCAGCCTCCTCTTCTCCACACTAAACAACCCCAGTTCCCTCAGCCGCTCCTCATAAGGCCTGTGCTCCAGACCCTTCACCAGCCTTGTTGCCCTTCTCTGAACACGCTCCAGCACCTCAATGTCTTTCTTGTAGTGAGGGGCCCAAAACTGGACACAGTATTCCAGGTGCAGCCTCACCAGCGCCGACTACAGGGGGACAATCACCTCCCTGCTCCTGCTGGCCTCACTATTCCTGATACAAGCCAGGATGCTGTTGGCCTTCTTGGCCACCTGGGCCCACTGCTGGCTCATGTTCAGCCGGCTGTCCACCAACACCCCCAGATCCTTTTCGGCCAGGCAGCTTTCCAGCCACTCCTCCCCAAGCCTGTAGCGTTGCATGGGGTTGTTGTGACCCAAGTGCAGGACCCAGCACTTGGCCTTGTTGAATCTCATACAGTTGGCCTCGGCCCATTGATCCAGCCTGTCCAGGTCCCTCTGCAGGGCCATCCTACCCTCCAGCAGATCAACACTCCCGCCCAACTTGGTGTCATCTGCAAACTTACTGAAGGTGCACTCAATCCCCTCATCCAGATCATTGATAAAGATATTGAACAGAACTGGCCCCAATACTCAGCCTTGGGGAACACCACTTGTGACTGGCCACCAACTGGATTTAACTCCATTCACCACAACTCTTTGGGCTGAAATGTCATAAACTCTCCTTTTTTTCCTGTGTTCCAGGCAAAGCTCTCTGTTCAGCCAGGCCAGTCTTCCTTCCCACCAGCTTGTCTTTTGGCACATGGGGATGGACTGCTCCTGCACCTTTAGGATTTCCTTCTCAAGGAAGTTGAGAAAACTCTAAAGAATTGAACAGACACTAGAAGCAACTGCAGCTGTCAGAGATACTGAAATTGGTGTGTCTGCTTTGCCTCATGTAATTATTCATCCAGACTGTAATCTTAGTTTTGATTAGAAGGGTGGGTGTTTTTCCTCGAGTAGCAAAAAAAATTAATTTAGACACAAATTTAATCTCATAAAATCCTGGTACAAAATTTAAATAACCTGTATTTACATAGCAAGTAAGGCTGCACTTCAGTCCATCACATTTCTCCCCAGGAGAAATGAAGGACTGTATGTGTTCAGCAGATGAAACTATGTACAGGCTTTCATAAACCTGTCAATAATTCTCCTCAGCATACACACCATATTCTCCAGCAGTATGTCCACCTTACATGGCACTCTGTCGAAAAAAATGTCCAGAATAATTTCTGAGTAAAATAATAGCAAATATTCTTGCATACCATCACTAGCTTGTGGACCTTTTAGGAAGAGCTTAGTTACTCCTCTCTTGACTACTCCCTGTTAGCAGGTGCTGCTGAAGAATAGTTTGTTACAGCATGTTAATAGCAGTGGTGAGAGAGAAAAGTGAAATCCTGAAATGCATTGAAGTCGGGTCCTCATAGCTGGACCGGAGGCAGAGAAGAAAATTAGCCCCTTGCTATACTGTTACAGACCGAGGTCTGTCCAAAGTGGAGCTCTATACCTTCTATTTTTGGTTGGATCATTTTTGAAGAAGTCACATATTTCATTCCTTAATAAACAAAATGAACAAAAATGACTTGTTTCAATTTTTTATTTGCCCAAAGCAATGGCAATTCATTTATGTCTTTGACAAATACCTCCCTAGGCTAATCTTGCCAGTGAAATATGGTACCTCATTTGTGTTTTTAAATAAAATACTTCCGCTAGTGACATGTTGCACTGATGTATCTCTAAGAAAAGATATGCCTATGAGTTCTCTGGAAGTTCATCCAAAGTCCTAACTGTTGAGGAAAAAGACACATTGCAAATCTGAAACGAATGAGAATAAATAAACAAACATAGCTGTCAAATGGTATAATTATTTTAAGAACCTAAAAGTGCTTTACAAACATTCATTGTTACGCCACCCATCCAAACAGATAAATGTTGTTAGTCCCATTATACAGATTTAGAGAGTAAGGGACAGCAAGGTTCTTTTCTTACACCACAAAAAGACTCACTGGCAAAGTCAAGCAGAGGCGAAGCTGAAGATAAATGGAGAAATACAGCTCGAGGCTCAATTGCTCATTACCATGCCCTACAAGTACCTGATTTATTAGGATCTAATCAAGTCCAAGAACATCATAAGTTTGACAGTGTAAACTCCAGAACATGCCACCTGTGACAGAGCACGATGCTAAGCCTGGTGCTGCAACTACATTATATCAGCAAACACTGGAGTCCTATTTGTGGAGCCTGCTTCCCACAGTTTCTGTTCCCCAAAAAAGAAAAGAGCTCTGCAAAAGAGCCTGAAGAAAAGTACCTGGATGATCAGGCGGTTGATCACTTTATTTTTACCCATCATTTACTTATCATTTAATTTCTAGTGTTCAAAGCCAGTCTCCTACATGAGGTTGATAGCACTGTCTGGGTAAATATCAAGAAGTAGGGGAAAGTGAAAACTTTCCCAGCTGAGTACTATCACAAAGTGACTTTTGAATTTTATTACAGTTTCTTTTCAAACAAACAACAAGGAGAGAAGCAATGAGATTACTACTGTTACAGAATTCCCATCCACTCCCGCAGATGAACACGTCCTCACTAACACAAACAGGCTTATACCATCTACATACCAGGCTTCTAAAAAAGGATCTCTATAGACCTTAAGCACTCACTGAAATCTAAAGGCAGGTGCCTAATAGTTTATGGAGCCAGCCAACTGTAGTTTTGGTACATGCAGTGGATGTAACTAGTATTTTCTCCTCAGAAATTACTATTAAGTTCTGAATTAGTATCATTAGGCTATGTCTTGTGGTCTGCAGCGCAACTTTGTTTTCCAAGTATCTAGAGAACGAAAATTACACAATACTTGGAACTTGAACCTGCCAAAATAAGTTGTTATAAAACTAGCTGCACACCCAGACATATCACACTGAAAGCAAGCAAGTTAAGCAAATAACATTCTCCTCAGAATAAGCCATGTACTTAAACAGTCCTACTAGAGGATCTGGATCATGCCTAACTAATGCTGCGTAAGAATTTAGTTTTTGTTACATTTTTTTTCCCCCTTTGAACAGAGATGGATTTGCTGATCTGCCCAGCAGACTGCTCCTTTAACACTGGTAGGACATTTTAAGCTCATTTAAACAACTAATGGAGGGAAGATGCCCCTGCCAGTAAGACACTTCCTACCCCTCTCAGTTTTTTCCCTGTGAATGAAAGGTAGACAACAGCAAACGACATGTCTTTTTGCTCATGTGTATTGAAGAAATACCAAACAGAAACCCAAACAATCACTTCACACATAATTATAAAAATATGAAGATAGTGCTTATGCCTTTTAAAAACCTAGAATGCTGTCTACAGGCTATGCTACAATGCACACAACACCCCAGGGCACGGTAAGCCCTTCATTAATGCTGGCAATGAAACGAACGCTGCAGAACAATTACACGCCGTAGCCATGGATTTCTAAAATCAGAGAGCTCTACCAGCAGCGCGCGTATACTCACAAGGTGTTGAGTCCGCCGGGGAAGCTGCTGTTTGCGGTAAACTAGTGGAAATATGTTCAGCGGAGTTTTCAGGTGATGTCAACAACAGGAAGGATGACTTTGAGCCAGATTTCCATTTCTCATCAGACGCGGCCTTAAAAGTTGCAACAAGAGCGTTAAAGGCTCCTCGTTTATACCCCCAAACCTGCAATTAAACCCCTATGTAGATACAGGCTCCTGTATCTGCGCGGCGGCCCGGAGAGTTCGCCTGTGCGTGAAGGGGGGGGGGCGGGGAGCGCCCCTCCCCGGACCCTACTCCGGGGCCCGTCATAAGGGAACACTTTAATTACTCGGGCACTGAGCACCGATTTTGCAGGGCCCGTACCCAGCTGCAGCCCCGCCACAGCCCCGCCACCACCTGTCCGCTCCCCGCGGCCCCTCCGCCCCCGGCCCCGGCCCGCCCCTCACCACAGCCACACGCAGCCCCGCCGGCCGGGCGCAGCTCTGCGCCCGGGGGCCCAGGCGTGCCGGTGGCTCCCCGCTCACCTGCGCTTCCCCCCGCGGCACAGGCTCCCGTCGGGCGCGGGGCCGGGCACAGCCCCGCCGCCTCCGACGGCGCCTCCGCCGCCGGGCTGGGCCGGGCCGGGTTGGGCCGGGCCGGGCTGGCTGCTCCGGAGGTGGCGCCGCCGCCGCCGTGCCCGCTGCGAGGGCGACACCCAGCGGCCGCGGCGGGCGGGCAGCGCCCCGCCATCCCGGGCCGCCTCCGCCCCGCCGAGGGGCCGGGGCAGCGCAGGCCTCCCGCCCCGGCCCGGGTGGAGCCCCCGGCCCCCCCCGGCAGCCATTTCCCGCTGAGGACACGGGAAGGTCGCGCGTGGAGGCGTGGGGCCACGGCCCCTCCCTTACCTGGCACCGGCGCGGGCAGCGGAGCCAGCGGCGGGCAGGGGTGGGCGGATGCGAGCGTGGAGCCGGGCCGCCAGCGGCAGCAGGGCCTCCAGCGGCAGCAGGGCCGCCAGCGGCAGCAGGGCCGCCAGCGGCAGCCGGGCCTCGAGTGGGGCGAATCACCCGCCGCTGGCCAGGAACGCTGGGCGCTGGCCGGAGCGATGCTCCTGAAGAGCTGGACGCTCTCCTCACCCCAAGCTCCTTCGCAACTTCATTGTGGAAGCTCGTCATAATTTGCGTAGGCGCAGAAGTGCTCCAAAACCAATTTCGGGGAGGCCAGATGCCATTCCCTCCAGCAGGGAGCCAGCCAGCGGGCTTTGAAGTCTGGGCTGAAGGTCAGAGAGGGCTGACTTGAAAGCTCACTGTGCCTCGCCTGCCCCTCTGGCTATTACAACGTCCCCGGGGGCCTTCGGGTCACCCAAGTCATGCGTACGTGTGGGCAACTACGTGTGTGCACACCGGTAATTCACAAACTGGTAGGGAGGCAAGTTAGACGGGACCGTCTGCCGACACCAGTACAGGAGAAAGGAGTCTGTGTGAGTAGGCTGAGGAAAATGATAAAAGCGGGATCTGAAGAAGGAGGAGAAAACAGCAGCTGTAACCAACGCAATGCCTGATCCCGCGGGCACATCACTTTCAAAGGCCATTCCTCTGGCTCGAAGGCATTCTCAGAATGATGCCCTAAATGAACTAAGCATTGAAGTATCACAGGCACTATCTAGTTATGTGATGAATATATTCTTCTGAACATTTTTGCAGATGATTCTACTTACGCATTTTTCACTAAACAGTTACGGTGGTATTTATCGTTCTGTGGCAACAGTCACACCATAGGTTCACAGGAAACCCCTTGGTGCTCCGCAGGAAAGATTTACTGACTGAATTTTGTGTTCTGACGCCTCTCTGATCTCGGCAAAGTTTTGTAGCTTTGTCAAAACTACAGCGCTAGTCTGAAGTCTGGTGTCATTACTGAAATTAGAATGTAATTGCTAAAATACATAAAAATATGTTGTGATTCCTCACACTACAATTTTGTTTGCTCGTTTCCATATTCAGGATAGGCCTACATCATGGGAATTTTATTTTACTTGATACTGTGTAAAAGTCTGATGGAGGAACGGAAGCATTCGTGTGAGTAACAGTAAAGCTATATGTTAAATAAGTTCCATATATGTAAATGTTTGCAGGACTACTTTGGCTATGTTTGATCATTATGATTGAGAAACAAGACATTAACACATTGCAGAAAAAGGCTTTCTTGGCACTGATCTGCCACCAGTCTATTTAATGGGAGTTTTCCCCCTTTAACAGAAGCAGGATGAGACGCCATCATGATCCTGCAAACCTAGATGCAGACGGGCTCCCTTGATTGTGTGGCTGTCAGTGGGACCATTCCCTGTGCTTAATTATCGTTCACCTTTTTTAATCCAGACAGCCAATTTTGTATTCTTCTGGATTTTTTTTTTTTTCTGTTGGGAAGAGAAATTCATGAGGGATTCCCTCAGTTGCCTGAAACAGAAAGTATGTCATGCCCATGAACTGCAGCTCCCTGCTGACAAAGTCCAGTCGTGTCTAATATTGTACAGGTCATAAATTCAAAGACTCAACCCCATGTCTACCTGCCCTTACTACAAGTCCTGCGACGGAAGGCTTGGGTGCTGTTTCATTATGTGCAACGGGCTTCAAAGTTAAATGACGTGACAAAAGAAAAAAGAAGGAAAGAAAATGGCCAGGTGTAGAGGGGACAGAGAACAACGTGGTGGCAAAGGGACAGAGGAGGAACAAGTCCTGAAGCCTATATGGAGTCCAGGACAGATCATATTGCCAAGGGGTTGGCAGAAGTGCTTCAGGCCTACTCTAAAAAACTATCTGGTGACAGGCCTGGAGTCTACGTGGCTTTGAACCCAAAGCTGTGGTCAAGCAGGAGGTCACCAGCATCAGTGTTGTGGGAAGAGCTGCACTGTAACCTGTCCCGTCATTCCTGAGCTTCTACACCCTGATTTACTATTTTAATATCTCCAAATCATTCTCTCTCTCTCACTGCTGATGTTTCATAGCTCCTTGTATAAAAGAAACCTAATACAGACAGTCAGATTTCTGGGCAAGACCCACTGCCCATAGCCAGCCTTGAAAGCTAGTAGCCCTTTCTGTGCAGATGTGGTTAGCCGATGGTCCTTCATTACAGACCTGGAAACTTTCCTCCTCTTTCCATCAGGAGTTTTCAGCAGATTAATGCCTCCTCAGGCTGTCCTAAGACACAATGCTGAAAACATGACTGGTAAAAATTCCTGCTCCAAACTCATGTCCCAATTCCTTGTAAGGGATTTAACTTGGAAATGTTTCCCATAATCTTTTGGTACATTCTTAATGTTCAAGCAAAACTTCCAAGCAAGTTGATAAGTTGAGAATTAAGAAAGGCATTTCAATAAATTTGTGTATTGGTAGACTTGTCATGATGTGGAACATAACAGGATTTCTCTCCCTCCCCAGACAAAAGTGTGCCTCTTATCTCAAGTGGGTTAATACAGCGGGAAGGCCTTGTGATGAGAAGACTGTCATGCAGCGTAGAGGTGGGAAAATAATCAGCTGCAAGAAACACGTGGAGACTCCAAACATAAGTCCAACCATTACACTGAATGCAAGGAGGGAGAATGAGACAGGAAGAAGTAGTCAGAGAGAAACAGAAACAGAGGAAAATGCGCTACTGGAGAATTAGGAACGCAGCTGCCAGTCACCACAGCGGGCGGCGTGGGACGACAGCCAGGGGCTAACACACACGCTCCGGTGCTTGGACTGCTCCAAGACAGGAGGAGCAGCACCGCGAACTCCTGAGCAGGGGCCTGGCTGAGGGGCAGAAGGTCTGCCTTCACGGAGCAGGTCCGGAGGAAGCAACGGCAGGCAGCTGAGCGCACCTCAGCCTGTCAGGGGCTTCAACATCCCATCCTCTTCCAAGGAAGTTTCACTCCTATGGCTTTCTTTAGTCTTCCTTATTCATCCAGAGTGTTATTTCTAACATAGTCTCACCCGTGCTGCAAATGTGTTACCATCCACCATCAGTGCCTGGCTTAACATTTTGGGCCTGGCCATACGACGACACGGTCGGCACGGAGGGAGCGCCGGGCAGGCCGCGGGCAACGCCACCGGCACCGTTCGTGCCCCGAGCGGGCACGGCGGATCCGCGAGCTGAGCGGCGTGGGGCAGACATGGGCCCTGCCCAGGTCCCACGTTTTGAAGGCCGAGGCGCACATGGGGCGACGCAGGAGGGCCCCGAGAGCCCGCTTTTGGGCTTCGTGCGGGGTGAGGCGGCAGGATTCGACGGGCTTCGCAGCCCCCCGGGAGGGCTAACTGTAATAAAGATGCCTGCGATGATTTTGGGGCCGCGGAGCGGTACACCCGGCCGCCGCCGCCACGCCGCCCACCCACCCCGGTTCCCCGCACGCCGGAGGCAGCGCCCCGTCCGTGCCCCGGTGCCCCGGGCGGCTCCAGGCCTGCGTCGGGCGCCGCGGGACGGCAGGGCCGGGGTCGGGCGTGGGCGGCGGCGCCCGGCAGGCCCCGGAGCCCGCCTGTGAGCAGGGCAGCGCCCGGCAGCGCCGGGTGCCGGCGGCGGCGGCGCCGGGCCTGGCTGGGCGGCGGGGCGGGCGCGGAGGCCCCGCCGGCCCGTGACCGGCCGCGTCAGGTGACGCGGGTGACGCCGCCTCCCCCGCCCGCTCGCTGCGCGCTCCGCCGAGCGCCGTGCGGGGGAGGGGAGCGGCGGCGGCGGGGCACGGCACGGCGGGGCACGGCGCGGCGGGGCACGGCGCGGCACGGCACGGCACCTGGGCCCCCCCCCCGCCCGCGGCGAGGCGCGTCCCGAGGCCGCCCGGAGGCAGAGGGGCTCCCGGAGCCCCGCCGGCAGCGCCGCCGGCATGAGCCAGGTGCCGAGGAAGCTGCCGGAGGAGGAGGAGGGGGACGATGAGGAGGAAGAGGAGGAGGAGATCGTGGGCTTGGCGGGCTACGCCGACGGGGCCGAGTCCTTCTCGGACGGGGACGCGGAGAGCGGCGGCGATGAGGCGTGTGAGTGCCACCCGCGGCGGCCGCAGCCGGCGGCGGCACCGGGGGCGGCGGCGTCGCGGCCGCCGTGGGGCTGCGGCTGCTCCCGGAGAGCCGGGGGAAAGGGGGCGGGGGGGGGCAGCGGCCTCGGAGGGGGCTGCGGGGCAACGAGCGCGGGTGTGGGGCGAGGCGGGGCGGGGGGCCGAGGTGCGGGGCAGGGGCGGCCTCCTGTGCGCGGAGATGCGGGTGAGGCGGGGCAGGGGCCGAGGTGAGGCGGGGACGGTGGCGGGCGGGACGGGGCCACCGCTGGAGGAGGAGGTGAGGTTTGGCTGCCGGGGCGGGGGTCGGGCCTGGCTGCCTGCGGATGTGGGTCAGGGAGGAGGCGAGGCTCCCCGGGGATTTGGGGCACGGCGAGGGTGAGCGGGGCCCGCAGGGAGCCGGGGATAGCGGTGTGGGGGAGAGACGAGGCGCCCGGAGGGAGGGCAGGCCTCGCTGGGGACGGGGGTGGGTGCTGCGAGGCGGGGGTGCTGCGGGGGGGGCCGTGGGGGGCGGCGGGACGGGGAGGGGGTGCTGGCCGGTCGCTACCGCGGGGTCAGAGAGAGCGGGGAGCTCTGAGGCGGGAGCAGGGCAAGGGCTGACAGGTGGGAGGAAGGGCTGGGGCGGAGGGAGGAGGCAAAAGGAGTGCAAGCGAAGTGGGGGGGGGGGGGGGGTAAGCTCCTGTCCACATTTTGCCCGTCTGGGGTGAGAGTTACGAGCGGCCACAGCCTGGTGATGTGACTTGAGTGTGCCAAGGAGGCGGGGGGGGGGGGGTTGGGTTGGGTTGGGTGTCGGGCTATAAAAGGCAGCGGCAAACGCGCAGCTCTGCGTCCAGGGCTGCTCTGCAGCTGCGAATGTCAGTCCCCGCAGCGGCAGGCTCCGCTAAATGTCTGCTGTCCGTCCGTCTGTCTGTGCGGATGAGGACCCGCGTTCCTCCCTGCGTTATCTGTGTCGGTGTGGATGGTGGTGCTAGGAAGGACCGGCTTACCAGGAAAAGCAGCCTCATTCAGGAAAAAGAGGCAATGCCAGCGCAGAGCCTGTTGCTTTCATTCAGAGCCCGAATTCATTCTTCGGAGACGTATTCCACAAAGGAGCTTGGAGAACTCTCAGTATCTCAGGGCAAAAACAAAAGAATTGCTTTTTTATAAGAGTATAATAGAAGGCCACATGTTTTAAGGCTACTTTGATTATTAGCATGCAGAACCCTTCTCCTTAAAGGCCCAGTCCTACAGGCTGCCATGGGAGGTATCGCATTGGCTAATGCAATTTCGGGGAGGGGGGGAAGGTCAGTGCTTTGAGCGTAAGCCTTCGTGGTGAAAGGCGGTGGGAATGCTGGGATGTAAGAGCTGTAGCTGAGGCTAATTAAAGTCTTACTTGAAACTACTAAAAATCGCCTGTATTTCGATGCAAAGAGAGTATCTTTTAGCATATTTCTTTAGTGCAAAACTAACTTAGCATTTTCTGTAGAGAATTAATCCATATTCTGTCCTCAGAGGAATTTATTTGAATATTTTTCAATAGGAACTTTATTAGACTGCTAAAAATTTCAGTTGCTTCTTCATAGTAATACCAGAATATCATGCTTAACAGAAGCAAACCTTTACATCCTGAATAGCAGGAGAAGACAGCCCATGCAGAGACGTTTTTTATGTAGGATTAAAACAAAGGGCCATTTTAACAGTCCAGATCCCCTGGCTTTCTGTTTCATTCTGAATTCTCTGGGGCAAGAGGCATAGAGCTCTGTAATGGAGGGGGTTGGGATTTGGGTCTGTGTTTTGTGTATTTCACACTGGGCTGCAAGGCAAGGGGCTTTCCTTTTCCCAGTTTTTGTTCTCTCTCTTCCTGGATCTGTACAGCAAGTAGTACAAAATTCAGTGTCACAGCCTCCACTCTTCTACAAAGAAAGAATGGAAAGGGCAGTATAAGGAGAACAGCTTCAATGCGTGGCTGTTGAAAGTGAAGGGAGAAGCCAGGCTTAAAAGTAAAAACATAATTGTGCTTGTAGGTATACGGGAGATTTCAAAACGTCTTATTGGTCATCTCTCACCCCATACTGGTTTCTTGTCTCCAGCCTGAATGCTGAAACCACGTCTCTTGTCATCTTCTTATTCTTCCTACTTTACACATGGGGTCATATTCAGAGACCTTAAAGCACTTAGTCTGCGTAAAGCCTAGTCATATTTTTGATATATGCAATTAAAAAATATTTAGAAGCGAGGAAACCCTCTGCAGAGCGTCCAAGGAAGTAGCTTTAAGACATATCATTGCACAGTGCTGCACTTGTGGCAGAGTGGAACCAGGTCTTCTGGTTCTGAGTCTTTTCTTTAGCCACAAGAATTTCCTTCCACCAGGCATTTCTGCTATGTTTATGAACCCATAGTAGGTGAACAGCTTTCTCGATCGCATATAAGTGTCTTCTGTTAACTCTTCAGGCTCAGGCCATCTGTTTGCATTGAAGATGTTCATTGTATGTGTTTTGTAAGGCTATTGTCTTGAGAGCGCTCCAAAGTGCTGCAAATACTGCAGTCACAGTAGTACTGGAGATGCTGCGAGGTCAGTGGGCTTGAAGGTACATGAGTGGAAAGTTTGGGACTGCTAATTCTCCTTTACACAAAAAAGATTAAAACTTAAAAATAACATAATTGCATTAGCAGGTAAAAGAATAGTCATTAGAAGCTGTATTAGTTTAAAACTAGACTCAGAAGCTTGTTACCTTACGGATGGTAACAAGAGCAAAATAATTTCTTTTGGCTTGATGTCACTTGAGCAGATGAACTGCAGTGCTTTATTTCGATGTTTGAAAACTGGCGAGATGTACAAATACACCTTCCAATGTGGCATCCCTGTCACACATGCCTGTGAAGCACTGATAGTCACCTGCCCTGACAATTAATTGCAATTGATGTGGAATTCAGGATGGGCTTCAAAAACTTTTTTAGTTACCAGTGAGGATCTCTAATAGCGTGAAGGAGATATGAGAGTATTCATTGTGTGCTCTGCATCCTGGTGAGACAGGCCAGGACTACTGTGTGCAGTTCTCAATTTACTCCTCAGAGCTGGGCTCTTCTGCGTGTTGCAACGCACGCAAATTGCACTCCATAAGCAAGGACACAGCTGCAATTACAGAAATTTTGTAACAAATTGAATGCTTCTCTGCGGGGAAAGTGCTTTTGGGTTTGTTAATTTGTGAATACTTCAAAAGATACGGCCTCTAACCAGCATGACTTCTGTTCTTTATGGCTGCTTAGAAAAGTTGAAACATGAAGGACTGTTGATAGACATTAGAAACTGTCCTTTTATAACATTTACTCTTTGCAAAAGTGAATGAAGCAGGAAATGTGTTGCATCTCACAATAGGGAAAATTATCTTTCCCGTTACAAAATAGAGAAGAGTTTAGTGTTTCTCTTGGGCGTATTATGATCTCACTCAGTAACCTAGTCTGGGAAGTTGCAGTGATACATCTACTGGCATTTCTGTGGCAAATTAAAGAAGGAGTTGTCATGTATTCTGCAAAGGAATGTGGGCAGGCAGCACATCATCCAATTCCTTTACATATAAGGTAATCTCTTCACCCTCTCTCAGAGGAAAGCGCTATAGCAGCCTTGCTATCTAGTCAGGTTTGGACGATACTCATTTACATTTCCCTGGCTTTGAACTGGCAGGATTTCAAAAGCTAAGTAAGTGTCTTACTAGCAGAAGACCTAGTGTTCATTCTTCTCATCAGTAACTCTGTTTGCACTTGCAACTGTATTTTTTTTACTATGGTTTTAATATAAAGCAATTTCGTTCTAGTAAGTATCACAGTCCATAAAAATCTAACAGCCTGGAATAATTTAATACAACAACGAATAATTTAATACAACAACAATGTAAACGCCCAAGTTATTTAAAATATTTTTTCAGAGACATGTGAATTTTTTGCCTATTTCTTAAAGAAAAGAGAATTGCGTAGGTAGCCTGTCTTCCGGTTGTCTCATCACCGGTCAGAACTTTGGAAACTGCTGTCCGCCTTCAACCGAATTTGAACGACAGACGTCTCAAAGATGATTAAGTTCCCACAAGTTTGATGAAAAATGACGTTCAGAAGAGAGGAGAGACCCAAATGAAAGCTTCCTCAGAGGGACAGGCGAGCAGATGCGTGCGTTCTCTGCGGCAGCAGCTGGCAAAGCGGTGTACGTGTGTGTATGGTCTAGCCAACCGGCATGTGTTTAGCTCCAGATCAGCCACAGCCTGTCATATCTGTTATTTGGAGGATATGTCATAAGACATACAGGGGGAAGTTGGTGTTATTGTGGTTGGGAGAGGAAGGGGACACAAAGTACAAATCCATAGCAAATGAGACTTTGTAAGTTCTGTTGTGTACAAAGAAAATGGCAGGGGTTTAAATTTTTTGAACCACGTGATAAAGCCTCAATGAAAAGACTGTTCTTTATATGCCTTCAGAAAGTATTTTATTCAGACTAGTTCTTCTAAAGCTTGAATAAATTATTTTCCCTTCTGATGGCCAAAATGCAAATTGCATGATGTATGGGTATATGCACATTAATGAAACTATGACTGTACATTTGGCAGCTGTGGAAAATTTGTGCATTAGAGGCTGGGGTGGAGGAAATGCTGTTAAATCCTGTACCTTTGTTTTGCTTTATTGACAAGACTGTACCCCCAAAACATAAAATAGTGTTACATCATCCTAGAGCAGATGTTTATTATTCCTCTATAGGTGTGAAGTATTGTAGGCCCATGCTTTTTGCAGCCACAGGAGGGTACTATCACTGTTTGGATCAACAGGAGGAGTAGAGTAGCGTGTTGACTGCAGTTTATTACTTCCTAAATTTGTTGGCTGTGGGTCAGTAGAAGTTGGCCATTGCCGCATTAGGAGGATGAGATTCTTACAGAGTTCCCTGTTGCTGTTCTGCGTGAAGGGGTTTCGTCTGTGCACTGCTCCTGCCTGGCAGTGTTTCATGCGTGATAATTAAGAAGAACACAGTAAGTGGTAATACCTGTCAAGGCCTTTCAAATGTATTTAAAATGGATAGGATCCCACCCATAACGAGTTTTCAACTCCTGCCAGTCCCTGTGGTGACACAGGCCCTCACTGAGTGGCATAACTGCTCAAAAGCCAGTAGATGGTGCCAGGGGGATGTTTTACACTAACACTGCAAGACCTTCAGTTGGGAAGCCCGAATTCTGGGGAACCGAAGCTCAGGAGGCACAAACAGACGGCAACAAGGTTCTGTGCCCTCCTGGCTGGCACATCCTGCTCTTGTGTTTCTGAAAGTTGTGAGTGAGGCTTGAGGAACACAAGAGGACAGACGTGATCACCACCCCTGGACGCAAAACATGCTCCAAGGCAAAGGATTCCTTCAAGCTTTCCATGTTTTTCAGCCCATAAGGCTATGTAATGCATTGACGGGTTCAAATTGTTGTTGCTGAGGTTTCTTGTTTTGGATTTTCATACTTTTGGAGTACAGCTGATCACTTAAAGTATGCAGGGCATATGCAGGAAGGATGCGTATGAACAAATGTGTGCAGGTTTTCTGCAATTTAAAATTTATCCCAGCAGAAAAAGACAAAGAACTGCAATTATGCTGTGCTCTGAATTATGTTGAATAGTCTGTACTGCAGTGCGTGGGAGAAGGTCTGCCTGACAGCTAGTGTGTTTAGCCTGTTGTCTGATCAGTATTTTAAACCTGCCCACTGTGTGCTGTGAGCCTTACTCTGCAGATTTAGCCTTGACAGCTCGGTTTTTTGCATTGCTTGTGTTTGATGCTGCAGACAGGATATCACAGGGGTGTTTGAAAGCTTTTTACATTTATGTGCAGTACTGTTTTCAGCTTGGACATTTCAAAGTTATAGCCCAACTAAATGCGGTAACTGAGACTGTTGTAGCTGTTCTGAGTAGATACACCTGAAACTGAAGTTTGTGTGCTTACAGGTGTGGGTAGCTATACATTCATGTCCTTACAGATATAACAGTATAGTTTACTCCCATAACTACCTTTATGCTAATACAACTCCATCAGCTCTAGAAAATGTTCTGGTTTAGTGGTACCAGTTTCAAACTGGGGCAGGTAACACAATGAAATCACTGTGTTCCCAGGCCTTTGTTTTGCAAATAGGCAGGGGTTATGCTGTAATCTTATTTATTGGATAACAAACTTTTACACATTGTAACACAAATTATTCAATAGCAGGATCAATCCTAACTACCTTAGAAAGGGACTCCTTGTGAGCACAGTATTGTGTTGTAAGTTCCAACACAGAGGAATTGTTTGCCTGCTGAGTTGTCCAATTCCTATAGCTCCTGGGATGTGTGACTTTATTTATTTGTTTGTTTATTTGTTTAATTATTTATTTTTGAGGAAGGAAACCCTGATGTAGCCTTAGGAAGATCACATAGATGTAACTAACACAAACTTACTGCTTTCTTCCAGCGGTGTGATGTAGCTATCAGTTGACAAGGGTATTTGTTACCAGTTCATATTCTTTTAAAGTTGGGTTAGAATGTATGTGGGATAGGGTTAATTAGAGTAAAATTAGGTATTTTACGATATCTGTGTGTGATAACATATTTTTCACATACAAACCGAGGGATCAAACCTTCTGCAGGCTCTGTCTCAGAGGTGAGAAGTAGGTTTTCTGATAGTATAGTCTGAGGGGCAAATAATTCAAGTTAAAATGCCTGTAGCACCGCTCCCTAAGCTTAAAAATTGGTAACATTCACATAAAATGTGAATTCACGAGTAAAAATGTCATGAAAATAAATGTCAAATGCATGCTATCTGACAGTTACTAATTATATTGCCATAGTATATTACTTTTCTTCTTGTGTGATTTTATTCAGTTTTGGATTTCAATGATCCCTTCAGTACTGAAGTTAAGCCAAGAATCCTGCTCATGGGCTTGAGAAGAAGTGGGAAGTCATCCATTCAGAAAGTTGTCTTTCACAAAATGTCACCGAATGAGACTCTCTTCTTGGAGAGCACAAACAAGATCTGCAGAGAAGATGTTTCCAACAGCTCCTTTGTCAACTTTCAGATATGGGATTTTCCTGGGCAAATTGACTTCTTTGACCCTACATTTGACTATGAGATGATTTTCAGAGGCACTGGAGCACTCATATTTGTTATTGATTCTCAGGTAAAAAAAGGGGGTTTAAGCTACCTTTTTCTTTCCTTCCTTCAGCAATAGACAAATTTTTTTCAAAGCAAATAAATAACTTGCATCACAAACACACATTAAAAGAAAGTCATTAAAACCTGAAGAGCTGCTTGGTTATTTTTAATCTCTCTCTGCAGCATGTTGAAAAGTTAACTAATTTGCTTTAACATCTCAAGGTTCTTGCTCAGACTCCTAAGTGATGACAGCATGAGATTGGTGCACATGCTGGATGTAGGCTCAGGCTTCTACTTATAAGAAAGAACAAAATTAAGCTGTTGTTGAACTGTAGCATTATCTAAAAGTAGGTATCATAAAATTTTATATATATTAAGAACTTTCCTGCAGTTGTAGCTTTTCTTTTTCCTTCACTAGGATGATTATATGGAAGCATTAGCTCGTCTGCATCTTACTGTGACCAGAGCCTATAAAGTGAATCCAGATATCAACTTTGAAATCTTTATCCATAAAGTGGATGGTTTATCTGATGATCACAAGATTGAAACGCAAAGAGATATTCACCAGAGGGCGAATGATGACCTTGCAGATGCTGGACTGGAGAAGATTCACCTCAGGTGAGAAGAGCTGCTGTGCAGAGAATCCTAAAGAGGAGAGCAGCTTATTTGACAAGTTACCATTTTCTGTTCTCTTGAAGTAGCAGGCAACAAGCTTTTGATATATGAAGGAAAAGGATAATCAGAGACACTGCATTTGACCTGAGCCAAACAAAGTATCTTATTTCTGATTGCTGTCTTGGAGGGAAAGATGGAGAGGAGATGTGCTTTAAAAACAGATGACAAATACACCAGAGTCTTACCAGTTTTTGCTGCAGCTGCTGTCTTGAAATAAGTTGCTTGGACAGTGGCAGCAACCAGTAGAGCTCCAGCCAGTAGAGCGTATATGCTACCTACATCACTTTTGCCTTCTTTGAAACCTGTCTGCCTCACAGTCCCCTCCCAATCACTAGTCCTCACTGCTGCAGCCTGCTTGGAGCCACTTGGGAAGACAGGTGCTGTATCTTTGCCTTATGTCTGCTGATAAAGCAGATTGTTGTAGAAAATAATGAAAAATAGTGGACTTCTGCAGACTGGGAACTAGAGTACATCAAGTTGTCCTGTCTTTCTTAGCACTTAAAGCCAAGTACAAATATATTAAAAAGAGAGGTCTGCTCCGTGAACATGCCAGCTCTTTAGAGCTCTTAACAACTAGACTGCATCATTACATTGATAAATGGGTCCACAGCTTTCAAAAAGTAGATCACCACAGACATACTCAGTAAAATTCCTTTCCTGCCATTTGAAAAATATTTTCGTAAGAATACCAAGGTGGGAGTTGCATCATGAAGTTCTACACTGAGGTCTAGTTTGCAGTGTCTAGGGGCTTTTTTTGGCATAGAAATCAAGTCCTATGCTTCAATCATAACATGTGACTTTTGATCACAAGGGGTAATTGCATTAAGTGTAGGCACTTGCTGTTTGACAATATTTCATTTCACTCATATTATGAAAGGTACATCATGTTCACAGTATGTGGCTAAAAGGAAAATATGGTGACGTTTTTTTCCAGCTTTTATCTGACAAGCATATATGATCATTCTATATTTGAAGCATTTAGCAAAGTGGTACAGAAACTGATTCCACAGCTCCCAACACTGGAAAACCTGCTTAACATCTTTATTTCAGTAAGTACTTGTTATATACTTTGTCTGTAGATCTGGCTATGTCCAACATGCATGTTCAGATATGCTGTTCGCTGCCTTCTGAGAGATTATGAGCAATGTGAACTCTCAGAGAAATTACCAAAACTTAGTTGAAATGCACCCACATGCAGCTTGGCCTCTCCTCCCTGTCTATTAAACAGTATTGCTGAGCTGCTGAGATACTCACAGTATTTCCTGAATCACATAAAATGGGTTAGCAGCCATCACTTTTCTGCTCATACATTAATTTGAATGTTGCAAAGGCCTGCGCTGCATGCATTTGTTTAAGTAGTACTTAACATTTGTTTAAATAAATTCTTAAAGGAACATCACCTGGTCTGACCTCTTATGTAGAGCTTCCTAGAATTAATTCTACTTTGTATTGAAGTTTAACCTGTTGAAGAAAAGATCTTCTTGTCTTGAATTTTTTAGAGGTAGAGTCCATCACAACTTTCACAGCTCCCAAGGCCAGTTAGAGAGCTTTGTATATCTAGTGGCTTGTTACCACTGTGGAGGTAATTGCTTGTTCCACTGTTCCCATATGTGTGGTCCCTTCCTCTCCTTTGTACTGGTTCTGACACTCTCCGGTTCCCTCCTGGAGTCACTATGACACACACTAATGCACTGTTTAATTTAGTTAAAAGCAGGTCATGGAGGAGTCCCACATCCTCTTGTTTTGGCACAAGATAAAAGATGGGAACATGTGGCCATGAGCAAAGGGTAACACAGTGAGTAGGTCGTGAAAAGGGGGAACTCCCCGTTTTGGTGGTGGTGAAGTCAGGCCATAGCGGCTCCTGAAACTGCACCCTTTCTCACAGTATTCTAATTTTGCACCTTGCATCCAGCATTGGTTTGTCAAGCTTCAATTTCCAAGCAAGGTATTTTGTTGTGCCTTTTTATGATTTTGAAGTAACGAAATTATTTAATATCATTCAACAGCCTGTAAGATAAAATTAGACTTCACAGTTTCTCAGTGTAGGGTGTGAAAATAGAGAGAGAAAAAAGTTGGATGTGTTGCTGAAAGGGAGAGCTAGGATTAGAGGAAGGTCTTTCCAGAACTTATTCTCTTACTAGTAAGCAACAAATTATGCTATTTCATAATGAATGGTTTGTTACAAAGATCTGTTTCTACCAAAATGGCTGGACTGTATACCAGTTATCATCCAGTCTCGAACTCCACTTAGGACAGAAAGGTAATGAAGGAGTGACGACAACGGTTCTGAGGCAATTGGATATTGAATATGCTACACAGTCTTAAAGAGAAGGCTGTCTGAATGATAGTCCTCCTTGCGCCGGAGTCACCCTAGTCACTCATGTTGTGAGTCAGATCTCTGCATGGGGTCTCCTCACCGTTTGGAGTTGGTGAAGAATTTGTACCAAACCACCAGGTGAATTGAGCACGAGCTGCTTCCTGAATGACTGATGACAGTCGCTTGTGTGTCTGGAACACCCAGAAGGTAGCTCCAGTAATATCTAGAATATCAGATGTAATTTGTAAGGAAAAACAAGTCTTTCAAATGAATGGGAAGTCCAGAAAAGTGAGAGGTACCCTATTTCCTCTATTCAGTAGGGGAAGCAGTCCCAGACTGTTTCTTAGCTCCAAATAGAGCAAAATCCAGTTTGTTTTGTTTGTTTGTCCGATGACCTATAGCAAGGTGTAGCTGCATCACTATGTCCTCAGCACTCTTGCTGTCTGTTTTTACGAGTATCTTCTGTCTGTAGACAGGAAACTTGGAATGACTCTATTTGCAATCACAGGAAGACTAAACATCATTCTCCAGCACAGAATTAGTTAGCGGGTGCCTCTTTAGCGGCTTAGTGACAACAAATCTTGACATGGATTTTGGTCATGCCTTACTTCAGGAAGTCAGTGTGCTGGATATCAAAGTGTGGGTGTACTGGTGTTCTAGTTTGGGTTTCATATTCATGAGGATTTGTGTTCATTTGTGCCATGAAGATTTCCAACATGAAAACCTGATGGCTACAAAAATAGATCTGTGATCACTCTTAAGTTCACAGCAGGTTTTTGCCTAACTTTATAGTGCCACAGTGTGTTAGCTTGTATGTTTGAGGAACCATCAGGGTGGTAATACTGCTTCTACATTCTTTAATGTATGCTTGTAAAGCATAACACAACAGTTGGTTTGGCATTCAAAACCCATGTAAATCTTACCTGACTAACACTCTATCAGCTTCATATAGAAGGATGTCTGTTTTTTAATGACTGTGGCCTTACCAAGCAATCAAGTTGTCTGACACAGGAATGTAGATTTTCATTTTAGGGTTGTTGTTGTTGTTGGGGGTTTTTTGAGGAATGTTAAAAAGTATGTGTTAAAAGCAAACAATGAGTTACCATGGTAAAAACAAAATTAAGTACAGTTTTGTTTATTTAATGATCTAAATTTCATAATCTGTAATTCAAATGTAGTATTTAAAATTAAAATTCATTCACTAAATCTGCTGTTTGCTGCAAGACCTGTTTAAATAACTGTCCAAAATTCATTCCTAACTGTAAGTGACTGGTGATATCCTGTAAGTTCTTTTAAAAATTACTTTTTTAGGGCCAAATTCTGGCTTATTTTTCATACTTTTAAGAAGGAAAAAGATAGGCCCATTTACCTGACCTAGGAATTGGAGTAATACTACCAGTTTTACTGAATCCATTCCATCTAAAGAATAGAAACTGCCTTCTACTTTATCAAACCTAGTGTAGTTGAGAAACGTGTTTTGAATTTCAACTACCTCATGGTTTTTAGCTATCCAAAATAAAATTTCATATATTCATTGCAGAAGATTTCTCTCAATGACTCCCTTGGTTCAGATTAGCCGTGGAATACTCTTACATTGATTCAGAGTGCTTGGTAGAGCTTCTAGCGCATGTTGCATCTTCTTTCCAGGCTGTAGGGTTGTGTCAGAGATAACTATTGCTTATTCTGGCCCTGCTCTCATTGACATCAATGGCAGCATTTCATTCAGTTGCATAAGGCAGCTGTTGGCCTTTGTTTCTCTAATAAAGAACCCCCCTGCTCTAGTAACAGAAACAGTTGATGTCTTACTGTCATTTTCCCTGACTAAGCATTAATGATATAATGTCTCTTTGAATAGTATTTTTTATCCACTGTTTCCTGATTTTTTTCAATGACTTGTAATTATTGTTTGTACTGGTATTTTTTTTCCTTGAGCAATTTCGTCACAAACATTCTAGCAAATCCTTTGCTTTTTCAGTTAAAGTTGTACTAAAAACCCCGGCAAATGAAATCTGTGAAGTCATGTGGATACAGTTTAGTCGTTACTACTCCTGGCAGTCCATCCTACCCTTTCGCCGAGGTTTCTGTCACCGTACAAAGTTCGACAGAAGCAAGTATGTGCCAGCTTCTCAGCAGGTCCTACCATGATGTATTAGTTTCAACTGAAAACAAGCATGGTTTAAGTTAAGACACCAAGCTCTGCCCTTACCAGGAGGCATAACTGCTGGCACAGCAAACATCTCAAGATGAAAACCTTTTAAACTGTCACTGCAAGTATAGGCAGGCTGCAGCAGCCGGAGTTCTGAGATGGCAAAATCACCTCTCATTGTTAAATGTTACTATATTGTCACTGGCACCTTAATAATTTAAGGTGCATCTTACCTGTACAGATGAAATTATCACTACGTCTCTTTATATAATAGAAAATTTTATAATTGACTCCTCATGAATGAGACTACAGGGCTCGAGTTCCAACTTCTTTTGTCCAAAATGACTTGTATTTTCAAATATGTATTTTGGCAATGAATTATGGCTATATACTTACATGGTATTTACAGGTGAATCTTGTGATTAATCTTATTTGACAGCATCTGTTGAAGTATGTGAGGTGCTGTCAGAGTTATTATTTAAATATTAAAATTACAGAACTGTCACATGTGGCCAGAATAACCAAATAAATACGCATACACTTTTGTTCTTAGTGCTGAAAGAATGTAGACTCATAGAGCCATGTAGGCTGAAAGGGACCTTTAGAGGTCAGCTCCTGCTCAGAGTCAGGCCAGTTAGAGCAGGTTGCTCATGGCTGGGTCCAGTCCAGCTTTGTGCCTCTCCAAGGATGGAAACCCTACAACCTCTGAGGCCAGCATGCTCCCAGTGCTTCACCACTCTCATGCTAAACTTTTTTTTTCTTGTATCAAGTCAAAATTCCAGCTTGTGCCTTTTTCCTCTTGTCGTTCAACACTGTAGCTCTGAGAAGAGTTTGGCTCTGTCTTCTGTGCACCCTTACATTAGGTATTTGTAGATAGCAACAAGCCTTCTCCAGGCTGAAAAAACCCAGTTCTCTAAGACTCCTTGTACATGTGTGCTTCAGCCCATGTACCTAAGGTATCCACAGTGTATAATTTGTTTTGAATATTTCTTTTATTAAGAAATAAAACTTATTAATTTAAGTCTTTTCCATAATGAAATGCAAGAAATTCACCTCTATACTCTGTTGTTATTATTGACGGGTGTTTTGAGCCTTAGTTGTGTGTGCGATGGTGGGATTGAGCCTATTTAAGAACAAAACACCCAAAATATCGCTGGCCGTTGTTCAACAGCATACCTAGGGTGGAAATTTTTCTACCTACTTTGGGAAATTTGGAAAGTGGGAGGGTCACTTTAGTCTCTTAACTATGTGTTAAATAGTTGACTTAGGAACGAAGAAGAAGAAAAAGGAGAAGTTCTATAACTACAAAGGAAGCTGAAGCTATTAAAACTTGTTAGGGGTTTTCAGTGTGTTTTTTGGTAGTTACAAAACTGCTGTGGCAGCAGCCCCAAACCGTATTAAAAAGGGAAGCCCATATATGGAGAAAATTCTGTTTGATGGGAGAAAGTTGCTTCTCTTCCTTGTATAGGTGGATTCTGAAGTGTATTTTATAGCTTGAGCTTTAGCAATACTGGAAAATTGCCCTTTGTGTTCATGCTGGGACAGCTGCCCAGGTGCAATCCCTTGATATCAGCAAGCAAAGCTACTGTTTTCAGTTAAACAGTACACATTTTTTCCTCTTTTTTTTTCCAGGAAGCAGAGGCTTATGGCAGTTTACTTATCTACACAAAGGGTATGAGCCAGCATTCCTGGCTAGCCTCTGAGAGCTGCGAATATGATACATCTCCAGTATGAAGAGAGTCTTAATCGGCTTGGCAGGATGACAGGAACATAGCTGTCATCACATTAGCAAGCCTTAGCAGTATAAACATGGCTTTAACCACCAATGCTACATGAAAACTGAAAGAGCACCATCAAAATACTGGTCTTTTTCCTGTGATCCTAAAAGTTGTTCTAAGGAACCAGACAGTAAAACAGCTACAGACCCCAGTGAGACAATTTCTCGATTTCCTTGAGAAATTAGTTCCTGAACGCTACTGCCGCCTTTGTCCATCACCTTCTTTTTTTCCTTGTTTCTACCTTCTTACAAGTCCAGCCATGATAACTTTACATCAAAGCTCTCTTTTTATGTCCATTGTTACAATCAAAAACCCAAAAGCTTGATCTTGGAAGATCTTTTCCCCCCGCATTTTCCACTGAAAATAAAAGTAATCCTCCAGATGTTTTCCAGAGAGGGAAAGCTTGGGAGTGTAACTTGGCGTTATGGTTGCTCAGAGGCAGAAACTGTTGGAAGGTCTGTGAGCATCACGGTTTGCTACAAATACAACAGTGCTGTATGTACAGTTCTTTCAAAATGAGCCTGATTGCAGTTTAACTTCCACTTCTTCAGCCTAGCTTTTTGTATAACAGACAAATAGGGGAACAAAAAAACTTGGTATTAATTTGAAGACATGGCTTCCATTTTATTTTTCTTTCTTTTTTTTTCTTAAATAGAATTCTGGCATTGAAAAAGCATTTTTATTTGATGTAGTCAGTAAGATCTATATCGCAACGGACAGTACTCCAGTGGATATGCAAACTTATGAGCTCTGCTGTGATATGATAGATGTTGTGATTGACATTTCTTGTATATATGGGTAAGTAAATTGTTAATGTTTTTCATAAAACTGTGTACCTAGAATCTGAATGGCCTCAAAATTAGAATGGTGTGGGTATAATCAATAATAAGAATGTGTAATTTGTCAGGACAGGGGAGAAGATGGAAATGGCAGGCATGTGAGGTACAGATCCCCCGCCAGCAACAAACACTGTTTCCTGCCCAGCCTCTTTTGTGAACGCCTTCCTTTTTCTATGCAAGTAATTTTATGTGGAGGAAGGACTGGGAAGTAACCAACCTAAAATAAAAGGAAAAATCTAACATTAGCTTTTTCTTCCCCAGGGACAAATCCAACTGAAGGATACCTCCCATTTAAAAAAAAATGTGGGGCCATATTTAGTTTTGTTTACTTTAATAGCTAGTGGCCTCTACTGGCCTCAGAGAACTGCTTCACTCTTGCTTCAGTACTCAGTTCGTCCTCTTTTTCTCTACATGACCTTTGTGGGTTTTGGTGTTTTTTTTTTTTATTTTCTCCTCCTTATACATTAGCACCTGGAGATTCCCTGGAGCATGTACATCTCCTTGCAAGTTACGTTTTAAATGGCTTGGCCCTTGGCCAAATGTAATGCCAGATATTCCTGGGAAAGGCAGGGACACATTAAGAATTAGTGCATTAAGATGCACAGACTTGGAGGCTAAACCGCAGCACGCTTAGAGTGTGGTAGTCTTTGGTAGCCTTGCATTCTTACCCATTGATAGATTTCTTGCACTCTTGGAGAAGGTACAAGGGAGAATCCTAGTGCAGATGTGCACTAAGCATTAGAACATCAAAAGAACAACAAATTGTTGAATACCTTTCCAAAATTTCATAGGTTTGTATATACTACTGTATGTTTCAGATTTTGGAGTTGGTCACTTCCGTAACTGTACAAGAACTTGTGTTTTACAGAGGTATACCATAAAGGACGCTGATTCTGTGGCATTTTTTTTGTACAGAGAAAGATGCTGCTGTGTAGTTCAGAAGACTATGCATTTAATTATTATCTGTACAACACCACTTGTGGTGCACTCTATGCAGAAAATGTTACTCTGACACTGTCTTTGTGTAACCATTTCATTTTATGACCAGAAATATGCTTGCCATGTTTTTAGCTATAGACTAAAGACATGATAGTACAATTCATTTCTTGTCCTCTGTTCCTGGAGCATCTGTGGAACTTGCTACCTTAATATATTATTGATACTAATTGTTCTGGGAGGTTGGTGATAACTGCCCATCTCACAAATTCTGTGTGTGCATTCAGGTATAAAACTAATACAGTGATCATCATGAAACATCATCTGTGAAGGAGAAATCTCTTTTCACAATATGATGTTGCAAAAGCCAACATCTCATGAGGAAAGTCTCCTGATGGCTTAAACTATCAGTCAGCTGCCACTGCTCAAGCGAGGTTACTAGATTTGGAATTATCAGGACAGACTTACTGGTTTACTTTTTAGATAAAGTCATCGTACAGTGCATTGATTACAAGAAAACAGACAACCTTGTGGTAAATGGTAGCAACTAACAGAGGAAAAATTAAGGCTCCAGTTCAGGTACTTAGCAATCAAACAATTTGATTCCTAGCCCCAGATCTAAGATTTGGGGTGTGATTGGATAAATGATATAATCTCTATGTTGTCTTAGTTTACGTAGTGTGTAGTTCGAAGAAGAGTCTCCCTGAAAGGTTAAAATGAAAATTTTGTAAAGTTTGAGATTATCTGGTGAAAGAACCAATGTGGGAGTACTTTTGTTAGCTCATCTGGTGGCTTATCTTTTCTTGTTTGTTTGTTTGTTCAAATATTGCCCCTTAGGCTTAAAGATGACGGCACTGGAACTCCTTATGACAAAGAATCGATGGCAATCATAAAACTGAACAATACAACTGTCCTTTATTTAAAAGAGGTGACAAAATTCCTTGCTCTTGTTTGTTTTGTCAGAGAAGAAAGCTTTGAGAGAAAAGGTATTTTTCCCTTTTCTAGTATTGCATTACTTTTCCCTTACATTAGCGAGTTAATGAATAACTGTGGTTGTCCTTAGCTGATAACAGTCTAGCTGTATCACAAATATTAAAGGTAAGTACAGCTTGATAGAGCTTACCTAATATGTTTAAAGGCATGAAGTATTTGTGCTGGCATTAAGATAAGACGAAATCATAAATGTATTTGACAACTTTCTGATATGAAAGCATATGAAAGTTTACATCCAGTACAGTAAAGCTTCCATCTGCAACAGTAGAACATGTCAGTTTATCTTGGCTAACATTGATTTGTACCTGTTGGTGCCAGCATACACATTTGGAACAGCTTGCGTGCCATAACCAAGGGATTATTGAAACTGGCTGATAGAAAGAAATACGTCCTTGCTTTTCTCATCTCTGAAAGGAGGCTTTTGAAAAGCTGCATATTTGGGAACTAGATGGCTTTCATATTTTGCAGTTAAAGTGCATAAAATTTCTTGGTTATCTCTCTGACCCTGGTCAAGATCAATACTGAATGCTTAGTTCATGATCACTCTGCTTGCTGGCATGATGCTCACTGAGTTACTGATCTTGGTGAAATGCCCTGAGACCACACTGAGCAGTGGAAGAATGAGCCATCATCTGGGCTTGTGTCCCCATCTCGTGATATTAATTCACCAGTCAGTGTTGGTGTGTGTGTGAATGCAGTACTTACACCATGTCTGCTGGGCTGTTTGACAGACTATTTAGCTTTTATTTTATAGAACATCAACTGGTTGAATTTTTCTTTAATACCCATACCTCCTTTATTATCTATGAATGTTAGATGTGGTCAATAAACACCCGTTAGGGTTTGTCCACAACTGCCTCAAGTTGTTGTGTCTACATAGTTTGGGACGCTTAGTGCCGTACCCTGTACTCTTTTAACAGTACAGTTCTGATATTATAATGCAGATTAGCTTTTGGTGCCTGGTGACTTCCACGTAATATTTTGTCTGAACTCTAGGGAGAGGGAAAATAATTTCTGGGAAAAAAATCAAAGTGTAACATGGTGGATTTAAAACCACTGAAAGTATGTATCATCTCCTGAAGCGGAAAATACTGCAGTGTTTGAGTTAAGAAAGCTTATGGCATTAACCTTGAAAGAGGTCATAAGCTCAGTACCAAAATTCTAAAATTGTATTGCACTATTACACAATTGTAGCACCCAGTAAGTCTTCCGACTGACTACTAATATGGCTTTACAGCTTTTCTGTGAGATCGCATTCAGCCCACTCATATGGTAACGTTATCTGCCTATTGTGTATGTATGTAATCTAACAGCATGTCTGTTGTGTTATTTTTTCAATTACAATGCAAGATGAAATATAGCTGGCTGTTATTTGGTAATATTTCTATCAAGTATCCATTTCAGAGCTTATGCATTGTCAAAAAAAAGAAAATTCTTTGATTACTAGATGCTACTTATTTTTATAACAGTTATTCTGTAAAGCAAATTTACAAAATGACACCATACTACAAGACAGATTTTAATTCTTCTTGTAGTATACTGAGCACTTCTCCAAAGCTCTTTATCAAGTTAAGGCTTTGTTATCTGCCAATGAACTTCTATTTGTTTTTTCTTAAGACTAATAAGTGTATTTAATATCGGACAGAGTATGAAACTGTAATGCTCACTGAATTATCGGTATTTATCAAACGTGCTTTTGCTTAGCACAGAAAAAAATGCCTGGGAAAGTCACTGATTATGACCTCCAGAGAGACAATGTGGTATTTCACTAAATATAGAACCTAAGCAATTTTTTCATTACCTAATTTGTATAAATGTCTTTATTAATGTGGAAAACATTTCTGTCTCTGTAGGATTAATAGACTACAATTTCCATTGTTTTCGAAAAGCCATACAAGAAGTATTCGAAGTAAGAATGAAAGTAGTAAGATCTCGAAAGCATCAAAGCCACATGCAAAAAAATAAAAGACCCACTCCCAATGGGACACCAAGAATGCCACTGTAACTGAGGTTTTCTGGCAATGTGGCAAGGAAAGTTTTCGTGAAGTTGATGTGACTTCTGCATCTCATTGCACTGAGTGACGAGGAAGACAAATGGGACTAATGTATTATATGAATTTTCCCTGAACGTTCAGAAAGCACTGTTTAAATATTTTTATCCAATCGGTTTTTTTTCATATAGTGAGCACTTTGAGCAAAATGTTGTATATATAAGCATTGAGGTGAACACTTGTAAGAATTTTCTTAATATATGCTGTAAACCTTTTTCATGCCATATTAAGAAAAAACAGCTGTGACAGAAATACTGGGTACATAATTTGCACTTTTTCATGTTTTCCTTGTGGAGTTGGACTTTGATAAACTTAGTTTTTATGGTGATTTTGATGCATGGTGTCAGGTAAAATGTATGCTGTAGTTTATTTACCTGCTACAATCAAATTGGTTAGTAAACAATTAAGAAAACTTGGTACAATGCCTTTTAAAATTTGTGACGGCTAATACCTAAAATTCATACAGATCTATTTCGTATATTTTTCAATTTGTAAACTGAAGAATAATTTTGAAGTATTACAGCAATAAGCACCTTGCCAGGGATCATAACTGGTAGGTAAACATTAGCTTTTATAAACCAGGCTTTTGGCCAAATTTCATCTAGAGTTCTCCGTAACACTGGTCATGCCCTCTGTTGGGTCTGTTTTTATTATTTACCTCAGCATATACCACTAAAATACGTTTCTATAAAAATAATTGTTTTGTAAAATGGCTCTATGTTGCACTGGTATTTTTATAAGGCTTCAGAGGAGGGTGTTGTATATGAAAGGTTGAATTTATATTGCTAAGTTTGTTTGGAGAGCCTGCACATCTACAGTTGGCACAGTGAAGAATCTGTATGTATTTCCACCCTGAGGTTCAGATGTACTGATAGGAAGTCCTACAGATGTGAGCACTGGTTTCTGACTCCCTCTAATAGGGGTACGTCTGTGACTGAAGTCAAGAAGAGACCATTAAAATGAGGACTGGACAATCTACCTGCTGCAGTAATCGGCGTACATCACTACTTTTTATGTTAATATTGAACATGGGCAGACTTGCCACAGGGTCAGCCAGGACAGCAGAGCACTCTCAAACCTAAAAAGAAGTAAAACTTACTTTCCGAGTTCTGTATTCACTGGTTGTGTTTAATTAATGATACAAAATTATACTTTCTAGTCAAAAGAGCAACTCTGTATTTTTCCCAGTTGCGCCGCAAACCAACTGCACGCGCGGTTCAGCGGTGGTGTCAGCAGCTCTTGGGAGTGGGAAGAGCTTGAACTGAATGGGAGGCAGCTTGCTGTACACCAGAAGCAGGTAAGGGGAGCTGTACCTCACTCATTCATAACCAATCTGCCCCTAGCTGAGATAGCTCTGAAGACAGAAGGGAAGATGGAATTTGAAAGTTTTCTCTTAGCCAAGGTAAGGCATAATGCTGCATGTCTATCAGTGAGTTAAGAGGCCCTAGTGTTTGCTGGCTTCTGTTGAACAAGGAGGGGTTTAACCTGTGGGAAGCAAGTCTAAATTCAGTTGTGGTTTGAATGCAAATGTAGTTTCTGTGTGCTGTGTATTGACACATCTTGAGGCTCTAGTACTATACTGAATATATGAGCTGGGAGAGCCAGTTGGCATGAATGCAAAGGCTCTCTACACAAACATCTGCCAAAAAGGAGACCGGTAGTTTCCATGTCCTTTATTGCTGCCTGATGCATGTGATTTACCTTTTTGGAACAAATTGGCTCTTCTGGCATGAGTCTGTTGAATATATGTGGAGTTCTTCGAAAAAGGTGCTAATCAATAGATGAGGCTCAGCTCCATAAAGACTGACTTGTTAAGTAATGCAATTCTAGGTGCTCAGGAAGGTGAGAAACATTGAGCATAGCCAAAAGCACCAGTCCAGCTGCCAGTGTGAAGGATAATGACAGTAGCTTCAAAGATACAGAGAGATCAAATTCCTTTTGGTACTGTCCCTACCTGTCATGTTAGGTGAGGGCAGCTCTTCTGACCAACCCTTCAGTTCAAGTAACGCAAAGCTGTCTTCAGAGTTCCCCACAGCAATGGTGCGTAAGAGCCACCTTCTGACAACTCTCAAGCCCACAGGACTTTCATTGAAGGGCTGCTGTAGTTTCTGGCCACACATTTGTCTTTCATTTTGTTGATACCCACTATTGGGTCACAATCTCTCCTTCTCCCTTCACTCCTTCAGGTATAGGTGAAGGTGGGACAAAGAACACCTACCAGGCTGGACCAGACACTGTTGTTTTGTGTGTGGGTTGTTTGGGTTTTTTTAAATAAAGTATCTCATCATACCGGCTATGGTATGAATCATAACTAAATAATGTAGTTTCCATATATTTGACCTGAGTTCTATGTAGTCATGCATACCCTCGTACTTAGAGACTATCAACTTACTTAAGACAATTAAGTTAGGTCTTGTAGTCCCCTCCAGAATTTGGCATGGATTGTGTTGCATAATTTAGTGAAGGTGACTTTAGCTAACATATAAAATTTCCAGTTGGATATTATCAGAGTAAGCATAATTTTTATCAGACTACTTATGTTTCAAATATGTTAATTATAAAATTGAAAGAATGTTAAAAATGCATTGGTTTTACTGTTTAACTTCAGTATTTTCAGTTTAGGTGATGACTTGTGTGTTTTGCTTTTGAGTAATCATTTTCTAATTAGTACCTCAGATTTTCATGTTCTATCTGAAGTGATTGAGCACTGAGTGAGGCATTCAAGGTTGTTTTTTTTAAAGAATGTATTATTTCAAATATCTTGCTTTTTCTTTTAAATTTTATTGAGATTCTAGTTTTTATTTTAAAGGGATGAAATACCCCATGTGCTACAAGAGACAATTCTGACAAGGCAGTGTTGAGATACCTTTTTTAAAATTAGAAATTGTGCAAGAAGTAATCACTTCCCAAATAGTGCAGTATTTCCAAAAGACCTGATCTGTGAGTCTCCATTTTTATATATAATTGGAGTTGCCAAGACATAGTAGGGACCATTATTGAACTAGCCATGTTCAGTGTTCTTTAAAACACTGGTTTAGAATAAACCCAAACTGATTTAGTATCCCATAGATATTTTAAAGTCAGGAGCTGAATAACTATAAAACATTGGTTCCAACAACTTGTTGTAGGTGAGGAAATCTCTGTAAGTAGTTCAACAGGCAGCAGCCCAGAGTACTTAATGGATTCTTTGAAGAGTTAAAATGCATCCTTGAGCATGCACTGGAACGTGGCTATTTAAAATTACAGTGCTGGAATGTCTTTCTAAAATTCCGTGATTACAGACATGCTGTGCATTAGCATGGAAGTGTAATCGACAGGAGCAAACTACTCTTGATAAAGCATAATTCAAATGGATCATTTGAGATCTCATGTTTTGTGATGGAACAATTTTTTTTTCCTCATTAAAACAAAAATTGCGGGTTTTCTTGCATGTGAAATTGCACTCCTGTGATAAAGTTTTATACAAAGGGAGTTCATTCCATGAAAGTACTGCAGCGATTTTTAAAAGAAATTTTAAAGAACCTGTAAACTCCTTCCATTTTTATATGTATCATCAGATTAAGTTGAAGAATTAAAGAAAATAACCCTAAACAGGTCATCATATACAGTAGCAACTGTTTGCTTTAATGACATATTTACCGTCCCTGTCATTTGCAGTAGTCATTGCAGAATATTTTTTTCTTAAATTGAACATTGAGTTTTTCCATTTTTGTACTGAATTATGTGCATGACATTATTACATAGTGATTTTTGTTGCTGCAGCTTTCTCTCTGTCCTGTTTGATGGGGAAATCAGATCATTAACACCAAAATTTCTTAGTCAGATTCTAAATATTTATCAATAGCCACATGTGAATTTACTCAATTACAAACACACACATCAACTTCACCCATTTCAGCTATGTGGAAAAAGAGAAATAAGCTTGGTTGGGAAATTCTTTTGGGCTCCTCTGATATGGTGGCATATGGTTGACATCCCACTTGATTTCCCACTGTATTAATATTTGCACATTAGCTCATGCATGTATCTTCAAATGGCTACTTTTTAAAAAGACTCTAACAGACTGTTTCTTTTCATTTATTTTCTCCTTGATGTCCTCTGCGTTACCTTTCTCATTTTGCTATCTCTGTATATGTGTTTCGTTGTAAACAGGTCAGATATCCAGCCTCCTTAGTTCCTGCCAGCCTATTCTCTTTGGCTTATAAGCATTATGAGCTACAGGCTAGGTCTTGAGCAAAAAGCTACTGAAAAAATGGAGTACAAAAATATCTCAATTGTATGAAATCCATTACAGGCTACTACCATCCTTAAAAACGTACAACATATTTATGTAATCTTGGTATGTGTGCACACCATAAAATATGTGTTCATATTCAAGTTACTGTTTATGCTGGCATAAACATTTCTTAAATCATCTCCAGAACATATTTTAAAAGAAAAGTTTCATATAGATAAATATGTCCAGGGGAAAAAAAAAATTATCTAATGCAGCAGTCTGTCACAATGTCTCTTGGACTAAACTAACATATTTTTGATAAGGTAAAAGATTTTCAGGAGTCTAGTCAGAGGAGATACTCTACTGAATATTTTCTTTAATAGTACCAGGAGCTGCTACGACAAGGAAGGATTATTTATTTCAGAATTGCTGAGTACCAGAAGGTAGAGAAAAAAACACTGATGTCCTTTTTAAAAATAAACCACAACAAAAAAAAAACCCCAACAACTAAGCATGGCCTAAACTGAGAAGGTTTGGGGTTAAACACCCCATAGATGAGTGCAAACATGAGGAACAAAAAAAAGAAAAAATACACAGTGGCCTAGTCTGTAGGCCAGAACATTTCATAGTGCATTCCAAGCTGCCTTCTTTCACAAAACGTAGGCCAAGAAAAGATGGTGGATTTATCACAACAAGGTGCACACGTGTATGCTGAACCATGGTGAGGTGGTCTGGGCGAGCTCAGTTGCACCATATGGTCCTCAAAGGCCCACATAGTAGTGCCCCAGCAGTGACTTACAGGACAGTATACCAGAGCTGCCTTTGCTATTATAGCAGATTTTACCTTTTATATAGGTTTTAATCTCTACTCAGTGCGAACTAAAAGCCATTCTGGACTCTGCTGAACTAAAGGGTAGTGTGGGTAGAAAGTATAAAGCAGGCATGAACACATTTCACATCAGAAATTGGAAATGGATTTCTAAAGCAAGAGAGCAGTGATGTTCTGGAGCTTCTGCTCAGCACAGGGAGAGCAAACAGCCTGACTAGGTCAAAGAGGAACCTCAGCTTGTCAATGAAAAGGGGTGTAACTTGTGGTGAGCATGCCAATTAACCAAGAGCATCAGGGAATGCTATAGTCCTAACTCCCTTTCTCATCAGCACTGCGAGTTTCTGACCCAGATGAACTCATGTTTGCATGTAGGGGTTTATATGTCAGGTAGGGGTCTGCTCAGCCAGCACCAATCCATTCATCACTGCAAGTTTATGTTCTTGGTGCTCCTAATTAGGCTGCCTCCTTGCACCTTCCCACACCAAACCTAAGTCTTGTACCTAGTGCGTGCTTCCTTGATAAATACTGCTCTAGTCCTTCCTCAGCTTGCTGTTATTCCAGATAAAACAACCATCCAACAGTTTGGTAATGCTTTCAGAGTCCTTCACGCCCACTGCTGCGAGTTCTCTTCTGCAGCCAGGGTTCCTCTAATGCTGCTGATAAAACTGCCTGATCGGATGGAGTGGTGGATGTCCTAGCAATGAAGTTAAAATCTTTAACCAGCACTCCTGGGATTTCTAGAAGCCCCACCATCCACTTTGCAGTGGTGTCATTCAAGGGACCTGACACCTGTGATACAATTCCTACTTGTTCTGAGGTTAAATCAACTATTGATTGAATTTTCCCCTGTTGTACATGCACATCCACATCAGTTTTGGGAACTACTTTGATAACAACCAGAGCCATCTGAGCCGTGGGAAACGTAATCTGTTTCAATTCCATTTGCAAAGCAGTATGCAGAGAGAACAGGGGTGTGCCTTCTGGGAAATCCAGCAGAGCCAAATCGAAAGGATTGAGCCAAATCAAAAGCTCCCAGCAGCCAACATCTTTGTCTCTAAACCCTGCACTGAGAGGTGGAACCATACTCTGCTTTTCTGCAGTGCCCTTTTCAAAGACCGAATCATCCTCTGGCAAGCCAAATGGTCTGATCCACAAATTGCTTCTCTTTCAATACTGCCTTCACAGCTGCTCGAACTTCTTTTGACTGCCAGTATGCCATTCATCACGCTGTCTGGTCTCGCATCCTAAGTGCTGAATGCAAGCTCTGCAGCAGAGGCACACGAATCGCCTCGCTCCCACCAGTCCTGTTCCCCTTGCTCAGCACTGTTTCCAGTTCTGTTCCTTCAGCAATTTCATTTCATATTTCAATTCCACATTTCCTATCTGTGAAGCAGCAGTCGTCGTTCCAAGTTCTGCAATTCTTCATAAAGCCCATTATGCAGAAACTTCAGTACTGGCTTTGAATATAGTGTTCTCTTGACAGATTATAAATGCTTTTCCTGCTTTTCTCAGTGCACCCTCTCCTATGAAAGCTTCCCACTCCCATGAACTGAGTGCATCCTGAAAAGTTCCCCAGGATGGGAGAAGTTTGTTCCCTTCTTTTCTCCCCTCTTTGTACTGCTACTATTAATAGGCCCAATAAAATCCAAGCTATAAATCTCTAATTTGAATAGTTACGACCACCAGACTGCACAACTGTTTTCAGCTTTTGTTACTCCTCTTTCAGAATTACAAAATTCCTCTGCAGCCTGCATCCCCTGCCAATCTGCACGCCTCGTGAGTCACTTTGCTAGACACCTCCCACCATCTGCAAAAAAACCCTGCAAGCAGATACACACAATTTAAAAGTGTAAAGTAATAATCCTGTGATTAATACAGGTGCCTACGACTAGCAAGCTACTAGACTAAGCATTAACATGCTCACCTCCCCCTGCAAGACACCAGATGAGTCTTCACTGGCCAGTGTCACCAAACTGCCATTTTCTGACTCTCTGCTTTTCCCTTCCAGCATTTTATACCTTTTCACATCAGTGTTTTTCTTCTGGGCCTCATCTCAACAACCCTACCTCTATCTCTAGTTCTGCCTTTTGCTGCCTGGCTGTGCTGTGCAGCCCTTTCTCAGGGTGCAGTGATCCCGAGTGTGCTGAACCAAGGCTACGGGGCTGCGCCCTACCAGGGCTGGGCTGTGGAGCGGAGCCCAAGCAGCTGAAACGGCAGAGGGAGGTGACTTGTGGTGGAGATGGGGTTAATACGGTCGGCTGGAGCCCAGAGAGCAATGCAATTTGCCAGACTGTAGACATGTTCCGTCAGCAGAGCCACCCTCTGGGCTCTCTTCACTGTTGTGATTAGGGGTTAGTCCAGATGGGTCCCTCATGTCATTGAAGGTGCTCTAGGCACTCCACCTGGCCTTCAGTTACTGCTTCATTCAGAATGGCAGCAATATCCCATATTATACCTTCCTGCTCCATATGGATGTCTGGCATACCTTAGGATACCTCATATAGCATCAGATGCTTGCGTGTGTGCAATTGAATCAAGCCCTAGATTTCCACTAACCATCTCCTGGGTGTCCCAGATATCTACAGGGGGCTGGCAGAGACAACTGATAACTCAATGTATCTTGCTTAATGACACAGCGAGCTTTACTCATCCTTACACTGGTTGTAAAACACTTTTTAGGAGTTTTAAATTAAGAGCTTGCTTATAAATCCTGTATTCCCATTGCTGAGTCAGTAGGAACTGTATGCAAGCCACTGTACGCAAGCAGGTACACGCAAGTTCACGTTAGAGTTGTCAGTAACATTTTTGGAATGGGGTGGAAAGAGTGCTTGATGACAGTCCAACAGACCTAATCCTGAATGCTTTCCCTCTGGCTGTCATGTAATTGTGAAGACAGATACTTCCTTCCCAGAAGGAAGCTTATGGGAGTAAGTTAAAGTGACAGGGCATGGGGAGCAACTCACATAAGGAAAAAGTGACAAAAAGAAAATCTGGGGCCTGAAGCCCTGATGAGGGAGGATCATGAAAAACTGGCTGCATGAGTCAAAGGCTATGCCTGGCATTTTCCCCCTAAATAGTGGTACAGGAGCAAAATAATTTTTAATCAGAGTAGTTCGCAAGTTACTCTCCAACTATCTAGTTCTCTCTGCAATTTGCATGGTAAAGAATATGCACCAGAGAAAATTTCTGCCATTACCTCTAGTTACTAAAGATGAGTAACTAGATAGGGAAGTCCAGAGTCATGAACAGCTGTCACTCAGAGAGCAGCTTCAGCTTTGACTTCTGCCTTTGCACGTTGCCTCTGAACCAGGAAACCATCTGAACTAGTACAACGATGATGCCAGCGGGGTGTGAGTCAAGCGACTGGCGTGACTCTTCCCATTCTTCAGGGGGGAAAAACAAGGTGAAAAATATGTACCTTTATTTTGACTTCACATAGTGTGGACTACTGCAAGATGTCCCACAAGCTCTGCACTGATGGTCCAGATCAGGCACACGCTTGCTTGGGCAGTTACAGCAATCTGGTAACTTCTTCCCTCATTCTCTTTCTTCCATTTCTGAAATAACATTAATGAAAAGTCAGCTGGCAAAGCCGCCCGTTTTGTGAGACAGTTGCTTTAGAACTAGGCTTGAAGAAAAGACAGTAATTGCTTTCCTGAGAAGCACCATGCATCTGTGCAATTGCTACAGGGCACTGGTTACACAACTCCGTGTTTGTTTTTATCGGTGAGGAGGTGGTGCACTTGTTGAATCCAGATTTACCAGGTCTGAATTCACATAAAGGATTTTAAAAGCTGAGGCTGTATTAGTCACCAGTGAGCACAATAATGCTTTCTCTTCCAAATGAGTCATATCTGTTCCCACTGATAATATAGGCATATTAATATTAGATTCCTTAATTCCATTAGAGTTTAATTCTGCAGCCAACTGTCTGTATTGAAAGGGTAGCATTATAAATGAAGCAAACCGCTCTACATTTTGTGAATTGGTGAAAGCAGGGTGTGAATGCTTTATACAAAGAACTATTGTATTTTCATAAGCTTTTGTGATCTCAAACCTTCTCCAGAAGAAATGATTTGTAGCTGAGTTTGAGACAGCCTACAAAGCATACAAACCCCAGTCTGACCTGACTTTAGGTAATCACTTAATGTATAGCATACACCATTGAGATGTACCTTACCTCACACAATTCTGTGACCTGCACAGAGAAATAAATAATAGTTCAGTGTCACATTACCTAGCTTAATTCCCTGAGATCTGCAAGAATATACAATGATGCATCAGACCCAAGTGCAAAACCTGAACCCCTGTGTCACACAGGTGTCCTGCCTCCAAGAGAAAGGAGAGGTTTTGGGAATAACTCCCTGTCTGGGTGCTCCTGCTGAAGGTCTCTTGGTGTCCATCCCCCCAGCTCCGCATGTTGAACTCTGCGATTCCCATTCCTACCTGCTGAGCTCCCCTCTCGGCCCATTAGCATCAGTCCAACAGAAGTCTTAACTGTTAAAAATAAGAGGCTCTATCAACTGAAATGTTTTGTAATTCTTTTAAACTGCAGGGATTTCCATGATATGTTTGCATCAGATAGAGCTATACATACATAGGAAAATACCTAACTACAACTGTCTGTAACATAGATAACTTAGCCTAATCCCCCTTTGCAGCTAATGGAGAAAACTAGGAACTTTTAAAGCATGATTTGTTGGATGTACAGCTAACATCTATGCCAGGTGAGATGAACTCTGCTGTAAAAGCTGCTGGTTCTCTCCACTAGCTGTGAAGTGGTAATCAGCCCAGAAATGTATATCTACAATCTGCAATTGTCCAGCAGAATTCTGCCCATCTGTTTACTCTGATTTGGCCTTTCTTTCACAGTAGAAATGGCTGCAATTGAAGAATTAAGCATTTTATCAAACCTTATGATTGTCAATAATTTTGTAGTATTTTTTGCCACAGAGGAGCCTCTGTGCTCCTTCACTCTGAAGCTAGGTGGCTGTACCAGAATCTCTGTTTTCATCCAAAAGAAAGAATAATTCAGTACACCACAACTGCAGAAAAGTACATAGAAACATGAGCAAAAACATCTCCTTGGAAACTAGAAATTAAAAAAAAAAAAAACCAAACCACCAAACTGGAAATTATTAGGGTTTTTTGGGGGGTCAAACTGAAGCCTTGCTTCAATACAATACATTTACTAAAGCCAAACAGTTTTTAATATTTTGAATTGTCAAAACTGATTATTCTTGCTGTTCTGCAACCAACTTGGTGAAGTTGTACAAACTCTTCCTACAAGGATTCAGTGTGGTATTAAATAACAAAATCTTTGTTGCAGCAGTGATCAGGCAAACTTTCAGTTTCTATATGCTTCAGCTGAGCATGTTTATTTTTTCACCACGCTAGATCATATGACAGGATACACAAGCGACATGAAGTGCTGCCAGCGTGTGGGATTTGACTGCAATTTTGCTACTATATTAGGCGCTGGGTTTTAAAAAAACGACAACTTCTAGTACAAAATGGCTTCTGTGTGCAAAAGTCTAAACAAAAGGCAGATGAAAACACAAATCCAAAGGGCATTTTTCACCAGAGGCAGGAAGAGGAGGAAGGCTGCCGCTCTGGACTGGCAACACTGACTATGCAACAGCTCTGCAGTGCAGTCTGCCCCAAGCAGCGGCTGACATGCGGGGCTCGGAATTAAGCCCCATATTTCTACCCGTACGCTGACTACCTCACAGGAATCGGCAGCTTCACCTGGCAACATTCACCTCCTGCAGCTCTGACCTTTAACTAATAATACACCTGAAAATGAAAGCGGCCTCGTACTGCTAGCTCTGCACAATCTCACGCAGCAATTACCCCAGCACCCAGCCAGGCCACGATGTAGCTTACTTAAATGGGGAAAATGTGTATGTCCTATCAGTGAATTTCTGTTAGTTAAAATCTAAGTCTATTCAGCTTATTTTCAATAGTGTTTAGCTGTCTTGTAGTTACAGTGGCTGTGTATTTCTTTTTTTAGCTAAAAGCCCAAGTTTCATGTTAACTGCAGGTGCTTCCTCCTTGAACTATGTATGGTGACATTCTAAGTGCTGCCAGGGCCAAAGGCCAGGGCCCAGAAAAGAAAGCTGAACTTCACATTACTGTTAACTAGTTCACAATAGCTGTCACTTCTCGATACATGACATTATTCACGTTATAATACCATTTTTTGCATTACCTTCTATCAAAGTAGATCCCAGAACTTTTTAATGTGGAAGTCTATTTCCAAAGGCAAAACACTGCTCTCCTACTTTAGGGAGGGGCAAGATTTAGTCACAGATGGTCCCAGAGCCCTTCTCCCACTGCACAGCAAGGTGACTCCAGCAAATGAGGAAAGATGGGACATACCTGCTAAGAATGAGCAAAACTTCGTAAACATGACACCCAGTGCCTGCAGCTCACCATCTCGAGCCATCAGATCAGCTGATACTAACCAGAAATTCTGAGATGCGATCAAGAATTGTTGTCCATTAAATAACGCCCTGGGGTGCTTTTGGTGTAAGAGAGAACTGCAAGGTCTAGCATCATCCCTTCCCTTGTGCTATAAATGTTACTCACTCTACATCATTTGCAGAGGTTTGTCCTGTAAAAGGGGAGATCACTTTGCTGTTTTGAAAATTCAGCTACTTGTTAAGGCGGAGTAAATTTGCTTTATTTATTTACTGCTGCTACCAAAACATCACTACGCAACAGAATGGGAAAGGGAAGACTAAAACCTTGTTTTGCAGTTCTGAAAATATGAGGAGGTGAAAAAAAATAAATATACCTACTCAGCTGTTTACAACTGTTTTCTATTGCTTGTCAATCAAGGAAGGAAAGAGGAAAAGACAACTAAGACATCAAAGCATGAAAAAATTAATTTTATAAAGATGATTAGGAGGAATATAAAAGCAATGTAGACTAAATGAAGGACAATTCATGAGCAAGAAAAGCTCAGACGTTTCTTATTTACAGCTTGTAGTGACTTAAAGGGAAACTGAGACTGCTGAGAATATAATCACTTTAATTTGTTATGTATCTCCATAGCTATAAACTGTTAAAATTGCTATCCCAAGTGTCCTGTGGCTGTAACAAGGCGGCAGAGAAACCGAAGTTGTAAACACAAACAAAAATTCCTCTGGCACTGTGGGATGGACAAGGGGATCAGCCCATCAAGTTGAGCTCCTGCAGGTAATTCTTGCCTGAACTCATAGTCCTTGGTGTGCGACACCTCTTCAGTCTTTCATCATCCTGAAAATCAACAAACAAGATGCTACTAAGTCTTACAGTATGGTTGAGTCTTTTGGGCGGGGTGTTGGTGTCTGCGGGGTCCCGGAAACCCCTTTTCTCAGCCCCCAGTTTTCAAACCCGTCTACTCGCGCTACGAGATCTTGAGGCACCTCGCCCCACGGCCCCTGCGCTTCAAGGCACAGACGAGACGGGGACGCGGGGGGCATTTTCACTACGGCAGCCACCACGGCAGGCCTGCGGCCTAGTGACTGCGGCATCGCCTCCCGTCCCGGCTGCGCCTGCGGTCGCGCTTCTGCCGCGGGGCCCGAGCGTCACCCGCCGCTGCTGGGAACGGGCCGCTTCCTCCACGCTAGGGCACAGACGGGCGGGCAGCGTCTCAATTTGCAGTTGTGCGACACGACCGCAGCACAGCCACCAGCTGCCCTGCCCCGCCTGCGCGGCCTGCTCCGCGCCCGGCCTGGGCGGGCCCTGCCGCGGGCCGCCCCGCGGGGCCGGCACGGCGAGGGCCCGGGGGCGGTGCCGGCGCGGCAGGTGCCTCCCTCGGCGGCCGCGGCGGGGCCTCCGCCGCCGCTGCCACGTCAGGGGAGTTTCCCGAGGCGAGGCGGGCTGGGCCGGGCCCGGCCTTTCTCGTCCTCCGCCCCCTGCCCCGGCCCCGCTGCCGGAGACGCTGCGGAGGGAGGGAGCGAGCGAGCGGTGTCCGCTGCCATGGAGGCCCGGTACAACCTCAAGAGCCCGGGTAGGCGGCGGGGCAGGCCCCGGCGGGCGCCAGGGAAGCGGCCGCCGGCCTCGCCTGAGGGCCGCGGCTGGGCCGGCGGCGGCAGGGCCGGGCGGGGGGGTGCGCGGCCGTGCCTTGCAGGCCGTCCGGGCCGCTGCCTTTGGCGGCGGCCGGGGTGTGCCCGCCGCGGGGCTGCCGCCGTTCGCGGAGGGCTCGGGGGCCGCTGCCGGGGCGCGGCGGCGGTGGCGGCGGAGCCGGCGATCGGCTCCCGGGGCGCGGCGGGACAGGTGCAGCGGCCGGGCCGAGGCCGCGGTGGGGAGGAGGGGTGGGGGGCCCTGGGCCGCGGCGATGCCCGCGGGCGTGGGGCAGCTGCGGGCCGGGGAGGTGGCGGCGTTCAGGCGGAGGCCGGCCGGGTCGCTTCTGCTTCCCAGCGCGATGGCGTTGAAAACTCCCTCCGAGCTGTAATTTGGTTCAAAACATCCTGGCTGCCTGGGGCGTGCGCGCCCACGCTTTCTTGCTGGTTCGTGGAAGCGTACCTTTGAACTCTTTGTCAGGTGGCTGTGCCCTGTTCCCCCGGGTATCCTCTCCTTTCCACGGAGGTCTGTGTGAGAGGACAGATTGCCATTAACACATTAGTCTGTGTGGCGTAAGTTGGTTTTACAGAAGTGTTACTGTGTTTACATGCACGTGTAGTACGTTTGTTCATGGGATTCCGTGTTAAAATTCATGCCTTGTAACTCCTAGACTTCATTTTGAATCCTTGAAGTGAGAGGGATGCCTCAAGAGATGTGGGGGATGTCTTGCGAAGCAGCGCTGGAAGGGAAGGTTTTGTTTCCTAGGAAGGGAAACCGAGGACAGGTCGGACGCCTGCCGCAGGGCTGTGTTGGAGCCCTGGCCCCTCACCGGTTGTGCCGGGCTTCGCCTCCTGGGAGCTGCACGTGCGGCCAGAGGCCTGTCACTGCGGAAGCAAAACCTCTTCCGCAGCTTGTAAGAGCTCGTTGGGTTTGTGTGTCGGCCGCTGTCCTGCCCCTGCTTTCCCCTAATCCAGTTTTGGGCAGTAGGCATTATCAGCTTTGTATTATTACAATGAATAGTGGCTTTATTCTTTAATCATACTGTCCTATTACCAGCATGGGAGGTGGGAGAAACTGATGACTTGTACCTTACAAACATAAATGGCAGGCTTATTTACAAAACATGCCTCATGTGGATGACGTATCTATTGCTAAAGTATGCCCCTCACACCCAAGTTGCATAACTGAAAGTTCAGAAGGATCACAAAGCAAATGATGTACTCATTATAGTTTAAAATATCAGGAAGTTTTTTGGGTTGGTTTTTTTTTTTTTTTGTAGGGAGATATGCTGGATATGTTGCATATGTGAACTTACAAGGCCACACGAACAGGGTCACTAGTTATTGTTTGCCACGTCACTGGAAGTAGTTGGGGGTGTGCAGTGTGACGTGCTCCTGGGATCTGGGTGGAGAGGGCAAATGTTTGCGGTTTAATTTAGAAATGTTCTTCCCTCTGTTGTTACTAGTCCCCCTTGTTTTCAAGAGAAAATTATCTTCACTGGAATTGATTTTCAGTACCTGTGCTGTTCCATAGGAGAATGAACCTTACTTGGCAAAGATTCATACATTGGGTCAATATTGCTTCCCGAAATTGAACATGCTCTTAATATTAGCATATTAATATATTAAATTATTTCTTTCCGTATGGATGCTGAAAGTCTACAAATTATTTAAATCACTATAATATGATTTAAATCGCGCATTTCAGCAGTCACTTAATATGTGTGAAATCTCTCATTTAAAAAGATGGGCCAAAAGGTATTAGATACATCAGAAAAAAAGATGTAAAAAAAATACTGTTGTTGTTGTTGTTCATTAAAACAAGTTGATTCCAGTTATGTGTAGCCATTGCATTTACTCTGGCACTTTTCTTACTAACCAGGTAGATGAACATGTACAATTATTTAAAATGTTTGTGTATGTTTTGCAAATTCCTATCTTGTTATGGTTACATGCGCAGTTTAATGATGATATCTTACACTTGCCATTCAACTGAAGGCTTAAGATGGAAATGTGGAGTGCTCTAATATTAAGGTGGGTTTAATTAATACAAATGCACTGAAATACATAAAAACAAATCCACCATGTTTGCTCTTTCAAATGGTTGTGTCATCTGTGAACTGAAGGGTTTATTTTGGTGACTGAGCCCTCTAAGGCTTTAGTAGCTGTCCTCGTGCCTGTTGTTCTGATTTGAATAGAGGAACAACCAACTGCTAACCTTTAGGTCCTGGTCAGCTTTAGGGATTTGGAATGTGCTATTTTGAGACAGAGTGAAGAAAATAATCGTTTGTACCTGCACAAGAGGCTTCTCTTGTTGAAATACGCTTTTGGACTTGGGCAAGCTCTGGTTGCAGATGGTGATTTCCATCTGCTCAGTGGCTTTAAAGAGAGCAAATACTACTTACAGTTTTAGTATAAGTTATTTTAATGATTATAGTAGGCTTTATCTGAAATATTGTAGAGGAAAACACGTTTTAAGTAGGAACATTTTGTTAAAAGAAACCTGTGCTTTTACTGATCTCCCTTCTAAGCCAAATTGTGCTGTAGAGCTATGACAGGAGCTGGAGTTCTTCCGTGGTCATACATGGCTAATCTCTCTTCTGTGGGTGGGTGTGCTAGACCAGATTGATGAATGAGGATCAGTTAGGCTCTCAAGTGCCTTTCTTTTTTGTGTGCTTTCATATAGACCACGTAAAGAGCAATATTGCTACACAGCTTTGTCCTGCTGCTAATTGCTGCTAGTCAGTATATTCATCTTCTTCCTTATCGCAGTTTCTCCAGCTAATGTTAGTTCATCCCAGCGTACCTAAAAGACGGTAACTCTCCACAATATGAAACAAACTGTTTCCCTGCATGCCGTGTCTCTGTCAATGAGAAGCAGCGCAGCTGGTGCTCTGGCAGCTCTCGGTTTACCATAGGTACACGTCATGGCCACCGCAGGTCTGGGCTTGGTGAGGGTGGTGTGCTGAGCTGCTGCTGGCTCCTGCCAGTTACCCTCTATAAGGGCAAGGAGGTGTGGGGGCGTTCACCTGAAGCTGTCTCCTCACACTATCTATGAACATGTTGGGTTTTTTATTTCTTCCCCAAAGGACCATTAATTTTGGAAGGGAAGAAATATCACGCTCCACACTTCAGGCTTAACTTTGTATTGCCTCAATAAGGCAAAGCCTTTTAAGCTGTTGTTTCATATTTTTATGTCTATTTTTGGCACTTGTAAAAGGGCAAGCTATTTTCTGTCTTAGGATTTCAAAATGGATTAGTCAATATATATCAGCCTGCTACCATATGGCTGATAAACCTCTCCCATCAATATTAAAGCTCAGCTGACTAAAGCACAGATTTCATCCTCTTCATGCTTCAGGAACATCCCTATTTTGTGAAATTTATAAGCCAGCTACTTGGAATAATCTCTTCACTTTTTTCCCCAAGAGCTGTGACTCTTAGCCTGCTGCAAGATCAGACACCAAATCTTGTAGTCACTGTTTCTGTAGTGATAGTCTCCCTCTTTCATGTAGGATGTTACCAGTCTTCTGAGTGGGTATTAGCACAGACGCACTTGAAGAATTATGAACAGCTACTTACAGTGACTCAGGTAGAGTCCGCAAACAACAGTGCTTTTTAATGTTGTTTTGGGTGGGTTTCTTTGTTTTCAGCAGACCTTCTCATCTAGAATTTGACTAGTGAGGGCACTGGGGGACTGGGGAGAGCACATGGAGGGAGGCGTGGTGTGTGTGTCCTGCATTTGCTGCACAGGGACAGTGCTTTTGGATCTTAGAGGCACAGGGAACACAATGTGCCAAGACCGTGATCCTCTTAGCTGTCATCTTCGATACATTTACTGCTTTTCCTACAAACTATACTTCTCTCTCCACTCCATACTTTTTACAAGTAAGAGGTATTCCTTGTCCACAAGTATGCATCAGTTAGTTGTTAACAGAAAATAGCTAGTAGGTATTCTGCTGCTTAGTACCTTCCGTGTATGAAATAAAGATAGATTTTTCTTTTTAAAAAATAAAAAGTTGAATGGGTGTTAAAAACTGATTAAAGCTGAAGACATTGTTTTATCTTAGTGCATTCAACAAGCACCTTACATTTGATAAGTTTTATCTCCCTTTGTGTTGATTGAACAGTTGTTTTGAATTGTAACTACCGCAAGAGTCCTGTACTTCCTGATGCTCTGAGGGAAGTGAGGACTAAAGGTGAGAGGAAAGGGAGAATAGGCTAATTAAAAGTACTCTTTTTTTTTTTTTTTTTACAGTTGTCAATACTTCATATGAGTACAGGAGGCTTGTGGGTCTTGCTAAAGGATATACGTGAGGCTGTGAAGACGTAAAACAGCTATTCAGGAGACTTTTGGGTCTTGGGAAAGGATGTATCCAAGACCCTGAAGATGTAAAGCAGCTGGCCTGTCTCTTGGCAAATGCTATTTCCATTTGTTACTGTAGCAGAAGTCAAAGCAACCATCAAACTGAATTTTAAAGTAAAAGCAATTTGGAACTTATGGCTGCCCCAAACAGTAGTTAAGAGTTCTGCAATTGCACATTTTGGTTTTGTTAAGAACAATTGTTTTGTCTTGTTACATGAGATCAGCATAAAATGGGAACTTGACTAATGGAGCACATCACAGAAGCAGTGGATGATGAGTGACTTCATTGTCTCCATTTGTTTTTATTTAGACAGAGAAGTGTACTTTCTCTAGTATGGAGAAACAGTGTTCCACAGATTATGATGTTTAGAATAATGTTGAAACTATAGTAGATTTTGGAAGAGATGACTTTAAAACGGTGGTGCTGTTCACCTGAGGCTGAAGTTTTAATTCTTCTTCATTTTGCCCATTCCTCTAGCACTGGAGGATGTGGGTTTGATAAGGTGGTCACTGGCAGTATGGGAAGGATTGTTAGTGTTATGGGTTGCTTCCACTGCTGGCTTTCTAGTTCCAGAAGACTGAAAAATCTGGAAATCTTTGCATGGTCTATTGCAAGTATGCCTGTTTCTACATACTTCTGTTGCTGAGTTGTCAGAACAAAGATTTGGGTCCACTGTCCCATCATAGACAGGCAGTAGGGAATGCTTTGGAAAAGAGGTTTAAAGAAACAGAATATGTAGTATGTTCTCCTCATCAGTGGTTTAAGGACTTGCCCAACTGGAAGTTTCATCCATCTTCCAGGATTTTTATTTTGAATGGATGCTACTGGGATGTGTGTTTTTCTTATGAGGAAAGATCAGGTATCTCAGTCCTAATGAAATTTTAAATGTGGTCTTGATTCACAAATTAAGTAACTATAAAGTGCTATGCAAATTTTTAATGAAAATATAGTCACATTTTTGTGAAATGACATACAAAAATATATACAGGAACTCAAAAATCTATTTAAAGACAGATATGAATGCAGAAGGGTTAAGAAAGGTGGGGGCAAAATGAATAAACACAAGCAATGCAGAGGTAGAGGAGAATAGTGTTAGTAATGTGGAGCTCACTTGAAAGTGTGGTAAAGTGGCTTTATTTCTAGAGTAGATATCATTTGATGCTCTATTCTGCAAAAGGATTGTAACTTACAGTTCAGCGTACTTTTGTCTTGCGCCCCTTTTCTCCCCCTTTCGTTGTTTTTGATTCACTGATGATCACATGTCATTCGCAGGTTCTAAGCTGTGCAGGAGAATCACATCCACAACGGAGTAGCTGACACACAGTTACCCAGTGACACTGCGCAGGTTGTTGTGAACCTGTTAGAGTCTCTGTATGTTTAGATTTAATAAACCATTCTCTAGAGTGTACAACACTACTTAAAAAAAACCCAAAACAACCATTCTCCATATCAAAGAGCTGTAGTAAAAGTATTTCATAACTCTCCAGTCTGGTATGACTCTTTGCTTTAAATATGTTTTCTTGCATGCTTTAGTGACCACATCACTTAAAGCGATTTTTTTTACTTAAAACGTCAAAGCCCATCGAGTGTTGTCACCTTACAAAAAATCCTATGTACTTTACACACAAATTTAATCCTGACCTGGTTTTTTTTTTCGTTGCGTGATCCAGTCTTTGTACAGTTAAACTACTGACTGACTGTGATTCACTGTTACTTTTCCCCTTATATGAAATTTAAATTTACCTTTAGTAAATGGGATTTTCTTTTGAATGTGAATACCGGCAGTTTGGGTGAATGGGTTCCCAGGTGCTTTGGGCTGCTGCGGGGACTGGTGGTGGTGGTTCAGGAGGTGACACTGTGCACTGTGGGCTCTGAAGTGGCTTGGTGGTTACACCAGCCATGGGTCTGGCACTCTTGGCTCAGTGGTCGGGTATTGAGCGGAGGGGAGAAAAGCCAGCTGGATTTAAAAAGACTTTCGCAAAATGTCATCCATGACATATGCATCATTGAATTGAAGGGCCTTGATGCTTGTCTCAAATTGTTGGTGTAGTTTCAGTCTCTTTATTTTTCTAATATTATTGTCTACTATTTTTCCTAATTGTAGACAGTAGCGTAATTAATAGACAAACATGTAATGAAGATGACTTGTATTTTACTAACAGCTTAAATGGGCTGAGTAGTTATAAAACCTTTCATCCCAGAGAAACTTTGTAGGAGTTTTCCTAGTTCATTGGAAAACCTGGACTCAATACGTAAATTGCATCCTTACTTATGTTGTCTTGGTCCGCAGAGCCATGGGAAAAAATTACTACTTTTTCTGTATTTCTCCTGAGTAGACCTCTAAATCTTATTTAAAGTAAAGAAACAAATTAAGAATAGCAGCCATTTAAAAAAAAAAAAAAAAAAGGCATTTGCTGAAGCAGTGAAAGCTGTCAGGTTGTTTTTTTCCTTTTTTTCCGGATCAGATAAGTCAGCTTGAAAGATTAGGAGATCTCCAGCTTTATGACAGCTGTTTTGGGTTCCTTTATTTATTTGTTTATTTTACCCTTTCTTTTTCAAACAGAAGAACTGAAAATTGGTAGAATTAAATGGTTGCTATGCATTTGATGAAGATGCTGTCACGCAGAACCTGTATCCCTTAAATATGAGCTTGTTTCACTGGTGATCCTGCAGTCATCTTTGCATGCACAAAATCCTGTCTCCATGTGATGAAGTACTAGGGGCTGAGCCTTGCTGAACTGAGGCCTCTCCCTTCCTGTGCTTCCTAACTTGGGTTTGATTACAACGTCACCCACCTCACCTGTACCACTCCCCTCGCCCAGGTCTGTTTCTCCTGTTAAGCTCTTGTACCTGAGTACCGTTGCCTTTTGTAGACAAGTTGTGGCAGATCTTCGGGAAGCTTGTAATGGTGTCCGGGTTTTTGGTTTTCGAGCGTTGGATGGAGTTGGATCTTGTATCAGATTTTCTGAACTTCCAGTGAGCAAAAGGTATGCAACTTTGTTATGCTGAAATAAATCCTGTTGCACTGTTGTGTGTTATGTTTACATTAATATAACCTTGGTCAGCTCATTTGATTGCCACATGTACTGTTCACTGATAATGTAAAAATGAATTAAAATCCTTCCTTATTAAATACAGAAGACTACTAACAAAACAAAGCTCTGTAAGGCTAAATATATTTGCTTTATTTTAAGACTATTTTTATTTTCACAATAACAGATTTTGTAAAATTAAGGCATAATATTTTACTAAGAGAACACCACCGATGTTCAAATCCCATCATCTCTTTAAGCAGTAATGTTGACATTTATGAAGCCTGATCACTTGCATTTTCTGTGCGCAGAAGGGTTTCCCAGGCCACAAGGTGCAGACTAGTCTAGTTGGGTGTGATAGCAGGAGTACTTGAATGTGACTTCAAGATATATCCGAAAGAAGCAGTTGTGTTGAACAGAAATTTCAGGATAGCTTAAGGTAAATGTTATTAAGAAGTGGGATTTGACCAGGACACAGTTTCTGACAGAAATAGATCTACAAATCATACATGCATACATTTTACAAATCTTGTGTAATTGTGTTATTCCACTGCAGCTCAATCCTACAGCAAGCTGGTGGCTTTAAATTTGATTCCTAGATTTTTAACATCCATGTTTTGCTTTTCAGAAGAAATCGGTAGTTTCGGTGTAGTACAAGAGGCAGATTGTCAGGCAGAGCCTCTGGCCCACAGCACCCGCTCTTTCCTTTCCTCCCCAGAGCGGTGGAGAGCTCCCATGCCTCCTTGCCAGGGCAGGAACTCTCCTTTGCTTTCTAGAGTTAGCTCAGAAACTTAATTTCCTCAGTATTTAATTTCAATGAACATTATGATAAATCGTAGCCAAGTGTACCTGTGAAAGCATGGTTATTTTTCATGCTGACAGTCATGCCACAGTAAAAAATACCTTGATTATTTTGTCTCTAAAATCTGTCCTTGACAAATTGAATGTCTTGATTTGAATTTTTTTTGGCTGAATTAGTGATACTTTTTGACTTTATTGACAGTTTGCAATTCTTTATTTTGAATGGGCCTAAACCGTTCTCATTTTTCAGAATTGCCATTGCCAAACTTTTAGTCGGATGACTCAGTGTGATTTTAAGTGGGTTGAAATACCGTATTTTGCATCAAAACTCTTTTTAATGACGTTTGGATAAGAATGTCATGTACTTGTTGCAGGCAGACTTTGTGAATTACATTTGTTTCTTCCATTGCGGTTTTCAGTAGCCAAAGGAGGGACTGTGTTGATGAATACTGGAGCTATGCTTAAAGAAGAAACAATTTAATGCTTTCTTCACTGGATCACATGTTCTCAGAAAGAACCTTTGTCGGTCCGGGCTGTTCTTCGCAGCCTGTCAGTTGGCATTTTTCAGCAATGTGGAAATAGAATCACAGAATGGTTTGGGTTGGGAAGGTCATTCAAAGCTCATCTAGTCCAACCCCCCAGCCATGGGCAGGGACGTTTTCCACTAGACCAGGTTGCTCAAAGCCCCATCCAACCTGGCCTTGAACACTTCCAGGGATGGGGCATCCACAATTTCTCTGGGCAACCAGTTCCAGTGTCTCACCACCCTCATCGTAAGGAATTTCTTCCTTATGTCCAATCTAAACCTGCCCTTTTTCAGTTTAAAACCACTGCCCCCTTTGTCCTCTCACTACAGGCTGTGGTAAAAAGTCTCTGTCTGTCTTTCTTACAAGCCCCTTGTTAAGTATTGAGAGGCCATGGAGGGCTCCCTAGAGCCTTCTCTTCTCCAGGCTGAACAACCCAAACTCTCTCAGACTTTCTTCATATATATGCACTGCTTTTTCTTAGCCTTTTTCGCTATATTTGTGCTTCTTTTTTGTAGATATCCTAGGTTGCTTAATACTGAAAACTTCTTATAAACAAATTATCTTTATGGTATACAAAAGCTAAATTATATATTTTGCTGTATTTCGTGCTCCAAGAGTGGAATAATATTTCATATTCTTTCAGTGCATTTTATGTTGGCTTCTTAAAATATCCATAGTCTGGCTTCTTGATAATAAAGTAATGCTATGAAAAAATACATACAGTATCACTGTCGCTGTTAAATACAAAAAGTATGTTAAGAAAACATGTTTTAAACTGTTTCCATTTTAAATTCTACTTAACAGGAGCCCACCTGCTTGTTGTCCCCACCTGGCTGCGTCTCAGTTACTTCTCAGTGCAAACCCTTGGTTTCTGTGTTTCTGCCTGCCAGCTGCTGGCATTCAGCACCCAGGGGACAGCCTTGGAGCTGAAGCGGTAAAAAGGCTGTTTCTTTTGGGACAAATCTGGAGTGCTGATGTGCACTGCCAAAGATCCTGCACCCAGTTTCAAGCTAGTAGGCTGGGTACAAACCTTTCTCTGCATGTCGGCAGACTTTTGTAGAATGATCTTGAATTTTTTTTTTTTCCCCCTCTAACAGTTAGCTTTCCCTCAGTTAAAATGGGTACCTGCACGTGATGCTGATATAGGGGGACTGTATTTCTTTTCTGTCTTGATCCCTTGTCTGGGAAATCTAAGTAACAGTTGTCTGCCTTGCCCATGTCTATTCTGTCTTCGTTAGGCTTCATTATCTCAGTTTTCTCATGGTTACCCTTTTGCTTCATGGGGCGTTCACTCCTGAATTAGCTTATTCTGGTGTGTGCCACTGTTCTTCTCAAGGCTAGTGTCCAGGCTTGTTGGCTGTGAAGCAGTGCTGGGTCTGAAGCCTTTTCTGGTCCAGACTGGTTTTCTTCTTATTCCTTGCTAGTGAACTGGTAAGTCTTAATGCAGACAAAAGAGTCAAACTGTTCTTCGGCAGAGCCTGCATGCTGCTGCCTGTGATGTGACCTTGTGGTCTCTGCAGGGTGTTTAATTTGGGACAAGTGGCAGCAGTAAATTTCCGCATAGTCTGTTTGCTTTTTGGGTTGTAAGAAGTGAAATTCTCAAACTTCAAGCTGTTGTTTACAACTGTCGGGAAGTGCGAAGGAGGAGAACTTCTTTTCACAGTAGACTGAAATTAAAATTCCTCTGCAGGAAGGTTAGAGTAGCTTCCCTTACAGCATCATGAAAGTGAGTAAAGCCCTGGAGTCTGAGCATGCTACACAGCCTACAGTCAGCTAGTGATGCCAGGCTTTGTAAATTGAGGAGTTACGGTTCACTTTCACCAGATCTTTATGTTTATACTGTAAGGGAATTTGGGCAGTGTTTCTCCTTTGTACTTAGATAATTACATGAGTGGGAAGGACATCCATGGTTTGAACTGAATGTGGAGGATGGATTAAGGGATCCTGTTGCTAAGGGATCCTGTAGTTGGTTGAATAGGTAACTGGTATTTGCACTTTTTCCAGTAAGTAGGAGGGAGTAAGAATTCTCTACCTAACCTTATTCATGAGGTGGCATCCTTGAATTTCTTGTCTGTAGTTCTTACGTTTAGTCTGCTCTTCAGTTTGTCAGAGTTCTTTATTAGGCATTAATGCATGATGCACACAAGGACACCTGGCAGGACAAGTGATCTGACAGAATTTACTAAAGGGGAAGGAAAACAGGGATGCAGAGAATAGAGATGATGCTGGTGGTTCTGAAGTAGAAGATTGGAGAGGGTAACTAATGACTATCCTGAATACTCAGTAGTAGGTTCAAATTACAAAGGCCCTGGGAAAACTTTTCTGGCTGAGCATATATGTTTTCAAATCTAGTCTAAAACTTCATCTCCTCATAGTACTGGTGTGTTGTTTTCTCTCAAATCTTATTGTGACCTCCTTTGGAACAAATAAGGGAGTAGTCATGTAATAGTCATGCAAGGTGTGAGAGTCAAGTTTTTCAGCAGTTGTTTAAAGATGCACATGGTGTCCTTTATGATAAAATGTTGAGGTTATTAGTCTTGTATGTCTTGTATTTGAAGTCTGAAACTCTGTTAATGACACCTGGGTTTTTCCTCAAGTCTTTGGTGCAATTAATAATGTAAAACTACTTTAGTCCCAGGGTTCAGTGTTGAGAAACTCTGTGACCATGCAACGTATTTTTCATAACTTTGTGCTTGTATAACTCATATAAGATTTATTCAGCGTGAGTAATTTATATTGTGTCTTGGATTATTAACTCCAGTGAAGAATGTGCTGAAAAAGATTAGTTAGCTGAAAGGAGCTCTTCAGGAAATGTTTACGTATTTTTTTTTATGCAATGCATATTAATTTTTTTTCCTTCATTTTCATGTCTTACACTTTCTTTTTTTCAGCTGTCAAACGTTTGATGAAAGAGGCTGCAGAACTGAAGGATCCTACAGATCATTATCATGCACAGCCTTTGGAGGTTTGTTTCTCTATGTTTGCAAGAGCTTGTAGTTAGGCTGTGTTATTAATATATACTCTTAAGTTCTCTGTATGCATATGTATTTAAAATGTACATATTTAGATACTAGCAGACTTTTTAAAATTGATTCAGTTCTTTTTTCCCTATGATGGAAATAAACAGCAGAATTCCACTTTAATGGTATTGTAGTTCCAGGTTGTTAGTGAAAGTACATAATGCCGGGTTTACATTGCACCTGAGTAGTTGTATCGCACAGGTGTAATATGTTTATTCACACCCTCCCCCACCCCCCCTTCCTAAGACTACATAAATGCATTATGTTTTAAGTTAAGCTTTTTACACCCAAGTCTGACATCTGGCTCAGTTGCTGAGTTGCTCAACAAAACACTTAAGCCTAGGTGATCTATGAGGATTCACTATTTTGCATACAAAAAAACTGTGAAAAACATGAACGGGTGCAATTCTGGATGCATTGTAAGAGAGAATGCTTGGATTCCACTTAAATAGTAGCTTCTTGAAGTCTTCTAAACATCCAGTTAAGTTTTTGGGCTGAGAGGATGGTGAAATTCTGGTGGTTAGAAGCTTAAACAGAAACCTCTTCGGATTTTGCTGGAATAATAAAAAAGGCAATGTTCTGTGGCATTCAGTTCAGGGGTTTGATTTAGCTGTTCTCAGAAATGCGTAGCACTCTTAACATGCTTACAGAAAATAGCGTGTTCCTAGGTGCTGTAAAATATACCTTTTTATTGACTAGTTTTTGTCTGTACCTTGTGTTTCACCTTCTTGTGCTGAAATTTAAGGTTTAATTCATGCTATTACTTGTAACTTACATGATGGTCTTGTTTCTGGGTTAGAACAGTGACTCGCTGGGAAGAGAACAGTGGCAGATGAAAGGAAATGCTGGAAAAGTTGACAGTTACCTCCCATCCTTGAAAAAATTGTCACTAGGTGGGCAGTCACAGCCCTGTGATACCAGTGTTCAGCACTAGCTGAGAGATCTCATTCACTGACAGCAAGCCTCATTTGGACTCCTGTCCTAGCAGTAGAAGTTGTTCTGCTTGTAAATATTCAGGAAGTTGTGGGCATCACGAGATCTGATATGCAAAGCCAAACACTGAACCCCAAAGGAATAATGCTTAAAGAGAAGCTATTTATATGTCCAATGAAAATAATATTCCAAATTTCAAACTATACCTGTTGTCTAGTAAGGCACAGTAGCTGTTTCAAAATTGTTTATGGAGAACCAAAAGAGGATGGGAATTCTCTGGGGTGTGAGTCAAATCCCTGTGTTGACTTCGGCATTGAAGTGGCTTTGGGGAGGCTGTAATTAATGTCCTTTCTTGGGATGGGTCTCCCCTTGGTTCTCTAGAAATTATTATTCACTGGGGCAAAGACCCAGTTTTCCCTTATTTGACTCAGTTTTTCATCTGTTTGGTAATAAAACTCTTGTCATAATTGAAACAACTGGAGTGAAGAGCTTGAATAATGAGTTTGAGGGTTTCAATAAAGCCATTGTTTAAGAAAATTACCAGAAAGCTACAATGTTTTATCCTTTTAATCAGACTCTTATTACTGTGTTCATTGTCTTACTCTCCATTTGATTTTGACTTCTTAAAAATTAGCCTGTCCTTGTTCAAGAAAATGGTGTTTAGTTGTCTACTTCTTTGACACACTCTTTTTTTTTTTTTTTTTTTTTTTTTTTTTTTCCTTTTCGTTCTTCTCCCTTTGGTGGGGGCATTTCAGGATAATCTTTTTGAATGGCACTTTACTGTTAGAGGCCCTCCAGATTCAGATTTCGATGGAGGGATTTATCACGGGCGAATAGTACTACCACCTGAATATCCCATGAAACCACCCAGCATTATTTTGCTGACGGTAAGCATGTTTACTAGTTTTTTTTCTTTTTACGTGATCAATTTAACCGTAGGTGTCCAAGAGAGAGATTCTTGGCATTTAAGGTAATGTTATTTTTGTAAGAAAGGTGGCATAGTACAGTTAATGCTGCCAATTTAAGACCAAGTCTTCCAAGGTGACTTTGGTATTCTGCAATTACATGAAGCTTTGCACCTAATACATGGAAGTTTCCTCCGGGAGTAATCACATTGCTGATGTGATTGTCTAACTTTCTGTTCTCTCCATGGGCCCTCTTGGTCTCTGTTGGAGGCATTGGTCACATGCAGGAAGGCAGACCTATGGTTTGGGGCAAAGGCTCATATTTGTGCATAGTTTCATAGAGCTATAGCTTTTCAGGTTCTCTGCATGTGGGGTATGGGTTACAGGAGCAACAGGCAAGCCACTGTGTCACACTGGGACATGTGAGGTATCAGTTAAGGTTTCTTCATGCATGAATAGAGGCAGATGGCAGACTTCTTTGGAAAGCTGAATGCCAGTTTTTTGAGGTTGACAGTAATAAAATTATCAAGTATTGTTTGCATATAGATTTGTTTGATGATGATTTTTATAACTTACACCAAAAACCAGGAGTTAACTTCCAGCATGTTTTATTATATCCTCCTTCTTCCTTTGAAGGCCAATGGCAGGTTTGAAGTGGGGAAGAAAATTTGTTTAAGCATCTCAGGGCATCATCCTGAAACATGGCAGCCTTCGTGGAGTAGTAAGTAACAATTATTTGGAAAACGTTACCCCCATCAAGCAACTAGATCATTAAACTGAAAATAAAAATCTCACAAAGAATATTTATAGTGGAGGAGGAGACAGATTTTGAGGGAGTAAAAGTATGGGAGAATCTGAGAAATGTAAAGCCATGAAAGAGCAACATAGGAGGATTTGGGAATGGTATTAAATACATGCGGGGTGAAAGGGTTGAGAAACTGAGGGGTGATGGTAAGCTCCTATTTACTTGGATGCATAAGCATTAAGAATTCTCAGACTACTTGGAATATTTTTTGGTTGGTTTGGGTTTTTTTTAATTGTTCTAACAAAAATAGTTTAAATCCTATTACGTTACTCCATTTTTGTATAATCACTAAAACCAGCTTGAATATTGATAGAGGGGAGTGTGGTCAGCTTTTAATTCTGATGCTGTACTTCTGAACACTCAAGAGGGAAGACAATGTGGTCTGAGTTCAGAATAATGGAATGTTTTTCTACCTTTTTTTTTTTTTAAGTTTCATTATCACAGAAATTGAGAGTTGGCACAATTCATCCAAGGCAGTATTTCTCTGTTTATATAATTTTAGTTTTGCTGAGTACAGTACATCAATTATTTCTGTGGATATCAGTTGCACTTTTGAAATATGTTGATAATACCTTGGGAATTTTCTAGCAGACAACTCTTCAACTTTTGTAAAGTCTGTTATGTTTTTTTAAAGAGTATTTTTTAAAAATACTGTCTTCTAAGTAGGAGGTGTAAATATCCTATCTCTATTTTGTGGTACTTATCTTCATGTGATATTTATTTACCCAATCTACTAGCAAAGTGTCTTGAATTCTCAAATTTCATTGCTATGTAAAACAAAATTGAAGAATAGATATTGTCAAAAGAGATGTTTTACATGACAATTCTGTTATGAGCTGTTATTAGTATTTAAGGTGCTTCTCAGCCTGATGACATAAAAGGAACAAATTCTGCAGTACATTGCATAAAAGAAAACCACTGAGCTTGTGTGCACTAAATTGCAGAATTCATGTCTAATTGTCTAAAACACACAGAAAAAGAAGAATGCCTTATGAATCCTCCTCTTCTTTTCCCCCCATTTAAATGTCAATTCTGCCTTACCTTTTTTTCCTTCAGAACCCAGTTTTAAAGTCTGGAACTCTGATCTTTATATTGATGCAACATTTTTGTGACAACTTACCTTTTCTTCTCTGTGTTGGCTGATGGAAGAATAAGGCCTTACCTTTCATTTATAATGTGAAGTTTAAAAAATGAGGAAAGCCATACTGTGTGCCAAGAAAACCAGCGCTGCTTGTATGAAATTCAGACTACTTCTTTGGACAAAATGAAGTTTTGCAATCAGAACTGCAACTTCTCTATACTGAGCATAGAGTGAGATGAAATGACAGTTGTTTCTGCAATGTTGTTTATATCTCTGTTTTCCCATTTTAGTAAGAACAGCTTTACTAGCCATTATTGGATTTATGCCAACCAAAGGTGAAGGAGCAATAGGATCTCTAGATTATACACCAGAAGAAAGAAGAGCTCTTGCAAAGAAGTAAGCACTAAGTTTGTTACTGTAGGTACATTTATATGTACTGTCTTTTAGGGTAAAACATTGAGTAGAAAGTCAGTCGCTTCTCTCTGTTCTCTTACATTTATTCCAAATACAAAAAGAGTTTTATGCCTTGTATAGATTCTTTTTTTCTTGAACATTATGCAAACTCGGAACTTATGGTCAAACAAAATACTTTGAGAGGGCTGTGTTCCTTCCGGCATTGTGTGGTCAAATTAGAGGTTTGTCTGAAATTCAGGCTTGGAGATGTAATTAACATTGTGATACAGTGGTAATTGCAGTGTGGAGGGAAAATTAGTATGATGGGATCGATAGTTAGTGTAAGTGGGGGAGAAAACAACCAAAACAATGTATCATTTCCCTTAAGTAAATAATAATAATGAAACAACAACAAAAAAATTTGAAGCAACTGCTTCCGAATGATTTTTAGGAAATCACCTTAAAATTAGATTTGTGACTATGATGAAATGATTAGCTTAGTGGACAAGGAGAAAGCAGTGGATGTTGTTTATCTTGACTTTAGCAAGGCTTTTGGTGCTGTCTTCTTTACCATCCTCATAGAGAAACTCATGAAGTACAGCCTAAGTATGTGGGTACAGTAAGGTGGATTAAGAACTAGCAGAGCTGCCTGGCTTGTGGATTGTGGTAAGCAGCACAAACTCCAGCTGCAGGCCAGTCGCTACTGGTGTACTGCAGGGGCCGATACTGGGGCCAGTGCTATTCAGTGTCATTAATGACCTGGATGGTGGGGCAGAGTGCACCCTCAGCAAGTTTGCAGATGATATAAAACTGGGAGGAGTGGCTGATACACCAGAAGGTTGTGCTGCCATCCAGAGGCACGTCACGGGCTGGAGGAATCTCATCAACTTCAACAAAGAGAAAAGCGAAGTCCTGCTCCTGGGGAGGAATAATGCCAGCCAACCAGCTGGAGAGGAGCTTGGAAGGGGAGGATCTGGGGGGCCTGGTGGACACCAAGCTGATCATGAGACAGCAATGTGCCCTTGAAGCAAAGAAGGCGAATAGTACCCTGGCCTGCATTAGGAAGAGCATTGCCGGCAGGTCAAGGGAAGTGATCCTTCCTCTGTACTCAGCACTGGTGAGACATCTGGAGTGCTGGGTCCAGGTTAGGGCTGTGTCCAGGTCAGGGTACAAGAAAGATACAGACTTACTGGAGCAAGTCCAGTGCAGTGCCACAAAGGTGTTTGAGTGGCTGAAACGTGTTTCGTACAAGGAGAGGCTAAGAGAGCTGGCAGTGTTCAGCCTAGAGAAGAGAAGGCTTGGGGGATCTTACCCATGTGTACAAATAGGTGAAAGGAAGGTGTGAAGAAGGCAGAGCCAGACTCTTCTCAGTGGCATCCAGTGAAAGGACAAGAGGCAATGGGCACAAACTGAAACCCACAGAATTCAATCTGAATGCAAGAAAACACTTTTTTACTGTGAATATGGTGAAAGCACTAGCACAGGTTTCCCAGAGAGGTGGTGGAGTCTCTATGCTTGGAGGTATTAAAAATGTGACTGGAAACAGACCTGAGCAACATGCTCTGCTTGACCCTGCTTTGAGCAAGGAGACTGGACTAAATGACCTCCAGAGGTCCTTCCCAACCTCAGCTCTTCTGTGATTATCCTTAAATGAAACCTTGTACCTGTGGGGTTTTTTTGGTCTTTCTCCTTTCCCCATCTGGGGAGAAGGTGGTACTTGAAAGACCATATCCCTGTCTTTTGAGCAAAGTTACTGTATTCCATATTGCAATAGTACCTTATTTTGCAGGCAGATTTGAACTTATTCTGCCTGTACTGTGAGTGAATCAGAAGCTGCAGCTTTCCTGTTAACATGGCACTGAGTCAAAGCCAATAAACCCTGCTGAGAGGTAGGGTTCAGTGGGTTGGTCTTGATACTGTACTATCAAGGCTGTGTTGGTTTCTCATTGGCTTGGAGAAACTGCCTGCAGCGTGTCCTATAGACAAATTAGGTGTGCAAGAGAGGAAAGGTAATGCTCTTGCAGAAGCTGAAATGCCTGGATTTGAGGTTCAAGCTCCTGGGTCCAATTTAGTATTTGTAATAATAGTAGATCTTTATAATTTACAATTTTAATCTGCTGCAGATACAAAGTGAGTTTTAAAATGGTAACAAACTATTAATAAAGTATAGATAATAGCAATATAAGTCAGTTTTTAATATTTTCCTAAATGACATGAGAGAATATGTGTTTGTAGTATAGATAATTCTTGACTTATTTTTTTCAAGTTATTGTGATTTGAGGCAGGGGGAAGTACTTTTAAGCTACTGGTCTTGACACCACTTGTCTTTCTGTGGGTTGTTTTGCAAATAGTTTGTTTAAACAAGCACACAAGAACAATATGAGAACATGCTATTCTGAGCTATGTCATTTGTGGCCAGGTCACAAGACTTTTGTTGTGAAATGTGTGGCACATCTATGAAGACAGCCCTCTTACCACTAACATCCGGAAGCGTGTCGAGCCAGGCGGACAAGGAGGCTAAAGAACTTGCCAGACAAATTAGCTTCAAGGTGAAGTCACTGTTTAAACTTTTATCTCTGTTGTATAGAATTAAAAAAAAAAATATTGAGGAAAAACTTGTAAATTGCAGAAACATTTCATCATTTCATAAACCTTCATCAGCCACTATGTGGAAATATGGTTTTTTTAGGACAGTCTGAATAGGAGTGGATCTCTGGCAATGTGCCAATTAATACATTGTGCATCTCAAACTCTGATTAGTTTTAATTTCAGTGGTGAGCACTGTGGTAAGAACTGCCTAACTATGTTGCTTTTACTTCCATGTTTTCAGTCACTAATAACTTGATTAAATTCTCCAGAATTAGTCTTAATCATAAAAGTGTTAGGAAAGTTTGGGCAAAGCTAACCTGAATTTTTTTTCCTTTGTGATTCCCGTCCTCCCCCTCCCTCCTCCGTTTGGCTTATGGAAGGAATAAAACATATTCCTACTGAAAAATGGTTGCAAATTCTTTTGAACTACTCTGCAGCTGAAGATACTGAAAGTTGAACTCTGGTATGGAAGTTGCTGTTACCCAAAAATGTGTTCTCTAGCTTGTGTTTCAGTGAAAGTAAGGTTTGTTTAGCCAAATACGTGGCTTAGAAAATTGCATGTCTTGCATGCACAGTGTTGTTTTTCACTGGGTTTTCCACTAAACTCTTAAATCGGCCACTAAGGAAGACTGCTGTGCGTGAGGACAGCGAACTACAGTGGAATATATTATGACAGTGTGGCATTGGTGCAGAATACATCCTCACTAAGGTCAGGGATGCCAGTATATCCCCTTTTATCAGCAATGTTCTCCTAACACTGTCCTAAGGCTGCTATTTTGGGTTTTTTTCCTGTGGGTGCCATGAGAGTAAAGATTGCCTTCTACTGAGCATTACTGTCAGTTTTGCAGGACCTGTGTGTTCCTGTGTGATCTTGCATCTAGATATGTTGACATGGTTGAGTCTGTGTGTAATAATGCTCATGATAACAACATCTCAAAATATTTTACAGAGATGAGGAGATGCAGGGCCAGAGTTTTAAAGTTGAGCTACTCAGAGAAGCAATGGACTGCCTGCTCCTGGCTTTTTTTACAATATGTAAGGGTTAAAAAGTGTCTGATTAATTTTTACTTAAGAACTGCTAATCTTCATCACAAAAATTCTAGAAATATCCGAGTATAACTCTCTTTTTTTTTTTTGAGAACGAACTCTTACATTTCATACCTTTTTCAGTTTTAAAATGAAAGACTTAGGGACATCAGTCTCTAAAGAATATTGGTGTGTTCCATGTATCCACATACTTAACTCCACCTCCTAAGAACAAGCACTCAGCAGGGGAAAAATGAACAAAAGCCTCAGGTTTCTACAGCCTTTTACAATCCATTGTGGTTTTTTTTTTTACAAGGTAGATCAGTTCTGTCCTCTGGTTGCAGCTTCCCTCCCTTTCTCAAATCAAATTTTAGGGATTGTTTTTTTGAAGCTTCCTGCTTCTCTGCTCTGCTTGACTTTGTTATTGTTTATTTGATTAATGTTAGGCTGAGACATTTGATTGCTGTGTTTGTAGTAAACTAAGAGTTGAATTACTAGCAGGGAATACAAAAGTTTTTAATCATTTGGATATATTCCATGTCAATTTATGGGGTAAGATTTAACATCAGATTGCTGATTGAGCATATAATTTGAGAGCGCCTCTCTACTAGCAAACATACTAGCAATCTCTGCATTATCTTTATCCTTAAAGAAGAGATTTCCTAACTTTTTCTAGATGATCCTGAGATTATGAGAAAATCTTTCATACCAGCCTTAAGCAAAATGGTAACTTTTAAAAGACCCTCATGTGTGGTATTGAGAAAGGAATATGGAATTCAGGAGAAAAAAAACCAAACCACGTTTCCTCATTACAATTTTCCTGCTTCTGTGAGCCTCCACCTTTGTTCCTGTCTGTTTAATAGAAAATCACTTTTTTTTTAATCTGCTTTACATTGACTTGCAAATTGTTTTGTGCATTTTAGGTGCTATATATCATAAATTCCTTTCCACTTAAAAGAAAACAGAAAAGATAGGTGACTAATAGCATATACATTACTGTAAAATAATATGGTTTATCTGCATGTTGCCATCACAAGGCATATTTTGCAGTAAAATTAATTATCCACTCATCATCATTATTATGTTTAAGTATGTTGATCTTCTTTCCTTGATGTCTGTGTTCTGTCCAGCTTTTCTGGAAGCAGAGGTGAGGGCTGGTGAAGAGAGACTAGGTGACAAAAAAACATATTTCAGTTTTGGGAACTTTCAAGTGCTTCGTATTTCTTGAATGTTAGTGTGACTTCAGTCTGCATACTAGACTTAGTACTTTCATAAAGTAGAATAAATCAAATGCGCATTTTGTAGTGTATGTGGTTTATGGAGATTAATAGTAAAGATGAAATGAGCTCTTCTTGGAAAAAGCAGAAGTATGAAAAGCGGTGGTCACAGGTTCCAGGGAAGGAACCAACAACTAGATATGGGAAAGGGAAATTCACCCTGCGGGTTGTCAAATGCTGGAGCAAGCTACCCCGAGAGGCTGTGGAATCTCCAGCTTTGGAGATGCTCAAAAATTGACTGAACATGTCTCTACTTTGAGGAGGGAGTTGGACCAGGTAATGTCTAGAGGTCCCTTCCAGCCTAAATTATTCATAATCCTGTGTTGCTTTGTTGCTGGTCTGTATTTGAGTCATAACTTGTCCTATCTAATATTAGAGTTAATAATAGTCAAGTGCAAAAGGAAAGCAGTGTTGTTAGACTATAAATGTTTTTAAATTTAAAATTCATCTTCGGGTTGTTTCAGTGATATATTGTTTGGATTCTCCTGAGATAATAAACATCAAGAAACAGGGAAGTTAATTTCCTCACACAAAATAGTATCATGAAAGAATATTATCTTGTGATCTTACCAGCTTGTTATCACCATAACTGGTTGGTTTCTAATACAGTGTGTGTATTTCTTACTACTACTACCACTACTTATATCTGCATTTGAAGACAGGTATTAAATTTGGAATTGTTGTCTTTATAATAAATTGAGATTTGGATACATGACTTGGGAGGTGACTTGCTTGCTGATAAAAATTGATCTGGTCATGACTCTTTTTTTAATATGTGTAAATTTTAAAGTGTTTCTGTTCAGGACTATGATGCTATGTCCTTTTCCATTCCCAAGGCATATATATTGTTTTAACAAGAGGTTTGTTCATGATCTTCTACATGTCACTACTGATCTCTTGTCTCAAATTTCCAAAAGCATGAAACCTAAATTCTGAGAATTGATGCTTATTAGACATTTAATAAATGCGTACAAAAGCAGTATTATATGACTTGTATTTTTTCTTTTGCTCTGCTTGTGCTGAAACTTAAACACTGGAAACTGAGGTATGTGTGCCTGACACAGTATAGTGCCATGCATATATGCCTGCTCTGGCTGTCGGGCAACTTCGGTACTAGAACCAGTATAGCCACATTAAATTAGCACTTACGAGAGGCTAGTTAGCCCTGCTGAGGAACAGGCTATATTAGTTTACTTGTAACAACAGTGGTCAGCATTCACCGAAGGACATGAGAGAAAAAGAAGTTTTAAAGAATGGTGTTATTTCTTGCATAGTGTTATCCTGGATCTTCTAAAGAATTTTCTTTCTTGCTCTACATCTGTGCGGTTTTTTGAATGTTCTACCTGTTGTTATGTGCAAACAAAATTTTTTTTTTAAACTGATGTTTGCGCATATATAGTCTTATTTTTAAAGAATGAGAATTTCTTAAACCTGGTGGTGTGTAATTGAAATGCAGTTGGCGTATTTGATTATTACATTTCAGTAAGTCTCATATTCTCCATACATCGAAATAGACATTCCAAAATAAGCTAAATCTTTTTGGAGCAATTTTGATCTTGTCTCTGAAGCGTACATATGTACTCCTTGTAGGCAGAAGTCAATTCATCCAGGAAGTCTGATGCTGGACCCTCAAACACATCAGGATTGAACCACTCTGCCGCTTCACGTGAGCCCCAGCAGGATGGTGCAGCTAGAGCCTTCCAGGATCCAAGAAGTGCAACGGTATGGTCCCTCTTTGAGTTTTATCAGTGCAAGTACAAGCATACTCTGAACATGAAATCAGTACTATTAAGCTGATCGGAGGATTCATTAAGAGTATGTAGCTCATTTCTTCTAGAACTTCTGCATACTTTATATAAAAATCTATGTGTAAACTTTAGCAAATAGTATGCTGAATCACTTTTAGAAATAGCAATCTCTTTGCTTTCACTTCCTCCTCTTAAAAACAATAAATACTATTCTTTTAGCAGTTCTTGTTCCCAGTAGTTCCTTTAATGTATGGGTTAACAGTTCATTGAAATGTTGTGGTGTCTGAAGTCCTACAATTTACCATCTGCATAATTTATCACAGGTTTTGGCAATAGAATTCTTAACCAGAGGCAAAAAATGTTTCAGTGATAATTTGTAGCTTTTAAATATTAATTAAGGATATCTTGCTGTTTTTATAACCTCTTAAGTAAATCTGACTAAAATATTCTTACCATTTGAAGTACGAAAACTTATGTTTTACTACTGCTAGGTGTAGGGCTTACATAATGGTTTCAGAAGTGACCAAGGCCTGGTGGTGGGCCAAGGCAGCTGCTGTTACGACTGTGGCAAATGCAATCTAAATTCACTGATAAATTGCAGGCAAATCCCAGCTAAGCTGTGTTTTTTTAGAGAGGATGGGGCTGCAGATAGTTTTAAAAAACCTAAAACACGTCAAATAACATCAGACCATCTGTTGCATGTTTGCAACATATTTTCAAGCTATGTAGAAATACAAACATGCTAATAGCATACTTTTTTCCCCACAATAAAGATTTTTCCAGATTGTTCAGGATTTAATAAACCATTTTATTTTATTCTTCTTATTACACGTCCTGGCTCATATAATAGAACTAGCCAAAATACCAAAGCATTGCTAGCATTTTCTTGAGGAAAAAGAGGCTGATTTTTTTTTTTTTTTATTAATCCCATTTCTAAGTAATTTTTTTAATCAATTATGCTGATTTAATAAGTAGTGATTAACTTAATTTTCAGCAAAACAGTCCTATGTGAAATGACACCTTTAAACATATAAATGTATGTAAAAATATTTATATGTGATGAATCCACTTTTCATCATTTACAGTTTACATTTTAAGAGATCAGACTGTCACACTCATGATTGTTAGTTCGAGTTTGAAGCAATACCTGTGTTTCTGAGCTGCCACATTTTGAGTGTTAGGAATTTTGTGGAGGAAGGAAGTGTGTAACAGGAAAGACTATTTTAAAGAATTTGAGCTTGCTATTTTTTTCTTATTCATGCAAAAGTTAATAGAATTCTTCTCAAAGTAGAGGGCTGGAGGCCTTGATCTGCTAATAGGCGTGAAAGAGTATCCACGCAAACCTCAGACCCTTTTGACTCAGCTGGGCTTCTTGCATGTGTAAAACCAATTTGTTGGGTTAGTTCTTGTTTTGTAAAGACCTAATTCTACCATACTAAGTTGTAAGTGTTAGGTGTGGGCAATATCAAAACAATTTTTTTTTTCTCTTCTTGGATAAAATGTCTACCACTTACCCTACAAATATGTGTTTAATTAAAAGCTATTGTAGAAAATTTGCTGTTGTGAACTTGGAATTTGTGCCCTTTGAGAATAAAAAGGGCAGAGGTAGACCCAAAGCCGGATCTTTGTATTAGCTTGCGTAATTCCTTCTGGTGTAGTAGATTTAATGTGCTTAACTCTGAAGTCATGGGACCTTATGTCCTGCTACGCAATACAGAGGAAAAAAATAGCAGTAATCATGCAGGAAGAATGAAGTGTTACCTTTCTTCTGCTCTTGGAACAGTTGTAACTAGTCTTCATTAAAAACATGATGGTAAATAGGTGCTAAGGAAAGGGTCTACATGTAGGTGAAGAGGAGGGAATCATGTAGGCCAGGTTGTACTATGGGAAAACCAATCTACAGACAGCTTCATGGGCAAGTTTGTTTTTTCCAGCAACAACTGTCCATTCCACGATTTTTACCTTTAAGCTGCTTAAAAGGACAGAGATTTTTGCAATGAATTAATGGCAGGATAACTGTGAGTGCGGTAATGCCCTTCCTGGGATAGGTTTAACTGAATTCTTGTGTGAGGAGCACACTGAAACGGGTCTCTGCCATGGTATCGCTTTGAGTCCGTTCCCCCTGTTCCACACTGGGCCTTATTCCTGAAGAGAGAATTTCTCATTCCATCAGAAGAAAAGATATTTTGAATTAACGTTCCCTTCTGTCAGCTTTCACTTAGAAAAAGGAATAAAGCCTTACTGACTGAAGAAGCACCAAGACTTACAGTATTTCAGTAAAGAATATATTTTTAGATTCAAAACTCAATTTGAAATAGTTTGTATTTTAGTAATGGCAATTGTTATATTAACAGCAATGCTATCGTAGTGTGAACTGTTGTGTTATTCAGTACTTTAGTCCTACAAATTTTTCCCTGTCAAGAGACTGTGTGATGTAATTGTTGCATGGGTGTGTTTGTCTGTACTGTTGGGGAGGTGCAATCAGTGTTCTCGACTTTTGGGCTCTCCCTGCCTGGCCTCACCTTCTAGGTCACTTCTCTCCCTCCCCACCTTCTCTTGTCATTTTGCCAGACCAACAGCCAATATCTTGATGCCACACTCAAAATTACTACAGTGTCTACTTTGGTCTGCTCTGTAGCCGAGGACTAAATACCTTCACAGTCCAATGTCAAATATGTATTTCCTGAGTTCCTGCTTTTTAAAAAGCAGACAGAGGGATAGCGGTTGTCTCTCCAGCGCAGCACGTGGTGATGATGAAGATGACTTTTTGCCATGCTTTTCAGCTGGTACTATGTACTTTTCATCAAGACCTGCTCATTGGTTGTTCCCATTCATGGCCCTGTTAGCAATGAGTAAAGTGTGCAACAGTAGTGCAAATGTTGCACACTGGCTGTTAAAATTTGTGCACCTATATTATTAGAAAATATTTATCAAGTATTTAAATGACTTATCTTTAAATGAGGAAAAAGGAGGGGAGGGGGATGATTCTTACACCAACAATAGTTGCTTCCTAGGAGAACTTGTCATAACAACATTATCAAGGTTTGCAGATGCAAGGCAATGAGTAGTACAACATGAGAACAATAAAAGGAATACTGCCATGGAGGCTCTGGAAAATGCTGCCACAGCAGCTTGAGTAAAAGGATACAGAGGTGCAAAGAACAAGCTTTAAGTATTATTAACACTATAACAATAGGCTACCTAAACCATTATGCAGCATAGTAGTTGTGAGGAGTCTGAAGCCAGTGCAGAAAACACCTCTGACTAGGCTACTTCTGGCAATATATATATGTATGCATATTTGTTTGGTGGTTGTTTTTTTTTAAATTTGCGGTAGCTGTTGATGTCTACTCAGGGCAAAGTAATGGTACATTCATTACTCCTGTTTGAGTATTCAAATTGCAAGCAAGGTACTGCAGGAAGTTGGCTTGATAAAAGTAATTGCTCTTAGCATTAAGAAGATGAGATTCTTCCACATCTGAGCAAAAGAATGTTTTTGAATGAACATATTGTAGATACTCAGGTTGGACTCAGGTCTAGATTAAATCACCTGCTATGCCAGTGGTCACCTAAATGTTGATACCAAAACTCTCATCACAGTCTATGGGACTAGTTAGTGGAGGCTGGAGGGCACTGTGGCTTACGGAGAAGCGAAGGCTGGTAGGCTGCATTGTTCTGCCTGTCCCCTGATTGCACCGACTAGATCCATGTGGACTGTTACGGGAGTGTGAACTCCTACAACGCCTGTAGCAACCTACATTTAGTGTATTGATGTGGAATGATGTCCCACTTTGGTGCTTATAGTTGATTAAAAAAATTGATACTTGATAAGAATTATAAAGTGACAAGCTAAAAACTGTGGTCAGAGTTTTCTTTCTGATAACCTGGGAATATATTAAACCTCAGCACACTTGTTATTAAACAATATACTATAGTAGTGTCCTGCACGAATAGACTGACTGGATGAAGAGTTGTAATGAGGCGTGATGAAATAAACAGTGTAACTGAAGTCAACTAATCTTGAACTGATGAGGGAGGTTTCTGTGAGAAAATGAGGCTATGTTCTGATACATGAGATTTATAGAAGCCCTTATTTTTAATCACATGTTCTGAATGATACATGGTTAAAAAGTGTTTCCTTTTATCACTGTTAAGTGCTGTCTTAAGTGTTATAACACTACAGCAGCAATTTTAAATGTCTTGGCAATCAGGAGTACTTGGCCCAACTTTGATTCATCGAAAACGAGACGTATTTCTTACTAGCCGTTAAGCCATGCTGTGTCAAAACTCAGCTGTTCTTCAGTTGAAAGTTATATGGACAAACAAGTATTTCACTTATTCTTGTATCTTCTTATTTCTGTATCTCTCTGAGATGAGGAGTGTAACTGAAAGAGGCTTCAGTAACCCAGAAGATTTATGTGGTTCTGAGTTCCCAGCGTTTGCTACGTTTTTTTAAAACATCCCTTCCAAGATGATTACTTGATACTTCCAGCATTCTGATAAAACATTCTAAAATAATGGCCTGGAGATAAGAAGTGATGCAGTGAACACTACCATTCTTCAGTAGACTGAACATAGTGTAAATTTCCTTACTTGCATTTTTTTATACGATAGAACTTTTTGTTAATTCTAATACATGTACATTTTACTAAACTAGCCTTATCAAGCTCAGATGTCCCTGAAGCAAAGTTTTCTGCCAGTCCTAACAGTTTCAGAAGCTTCAGAAATAATGACACACAAAGTGCATATTCAGTGGCTGTAAAGATCAGATACTAAAGGTGGCTACAATCTAGGTCTTATTAAATATTTTTATTTTTAGTCTCTTAAGCCCTCTTCCCCAACATTTCCAGTATGATTTGGCAGAAAATGACTTAAAATTGGATGGAAATTGTGTGATGTGAGGTGTTGTGTTAGTCTAAAAATCTTGACATTTTTGCTTAAGGAGAATTTAAAAACTTCCTGTAAGTGAAGACAAGAAGATTGTTATTTTTTTCTTGATTTATAATACAGCCCATCTGCCATTTTTGGGATTCTTAATAATGAAGTCTTCAAACAAAAAAAGCTTTATGTAGATGTGTATATTATTTAAGGTATACTAGCATCTGGTCCCAAATTTATATTGGGCAATGATCACTCCTTTCCTATCTAACTTGCTTCTGCATGTCTGCTAATACTTGGTCACTGATTATGTTGGGAATCCCAAGGCAGTGGATTAGCTCAGCTTTGGGTGAAGCACTCAGTCTTCTGCTGCCCTGATGCATCTGTATAATTTCCTAAAAAAAAAAAAAAAAAAAATTTAAAGCCTTGCAATTGTCAGTGAGGTTTCTCTTGAATTACAGCTCTGTTTGTGTCAGTGTATGGGCACCTTGTCTCATTCAGAACAGGGTCTTTTTGTTTTATTTTTAAATTAAAAATTTGCAGTGTTGGGAAGAGACCGAAGTGTGTGACGGCTAGTGCTAGTTACTTTAGTTAGTAAGTATGAAGGCTCAGGAATATTGCTAGACTTTTTTTTTTTTTCCTCTTTTTAAAAGCTATTTTAAGAAGAATAACACTTTGCTTGCTGAATTTGCAGTTCTTGCTTCCTGAATTCACTTCTCTCCCTCTCCCCTTCTGAAAGATGGGAGTGTAGATGAATCTAGGAACTTCATTTTCAAAGTCTCAGCTTCCTTAAGTCTTTATTTTCCTTGGCATGAGGAGCCTTCAAGTGGGTTCAGTATGAAGCAGAATGACTTTCTTCTGCAGTGTAATGGAAATCGTGACAAGCTGCTTGTGGTGTTCTTGGCTGTCCCTGCTGATAAAATAAATGTTTTAAAAACATTTTTCTTCGAAGCTACACAAGCTGCTTGCTTGCTTAGGCAAGAAACCTATGTAAACAGGCAAGTTGTCAAATGTGAGTAATTGCTTCAGTACTTCCTTGGTGGTAATAAACAGTGGGAAATACTAATGACGAGGAGGTAGGAAAGGAAGGTCTCTTCCCTGGGCTAGTTAAATCACGAACTAGGTGAAAGTTTGGAGATTCTTCTCCCACATGTAGAATACATGGCTGGAGAGTCACAGGACCAAGTACTGCTTACTGTCTGGATCATCAAACCTCATACACAGTTGAAGACATTCCCTATCTGGCCGTGTGGAAAGGATATCTTTTGTGGATGTGGTAGCTGGCCAGAACAGTGCTTAGGGTTATAGATATTATGTCTGTTAAAAGGCTTTTGCTTGGAAGCAAATACAAAATGTCCAGAATTCTAGTTTTACCTCCTGTAATGATAATCAGTCTTTTAGAAGGTGGGGGGGAGGGAAAGCTAACTCTGGAAAATAGCTGCAGGTTGCTTTAAGTGGGAATACCTGCAAACTGTTTTGAGAAGTGAAAAGAAGATTTTAAAAAAAAAAAAAAAACCCAAAAAACCTTTGTCAGCGCTACTTTTTTTTAAAACACTTCAAAATTGAACCTTACCAAAATTTTTATTTCCAACAACTGTGCTGTGTCACTATTTTTAATATTAAAACGTTGGAAGTTTGAGCCTTTTAGTATTGCAAGCAGAATTAGGCCAGTTCAATATTGGAGTCCATAGTTTCAATCTTACAAACTGACTAATGATTTTCTTTAGAATAATGCTCTCCTGAGTTGAACATCCGTTGCCAGCGTTTATTTTTTTTACTACATGAAATGGTAGACTGACGTTTGACCAGTAGAGGGCAATAGGTATGTGCATGCATAGGTACAATGCTCAATAATTTGTGCTGGAATCACTTGGCTGTTTTGTGTTCAGGGTTTTTGTGGTGTTGGTGGTGATGAGAGCAGACTTTTGGACCCCACCGTCCACAGGAAGCAGTGCAGAGTTGATTAATTAGAGTTCTCTGGACTTCTTCCTTTTCTTGCCTTCCCCAACTTGTTTCCCATTCAGTATAGGTGACATTACAAATCCTCAATGTCTTAACTGTCTGGAGGATTATTAAAGATTTCTTGAACTGCAAAGAGTTAAGCAACTCCTAGACAAAGATATTTGAAATATCTTGATTTGGAACGAATCTGGGATTCAAATAACGTTTGACAGACTTCCTTCAGACTTTTCTTTTCTTGTCCTTAGAACTGCTGATTTGCAGCTTGAAATAGACTTCTCAAGATAGCGTATGGACAAAAATGATGGATATAACAATCTTTTAACTACTAGTGGCATGTATTGTCAGGCTTTCAAGTATTAACAATTATCTGAAGACTATGTTTTAGTCCTAATGATTTTATTCCTTGCTAATCTTATGCACATGCGCTATCCTGTGCATCTTGCCTCACAAATCTCCATGTTTCCTTTTTAGTCTGAAACTCAGAATAGCAGTGCAGCAGCCAGTCAAGAGCGTACTCCACCTGTGTCCACTAACACGTCTATGAGTCCACGGCAGCGCCGTGCCCAGCAGCAGAGTCAGAGACGGGTTCCATCTTCAACTGACTTTAATCGGGTCCAGCAACCAAGAGTCAACATGAACCACACTGGATCAACTGTTCTGATTGTCCTTCTGACTTTTGCACTGGCAGCTCTTATATTTCGTAGAATATGTTTGGCTAATGAATATATATTTGAGTTATAAGGTTGTTTCTGTTGTAACAGCAGTGGCTTGAATGCTTCATTGAACATTCTGTATTGGGTATGACATGAAAACTGTTTACAAAGGCTACTTTTTGTATTTACGCTTAAGTCCTTATGAATGTTAATGTACCTACAGATACATTACTTGTAAGAAAAGCAAAGTTGGACGTTTAACTACAACAAGTGTTGAGTGCCCACTAGATACTTGGAGAAACAGTGCAGTGGAATAGTAACATTAAGGCATGTGGGAGAGGAGTCAATTTGAGTAATTTATCAACTAGAAAAAGACAATTTTAAAAGAAAAAGTGGTTGATTCACTTTTTTATGGAACATAAATGCAGTTAATCACCCCATCGAAGTTAGTATAAGATTTGACATTGGAGAAGGAATTCTAAAATGAAACACTACTATGTGTTTGTGTCCAGTGAACTCTTAATTTAGAGAGGATACAGTTTTGTAACCACTTTTATTTACCATGACACATTTCTAGAGGGGGAACACATACGAATTGGTTGTGATGCTGCTTTGTGTGTGTGAAAGGGGGAAAGGAGAAGGGGAGGAAAGAAGGGGCCAGAAAACTACTTGCATTATTTTGATTTTTATTTTTTAGAAGAAAGATTGGATAATCTTTTGCAAGATTTGAATGTCCTCTTCTAATACTCTCAATTGTATATCTTGTTTTTTTAAAATTTGAATATTATATAAAACATGTCTATTCTTGCAATAGTTATAAATATGTAATATAATTATTTACCCAGAGCTATTGTCTTTTAATTATACCAGAAATATACGTAATGTGTTGAACTGAATGTTTCATATGTGGTTTTATTGACTAAAGAAAATTTAAACCTTATTATACTTAAACTCATATATATGAACACACTTAAGAAAAATATTTATTAAAACCTTGGTAATAATAAAGAGTTTCAAGCCAGTCTTCGGTTATGTTTCAAGTATCACATGGCCTTTTGTTTGTTTTTTTCATTTATTTTTTTTTTTAACCTGAAATCAGTATTGGACCCAGAGGCTTTCTGTATTATTAGTTTATTAAAAAAACAAACAACTGGTAATATTCATGAATGCTGTGAGATCACATATACAAGTAATAGACCTACAATTGTTAGAGTTTTGAGAGGTTTTGTCATGAATACTTAAGTATTGCAGTGAAGGAGAAGAAAGCAAATCAGTGGGATAATTTTCCTCTTGTATTATTGATCAGATTTAAATGTATTCTAGCATGTTTATTTCAAAGACGATGAAACTTTAACTTCCATTTCGTTGCTGTCAGACATGATAGCACTGACTTAAGTGAGATTCTCATCCTGTTTCTCAGCAAGTATTTATCAAGCTACCTACAGCTTTCCTAAATTTTGTTGAATATAGCATGTATTAGTGTTCTGAAATATTAAAGTAGCTATAACAACTTCTACAGTAGGGAAAGCCTGTTGTGTGAAATTAAAAAAAAACCCAAACAAACAAACAAACAAAAAAACCCAAACAAACCCAAACTGAGTTCTTTTTTAGCACTCTTGTGGATTGTTGATAATCTTGTGTGCAGGTACAATGGAACAAGATCAAAAAAATAGTTTTCTTAGAAGTTCAGACAAATGTAGTTTGTTCAGCCAGTTCAGCACTTATACATTCCACTGCAGAACAATTTGATGTCAATATATTAACTGATGAGTTTTTACCTAATTTGTATATTTATTTCATTAGAAATTTTTTTAAAAAAAACACAAAACCCAAAAAACCCTCTCCAGATCCTGTGTTTCCTAGTTGGTATGTTGCTTGAATACCTGTTCTATTCAAGTATTGCAAACCTGGGCTCACAGAAGAGAGTTCTGGAAGAGGTCTGACCCAAAAGATGGTTTTGCTGGGTTTTGACCTGCTTGCTCCTCTGAATGTGCTTTTCTTTTTGTAGAGACTCACTGCTGTGCCAAGCAAACTTTTGCTCTCATACCTGTACAACACGTTGGTCATTAGTAAAGCAGCTAAGTGTTCTGCAAAGAGGCAGCCTACATTGCCCTTTGAATGGGCTGTGAGAAAATCAGCTTTGAACGGTTTCTGAAAACAGCCTCTTCCTTGTGATTAAAGAAATAGCTGCTCTGTAGCTCTTCATTTTTATGTCAAACTTTTATTAAAAAAAGTTAAAATGCCTGATTGTGCAAATACCTATTTTAAAAAATAAGTATTAATGGTGACTTGATTTATGTAAAGAGTCTATTGCATGTATAGATACTTTGGGGGTTACTGTGTTTTAATTTTTCTTTAAAAGTTAACAGTAAATAAAATCATCATTTTCAGAGGAAATAGCTTGTCTTTTATCTTCAGCACCATGACGAGCCAGACTAAATTGGAAAATAAAATCTCAACTGCTATAAAACTGTCAAAATATGTACATTTTACAATGATACACGTCTGAAACATGGCACAGGCGGTTTCCAGTTGAAAAAGATGTCACGCGAAGGAACGGAAAATCTGGAAAGCCTAATGAAAAGGGACAGCCCGGTTTTACACAGTCTGGCAGAAGGATAGCACTGTCCTGAGATTAGGGGATTGAGCAAAAAGCCAGCGTGCAGAATTGCGGGTTTTTATGTAATGGCTTTAGTAAATATCCTTTAGGACCCAGTGGAAATGTTTGGAGAGGCGAACTTGGTGAGTAATGGCCAATCATTAAGCGGTGATGAGGGAAAAGCTGTGAGTGAGAAGCCCCTGAAAGCCTGTCAAAAACATCACGCCGGGAAAGCAGCATTTCTACCACCGATCGCCAACGCACACGTGACGTCGGAATTAGAGTTAATTCAATGTTTAAACCCCGGGGGACTTGTACTACAGGAGGTTACTGGAGCGCAGGGTGCCCCACTCCGATTTCCAGCAAGATGCCTTATTTTGCAAAACTCCTTTTATTGATCTTTTGCTTAGTTCTTCTTGTGGAAAGCAGAAAGCACAGGAGGAGGAGGTGGACAAGCCAGCTGGAGGTGCAGAGGGCAAGGTAAGGGTTTTTAAAATGCCCAAGTTTCTCTTCCTGTAGTGTTACAGATACATCACTACACAGACACAAAAATCTGCCCTGTCAATGTCTTTTTGTATATTGTACATGCAAACAACTTAATAGAGAATGTTTTTTTGAATAGTGTCTGATACTGTATTCAGTTTTAACTGTAAATGGACACACAATGATAATTAACTCTCAATGAGGCAGGTTTTGCAGGTAAGTTGACCACTTCAGCTTGGTAAAAATATTCTTAGCCCCGTATGTGAATTACAGAGAGAATTCAGTGAAGCTGTGATTAATACAGATGTTCAAATCTGCATGTTGTTCCAGCACTGTTTGAAGAGCAGGTTATTTACTCTGCTTGCTGGAATGTCTGTGCTACTTACATTCAGATGAAATTGCATGTTATTTTCTAACAATTTTGAGGTGGGGGTGTTGGTTAGCATGTGTGGTATTAATTAGTAACATATAAATCCCTGGAAGTTACCCAGGGATTGTAAAATTGAAAACATATTTTGAAGAAATACATGGAAACTTTACGAAAATATGTATTTTAAAGTCAAGCAAAGGCATGAGAAAGAGTTAAAGGTCTTAGTAAAGTTTATTAGACTTACAGTTGCTGAGATTTGACCAGAGGTTTACATTGGAAAAGATAATCTTCCAAACCTGTCAGACAGCCCAAAATATGTTATCTTTTTTGTAGTTATGTCCTCCAGTGACAATTATATCTTACAAGATTGTTCAGTGTTTGAAGGGCTCAGAAATAAAATTGGGTTAATCCATCTTATTAAATGGCTTTACTCTGGCTGTAAACCTTCATCTTTTCATTTATTTTGTTGGTTTTTTTGGTTTAACAGTCAACGCTTTTATTTTATAGGGAATGTTGTTACTTGAACATTTTACAAAGAAATGTTGTGATATAATTGAAAGCAAAGAATACCTAATATGCTCTCAGATTTGTACTACTTATTGAAAAATTCAGTAGCATACACTTTTAGTGACATAAATGTTAGAAAGCTGAAACAGCTAGGGCCTGAGCTTGAAATCCTAAAGCCAACTGAAGTTTTGCCACTGATTTCCACAGAATCTCCATTATGGAATGAGATCTTTCATTTAACACTGAAAATTTTTCCAAGTCTATGTTCTGGGAAATACGGGGGATTCAACAGTAGCGTCTTCTTGCAAACCATTCACGTGTCGTAGAGATCATCTACTTGTAATGAAATAGTAACGAAATAGTATAAATCTTTCTTTTAAATGTGAATTTATCCAAAAGCGGTGCCATTCTCTAAGTTAATAAGTTGTTTGAATATTTTGTACTTTATTTAAACATTGCAAAAATAATTTACAATTTCTACAGTTGTGAAGTTGTGATAGAGTGGAAATCAAAGCACTGCTAAAATTAGTTACATAGATGAATTTATTGTAAAGAATGACTGATACTATTTGGTTTCCTGTGAAATAATGATTTTAATGAACAGTTTTCCAGCCAGGTAGAACCTGAGGAATTGTATGGTTTTTTTATATATATATATGTGTGTGTGTGTGTGTGTGTGTGTGTGTTTTTTTACATTTTCTATGCAAACAATGTACTTACTTAAAAGTATATAAAAGTAAGTATTAGGGGCTATTAAATGTGAATGACATTTTAAATACAGAGAATTCTGCAATATTGGGGAAAAAAAAAGTGTACGGAGCAATGACACTGATACCTTAAATTTCCAGTTACGTAGAAAAAATAGAGTTGTCTCAAAACCAGCAATGAATAGTGGACTCTTCTAGTAAAAGGAAATTAAAACCAGTTCCTATGCTGGTCTTCTAATCATGTAAGAGAAATGAAAACTATCCTTTTTAATAACTGCATCACATTTTCTGCTTAGTATTTCTCTTGCTGACTTACCATAAGAAATACAGTAAATGTATTTTACAGTAAACATATTAGCCAAGAAAATTTATTCCTATGTTTGAGAATCTGTGTTTGATAAGTTTGATATTTTGTGTCCTTTAAGGTGGTACATCAACCTGGTGTAAAGACCTTTATATTGGTTTCAAGAAGCTAGCTTGGGTTGTGCAAGTGCAGAACATCTTCAGTTCTGTAGTTCATTACTCGAGCATTGCCCAGAGGTTCCTAGCGACGGAGCTCTGCGGGCTGGGGGTGGCTGGTCCTGCAGGCGCGGAGGCAGCGGTCTGCCGAGAGGACACGGAGAAGTTGCTGGGCCTCTGCCTTCACGGGAAAGGAAGGTGGTAAAGCCAGGTTAGGGCTGTGGAGGTAGGAACCCAAATTAAGAAACGTCAGGTTAAGGGTTATAGATACAGTGTCATAGAATGCTTTGGGTTGGAAGGGACCTTGAGAGATCATTGAGCCCAACCCCCCCCTGCAGTGAGCAGGGATTGAACCTGTGACCTTGGCGTTATTAGCACCACGCTCTAACCAGCTGAGCTAACCCGGTTGCCTGTGCATCCTTAATTACTCCCCTTGTTTTACGTTAATATTGAACTGTAATGCACTATTTTTTCTATGAGTGGTACCTCACTCAGCATGCTGAATGGGTAGCGCTTGCTTAATTAGAAACTATGTCGTGTTGCATTTTCTCTTACTCCCGCACCCCCCAGCTCGCTGATAATGCGACTCTTCTACAAAACAGAGGTATGACTTAAAGAAGCAACTGCCTCTGGGCAGCTTTGCCGTGACCATTGCCTGGAGCAGCTTCAGGTTATGCTCTGGAGAGCCCAGGCTTTGCGCAGGAAATTGGTGTGTGCTCACTGAGTAGCAGCTCCTGGCTTTGTACTTTGATGGCAGGTTTTTTACATTTACCAGGGATATGGTCTGTCCTGGTTTTGGCTGGGATAGAGTTAATTTTCTTCCTAGTAGCAGGCATAGTGCTGTGTTTTGGATTTAGGAGGAGAAGAATGTTGATAACACGCTGATGTTTTTAGTTGTTGCTAAGTACTGCTTATGCTAGTCAAGGACTTTTCAGCTTCCCATGCTCTGCCAGGTGCACAAGAAACTGTGAGGGGGCACAGCCAGAATAGTTGATGCAAACTGACCAAAGGGCTATTCCATACCATATGGCATCGTGCTCAGTATATAAACTGGGGGGGGGTTGGCCGGGGAGCAGCAATCGCTGCTCGGGAACTGTCTGGGTATCGGTCGGCGGGTGGTGAGCAATTGCATTGTGCATCACTTGCTTTGTATATTATTATTGTTATTATCATTATTATATTGTTATTATTATCATTACTATTTTACTTTATTTCAATTATTAAACTGTTCTTATCTCGACCCAGGAGTGTTTCTCACTCTTACTCCTCCAATTCTCTCCCCCATGCCATCGGGGTAGGGGGAGTGAGCGAGCGGCTGCGTGGTGCTGAGTTGCTGGCTGGGGCTAAGCCACGACAGGGACCTGTCTCTTATCTTACAAAACTGGGTGAAAGGATTCAGTGACATCTATTTGTATGAAGTTGAGTCTTTTTGCTGATATACAAGCTGGCGAATGGTGCACGACACCAAGGGCTCATAGCTAACAGATTTGTTGGTTAAAAGATTTTGCATTTCATTCTGTTTTAGAGAAATCAAGTGATGATAAATGAACTGCAAAGTAAAACCTGTCAGGGTCACCTGAGTGACTGCTGGGCATGGGATGTTGGCCCCAGCCTTACCTACACACCAGGGAATAAATTTCCAGAGAGCAGGTAAAGACTTTGGTGCTGAAGGAGATGGTATAAGTGTGGAAAGGTGCGGGTGTATGTGTCGGATGGGCCATGGTCTGTGCCGCCGTATTGCTAGCTGGGATTTTCCAGGGAGCTGTGTGCTGGTGCCAGTGCACGTCAGGCTTGCTATAGAATCATGGAATCATTTAGGTTGGAAAAGACCTTTAAGATCCTCCAGTCCAACTGACTATGTGTAGTACCGACTGTAGAGTGCACGTGCATGTGTGCTTGTAGCTTCCTCGGAGCATCCGCCTTACTGTAAGTGCCAAGCAAGTGCTGTTGGCATGTCCAGCACTGAATTGGAAACAGTTCGGGGTACTCTTCAGTAGCTCTCTGGTGGCTGCATCTCAGGAATCGCAAGCAAAAGAGGGCAGTCCTCCATCTGGACAGAATTTCCACACAGAAAAAGAGAAACTCCGAAAAATAGTGCTTTTGTTAATATTTATTGCTCTGTAAAAATTGCTGATAATACTTGTGGTAATGCTTATTGCTCTGCAGAAATTGTCCTAGAAGAGAGGGCTCAGGAGATGTTTGCCATCTCAATTGTGCCTGTGAATGCTGTTTCCAGTGGCCTCTGCACTGGACAGACAGACACAGTCTGGCTCTGAGTCTGCTTATTCCTAACAGTTGTGCAAAGCCTCATGCTTCAGCCAGCAGAAACACTGCACTTTTGAAACAGAAGTGGCTTTGAGCTTCTGTTAGCTAAAAACTTCCTGCCAGGGTTTTTGGAAGTGGTCAGTGATTTGGAGTATCTCATTAGAGATGTCATTTTCAGGACATGCTACATGCCAGCCTTAGGTTGGGACCCAGAAGCAGCAGTAGACCATCAGGGCATGGCAGCACGAAACTCAGCTCAGACTCTTTTTCCAAACAGTGGTCCAGTGGGGCAAGTGGCCTGCTGATTCCTGCTGAAACGGCTGCTGCTGGCCGGTGTGCTCCCTCCGTTGCCTTGCAGGGCTGCATTTTTTCCCCCAACTTTCAAGCAGGTGCAGCAGACAAGTCTTCTGGCCTGTGATGACTCCCAGCCCCTACTGATCCCCTCTGCTTTCTGGCGATTTCTCAGAAAATGCAAGATAGCTTAATGGTTAAAATGTTGATAACCATTTTTTTTTTACAGGTGTGTTACTTGCCTGGAGTTCATGTCCAGGGCATTGCACAGCCTCCAGTTGTGCAAGGTTGGATGTCTCCTGCGATTTTTTCACCGAAACTGCAACACCACAACAGGGCCAAATAGGAACGTGAAACAAAAGCAGGGAGAGACGTGCGCACGCGCAAATTGCAACGGCAGATCCAAGAAGCAAACCTCGTGCCTTCCCTTGGCTATGTGCTCCAGCTGTGGTTCATGTGTGCAGCTATGACTTCTCGGCTGTTGCTAGTGTTGCCCCCTCTGACTGTGCTGCAGCTGTGTACCTGCCCGTGGAGGCTGTGGGATGTTTAGAGCCCCAACACTGCTTCCTCACCAGCCTGTGTGCATTCGGCGCCGTCTCTTCAAGAGTCGTGCCTCCTGCCTCTTCGGCAGAACAGTGGCTTCTGGCTCCCTTGGGTAGACCTATTATCCCCCATATCTCCATCATTTGGCTCTTTGCAGCGTTCACTGCCCGAGCAGCCTATTTACACCGGATAGCTGAGCGTTATCACAGTGCGGTACCTCTGCAATTAAACACGCTGGTTTACTTTTGCTTCTGCTGACACGGGTGCGAACTGCACTGATTTCACAGTGAGGAGGGTCTGTAATTGTTTTTTTGTTTTCATGAGCCAAAGATGACGTCTTAAGTGGCAGGGGGCATGGAGACAGCCAGGCAGGTTGGATGGTTCTGCCCTGAAACAGTGAAAATAAAAGCTTAAGCTTTTTAGCCTTGCAAGGGAGTATCTCTGCATGAAACATCCTTGTGAATTTTACCCTCTGCTTACATTATTGTTGTTTGCTTTGGGCTGGATGGATGTAGGAAGAGGGAAGGAGTGCAGGATTTGCGATACACTTGGTAAAAAAAGGCTCCGTTTATTGCTGTGAAGAACAAATGTATTATGCATTCAACTTTAATAAGCTAAAAATATGAACAACCATAAAACAGATTTTTTTTTTTCTCCTGGCTAAAACCCATACTTTATAAATCCAAGCAAAAATGGAGGGTCCTAAGCAATCAATGGTAAGGTGTGTTGGGCATGCAACCATGAAATATTCCTAATGTGTACGATAACAGTGATTGTGCACATCCTTTGAGTTTGTAGCCATCATTTTCCAGAGTCTGATTTAGTGTTTTCTAGAAATCTGGCAAGGAAAGTCACTTTCCTTTCCTTCCTGCTCTAGGCATAAAACCACAGATGAGTCAGTGTGGAGCATGTTACATCCAGAGGCAGGGCAACAGAGTCTCTCTCCCCTCCAGCTCTGGGACCGGTGTGGCATCCATGTAAGCCAGGATACACTTGTCGTCCTGTGGAGCTACCAGGGCCTCTCGGGCAGCTGGGACTCATCAAGCCCTTGAATTGGTGGCCCTGACAGGCACTGGAAGGAGACCTCCCCAAAATTGAGGACCTTGAGGTTCCCAGCTTGTCAGAAAGTTCTCGACCATATCTGGTCCCATGTGATCCATGTGCATTAATACTAAAGATAGACATCTATGTGGGATACGCTCATAGCATAATGGAGAAAATACATTTGGAATGTTCTTCTAGGAATGAGTTCATTGTTATGGCAGTCTTAAACTGTTATTGTACCTTCTCTTTCTTATTTATGCTCTAGGGGATCTTTGCAGCAGCCATATACTTTGTCAGTTAGAAAACCAGGAGGTTTTGTACCTTTCTTGGTGTGAAGTTTACACAGGGCACATCTCCTCCAGCTTGCTGTGGTTGCTACACAAAGTAAATGACACCTAAATGACGCATTTTGGGTTTTTTCCTGGAGAATATACTGCAGTGCGTTAAGATTCTCACTGAACTGTAGAAATACTTTTCTGAATCCCAATAGGAAATAGGATAATAGGAACCAATGTCCCATGACCATGAGATACCATCTTGTGACCAAAGTCAGTGGTGAATTCTCCAGAGGGAGGAGCAGAAACCTCCTGGAGCCTGGCTGCCAGCAGCTGAGCCGTGCTGGGGATGGAGATCACGTTTCCTTTCAGACTCACCTTATGCCCTACAGCATGAGGACTCTTTCCAATTTTACAAGTTCTTTATCATGCTCCAGAAAGGTCTGAATGTCTGCATAGACACCTGCTGCTTTTTTGAGTCCAGTTGAGCTGTTATCTGTGATTTCTCATGCCATCAAAATTTAATTTTCTTTGATATATTTGGCAATATAAAAAGGATCTATTTTATGCAGTTGAGAACAATTCTGAATAAAAGTGACTGGAAAGGAAAAGATTAAAAAAAATTTAGGGCAATAATGGAGAAGCCTTTACAGAAGCTCAATGAGATACCTGTCCCCTTTTCCCCTCTGTAAACAGGAACAAGTCCTCACAAAAGACAGTCTTATCAAACTTATCCGACTTGAGCAAAGTGTAAACAGCAATAAAATTATATATGAAAAACATGCTAAAAAAGAGAAAGGGAGATGGGTGGCTTTAAATGAATAGTGGTGAATTGCAGAGAGTGCATAAAGCTGAAAGAAACCCTGACAAATCTATAATCAGAAGTGCTAAAGACCCTAAGTACCTCAGGGAGGATTTATGAGATTCTGGTGATCAGATTGTCAGCAAAGGCGCCCAACGGGCAGGAGTGTTCGGTGCATCCCTCAGCTCTGCGAAGGCACTGGCGGCTGTATTCGCCTTCGCCGCAGATGAGGAGATAATTCCTATGCCAAACGGTGGTGGGGTTGGCATGGGATACCTGCCGGAGAGGAGCAGAAGACACCAGCACAGCCAATGTCACGCAGTGTTATAAAAAGTGGGGTTTTTACAAACAAACGAAGTCTTGTTTTGCATTAAATTGACAAAAATCGTTGTTATACATTTCAAAGGCCGTGTAGACTGCCTGTCATTAAATATAGCTCTATACAAAATTCTTTGTAAATGGATTAAATTGATTAAAAATTGACAGACCTGTGTCTGTAAATTCTGAATCGTCCATCGGGTACCTGAAGGATTGGGCATGAAGTGATGATTAAATGCTGGCTATTAAATGCAACCCCTGGCTCAGGAAGTTCTTGAAAACCTATTTTCTTCCTAAGGCAGCATTGGTGTCCCCAGCCACCCCTCTGAAGCCTCTGCAGCCACAGCCTTGTTCTTAGCAACAGTCCTGTGTGCTATCTGCTGTTTGATGATTTATTTTTAAATTAATTGATCAGAGCTTGGCATTTCAGTAAGGCTGTGCCATTGATTTACAAGATGGTATTGTAATACCGTTAGGGCTTTCCATGCTATTTCCTCATACAGCATGCAATCCAAAGTTTTATCAGATTTTTAACTTGATTAACCCCCATCACAAACCCAAAAAAAATTCTTTGAGTAGAGAGATTTGATTCAACATTCACCGGTACTTAGGCCTTTCCCTGATGGTTAAAGTCACAGTAAAGTCAAGTCACAGACATAGTAAGATATTCTTCTCCACTGCCAGCTTTTCAGGAGCAGAGGCAATACTGCAGACTGTGGAGCACTTTGTCAGCAGCCCTAACCTCTGCAAAGAAACACAACCTCCCCCTGCAGCAAGCAGTGAAAAGCTAAACTTTTGCCTCCGATCATTCTCATTAATGGCTGTTGTTGGGTTTATCCCCCTGCTTTTAGGTAAACATTAATGCAGCTGTGTTGGGAGTGCACGTGCTTCAGCTGGCTCTTTTTTGCAGTCAGCACAGAGAGATGCTCCGACATCCCGATTTAAACGGGAGCCCAAAGTGAGGTGAGAGGGATCCAGATTTTCCTATGTTGCATGTGCCCTGCAGCACAAAGGCTTATATTCCTTTAAAACATCAATTTAATCCAATTTTTAAAATTCTGTTGCTTCTTTTTCTCCTCCTTATTAAAGTAAGCAGGTTATCCATGTTAGCAGCATCTATCAATGCCCCTTAGGTTTTATCATTTCTTTTCTGAATTGAATGCTCTGATGGGAAACTTTTTCTTCTGAATTGTGATTTATGCTCCCTTTGCTCATACTCATCATGATTTGTATTTTAATGACCCTAAAGCACATCCATGGCCCTTCCACAGCCACACTTAAGCATGTAGTGACGGCTTTCTAAGCTCTGAATTTTTGACCAGGATTTTAAGCCTAATTCACCCTCATTTTTGTATCTATTAGAGTAGTCCCTTTATTTTTCCTCCAAGATTTTTGTTCTTTACTGCACACAAATGAATCAGAACTCTTTTGTGTAAAGTTCTTTCTATTTGTTACCATTTTTAGTCAGCTGCTGACAAACAGTTGATTGCAACAGTATTTACAACTGTGTCAGTTCTGCCCAGAGCAAAGAGGTTGAGGAGTCTTAATGGTCCAAGTCCTCCTTCCTGCGCTGCTAGTGAATGCCAGGGATGCTGATCTGGATTTTCTTCTCAAAGTCTGTGCAGTATCTGTCTGTCTGCTGTTTAGTTGCCCACTTATGCCATTTTAGTGACTCTTACACTTTTCTCAGGGGTTTGTCGTCATCCTTGTTCTACTGTTATATGATCTCTAAAACAAAAGGTTAGGACTTTCCCCCCCGCTTAATATTCAGAAAAGTGAAGGATTGTGGATCTTGCTGACTTCTTTAGATAACACCCCTCTTTTCCTGCTGCTGTGGAGGGAAATGGATGATTTTGTCATTGTTAAAAGGCAAAAGGCAAAGCGAGCCCTCTGTCCACACAAACTGCTGGTACTCAGCTGACATTCATGGGGCAGACAGTCTCAGAACAGCATATGACATTGCGTGACCACCATCGAAAAGAGTTTTCTCACGATAATGTTGCCTTCATACCCAGCCAAGTCCTGGCTGGGTGATGTCCTTTGTACCCAGCCAAGTCCTGGCTGGGCAACATGTGGGGCAGAGTCATCTGCTGCTTCTGTTGCTTGCTCTGTCACATTTGCTGCATCCCAGCTCCTCCATGAGATGCTGTGCTCTCGGCCCCGTGCCTCCCTGGGAGCTGTGGTGTCTGGGGCGGAGAGAACACCGTGTCCCTCTTGGAGCCAGCTGAGATGGCAGGGCTGCCCGCGGTGGGGGCCAGGTCTGAGTTAACGCTGTGGAGAGGCGGCGTTGGGGCTGCCGTGCTGCCCTGTGCCGTGGTGCTGGCAGCAACCCTGCTTCCCTCCGTGGGGCTGTGCCCACAAGCCCACCGCTCCTGGGGCTCCGAAATCCGGCAGGCAGAGGTTGTCTGCGGAGTGCCGCTCACGCCGCAGAGATGTCAGACCAACACTATTGCTGTCTTTTGCAGTCACATCTATAAGAAGAATCATGACGTGACCAAAACTTGGAAAGGAAAGACAGAACAGCTTCTCCGGGTTGATGACCATGACTTCACCATGCGGCCTGCTTTTGGAGGTGAGACTACAACAGTTCTCTTTATTTCATGCTCATCTAATTAAAAGTTATCTAATTTTCTAATTAATCATGTAATAATAATAACAAAAAAGCCTCTGACCAGATGCACCAGTGTGAAGGGAAAGGGCTTGGTTGGTTTCAGGAGATATTCAAGGCAATTCAGAGAGGCCTCATGCTCACCTCCTAGTCCTCTGTACAGCTCTTACACTGCTTACTGTTGCTGAAGTTGGCTCTTTTTTTGGCTAGTGTTCCCCAGAGCTCAGGGACGGACACTCCTGGTAAGTATTTCACTGTTGAGAAGATGAACAAGCTGGAGGTTTTTATGTTCACTTGTAGTTGTGAGGTTGCAATGACCTTTTCAGCTGATGTGATCAAATTGCAAAGTAAAGAACTCGTTAGGTGGATCACAGCCCATCTGTGCTAGGAGAAAAAGGAGTATTTTTGTCCAGATAGAATCTTGGCTCAAACTCTCTAAAGCAACCAAAAAAGTAGGAGGGGAGGCCTCCGTCACCGTCACTTCTGTCTTTTGTTGTACCCAGTTACAGGAACATGCTCGCCTGGGCTTTCTAAGCTCATTACTGCAGAGGTAAAAGAGTACTTGAATAAAAAATGTGCTGGTATACCAGCATGGAAATCCCTCTGCTGATTAGATCAATAACCAAGACCCTCCAGAGCTAAGGACAGTGTTTTCTGCAGCTTTTGCTGAATGACTAATACTGCATCCTTTGTCAATCGACCTTCTGGGGTGAAGTGCAACATCTCCCTGTCCAGCAGGTCACAGGGCTATTTTGCATTTTGCATCTAGTTTGTAGAACAGAGCTTCTCTGACCTGCCTGTTCCTGGTGTAGATGGAAAGATGTTTCTTGCCCCACAGTGCAGATGTGCTGATCTGACAGCACAGGGCTGTCCCCATGCTCACAACTCAGAGAACTGGGGTTGTTTAGCCTGGAGAAAAGGAGGCTGAGGGGGGACCTTATCGCTCTCTACAACTGCCTGAAAGGAGGTTGTAGCGAGGTAGGTGTTGATCTCCCAAGCAATAGGACGAGAGGAAATGGCCTCAAGTTGCACCAGGGGAGGTTTAGATTGGATATTAGGAAAAATTTCTTCACTGAAAAGGGTTATCAAGCATTGGAACAGGCTGCCTAGGGAAGTGGTTGAGTCCCCATCCCTGGAGGTATTTAAAAGATGTGTAGATGTGGTGCCTGGGGACATGGTTTAGTGGTGGACTTGGCAGTGCTAGGTTAACGGTTGGACTTGATGATCTTAAAGGTCCTTTCCAATCTAAACTATTTTATGATTCTATGATTCTGTAAATTTATATATCTCCAAACTCCAGAGTCCAAAATGTGTCATCACCAGTGGTTTTTTTCCCCCACTGTAATTTACTAACAGGTTGCAGTCCAGCCTGCCCATTGGAGGTAACTTTTTTGGTAATCAGTGGTCAACTTGACCTGCTATTTCTAGGGTTGAAGAGTTTGCCTTAAATTGTCCTCTGGGTGGAGCATAGGCAAATCTCCCTGGGGTTGGTGTGAACATATCTGACAAGCCCAGGCATGCAGCTGAGGCCCAGGGCTGAGGTTTTGGAGCTGGCTCTGGATGCACTGGACATGCCAGCTCCTTTTTGAATCTGTAAAAGTAATAATTTAAAAAACTAATTAAAAAAAAATTAAAAAGTAAAAAAAGAAAAAAGTAAAAAAAGAAAAAAGCTGTAACAATGACACTGAATGAGCATCCCTCGGGCCCCCCACCTGCTCCAGATGAGTATCTCCTCGATGGTGATACTGCTGCTCCACCCTCTGGTTAGGGAAAGGGAGATTATGGCTTACTGCTCATATTTCCTCTCCTGCCAGGTTGCTTCTTTTGGAAGGTGAGCCTTTCAGCAGGGTGGATTTGGGGAGGAACCTGTCCTCTGAAAGATGAAAAGACCAGGGAGCCATGAGATTCATTTCATGGACTGACCTAAATCCTCTTGGCTCCAGGAGAAGATGGTCACTGTCAGGATTGTCCAGCCAGGCACCTTGTTGGCTCAGTCTCCCATTTGTTTGTTTACTTATTGGTCTTGGTTTTCTTTACCTGACTTCTTAGGCTTCTTTTTTCCATTCTTCTGTTCTGTCTGCAAAGCCTGGATCTGTGAGATGTTGGCTGGATGTCCACTGCCTTCAGTCTGGCTTTGTTTTGTTGGCATGCTGCTCCATCATGGATTTTGGTGACTGTGTGCCATCTCACACAGCTTGCCCAGCATAGCTTGTGCTTTATCACAGGATCACAGAATGGTTTGGGTTGGAAGGGACCTTTGAAGATCATCTAGTCCACCCCCTTGCCATGGACATTTTCACTAGATCAGATTTCTCAAAACTCCATCCAACCTGACCTTGAACACTTCCAATGCTGGGATCAACACTTCATTGATTTTGATCAACACTTCATTGATTTGTGTCACTAGGTTGTATGTTGTCTTCTGAAGGGGGATAGGAGGTTGCATGGTTTCACACATGTGAAAATGGGTTGCTGATTTGGTATGCTTCATCTTTCCTAACAGAAGACTAGACGCTAACAAGTAGATATCATGCTCTGTTGAGTGAGTTCACTAAAGTGTATGTATGTCCCTAAATACCAGGTATGTCCTGTCCTGCTATAAGCTCAGAGGGTCCCCGCTACTTCCCATCCTTTAGATCCTCTGTCCTTCTCCTTTTCCCTCCCCAAGGCCTTAAAAGAGAGCAGTGTGGAAAGCTCCTGTGGCTGCTTCTGAAGCAGTAACTTTTTCTTGGCTTTATTCTTCTCCTACGTTCAGACAGGAACCACTATCATATAATAATCTGGCTGCAAACACATTTTCCTCTGAGCATTTTCAGTCCTTACTGAAAGGCTGGTGCCTGTGCTGGAATTTTTCCTTTTCTCTCAGAGAAGAGAAGATGGTGTTTCCCTGCTTACCCCTGATCACATCGGGAGGTGAACGTGCTTGTTCTAGCAGCTCTCCTGGAGCAAACGAGAGGGGAGAAGCAAAGTGCAGAGGCAGGCTCAGATTTGAAAGCACACAGGACCCCAGGCTGGTAGCCCCTAGGACAGATACAGTATGCATCGTATGCAGTTGCAGGCACTGAGTGTACAGGACCGTGCACAGCTTGTAAGTTACAGCAGTGGGAAGAAGGAGAATCCCAAATTCTTGCCTTTTTCTGGCTCATGAGACAGCAGTCACCACTAAGCTGGTCTCACTGAGGGTGGCCATCCAGGCCATATTTCATCATATTAAAATGTGAGGGAATAGAACAAGCAGAGAAAAACAGCCAGCTCAGAGAGAGTGCAGCTATGGGATCCTTATTTGTCTTGGTGACTCTAGGTTGAATAGAGTTGGTTTGAACAGTAAATGGCTTTCCCAGCCAGTGAAGTCAGTGACAAACTCTGCTGGTCCCAAAGGGAAGAGATCAAGCTTTCCCTTCGGTGGGCAAAAATCAGTGTCTGTGTCAGAGAGGGAATCTTGGTAGTCTTCTAGGTAGCAGAGAAAAGCCTCAAAGCATGTGCATCAAAAACCTTAGAAACCCAAATCATTAAAGATTACAGTGCTGTGTTGGGTTTTCAGATTTTTTTTTTTTTTTTTTTTTAAGCCAACCTCAGTTTTTGCAGTTTTGGCTGGAGATTCTGAATGATGCCCGATATGGGCAGACTGGAAGTGCCACTCTCTCCTTGGTGTCACCACTCTGGCCGAAAGACCTGCTGTCTCCTGGGGTTGATGGGGTGGGATATCAGGGCTTCTCTCGGAGGAGATCTGGACTCCTTCCCTTGACTTGGTTGGAGATAGCTGGGGAACCACTGTGATTCCCTGCCCTGCCCCCCTCCCCGGCTGGATATACATCAGGCACATGAAGCCTGTGCTTTCTGGAGCAGGTGAGGGGTTTTGTTCTGTTGTACTGATGGTTTAGGTTTTGATGTCCAGTGTCACCACTGCACTGTATTTCTGTAAACAGACCAAATTTTCACTATTTTTATCAATGTCGCAGAGCTAGTGAGGAACGCTTTGTACACAGATCCCACCAAGTAGATGCACACAGTTACAGTTCTAGTGCTAATGTAACTGCATTGTAATCTCCTTCTTGACTTGTTTTCCTATGCTACCTCCCATCACAGGCATTAGGATACTGCTAGAGCCTAAAAACTTGGAGTAACATTTATAAAATTGAGAAATATCCTAACAGCCTTTGGTGAGAAGGTGACTTTTTGTAAAGGAAAAACATGGTGTTTCTGTAATTTTTGCTCAAAACCTCCTTATCTTGCAGAATTACATGGGACAAAGGTGGGGTGTTAGGAAAATTGCACTGAAGTTGCATATGATAAAGAACAAAACATGGCAACAACTTTGTTGAGGCTCCAGCCTTGGAAAGCATGATTCACACGCATGGAGATAGCTCAGGTGCTACAGGTTCTTGCACAGCTGCAGAATTCTGCAGTGTAGTTTTAGTGTCAGATGATAAGCCTGATGGAAAAAAATATAAAAGAAAGAAAACAAAAGCCTAGTAAGAGGCAATCCTTATATTTTCTTCTGTAATGTTATTCGTCAGGCAGTCACAGTGATTTGCTATGCCCTGTGAGTCCTTCCAGTTTTTTGCTGCGGCAATGCCAGTCAAACTGATGTGGTCTGACTTGCGTAGGATAAAAAGGCTTTTGTACTGCTGAAGTGGAGTAGAGGAGCCCGTGGGACGTGTGTGACTGCAACTGGTTGCTGCCCTAAGACCCTCTCTGCTCTCTGAGGGCAGCTCAGGGACCCCAGTCTAATGGAGAGTCCTGCCCTGTGGGATTGCATTGAGCCTGGGACATTATGGTGCAGGTGGGAAAGGCAACTCATCTCTGAAAAACATAAATAATATCATAAGGAGATTGTGAGTGACATTAGACTGTAGAGAAGCCCCATACTGTAAAAGTGGTGGTTCCCAAACTTGGTGGAATAATGGGCAGCTGTTAACCTTCAACATTTTTGGTGGACCAGCCTACAATTTCACCACTGAACTTTAAGCTAAAAAGGGGATGGAGTCTGTAGCTGCTTTATGGTGGCCACAGTGACTCTTGTTGGTCTGCAGAGGACAGTCAGCAAGCTGCCAGCCCGGCACAGCTGTGACCACTGGACAGAGCAGCCTGGGGTTATGCAAGGTGAAATGGAAGAAAAACATTAGAGAAAAGTGAAGGGTTTTTCAAGAACAAGTATCTTTGTAAAGAGCAAGTGAGCAAGCAAATGTTGTGTAAGTTGTGTTATTAACAGCCCAGTAAGCATGGCTGTCTTGCGTGCTCTCAGCCCATTAGAGACAAACTATTTGGTACGGTGGTAATGGCAAAGATTTTTGCTTTGCTGATGTTCAAAGTAGCCTCCATAAGCTAAAATAGACTGTGCTTGTAATGACCCTTAGGGAGTTATTTCCATGTCAGTGACCTTGTTCCAGCTAGCAGATGTTCAGGTATTATTTACAAATATTAATATTTTAAGATTATGTAAATGTTTGATTTGCTGCCTTCCTTAAACATCCATTTTAAGCATTTAATCTACGACATCTCGTATTTTACAGGGAGCCTGTGAATAAGCAGCTTTAGTTGATACTTAAAATAGCTGTATCTTCTTTGCTGAGGAACAGCCTAATGCTGTACTTTTATTATATTTCTTCATAGCCTGGTAACCTAACGTCAGCTGGTCCTCGCTGCCCTTTCTTGGCAGTATTTTTGTCAGGATGTATGAATGGTGGGGTGAATGAAGCATCAGTAGTTCACTCAGGATTCATATCAAGGGCTGGAATAAACCTTGTTTCTCCCTCAGTGAGATGCAAAGAAACGAAGGTCTCTGCAGTCATGCGGCAGCTGATGAGCGTATCCTGGTGGTGACGACCTGGAAGCTGCCCACACCTAAAATATGTATATACATACAATAAAAATACCACACACACACACACCGACCTCCCCCCTGCAAAAAACCTACACATACACACAGGAACACTGAAGACTGCCTTGCAGCTTGCAGACATGGTGTCACTTATGGACATTTGCGAGCCTCTCTGGGTGCATGCAATGTATCTGGCAGCAAAGAAGTCTCAAACCTGCTTGTTTCCCGTGTAGATATCTTTATCTCAGGGCCTACGTCTGCCTCGCTCCTTCAGAGATAGATGAGGGGACAGAGAGACTGTCTCAGAGCAAAACAATGAGCCTTTGAAATCACTGCCAAAGAGAAAAATTAAAGAGATGTCGCAAAGCTTTAGTCTCAGAGCTGGAGTGGAAAACTGACACCAGGCATTTCCACGGTAGTATGCTATTCCCTATCTTCCAAAGCCTCCTGCAGTGTTAAAAAATAAAACCCATGTTTGTATCCAGTACCAGTTTCTGACTGGGAACTGACTGGTCCTTTGTAGCTTTCATGGCTGTTCCTCAGTGGGCGATTTTAGGTGCTGAGACATGCTGGGACATGACAGGCTTTCATGTTGGGCACCTTCTGAAGTCATTCCTGAACGGGACTCGTGGAAACCTCTTGGGTTCCCTGGAGGGCTTAGTCCCAGACCACATGTCCCATTCAACCTGGGACAGAGTTTAGTATTCAAACTGGAGTTTTTGCAAGGTGAAACAAGCCACAAAGTCTTCTCAGTGTCCAAACCCACCCAAAATGGAGACTTGTTGGGTCCATCTGTTCTACTTGTACAACCACTGAATGCAGATGCGAAGTGGGTCTTCTCTAAAGGTTTTCTGTACGGCATCTTTTCTATATGCAGCACATAAGTTGAATGTGTAATGGCTTTCACTGAAGAGTAGGTCACAAAACAGAGCAGCTCACTGCAGAGGAAAGAGAAATGAGGGAGCGCTCTCACTGCTGATTCTCAGGACACTGGGTTGTGAACTTGGCAAAGGAATAAAGACATATAAGGCCACCAACACCTTGACAGGCTGGTCCCTGAGTATCTTTCTAATACCCAAGTCTGATTTGAGGCAAGGACACTGACATGCAGGAATTTACAGAAATAAGATGTTGCTGATGCAGTTTCAGAAGGTGGTACCTTTACAGTGAGAAGGTGTAAGGGTGCTCTGTCATATCACTTGTAAATCCTATGCAGAAATCGTGGGGCTAATGGATACTGTCCAATACAAGAGGGAAAGTAGAAGTGCTCTCAGCAGCCTCGGGTTGTGCTTCCCGTCACTTAAATCCTCTCTCAACATGCAAACATAAATATCTCCCTCAGAATTAAAAACTCCTATTTTCCATTTCCAATTTTTATATCATCAAATTTGCTAATGACTCTGCAAGGGTCTTGAGCTTGCCTGGAAACTGCCACTGTGTTGTGCCTGAGATGCAAGGGGAATAGTTTATTGGTGGGCTTGTTTCTGTGTTGTAAGTGGAAGTCTGTGACTTTTATGAAGTTTTTTAAGAGTCCAGGCTTTGCTTTCTGGTTGTATCAGCCTTGCTGAATTAGGATTTGTGTTCTGCGAGATAGTGCTGTGGACAGTGATGGAGATAATAGATGTCAACACGTTTGCTGTTTCTGGAAGAAATACTTCAGTTGAAGGTTATACAATTTCTCCCTAGACCTTGATCTATAAATACTTGAGCTCGTATTTAATTTGAATAATTCCATGAATTTCGCTGAGAGTGTTCACACACTGTAAAGTATCAGCTGAAAAGCTTTGCTGGGCTGCAGTCTTTGAGCAAAGCAGCACTGCTTCCTCTTCTCAGCCAAATCCACGCTTTCGTGTGGGTCCGTTTAGCTTCCTGTCCATCAGTGAACAACCTAGAGAGGAGCCTGAGCTTTGAGATTTCTCCAGTGTTACAGTATTCAGGTCTTTTCCTTCTTGTAATTCTCCAAGCTGATCCTTCTGTATTTCCTCTCTCCGAAGAAAAAATTAATACTGATAAAATATTGTTTATGACAAGGAAAAGGTATTTGATGGGGCTTTTTTACGTTTAATGCTATAATCTAAGTTACTTGTCCTCTGTCTACCTGTTCAGTGTGTCAGATACCATCTCAGCTGTTCTTTTTCTGTCCTATTCACACCTTCCTCATCCTCTGCTCCCTCTCTGTTTTTTTTCTGTTTGCTCATCCCTAGTGGCATTTGACAGGGAATTTGGCAAAGCATGTGGAGCCCCAGGTGTTCAACAGTTTAGTTTCCAGAGGGACAGGATTAAAAACCTAGCAGTTCCCACTTGACTCCAAGGATTAGTGAGACCAAAGACCTCTTGACATCTTCCTGTGATTGCTCAACAGCCATTTATTTCAATGGTATGTGCTGTAGCCAAGATGACCTTTAAGGAAACCCAGGGTTTGTTTCTGTGGTTTAAAGAGGGCATTCTTTACAGGGCTTCTGTTTTGCTTCAGATACTGCATGCATTTACAATGTTGCTCGCATCAAGCGCCTCGGCAAAACTGCATCTTCATAGAAGTTTTGAAGAGGGATGGGCCAAGTGAATAAGCAATTATCATTATTGGTTATGCTCATCGCCTAGGGCAGGGCTTGGTGATCATTCGATTCCTACTACTAGCTCCCAGGCAGCAACATCTGGGCTGACCCCAGTGGCCCCTCACCCACTCTTCCCTGCTCAGCCCAACGTCTTGTCCAAGCCTCCTCCAAAGGGTCTTGGTGTCTCAATGTGCCCTCATTCCCATTCATGTGCTTCCTCATTGCCTCAGCCCCAGGTGCTGAATAAGGAACAGGGGGAAGGGAAAAGCAGTGATTGCTCCTGCTGATTGTAGTAGGAATTTGCCCAAGAAAGGCAGGGTAAATATTTCCATTGATAAGTAAGTTTTACAGTCTCATCTTCATACTGCCTGTATTAAGAACTTCACGTTTGAGTCCAGAGTTCAAATGATTTCTTCCTTTCTCTGTTTTACTCACTGTTTTATCATCCCTCAAAATCGTGATTAACTGCAGAAAAGAAAAAAAGTAAAAGCAGTTTCACTGATGTACAAGACACCTAACCAAACCTCAGGCCTCTTCTCTCAAGGGCTTTCCAGACCATCCAGCTTTACACTGAACACCCTTTATTTTGGGTTTAATAAAGCTTCATGGCAGCTCCAGACTGAAGCTTAGACTTTGTCCTTGCAATGAGGTACCTGCTGGATATCTGGGAGCCAAAGTGAGCGTTTGGTGCAGGAACATGAAAAAAGAAAAGAATATGGACATAGTGT